>NC_139538.1:2095350-3295350 GCF_965153285.1 Podarcis tiliguerta | reverse complement strand
TTCTTTATGGTCATCACTGCCTTGCCGTGGTGAATGAAGGGGCTTGAATAACTCAGAGAAGCTATGAACTATGCCGTGCAGGGCACCCAAGATGGACAGGTCATAGTGGAGAGTTTTGACCAAACGTGAATCACCTGGAGGAGGAACCGGCAAGCCACTCCAGTATCCCTGCCAAGAAAACTCCATGGACAAAACAACAGGCATACACAATTACCTGTGGAATTGAATTTAATGGGGGAGGGTGTCTACACCTGAGCAGACGTGCATAGGATTGCAGTGCAGCATTTGCAGACATTGGAGGGTGGGGTGTCAGTGCCATGTGGCACTAACAGAAGGTAAACATTATGTGACTCAAGAGGGTGGCAAATCATGCATTTTCTCCATCTGCATCAGAGGCTGCAGAATTTGGTTTATCTTGTTGCAGAAGTTTAATTACATTTTAGAGAGGATTACAAAAAGCCCTGAGAATGTATGCACTCAACGCAAAAAAGAAAGTGAATCAAAAACAGGTCTTAACAGATTTAAAACAAAACCAAAACGAAACAGTGGTGTTTCCATCAAGTCCCTGAGATTTTGGGATGCTGCCGCCTTCTTCTGTCTGTTCCTGGCGTGGAGAACTTTGCTGGGTTCCAGCTCCCAACGTCCTTGGCTTTTGGCCTTGATGGCTTGGGCTGATGGGAGTTGGAGTCCATTACAGGTTCTCCACCCCAGATGTGTGACATCAAGGATGCCTTCTCTCCAGTTAGGCCCTGGGCAAATCTATCCCAGTCTGCTCCAATTCACGGGAACTCTTTGGGGGTTCAGGTAGAGGAGTCTTCTGCAGACCTGGTACCCAAGGTGCTTTTGGCTAGAAATGATGGGGGATTGAATTAAAAACCACCTGTGCACAACGTGCGCTTTCATTTAGCTGCGATCCCTCCCCACCACAAATGCGTCTCCAGCATGGCTGTCAACTTACAGATTTGAAAATAAGGGACCAGCAGCCTCGAAAATAAGGAATCAGCAGTCAAAATAAGAAAATTTCAGAGCACAGGTATGCTCAACTTCTGAGGCCCTCTGAGCCAAAGGCAGAAAGCCCAGCTAGCAGCCAAACGAAGCCTCAAGTGGTGGTTCCCACAGCGCAGCAACCTGGCAAAGGGGATGCAGCAAGGAAAACCACCGTCACCTCTCCGCTGGGAAGCGCTGAGCAAAGACGAGTCCCCAGGCAACACGGCCAATTTGATCGGCGCAAGGCATGCAAGCTCCACCCCCCAGTCATTCTTAGACTCCTTATTGGGTGAGCAACACAGCCAAGCAACACAGCTGGAGCCTCCCTCCTCCCTGGCTGGCAGGAAGAGAGGGAGAGGAGCTGCTTCCTTTGAAACCTGGGAAATTCAAGGGACATCATCAATAAGGGACAGAAGCGGCACACGGCGCTGGGATAAGGGAGTTTCCCGCCAAATAAGGGACGGTTGACAGCTGTGGTCTCCAGCTGCCATGCCATGCATTTCCCCTGAGATTTATTTTGAGTCCTAGTTAACAGACTTCCTTTCCAAGCTGGACTGCGTGCTGCAGAAGACATGCACAATTTTTAAAGGTTTTCGCAAACCAAACCGCCCCAAACCACGTTGATCCAGGCTTTGTGGGTCCCTGTAAAGTCAAATCCATCACCAAATAACCCAGGGAAGCAGGTCAGCATCAGCTATTGGAGCAGAGTTCAGTTCAGCAGGGTGTAGAATCCAGGCCAGGCCTTTCTCATCCACGTGTCCAAGGCGAAAATCAACGGGCAAGCTTCTCCCTGGTCTAATACCAGGGGCGCCCTTTGACGGAAAGCAAGGAGAGACTTTTTGGAGGCAGCAAGATTCTGAAATGCGGCAGATGCTCAATTTTTTTTTTTTTTTTTGCTTTGGGTTCTTCATACGGTTGGGAGACTTCAGTATTGCTCTCCCGTGACCTGCTTAATCCAAGGCAGAGTCAGCAGGACGTTGGAATACACTCCATAGCGGTCATTCAAGCCGCATCCATCGCCCCAAGACACTGTCCCTATGAGCTGCCACTGGCCAGTCTGGTTGTTCAGAGTGACCATGGGGCCGCCGGAGTCCCCTTGGCACGCGTCTTTTCCTCCTGCGTGAGAAAGAGAGAAACAATAATGGCTGGGGCATCTTTCAGACCAGAAAAGCCACTTCTTCTACGTGGAGTTTGCAAAGGTGCAGAACAGGAGCTAGAATCAGAATAATAGAATTGTAGAGTTGGAAGGGACCCTGAGGGTCATCTAGTCCAGCCCTCTGCACCGCAGGGATCTCAACTAAATCATGCACGAACAGACTAGCATCCAACCTGCATCTCGACTCTTATCTCCCTGCCCCAAAGGGGACGATTGGCACAGTGATCATTGACTCTCCTTGGTTCCATGAACTCATCCCCAGTGACCCCCAACCCTATATAGAACCTAGGGTATAAAGACCTCTGGTGTGAAGGAACAAGTTACCCAAACCTGACTGTGCAGTCACCACAACCGGGCCCCAAAATTCCCGATTTTCTTTCTTCAAGGATCCATTAGCTAAAATCCATTAGCTTGAGCTGTATAACACAAACCCAGCCGTATAAACAAAGCCTTCTCCTTTATCAGTCCATGAAGGCTTAATGGATGGCCTTGTCAGTTCCGAGTGGAGACGGGATGACAGATCTGGGTCTTATCTTATAGGTTGTAACTATCCTGACCACACTGACGCACAGACCTTGCAAGACAGGCCTGTCAGCCCCTGCGCCCGGGGATGGCGCCAGGAGTACTCCTATAGTTGGGTGACCTTTTTACCCCAAGATAAGAGTACAGAAACAGGAATTTCTGTTCATGCTCAAGGATGTAACTTACGTGTACAAACCCATGAGGCTGGATTCCTGGGGAGGGGGAAAGGGGACCTGAAGGGGATATAAGCTGTATGTAACTGCTCTTTAAGTGTGCTTGCTGTGACTGATCACGCAGTGCCTTTCTGCTATCTGGAAAGCAGAAATAAACTGTTTCTCTGAACCAACCCTTGGTGTCTATTGACTCCTTCCTCCCTCCCGGGAGCAATGCGCACCCAACCAATGGGAAAGGTCTGAAAGGCTACAGGTGGACTTGTAAAAGGGTAAAAGAGTATTGGGAAATGATCTGCAATGAATTGAAAAAAAAATGTTTAAAAGTACTTTTTTGGGGAAAACAGAGTCCTTTTTGTGGGGGGATAATCAGACTGAAATTCCCAGGTGTCAAAAAAGGCCCTTTTTTTGCTAGCTCCAAAATGGAAAATGAGCAAGGTCCCAACCAAAGAAGAATGGCAGCTCAAACTGATGGAATATGCGCAGCTTGCGGACCCAACAATATAGAATAAGAGAACAAGAAGAACACGTTTAGAGACGACTGGAAAATACTTACTGAATATATGGGGTGGGGGTGGAAATTGTGTACATTTGAAAACGTCGGCAGCATTAAGATAAATTCAACAGTGTAAATAAGTTTTGACGGATGTAAGAATGGAATACTGGTTTAGTTTCTGTAAAATATGCAGGGATTTACAGTTTGCAAAATGAACCATGGAACATTGAAGAAGGGAAGTCATTAGTATTTTAAGGTTGTTTAAATGAATATTCTAAAATGTAAAACTGAAGATTTAATTAAAAATATATTTTAAAAGAGTAGAAAGACCCAAGGAATGTAATAACACAATAAAATTCAAAACGGCAGCAATTAATTGCACATTTATTCAGAATCACCTTGTCTTTCTCCAGCGCAGATCATGTCTTCCGTCACAACTTTCTGCAACTTGCGATAGGCTTCTTTGCACACTGAGTGATCTGTCAGTGGGATCTCAATCTGCAACACAGAATAAAAAAAAGACTCCTGGGATAATGTTCCTGAATCGTCCTCCTTTGTGAAACACACAAAACTGCCTTCTATCAGGTCACACTGTTGGTCCATTTAGTTCAGTATTGTCTGCACAGACTGGCAGTGGCTCGGCAAGGTTTCACGCAGGAATCGTTTCCAGCCCCACCTGAACCTGAGACCTTCTGTCTGCAAAGCAGATATTCTTCCCCTGAGCTATGGACCTTCTCCGAAGACTCCGTAGATTCACTAATCCCATAATTCATAGGATTCTGGTCCATAGGATGACTAAGGAACAAATGCCACTCTATTCCACCTTGGCCAAGCCACACCTAGAACCCTGTGTCCACAGTTTTAGAAGGATATTGACAACCTGGAATGGGTGCAGAGGAGGGCAAGCAAGATGACCAGGGGTCTGGAAACTGAGCCATATGAGGAATAGTTGAGGGAATTGTGTAATATTTAGCCTGGAGAAGAGAAGACATGATAGCCAGCTTCAAATGTCTGAAGGGCTGTCACAGGGAAGATGGAGGAAACTTGTGGGGGGTTTTTTTCTGCTACTCCAGAGGGTAGGGCCCAAACCAATGGATTCAAATTGCTAGATAGGAGATTCTGACTTAATGTTAAAACTTTCTGATAGTAAGAGCTGTTCAACAGTGAAACGGACTACCTTGGATGGTTTTCCAGAGGGGTTGGGTTGTGTGGCCATCTGCTAGGGAATTTTCAGCTGCGATTCCTGCATTGCAGGCAATGGACTTGTTGACCATTGGGGCCCCTTGCAACTCAACAATCCTTGAGTGTCAAGCTTGTGCTCCCCTCATCATACGAAGAAATGGAAAGAGGGGGCAACGACTGTGTTATGTACTGAGTTGAATAGGATTCAGAATGCAGCCGTCTGATTGGTCCTAGAACAATAGGATTCAGAATGCAGCAGTCTGATTGGTCCTAGAACAATAGGATTCAGAATGCAGTAGCCTGATTGGTCCTAGAACAACAGGATCCAGAATGCAGCAGTCTGATTGGTCCTAGAACAATAGGATAAAGAATGCAGCAGCCTGATTGGTCCTAGAACAATAGGATTCAGAGTGCAGCAACCTGATTGGTCCTAGAACAATAGGCTCCAGAATGCAGCAGTCTGATTGGTCCACAGAAGCCACCCAATCCAGCTCCAGGTGGAAGGGAATCCACAACCTGATTGGCCCACAGGAGAATCCCGGAATTAGCCAATCACGTGGGGCCCATTGTGAAAATAATGTATGTAAAGCAGACAGTTCTGGGAAACATTCCATTCCTCACTACTATGAGCTGAATAAAGAGCATGAAATCCACACTCGACTCCGAGTATATTTCAGACTGAGATTTCTACGCCTGCTCCCTAACCATACTGCAATTCCATTCCATTCTCAGATATATACAGTAATGAACGACAAGGAGCATCACCTCCATCAGGGCATCTGGGAGACGTTGCAGGAACTGCTTCCCCCATCCGCTGACGATGACCATGGTGTCTAGTGGGAGGGGAAAAGAAGAAGACAGACATTGTATTACCTTTCAGGAGGTGACCTGGAGAGGGGGATGTGTCATTCCTTGCAGTCTGATGAAGCGAACCAGACCCTTCTATGGTGATATTTCTTTCCCACTGCTCAAAAACACCTGTTGCAGGTGTGAGGCACCTTTGGCCCTCCATGTGCCAATGCCCCTTGCGTATGCCATGTGATGTGCTGACCTGTCATGCGCATACTGTGTGGTTTGCGTGTGTGACACGAGCACGGCCCATGGTGAGGTGAGCACACCACACTGTGTGCATCCATGGTTGCTGTGGAATTTGGAGGAGGCCCGGCACCCTCCTTGAAAATTTTGGGGAGCCCTCACCCCCCTGGGCTACCCATAGTTGGCACCCCTGGATGCATTAAAATTATCAGTGAAGATCTCAATATGTCGCCTTTCAGTTAGATCTAGCATTCACTGTGCACCTCTGATATCTCCTTTTGGAAGGGCTTAAGTTGCGATTTCCATGAAGTTTGATCGTCCAAAACAGAACTTGCATGCCATTCCCCCGGAACTGAAGTACCTGATGTTTTCAGGGTTCTTAAGCCTTGGAGCATACAGGGGCTAAAAAGCTCACCTTTCATGCTGATTGCGCACCTCCAAGGTGCAGGAGACTGTGGGATGTAATCCACTGGGAGAAGTCAAGTACAACATTCCTTGTTTTCCTAGAGTGGACATGCAAGGGAATGTTTGGTCCAGCCAGTTGAAACTTCCTGTTCTCCTGGCCTGGAGCATCCTTCCTCTTGCATGTGACTAGACCTTTCCTGACCTGGTCAAAGGACAATGCCATCCTTCCTCTTTTCCATCTTCTTTTCATCCTTGAACTGGGCTCAGGAGCAAACAGGCAGCCAAGCCAATGTGATTCTTTCAGAATCCATGGGAATGTAATTCTGCATTGGTTTAAGTTCTTCCTTAATCAGTGTTTCTGAGCCAGCTTAAAGGGTTGGCTGCTGCTTCTCCAATCGACATTGTCTGGTGGAAAGATGGAGCCACATCCTCACCTTTTGGGTAGGCTCTATCTGGAAAGCAAACGGGCATGACGTAATCATTCAGCCTGGCCTCTTCTGACAGTTCCACCAGGGCAATGTCGTACTCAAAGGTGGCCGCCTTGTAGGATGGGTGGATGGAGATGGTTTGGGGCTGCAGCTGCTGCTCTGTGTCATCTTTCCTTTGGGTTCTGTGTTTCCCTGCAGAAAGACAGAAAGAGAGGCTGGAAGTGTGAGAGAGCGTATCCGGAACAGGAAGCTGTCGTCTACAGAATCATAACCCTAAATCCGCCAAGACCACATAACACCGGTCCTGAAAGACCTACATTGGCTCTTAGTATGTTTCTGAGCAGAATTCAAAGTGTTGGTGCTGACCAACACTTTGAATTGTGTTGGTCAGCACCAACACTTAATTGAATTGAAATTGAATTGAAATTGAATTGAAATTGAATTGAAATTGAATTGAAATTGAATTGAAATTGAATTGAAATTGAATTGAAATTGAATTGAAAAGCCCGAAACGGCCTCAGCCCAGTAGACCTGAAGGAGCATCTCCACCCCCATCACCCAACCCGGACACTGAGGTCCAGCTCCGAGGGCCTTCTGGCGGTTCCCTCCTTGTGAGGTTACAGGGAACCAGGCAGAGGGCCTTCTCCGTAGTGGCACCCGCCCTGTGGAACGCCCTCCCATCAAATGTCAAGCAAATAAACAACTATCTGACTTTTAGAAGACATCTGAAGGCAGCCCTGTTGAGGGAGGTTTTTAAGGTTTGATGTTCTATTGTGTTTTCAATATCCTGTTGGAAGCTGCCCGGAGTGGCTGGGGAGGCCTGGCCAGATGGGCAGGGTATAAGTAATAAATTATTATTATTTTTATTGAGTTCAGTTTTGCCAACACAGGCTGACAGTGGCTCTCCAGGGTTTCAGACAGGGCAGGTGCTCAGTTCCACCTGGAGATGCTGTGGATTGAACCTGGCATCTTCTGTGTGGAAAGCAGAAGCTCTGCCACTGAGCTATTTCAGGGTTTCAGCTATTTCAGAAATTTCAGGGTTTCTGCCTCTGTGTTTGAAGGGTGTAATGCTTCTGAACACTTCCGGAAACTGCAGGAAGTGAGAACAGCTCTTATGCTCAGGTCCCGGTTGCAGGCGTCTGATTGGCCACTGTGAGGAGAGGATGCTGGACTACATGGGCCATTGGCCTGATCCAGCAGACTCGTTTCTTGTCCTAATAATATAGAATATAATATAGAATTTCTGAGACACATGCTGCTCTCCTGGGCAACCGCCTCTCGCTTACCTAGGATCACCTGGAACGACGAAGTGCTGATCACGTCGGAGCTTCGGAGGACAGGATTCTCCAGGTCGAGTTCATGGTGGAGACAGTGAGCAGCCGTCACAATCCACCTGTTCCCTGGGCAACAAGAAAGGGCTAAGATGGTGACATGATGGTTGTCTTCAAAGAGCTGTTCGGCAGTGGAACAGACTCCCTTGTGAAGTGGTAGACTCACCTTCGTTGGAGGTTGTTAAGCAGAGGTTGGGTGGGATTAAATTTCAAATCAAATCAAATACCTTTCTTGGCATCACAGTATAAAACATTTAGGTCAGTGGGATAAATGAAAGGAACATGGGTGAAGCTGTCAAGGGTCCCGTAGAGGACCTTAAGGTCCATGGATAATCATAGTTTAGAGGTCCCGGGTCCTAAGGAAGTCAGACTATCCTCCACCAGGGCCAGGGCCTTCTCAGTGGTGGCTCTGACCTGGTGGAATGCTCTGTCCCATGAGACCAGGGTCCTGCAGGATTTAACCTCCTTCCGCAGGGCCTGTAAGACAGAGCTATTCCGCCTGGCTTTCAATTTGAACTTAGCCTGATCTTTTATCCCCCTTCCTTCCCTCCCCCTCCCCTTTTTATGAAGATTCCCCGCTCTGGGATCCCACAGCTCATTCTCATCTGGTCTCCTCACTGGCCCAAATAGGACTAATTAATGTTTATTGGATGGATTTCCCTCTAAATTGATTTTTGAATTCTGAATTTATTGTTATCCACGTTTTATACGGTATTTTATGCTGTTTTTTGTTGCATCAATTAAGTGTTTTAAATTTGTTGTTAGCCGCACTGACCCCGGTTTTCTGAACCGGGAAGGGTGGGATATAAATAAAAAAATATTTATTTATTTGGTCACACAGTGATTGTGTGCACTTAGATATTCTGCTTCGCCCTGTCTGTTCCCCGAAAGGATGGTTCGTTGGGAACCCTTTCGGGTAAAAATGTGGCTAAAAACGAAGCTACTAAAGCAGTGATATCTTTGTCCCGATCTGCCAGGAGAAACCTCATTTGACTTCTTCTTGGAGTTCTAGGCTGGAAGTCCAACGTTTTGCTCTCGGGGATTATTTAACTGTGATTCCTGCACTGCACAAGGCTGGTCTGGATGATACCTGGAGTCACTATCTCCCGTACAGTTTCTCTGATTCTATGAATGCGAGTGTAGCATTTACATCATAAAATGGATGGATCATTGTTGTGTGATTCTATGATATTATGCCTGTTATGTACTGAAGTTCTCACCCTGGGCCAGCAGGGGGATACTGTAGATAGTTCAGGTCCACATATGCAAATAAGGGACTGAAAGTGATGTTCAGTGATTGGATAGTTACAGAAAGTTGTTACAGTTACGTTGTACTGGAGCTCTATATAAGCAGGCTGGCTGAACCCTTCAGTTCAGTTCTGTTCTGGCCTGTGAATAAACAAGAGCTGTTTGAAGAATCGCTGTGTTGTCTGATATGTTCACCCAGAACTTAACAATGCCCTCAATTCCTAGCCTGCCTCCTCCCAATGAAGAGGTAGGAAGTCTCAGACCTGGAAGCTGGTTTCTCAAGTGCTCTGGCGAAGTGGATATCCGCTCCACTTCATGGTGGACCGCGTGGCCACCCACTCCCCCCAGGGGTGGGGGATGAAGTCCCGCGTTACCCTGGGGATCTGCGGTTAGGCATTGTTTGACCTTGTGATGGGGGAGGGGAGGTGTGGCCATCACCTGCCCCTCCAAGCTTAAGGGTATTCCGTTAAAGGAATCTGGGGGCGTGGATCTTGTCCAAAGCCCGGGGTGGGGCTAGGGCCATGACACAACCACGATGGGAACACCTGGGGGAGCTCGAGTTGGTCTGCATCAAGGGGCTCCCCCTTCTGGTGGTTTACCCTTACCGGACTCCCTGCGCAACAGTCTGGTCCATTCAATGCCTAAGCCAATTACCGCTCACATTCTGTAATCAATAAAGCTGTGACCAAAATTTGCCCAATAACATAAACCTAATATCTGTGTCCTGGTGTGTTTTATTTTTCAACGAGGGGGTGGTTGCGGGGTCTAGACATGTGTTATGTACTGAGTTGAATAGGATCCAAAAGGCAGCAGTCTGATTGGTCCTAGAACAATAGGATTCAGATTGCAGCATCCTGATTGGTCCTAGAACAATAGGATTCAGAATGCAGCAGCCTGATTGGTCCTAGAACAATAGGATTCAGAATGCAGCAGTCTGATTGGTCCTAGAACAATAGGATTCAGAATGCAGCAGCCTGATTGGTCCTAGAACAATAGGATTCAGAATGCAGCAGCCTGATTGGTCCTAGAACAATAGGCTCCAGAATGCAGCAGTCTGATTGGTCCACAGAAGCCACCCAATCCAGCTCCAGGTGGAAGGGAATCCGCAACCTGATTGGCCCACAGGAGAATCCCGGAATTAGCCAGTCACGTGGGGCCCATTGTGTAAATAATGTATATAAAGCAGACATTCTGGGGGAACTTCCATTCCTCCTCACCACTATGAGCTGAATAAAGAGCGTGAAATCCACTCTCGACTCTGAGTATATTTCAACATGCAAGAGTGGATGCCCCCCCCCAGAGGTCCTTACCTAGGAGGGACCCCCCGCAGAACGGGCGCCCGTTCCTCTGCAGCATGGCGACCCACGGCGAGATCCCTCTCTGGGCATAGCGTCCGTTGGCGATTCGAGCTAACAAGCTCCTGGAGAACCTGGGTTTCCCACACACTGAAAGAGAAGGGAAAGGATGGACTTAGCGAGGAGGAGATCGTATCATCACAGATCTGCAGAGTTGGAAGGTCCAAGCCCTTGCAACTCACATCTTTCTGATCTGCTGGCAGCCACCCCATCCCTCTGAGACCCAACAAAGAGGGCAAGGGTGGGGGAGGACGGCTGAGGTTTAACCCTTGCACAGATGCAAGGAAGTGGAGACCATATTACCAGCTGGTACCTGGAGTTCCGGCTGGGCCGCTGTAATGAGAAATGGCTGCATACCTTAAAATAAATAAATAATTAAAATACCCTGGTGTTATCACACCTGATTCTCATCTCCTGATAATTCAGTGGCCAGTACCTCCCTTAAAAATCACAACCGGAATAGCAAGAGACAGAATGGAGTTGTAGACCTGGGAGATTGGGGTTCTAGTCTCCCTGCAGCCATTTGGGTGACCTTGGGTCAATCAATGCCTCTCAGCCTAGCCTACCGTGCACGGTTGTAGGCAGGAGAGAAAACCATGTACACCATCTTGAGCTTCTTGGAGAAAAGATGGGATAGAATTGCAATAAATACGTAAGTCCCAGTGCACTGACTTCTCTCTTCCTCCAAGGCTGGTTGGCAATGGATGCCTCTTGCTGTGATGAACGTTCCCATGATTTCCCAATTATTCCTCCCCCTCAACATTATTGGGGTGGGCTGCATAGCTGTCAACTTACAGATTTGAAAATAAGGGACCAGCAGCCTCGAAAATAAGGGATCAGCAGCCAAAATAAGGGATTTTCAGAGCACAGGTATGTTCAGCCTCTGAGCCCCTCTGAGCCAAAGGCAGAAAGCCCAGCCAGCAGCCAAACAAAGCCTCAAGCGGTGGTTCCCACAGCGCAGCAACCCGGCAAATGGGATGCAGCAAGGAAAACCACCGTCGCCTCTCCGCTGGGAAGCGCTGAGCAAAGGCGAGTCCCCAGGCAACGCGGCCGATTTGATCAGCACAAGACATGCAAGCTCCACCCCCCAGTTGTTCTTAGACTCCTTATTGGGCGAGCAACGCAGCCAAGCAACACAGCTGGAGCCTCCCTCCTCCCTGGCTGGCAGGAAGGGAGGGAGAGGAGCTGCTTCCTTTGAAACCCTGGAAATTTAAGGGACATCATCAATAAGGGACAGCAGCGGCACACGGCGTTGGGATAAGGGACTTTCCCACCAAATAAGGGACGGTTGACAGCTATGGTGGGGGGTTGTTGCTTCCAAGTCTCACCCTCCCCGCCCACCTGCAGAGCACCTGTGATCAACCGTCTTCTGTTTCCCACCCTCTTTCCCCCAAACTACATTTCTTTCTTAAGCGGGGTAATTTCTGGCATTTTGGTAGCCAACCAATCGCTTTAAGAAGGGAGAGGCAACATTTGGGCAGTCAAGTGTTCAAAACACAGAAGCAAGTGCAACCCAGAGTGGATCAGTAGCTCCTGGGGTGTCCCCTCTGGATGTTTCTGAAGGGCCGGTGAGGTAGGAATTCTGCAAAGCCCTAGTTTCGGTGGAGCCTAAGGGCTGAAAAACAGTGCTTGATAAGGTGCAAGGAGGGCTCTGCACGTACGGCAAAGACAGGGGTTGAGTAAGTGTTTTCAAAGACTGTGGTTGGATGAGAGATAGTAATAGTAATAGTAATAGTAATAGTAATAGTAATAGTAATATATATATAGTGGTGCCTCGCAAGACGAATGACTCAGAAGACGAAAAACTCGCAAGACGAAAGCGTTTTCCGTTTTCTGAGGTGCTTCACAAGACGGATTTCCCTATGGGCTTGCTTCGCAAGACGAAACATCTTGTGCCTTTTTTTAAAAAAACCACCAATGCATTGCTATGGGAAACCGTCAATACGCATTGGTGCTTCGCAAGACGAAAAAACTTGTAGAATGAAAAAACTCGCAGACCGAATTAATTTCGTCTTGCGGGGCACCACTGTATATATATATATATATATATATATATATATATATATATATATATGTATATATTTGCTTTCGTAGATTTTCACGGGTACAGGAATGCAGGTTTTGGTGTCCTCGGGTGTCTTCCCGTGTAAAAGTTGGGGTGTCTAGGCGACGTTTCGACGAGGTCTCACTCGTCATCTTCAGGCTGGTGCTTTCGGCTTCTTGTTACTGGAACAGAGCAGGATCTCAGTGTTTGAGTTCCTATAAATACTGTTGAGGAGGTGTGGTGTATAGCCTCCAATGTTCTGGGCAGAGAGGAGGTTCCCAGGCTAGTGTGCCTTTTCTTCTTTTGTTCCTTAATTACTTGAGGGATATCTTGAGTGATTTCTTGAGTGATTTCCTGAATCCCACTTAGGTGGGTCATTAGGTGTGGATTAGTTGCTAAAGCCTTCGTGTCTTGAACTCTTGAACTTTGTGAAGAGTTTTTCTGAGAAGATGGCTGTACTGCACTTGGTTGTGCTCTGGCTTGGCTTCGTGTATAGGGGCGAGCTGTGGTTTTGTGGCCTGTGCCAGCCAGATCTGTGTAGGGATTGCAGGGGGGTGCAGCATCCGGAGGTGCCACCTTGGTTTGGCTACTGGATGGTGTCTGTAATTTATCTGTGGAGAGGGTCTGGGTTTGGGTCTGGTGTGGTTGATTGGTGATGGCGTTCTGTGTGCCTCTGGATCTGGTGTCAGATTTTGTGGGGAGGGCTAATTTCCAGATGTCTGGCAAGCGGGATGTGTCGTCACGCTTGTTCATGTTGTGAGGGTGTTTCTCTATCTCGATGGCTTCCATGATTATTCTCTTGTGGTGATGTTCCATGTTAAAGAGCAATTTGGAATCTGCAAAATTAATTTCGTGTCCTGTTTCTTTCATGTGTTGGAAAAGAGAGGAAGTTTTTTCTTCTTTTTTGACGGCATTCTTGTGTTCTGCGATCCGTGCATTTATTCGTCTGTTTGTTTGTCCAATGTACGTGGCTGGGCAGACTTTGCAGGGTATTTCATAGACCCCTTGGTTTTCCAACTGAATTTTATCCTTGGGGTTTTTGAGGATATTGGCTATTTTTTGGTTGGTGCAAAAGGCTGTTTTGATATTGTGTTTATGGAGGATTTTGCTAATTTTATCTGTAGTGCCCTTGATATAAGGAAGGAGGGCTATGCCATTGTTTTCTTCTGTGTCTTGGTTTTTGGGGGGTGTTTCTTTTTGGATTAGCTTCGTAACCCTATTTTGCTGGTATCCATTGGCAATTAACACATTTGAGAGATTCTGTAACTCAGTTGTCAAGTGGTCTTCGTCAGCCAGGCGTTTGGTTCTGGAGATGAGAGTCTTGGCTACGGAGTTTATTTGTGCAGGGTGGTGGTGTGATTGTGCATGTAAGTAGCGGTTGGTGTGTGTTTTTTTCCGGTAGATAGTGTGTCCTAGGGAGCCATCAGGTTTTTTGTAGATTAGGACGTCAAGGAAGGGAAGTTGGTTGTTGGCTTCTATTTCCATAGTGAATTGTATTTTGGGGTGTAGGCTGTTGAGATGTGTGAGGAAGCTATCCAGTTTTTCCTTCCCGTGTGGCCAAATTACAAAGGTGTCGTCAACATATCTGAGCCAAAGTTTGGGTTTGTGTTCTGACTTGTCTAAAGCATTGGTTTCAAAGTGTTCCATGTACAGGTTAGCGATGACCGGTGAGAGGGGTGATCCCATAGGTGCTCCTTCTATCTGTTTGTATCTTTGTCCATTGTGGATGAAGTACGTGTTGGTTAGGCAGTGGTTGGTCAGGTCCAAGATGTATTCGGGGGGATTGTATTTGTTTTGAATGGCTGTCAAGGCTTCATTAATGGGCACTTGTGTGAAGAGAGATACAACATCGAAGCTCACAAGTAGGTCATTGGGTTGTAGGTTTTGCTTCTTTATTGTTTCTATGAACTGGAAGGAGTTTGGAACGTGTGAAGAGATGGATTCTGCATAGGGCTGAAGTTGCTTGGCGAGAAATTTAGCGAGATTTTGTAGAGGTGAGCCTATGGAGCTGACTATTGGTCTGAGTGGTGTTCCTTCTTTGTGTATCTTGGGGAGGCCGTAGAGTTTGGGGCATCTGGATGATTTTTCTCTGGGGATGATTCTTAGCTGGATTTCTTCACTGATAGGAGAGGTTTTTATTTTGGATTTGGTGGTTTTTTCCAGATAGGTGGTGGGATCTGTTTTTATAGGTTGGTAGGTAGGGTCTTGGAGTAGATTTGATAGTTTTGCTTGGTAGTCCGATGTGTTCATCACAACAGTGGCATTACCTTTGTCTGCTGGGAGAATGATTATGTTGTTGTCTTTCCTCAGGTTGGTGAGTGCTTTCTGTTCTTCTTTGTGTAAATTGCTTCTGGGTGGTTTGCTGGAGCAGAGGATGTTGGTGACTTCAAGTCTGATTTTATTGGCTTCATCTGGATTGATTTTGGTTAGGCTAGCTTCGACTCCGCATATGATGTTTTCCGTGGGGATGCGTCTCGGGGCGACTGCAAAGTTGAAACCTTTGGAGAGTACTTTGGTTTCAGTTGAGGTGAGGATCCTGTCTGATATGTTATGTACTGTTTGTTTCATGGGTTGTTGTGGAGGGTGGCTGGGCTTCTGGCGTTTCTCTAGTTTGTGGAGTTTGTTGGTGTGTGTGTCTGTCTTGTGTGAGGTCTCCGTTTCAGCTCTCCAGACGGCTAGTTGTTTGCATTTGTCCCAGAGTGCAGGGTGGATTTTGTTACAGAGTTTGAGGTGAAGAGTGAGTAGATCTATGTTGGTTTGGTTTAGTAGGTATCTTTTCTTGTGTAGTTCGTTTCTGATTAGAGATAGTTCAGTTCGTTTCAGGATCCTTTCGGTAGCTGGGGTTTTAGAGTGGAATTTAAGTTGGAAGCATGTGGGAATTAAGTTGTTGTCTCGGCAGTTGCGTAGGAACAAGATCCAGATCCAGACACCAGATCCAGAGGCACACAGAACGCCATCACCAATCAACCACACCAGACCCAAACCCAGACCCTCTCCACAGATAAATTACAGACACCATCCAGTAGCCAAACCAAGGTGGCACCTCCGGATGCTGCACCCCCCTGCAATCCCTACACAGATCTGGCTGGCACAGGCCACAAAACCACAGCTCGCCCCTATACACGAAGCCAAGCCAGAGCACAACCAAGTGCAGTACAGCCATCTTCTCAGAAAAACTCTTCACAAAGTTCAAGAGTTCAAGACACGAAGGCTTTAGCAACTAATCCACACCTAATGACCCACCTAAGTGGGATTCAGGAAATCACTCAAGAAATCACTCAAGATATCCCTCAAGTAATTAAGGAACAAAAGAAGAAAAGGCACACTAGCCTGGGAACCTCCTCTCTGCCCAGAACATTGGAGGCTATACACCACACCTCCTCAACAGTATTTATAGGAACTCAAACACTGAGATCCTGCTCTGTTCCAGTAACAAGAAGCCGAAAGCACCAGCCTGAAGATGACGAGTGAGACCTCGTCGAAACGTCGCCTAGACACCCCAACTTTTACACGGGAAGACACCCGAGGACACCAAAACCTGCATATGTATATATATATACACACATACACACACACACACCGCCCTTCCCGGTTCAAAAACTGGGCTCAGGGCAGCTAACAGCAAATTCAAAACACTTAATTATGAAAGCAGCATAAAATACAGTATAAAAACATGAATAACAATTCAAAAATCAGTTAGATAATTCCCAGGGCTAGCTGGCTGAATTGGTCCTACTTGGGCCAGCGAGGAGGTCAGGGGAGAATTAGCTTTGGGGTCTCAGAGCGGGTGATCTTCATAAAAGGGGAGGGGGAGGGAAGAGAAGGGAAGGGAAATAAAAGATCAGGCTGAATTCAAATTAAAGGCCAGGCGGAATAGCTGTCTTACAGGCCCAACGGAAGGAGGTTGAATCCTGCAGGGCCCTGGTCTCATGGAACAGAGCATTCCACCAGGTCGGAGCCATCACTGAGAAGGCCCTGGCCCTGGTGGAGGATAATCTGACTTCCTTAGGGCCCCAGGACCTCTAAACTATGGTAATTCATGGACCTTAAGGTCCTCTGCGGGGCAGACCAGGAGAGGTGGTCCCGTAAATACGAGGGCCCTAAACCACAAAGGGCTTTAAAGGTCAAGACCATAGTAGGGGAGTAGAGGACACAATTTTTTCCCTATATAGGGTGTGTGTAAACGCAATGCTCTCAGAGATTCTTTCGGACTCTTTTGTCCTCTTTTGTCCTGTAATGCATTGCTGATGGGAATCTGGTTTCAGGCTTCGTATTGAACCCCCAAAGGGAGTTTCTCCCATATCCTGTCACGTGTGGGGATGGTGAGGGGGGTGAGACAATTTCGTGCGCTGTTGGGAGTGCCAGACTGGTTCTGCTGTTGAGACCAGTGCTGGATTTACGTATAAGATAAACAAGCTGTAGCTTAGGGCCCCTCTCACTTGGGGGCCCTCAAAAAATTTAAAGGAAAGAAAACCTGGATATACATTTCCAAAATATAAGATAAAAAACAAACAAAATAAAACCTACATACAGCAACAGTGTTTTGTGTTGTGTAGGCTCCTATTTTAAGAGAAGACTCCCTGGAAAAGACCCTGATGTTGGGAAAGAGGGAGGGCACAAGGAGAAGGGGATGACAGAGGACGAGATGGTGGGACAGTGTTCTCGAAGCCACCAGCATGAGTTTGACCAAACTGCGGGAGGCAGTGGAAGACAGGAGTGCCTGGTGTGCTCTGGTCCAGGGGGTCACGAAGAGGCGGACACGACTAAATGACTAAACAACAACAACAGGCTCCTATTTTGTTATGTGCAAATGGCTTTAGATACCTATTAGGTCCATAAATTACCATATAGCATATATTCAACACAAAAAACAGGGACAATATGTTGTTGACAAAGGACAGCTGGACATATAAAGGGCCCCATTACCTTCAGGAGCTTAGGTAAAGGTAATGGGACCCCTGACCATTAGGTCCAGTCATGGCCGCCGACTCTGGGGTTACAGTGCTCATCTCGCTTTATTGGTCGAGGGAGCTGGCATACAGCTTATGGGTCATGTGGCCAGCATGACTAAGCCGCTTCTGGAGAACTAGAGCAGCGCATGGAAATGCCGTTTACCTTCCCACCAGAGCGGTACCTATTTATCTACTTGCACTTTGACGTGCTTTCGAACGGCTAGGTTGGCAGGAGCAAGGACTGAGCAACGGGAGCTCACCCCGTTGCGGGGATTCAAACCGCCGACCTTCAGATCGGCAAGTCCTAGGCTCTGTGGTTTAACCCACAGCGCCACCCGCGTACCTCTTCAGGAGCTTAGGGCCTCATCCAATCTAAATCCGGCCCTGGGTGACGCTGACCAGCCCCAGCCTCAACATGGGAGACAGTAGGGTGTAATGGTTAGAGTGTCGGACTCGGACCTGGATTCAAGTTACAAGAAAGGAGATTATGACTAAACATCAGGAAGAACTTTCTGATAGTAAGAGCCACTCAGCAGTGGAATGGACTCCCTTGGGAAATTATGGGTGGTCACCTGTCATGGATGCTTTAGTTAAAATGGAGCTCCCTTCCAGCTCTACAATTTTATGATTCTATGAAAACTCCATGCATTGCTCAGTGGTGCAACACACTGATTTCTGAAATGAAGTGCCCTGAATAGAATTCTCGATTTGCAGAGTTTGGTATGTGGTACAATAACTTTATTCTCTTTCCTGCTAAGGAATGTAATACAAAATAGTAAAAATGCTACAAAACAGAATACAAAACCCATAGCAAACAGTGTAACATCTCTTAAATATGTAACAGAGCCAATAATGTTTTTCTAAGCATGTATTATAGTAACATAAAACATGTTTCTTTGCATTTTTTTCAGTGTTTCCTCATTGCTTCCACACAGTAGTTCCCTATGGACTTGGTGAAACTTACATACCCAAGGTTTTTGCAGCATCCATATGACATCCTCTTCCCAAAATGCCACCCTGTAATCTGGATTTACCATGTACACAGAAAATAATAATAATAATAATAATAATAATAATAATAATAATAATTGTACCCCGTCCATCTGACTGGGTTGCCCCAGCCACTCTGGGCAGCTTCCAACAAATATAAAAGCATAATACAACATCAAACATTAAAAACTTCCCTATCCGGGAGTAAAACACACCATGGAAATGAGACATCTGGAGTAAATGGTGCGTTTTGGTGAGGGTAACGTCATGTAAACCCTTCACAAAACTTTCGTGCGGAAAAAGTTGCATCTCTACACCATGCATTCAAAGCACTCTTCCCAACAGTGAGCCAACAGTGTGACGCGGCAGCTAAAAAAGCCAATGCAATTCTGGGCTGCATCAATAGGAGTATAGCATCTAGATCAAGGGAAGTAATAGTGCCACTGTATTCTGCTCTGCTCAGACCTCACCTGGAGTACTGTGTCCAGTTCTGGGCACCGCAGTTCAAGAAGGACACTGACAAACTGGAACGTGTCCAGAGGAGGGCAACCAAAATGGTCAAAGGCCTGGAAACGATGCCTTATGAGGAACGGCTAAGGGAGCTGGGCATGTTTAGCCTGGAGAAGAGGAGGTTAAGGGGTGATATGATAGCCATGTTCAAACATATAAAAGGATGTCACATAGAGGAGGGAGAAAGGTTGTTTTCTGCTGCTCCAGAGAAGCGGACACGGAGCAATGGATCCAAACTACAAGAAAGAAGATTCCACCTAAACATTAGGAAGAACTTCCCGGCAGTAAGAGCTGTTCGACAGTGGAATTTGCTGCCAAGGAGTGTGGTGGAGTCTCCTTCTTTGGAGGTCTTTAAGCAGAGGCTTGACAACCATATGTCAGGAGTGCTCTGATGGTGTTTCCTGCTTGTGGTCTCTTCCAACTCTATGATTCTATGATTTAATGATCCCGTGAACTGTAGTTTGCTAAGGGTGCTGGGAATTGTAGTTTTGTGAGGGGTAAACTATGATTCCCCGCATTCCTTCCTTGCTCTACAAATGTGCTTTACACGTAAGGTGCATACGCACCTTCAGTGAAGTGCCACTACGGTGGTACCTCGGGTTAAGTACTTAATTCGTTCCAGAGGTCCGTTTTTAACCTGAAACCGTTTTTAACCTGAGGTACCACTTTAGCTAATGGGGCCTCCCACCGTCGCTGTGCGATTTCTGTTCTCATCCTGAAGCAAAGTTCTTAACCCGAGGTACTATTTCTGGGTTAGCGGAGTCTGTAACCTGAAGCATATGTAACCCGAGGTACCACTGTACTCAGGCAAGTTCCTGATGGATGACTGAGTAGTTTGGCCTGGTTTTACTTTTTACTAAAACAAATTTTATCAGTCTAAGGAGTGTTTTCAAATTAGGAAAAGACCTTTGACCTTAAAATGCTGAGAAAACCCCAGCGATCCAAAACCATGATGGGTACCATCTTTCATTGGACTGATTTTTCACATTGGGAAGCTTTTGAACATATTCAAATTTGCAGTCCCGAATTAAAGCATTGCAGCTGCCTCCTGCTAGAATGCCCAAGCAGGTGTCCCCTCCTTTCGTTAAAGATGCTCACCTGGCTTGAAGGCTAAGAAAAGCCTTTGCCAACCTGGTGCCCGCAGGATGTTTTGGACTATGACCCCCATCAGCTTCATCTAGCACAGCTGTTGCTGCCCAGAACATCTGGAGAAGCAACAAGTTGCTCAAGGCTGGCTTTGAGCATTAAAAACAAGAACTGACCCCCTAAAAATTGCTCCCTCCCCAGCCGGAATTAAGATTGCCGGGAGAAATATCAACAACCTCAGATATGCAGATGACACAACCTTGATGGCAGAAAGTGAGGAGGAATTAAAGAACCTTTTAATGAGGGTGAAAGAGTAGAGGGCAAAATATTGTCTGAAGCTCAACATCAAAAAACCTAAGATCATGGCCACTGGTCCCATCACCTCCTGGCAAATAGAAGGGGAAGAAATGGAGGCAGTGAGAGATTTTACTTTCTTGGGCTCCATTATCACTGCAGATGGTGACAGCAGCCACGAAATTAAAAGACGCCTGCTTCTTGGGAGAAAAGCAATGACCAACCTAGACAGCATCTTAAAAAGCAGAGACATCACCTTGCCAACAAAGGTCCGTATAGTTAAAGCTATGGTTTTCCCAGTAGTGATGTATGGAAGTGAGAGCTGGACCATAAAGAAGGCTGATTGCCAAAGAAGGGATGCTTTTGAATTATGGTGCTGGAGGAGACTCTTGAGAGTCCCATGGATTGCAAGAAGATCAAACCGATCCATTCTGAAGGAAATCAGCCCTGAGTGCTCACTGGAAGGACAGATCCTGAAGCTGAGGCTCCAGTACTTTGGCCACCTCATGAGAAGAGAAGACTCCCTGGAAAAGACCCTGATGTTGGGAAAGATGGAGGGCACAAGGAGAAGGGGACGACAGAGGGCGAGATGGTTGGACAGTGCTCTTGAAGCTATGAAAATGAGTTTGACCAAACTGCGGGAGGCAGTGGAAGACAGGAGTGACTGGCGTGCTCTGGTCCAGGGGGTCACGAAGAGTCAGATACAACTAAACGACAACAACAACAAACAAACTTGGCCCTCCAGATGTTTTTGGCCTACAACTCCCATGATCCCTAGCTAGCAGGATCAGTGGTCAGGGATGATGGGAATTGTAGTCTCAAAACACTTGGAGGGCTGAGTTTGAGGAAGCCTGCCCTAAAACATGAAGCAGTTTTAATCGAGGGCCGAAGGGTGAGATCCAATGCCATCTTTTCCCTCTAAAAGGGACAAAGGCGAATTTCTTCTTCCGATCCCATGATTTTGAAATACATTTCTCTTGGGCACAAGGGATGGGACAGGGTGGGCGAGGCAGCATCAACGTGACAGTGAATCCAGAATACAAGGAAATTATGCAGAAACGAGTGATATGGAATATGGAATTCGCCAAATTCCCACAAATCGCTTTCAAACATTCCAGACCGAATTTTGCAAGCCTTGGATTTCAAAGAAATCTGCAATGTTTCAGAGGATGTCTGACTGTGAAGCCTGAATTTATGGATACAGGAAATCCCATCACTATCACAGAGCTGGAGTTTGGGGCCAGATTCAAAGGACACAAACCCTGCAATTCAATGTTTTAAACGTTCAAGGGGAGGGATTCACGATAAAGTCATACTTTTTAAAGAAAGAAATGCAGAAATTGACCACTAGAGGGGGCTTCCCTTTCTCTGAGCCACACAATTAAGCAACATACTGGCCACCAGACAAAGTCGACTACTTAGAGGTTGCATTTAAATGGTAACTTCATGGGCTTTTAATTCCACGCTTTCGTGTTAAACTGGAAGTGGGGGAAACTGTGCATTTTGCAGGGTGGGAAAGGAGACTCAGGGACAGGCCAGATTATTATCTCCCGTGCCCCCCCCCAGGGGGGCAAAGTTTGTCTGGTTGATGAGGATGTCTACCTGTCAATCGCCAGACATCACATTGACATCAGGCAACACTTTTTTGGGGGGAATCAAACAGTGATCTGGAATTGGTTCCCTTTTGGACATGTTGAGTTCGTTCTCTTGGAAAATGTGATATTTGTTTGACAGGAGCGCTGCTTAGAGGAATGGTCCCGATTCCTTCCAATTAATAACAACTCTACACATTTTCTCTCTCTCTCTCTCTCTCTCTCTCTCTCTCTCTCTCTCTGTGTGTGTGTTTGTGGGAAACAACAACTGACGGCCTATAAAGGCTCTCAAAAGGTTCATCTGTTCCTCTCGACCCCCCTGAATGTCCACCCGGTCTTCTCCTGAAGCCAGTCCACATAGTTGGAGACCTTGGTGTAAACCCCGTAGACTTGCTTGCTCCCACACTCTTCAGGGCCTCCCCACGAGACCAGTCCTTGGGCCACCCATCTTCGGCTCTCCAGGTCTTGGATGACGAAGGCTCCCCCGCTGTCCCCAAGGCAAGTGTCTTTCCCCCCTTCGTAATAGCCGGCACAGAACATGTTCTCAGTGACGCTGTAGTTCCCCGACCGAGATTCATAGCTCATCTTGCACTCGGCGTGCAGGACCACTGGTAGTTTGACATACTGGAGAACGTCAGAGAGGGTCCTCATGCCGGAGCTGATGACCTCGTCCACGGTGATGTTGGGGTTGGAGATGCCCCAGCCAGCCACCAGGCCCAACGTGTTGGGTTGAGGTCCTTCTAACTCGTGTTCGTACTGCGGGAGGCAGATGGGCATGACGTGGGGTCCCAGTGTCACCTTCTCCTTCAGCTTCACCAAGGCAATGTCGTGGTTGTAGTTCTGGATGTCAAAGGCCTCGTGGAGGACGATCTTCTCCACCGTCCGGTTGACGGCGTCCACCTTGTTCCTCACGTCGTGAAGGCCCAGGTAGATGGTGACGTGCTCTTTGGAGACGGGGATGATGGTGTTGTCCCGGCGCTGGGAGCGGAGGACGTGGGCCGCGGTCAGTACCCACGACTCAGAGAGCAGGGCCCCGCTGCCAAACCACCTGTCATTCGGCACTCGGGACGTGTCCTCCACCACGATCAGGGCTTGCCAAGGGAAAAACCCGGGCTCTGCGTTTCGCCCGCCGATGATGCGCTTGATCAGGGTGGGCAGCGACCGCGTCGGCCGCCCACAAACTGGGGAAAGAAAACAACAGAGCAGATGGTTAGACGACCAGGGCTGGATCCGTCACCAAAAAGTAGCCAAACTGTGACTCCAAGTAGATTATGCCAGGATTCCCCATTGGGGGGCAGCAGAAATGTTCCTGCCTTGCTTCCAACTTTTGTTTCCTATATTAAGTCCTACAGGGCTACTCTGTGTAAAGGTGCGCTGGATCGTTTGTCATTTTAGAGCTGGGCAGCATTCTGGTGTATCAATTCAAACAATTGAAATTTCAAATTGACCAGCAGAGTTTTAAATTATGAAATTACAAATTTTCAGTCCCGAGGCTCTGAATTTAACATGCCAAGAGCTCCTCTCAATGGACCATGCCAAGATTATATACACATGGAAATCCATCAAATGTCACTGGCAAAACGCTAGGGCTTCATACAGTATATCTGATATATATATATGTTGGTAATTCCTGAAATTAGAACCTCAATTGCTGCTGGACACCTGCATCTATGTTCTATGGCCTATGTCTATGTCTCAGTGGTAGAGCACACATTTTGCATGCCCCCCATGGAATCCTGGGACCTGTAGTCTGTTGTGGATGCTGAGAGTTGTTAGATTGAGGTTGAATCCTGACAAGACAGAAGTACTGTTCTTGGGGGACAGGAGGTGGGTGGGTGTGGAGGACTCCCTGGTCCTGAATGGGGCAATGGGGCAACTGTGCCCCTGAAGGACCAGGTGCGCAGCCTGGGAGTCATTCTGGACTCACAGCTGTCCATGGAGGCACAGGTCAATTCTGTGTCCAGGGCAGCCGTCTACCAGCTCCATCTGGTATGAAGGATGAGACCCTATCTGCCCGTGGATTGCCTTGCCAGGGTGGTGCATGCTCTGGTTATCTCTCACTTGGACTACTGCAATGTGCTCTATGTGGGGTTACCTTTGAAGGTGACTCAAAAACTGCAATTAATCCAGAATGCGGCAGCTAGACTGGTGACTGGGAGAGGCTGCCGAGACCACATAATCACCGGTCTCCCAGTACGTTTCCCGAGCACAATTCAAAGTGTTGGTGCTGACCTTTAAAGCCCTAAACGGCCTCGGTCCAGTATATCTGAAGGAGCATCTCTACCCCCATCATTCTACCTGGACACTGAGGTCCAGCTCCGAGGGCCTTCTGGCGGTTCCCTCACTGCAAGAAGCCAAGTTACAGGGAACCAGGCAGAGGGCCTTCTCGGCGGTGGCGCCCGCCCTGTGGAATGCCCCCCCTTCAGGTGTGAAGGAAATAAGCAGCTATCTTGTCTTTAAAAGACATCTGAAGGCAGCCCTGTTTAGGGAAGTTTTTGATATTTAATGCTGTATTGTTTTTAACACTCGATTGGAAGCCGCCCAGAGTGGCTGGGGAAACTCAGCCAGATGGGCGGGGTATAAATAAATGATGATGATGATGCTGCTGCTGCTGCTGCTGGAAGGGACCCTGAGGGTCACCCCTACAATACAGGAATCTCAACTAGAGTTGTGTTCGAATCCTGCTCGTGGGGTCCCCTTCATCCTGACCCAGCAGGATCTTCATACCTAGCTCTGTGGCGGGGAATGGGGGCATCCTAACAACTCAGTTGTTTTCTGCTGCTCCAGAGAAGTGGACATGGAGCAATGGATCCAAACTACAAGAAAGAAGATTCCACCTAAACATTAGGAAGAACTTCCTGACAGTAAGAGCTGTTCGACAGTGGAATTTGCTGCCAAGGAGTGTGGTGGAGTCTCCTTCTTTGGAGGTCTTTAAGCAGAGGCTTGACAACCATATGTCAGGAGTGCTCTGATGGTGTTTCCTGCTTGGCAGGGGGTTGGACTCGATGGCCCTTGTGGCCTCTTCCAACTCTATGATTCTATGATTCTATGATTCTATGAACTCTCAGCTCCTTTAACAAACTGCAGTTCCCAGGATTCTCGACCAACTCAGAGAATCACAGGATTGTCGGGGACCCAAAGGGCCGTCCTGCCCAACTGCCTGCAATGTTTAAAGCGGTACGATGCACCTTTAAATGCAGATATGTACAGAAGCTTCCCTCAAGGAGACCCATGGCATAATCTACAGGCAATGATGCCCTCGCACACCCTGGTGCTGTCCATCATTGCACCCTCAGAGATCCGGAATACCTTTGCGGGATAGGAAAGCAAGTGGCTGATCTCCCCACCAGCATGCACGGTGAAGGGAGGCAGCCAGCTGTACCAGTCTCTAGCCAGCCAGGACAAGTTGCCCGCTCTCCGGAGGTGTCCAGGACTGGCAACGAAACAGAAGGCAGGCCGGTCGGGCGGATCTCGCCAGCGTCTCTTGGGAAAGGAGGAGGAAGGGTTCTTTTGGAGCGCCAACACCTTCCGGGATTTCGATGGAGGCCGGTGTGGTCGGCGGGCCAGAGGGCCAGGCGTCATCCCCACATCATACCATGCATAGCCTGAGAGAGCAAGCCAGATCTCTGATTCGCCTGGCACTGCCCATATCTGCCAGGACCAGGAGCCCAACTGGCAAGGCATGCCGCACTGATTCAGCCCACATGCTGGGTGGGAGGAAGGCATCAGATAGTCCTGAAATGGGGCATTTGGGGAAGTGGGATGTGGAGTTTGGCTGGTCCAGTGCAAGAGTGGGCATGGGCAAGTGTACCGTATTTCTCGCTCCATAAGACGCACTTTTCCCCTCCTAAAAAGTAAGGGGAAATGTATGTACGTCTTATGGAGCGAATGCAGGGGGGAGGCAGGCAGGAAAAGCCCCCAAGAGCCGCACACAAGCTCCGCGTGGCTCTCGTGGGCTTTTCCCCAGGAGGGAGAAGGGACTGACGTGGCTAGTCAGCCCCTTCTCCCTCCTCGTAGAAAAGCCCGCAGGAGCCGCGCACTCTTTAAAGGGTGCGCAGCTCCTGTGGGCTTTTGCTGGAGGTGGGGGGATTGCCATAGCCGCTCGCAGCCTCTCCCGGCTAGAGAGGTTGCGTGCGGCTAAAGAGGAAGCCAAGACAGCCAGTGGGATGGATCCTGCTCGCTGTCTTGGCTTCTTTGCTCTTTGGGGCTGGGGGAAAAATAATAATTCCCCACCTTGATTTCCCCCTCTAAAAAGTAAAAGGTAAAGGTACCCCTGCCCGTACGGGCCAGTCTTGCCAGACTCTAGGGTTGTGCGCCCATCTCACTTAAGAGGCCGGGGGCCAGCGCTGTCCGGAGACACTTCCGGGTCACGTGGCCAGCGTGACATCGCTGCTCTGGCGAGCCAGCGCAACACACGGAACACCGTTTACCTTCCCGCTAGTAAGCGGTCCCTATTTATCTACTTGCACCCGGGAGTGCTTTCGAACTGCTAGGTTGGCAGGCGCTGGGACCGAGCGACGGGAGCGCACCCCGCTGCGGGGATTCGAACTGCCGACCTTTCGATCGGCAAGCTCTAGGCGCTGAGGCTTTTACCCACAGCACCACCCGCGTCCTGTCCTCTAAAAAGTAGGTGCGCCTTATGGTCCGGTGCGCCTTATGGAGCGAAAAATACAGTAATTTTCTCTGCTCCCCTCTTCTGCCGTGGCTGGAACAATTGGTAGGGTTGTGGATGTGGAGGTGGCTACACCCCTCCCGCTGGCTGCCTACCAGGGTTTGGGATTGCCCATTAAGTACCCAAGCATAGCGGAATCCCATATTTGGGCATTACAACAGTGTCAAGAAATCATAGGTTCTGTGAGACTCTAGTTACATAAATGAGTGCAAACGACAAGCGCTGAATTTCTCAAGCGAAAGCTAAACTTGGATGGCAATCGACAAGCTGCCTCAGTTAACCGGAAAAAACCCCACCCATAGATCCCACTCTGAAAGCAGCATACACTGCAACACTTTAGCAAAACCCGAGCAGTGTGAAGAGCTTGATCTGGAGCTTTGTCTGTTGCAAAGGCTTGCACATCAAGGGGCGAAACTGTCAAGTGAGATCAACACAATGAGTTCTTTGTTCACTCAGGGCAGCTGCAGAACGGAAAAACACTTCACCTGTGAAATATCTGCTTGTCTTGCAACTGTGAAAGGCACAGGTGCCCAGCCAGAATAAACCACTGGTTATGCTAGATGAAAATCAAAATAAACGTTTGCACGGAGACAAAAATCAGCTCATTTTGAAGAATGTGGTGCACGGCCAGCAGAGATCTCTGCACGTCCCAAGGTAGGACACCCTCATAGCAGAATTGTCCAATCTCTCCCCCTTCATCCACCCTTCCACACCCTTTGGAACCAGCAACACAAGGACATCATCTGGCAGCCTTCCTACTTTAATTTACATCGCGCTGGAGTTAACTGAACAGCAGCCAAGAGTACTGAAATGCATTAAGTATGTGTTTATTTGTTTTGCTTAACTGTCAGTAGGCAAAATTAGGGCTCTGCTAAAATGGAAACTGATTAAAGGGTTGGCAAGGACGGAGAAAGCTTGACGGAAGGAGCTCTGCTAAAATGGCAGAGTCAGGGAAATTAATTAGAACATTGCCCCTCTATGCTCTTCATCAAGGACCGCCGGCCGTTTTTAGGCCTGGGAGCACATGTGGCTTCTTGAGTGAGAGCCATGGGTGTTGCCGCCACTCTTTCTGCTCACTTTCCTCCCCCCCCCCGCACCCAAGATCATTCCCCCACCCAAGACACAGAAAGCATGGCAGTGCACCCACAAAGAGTTCACTTTCCCAAGATATTTGGCAAAAGCTGGATGCAGTAGGATTCACCTGAGCCTTGAAAGGCATCTAGAGCAGAAAGAGGAAGTGTAGGAAACTGCCACTCATCCAACTTCCAGCTCTATGGGCCTTTCAAGAGAGAAAAAGGTACCGTATTTTTCCGTGCACAACACGCCCCCTGTGTATAAGACGACCCCTGTTTTTTGAGACCCCAAATTAAGGAAATGGGGGGAGATTGTCCAGAGTTGTTAAGCTTTCTTTAGGGGAGCGGGATTGCTGACAATCGCTCACCCGCCTGACCACCGGTGCCAATCGCATGCATTGCCAGAGACACCAATATCGTCTGCCCACTCGCTGCCAGCAGCCACCAATCACCTGCCCAATCGCCGCAGACAATCTGCTGCTCGCGGCTGCCACCAAGCGCCTGCAAATTGGCACCAGCCACATGGGTTTTCGCCTACCTCGTAGCAAACCGTCACAACTTTCTTGGTATTGGCTGTTAGGCATTGGTATTGGTGTTGTTATGTAGATGGAAGGGGGGAAGGAAGCGCCATCACCTGCCCCCCCATATTGAAGGGTAGTCCGGTAAAGGATTCCAGGGGGCGTGGCCCTGTCCAAAGCCTATGGAGGTGAGGGCCTAAGCCATGCCCCCGAGCGGTGACCCCAGGGGAGCTCCTAGTTGATGTGCATCAGCAGGACTCCCCCTACTGGTGGTTAACCCTTCCCGGACTTCTAGCAGAAAGGCTGAAGTTGGATATCGTCTGTTAGGACCAATGCCTAAGCCAATACCGCTCATCACCGGTAACCAATAAAGTTGTGGCCATATTTAGCCCATTAACCTTAAATATCTGTGTCATGTGTCTTTATTTCCACTGGGGGAGGTGGGAACTCGCCACGCGACTGCTTTCGCCACCTCATGGCCAAATGTGTAGTGTGTCTCTGTGTGCAGTTTAAAGGCTTCGTGGGCATCAGGGTAAGACCTCAAAGGGATTACCTGGCTGGGGGTGGGGGATGTGCTAAGAGGCGAGGGGGCTGCAGGGGGGCACTGGAGGTGTCAATGACTACCAGATTTTGAAAAGCCAGTATCACTGGATAAAGCTCATCATTTTTGTTGAATTACATCAGCTAAGTAGTTATAACTGGATTATGAATAAATGTGAAATTAATTCTGCCTTTTTTGAATTTTATTGCATTATTATTTTGCCAAATCACTGTTCATCATCATCATCATCATCACCATCACCATCATCATCATAATTTTTAAAGTAGGTTGGCACTGGGGATAAGTTTACGCAACCAAGTGAGTGGCGGCCTAAAAATGTGTTGGAACCATTTTCTTAAATAGATGGAATGATTTTGGGTATTTGGTTTTCTTTTTTAAGTGGGAGAAAGCATGGTAAACAAACAGGCTAAAAATAGCGCAGCCCAAGCCAAGGCATGTTTACCCAGAAGGAAAACCCCAGTTGGTCCCGGTGTGTGCAGGATTGCAGCGGAAGCCATGACAAAGGGACAGGGCACTGCCAGAATGTTTATTCTGGCTGTGTGCAGAAGCCAGTGATCTGCTAGAGAAGAGAGGGGGGGGGGGGTTTCCTAGTGACAGGCAGCTGGCTTTCCAAGGAGAGAGAAGCAAAGCGCAGTGATTTCTCAGCTCTTAGCCAACTTGCTCTGACCTCTGGAAAACTTTCCCTGGGACTTGCCAGCCCGCCTGGATTCCATCAGGACCAGAAGCAGACAGAAAAGAGCATGTTTAAAAAACAGTCAGTCTTTTAAAAGGGGGCAGGGAATGGAAGCTTGTACAATGCAGTTACTATAACACCCTGAAAGCTCAAAAAAACAACCACTTTTAAAAGATGTGCACTGTTGTATCTTGGTGGGTATGAACCTGGGACAGAGGAACCTGACAAATTGGGTTTCTCTCCTAATTCCTCGTTTTCCCAACCTTAAATTTGGCTCTCCATCTTTCCACATCAGTTTGCAAATTTCTTTGTGAAAAGTCCCCATCAGCCTTTAGGTGCGAATCTCTCCTAATGTTTGTGGGCAATTTTGCTCATATTTTTTTCAAAAGAACTCCCCCCTCCCCAAATATGCATATATTTCCATGTCATTTTCACTCATATTTGCATTGATGTGGACACTTCACCCTCCAGGTTATACATTTTTGGACCCATTAACTTGTCTGGAGAACTCTGTTGCAAAATTCAGAGAAGCGTGTGTTTTGAAAGACGGCCGAGCTCTGCTTCTTCGTTGTTTCGGAAAAAGCAAATTAGGTAATTTGCCTTTAGATGCAAATGGAATAATCCGATTTCCCCCTCCCTCAACAAGCCCTCCCCAACCAATCCTGCCTGGTTGAGCTCTTGCAATCCTGGCTTCTACTAGCCAGAATTAACACCAGCAACTGAGAAATCTGTGCAGATGCTCCTGGCTTAACCAGTGACAGGGGAGCTCATGGATGGCTCTAAAGAGAGTTCATGTACCAGTGGCAGAACACATGCTTTGCACATGCAACCTGGTCCTAGGTTGAATTCTCCAGTTAAAAGGAACTTGGCCGGACACTGTTCTGCCCGGACACTGAGGTCCAGCGCCAAGGGCCTTCTGGTGGTTCCCTCACTACGAGAAGTGAGGCTACAGCGAACCAGGCAGAGGGCCTTCTCGGTAGTGGCGCCCGCCCTGTGGAAGGCCCTCCCACCAGATGTCAAAGAGAAGAACAACTACCAGACTTTTAGAAGACATCTGAAGGGAGCCCTGTTTAGGGAAGCTTTTAATGTTTAATAGACTATTGCATTTTAATATTCTGTTGGAAGCCACCCAGAGTGGCTGGGGAAACCCAGCCAGATGGGCGGGGTATAAATAATAAATTATTATTATTATTATTATGGCTGGCAGGGTTTCCCCCCTAAAACCTTGAGAGGCGATGCTACTAGACAGGGCAGAATGTATCAATGGTCTGCCCTGGTGCGAATTAGCATCATATGCCATATTTGCAACAAAAGCAGACCCCTCTTGCACCCCACCAATTCTGATTTAGCCACACGAGGAGCTCTGCTTAGTGTGAAAGGTTTGCATCTAAAACCAGAGGGTGAGAAGCTCAAAGAAGCCAGCTGGCATGAAGGCTGCAATCTAGGTACCTGGTTGGCAAGATGGCAGGCGCGTTCCCAGCTCCGCACTTCTCCATAGCCCCCTGGCATCACAGGTGTAGGTACCTGGGGAAGATCAAAACACAAGCTCTGGATAGGAATCATACCACTAGGTGGTGCTGTCGTGATGTCTTACTGGCTTTCTTCAGTCTATAAGGAGAATCTGGTGGATCAGGCCAATAGCCCATCCAGTCCAGGATCCTGTTCTCCTGTGGAAAACCAGTGAGCAGGATCCGAGCAAGAGAGCATCTCTCTCCCTCCTGTGGTTCCCAGCAAGCAACTGGGGTTCCGAAGCATCGCTGCCTCCAACCGTGGAGGCAGGGCAGAGCCATCATGGCTAGTAGACATCTGTGATGGACAGCAGAGCCAGACCAGAGTCTCCCCTGAAATTGCACCTGAAGGCGGGAGCCTCTCTCTGATTGGCTACAGTCAGCTGGCCACAGAAGTGGGAGGAGCAGCACTTTGGGAGAGAGAATAAAAGGGGCTGTTTCTGAGGGAGAAGAGTTAGATAGGGCTAAGGGTCAGGTTGAGAGATAGGGCTGGATTTGAGAAGAGATAGGGCTAAGGGTCAGGTTGAGAGAGAGGGCTGGATTTGAGAAGAGATAGGGCTAAGGGTCCAGTTAAGAGATAGGGCTGGATTTGAGAAGAGATAGGGCTAAGGGTCAGGTTAAGACATAGGGCTGGATTTGAGAAGAGATAGGGCTAAGGGTCAGGTTGAGAGATAGAGCTGGATTTGAGAAGAGATAGGGCTAAGGGTCAGGTTGAGAGATAGGGCTGGATTTGAGAAGAGATAGGGCTAAGGGTCAGGTTAAGACATAGGGCTGGATTTGAGAAGAGATAGGGCTAAGGGTCAGGTTGAGAGATAGAGCTGGATTTGAGAAGAGATAGGGCTAAGGGTCAGGTTGAGAGATAGAGCTGGATTTGAGAAGAGATTGGGCTAAGGGTCAGGCTGAGAGAGAGTGCTGGATTTAAGAGGAGAGATAGGGCTAAGGGTCAGGCTGAGAGAGAGTGCTGGATTTAAGAGGAGAGATAGGGCTAAGGGTCAGGCTAAGAGATAGGGCTGGATTGAAGATGAGAGATAGGGAGCAAGATAGGATTTGACTGAGGGAGAACTGGTTATGAGTTAAGTTAAACACCCACACTGAGGAGACTATCCAGAGCAAGAGGAAAAAGCCTCTCACCTTGGATAGGGAGACTGGGTTGAGGGTCTGGGGAAGGTATACAGAGAGGAGTGTTCTGGGAGGGCTGAGTCTGAGCCGGGAGAGGCAGATCCTGTGGGAATTCAGGCTTCCTGGGTCTCATCCTGGCCAGGAGGGGGAGAGTTCTTCTAGGTACAGAAGAATCCCAAGCCAGGTGCAAGGGGTGAGGAGATCCTCTGGGTCTGTTATACCATTGGGAACCCCTCAGGAGTGGGATTGCTAAGAGAGCGGGTAACTGAGGAGAAGTGCCCCTCGCTCACGAACCAAGGTATTAATCGGTGAAGGAAGCTGTATGGTCTTAAAAGCGTTTAGCTGCCATAACTCAGTAACAGAAACTGAAGTACAACGACTGATTTTGAGTAAACTGTGTACAACTTGTACACAACCCACAAGCAGAGCACGATGGCTATTTGTCCGCAATAAGTTATCCAATATTTGCAGGTACAGTGCCCCTGTACATGGAGGCTCCTCTAGCTGTTGTGGCTCATAGCCATTGGCAAACAGAGGGTGGGGATTTAAGAGCATGTTAAGTAGATATGTTCTATTCGGAGAGGAGCTCTAGGAGGGGGAATCCAGCAGCATTTGGGTGCAGTAGTTCACTTTGAACTGGCTTCTGTGGGCATGTACTGGTCAGCGCCAGTGTTGTCACCGACACTCAAATCCCCAGGGCAACCAAAATGGTCAAAGGCCTGGAAACGATGCCTTATGAGGAACGGCTAAGGGAGCTGGGCATGTTAAGCCTGGAGAAGAGGAGGTTAAGGGGTGATATGATAGCCATGTTCAAATATATAAAAGGATGTCACATAGAGGAGGGAGAAAGGTTGTTTTCTGCTGCTCCAGAGAAGCGGACACGGAACAATGGATCCAAACTACAAGAAAGAAGATTCCACCTAAACATTAGGAAGAACTTCCTGACAGTAAGAGCTGTTTGACAGTGGAATTTGCTGCCAGGGAGTGTGGTGGAGTCTCCTTCTTTGGAGGTCTTTAAGCAGAGGCTTGACAACCATATGTCAGGAGTGCTCTGATGGTGTTTCCTGCTTGGCAGGGGGTTGGACTCGATGGCCCTTGTGGTCTCTTCCAACTCTATGATTCTATGATTCTAATTTTCCAATTGTTTTCACAATGGTTCCGGTTCCACTGAGCAGCAAGCTAATCTCACATTCGATTTGCTTATAAGTATGTGACTGCCAGGCGGGATTCAGGCCCTGGCTCGGAAGCCACCGTAACCACCACTGAGAATTCTCCTCCTGTCTTCGGTCTTCGTGTGAGGAGAGACAGGACATGCATGGCATTCTTAGGAAATCACCTTCCTTCCCCTTCAGGGCCATTCCAGCCTCCCCCTTCTAACAGCAGCGCTGCAGAAGTATTGATTTTGTCTCCGTGCCTCAGCCTAGCAATATCCTGTGGCAGGCCTGTTGCCTGGGGCTGCTTCCTTGCACTCCTAAAACATCTCTTGTTGTCACGGAAGAGAAGGCTACCGATGGCTACTAGTGGGGATGGCTGCACGCAAAGCCTTCTTTTTCAAACAGAGGTTCACCCCAGGTTCCATTCCATCTCTATTCCTTCCCTCCCTCAGCAGTCTTCATCACTGGATATAGATTTCGACCGCATTTGGAATATTTTGTAGCATTCTGGTCACCTCACCTCACAAAGGAGATTTTTGTTGTTTTTTAGTCGTTCAGTCATGTCCGACTCTTCGTGACCCCATGGACCAGAGCACGCCAGGCCCTCCTGTCTTCCACTGCCACCTGCAGTTTGGTCAGATTCATGTTTGTAGCTTCGAGAACACTGTCTAACCATCTCGTCCTCTGGCGCCCTCGTCTCCTTGTACCCTCCATCTTTCCCAACATCAGGGTCTTTTCCAGGGAGTCTTCTCTTCTCGTGAGGTGGCCAAAGTATTGGAGCCTCAGCTTCAGGATATGTCCTTCCAGTGAGCACTCAGGGCTGATTTCCTTAAGAATGGATGCGTTTGATCTTCTTGCAGTCCATGGGACTCTCAAGAGTCTCCTCCAGCACCATAATTCAAAAACGTCAATTCTTCGGCGATCAGCCTTCTTTATGGTCCAGCTCTCACTTCCATACATCACTACTGGGAAAACCATAGCTTTTGCTATACGGACCTTTGTAGGGTTGGGAAAAGGTTTGAAAGGGAGCAACCAAAACAATCAAGGGAATGGAATTTTAGAATCTTAGACTGAAATACTTTATTGTCCTAGCGGCCTTTAGAAGGCAACTCTTGAGCACAGGCTCCTGGGCCAGCTTGACCCCGGCCCATCTTACTAGCTCTTTGTGGTCATCTGTGAATGGTGCTTATCCCTTGTCCAGTCGCTGCTGCCCACCCAGTATGCAAACCGTACACCCCCCCCCCCGCCGCAGGGCAGCCGCTCTCACCTGTGATGTTGGGGACCATCTCGTAGTATGGATGCTGGCAGGAATACTGGATTGCCGACTGGTACGTGGTCAGGTTGTGTCTGGTGGAGAAGGTGACGAAGCCGTGGTCCAGCTCTCGTGGTGCCTTGCAGTCTGCAACTGGAAAGCCAAGCAGAGGGGAGGGTTTGGAAAAAAAGCCTCTGAGAATTAAGTTGGAGTCTTGTAGCTCTAAAGCGATCCCCTGTTTTGCTAAGCCTCACTGTCCCCTTCAAAAAATCCAGCGTCTGTAATGCCAGCTGGTCAAGGAGGGTTATAGAGAGCAGCCAATTTGCTTGATACAATAGCAGAGCTCTACTGGCTGTGCCCATCTGTTTCCACTAGCGGAGGAAGCAGTGGCGTAGCGTGGGGGGTGCAGGGGGGCCCGGCCGCACCGGGCGCAACATCTGGGGGGGGGGGCGCGCTCGCACTTGCAGCTCTCTGCCCCTACCTGGCTCACTCACTCTCTCTCACTGCAGTGCTGGCTGTGCGAATCCGATCCGAGCCGCCGGATCGCTGCCCACTGTGGAGTGGGGGGGGGGGTGCTAGGCGTGCGGTGCGGTGCGGAGAGAGCGAGGGACTATCTGGGGGAGGGACAGTGCGGGGGGGGCGCAAATTACTTGCCTTGCCTCGGGTGCTGACAACCCACGCTACGCCACTGGGAGGAAGGGGGTGTGGCCCGCTCCAGGTGTCATCCCTGAGGGGGGTGACATCGCCGCACCCCCCCACCATGCAGGCGGCACCCCTGGATGCTAGGGACACTCGCTGTGTGGGTGGCTCCCCCCGACGCTCGCCAGGCTAGGGAGGCTTGCAGTTGCGGGTGGCTAACTCCACCCCAGCGGGCTGGCTAGCCCCCCCCCCCAGCTCTGGGTGCTGAAGCAGTTGCCTCAGCCTCTGCCTGTTTCTGGGCACAATTCAAAATGCTAGTCACAACCTACAAAATCCTAGATAGAATAGGTCCAGGCTATCTGAAAGACTATATCCCCTTACATGAACCTGCCCAGGTTTGGGGATCTTCAGAGGAGCTCCTTCTTTTGGTCTCTTGGAAAGCATGAATGGGAAGAAGAAGAAGAAGAAGAAGAAGAAGAGTTTGGATTTGATACCCCGCCTTTCACTCCCCTTCAGGAGTCTCAAAGCGGCTAACATTCTCCTTTCCCTTCCTCCCCCACAACACTCTGTGAGGTGAGTGGGGCTGAGAGACTTCAAAGAAGTGTGACTGGCCCAAGGTCACCCAGCAGCTGCATGTGGAGGAGCAGAGTCGCGAACCCGGTTCCCCAGATTACGAGACTACCGCTCTTAACCACTACACCACACTGGCTCTCTAAATAGGAAAAGGCGACTGCGCTGAAGCCCTGCTTGTAGGCTTCCCAGAGGGACATTATTGACATAGGCCTGATCCAGTCCCAGGTCTCTTCTTCTTATGGTCTGATGCTTAAGGGTGGGAGCTGTGACATAAGAAAACCCACCCCAGGATGCAATGCAGTCCTCAGGCTTGCACTGGGACGGGGGGGGGCAGGGGCGTACAAAGTGGGGGGCGGAGGGGGTGGTCCGCCTCGGGTGCCACAAGATGGCCCCTGCCTCCCCCCAGCTGTAGAGCAGCCAAGGGCGTGCGCAGTCCTTATGGGCGTCGCTTGCGCAGCATCCGTACCGGCTGCCATTCTCTTGCGCCATCCGTACAGGCTGCCGAGATTGTGCAGTCCGTATGGGATGCCGCGCATGCGCAGCCTGTATGGCCGCCGTGCACAAGCGGCAGCCCGTACAGAGTGCACATGTGTTGTTATGTACTGAAGTTCTCACCCTGGGCCAGCAGGGGGATACTGTAGATAGTTATGCAAATAAGGGACGTTCAGTGATTGGATAGTTTTAGAAAATTGTTACAGTTACGTTGTACTGGAGCTCTATATAAGCAGCCTGACTGAACCCTTCAGTTCAGTTCTGTTCTGGCCCGTGAATAAACAAGAGCTGTTTGAAGAATCGCTGTGTCGTCTGATATGTTCACCCACAACTTAACATGTGTGGCATCCTGTATGGAGTGCGCATGTGCGGCAGCCCAAGTGGTGGCTGTCCATGTGCACTCCGTACAGTATGCCACACATGCGCACTCTGTACGGGCTGCCCCATCCCTCGGCGTCCTGCCCTGGGTGCAGGAGAGGGTTCCTCCTCCACTGCGGGGAGGGTGCCAGTTATAAGATTGCATGTTCCTTGCAGCTTACTGGATAGAGAACAAAACGATGGGCTGATTTTTTTTGCAGTCTGGAATGATTGCACTTTGCACAGATGATTGCACTTTGCATACTGCATTCTTGAGTGATAGTTTTATGACTGCTTCTGAGCCTTCGTGTAGAGGAAAGTCTGTTTGTGTAGAAGAAAGTCTGAACCTCCCAAGGCCTCACTCCCCAGAGAGGCCGGTGCTGTGCTTTGAAAGAATTAAGCAAACTAGGGTTGCACAATTTGTTCTTATTTAACACTGACAGGTTTAATTTAATTGGTTTAAACTTGCATCCTTGATTCCAGTTACGCAAGAGTATCTGCTCTCTCTGTTTGAGTGTCGCTGTGCTTTTTCTTTTTCTTTTTCTTTTTTGCAGAAGAAAATAATTTGTTCTATATTGGTTGCGCAACATTTCCCCACCTTGTTTGCAGGATCCAGAATCATTGTCTGGGAACACAGTGGGCCTTGAAAGATGGCTGACTCCCCTATCAACTGTATGTGAAAACCCAACCGGAAGACCAATTGTATATTGAGGAGGCAATGATTCAAACATGGCTATTATTTATACCCCCGCCCATCTAGCTGGGTTTCTTCAGCCACTCTGGGTGGCTTCCAATGGAATATTAAAATACAATAACCTATTAAACATTCAAAGCTTCCCTAAACAGGGCTGCCTTCAGATGTGTTCTAAAAATCTGGTAGTTGTTTTTCTCTTTGACATCTGGTGGAAGGGCGTTCCACAGGGCGGGTGCCACTACTGAGAAGGCCCTCTGCCTGGTTCCCTGTAACTTGGCTTCCCGCAGGGAGGGAACCGCCAGAAGGCCCTCGGCTCTAGATCTCAGTGTCCGGGCAGAACAATGGAGGTGGAGATGCTCCATGAGGTATAGTGGGCTTTCAAGTTTCGGGCTTGAAAGGTCAGCTTGGAAACACACTGGGAGCCAGTGTAGGCCTTTCAAGACCGGTGTTATATGATCTTGGTGGCTGCTCCCAGTCACCAGTCTAGCTGCTGCATTCTGGATTAGCTGTAGTTTCTGGGTCACCTTCAAAGGTAGCCCCACATAGGTACCTTCAAAGGTAGCCCCTCGCATTGCAGTAGTCCAAGCGGGAGATAACCAGAGCATGCACCACTCTGGCAAGACAGTCTGCAGGCAGGTAGGGTCTCAGCCTGCGTACCAGATGGAGCTGGTAAACAGCTGCCCTGGACACAGAATAGACCTGCACCTCCATGGACAGCTGTGAGTCCAGAATGACTCCCAGGCTGCGTACCTGGTCCTTCAGGGGCACAGTTACCCCATTCAGGACAAGGGAGTCCTCCACACCTGCCCACCTCCTGTCCCCCATAAACAGTACTTCTGTCTTTTCAGTATTCAACCTCAATCTGTCAGCCGCCATCCATCCTCCAACCGCCTCCAGACACTCACACAGGACCTTCACCGCCTTCACTGGTTCTGATTTGAAAGTGAGGTAGAGCTGGGTATCATCATAAATCACTGTCCCCCTCTCCTGGCTCAGTCTCCAGCCCACTTGCCTCAGCACTAGAGCCCTGCCAGTTCCTGACATTGGGTCCCTCTGGGGTCGTGGTGCCAAAGGCTGGGCCATGCCTGGTGTTATGTACTGAAGTTCTCACCCTGGGCCAGCAGGGGGATACTGTAGATAGTTTTCACTCAGGTCCACATATGCAAAAAATAAGGGATTGAAAGTGACGTTCAGTGATTGGATAGTTACAGAAAGTGGTTACTGTTGCGTTCTAGTGGAGCTCTATATAAGCAGATTGGCTGAACCCTTCAGTTCAGTTCTGTTCTGGCCTGTGAATAAACAAGAGCTGCTTGAAGAATCGCTGTGTCGTCTGATATTCTCGCCCACAACTTAACACCTGGCATTAGCCCCAGGTGGCAGAGCAGCTGGAATGAAAGAAGGCCTGGCCCCTGTGCCATTTGAATTCAGCATTTGCCGTCCCGAAAGCATCCAATTTGCTCTCAGTGGCGTCCTATCCTCCGGAATTCAGGTCAACGAGGAAGAGAGAACTCTATGCAGCAAAAAGGCTTACCTGAAGCTGAAAACTTTGAAAAGTAGGATTTTAATCACCTGGGGATGGGGGGGGGGGCAGGGAGGACAAGGAAGGTGCAAGGAACTCAGTAAAGTTGTGAGAGAAGAAATTTGCAAGGGAAGAGGTGAGATGCAAAGAACTATGTTAATTAATGGGAAACGAACACCCACGGTAAGAAGCTTGGCCTATTTTTAGTTGGTGGGAGTTGCATATTTAAATCAGGCATTGGAGGAGACATTGCAAGGGGGAATTTCTGCATAAGGGATGGAGAGTACAGGTGAGTTGATCCACTGATGGACCCATTTCTGCTAACTGATGGGGGGAGGAATGCTGGACCATATGCACATAGGAAGCTGTGTCATAATATTGGCCCACCTAGGGCAGTATCATCTATTCTGGCTTGCAGCAGTTCTCCAGGGTTTCAAACTAGGCTATGCCCTTGATCCACAGGGGGGTGGACTAGATGGTCCTTGGGGGTCCCTTCCAACTCTGTGTTGTTGTTGTTTAGTCATTTAGTTGTGTCCGACTCTTCGTGACCCCCTGGACCAGAGCACGCCAGGCATTCCTGTCTTCCACTGCCTCCCGCAGTTTGGTCAAACTCATGCTGATAGCTTCGAGAACACTGTCCCACCATCTCGTCCTCTGTCGTCCCCTTCTCCTTGTGCCCTCCATCTTTCCCAACATCAGGGTCTTTTCCAGGCAGTCTTCTCTTCTCATGAGGCGGCCAAAGTACTGGAGCCTCAACTTCGGGATCTGTCCTTCCAGTGAGCACTCAGGGCTGATTTCCTTCAGAATGGATCGGTTGGATCTTCTTGCAGTCTATGGGACTCTCAAGAGTCTCCTCCAGCACCAGAATTCAAAAGCATCCATTCTTCGGCGATCAGCCTTCTTTATGGTCCAGCTCTCACTTCCATCCAACTCTATATTTTAGTTTTTCATTGGCTCACACAGAATTCTGCTTTCAGGATGTGTTTAAAGCCCTTTGTGGCTTAGGGCCCTCGTATTTACAGGACCACCTCTTCTGGTCTGTCCCACAGATGACCTTAAGGTCCACGACTAATCATAGTTTAGAGGTCCCGGGCCCTAAGGAAGTCAGACTATCCTCCACCAGGGCCAGGGCCTTCTCAGTGATGGCTCCGACCTGGTGGAATGCTCTGTCCCAGGAGATTAGGGTCCTGCAGGATTTAACCTCCTTCCGTAGGGCCTGTAAGACAGAGCTGTTCCGCCTGGCCTTTAATTTGAATTCAGCCTGATTTGTTATTTTCCTTCTCTTCCCTCCCCCTCCCCTTTTATGAAGATCACCCGCTCTGAGATCCCACAGCTAATTCTCCCCTGACCTCCTTCCTGGCCCAAGTAGGAACAATTCAGCCAGCTAGCCCTGGTGATTATCTAATTGATTTTTGCTTTTTATTGTTTTTATGTTTTTACACTGTATTTTATGCTGCTTTTATAATTAAGTGTTTTAAAGTGTTTTAAATTTGTTGCTAGCCGCCCTGAGCCCGGTTTTTGAACCGGGAAGGGCGGGGTATAAATAAAATTATTATTATTATTATTATTATTATTATTATTATTATTGGACGTGGGTGGCGCTGTGGGTAAAACCACAGAGCCTAGGACTTGCTGATTGCATGGTCGGCGGTTCGAAACCCCGCGGCGGGGTGCGCTCCTGTCGTTCAGTCCCAGCACCTGCCAACCTAGCAGTTCGAAAGCACGTCAAAGTGCAAGTAGATAAATAGGTACCACTCCAGCGGGAAGGTAAACGGCGTTCCGTGTGCTGTGCTGGCTCGCCTGATGCAGCTTGTCACGCTGGCCACGTGACCCGGAAGTGTCTCCGGACAGCGCTGGCTCCCGGCCTATAGAGTGAGATGAGCGCACAACCCTAGAGTCTGGCAAGACTGGCCCGAACGGGCAGGGGTACCTTTACCATTATTATTATTATTATTATTATTATTATTATTATTATTATTATTATTATTATCTGCAGGCAACTGTTGGTGACTGTTTGGCCAGACTGTAGGGTCCAGCACATGATACCACCCGGATCTCCCACATAGCATAGTTGAAAAATGGAAGGGGAACGGACTCATTAAAATAAAATACAGAATTTATTCCAGCACCTATTTCCTCAGCTTCTATGGATCTTTCTCACGCTTCTGACAGGCTCCGAGTAAGCGCATTTGAGCTAGCGAAGAAGGAATTTGCTCTCTTTTCTTTACCGTTAGGCAACTGTCTAATTTTGCCTTTCCCACCAACAAACGCATTTTGGGAAGAGCAAATAATGATTGGTGAACGGTAGAAAGGATAGCAAAGACTCGGGAAGGCCAGGCCAGGCCACAGGTCACATGGATTTCTCAAAACAGAGAATGTCCATTGCGCAAGAGAGATTGCCAGAGATATGAAGAACTGTTTGCCTTTTGAAGATTTGGGTACCGGTGATTGGGAAGCAATGAGTGGGTGTAGCGAGATCGAGCTAAAATGTCCCCCCCCCTCCCCTCCTGAATTGCACCATAGAGTTGATGACCTTTAGGCTGGAGAGACCCAGAGTCCTTCCTGGACTGGGCTCATAAACAACTCCCCCAAACTTCAGCAAAGAAAGATAAATTTGAACCATCCCATCATTAGGGAAAAAATTAATTCACCTAAGTGCAGATAAAGCCACATCTCCCAACATCTAGATCTATGCTGTTTGGTAGGATTTTTATCTTATATACAACACATGCAGACACCCAGGACTCCCTCCCCATGGTACAATGTGAAATTTGGCTTTCCTATTTATAGAATCATAGAATTGTAGGGCTGGAAGGGACCCAAAGGCCATCTAGTCCAACCCCTTGCAATGCAGGAATCACAGGTAAAGAATCTTCTGACAGGTAGCCATCCATCCTCTGCTTAAAAGTCTGTAAGGAAGGAGAACTTTTCCACTGTAAGGAAGTCTGTAAGGAAGGAGAGTCTGTTCCACTTTCCAACAGCTCTTACACCAGAAAGCTATTCATAATGTTCAGGCATAATGTAAAGACTGTGGAGAGAATAATTGGGTGCGCTCTTCCCACCTTGGATCAAAGCTATGCTTCCAGGTGCCGTAAGAAAGCTGCAGAGATAGTGCAGGATAGTGCGCACCCCGGAAACGATCTCTTTCAGCTTCTGCCTTCTGGGAGAAGGTAAGGTAAAAGGTAAAGGGACCCCTGACCATTAGGTCCAGTCGTGGCCGACTCTGGGGTTGCGGCGCTCATCTCGCTTTATTGGCCGAGGGAGCCGGCGTACAGCTTCCGGGTCGTGTGGCCAGCAGGACTAAGCCGCTTCTGGCAAACCAGAGCAGCACACGGAAACGCCCTTTACCTTCCCGCTGGAGTGGTACCTATTTATCTACTTGTACTTTGACGTGCTTTCAAACTGCTAGGTTGGCAGGAGCTGGGACCGAGCAATGGGAGCTCACCCTGTTGTGGGGATTCGAACCGCCTGCCTTCTGTTCAGCAAGTCCTAGGTTCTGTGGTTTAACCCACAGTGCCACCCGCATCCCTCTGGAAGAAGGTACAGGGTTATAAAGACTAGGACTAGCCGCCTGAGAAACAGTTGCTATCCAAATGCGATTTTGGTTTTAAATGCAGTGTAAGGTCGTTTTTGTGGGAGTGTATTGTATTTAAAAATGGGGTATCAGAGTTTTTTAGGGGGCTAACCAGGTTGGGACAGCTGGGATAGCAGGCTTGTTGGCTTTTGAATGTCTGATGTAGATTTTTCAATTTTGTTGTTCTGTATGGGATAATGACACTAAAGATTATTGTATCATATCGTAATCTCTTTTCTTGCAACTTGAAGCCACTGGTTCGAGTCCTACCCTCCAGAGCAGGAGAAAACAAGCTAGCTTCCATGGGACAGAGATTTAAAGATGGCTATCATATCACCTTGTACTCTACCAGCATAATGTGACATCTCTTCTTAATATGCTGCACTGCTTTTTGGTACCTCTATTATTTTCACCGTATCCATTCGTTTGATTTACTTCAATATTTTATTTTTTAAGGGAAGAAATTGAGCATAAAACGGCAGCGGTGGGTGGCCATGGAAACAGGCAAAGGGACCAAAAATTTCCCCACGTACGTCCTACATGCTTATGAGACAGCTGATTCCAGCCCTTTTCTTGAGCAGAGATCCTGTCATTGAGTAATCCCAGTGTCTCTGCATTCCTCGACGCAAAGGGCTGCTCTCATCACACTCAGCCAAGGGAAACAGATGGGCTGCTATGTGCTGTGGTGAAGGCTGGGGGTGGGGCTGGGGAGGCAATGTTTTCCTCTCAGAGTTGTCCCCAGAGTATTCTCCCAGGGACAGATTTGCTTTGCCAACGTGGAGGCGACAGATTTTCACAGCGGGCCAAGCAGATGGCCTGTGCTTCCTTCTCCTCCGCCACCACCTCCAGATGTCTGGTGGAAAATACGAAGGCTGAAATCACACAACTGTCTTGAGCATCATTTGGGAACCTTCCCCTGCGTTTGTTGAGGCACAAATGTGATGCTTTACTCATTTTGAGTGGAAGCTCACCTGGTGTTATGTACTGAGCTGAGTCCTAGAACAATAGGACGCAGAATGCAGCAGTCTGATTGGTCCGCAGGAGCCACCCAATCCAGCTCCAGGTGGACGTGAATCAGCGACCTGATTGGCCTGCAGGAGTAGCCCGGAATTAGCCAATCACGTGGGGTCCATTGTGTAATTAATGTATATATAGCTAGACGTTTTGGGGAAAGTTTCATTCATTGCTACTATGAGCTGAAGAAAGAGCATGAAATTCACACTCGACTCTGAGTATATTTCACCTGGTGAAGGAAAAAAGATTTGCGGAATGAGGCTAATCCAGGGTAAACGATGGATTTTCAAATTTTGGTGGCACTGTGAGGCCGAAATTCACCCCCTGCCTCCCACCTTCTGTTTTGCGTGTGCATCATGAAAAGGGACGTGGGTGGCGCTGTGGTCTAAACCACTGAGCCTCTTGGGTTTGCTGATTGGAAGTTTGGCGGTTCGAATCCCTGCGACGGAGTGAGCTCTGTTGCTCGGTCCCAGCTCCTACCAACCTAGCAGTTCGAAAGCACACCAGTGCAAGCAGATAAATAGGCACTGCTGTGGCAGGAAGGTAAACGGCATTTCCGTGCGCTCTGGTTTCCGTCACGGTGTCCCATTGTGCCAGAAGCGGTTTAGTCCTGCTGGCCACATGACCCGGAAAGCTGTCTGTGGACAAACACCGGCTCCCTCGGCCTGAAAGCGAGATGAGTGTCACAATCCCATAGTTGCCTTTGACTAGACTTAACCATCCAGGAGTCCTTTACCTTTTACCTTTACCTTTACTGCATAATAATTGTGACACGTTGCAGTGCCCCACTTAGCTCGGTGCCCAGTGTGGGGAAACCGGTCACCTAAATCTGCCTCTGGGTCAATTGCCCATCTTAGCCCCACATCCTCTTCCCAGTGTGGCCAACCACATAGAACTATGGAACTCCCTGCCACAGGAGACAGCGGTGGCCTCTGACTAGGATAGCTTTCAAAGAAGATTAGACAACTTCACAGAGGAGAGGGAAATCGATGGCTTCCAACCACAACGGCTGTGTTCTGTCTTCACAGTTGGAGGCAGCAATAACATTAACCTAACTAGCCTATAGTATCCGAGATCCCCCTGGAACCTTAAACAAATAATCAGTGTTGCACTGGCCAGTTTGCAGTGCTCCAGTACAGAGGCTGATCTCAGGGACAAGTTACAGACGTAATTTTTGTTAGTGGATGAGCAATTTCACTTTTGAGTTCTTCAAGCATTCTCAGCTGAGTGGAAGCCTTTTTGGGCAAAATCTAAGGGATTTCTGCCCTGACACTGCTTCCGACTGCAGTATTCCGGTTATGTCCATATGCCAACCCTACTCAGTTCCTCAGACTCCTTTCCTGTGAAAGTTAGTTCGGGCACAGGATTTTGCCGTACGTGAAGACATGCAAAAAATCCTTTCAGCTTCTCTGCAATCTCCTTATTCTCCTTCAGCACACTTTAGACACTTTGTGGTTGACCACAAACTTTGAGGTTGACCACAAACTTGACATGAGCCAACAGTGTGACGTGGCAGCTAAAAAAGCCAATGCAATTCTGGGCTGCATCAATAGGAGTATAGCATCTAGATCAAGGGAAGTAATAGGGCCACTGTATTCTGCTCTGGTCAGACCTCACCTGGAGTACTGTGTCCAGTTCTGGGCCCCACAGTTCAAGAAGGACACTGACAAACTGGAACGTGTCCAGAGGAGGGCAACCAAAATGGTCAAAGGCCTGGAAACGATGCCTTATGAGGAATGGCTAAGGGAGCTGGGCATGTTTAGCCTGGAGAAGAGGAGGTTAAGGGGTGATATGATAGCCATGTTCAAATATATAGAAGGATGCCACATAGAGGAGGGAGAAAGGTTGTTTTCTGCTGCTCCAGAGAAGTGGACACGGAGCAATGGATCCAAACTACAAGAAAGAAGATTCCACCTAAACATTAGGAAGAACTTCCTGACAGTAAGAGCTGTTTGACAGTGGAATTTGCTGCCAAGGAGTGTGGTGGAGTCTCCTTCTTTGGAGGTCTTTAAGCAGAGACTTGACAACCATATGTCAGGAGTGCTCTGATGGTGTTTCCTGCTTGGCAGGGGGTTGGACTCGATGGCCCTTGTGGTCTCTTCCAACTCTATGATTCTATTCTATGATTCTAGATTCCCTTGCCATCCAAGTGCCTCACTAGCTGGTCTCTTGCTACTGATGCATTTCTCAGTCGCTCGATCTTTCCACAAGGGCTGACACTGATGCTAAAATCCAGCATCACCTGAGCTCTGCAAGCAGTGGCGTTGCAATAGGGGGGCAGGTGTGGCACCCCGGGTTCAATGTCTGCAGGGGTGACAAGAAGTCAACCTGCGGGGCTCGTGGCGGCGCGAGCGGCCATCGCGCCGCCGCAGCTGCATGTGGAGGATCCTCCATTCGCAGCTGCAGCAGCGAGCAGAGGATCCTGGCACTGTCTGTATGGTGCTGGAGCGGCACCGGCAGCAAACTGCTACATAGCGCATGTGCGGCGTCGCTACATATGGCACATGCCATATGTACATAGCGATGCCGCACGTGCGCCCTACGTAGTGATGCCCGCTCCGGGTGTCATGACGCCTTCCTTTGCACCTGTCTCCAAGTGCAGCTTTCTCCAGACTGAGTGTTTGAGGACGGGGACATTCACAGGGAAACCAAAAATACTCATTTACAAAGCTATTGTACTACCAACTTTACTGTATGCTTGTGAAACATGGATCACTAATAAACGCCATCTCCATCTCCTCGAAAGATTCCATCAACTGTGTCTCTGAAACTTTTTACATATCACTTGGGAAGACAGGCGAACTAATATTAGTGTACTGGAAGAAGCAAAGGTCACCTGTGTCAAAGCAATGATTCTTCAACATTCTTCAACTTTGTTGGACTGGTCATGTTGTGCAGATGCCTGATTATCGTCTTCCAAAGCAACTACTCTATTCTGAACTTAAAAATGGAAAGCGTAATGCTGGTGGTCAACAAAAGAGGTTTAAAGACTGTCTCAAGGCAAATCTTTAGCAGTGTGTTCCTCAGTTTCTTTTCTTTTCTTTTCTTTTAACTCTCTTTACTGTCTGCTTGTATTTCTTTTTTCCATGTTTGTATTCTTTTTTGCTCTCCCAATTTGGTCAAATGTTTCCATTTTCCTGAAGAAAGCCTTTTTGCCTCTAATGGCTTCTTTGATTCTACTCATTAATCAAACTGGCATCCTCTTGGCCCATTTGGTACCTTTCTCAATCTCCAGGAGATATCAAGCTGAATTTGTCCTATTTTGGCTTTAAACACGCCCCCCCCCCAGCATTTTGAAGAGATTTGACCCTTTCCAAGTGGTGTTGGGCAAGGGACACATCTTGCCCCCGAGACTGTCAGTATTTTGCAGGGTAAATTCATGGGCATACCAGGCTCATGAAATGAAAGTGGATTAAAACCTTCTGTCACCTTGTGCAAAAGGCCACTAAAAAGACCCAAAACCCCTGGCTGGAAAATGCTTTGAAAAGTGTGGAGTGCATTTACCTTAGCTCATTATGTATCATTTCCCAGAAAATGTTTAAAAACGCATTTGTTAAAAAACCAGAAGCCTTTTTACTAGGTATAACAGGCGAAGAGCTATCAAGAGAAGACAAAAGACTTTTTATGTATGCAACGGCGGCAGCGAGAACGCTACTAGCCCAGAGATGGAAGGAAGAAGAGGTACCAACAAAAGAAAAACAGCAGATGAAACTGATTGAGTATGTGGAGATGGCGAAACTGACGAGGAAGATCCAAAACCAGAAAGATCAAGTATTTTCTAAAGACTGGAGCAAATTTGTAATTTATCTAAAAGACCACTGTAAACAGTTAAAATCACTGGCAGGGATGTAATGGCAATTTTGTTTGATAATTATAGATACCGTATTTTTCGCTCTGTAACACGTACCAGACCATAACACGCACATAGTTTTTAGAGGAGGAAAACAAGAAAAAAAATATTCTAAACGAAATAGTGGATATATGATTTTTGTGGTTCATGCTGTGGCCACAGACATGTGATCTGATGGTGAATTTGGGGTGACCCAATGCAAAAATCCTGAGGATCCATGTGGATCCATGCTTTGTAACCACGGAGGAGGGAAGGAAGGGGAACCATGGATCCTCTGCTCACGACTGCAGCAGATTCCCCCCGCCACCCGCAGGCATTCGCTCCATAACACGCACAGACATTTCCCCTTACTTTCTAGGAGGAAAAAAGTGAGTGTTATGGTGCATCTATTTAATAGATGGATAATGGTAAAAGATGCACCAAACTTAATTTGGAACCCATGAAGGAAGGGAAGGAGGTCCGAAGGTTCAAAGGAACCTTGTACTTCAGTGTTTGAAATGGTTATGTTAAAATGTATAAAACTGTGAAAAAACCAATAAAAAATTAATTAAAAAAAACAAAACTGTGGGATGAACGAATGAGTAACAGGAAGATGCATGAGTGCTGTGCATGCAAACCAAGATGAACTGCAAAGGCTCCCCACCAACAAAGCGGTACAAATGCAATATCTTCCAAGTGGTTCTTCCCATTTCCTAATCCTAATCCTCGTGAAAACCCATCAACATTTTTAGTGCAAATTTCACCTGATATACACATTTTTCCTGTGTGATTGTGCATCATAGACACATTTTTTTTTGTAAAACCAGTTTCTTCTAATACAATGAATTCTTGTATGTTATTTTAACGAATGTATGCATTGCCGTGTCCTTTTTACCCTGGTATATGCATTTATGTCTACATTATTTGGCTGGAGTGCTGCGCTGCAAAATGAGGAGAAGCGTGAATTTTAAAGGATGGCTGTGTCAACGGCTCTCGCACTGCTTCAGAAAGTGTGAATTAGGTAGGCTCACCTTTAAATGTGAACTGAACCGAATTTATCCCCCATCCATAATTCAAAGTGCACCCCTCCAAATTGCACCCCTTCAATCAGGCCTGGAGTGTTGCACACAATTGGCTTAACAAGTTAAATACATCACTGAACATTTGCATTGCTTTTGGTCCTATGACTCAATACATACATAAGGGAGAGTCAATGTGATGCCCTCCAGATTCTATTGAACTTCAACGACCATCAGCCCCAGCCACCCCGACCAGCTGCCAAGGATGATGGGAGTTGTAGTTCAGCAACACCTAAAGGGCACCACATGGGCTGTGCCTGCCGAACAGCATAGAATCACAGAATTGTAGAAGGGACCCTGAGGTCCTCTAGTCCAACACCCCACAATGCAGGAACCACAGCCAATGTGTGAATCAGCCCAATGCCAGCAAATACATTTGCTTGTGAACTGGCTCTTCCATTACTATAAAAAGGTACCCCTGCCCGTACGGGCCAGTCTTGACAGACTCTAGGGTTGTGCGCCCATCTCACTCAAAGAGGCCAAGGGCCAGCGCTGTCCGAAGACACTTCCGGGTCACGTGGCCAGCGTGACATCGCTGCTCTGGCGAGCCAGAGCTGCACACGGAAACGCCGTTTACCTTCCCACTAGTAAGCGGTCCCTATTTATCTACTTGCACCCAGGGGTGCTTTTGAACTGCTAGGTTGGCAGGCGCTGGGACCGAACATCGGGAGCGCACCCCGCCGCGGGGATTCGAACCGCCGACCTTTTGATCGGCAAGCCCTAGGCACTGAGGCTTTAACCCACAGCGCCACCCGCGTCCCTAGCGCCACCCGCGTCCCATTACTATAGTTGCTAACAAACCTAATATGCCTAACTTCTAGATGAGCAGAGTTACCTTGCCTTAATCAATGCATCTCGTCTAGGAATTGTAGCTATGCCACCTTGCAATGCATGCTGATGTGTCCGACCTTCCGGAATTGGAGTGTGATTCATGGCGAGAGGGTGCCTTCCCTCTGAAATTGAATCTCCTTTTTTTATTTGGATGCTGGCCTCATGACAGTGGAGATCAATCTTGGAACTTTACTCCTTTTCCTTCTTGCTTCTCTGTGAGTTAGAGGAGCTGGATCATTTCAGTGGGAGGCATCTGCTTGCAGTGGCGTAGCATGGATTGTCAGCACCCGGGGCAAGGCAAGTAATTTGCACCCCTAACCCGTGGATTTGCGCCCCCTAACCTGTGGATTTGCGCCCCCTAACTCTAACCCCCAGATGTTGCGCCCAGTGCGGCCAGCCCCCCCTGCACCCCCCACGCTACGCCACTGCCTGCTTGGGTCTCTAAGCTGGGGGATTAATAATTGGAGCTGCTCCGGGCGTTTTTTTTGCTGAACTGGCAAAGTGTCTGTGAAAACCCAGATGTATGGCAAGTATGGCGGGGTTTTCTTTTTTAAAACAAATGCTTTAAAAATCCCCCCAAAGCACCCAAACTTAACAACTCCACCCCTCCAACCAGATATGCAGATAAAATTGTTGCCCAAGAGACAGAAATCAGGGAGGTTCCACTTTCCCCCACACTGCGTTTTCATGCTAGGAAAAGCTTTACCTTCTGGATTTCTGCCTGTCAGGAACCGGAGCACCATGCGAAAGAAAAGCTGCCAGCCCTTCAGTCAGCATAATTTTGCATATTCGCAAAAAGTAAAATGAAACTAATTTTAAAAGTGGGCAGCGCACTTCATCGATACACAGAGCTTTTCAACAAAGAGTCCTGAGAGCTGTAGTTTCTTAAGGGTGCCAGAGTTCCCTGGAAGATGGATTGATTCTTAAACCGCTCTAGCAATTGCAGCTCTGGGAGGGGAATAAGAGGCCTCCTAACCAATTCTCAGCACCCTTAAACAAATTACACTTCCCAGGATTCTCTGGGGCAAATCATGACTGTTTAATGTGGCATCACAGCGCTTTAAGTGCATAGGACAGATGGGACCATAGTCTAACTTCTGCATAAGCTTTGTGCAACCAAATCAAGATGACCGCTCAACAAACAGGACCTCTAGAGGACCCACTTTGGCTTCCATGAAGGTGCACATGGTCAGCGCATGGAAGTCAGAGGCGGTGCCTGCCTGCTTGCTGGATTTGAATCATCTAAAGGGGTCTGCCGCTCACCCCAGACTTGCTTTTCATCCGGTTGAATTCAGGAACAATGAAAGTAACACCATGTTAAAAGAGAGGGATCCTCCATCTTAGCGCTGGGGTAAAAGTCAGGAAATGAGTTAACATGGAGCAAAGGGGGGAAAACAGCCCATCACCAAGAAAAGCAGAGTTAGCTCAGCCAGTCCTTGAAAAATATTTTTTTCCATTCGTGTGGACGCAGGCATGGAGTGTCCCAAAGCAGAGAACCAAACAGCGCATGCATGCCCCACACCTGTGGAAGCCATCACTGGAGTTACTCCCCCCAGTTACGGAGAGCATTTTTGTTTCACGCCGTGCATTGATGCCTATGTTCTGCCTTCTTCTCTCGTGCCAATCCCAGAGTCAAGAGCGTGTCCGAGCAGGAAGAGGGTCCCAGGCAGAAACAGGGGAGCTCCCCTGAAATTGGGAAAGGTGACTGGGGTGGTGGCAGAAGTGGCCCCCAGGCAAGGTCTTTGGGCCACCCGCTCTCTGAACGGTGCCGTGCGCAAGACACCTTGGTCAGTCTGCCACGGGCTCCACCTCCTCTTTGATCTCCGTCCTGTTGTCTGTTGTTTCAGCTCCAGCAACTGTTCCGAAGGCAGAAGAGGAAGGGAGGGAGGAAAGTCCAGAGAAGGGGCCAGGAGGCAGAGAAAGAGAAAGCAGGAATTAGTAGTCAGGCGGCGAGAGGGAGAGCATGCAGGCAGGAGGCAGCCAGTAACACCAGGAGCCATTCATAAAAGGATGCACAGCCTCAATTCCCCAAGCAAGGAGGGCAGGCACTAAGTTATTGATCACACTCAGTCATGCCAAACGGTACCCAGGGGGAGGGGGGGAGGGTCTTGTGTGTTCGTTAGTCTGGAATCCTTAATCATTGGGCTGGGTGTTCATCAGTATGCGGATGATACCCAGCTCTACCTCTCTTTCAAATCAGAACCAGTGAAGGCGGTGAAGGTCCTGTGTCAGTGCCTGGAGGCAGTTAGAGGATGGATAGCAGCTAGCAGATTGAGGTTGAATCCTGATAAGACAGAAGTACTGTTTCTGGGGGACAGGAGGCGGGCAGATGTGGAGGACTCCCAGGTCCTGAATGGGGTAACTGTGCCCTTGAAGGACCAGGTGCACAGCCTGGGAGTCATTCTGGACTCACAGCTGTCCATGGAGGCACAGGTCAATTCTGTGTCCAGGGCAGCTGTTTACCAGCTCCATCTGGTACACAGGCTGAGACCCTATCTGCCTGCGGACTGTCTCGCCAGAGCGGTGCATGCTCTGGTTATCTCCCGCTTGGACTACTGCAATGTGCTCTACGTGGGGCTACCTTTGAAGGTGACCCGGAAACTACAACTAATCCAGAATGCGGCAGCTAGACAGGTGACTGGGAGCGGCTGCCGAGACCACATAACACCAGTCTTGAAAGACCTACATTGGCTCCCAGTACGTTTCCGAGCACAATTCAAAGTGTTGGTGCTGACCTTGAAAGCCCTAAACGGCCTTGGCCCAGTATACCTGAAGGAGCGTCTCCACCCCCATTGTTCAGCCCAGCCACTGAGGTCCAGCTCCGAGGGTCTTCTGGCAGTTCCCTCACTGCGAGAAGCCAAGTTACAGGGAACCAGGCAGTGGGCCTTTTCGGTGGTGGCACCTGCCCTGTGGAACTCCCTCCCACCAGATGTCAAAGAGAACAACTACTACCAGACTTTTAGAAAACATCTGAAGGCAGCCCTGTTTAGGGAAGCTTTTAATGTTTGATGTATTATAGTATTTTAATATTTTTTTGGAAGCTGCCCAGAGTGGCTGGGGAAGCCCAGCCAGATGGGCGGGGTATAAATAATAAATTTTATTATTATTATTATTATTATTATTATTATTATTATTTGGACTGAGCACCTCACTGAGGATCAGCTGGAGGGAAGAGGCTCCTGAATGCGCAGTCCATACTGCCTCTTGCCCAATTCAATCTGTTACGGGTGCCACATACGTAAAACCCGCTCTGCATTTGATCGCTTAGCATGGCAACCCCTAAACTCTGGAACTCCCCGCCTATTGACACCCGGCAGGCGCCTTCCCTGAGCTCTTTTTGGCACTGGCTGAAACCATATTTTGTTTAGACAACCCCATCCAGACACGAAGAATGTTGATGGATGTTTTGATCTCATCTGAGGAGCGTCCCTTTACACCAGCGCTTAGGAAAGGATGGAAAGAGGGGCTTACTTTTGCAGATAGGGACCTTGTTGCTCCACAAGCCATCCTTCATGCACTCGATCTGGAACGTCTCGCTCTCCACGCCATCCTGCAAAGAAGCAACAGGGGAGCGTTGTGGAAGAAGGAGGGGTAAAATGCAACTGCTATGAAGGCTTCCTGATCACACCTCTGGAGCATAGCTGTCAACCGTCCCTTATTTGGCGGGAAAGTCCCTTATCCCAGTGCTGTGTCCCGCTGCTGTCCCTTATTGATGATGTCCCTTAAATTTCCCGGGTTTCAAAGGAAGCAGCTCCTCTCCCTCCCTCCCTGCCGGCCAGGGAGGAGGGAGGCTCCAGCTGTGTTGCATGGCTGCGTTGCTCACCCAATAAAGAGTCTAAGAATGACTGGGGGGTGGAACTTGCACGCCTTGTGCTGATCAAATCGGCCGCGTTGCCTGGGGACTTGCCTTTGCTCAGCGCTTCCCAGCAGAGAGGTGACGGTGGTTTTCCTTGCTGCATCCCTTTTGCCGGGTTGCTGCACTGTGGGAACCACCGCTTGAGGCTTTGTTTGGCTGCTGGTTGACTAAAATCCCTTATTTTGGCTGCTGATCCCTTATTTTCGAGGCTGCTGGTCCCTTATTTTCAAATCTGTAAGCTGACAGCTATGCTCTGGAGGGAGCACCCTCAAGAAACTAAGCCTGAAGGATCTGGGGATGTTTAGCCTGGAAAAGAGGGGACTGAAAGGAGATAGGAAAGCCATCTTCAAATCTCCAAAGGGCTGTCCCATGGAAGACGGAACAAGCTCGTTTTCTCCTGCTCCGGAAGATGGGACTTGAACCCATGGCTTCAGGTCACAAGATAGGAGATTCCAACTAAATATCAGGAAGAACTTTCCAATAATAAGAGCTGTTTGACAGTGGAACGGACTCTCTTGGGAGGTTGCGGACTCTCCTTCCTTGGAGGTTTTTAAGCAGAGGTTGGATGGCCATCTGTCATGGATGCTTGAGCTGCGATTCTTGCATTGCATAGGGTTGGACTAGATGTCCCTTGGGGGTCCCACAGAATTCTATGATTCTATGAAATCTAAACACTCTGTTAAAAAATCAGGATGAATTCAGGGCGAATGCTCCTTGTCAGTTATTTCCCCGCTGCGATTTGAAATAGATACTAATAAAAACAAACTAGTCAAAAGCAATAATTAAAATATATGAGAAAAAATTAGAAGCTGTAATTAAAAAGCTGCTTCCAATTGTTGTATAACTGCCCTGTAAACAAATGCTCAATAAAGGCTGAATGAAACCGGACCTCCATGCGGCGTTGTGCAAACTAATCAGGGTGGGTGGTTAATAAACAGGTCCTCTAAACGACCCCTCTAGGTTTTTGTGTTAAAAAAAACCCTGCCTTTCCTCCAGTTCATAGTCCAAAGAGGCTAATGACCAAAAATGCAAAACAATATGTTTTAAGCAAGAACGTATAGCACTGAAGTAGGGACGTGGGTGGCGCTGTGGGTTAAACCACAGAGCCTAGGACTTGCCAATCAGAAGGTCGGCGGTTCGAATCCCCACGACGGGGTGAGTGCCCGTTGTTCGGTCCCAGCTCCTGCCCACCTAGCAGTTCGAAAGCACTTCAAAGTGCAAGTAGATAAATAGGTACCACTCCGGCGGGAAGGTAAACAGCGTTTCCGTGTGCTGCTCTGGTTCGTCAGAAGCGGCTTAGTCATGCTGGCCACAGGACCCGGAAGCTGTACGCCGGCTCCCTCAGCCAGTAAAGCGAGATGAGCGCTGCAACCCCAGAGTCGTTCGCAACTGGACCTAATGGTCAGGGGTCCCTTTACCTTTTTATAGCATTGAAAGTGGAACAATGGAAGTTTCCGTATGCTGAGTGAGACCATTGGTCCACCTAACTGATACTGTCTGCACTGGCTGGCAGCACTTCTCCAGGGTTTCAGTGTGGGTCTTTCCAGCCCTACTGATGATACCAGGAATGAACATTTCTCCATCAAAAGCAGATGCTCTATCACTGGGCAACACTCCTTTCCAACTGGTTAATTTTGGGACCAACGAGGCAAATGTGATGGAGCCCTCAGCTGGGCTCCCAGTAGCATACTCTCCAACATTCCACTGGAGTAAACTGGGACGCGTGTCTTTGGGTGCTGCTCTCTTGCACGAGTCAGCAGCTGTGTTTTTTGGTGCCGCAAGACAGCATGGCAACTCCATTCCTGAAAGACCTTCATTGGCTCCCGGTACGTTTCCAAGCACAATTCAAAGTGTTGGAGCTGACCTTGAAAGCCCTAAAGAGCCTCGGTCCTATATACCTGAAGGAGCGTCTCCACCCCCATCGTTCTGCCCGGACACTGAGGTCCAGCGCCGAGAGCCTTCTGGTGGTTCCCTCGCGACGAGAAGCCAAGTTACAGGGAACCTGAAGGAGAGTCTCCACCCCCATCGTTCTGCCCGGACACTGAGGTCCAGCGCCAAGGGTCTTCTGGCAGTTCCCTCATTGCGAGAAGTAAAAATACAGGGAACAGAGGGCCTTCTCGGTGGTGGCGCCCACCCTGTGGAACGCCCTGCCACCAGATGTCAAGGAAATAAACAACTGTCTGACTTTTAGAAGACATCTGAAGGCAGCCCTGTTTAGGGAAGTTTTTAATGCTTGAAGTTTTATCGTGTAAATAAATAAATAAATAAATAAATAAATAAATAATCATGGTACCACTGCAAACTCATCCTCCCCCCTGAGCTCAGCGGCGCTGGAAGGGGGAAACAGGACATTCCGGGATCCAATCAGAAGCCGGAATGCCTTCTGTAATTCTAGGATGTGCAAGGGAACTTGGGGCAGTTGTGGGATATGCTCTAAGTGCCGCCACAGCCCTCCCCCCCCAATGTACCTTTAGGATGTTGTATCCGGTGTTGCAGCTGACGACCACCTGGTCCTTGAAGGTGTATGTGGCCTGGGAGGGCTCGATCTTGCCGTGGGGAGGAGGCTCCACAAGTGGGCAGGGGTCCCCTGTGGGGCGCAGGCAGGCAGAGAGAAAGAAAAGGGAGGAGCCCCCAGGTGATAATCGTAACATTTTGGAAATGAAATAAACTACGCAACTTAAGACCATTTAGCTGCCCACTCGAACCACTTCAATTGGAGGAACTGTCCCTGCTGCAGGTGTCAAATATTGTCTGTTTTGCATTGGTAAGAACTCAAGTGCCTACACTTTGGAACTTCCTGCCGATTGATACCAAGCAGGCGCTTTCATTGTACTCTTTTCAGTGCCTCGTCAAAAATATTTTTATTTCTTGTTTGGACAAGCCTACCCAGATGTTTAGAAAGGTCCTGTGAGTCTTAATCTGCTTTTAGCCTGTTGGTATTTTAACTTTGGAAAATTACAGTGGTACATCGGGTTACATACGCTTCAGGTTACAGACTCTGCTAACTCAGAAAGTGCTTCAGGTTAAGAACTTTGCTTCAGGATGAGAACAGAAATCAGGCTCCAGTGGCACTGGAGGCCCCATTAGCTAAAGTGATGCTTCAGGTTAAGAACAGTTTCAGGTTAAGTACAGACCTCCAGAACGATTTAAGTACTTAACCCAAGGTACCACTGTATTGTTGTTAATTTTTCTTTGTGAGAATTTTATTGTTTTATCTTTTTTTTGTAAATCGGATAGGCTTAAAGGGCATCATGTTGCAGCAGTCTGCTCTAGAAGATGCTGCTGCAATGTTAAGCTGCTCTAGAAGATGCAGATGCAATGTTAAGCTGCTCTAGAAGATGCTGCTGCAATGTTAAGCTGCTCTAGAAGATGCAGCTGCAATGTTAAGATGCTCTGTAAGATGCAGCTGCAATGTTAAGCACTGTAGAGGGAGCAACTGCGGTTCCTACACTGGAAGGGGTTGGACAACGAACCCTGCAATTCTGTGATTCCGTGAAAGTGCGCAAATGTTTCTGGAGAGGAAAAGAACAACTCCTGTCCTCTTGGACCGAAAACGTAGAGTTCTGTGTCCTGTTCACTGGTGCATCCAAACCACTCTCTGTGACTCAGCTCAAGGAGGAAATGGAATAATTGCTTCTTGATTTCTCGGCATGGAAAAGCTGAGAGGTGCAGCAGCGACCATCTGCCAAAGGATCAATGGGCAGGAACCAGAACAGAAGTGTGGTGCTTCTAAGCTGCTGGGAGCAAGCCCGGCTGAACACAGAGGGGCTTCCTTTTGAGTAAAGGTAGTTCTTAAAGAAATGGGAGTGCCCGATCACCTCATCTGTCTCTTGAGAAATCTCTGCGGGGGAGTAGAAGCTACAGTTAGAACTGGATATGGAACAACTGATTGGTCCAAAATTGGGAAAGGAGTACGACAAGGCTGTATATTGTCTCCCTGCTTATTTAACTTATTTGCAGAATTCATCATGCGAAAGGCTGGGCTGGATGAATCCCTAGCCGGAATTAAGATTGCTGGAAGAAATATCAACAACCTCAGATATGCAGATGACACAACCTTGATGGCAGAAAGTGAGGAGGAATTAAAGAACCTTTTAATGAGGGTGAAAGAGGAGAGCGCAAAATGTGGTCTGAAGCTCAAAATCAAAAAAACGAAGATCATGGTCACTGGGCTCATCACCTCCTGGGAAATAGAAGGGGAAGAAATGGAGGCAGTGAGAGATTTTACTTTCTTGGGCTCCATGATCACTGCAGATGGTGACAGCAGTCGCGAAATTAAAAGACGGCTGCTCCTTGGGAGAAAGGCGATGGCAAACCTAGACAGCATCTTAAAAAGCAGAGACATCATAGGTCCATATAGTTAAAGCCATGGTTTTCCCAGTAGTGATGTATGGAAGTGAGAGCTGGACCATAAAGAATGCTGATCGCCAAAGAATGGATGCTTTTGAAATATAGTGCTGCCACCTCATGAGAAGAGAAGACTCCCTGGAAAAGACCCTGATGTTGGGAAAGATGGAGGGCACAAGGAGAAGGAGACGACAGAGGACGAGATGGTGGGACAGTGTTCTTGAAGCTACCAGCATGAGTTTGACCAAACTGCGGGAGGCAGTGGAAGACAGGAGTGCCTGGCGTGCTCTAGTCCATGGGGTCACGAAGAGGCGGACATGACTAAACAACAACAACATAACACCAGTTTAGCGCTTATTTCTGTGTTATTTGCAAACAGCCCCCCCCCCCAAAGCAAACAACCCAGAAATGAACAATAGACCTGCACTGTACACTGCTAGAGTTCTGGAAGTGGCTTTTGTGTTGTGCAAAAGCTCAGTTATAACATAGAAATATTTAACAGGGAAATGGAATAAACTTCTGTGTGAATGTGGCTGAAGGGAAACTGGAAGTGAAGCTGCAGAGAAGCCTGGATTGTGTCTCGTCCTCTCCTTGTTGCCATTCCAACATGGCGGGAAATGGACTGGGATTTGTAAGCAGCGGAAAGGTGGAATGAGAATGGTGGTGGTGCCATTTGAGAATGAATATGGGGCCTCACCTCAGCAGAGACATCACCTTGCCAACAAAGGTCCGTATAGTTAAAGCTACGGTTTTTCCAGTAGTGATGTATGGAAGTGAGAGCTGGACCATAAAGAAAGCTGATCGCCGAAGAATTGACGCTTTTGAATTATGGTGCTGGAGGAGACTCTTGAGAGTCCCATGGACTGCAAGAAGATCAAACCTCTCCATTCCGAAGGAAATCAGCCCTGAGTGCTCATTGGAAGGACAGATCCTGAAGCTGAGGCTCCAAGACTTTGGCCACCTCCTGAGAAGAGAAGACTCCCTGGAAAAGACCCTGATGTTGGGAAAGATGGAGGGCACAAGGAGAAGGGGATGACAGAGGATGAGATGGCTGGATAGTGTTCTCGAAGCTACCAGCATGAGTCTGACCAAACTGCGGGAGGCAGTGGAAGACAGGAGTGCCTGGCGTACTCTGGTCCAGGGGGTCATGAAGAGGCGGACACGACTAAACGACTGAACAACAACAACAACGTTGCAGAAAGGGGCGAATGTTGGAGACCTTGTTGTGGTGCCATTTGAGAATGAATATGGGGCCTCTGGTGGCAAAATTGTGCTTCTCTTGGAATGAACTGCCTGGCTTGGCATCTCACCAAGAAATTGATGTCTCAGACATAGGTTATAAGAGATCAGGATCCCCTGCACATTCCACACAACATGCAATTACTCACAGAAAGCAATTAATTTAATGAATTTGAGACACAATTATAACATGCGGTGTATGTATATATTTAAAAATAGCAGTGTTGTTTATTCATAACAGGGAATTCATCCATTTATCTCCTTCTTTCAACACACATTATGCATTTTATTATTCCATTTAGAAGCCATTTTTTTCCAAATTGTTAGGCAATTGAATTGCATGTTTGAGTTAAGCTGTCAAGCGGCATTTTTAAATTTTTGTTTTGTTTTGTTTTATAGCTATGCCCAGTAGTTATTATATTATTGGGTTCTTTCTGCAAATAATTGCATGTTGTGTAAAATTTACACTTTCCTTGGTGGTCCTGACATTTTACAATCTGCGCTGGTGGTGAGTGGTCGGGAATTATTCCTCTGTGTTTGATTCAGGCAACTGAAGCTCAGCCAGACCATAATTTGATGCAGATTTGAGTGGGCAAACGCAACAGAAGGACAAGGCTGATGAGCAACCAACATCTTGATTTTAGTGGGCATGCAGTTTAATGAGCTTCAATAAAATAAAATAAAATAAATAAATGCATTTTCATTTGGAAATTTGGGCCCCCCAGGCAGTATTTATTTGGAGATAAAGTGCCAGAAGATGTATTGAAAGAGTGGCTGGGGAAACCCAGCCTGATGGGTGGGGTATAAATAAATTATTATTATTATTATTATTATTATTATTATTATTATTATTATTATTACTTTCATGCAAGCTTAAGGTTCCACCTGGACCATACATTGAAAGTAGTATCATATTGCTTTAAACCCGTGGTTCTCAAAGGGTGTGCCGGGGCAGGAGAGAATGGAAAATGTGAAAAGAATGTTACTTTTTTTCTGTATGCCACAACAACTCCGAGAATACTGCTAGCGAAGAATTGGAAGAAACAAGATTTACCAATTATCGAAGAATGGCAGATGAAGATGATGGACTACAGTCATACCTTGAGTTGAATGTGCTTCAGGTTGAGCATGTCTGGGTTGCGCTCCGCGGTGACCCGGAAGTGACGGAGCTCGTTGCTTCCGGGTTTTGCCACTTGTGCATGTACAGATGCGCAAAATGATGTCACGTGCATGCGCGGAAGCGCAGATGCGCCGTTGCGTCTTACGTTCTGTTCAGGATGTGAACGGGGCTCCGGAACAGATCCCGTTCACATCCCGAGGTACCACTGTTTATGGAACTTGCCGAACTGACTGGGAGACTCCGAGACCGGAGAGAAGAGACGGTGGAAGAAGACTGGAAGAAGTTTAAGGAATATTTGAAAAAAATATGTTAATATTTAAATCTTAGAATAGCTTTGGAAGCGGATTTAGGCTGTAGGGTTAGAAGATAGCGTATTTTATTTGTAAGTGATAAAATGTGAAGATTTTTATGGATAAAGTAAGTGTGATAAAAAAAATGGTTAGAATTTATGATATATGTAAACTGCTAAAGATGAGGTAAAATGAAAATCAGAAAGGGGGGACTTGGGGAAGCCCACCTAACAATGTTTAGAAAAAATAAGGATAAGACAAGAACCTGTTTGTATTGTTTGTTTTTCTGTTTGTGTTGTTTATTTGTGTTATAAAATGAATAAAAATTTTGGAAAGGAAAAAAAGAGAGAATGGCAAGTGGGGCTGGAAGATTGAAGGATAATCAAAGAAATATGAAATATTGGAAAAGAGAAAGGCTTCTTTGTGCTGATGAGGGGATGAGAGTTTGTTTGTCTCAAATTAGACCTCTTATAAATGAGATACCCCTGAAAAAGCAAGCTCACACTTCTCACGAGGTTTGTATATATACTTAAGGTATAGTTTATAATTATATTTTGGGAATCATTCAAGTAGATGCATTGCTTTATACTTTCGGGATGTCCCATGATCATATCATAAGGCAGTTGTGTTATATGGTATAAATCAAGCACTGCTAGGAGCTTTCCCTTTTTGTTTTATAATAATAATAATTTATTATTTATACCCCACCCATCTGGCTGGGTTTCCCCAGTCACTCTGGGCGGCTTTCAACGGAACATTAAAAACAGAAGAAAACTTCAAACATTTAAAAATTCCCTAAATAGGGCTGCCTTCAGATGTCTTCTAAAAGTCGGATAGTTGTTTATTTCCTTGACATCTAATGGGAGGGCATTCCACAGGGTGGGCGCCACCACCGAGAAGGCCCTCTGCCTGGTTCCAATGTTATTTTCCAATGTATTTCTTATCAATTAAAAAATTCAGTGTGGCGGGAGCAAATTTTTATTCTGCAAGTGTGGCTCAGAGAAAAAAGTTTGAGAACCACTGCTTTAAACGCTCTTGGCTGCACCCAAAGAATCCTGGGAACTGTAGTTTCTGTAGGGAGCCAGTGTGGTGTAGTGGTTCAGAGCAGTGGACTCGTGATCTGGTGAACCGGGTTCGCGTCCCCGCTCCTCCACATGCAGCTGCTGGGTGACCTTGGGCCAGTCACACTTCTCTGAAGTCTCTCAGCCTCACTCACCTCACAGAGTGTTTGTTGTGGGGGAGGAAGGGAAAGGAGATTGTGAGCCACTTTGAGACTCCTGAAGGGGAGTGAAAGGTGGGATATCAAATCCAAACTCTTCTTCTTCTAGTTTGTGGAGGGTGCTGAGAGTTGCTAGGAGACCCCTGTTCCCTTCCCAGAGCAACAGAGTTCCCTGGGAAGAGGGATTGACTTTAAACCACTTTAGGAATTAAGAACATAAGAAAAGCCAGCTGGATCAGGCCAGCATCTTGTTCTTACAGTGGCCAATCAAATGCCTGTGGGAAACCCGGAGTTATGACTACTGTATTTTTCGCTCCATAAGACACACTTTTTTCCTCTTAAAAACTAAGGGGAAATGTCTGTGCGTCTTATGGAGCGAATGTGTGGTCCCTGGAGCTAAATTGCCAGAGTGCGGCACGCTCCTGAGCTGCTCTTTGGAGCTGGTGGGGAAAGCTGCGCAGTGCTCCCTCTCGCTGTTCTAGCTTCTGCCTTAGTGGCGCGAAGCCTCCGCAGGGCAGTGGGGAGCCTTCCTCCCGCTGCCCTGCGGAGGCTTCGCGCAGCTATCCCTGGCTTTTGCGGGAGGTGGGGGAAGGGACAGAGTGCGTGGCTCTGTCCCTTCCCCCACCTCCCAGAAAAGCCCCCACGAGCCATGCTCCCTTTAAAGAGTGCGCGGCTCTTGTGTGGGAGGTGGGGGGAGAGCCAGGAGGCTTGCTTTTGCTGAAGCCTGGAGGGCAAGCGGGATCGGTGCTCACCAATCCCGCTTGCTCTCCAGGCTTCAGGGATAGCCCCGCAAAGCCTTCTGAGCGAAGTGGGAGGAGCGCTCTCTCTTCGCTCAATAGGCTTTGTGTTGCTTTCTTATTTCTTGTTTTCCTCCCCTAAAAACTAGGTGCGTCTTATGGTCCGGTGCGTCTAATAGAGCCAAAAATATGGTGAGTGGGCATGTGATATAGGTTACGCAATTCGGCTGGACCAATGGGAGAAATTATGGAAATGTGATATCAAATTTATGGCATGTTTGATGAAAATGGTGTACCGTTGGTACTTAACTCCGGTAAAATTGGCTAAAATTTACAAATTAAAATGAAAATCAAATACATGTTGGAGATGCAAGAAAGAAATAGGAACAATGTTTCACATGTGGTGGGAATGCCGACCTATTAAACAATTTTGGAATGAAATATATGAAGAAATCAAGAAGATGTTTAAAATATCTTTTAGTAAAAAACCGGAGGCATTCCTTTTAGGTATAATCACAAACGATATTCCTGACAATCAAAGGAAATGATTCTATGTGACAACAGCTGCCAGGATGCTCATAGCAAAAAAATGGAAAGGGAGAAAAATTCCATCAATGAAAGAATGGCAAATTAAATTTTGTGAATATATAAATCTGGCAAGACTCACAGCATTCATAAGGGGACAATCGGACCAAAAATTATTAAAAGAATGGGGATGTGCTAAAGAGTATATGAAAAAAACATTGTTCTGGAGTAAGCATATTGGTATGTAATGAATGATGCTTTGCAGGGTTAAAGAAAGAGAAAAATGGAGTAAAAAGTATAGAGGTAATCTACATTATTTATTTATTTATTTATTTATTTATTTATTAAGGGTTTTCTTGTTTTACAGAAGTAAGTGTAATGCCTCGTTGTTGTTTTTCCATGTAACATTTTTACAAATCCATTTCATTTGTTGAGGCATTAGGGGGAGAAGAAAAGAAAAAAGAAAAAGGGGGGTGGAGAGAGGGAAAATGGAAGGGGGTGGGGTTGGGTGGCGGTGTTTCTATTGTGTTTAATGTATGTAGAGTTTGGGGTTAGCGTTGTTTGTGTTGTTCACTTGTGTTCCTTTGGTGGTGAGAGAGGTTGGGGTTGGCCTAGGGTGTGATTGTTTGCTTGTGATTGGCTGTGGTGATCTTTGTTTTCGTGTGTGAGTGAGGTGGGTGGGTGTTTTGGATCAGGTTAGCCATATTGATTTGTATGTTGTTGGTGGATTATTGTCATTGTCCTGTTGGGCTGTGTATGTGATAAAGGAGAGCCATACCGGGGTGAAGGCGTCTTCTTCTGTTTGTCCCCGTGTCAGTTTCAGTTTATTAGTTAATTTTTCTAGTAGGGCTGTTTCCCATACTATTTGGTACCATTGGTCCATACTTACTCCTGACAGGTCTCTCCAGTGTCTGGCTATGATGCTTCTGGCTGCTGAGAGTAGGTGGGTTATGAGTTCTTTGTGGTGTAAATGGGCATTGTTGTCTTGGAAAATGTTTAGTAGGGCCAATTCTGGGGTGATGTCTATTACTTGCTTAGTTATTTTACATATTTCTTGTATGGCTGTTGTCCAGAATAGTTGGATTTTGGGACACTCCCACCACATTTGGAGGTATGTGCCTGTGGAGATGCACCCTCTCCAGCATTTTGGTGAGGTTCCTGGGTGTATTAGCGCTAGTTTCCTTGGTGTTAGGTACCACCTGTAGGTGAGTTTCAGTGTGAGTTCTTTTCTTTTCGTTGATATGGATTTAAAGGGGGGTTTAGACCACATTCTGGTCCATTGAGTGGGGTTAATCTCATAGCCTATGTCATTCTCCCATTGTTTTTTGATTGCATCTAGGGGATTTGCGGGGTTTTGGAGTAGTATTACCGTTTCCCTTTGTTGTCAGGTAACAACAACTTAGAAAGAGTAAAAATTTCGAGGTCTTAGAACAAAGGAAGGAAGTCAATATGTGTATATGTATGTAAGGATTAGATTGGAATGATGATATCGTTTTATTTGTAGATGTGTGTTTTTGTTCTGTTTTTTGTGTTCTTTTTTCTTTTGTGTTTTGTTTTGCTTGTTTGTACTGTTTTATTTTGGATTCAATGTTTGTAATTTTTGTTGTAATTTTGCATTGAAAATTATATATAAATAATTATATATATATATATATATATATGCAGGTTTTGGTGTCCTCGGGTGTCTTCCCGTGTAAAAGTTGGGGTGTCTAGGCGACGTTTCGACGAGGTCTCACTCGTCATCTTCAGGCTGGTGCTTTCGGCTTCTTGTTACTGGAACAGAGCAGGATCTCAGTGTTTGAGTTCCTATAAATACTGTTGAGGAGGTGTGGTGTATAGCCTCCAATGTTCTGGGCAGAGAGGAGGTTCCCAGGCAAGTGTGCCTTTTCTTCTTTTGTTCCTTAATTACTTGAGGGATATCTTGAGTGATTTCTTGAGTGATTTCCTGAATCCCACTTAGGTGGGTCATTAGGTGTGGATTAGTTGCTAAAGCCTTCGTGTCTTGAACTCTTGAACTTTGTGAAGAGTTTTTCTGAGAAGATGGCTGTACTGCACTTGGTTGTGCTCTGGCTTGGCTTCGTGTATAGGGGCGAGCTGTGGTTTTGTGGCCTGTGCCAGCCAGATCTGTGTAGGGATTGCAGGGGGGTGCAGCATCCGGAGGTGCCACCCTGGTTTGGCTACTGGATGGTATATATCCTGATATATATCAGGATCTGAGCACATGAATAGACTACAGTACCCATGATTCTCTGGGAGTGGGATGCTGCTGGTCTAAGTGTATAGAACAGGTGGGGGCTAAGAAGGGAGATTACCTATTGCTGTGTAGGACAGCTTCCAGCCTCCATTCTCTCCAGAGTTGTCACTGTGGAACAATATTTGAATGCTGTTGCTCTTCGTTTCGATGTGTCCTGGCGATTTCTCTCCACAAAAAGGCCCAAACTCCTGACGCCCGGCTTTGATCTGTCAGGAAAAACAATCAAAGGAGGAGCAGAGAAAAGGCGAGACCATCATTTGTGTCTGGTTGGAATCAGGCAAGTCAAGTGCAACCGTACCATACTTAAAACACAAGGGTGTCTGTGTGTGTGTGTGTGATTTCTCCCTGGCCTCCTGGTATTTTCCAGTCGCCGTGGAACTCAAGCCAGATCAGCTTGCTGTGCTCACCTTGATGTAGTCATACGGGCAGGTGACCTCCGGGTGGTCTTCAATGTCAAAGTTGTCGTTGAACTCCAGCGTAATGAAGAAACCCTCTTCCAGTTCAATGCGGTACAAGCAATCGGAGCTCTTGGGGTAGGAATTGGGGAAGTCTGGGCTGTTGATCACCCCATTCCTCTGAGTGAAGAGGTTGTCGCTGCACTCCACTGCAAGGGAGACAAGGGTGAACACACTGTCAGAATATTCCGTTCCACCTTAAGGGACAGGCATGAGACTGTTGTATGCCACATGTCTGTTTACACTCCAGCACAGTTTGCTGGGAACTTCCGTTTGTGTATAGATTTTGCTTATGCTGCTTGCTTTGGACATGAAGGGGAGAAGACATGTTTTTCTGTTTGTCCTGATGTACGCTGAATAAACTGCTTGTAAATATGCTCAACACAGCCTCTCCCTGCCACTTCTGTTGTGCAGCGTTAATTACTCTGCTGAGTGATGTGCCTAGCTTCTGAAGGCTTCTGAAGGTAGGGTTGCAGTTTCATGCTGATCCAAGGACTGGAGATCAGCTGGCACACCGGCTGGGGGGCTGGGGCCTGCTGGGGACCTGCCAATTGCCCCCGATTCCTTGGCTGCATCCCAACACACACAACACCTTGGCTATGTTGTGTCTGCCAGGGTCAGTATTGCCGTGGCCAATGGTCTGACTCCACAGAAGGCCACTTCTTCCCATGTTTCTAGGGGTCGAGCAGTAATAGCTCAGGGGCTATTGAGGTTGATCCTGGTTCAACCTCGGGACACAAGGTCCTGGTAGCAAAACTGGTGGAGAAACAACACGAGTTGGGGTAGAAATCTGTGGTGGGGCAGCAGCTTCAGTGGCAGAGGTGTGAGGGGCAGAGGATTCGTATGTGGGTGAACCCGCATTGGTAGCCGCAAGCCTATGGGTCTAATAGCACCTGCCAAGCCTCTGCATTTGGCCTGTAAGGCCATTTTGGGCAAACCACCCCAACTGTCAGGGACCGTGCTGAGGAGGGCTGCACTGAGGAGGAATGGTGGGAACTCCCCCTGCTCCTGATGAGGATCCTGAATCTTCCCAGGAGCAGTGGGACAGTATAGATTTGGAACAGTGGTTTGCAGAGGGACATAGTTCAGAAGGCAGAAGTTGGGAAGAACTGGGAGGGAGAGAGAGAGAGAGTTAACAGACTCTCTTTTGCTGGAAAGCGTCCATCTGCTCAGCCCAAGGTCATGGCGAGCAGGTCAGGTAGCAGAACAGAAAGCAAAGTGGTTGCGAGTTCAGGTTGCAAGACATGGAAGTGACGGGGGTGGGGGGGTGAAATCCTTAATTGGGGGCATCTTCATCCTAGGAATGGATGCTTTGTTCTCCCTCTGTGATCATTAAAATTTCTAACTGGTAAGAGACTCCTTTTGCTTTGTTCTGCTTCTCTACTGCCAAAGGGGGGTGCGGAGAGGAAGCCTGACACCAACCTGACAGTCACCCCAATTAATATAATCTGTTATTTTGAATCCATGCACTAAGTGCTAAGCTTGGAACTAAAGCACCTATTAAGGGACACGGGTGGCGCTGTGGTCTAAACCACAGAGCCTAGGACTTGCTGATCAGAAGGTCGGCAGTTCGAATCCCCGTGACAGGGTGAGCTCCCGTTGCTCGGTCCCAGCTCCTGCCAACCTAGCAGTTCAAAAGCACATAAAAGTGCAAGTAGATAAATAGGTACCACTCTGGCAGGAAGGTAAATGGCGTTTCCGTGTGCTGCTCTGGTTTGCCAGAAGCAGCTTAGTCATGCTGGCCACATGGCCCGGAACAAACGCCGGCTCCCTCGGCCAGTAAAGCGAGATGAGCGCCGCAACCCCAGAGTCGTCCACGACTGGACCTAACGGTCAGGGGTACCTCTACCTTTTTAAAGCACCTATTCCCCACTCCTGCTCTCGAGTTTCAGAGCAACCAGCCCAGTTCACTCCCAGCATTGTGATACGGGCAATACCTTTGCAAGTCCTGTTGTCAGAGTGGAGGATGTAGCCAAACCGGCAGGAGCAGTAGTACCCGCCAATATAGTTGTGGCAGTGGTGGTCACAGGCCAGCTCTTCGTCGCTCTTTTCCAGACACTCATCGATATCTGTTATAGAACAGGAGGGAGCGGCAGACTCGTAAAGCAAACCCTTTAGGATTCTGCGGTTTTCGAACTCGGCACCGTCGCCAGGCAAAAGTTCTATATGGACCCCAGGTTGTGCTTACTTTGAAAGTTTGTGGGAGGTAACTTCAGTTGGCCAAGATACGAATGCCTCATTTGCTAACAGCTTCCTGTCCAGTCGCCTCTCAAGGCTAGAAGGCTAGGTGCTGGTTTTGACCTTTAAAGCCCTATGCGGCCTAGGACCCACGTACCTACCGGACCGCCTCTCCTGGTATGCCCTGTAGAGGACCTTAGGGTCCACAAATGACAACATTTTGGAGGTCTCTTTTTTTATATATAATATTTTATTTTCCGCATTCAATAAACAAAAAAAGAACAAATCGACAAACACATCAAAAGGAAAAAAGCAAAAGAAAAACAATACATACATTATACAAAAACATAAAGAAAAATAAAAACGGTAAGAATAAAAGAGTTAAAAACAAATATTGTATCATTATATTCTTCAGCATTAACTTAGGTCTGCGACTTCCCCATGCCTTCCCACTCTGTATTCTAGGTCTTATATTCTGGTAGTAAACTCTTTCCCTCTGGCGTATCTTTGGTTCAGATTAATATTATTGTTTTATTTATCCTTACATTTCCCTATGTCTTATTAAATATACTTTCTTTAACATTGTCATTTTTATAATAACATTCTTTTACATTCAATCTGATAACCTCAAACGTTCGTAATTTTATAATGCTTCTGTAAATAGTCTTTAAATTTCCTCCAGTCTTCCTTCACCGTCTCTTCTCCCTGGTCTCTGATTCTGCCGGTCATTTCTGCAAGTTCCATATAGTCAATGAGCTTCATTTGCCATTCTTCCAGCGTGGGTAGATCTTGCGTCTTCCAATATTGCGCGATGAGTATTCTTGCTGCTGTTGTAGCGTACATAAAAAAAGTTCTATCCTTCACTTGAACCTGTTGGTTTACCATACCCAGGAGAAAGGCTTCTGGGGTCTTTCTAAATGTGTATTTAAATATTTTTTTCAATTCATTATAAATCATTTCCCAGAAAACCTTAATCCTTGGGCACGTCCACCAAAGGTGAAAAAAGGTACCTTCTGCTTCTTTACATTTCCAGCATTTGTTATCAGGCATATGATACATTTTTGCAAGCTTGACTGGTGTCATGTACCACCTATATATCATTTTCATTATGTTCTCTCTTAAGGCATTACATGCCGTAAACTTTATTCCAGTGGTCCACAACCTTTCCCAGTCAGCAAACATTATGTTATGGCCAACGTCTTGAGCCCATTTAATCATAGCCGATTTCACTTCCTCATCCTGTGTGTTCCATTTCAGCAGCAAATTATACATTCTAGACAATATTTTTGTTTTAGGTTCTAATAGTTCTGTTTCCAATTTTGATTTTTCCACCTGGAAGCCAATTTTTCTGTCCATTTTAAATACCTCCATTATTTGATAATAATGAAGCCAATCTCGGACTTTACTTTTTAGTTTATCAAAACTCTGCAGTTTCAGTTTGTCACCATCCTGTTCTAAAATCTCCCAATACTTCGGCCAATTTGCCTCCATATTGAGTCTCTTTACTGCCTTAGCTTCCATTGAAGACAACCACCTTGGAGTTTTGTTTTCCAAAAGATCTTTATATCTAATCCAGACATTGAACAGTGCTTTTCTGACAATGTGAATTTTGAACATTCTATGCACTTTAACTTTGTCATACCATAGATATGCATGCCAGCCAAATGCATTATTGAACCCTTCTAAATCCAATATATCTGTGTTTTCAAGAAGTAGCCATTCCTTCAACCAGCAGAAAGCTGCTGCTTCATAATAGAGTTTTAGGTCTGGCAGGGCAAAGCCCCCTCTTTCTTTAACGTCTGTTAATATTTTAAATTTTATCCTTGGCTTTTTGCCCTGCCAGACAAATTTAGATAGATCTTTTTGCCACTTCTTGAAACAGTCAGTTTTATCAATAATCTGCAGTGTCTGAAACAAAAACAGCATTCTTGGCAATACATTCATCTTAATTACAGCAATGCGCCCCAGTAGTGAGAGTTTCAAGCTAGACCACGTATCTAGATCCTTTTTTATCTCCGTCCAGCACTTCTCATAGTTGTCTTTAAATAAGTTCCCATTTTTTGCTGTCATATTTATTCCCAAATATTTAACTTTCTTCACTACTGTTAAACCTGTTTCTTTCTGAAACCTTTCATTTTCAATTTCTGTCAGATTTTTTGTCAAAACCTTAGTTTTTGTTTTGTTTAATTTAAAGCCTGCCAATTGGCCAAATTCTTGAATCAGTTCTAAAACTTTTTTTCCACTAGATTCTGGCTCCTGCAACGTCAAAACCAGGTCATCTGCAAAAGCTCTTAATTTATATTGTTTAGCTCCAACCTGTATCCCTTTGACCAATTGGTCCTTTCTGATCGTGTTCAGCAACACCTCCAGGACCGATATAAAAAGTAATGGGGAAATTGGGCACCCTTGTCGTGTTCCTTTTTCTATTCTGAACTCTTCTGTCAAAACATTATTTACTATTAATTTAGCTTTTTGTTCAGAATAGATTGCCCCTATACCATTTTCAAATTCTTGGCCTACCCCCATGCCTTGGAGATTCTTCTTCATAAAACTCCAAGAGATATTGTCAAAGGCTTTCTCCGCATCCACAAATATCAGCGCCGCTTTTGTATTTATATTTTCCTGTAAAAGTTCCAAAATATCAATTATATTTCTTACGTTCTCTGATAGATGTCTTCCTGGGAGAAAGCCTGCTTGATCTTTATGAATCTCCTCTGTTAGTACCTTCTTCAATCTTCTCGCCAAGATATCCGCAAATATTTTGTAATCCACATTTAACAATGATATAGGCCGGTAATTCCTAAGTTGATGTTTTTCAACGTCTGTCTTTGGTATAAGAGTCACAAAAGCTTCTTTCCACGATTCTGGAGCCTTTTTCCCCTGAAGTATTTCATTACATATTTCCTTTAGGGGTTGAGTTAGCCAGTCTTTCAATGATTTATAATATCTTGCAGTCAGCCCATCAGGTCCCGGAGCTTTGCCTAGTTGCATATTTTGGATGGCACTCTCTATCTCTTGTTCTGTTATCCTACTGCTCAGTTTAAGTTTGTTTTCTTGCGATATTTTTGGTAGCCCATTCACTTTCAAAAATTCTTCTATCTCTGTTTCTTTCTGTGGTTGTTGAGAGTAGAGCTTTTTAAAATATTTTTGAAAAGCACTCCTGATCTCGTTGGGATATTGCAACATTCTTCCTTCAACCTCCACACTTGTAATGGTGTTCATTTTTTGTCTCTTCTTTATTTGCCATGCCAATAACTTTCCACACTTATTTGCCGAATCAAATGTTCTTTGTCTCATCTGTTTAATTTTCCATTCAATCTCTTGGTTTATTAGTTGCATGTATTGTGCTTGATACAACTTTATCTCTCTTAATATTTCCTGTGATTTTGGGTTTGTTCTCAATCTCTTTTCACCTTCCTTGATCTTATCCAAAATCTTTTCTCTTTTTTCCTGTTGTAATCTTCTCTTGAGTGCATTTTGTTGGATCAAAAAACCTCTCCTAACAGCCTTACTTGCGTCCCATATAATTCTTTTCTCCACCGTAGTGTTCAAATTTATTTCAAAATAATCTTTCAGAGTTTTCTGGGCTTTCTTCACAAATTCCGCATCTCTAAAAAGAGAGTCATTCATCCTCCATCTGAAGGATCCAGTTGGTTGTAAGTTCATTACCATCTTAATAGCGTTATGGTCGGAGCAAGTCTTTGGGCAGATTTCCACCTTATTTATCTTTGGGGCCAGTTCTCTAGTGGTCCAAATTTGGTCAATTCTAGTCCAAGTCTTTTGGGCTTCAGAAAAGAAGGTTCCCTCTCTTTCCAGGGGATGTTTCGTTCTCCAAATGTCAATCAAATCCAAGTTATCAGTCATTTCAAAAAAGGTTTTCGGTAGTCTCCCATCTTTGGTAACTACCTGTCTTTGTGCCTTATCCATATTCGTTGAGACTACTCCGTTCATATCTCCCATTAGAATCACATTGTACTCCATATAATCCAACAATGTCTCATGCAGTCTTTTAAAAAATTCTGATTTTCCTTCATTGGGCGCGTATACGCCCACCATCAAATATTTCTGTCCATGATACTGTATTTCAATAGCCAAGTATCTTCCTTGCTCATCTTTAAAGACAAATTTTGGCGCCAGGCCTTCTTTAGCATAAATTACAACTCCTCTTTTTTTAACTTTGTCCGATGAGATAAATTCTTGTCCCAACTTTTTATTAATTAAAATTTTTCTGTGAAGCCTGGTCACATGTGTTTCTTGCAAGCAAATCAAATCCACATGTTCTTTTTTTAATATGTGAAAAATGGATTTCCTCCTCCGAGAAATGTTCAAACCATTACAATTCCAACTCAAAAGCTGCAGAGACATGTTGTATTATTGTTATTCTGTTCCTCCCGTTGCTTCTGATAATTTGTCTTCTTCTGCTCCTGGTGGAGTCTTTCCATCCAAATTTAGATTTAGATTCAATATTGCCTCTGCTGTCTTCTTCCTTCTTTCCTCTAATAGGTCTGCTGTCCCTTTCTGTAGGTCCTCCCCGCAGGCCTCCAAAAAACTGTCTCTGTCTTCCACTGACTTTATTTTAATCTTTCGTCCTTTGAAACTAAAGGAGAGTCCTTCTGGGAATTCCCACCTGAAGATGATATTATTTCTTCTCAGCAAGGTCACCAAGTCTTTATATCTGGCTCTGAGATCGAGCAAAAGTTTGGGGATGTCTTTAAAAATTTCAGCTCTCGATTGAGAAATTTCCAAAGGTTTGTGAAAATGCAGACCTAGGATCTTATCCCTCTCCTCCTTGGATCTTAATGTGATCAGGCAATCTCTGGTTTTAATCTTTTTACTTGCTCTTCCCAGTCGGAAGGCACTCAAAATTTTTATTTCTTCCTTTTCTGGATCTAATTCCCAAAATTTCACAAACTCTTGTGACAGGTAGTCCCGCAGGCTCTCCTTCTCAATTTCAGGCAGACCTCTAATTCTGAGATTTGCCTCTCGTTCTTTCAAGTCCAATAGAGAAAACTTAACCTTGTAGTCCTCCAGCTGTCTGGTCATCGATGGTAATTTCTCCTCCGTGGCAGCTGCGACCTGTCGAGCTTCTTCTGCAATCTTTCGCGTTTTATCGGAGTCGCCCAATAATTTCTCTATTGCAGCTGTATTTTGCCGGATGCTCAGCGTATTTTGATCTATTTTTGAAGATGCATCTGCAATCCCTCTGTTCGTTTCTAACACCTGATTTTTGATTTCTGCAATCTCCTTCTTCGTCCCTGACACCTCAGCTGTAAGTTTGTCAATGGCCCCTTGTAGTTTTGAAAAGCCAGAACTTATCAGTTCATCTGTACTAGACATTCCTTTCCCTTTCTGCTGTAAGGCAATGCCTCCTGTAGGGTCTAGAGAGCCTCTTCTTCCTGGAAGAAAGGATTTGCCCGATCTTGTTGTCTTTTCCTGATAACTCTGGTAACTCTCTTTCTCAGCCATAAGCCAAGCTTTCCCACGGTCAGACTGCAGCTGCAGCTAGGCTTGTGGCACAAAACAGACAGTCCGATAAGAAATTGCAGTAAGATATTACAGTGGAAAATTACCAATGGACTTGTAACGATGTCAGTGCCCACTAGGGGGACTCTAAGATTCCACGATCAGAAGAAACAAAATGTCCTTTGGTTTACAGTCAAGACCGAATTGTATCATCAATCCTTTTGGCGACAGTTTTATGGTTCTAACACCTTTATAACAGTTTTATAGCACCTTTAACTCTCATTAGTCAAGCGCCGTCCACTATCCCCTTTATGAGGCTAGTATCTTCAAATTCGACAGCTCAGGACCTGGGAGTCAGAGCGATGTTTTTGTTACCGCAGCCTCTTTCTCCGGGGGATTTAGTCTTTCCCAAAATACTCCCCCTCCTTCCAGTTCTTGGGAGGGGGGTTGCAATCCTTTCTATGGCTTCAGAATAGCTTTTTCAATCTCTTATTTTAGAATGTTAAAAGCATAGTCTTTACTTTCTACTATATACAAAGCGGAAGGCTGACTTCCTGTTTAGACCTTCCCGCCTCTGTTCCGATCATTCTTAAAGAAATTTAAAGTCCCGATTCTTTTCCAATTCAGATTTTCCAAATTAAAGTCCTTCAAATTTACTGTAGTTTACTCACGATTATTCTGTTTTGTAATCCAAATTGTAACAAGAAGAGGTCGAACGCTTTTCTGATTGGCAGTGCGACGTCGCTCTGAGAAGGTAGCGATAGCCTCACAGCACCACGCCGGCCCCCCCTCCGTTCCCCGGGGCTATTTACGACCCGGAGACGATCTGGAGCTGCGCTTTCGGTGCCCGCTGAGTCCCACGGCCGTAGGCTTTCCCCGCCTGCGGTTTTATGGAGTTTCTGCGTCGTCGAAGCAGTAAAACCCCGTCCTTCTCAGAGCTCTTCCTCTGAGACATCAGAGGAAAGCAGCCATCTTCAGATCGCGTTCAGACCCGGAAGACATTTTGGAGGTCTCAAGTCACAAGGTGGTTAGATTGGTCTCAACTAGGGCCAGGGCCTTTTCAGTACTGGCCCCGACTTGGTGTAATGCTCTGTCACAAGGGACCAGGGCCCTGCAGAACTTGACATCTTTCACCAGGGCCTGCAAGGCAGAGCTGCTTCACCTGGCCTTTGGTTTGGACTCGGTCTGACCCTTAGTTTTCCCTTCCCTTATGGCCTTGATCTATGGGCTACTTTTAAAATGAGGCTGCATTTTAAATTGTATTTTAACCTGTATTTTAAATTGGTTCCCCCCCATTATGTTTTTATTGTAATTTTACTGGTGTTAGCTGCCCTGAGCCCGGGGAGGGTGGGGTATAAATAAAATTTATTATTGCTATTATTATAGAAGGATGCTTCTGTGTACTCTACAACAAACTGGTTTTTAAAAGCCTTATTTGTAGCCAAACCAGAGAAATTGGCCCACCAACTCTGGGCTCTCAGAGGGGAAGCGGATCCGCTGGACTTTGCATCTGCCTGGTGGTTTATTGTAGCTAATTTAACGACATGGTTGCACAGGTGGCAAATTCTATCCAAATACTATTTCATATGGCGCCTTTTTTTATTGCATGATTTTTTGGCTCAGCTGCTTATCTTGGAATGATGCTATAATACTTGGAATGATCCTCTTTTGTGAAGTTTATCTTCCCATTCTCCTTTATATCATCATTTTAATTATTAAATTTGTATGCCGCCCTCCATCCACGGATCTCAGGGTGGTTCACACACCCGAAAATTCCAACATAAAAACGCAAAATACATGATGAACACAAGAACGAAAAAGACAAACCAATAACCGCCCCCCAAAACACACTCATTGTCTTAAACCTCTTTATCTTATACCTGACCATGCGAATTCTTTTTTCTCTTTTGTTGAATTATTGGAATGCTATGTGAGTCTTGTTTGCTACACATTTACTAAAGCAAACACTCAGTTTCCCTCCCATTTTGACCTGGCTGCTATCCTTTATGACGTGGCTTCTGCAACGTCAAGGCTTGGCTACTGCAACATACTGTATTGGTGACTGCCCCCGGAGACTGTCCGGAGGCTTCAGCATGTGTGTAAGTCACTGAAACAAATAAAAGCAATTTCATTTTTTTAAAAACCCACCCAAGTGCAACAAATACTATTTACCGGGGACAAACAAACCTTTCAATTAGAGTTTCTTTAGCGCCACCCTTTTTGCCAGCATATAGTCCACTGGGTTTTAGACTGCTTTGTTGTGGGTTTTAGTTGTGTAGTACCGCATTTTTTTGCTCCATAAGACTCACTTTCCCCCTCCTAAATAGTAAGGGGAAATGTGTGTGTGTGTTATGGAGCGAATGCAGGCTGCGCAGCTATTCCAGAAGCCAGAACAGCAAGAGGGATCGCTGCTTTCACTGCGCAGCGATCCCTCTTGCTGTTCTGGCTTCTGAGATTCAGAATATTTTTTTTCTTGTTTTCCTCCTCCAAAAACTAGGTGCGTCTTATAGAGCGAAAAATACAGCATTTAAAAAAACACACACTTTTGATGTATTTTAGCTGTTGTCAACTGCAGGTACTTTGGAGTCCAGTGGCCTGGGCTACCCACATTGTGGCCAAGCGGCTACTCACCCACGGCTGTGTAATGGGCGTCAAACCCTGTGAAACGTTCCTCATTGGAGAAGTCCGATCGGAAAGTGAGGCTCATGAAAGAGCCCGGGGAGACAATGGCCTGCTGCCCCGGGGTCTGCTCTGTGTCCGTGGCTTCCCTCCCGCAGAAATTTGCCAGGACTTGGTCCTCAGACTCCACCTGTTCCAAGCCCAACAGGAAAGAAAAAGAACCATCAGCTTGAAGGTGGTGGAAATAAATTGTTGCAGCAACGCCAGCAGATACATACATCTCCAGATCTGGGCTTTGCAGAACAAGAAGAGGAAATAAGGGTAATATATCCTATTAATCAATAGGAGTATAGCATCTAGATCAAGGGAAGTAATAGTGCCACTGTATTCTGCTCTGGTCAGACCTCACCTGGAGTACTGTGTCCAGTTCTGGGCACCACAGTTCAAGAAGGACACTGACAAACTGGAACGTGTCCAGAGGAGGGCAACCAAAATGGTCAAAGGCCTGGAAACGATGCCTTATGAGGAACGGCTAAGGGAGCTGGGCATGTTTAGCCTGGAGAAGAGGAGGTTAAGGGGTGATATGATAGCCATGTTCAAATATATAAAAGGATGTCCCATAGAGGAGGGAGAAAGGTGGTTTTCTGCTGCTCCAGAGAAGCGGACACGGAGCAATGGATCCAAACTACAAGAAAGAAGATTCCACCTAAACATTAGGAAGAACTTCCTGACAGTAAGAGCTGTTCGACAGTGGAATTTGCTGCCAAGGAGTGTGGTGGAGTCTCCTTCTTTGGAGGTCTTTAAGCAGAGGCTTGACAACCATATGTCAGGAGTGCTCTGATGGTGTTTCCTGCTTGGCAGGGGGTTGGACTCGATGGCCCTTGTGGTCTCTTCCAGCTCTATGATTCTATGATTCTATATTGTTCTTGCACTGTCTGTTGCAGCAACATGCCTTTCCAGACCTGGGTTTTCCACAAGAAGAAGAGGGAATAAGGGTGATGCTACTGCAAGTGATGCCGCCAGTAAGATTCACAGTCAAAACCAAGTAGTTTGTGGAGGAAGAAGGGGTGTGTGTGTAAAATAATAATAATAATAAGAAGAAGTTGTTTTCCAGAAAAACGATGCTTCAGAGTGTCTTACAAATCCACAAAACACAAAACAAACTTGATTATCAATTAAAAACAAAAATGATAGAAAAAATACTATTGTTATTTATTATTGTTGTTTTTTGAGTTTATATACCACCCTATGCAGGGATGCGGGTGGCGCTGTGGGTTAAAGCCTCAGCGCCTAGGGCTTGCCGATCGAAAGGTCGGCGGTTTGAATCCCCGCGGCGGGGTGCGCTCCCGTTACTCCGTCCCAGCGACTGCCAACCTAGCAGTTCGAAAGCACTCTCGGGTGCAAGTAGATAAATAGGGACCGCTTACTAGCGGGAAGGTAAACGGCGTTTCCGTGTGCGGCTCTGGCTCGCCAGAGCAGCGATGTCACGCTGGCCACGTGACCCGGAAGTGTCTTCGGACAGCGCTGGCCCCTGGCCTCTTTGAGTGAGATGGGCGCACAACCCTAGAGTCTGTCAAGACTGGCCCGTAACGGGCAGGGGTACCTTTACCTTTATACCACCCTATACCCAGAGGTCTCAGGGCAGTTCACAGAAAAGATCACAACATATAAAATCAGAATAAAAACAGCAACTCAATAACACCCCTCCCCAAAGAGCCACATTTTAAAAGGGTATAGGATGTCCATCAGGTCAACCAAAGGCCTCCTGGTTAAAAAGGAACGTTTTTGCCTGGTGCCTAAAGGTGTATAATGCCAGGCGAGCTTCCCTGGGGAGAGCATTCCACAGATGGGGAGCCACTGCAGAGAAGGCCCCGTTCTCGTGTTGCCACCCTCTGGACTTCTCGAGGAGGAGGCAGACGAAGGAGGGCCTCAGATGATAATCTCAGGGACCAGGTAGGTTCATATGGAAAGAGGCGCTCCTTGAGGTATTGTGGTCCTGAGCCATACAATATACAATACAGTACAAATACAATACAGTAAAACAAATACAAGCACAGGCTGTATGTGATAAAAGAAAGTGCATCTTTGCATAGCTCATAAATTATGGAACTCGCTCCGACAAGAAGCAGCAGTGGCCACCAGCTTGGGTGGCTTTTAAACAGGATTGGGCAAATTCAGGGAGGAGGAAAGGGCTATCGATGGCTAATAGCCACAATGGCTCTGCTCTGTCTCCACAGATGAAAGCAGCAATGCTTCTGAACACCCGTTTTCGGAAGTGGCAGGAGGAAGAGACAGGACTCTTGTGCTAGGATCCTGTTTGCTGGTTTCCCATCAGGGCATCTGGATGGCTCATTGGTCTGATCCAACATTGGTCTGACATTCTTTTGTCTGTGTGTTCAGGTGTCATGCACGACATGTTGTTGTTGTTGTTGTTTAGTCGTTCAGTCGTGTCCGACTCTTCGTGACCCCATGGACCAGAGCACACCAGGCACTCCTGTCTTCCACTGCCACCCGCAGTTTGGTCAGATTCATGTTTGTAGCTTCGCGAACACTGTCTAACCATCTCGTCCTCTGTCGTCCCCTTCTCCTTGTGCCCTCCATCTTTCCCAACATCAGGGTCTTTTCCAGTGAGTCTTCTCTTCTCATGAGGTGGCCATAGTACTGGAGCCTCAGCTTCACGATCTGTCCTTCCAGTGAGCACTCAGGGCTGATTTCCTTAAGAATGGATGCGTTTGATCTTCTTGCAGTCCATGGGACTCTCAAGAGTCTCCTCCAGCACCAGAATTCAAAAGTGTCAATTCTTCAGCGATCAGCCTTCTTTATGGTCCAGCTCTCACTTCCATACATCACTACTGGGAAAACCATAGCTTTTACTATACGGACCTTTGTTGGCAAGGTGATGTCTCTACTTTTTAAAATGCTGTCTAGGTTTGTCATTGTTTTCCTCCCAAGAAGCAGGCATCTCTTAATTTCGTGGCTGCTGTCTCCATCTGCTGTCACCCGTTCGCAACCAGAGGTACCACTGTAATTGTGTTTCAACATTGCTATGTCGTGCATGTTGACAAAGACAACATGCACGACATAGCAATGTTGAAACACAATTACAGTGGTACCTCTGGTTGCGAACGGGTTCTGTTCCAGAGGCCTGTTCGCAACATGAAAGAAACGCAACCCGCAGTGGCATGTGGGTTGTGATTCACTGCTTCTGCGCATGCGTGTGATGTCATTTTGTGCATCTGTGCATGCGTGAGTGGCGAAACCCGGAAGTGACCCTTTCCGGTACTTCCAGATCGTCGCAGGACGCAACCTGAAGAAACGTAACATGAAGCAAACGTAACATGACATAACATGAAGCAAACGTAACATGAAGCAAACGTAACATGAAGCAAACGTAACATGACATAACAAAGACAACATGCACGACATAGCAATGTTGAAACACAATTACAGTGGCACCTCTGGTTGCGAACGGGTTCTGTTCCGGAGGCCTGTTCGCAACATGAAAGGAACGCACCCCGCAGTGGCACGTGGGTTGTGATTCACTGCTTCTGCGCATGCGTGTGACGTCATTTTGTGCATCTGCGCATGCGCGAGCGGCGAAACCCGAAAGTAACCCTTTCCGGTACTTCCAGATTGTCGCAGGACGCAACCTGAAAAAACGTAACATGAAGCAAACGTAACATGAGGGATGACTGTAGAAACCCACCTTCCTGAATGGATTTTTTTAAAAAAATAAAATTGCATTTCTGCATTTTGCACCTACATCCACCAGCAGTGAAACAGAGGCTCACGAGTGCCCCAGATGGCGTGTGATGTGTGCCATGGAGCCTGAAACTTCCCCCCAAATTAGGCAGGCCTTTTCCAAATGGAACATATCCATTATCAAACCAATGTAGGGCTGTTGTCGCCGTTTCTTCTCCTCTGATCTCCTACCCAACCCGCTTCCTGGAGTCTGAACATCGTTTGGAAACCAGGCTGGTCTGTAAGTCATGACAGAAGAGGGACGGAACCTCTTTTGCATTTTTGGGATGGCTTTCAAATCCTGCTTTCATACGCAGCGATCGTTTTCAAAGCACTGCCAGCCACCCCGAACCCACAAAGCAAAACGCGCCCCAAGTCCAGCTAATCAATCACAGTCGGACCCTGCAGTTTCCCAGGATCCTCTCTGGGTAAGTTAAACAGCACCAAGGCCAATAACTTGTGGGTGATCTGAAGCGTAGCTTTTCCAAAAAGCAGACCCGTATTCTGAGGCGCGCCAAGCCCACAGCCTTCCTAGGCTCTCTGCCACACCCTGCCCTTCCAGAAAGTATGTAAACCTTTTTGCCACAAGACTGGGAGAGCGAAATCCAAGTGTATTGTGGCACCAAAAGACCATGAAGTCATCCAGCCACTGGGAACTTTCCATCAGGTTGTCTTAATTATCACAGCTTAGGAACAGATGAAGACAAACGCGCTCAGGATGTAGGCAAAAAATTGTTTCCACTCCATTGGAATATTATCTTTAAAAATAGCTGCACGGCAAGGAGCCGAGGGCTTGCAAAATAGTCGATGGAGACAATTCGGGGGGCGGGGGGAGGTGTATGTTGGAGGCCTCTTTATTACTGGGGGGGGGGGGAGACGCAGCTCATATTTCCCTGCTCAACCCCCTACCCGGCCATCTCCACTTGAAAGAGTCACAGGTAGATGAGCTGAGATTGCTTACGGGGCGAGGAGAACAGTTGCCAGCCAACTCTAGGTGGGGCTGCCCCTGGGGTCAGTCTGGAACATTGGTAGGCAAGCTAAGGCCCGGGGGCCAAATCTGGCCCAATCACCTTCTAATACCGGCCCGCAGATGGTCTGGGAATCAGTGTGTTTTTACATGAGTAGAATGTGTGCTTTTATTTAAAATGCATCTCTGGGTTATTTGTGGGGCATAGGAATTCGTTCATTTTTTCTCTCCAAAATATAGTCTGCCCCCCCCCCCACAAGGTCTGAGGGACAGTGGGCCAGCCCCCTGCTGAAAATGTTTGCTGACCCCTAGTCTGGAGGCTGCAGCTGGTGCAGAAGGTGCCAGCGAGTTCGTGTGTGTGGTCAAACTACTGCCAGCACGCAACACCTTGCTTGCAAAATCTGATCTGGCTGCTAATTTGCTAGCGGGTCAACAGAAAAAGGGTCTGGAAAACCAAGACTGATGGGGATGGGATGAGGAGGTTGGTGAGCTGTCGTCAAACATCAAATGTCATATGGAAGATGGAACAAGCTTGTTTTGTGGTGTTCCGGAGGGCAGGATCTGAACCAAGGGATTCAAATGACAAGGAAAGAGATTCCGACGAAACATTAGGAACGACTTTCTGACAGTAAAAGCTGTTCAGCAATGGAATGGACTACCTAGGAATTATGGTGCTGGAGGAGACTCTTGAGAGTCCCATGGACTGCAAGAAGATCCAACCTCTCCATTCTGAAGGAAATCAGCCCTGAGGGCTCATTGGAAGGACAGATCCTGAAGCTGAGGCTCCAAGACTTTGGCCACCTCATGAGAAGACTCCCTGGAAAAGACCCTGATGTTGGGAAAGATGGAGCGCACAAGGAGAAGGGGACAGCAGAGGACGAGATGATGGGATAGTGTTCTCGAAGCTACCAGCATGAGTTTGACCAAACTGGGGGAGGCAGTGGGAGACAGGAGTGCCTGGCGTGCTCTGGTCCAGGGGGTCATGAAGAGTCGGACACCACTAAACGACTAAACAACAACAACCTAGGAAGGTTTTTAAAATCCTTGGAGGATTGTAAAATCCTTGGAGGATTTTAAGCGGAGGTTGGATAGCCATCTGCTAGGGGTTATTTAATAAGATTCCTGCATTGCAGGGGGTTGGACTGGATGACCTTTGGGTTCCCTTCCAGCTCCACAAATCTATGATTCCATCTGTTCTGAGGGCCAGGCAGAGAGTCAGAGACACACTCTTTCCTGGCCCCAGTCTGAGGCTCTCCAGCCCTGCTCTAACCATTGGACCACACACTGGGTCCGCAATATGGATTTCCCATTCTCACTTCAGACTGTCATGTCTTCAATTACAGCTTTACAATCCCAGCCACATAAAGTGTGACCCAGACATGGCCATTTCTCCCCCACGCGCACAAAGCCCTTCTGCATCTCTCCTCCAGCGCCACGATTTTAAAAATGTGTGAGAAGATGCACTCTCACAGCGAAGTATGTTTTTCATTTTATATCGAAAGGGCTCTGGTATTCACTCGCTTTCCCACTTGCTCCCAACTTTCACATCTCAACCCACAAACGCTTTCATTTTCACAAAGTCCCCTTCTGCTGCTGTCTCCGTCTCGTTCTGTCATCTGTCACATGAAATGTCATGCCGAAAGACATAGAAAAAGAAAAAGAAGCCAACCATACGGCAGAGAATTCCCACACTCTTTGCAAAAACCAAACCTGACTATGCTCAGCAATACCCCTTGTTATTTGATTGTACCTCTGACTCACAAAAGCGATGTGTGATAACAGATGATTAGAGAACCTCATGGAGGAAAACGCTTTTGATGGGTACTGAATGAGTCTTATATCTGGTATTGGAGAAAATACTTATTTACAGAGCTCATGGGGTTCTGTCCTGGGCCTGTTGCTCAACATCTTTTTAAACAACTTAGATTTAGGAATAGAGGGGAAGCTTGTATTTCTCATTAAAAAAGACTGGCCAGACTCCCCAGGGTATCCAATCAAGTGAGCATTGACAGGTAATGCACTCAGATTTCTGCTGTAGACCACCTTTTCTGTGATGTAGGTATGGTGTATGGGGTGGTGGTGGTCTTGAGCTCCAGGGCAGGGAATTTAAAATGTCTATATAAGGGCAGGCACACCTTGGTTCTGGGCCCTCCTCCTTTCCTGCGTGTGAGGGGAGCACCCTGTTGCAACAGATCAATAAAGATCCGGCTTACTAGCTGCTTTGCTTCTCAATATCCTCTGGTTGGCCTCTGTTATTTTCTCCTGCCAATAGGGAACCTAGGTAAGGACTCTATATGGGCTCTTGGATACCCCATAAGGGAAGAAGGGCAGATTTTGGTTTACAACACTGGTAGTGGGGAAAGAGAAGAAGAAGAAGAGTTTGGGTTTGATATCCCGCTTTATCACTACCCGAAGGAGTCTCAAAGCGGCTCACAATCTCCTTTCCCTTCCTCCCCCACAACAAACCCTCTGTGAGGTGAGTGGGGCTGAGCGACTTCAGAGAAGTGTGACTGGCCCAAGGTCACCCAGCAGCTGCATGTGGAGGAGCGGGGAATCGAACCCAGTTCACCAGATTACGAGTCCACCGCTCTGAACCACTACACCACACTGGCGCACTGTTGCACTCTGGTCCTGCTGGTGGGCTTCTCAGAGGCATCTGGTAGCAGGACTGGATGGGCTATTGGCCGGATCAAGCAAACTTTTCTTATGTTCTCCCTACCAATCTCACTTTAAAGTCTCACTCCTGTTTCCTGGGGATTGCCAGCACAGGCAGAACTAAAGAGCAGCTCAGGTGAAGCTTCTCTCCCAGGCAGACCAGATGCCAAAGATGTTGCAGAAACCCAAAAGTCCAATGTTGCAACAGTTCTTAACCTTTAGCCAGCTAGAGGCATGGGGCAACGGTCTCCTCCTTGCTTCTACAAACTGTTTCCTGGCATGTTTGCACAAATTGCTTTCCTGGATTAGACGAAGGTTCATCATGTCCTGACCTAAATGGGCAATGATTGGCTAGATTGGGGCATGAGAAATACACATACCGGTTTCAAGGCAAGAAAGGATAAAGGAGAAGGTGCTGGAAGGAGCGACAAAAATGTGATTCCTGGTGGAGCAAGAAACAGCCCCTCCTGTAGGGCTGCCAGCTCTTGAATTTGAAACTTTTTCTGGTTTCTGATGATAGGAGTGGGACAGAACAAGCTGAACCTGCCTAATCCACACTTTCTGAAACACAGCAAGTCCTATGAAATCCAGACCTTTCTGAATTCTGCAATGCCGTTCTCCATCCCAAATAATGTGTACAAAATAGACATAGAATCATAACAGAGTACGAGACACCTAACTAATGTAATCAGCTCTAACCTATTTCCAAATCTACTTAATTTTGACTGTGTCGTTTGCGCTCTGTACATGCCCGGACTGTTTCTTGGGGGTATAGCGGGTATTTTTATGCCTTTTTAGAAACTGAAATATAAAGTTAAGATTTTTAATTCATAATAATAATACAGTGGTACCTCGGGTTAAGTACTTAATTCGTTCCGGAGGTCCGTTCTTAACCTGAAACTGTTCTTAACCTGAAGCACCACTTTAGCTAATGGGGCTTCCTGCTGCCGGAGCATGATTTCTGTTCTCACCCTGAAGCAAAGTTCTTAACCTGAAGCACTATTTCTGGGTTAGCGGAGTCTGTAACCTGAAGCGTATAGAACCTGAAGTGTATGTAACCTGAGGTACCACTGTAATGATAAATATTTTTATTATCTATACCCTGCCCATCTGGCTAGGTTTCCACTCTGGGCGGCTTACAGCACATGGCAGCATTTTTAAACGACCCCAATCTCAAAGTGATGCAGCCATCCCTTTGGGCAGGGAGTTTGCCACTCCTGGGTTCTGCACAGTCACAAAGCGTATTGTAAATAAAAAGTTAAGTAGCTGGTTGCAGCCACAGCAGAGTGAGGACAAAGCTCCCCTTGTTGGCTGAGTCCGTCTCCCCTCGCCTCATCGCTTTCCCCTGAAGCCCTTTAAAGGAAAGCAAAAGGGATTTCCTGAGACAAATGCAGAGGGGCCCGTCTCCCTCCTGGCATCCTGGGTGCAAATTCTTTCACTTTCTGGCTTGGTGCCATCGTCTGCCGCCCCACCAGTGTCCCTATATTAGTCAAATGCCTTCCCAGTGCTTAGAGACTCCGTCCCCTCTAAGGTCTGGTCTGGATGGGATAACCTTGCCCAGACAGGGACCCTGTCTGCATTCCTAATGGAATGATTTGAATATGAATATGTCCTTTCTCTTTTTTGGGGGGTGTGAGAGAGGCAAGGGAGGCCCTTTTCATTCCGGAGATGCGAGCACCTCAAGCTCTCGTGGCAAACAAGGGAGATTAGATGGGTGGGTCTCCGAGATCTCATCCTTCAGAGAAAAGGGATATCAAGTTTGTTTAGTATTTCATTGCATTTATTGTTTATCATTTCACTGCATTTCTGTCTAACTTTTTTCTTCAGGGAGCTGAAGGTGGTTCTCTCCCTCTTCGTTTAATTTATCCCTACAACAACCTTTTAATGAGGGTGAAAGAGGAGAGCGCAAAATATGGCCTGAAGCTCAACATCAAAAAAACGAAGATCATGGCCACTGGTCCCATCACCTCCTGGCAAATAGAAGGGGAAGAAATGGAGGCAGTGAGAGATTTTACTTTCTTGGGCTCCATGATCACTGCAGATGGTGACAGCAGCCACAAAATTAAAAGACGCCTGCTTCTTGGGAGAAAAGCGATGGCAAACCTAGACAGCATCTTAAAAAGCAGAGACATCACCTTGCCAACAAAGGTCCTTATCGTTAAAGCCATGGTTTTCCCACTAGTGATGTATGGAAGTGAGAGCTGGACCATAAAGAAGGCTGATTGCTGAAGAATGGATGCTTTTGAATTATGGTGCTGGAGGAGACTCTTGAGAGTCCCGTGGACTGCAAGAAGATCAAACCTATCCATTCTGAAGGAAATCAGCCATGAGTGCTCACTGGAAGGACAGATCCTGAAGCTGAGGCTCCAATACTTTGGCCACCTCCTGAAAAGAGAAGACTCCCTGGAAAAGACCCTGATGTTGGGAAAGATGGAGGGCACAAGGAGAAGGGGACAACAGAGGACAAGATGGTGGGACAGTGTTCTTGAAGCTACCAACATGAGTTTGACCAAACTGCGGGAGGCAGTGGAAGACAGGAGGGCCTGGTGTGCTCTGGTCACAAAGAGTTGGACACGACTAAACGACTAAACAACAACAACAATCCTGTGAGGAAGGTTGGGGTGAGAGGCAGCGATTAGTCCCCAAGGTCACCCAGTGAGCTTCATGGCCAGTGTAGGATTTGAACCCAGGTCTCTCAGCTCCATGTCCAACACGCTAACTATTACACCACACTGGATCTCCAAGCTGAGAATCTAAAGACTCCAAGGTAACCTTACACAACTGGGTGTGACCACCAGGTGTTGGGTGATCTACAACTTCCACTAGTTGCAGACCACAAGCTGGTTGGGGCTGACAAGACTCGTGGCCCAAAGCAGCCGGTGAACATAACAATGTAGGGTGGGGCTTGCAGGATCAGGCCAATGGCCCATTGACTCCAACATCCTGTTCTCACAGTGGCCAGCCAGGTGCCTGTGGGAAAGCAGTAAGCAGAATTCGAACACAAGAGCAGCTCTCCCCTCCTGCAGTTTCCAGCAACTGATAATAATAATAATAATAATAATAATAATAATAATAATAATAATAATTTATTTATACCCCACCCATCTGGCTGGGCGACTTCCAACAAAGTATTAAAATACAATGGTCTGTTAAACATTAAAAGCTTCCCTGAACAGGGCTGCCTTCAGATGTCTTCTAAAAGTTTGGTAGTTGTTGTTCTCTTTGACATCTAGTGGGAGAGCGTTCCACAGGGCAGGCACCACCACCGGGAAGGCCCTCTGCCTGGTTCCCTGTAACGTGGCTTCTTGCAGTGAGGGAACTGCCAGAAGGCCCTGGGAGCTGGATCTCAGAGTCCAGGCAGAACGATGGTCTGGGAAGATTCAGAAACATGACTGCCTCTGACTAGGAAGGCAGAGCGTAGCCATAATATCTAGTCACCACCAATAGCCCTCTCCTCCATGAGTTTATTTGGTCTTCTTTTAAAGCCATCTAAGTTGTGGACATCACTGCCTGCTGCGGGAGGGAGTTCCATAGTTTAACTAGCCGCTGCTTGAAGTACTTACTATCCCCTGTCCTAAAATGTCTAATAATAATAATAATAATAATAATAATAATAATAATAATAATAATTTATTTATACCCTGCCCACCTGGCTGGGTGTCCCCGGCCACTCTGGGCTGCTCCCAACAGAATATTAAAAGCACAATAAAAAAACATTAAAAACTTCCCTACACAGGACTGCCTTCTAAACATCAGATAGTTGTTTATTTCCTTGACATCTGACAGGAGGGCCTTCCACAGGGCGGGTGCCACTACCAAGAAGGCCCAACATTCAGCTTCGTTGGATATGCAGCAATTCTAGTATCAAGAGAAGAAGAAAAATCTTTCCACGGGATACTTTCCGCATGCCATGCATAATTTTTATAAACTTCCATGCTGTTGCCTCTTACATGCTTTTTCCTGAAACTGAGAAGTTTGGCCCCCAGATGCACAAGACCTCTCTAAATTCTTATTGGCCGGCTGTGGCACCATCGTGTGGGATAGTTTTAATTTCTCTCCCTCTCCTGCCCTCACTGCCCTTTTAAGAATTGTTTCACAGGACACTGAACCTCAGATCTCTGGGGTAGCAAGTGTGTGAGAAGCTACAATAGGATGCTGCCAGCTAGGAGCTTAACATGGGATTTTTTGCTGCTCGTGCCTCAGAATGGCCCACTTGCAGGGTTAAGCCCCCTTGGACTCTGCCCCCAAATCCCTTTAATGCTCTTGTGCCCATCTAAAACAATGTGTCTTTTGGGTGGTGACAAAATGGGGAGCAATGGCAGGAAGGCAACAGGGAGATTAAACAGAAGCTTCTCTTCATCACTAATAATTAGAAACATTCTTTTTTCCCAAAAGAGAAAGGGAAAATTATGTGCAAGTAGCAACCCACATTCATTTGCTGGTGGGTTTGTTCGTTTGGGTAATATATTATCCTCTGTCAAGTTTCACTTCATTTGGTCGTGTTGCATAATCTCTTGAATTTTGTCTGTCTCTCGCACACAAACAGGGTGCTTTACTCAAACATGACTCTCATATGTCATTCACGTACCACTCTTATTGTACACAGGAAATATTCATGGACACAGCTATGCATCTGGAAAGCACTTTGAGAATGTGGATCGCTACCGTCTTTTTACCCTTAGCATACAGATCCCATGCAGACCACTTTTTTAAAAAAAACTTCTGAGTTAGAATTTTCATAGATGTTCCATGATCTTTCGGCAGCTGAGCTCATGGTTGGACAGAGTTCGTGTCAATCAAATGAAGCTCCTATAGCCAACAGAGCGGCAAGGGTTTTAAAAACCGCAGTGGGTATTTCCATCGGGGTTTTTCAGTCATACAGTGGTACCTCAAGTTACATACGCTTCAGGTTACATATGCTTCAGGTTGCAGACTCCGCTAAATAGTACCTCGGATTGAGAACTTTGCTTCAGGATGAGAACAGAAATTGTGCTCTGGCAGCGCGGCAGCAGCAGGAGGCCCCATTAGCTAAAGTGATGCTTCAGGTTAAGAACAGTTTCAGGTAAAGAAGAGACCTCCGGAACAAATTACCGTAAGTACTTAGCCCGAGGTACCACTGTATTTACTTGCTCATGAGGGACAAATGGACAAAAGCGCACCCCCCCATCCGCAAACTGATAAGGTCTAAGGTTTAATTTGAAACAACATTCATTTCTCCATAGCGTAGTAAGTACTTAATTAAAGTCTCTGGCTTTGATTTCACAATATAGATAGAAGGGTTAGGTAGGAACAGTGCCGGATTTAGGTAAAGTTAAAGGGGCCCCTGACCATTAGGTCCAGTCATGGCTGACTCTGGGGTTGCGGCGCTCATCTCGCTTTATTGGCCGAGGGAGCCAGCGTACAGCTTCCGGGTCATGTGGCCAGCAGGACTAAGCCGCCTCTGGTGAACCAGAGCAGTGCACAGAAACGCCGTTTACCTTTCCGCCAGAGCAGTACCTACTTATCTACTTGCACTTTGACATGCTTTCAAACTACTAGGTTGGCAGGAGCAGGGACTGAGCAACAGGAGCTCACCCCATTGTGGGGATTCGAACCACCAACCTAATGATTGGCAAGTCTAGCTCTGTGGTCTAACCCACAGTGCCACCCATGTCCCAGGTGCTGGATTTACGTATAAGCTAAACAAGCTATAGCTTAGGACCCCACTCTCTTGGGGGCCCCCCAAAAAATTAAAGGAAAAAACCTGGGTGTACATTTCCAAAATATAAGATAAAAAACAAATAAAATAAAACCTACATGCAGCAACAGTGTTTTGTATTGTGTGGGCTCCTATTTTGTTATGTGCAAATGACTTTAGATACCTATTAGGTCCATAAATTACCATATAGCATATATTCAACACAAAAAACAAGTGACAATTTGTTGTTGACAAAGGATGGCTGGACATTTTAAGGGCCCCATTACCTTCAGGAACTTAGAGCCTCATCAAACCTAAATCAGGCCCTGGGTAGGAAGACAGATTGCAAGATCCCTTGTGAATGCAGAATGCAGTCAAGCAAGTTGTTTGACACAGGAGAAAGAAAGAAAGAAAGAAAGAAAGAAAGAAAGAAAGAAAGAAAGTCTTCTTGCAGCACATAGCTAAACTATGGAACTCACTCCCATGGGAGGCAGTGATGCCCTATGAAGAAAAGTTACAGTGCTATATTAGGACTCAGGGTCATCCAGTGATGCTGAATATTCTGATATTCAGGACAGATTAAATAAAGGGCTTCATCACGCAGCTTATGATTAAATTGTGGGATTCCCTGCCTAAGATGTGGCTGTTAGAATTCCTGCTCCGTGATTGCAGTCATGGGATTGTTGTCTGTCACATGACGATGTATATTTTGACTTCACAGAGTGGGAAGTGACGAAGACAGGATGTTTGTGTTACTGTGTTCCGTGAAGTGGGACTGTTATCCTTTGTTATTTCTCTCTTTGCTGTCTGATGCTAGAGAGGGAGCCATGTTGCAGTGCTCCGTGTGTGTTTATATGTAGATAAAGTAGATTAGCCAAAATGCTGAGTTACTGAGTTGCAAGGTGCGCAAACTCTGCGGATCCCTAAGTGTGCCAATGTCTGTTGGCATCTGTCACTGTGATGTTTGGGCAGAAGAAAGCTTTGGAAGCTCCTGAACGATAGACCAGGAGGGAGGGAACATGCCAGTCAGGCATGTGTCTCTGCCAGGGTCCTACTTGAGTGTAGGCTGAACTCCTGACAGTGGCAATGGCTACCAAAGTGATGGCTTTAAGAATGTAAGGAGAGCCTGTTGAATGAGGCCAATGACTCCTTTAGTCCAGCATTCTGTTCTCAAGGCGGCCAACCAGTAGGATAAAGGCTACCCATGCCTATTAGTCATGATGACTAGATGCCACCTCCAAGCTCAGAGGCCTTTGAATACCAGCCCTTGTGAAGAGAGGGCTAAGGCCTTCAGAGATAGGCCTTCAGTCTAATCCAGTAGTTTCCTGCATCACAGGGGGTTGAGCTAGATGATCCTTGGGGTCCCTTCCAACTCTACAGTTCTGTGATTCTATGTTCTTAACTAAAGGATGCACTCAACTCTTCCACTGAAATCAATGTGAATGAAAATGCTGACAGCTGCTAGGATTCTGGTAGCCCAGAGTTGAAAAGACGGACATGGTCGCCTACCAGAGTGGAATGGCAGAACAAATTGCTGGACTATGCAGAAATGGCAAAAACGACCAGGAAAACCAGAAACCAGGTAGATCAAAACTTTAGTAAAGATTGGGAGGAATTTATATTATATTTGAAGAACCGCTGTAAACACTTGAACTCTTAAGCAGGTTTAAAATAACTCTTGTAAGGTAACAAAGACTTTGGACAAAATGGATATCTGGAAAACTGGGGTGACATATGATATGCAGTAGAAAAGAGTAAATGAAGAACCCATGGAGGGCATAGCTATCAACGTTTCCCTTTTTTAAAGAGAAATTCCCTTATTCCGAATAGGATTCCTCGCAAGAAAAGGGGAAAGTTAACAGCTATGATGGAGAGGTGGGGGGAAGTCAAAAGATTAGGAAGAATCTTGTTTATTTTTTAGGAGTGTGAATGTAAACATCAATTTGTAAAATCCAATAAGTTTTTGTATATAAAAAAAGAAACTTTTGCTGGATCGGGACCTTTGCATTTAGGTTCCCTGCTGTTTCACATTGATTTAAGCCACCCATCCTCACAACGGCCATCCTACTCAGTCCACCAGCACCGCCACAAATTTCCTGGCAGCCTGCCTGCTCTCTTGACACTCCATTTCCGAGAATGCTTTCACTCCTGCAAATGGAATTTTGCTGCTTTAATGAGGAGTTTATATATACGTTACAAGGGATGGATTATATCCTCCCCTCATCAACCCAATTAGCGCATTCCAGGCCGGGCCAGGGAGAGGTTGACGGCCTCCGCCGTTGAGTGCCTGCCGCAGGGTAGCAATGAAGAACGCTGGCATTGAGAGGGTTCCCATGACATTGTAGGAACCACTTTCGAAAACAGATCCTTACACTGTTTCCTTGCATCCCGGCTGGGAATGGGGGAGAAATAGAATTATCCCTGAAGTTAAAGGCGGACCTACCCGATTCACACTTCCTGAAGCAATATACTGGGGCCAAAATGCAGTCCCTGAATTTTGCAACGCAGTTCTGCAGCCAGCTAATGTGCATTTACTACGAAAAAGTGGGTATGGAATGCACATATATGTGAAAATAACAGCAAAAAATGCACCATATTAGGGGAAATTGCTTGCAAAAATTTGTAGGCGAAATTTCATAGCAATGCGAAATTAGGAAAAAGTTGCTGGCGAATTTTCATGAGTCCCTTTGTAAAAAAAATCTCAGACTGATGCGGAAATGTTTGGAGCAAAATTCAAGACTGGAAAAACGGGAAACTAAAAATGGACAGATTCACCCACCCCAAAACCTCTGCTACCTTTTGGGATATCTTCAGGAGAAGAAAAGGCTATACATTGGTACCTCGGGTTACAGACACTTCAGGTTACATACGCTTCAGGTTACAGACTCCACTAACCCAGAAATAGTACCTCGGGTTAAGAACTTTGCTTCAGGATGAGAACAGAAATTGTGCTCTGGTGGTGCGGTGGCAGCAGGAGGCCCCTTTAGCTAAAGTGGTGCTTCAGGTTAAGAACAGTTTCAGGTTAAGACCTCCAGAATGAATTAAGTACTTAACCCGAGGTACCACTGTATTATGTGTTTGAATTATGTATTTAATTTGAATTATGGTGCTGGAGGAGACTCTTGAGAGTCCCATGGACTGCAAGAAGATCCAACCTCTCCATTCTGAAGGCAATCAGCCCTGAGTGCTCACTGGAAGGACAGATCCTGAAGCTGAGGCTCCAAGACTTTGGCCACCTCATGAGAAGAGAAGACTCCCTGGAAAAGACCCTGATGTTGGGAAAGATGGAGGGCACAAGGAGAATGGGATGACAGAGGACGAGATGGTGGGACAGTGTTCTCGAAGCGACCAGCATGAGTTTGACCAAACTGCGGGAGGCAGTGGAAGACAGGAGTGCCTTGCATGCTCTGGTCCAGGGGGTCACGAAGAGGCGGACAAGACTAAATGACTAAACAACAACAACAACAACAACAAACCACTGTACAAATCTGGATAGCACCTTGTACGCCTCCTTCCGGCAACTCTTGCAGCCAAGCTAGTGCCAAATGTATTGCTCTGCTTGACTTTGGACCACATCATTAAGGCCAAGAGGGGGGTCTTGTCGTCTGGGCAGCCCAGGACCTCCAGACACATTGCCCAGGATTGCACCCCGTCCAGGTGCTGCTAATGCAACAGTTTGACTTCACCCCCGGAGGCGTACTCCATTGTCTCTCAAGACAGACAGATGACAACCACAATAGCAATGCAGCCTGGAGTTAGGATGTGAGACCCTGGCTGCCAGGTATCCTGGAGCTCTGATTATGGGCGACACAAGCAGAAGATACTCTGAGCATGGATCCTGGCAGGATCAGGTACCCACAGTGGCTGCCCATTTGGACTAGCAGGGTGGGAAGCAGGGAGCCTAGACTGTGGGTGGAGCCAGAAGTGATGGCAGGCAAAGCCAAACTCTGGTTTTGACTCCATCCTCCTCCTCACTGCTCTACAAAGCAAAACATTGAGACTAAGGAGGAGGAAGATGCTTAACGGGCAGGATTGTTCCCTGGACTATTTGCAAGGAGGAAGTGTGGTATGTAATCTACTAGAGCAGTCAATACTGCTGTTTATCAGCTCTACCAGTACGCAGTATGAGACCCTCCCTGCCTGCAAACTGCCTCGCCAGTGGTGCATGCTCTGGTTATCTCTTACTTGGACTACTGCAATGCACTCTACGTGGGACTACCTTTGAAGGTGACCTGGAAACTGCAACTAATCCAGAATGCGGCAGCTAGACTGGTGACTGGGAGTGGCCGCCGGGACCACATAACACCGGTCTTGAAAGACCTACATTGGCTCCCAGTACACTTCCAACCACAATTCAAAGTGTTGGGTGCTGACCTTTAAAGCCCTAAATGGCCTCGGTCCAGTATACCTGAAGGAGTGTCTCCACCCCCATCGTTCTACCTGGACACTGAGGTCCAGCACTGAGGGCCTTCTGGCGGGTCCCTCACTGCGAGAAGCCGAGTTACAGGGAACCAGGCAGAGGGCCTTCTCGGTGGTGGCACCCACCCTGTGGAACGCCCTCCCACCAGATGTTAAAGAGAAAAACAACTACCTGACATTTAGAAGACATCTGAAGGCAGCCCTGTTTAGGGAAGCTTTTAATGTTTAATAGATTATTGTATTTTAATATTCTGTTGGAAGCCGCCGGAACGAATTAAGTACAGTGGCACCTCGGGTTAAGTACTTAATTCGTTCCGGAGGTCCGTTCTTAACCTGAAACTGTTCCTAACCTGAAGCACCACTTTAGCTAATGGGGCCTCCTGCTGCTGCCATGCCGCCGGGGCACGATTTCTCTTCTCATCCTGAAGCAAAGTTCTTAACCCGAGGTACTATTTCTGGGTTAGCGGAGTCTGTAACCTGAAGCATATGTAACCTGAAGTGTATGTAACCCAAGGTACCACTGTACTTAACCTGAGGTACCACTGTACTCAGACTCGCCCAGCGACGAGGAGAAACATTGGCACGGCTGTTTTCAATCCGGCGTCCAAGAGAAACAGCCGTTGTTTGAGAGGGCTGTGTGTTTTTGCAATGCATTTCTATCTCTCTCTTCAGCCAGTGCTTGATGCTCTTCCTCAGGGACAGATCTTCTCTAGTGAACATGTCGACATAATGACCCCAGAGGGGAATCCCGCCAAACAAGCAGCCAAGATTTAATTACCAGCCGCTCTCGGGATGTAAATGATCTATGAAAAAGTATACAGTCCTCAGCGGAGGCAGCACACATTAACCAGGCCGCGTGACCCCTCTGTTTAGTTTTCTGTCAGAGGTCTGTCCTGGGTTCTTTGGGGAAGGGGGAATGACTGGCGAGGCGGCTGGGAGGGGGAAAAGGCCCAGGGTTCAGAGGAGAAATGGTTCTCTCATGCAGAAGGGCAGGCAGGGGCTCATAAACACATTAAACCATAGAACTGTAGAGCTGGGTGGGACCCTGAGGGTCATCCAGACCAACCCCCTGCAATTGCAGGAATCTCAACTAAAGCATCCAGGACAGATGGCCATCCAGCCTCTGCTTTCAAAGCCTTCAAGGAAGGAGAGTCCACAACTTCCTGAGGGAGACTGTTCCACTGTCAAACAGCTCTTACTGTCAGAAGCTTATTTCTGGTGTTTAGTCAGAATCTCCTTTTCTTCCAGTTTCAGTCCATTGATAATAATAATAATAATAATAATAATAATAATAATAATAATACAGTGGCGTAGCATGGGTTGTCAGCATCCGGGGCAAGGCAAGTAATTTGTGCCCCGCCCCTGCTGCACTGTCCCTCCCCCAGATAGTCCCTCGCTCTCTCTCCGCACCGCACCGCACGCCTGGCACCCTCCCCTCCACAGTGGGCGGCGACCCGGCGGCTCGGATCGGATTCGCACAGCCAGCACTGCAGTGAGAGAGAGTGAGTGAGCCAGGTAGGGGCAGAGAGCTGCGAGTGCGAGCGCCCCCCCCAAGATGTTGCGCCCGGTGCGGCCGTCCCTCCCTGCACCCCCACGTTACGCCACTGTAATAATAATAATAATAATAATAATAATAATAATAATAATAATAATTTAGTATTTATACCCCGCCCATCTGGCTGGGCTTCCCCAGCCACTCTGGGTGGCTTCCAACAAAATATTAAAATGCAGTAATGCATCAAACATTAAAAGCTTCCCTAAAGAGGGCTGCCTTCAGATGTCTTCTAAAAGTCTGGTAGTTGTTGTTCTCTTTGACATCTGGTGGGAGGGCGTTCCACAGGGTGGGTGCCACTACCTAGAAGGCCAGATTAAGAGTATCTGCTACTTGCCAGGGTCAAAGCTGAGCATCTCTTGCCTTTAGGCCACTGATATTCAGAGATATATTGCTCCTGGGCATGAAGGTTCCATTCAGCTATGATTCTGGGATGAGTTAAATAGGTCTCACCAGTGTTTGGAAACAAAACTGTCCTGATCCAGCAAAAGTTCGGCATTTTCTCAGCCTGGCATCTAAGAGATCTCACTGCACTCCTTTCTTCTTGATGTTTAAAGCCAGGCTCCCCCAGGACAGGCCTTCAAACAGAGGACCATCCTCTACAAAATAGGGCACATGGCCACTCTATTACCACCCCTCCCCCCTCCTCCCCCTGTCCCCCCTTCTGTGTGTAGCTGAAGCTGCAGTTTCTTGGCTCTTGTGCATGCACAGAGAGCAGATTGCTTCTGGACAACCTATTGTGCTGATTGGCTGAAGCTGAATGTTGGAAGATTTGGAACAGATAAAGGAAAGTCTTTCACGCACACACAGTTAAACTATGGAACTCCCTGCCACAGGAGTCAGTGATGGCCACAAACCTAGGTGGCTTTGAAAGAGGAATAGGCACATTCATGGGGGAGGAGGGGGCTGTCAAAGGCTGCTGGCCACGATGGCTTTGCTCTGCCTCCACAGTTGGTGTGATGGTCTGGGGCTCGGATTTGGAACCAGAGGGGTCTCAGTCCTTTGCCTCAGGCATCATCTGAACCAAGTCTGGGGCCTGATCCTGAAGAGTCCCAGTCTGCACAGGTTCCCCTGCAACAAGCACCAGCTGGGCTGAGTCCGGGGCCTGAGCCTGCCCTGGCTCCAGATGCGGGGATGACCTCGTCGCCTCCAGCTGGGCCATCACTTACAGCTGCTCCACTACCGGTTGGGTCAGGGGAGGCTGAGGTGGCCTCTGGGTCTAGTAACCCACCGACATCTCCTGAGCTGCAGAGACTGAGATCTGAGAGAAGGAGAGACCTGAGGACTCGCAGGAGGAGTGCTTGTCTTCGGGCGAAACAGGGAGGTGAGTCACCGGGGGATCAGGACCGGCCGTTACCCTGACAAAGATAAAAGGCTGTCGGACCCCGCCCCAGGTTGCAGGAGCAACACTGCTGTATGCCAGATCCTGTGCCTGTCCTTGCCTGGTTTCCTGCCTCGTGTCCTGCCTTGGCCCTGTCGGACTGACTCCCAGCAGAACCTTTGGATTCTGGACCAGACCTGGACCGTGTTGCTTGGGTTACCCCCAGGCCCAGCACAGTTGGAGGCAGTGATGCTTCTGAATCCCAGTTGCTGGAAACCATGAGATGAGAGAGGGCTCTTGTGCTTGGATCCTGCTCACAGGTTTCACAAAATGGCCATCTAGTTGGCCACAGGACAAGAAGCTAGCTAGCTGAGCCCCTGGCCTGATCCAGCGGGCCCTCCTTACATTCTTATCCCACACTTTCCCACCACAAAAACTCAGATTATTTCGGGATGTGCCTTTGTTGTGCAAGAGTGACAAAGTTACTCTAATTGTGCAATCTTAATTTGCTGGTATGTGCCCAAATCCCAACCACAAAATAGCAACTGTCTGGAAGCAGCCTAGGAGTGCACTGCCTTTAGGTGCAAGAGGGAAAGCTACACCCCACTCTCAATGTCTCCTATCATCGAAACATTCAAGGATGCTCTGCTTTCTACCCAGGGACACAGAAATCTGCATTGCTGCCTCTAACTGTGAAGGCACTTCTACTAACTACTGACTAGTAGCTGCTGATATTTTTCTCCTACTCCATGAATGTGTACAACCCTGTCCTAAATCTTCCACCTTCTCCATGCTGTGTATAATTTTATAAACATCTATTGTGTCTCCTCTAACTCACCTGCCCAGGTAAAGGTAAAGGGACCCCTGACCATTAGGTCCAGTCGTGGCTGACTCTGGGGTTGCGGCGCTCATCTCGCTTTATTGGCCAAGGGAGCCGGCATACAGCTTCCAGGTCATGTGGCCAGAATGGCTAAGCCGCTTCTGGTGAACCACAGCAGTGCACGGAAACGCCGTTTACCTTCCCGCCAGAGTGGTACCTATTTATCTACTTGCTTTTGAACTGCTAGGTTGGCAGGAGCAGGGACTGAGCAACGGGAGCTCACCCCATCGTGGGGATTCGAACCGCCGACCTTCTGATCGGCAAGCCCTAGGCTCTGTGGTTTAACCCACAGCGCCCTTTTAAAAAGTGCCCAACAGACACAGAATTGCTCCAGAGGACACCAGCCTTCATTTAACAAATAAGTTTCTAGCTCTCATGAATGGAAACCACGTTGGATTTCCAGTGGTAATCCAGAGGGGAAAGAGGGCCCCCATAAAGATTGTTGACTTTCTCTGTGAGCAAAACTTGCAGATATATTTCCATTCTCAAGGCATAAAACGAAGCTGTTCTTTGGGGAGAGTTAGAGATCCCAGGCATATTTTTTCATTATTGCATTTAAGTGCAGGGCTACAGATGGCCCAGGCCACACCCCACGGAACAGCCTGCTGGGCTGGCAGAATAGCTGCAAAATTAGAAAAACATGGAGGATTAACTATGGTGCTGTTGGGAATGAAGACAAACAAAACCCCGATCTGTGACGGCAGTTTCGAAACTGCACGGGTCTTGCAAAGAATTGTGCAGGAGGCAGCAGTGGCGAACGCTCAGGCCCCCTGTGGCAGCTGCCGCAAAGCCTTGGCCAAAGACATGCTGATCCTGTGGCAATTGGAGGAGCTGCCAGGAGCCACGGAAATAAGGGCTGGCTTAGCTCCTCCAGAGTCAAGCCTGTGCTCAGCTGCTTCCCTGGAGCGCAGGGGGCCAGCTCAAGATGTTCTTTCCTCTTTGCACCAAAACGAACCTCGCTTCTCTGATTCATGTACCAAATATGACACTCCTTGCTGCCGCTCCTTAAATCGGAGGCAGGGAGCCTTCTTCAGCCTGAGGTATGCTTTCCCTTTCCAGGGTCTTGTGCTAGTGGTGGGCGGGGCCAGAAGCAAAAGTAGGCGGAGCAACACTGTCCCCCTTCCCCTCAGACCTCCTCTCCAACGGAAGCCGAAAATCCTCAGGTGAGCCCCTTCTCTCCATCCCATCAATATCAGAGGTGTAGATGGTGGTCCCATGACACAGGGCCTTTTCTGTGGCTGCTCCCAGATTGTGGGATTCCCTCTCAAGGGAGGATAGCCTGGTTCTCTCCCTGTTATCCTCTTGTCAACAGGCTGAGACTTTCCTGTTCAGACGGGCTTTTGGAAGCTGAGGGGCAGACAATGTTAATCACCACCAGGCTGTTGTCAGGGCAAATCATATTTTAATTGCCGGTTCTAAATGTGTTCTAGTGTACAGTGGTACCGCGGCTTACAGACGCTTCAGGTTACAGACTCCGCTAACCCAGAAATAGTACCTCGGATTAAGAACTTTGCTTCAGGATGAGAACAGAAATCGTGCTCCGGTGGTGGAGCGGCAGCGGGAGGCCCCATTAGCTAAAGTGGTGCTTCAGGTTAAGAACAGTTTCAGGTTAAGAACAGGCCTCCGGAACGAATTAAGTACGTAACCAGAGGTACCACTGTATTTTAATTATTGTTTCCAACGGGTTTGTTTTTATTACTTTGTATTTTATGAAGTTTTAAAATGTTGAATCCCAGTTTGGGAAGGAAGGCGGGATATAAATACATTTAATACTTTTAAAAGGTAAAGGTAAAGGACCCCTGACAGTTAAGTCCAGTCGCAGGCAGCTCTGGGGTTGCAGTGCTCATCTCGCTTTACTGGTTGAGGGAGCCGACATTTGTCCGCAGACAGTTTTTCTGGGTCATGTGGCCAGAATGACTAAGCCACTTCTGGCACAATGGAACACCGAAACCAGACCAGCACATGGAAACGCTGTTTACCTTCCCACCAGAGCAGTACCTATTTATCTACTTGCACTTTTTTGGCGTGCTTTCAAACTGCTAGGTTGGCAGGAGCAGGGACCGAGCAACGGGAGCTCACCCCGTTGCGGGGATTCGAACCACCAACCTTTGGATTGGCAACCCCAAGAGGCTCAATGGTTTAGACCACAGCGCCACCCACATCCTTTAATACTTTTAATAAAAAATGAGTCTTGTGGCATGGGTGCCATGATAGGCTCTTTAATAGATCCTGACATTAGCAGCTATCGCTCTTGCCACTAGGCTCTTTCCAGCAGGGTTACTGTGAGAATCTGGCCACAGCTCCCTTGCCCCTTACGACTCAGCTTCTTGTGCCTTCTGAGTAAATGCAATTGCCAGGCCAAGATTAAACTTACAAGCGTAAAGAATCATCATTGATTTGGTGCCAAGGAAGGATAGAACCTTTTTTACGTACGCCACAACAGCAGCAAGGATACTCATCGCAAAGTATTGGAAGACACAAGATTTACCCACCCGGGAAGAATGGCAGATGAAGCTGATGGACTACATGGAAATGGCGGAAATGACTGGCAGAATCCGAGACCAGGGAGAAGAGTCGATGGAAGAAGATTGGAAAAAATTTAAAGTATACTTACAGAAATATTGCAAAATTAATGAATGTTAGAAGAATCCTGGAATGAAGTTATATGGTTTTAGCAGAAATGTTATAAAGAATTAAGCAAAAACTGATTCTTAGCGGGCCAAAGTGGAAAATTTAATGTTAGATTGTGTTAAGATAAATTATAGAAGAAAAATTGAGAAAGAAGGAAAGGATTTGCTGAATTACTGGTAGCTACTGGAACTAGAATACAAAAAAGGGAGGTGTGAGGAAGTCGAGGAAACAAGTAAATGAAAGATAAGGATATGGAATTTGGATGTGTTTTTAAATGTTTTTGTTTTTGGTTGTTGTTTTGATGTATTGTTTTTTCTTTCTATTTTTGATGTATTGTTTGTAAATTTTTTTATTGTTTTTCCTTTTTTCTCTCTCATACTTTCTTTCTGTAACTATAAAACTTCTAATAAATATTATTTTTTAAAAAAAGAATCATCATTGATGCTTTGATCCTTGTTCAGATTTTTGAAAACAGCTTGGGCGAAGGGAGTGCAAGTCCCTTTCACACCCAATTCTGGGTCTGGACCTTTTTAACAAGCTGGGATTCCTGCTGACTTGAAAAATGCAAAAAACAACTCTGCAATTCCTGCTGCATAACAGAAGGCCCACAATCCTACAGAGGCCGGGAGATGTCTGCTAAACGGGTGTTTGATGCTAAACTGGTTGTCAGCTCTGACTCACATCTCTCCAAAAATAGCCTGCCCCCATCAGTTAACCCCTGGGGTGCTCTCAGTCCAGAAGCTGTTCGCCTCCCACCCCCAAAGTTTCTGCACCCAGCTAGGGATGGTAGATAATTTTGATTTTGTTTGCATTTTCATGAGAAACTACACAATTCTCAAACCGATATATGCACCAAAACACACAATCCTTAGAAATACGCACTTCTCTGATGTACAAAAACATATGAACCAAAATGCACACCAAAGCATATACTAGGAGGAACTGGGCCTAGAAATGAATATTACATCAAAATTACAAACAATAATGTCTTGCGTCAGGGGAAATGGCTTGCAAAATTGTGTTTAGCAGGAGAAATCCGTTCTAAAACAGCTGTGAATTTTCAAGAGAGTTAAAAAAGAAATTGCAGCTGGTTGCAGAAATGTAGAGGAAATGAATAACGTAACTAATATTTGCAATAGATGGGAGAATTTGGGCTCCTTCCATCTTAGAAGCTCACTGCAACTGGACAATTTCCTTCAGGAAAATGATTAGTAAGATAGCAGGCACCTTCCCTTCCTCTCACATCCATTCAGCTAGGAATGGACCTCACAGAGTTATGTGGTCCACCTGGAAAGACGACAGATGCAACCTCAGGCCATGTATTGCGACGGACCAGTTCCGTGATCCATGCGTTATTCAAACCTGCTCCTGGTGTGGCCTGCCTGCCTGACAGTCTTATGGTTTCTAGTTTGTATCCTGAGCATCCTTCAAACAGAGGAGGAGGTCAAGAGTGCTCCCTAAAGTCTTGCCTCAAATTCCTTCTAGATTTTCTGTGTACAGTCATACCTTGGGTTACGAATGCTGCGGGTTGCGTGTTTTCGGGTTGTGGACTGGGCTGAACCCAGAAGTACTGGAACGGGTTACTTCTGGATTTTGGCACTCGCACATGCAAGAAACACGAAATGATATCACGCGCATGCACAGAAGCGCCAAATCGTGTCACGCACATGCGCAGATGCGGCATGTGGGGTGCGAACGGTGCAGGTTGCAAACATGCCTTCCGCATGGATCATGTTTCTCAACCTGAAGTATGACTGCATAAAAAAAGGGCCAGCCTCTTTCTCAACATCAGGGTCTTTTCCAGGGAGTCTTCTCTTCTCATGAGGTGGCCAAAGTCTTGGAGCCTCAGCTTCAGGATCTGTCCTTCCAGTGAGCACTCAGGACTGATTTCCTTCAGAATGGAGAGGTTAGATCTTCTTGCAGTCCATGGGACTCTCAAGAGTCTCCTCCAGCACCAGAATTCAAAAGCATCCATTCTTTGGCGATCAGCCTTCTTTATGGTCCAGCTCTTACTTCCATACATCACTACTGGGAAAACCATGGCTTTAACTATATGGGGCCTTTGTTGGCAAGGTAATGTCTCTACTTTTTAAGATGCTGTCTAGGTTTGCCATCGCTTTTCTCCCAAGAAGCAGGCGTCTTTTAATTTCGTGGCTGCTGTCACCATCTGCAGTGATCATGGAGCCCAAGAAAGTAAAATCTTTCACTGCCTCCATTTCTTCCCCTTCTATTTGCTAGGAGGTGATGGGTACACGAAGATCACATTGTGTACTACCCATAAAATACTTTGGTGTTTGAAAAAGTGCTGTGTGTACTATTCTTTGCGAGTCATCATTGAAACAGCTGCATGGATTCCCCCTTCCTCCAGCCCACAAGCACTTGGCAAAAAAGAATTTTACATTTCCCCATCTGATGGATGGCAGCAAGACTCTTCATGTCAGCCTGATAGCAGTTATTTAGCAACCGACGTGGGATCTGAGTCCCTCCGGAGAACCTCCCACCCAGAAAAGTTGGTCAAAGCCGTGATAGGTCTGAATCATACACAGAGATATCGGTGGAGATAACTCATCTCCCCAACCTGGGCAGGTTCCAACATTTTCTTCTTTACACCTCCTTCCCATTAAAAAAACCAAAAAAACGGCAGCAGCAATACCAAACGATCTATTTACTGTATTTTTTGCTCCATAAGACGCACCAGGGGACACAGGTGGTGCTGTGGGTTAAACCACAGAGCCTAGGGCTTGCCAATCAGAAGGTCGGCGGTTCGAATCCCCGCGACGGGGTGAGCTCCCGTTGCTCGGTCCCTGCTCCTGCCAACCTAGCAGTTCCAAAGCACATCAAAGTGCAAGTAGATCAATAGGTACCACTCTGGCGAGAAGCTAAACAGCCTTTCCGTGTGCTGCTCTGGTTCTACAGAAGTGGCTTAGTCATGCTGGCCACATGACCCGGAAGCTGTACGCCGGCTCCCTCGGCCAATAAAGCGAGATGAGCGCCCCAGCCCCAGAGTCAGTCTCGATTAGACCTAATGGTCAGGGGTCCCTTTACCTTTACCTTTAAGATGCACCAGACCATAAGGCGGCACCTAGTTTTTGGAGGAGGAAAACATGAAAAAAATATTCTGAATCCCAGAAGCCAGAACAGCAAGAGGGATTGCTGGGCAGCGATCCCTCTTGCTCTTCTGGCTTCAGCAAAAGCAATGCAAAGCCTCTTCAGGGCAGCGGGAGGAAGGCTCCCCCTGCGCTGAAGAGACTTCGTGCAGCTATCCCAGAAGCCAGAACAGCAAAAAGAATCGCTGCGCAGCGAAAGCAACGATCCCTCTTGCTGTTCAGGCTTCTGCGATAGCTGTGCAGCCTGTATTCGCTCCATAATACGCACACACATTTCCCCTTACTTTTTAGGAGGGAAAAAGTGCGACTTATAGAGCGAAATACATGGTATATTAATGCATATATAATTTTTTACCATAAAGCTCTGAACTTTGCATTTGGAGAAGATGCAGAGGAAGAAAAGGACAATAAGCAGGAAGGGCAAGCAGCTGTTAGCAAGGAGAAACAAAGCCAGAGAAAAATCAAAGCAGCCCCCCCTCTCCGTTTTTAATTATTTTGGGAAGCACTGCTCCAAGCAGTTGGAATCACACAGACATCTGCAAGGCAGTAGTCGCCAACATCTCACACTCCGGTGCGCCTGACAATGTTTTTCAAACTTATTAACACTTTGTAAACTCCTCCTCCCTTTTGATTTTCACTCAAGGAGCTCTGGAAACCTCCCAAAGGATCCCTGAAATTCAGGCCACAGAATACATCACGAGTCCCTAACAGACGTCCTCCAGATTGTTTGGGCCAAGAATATAAGGACATAGAAAAGGGCCAATAGCCCATCTAGTCTCTCCTGGTATGCCACGCTGAGGACCTTAAGGTCCACAAATTTCTGGAGATCCCAAGACACAAGGTGGTTAGATTGGTCTCAACTAGGGCCGGGGCCTTTTCAGTACTGGCCCCGACTTGGTGGAATGCTCTGTCACAAGAGACTAGGGCCCTGCGGGACTTGAGATCTTTCCGCAGGGCCTGCAAGACAGAGCTGTTCCACCTGGCCCTTGGTTTGGACTCAGTCTGACCCTTATGTTTCCCTCCCCTTAGGGTTTTGACTTTTAAAATGAGGCTGCATTTTAAATTGCATTTTAACCTGTATTTTAAATTATTGTTTCTTTCCCCCTCCTTCTTATTATGTTTTTACTGAAATTTTATTGATGTTAGCCACCCTGAGCCCGGCTCTGGCCGGGGATGGCGGGGTATAAATAAAATTTATTATTATTATTATTATTATTATTATTATTATTATTATCCAGCATCTTTTTTCCCACAGAGGCCAACCAGATGCCTGTTATGGGAAACCAGTGAGCAGAACATGAGCACAACCCCTTCTGTGGTTTCCAGCAACTGGTATTCAGAAGCACTGGTGCCTCCATCTGTCGGAGCAGAGCAGAGCCACAAGAGCCCTTTCCTCCATGAATCTGTCTAATCCTCTTTTAAAGCCACCTATCACAACCTTGGGATGCGGGTGGCGCTGTGGTCTAAACCACAGAGCCTAGGGCTTGCCGATCAGAAGGTCAGCGGTTTGAATCCCCGCGATGGGGTGAGCTCCCCTTGCTCGGTCCCTGCTCCTGTCAACCTAGCAGTTCAAAAGCACATCAAGTGCAAGTAGAGAAATAGGTACCACTCCAGCGGGAAGGTAAAGGGTGTTTCTGTGCGCTGCTCTGGTTTGCCAGAAGCGACTTAGTCATGCTGGCCACATGACCCGGAAGCTGTACGCTGGCTCCCTCGGAGATGAGTGCCGCAACCCCAGAGTCAGCCACGACTGGACCTAATGGTCATGGGTCCCTTTACCTTTACCTTTTATCACAGCCTCCTGTGGCAGGGAGTTCCACAGTTTAACCATGAACTGCACAAATGAGTCCTTTCTTTTATCTGCACTACTTGTGGGCTTCTGGGTTGGGGGCATCTCCCCAGCTGCAAACAGGATACTGGGGCCAGAGGGATCCCTGGTCCCATCCAGTCGGGCTGCTCCGTATGTCCTCAACGTTACTTGACAGCCTCCACGGAACGGCGCGCTTAAATCCCAAACCGCTGCAAGCAATTATTACGCCTGACAGTGTTGCGCAAGGGAGTGAGCTGGCGTGAATGGAGATTCCAGAGATGTCTTTTATCCTGGATGAGCCAGAACGATGACAGAATGGGTTTTAAATGGAACGAAGGAAAAACAAATGTCACATAAATAGGAACAGAGAGAGGATGTAGAGGGCAAAGGGTGCTTATCCCTAGCTTCAGACACACACTCGCTTTTTCTCTCTCTGTCGTGGGATGGTGGGCAGAGATGGCTCCAGGTTTGGGCAAGTCACCCTCCCTGCCCCTTTTCCCCACTGAGTCTCCCTCAGGGATGGGGAACTGGTTCCTTATCAGGGACTAAGAGCCTCTTGGTGGTGCCTGACAGATATTCAGGAACACTTTATATATATATATGTTGTTGTTGTTGTTAAATTTGTATGCCACCCTATACAAATATACAGGCCTTGGTCCTGTATACCTGAAGGAGCGTCTCCACCCCCATCGTTCAGCCCGGACACTCATTGCGAGAAGTGAGGTTACAGGGAACCAGACAGAGGGCCTTCTCGGTAGTGGCGCCCGCCCTGTGGAACACCCTCCCTTCACATGTGAAGGAAATAAGGAGCTATCCTATCTTTAAAAGACATCTGAAGGCAGCCCTGTACAGGGAAGTTTTTAATATTTAACGCTGTATTGTTTTTAACAGTTGATTGGGAGCCGCCCAGAGTGGCTGGGGAAACTCAGCCAGATGGGCGGGGTATAGAATCATAGAATCATAGAGTTGGAAGAGACCACAAGGGCCATCGAGTCCAACCCCCTGCCAAGCAGGAAACACCATCAGAGCACTCCTGACATATGATTGTCAAGCCTCTGCTTAAAGACCTCCAAAGAAGGAGACTCCACCACACTCCTTGGCAGCAAATTCCACTGTCGAACAGCTATTACTTTGTTAATAATAATAACAAATTATTATTATTATTATTATTATTATTATTATTATTATTATTATTATACCTGCAAGCCTCAGGATACAAATTACAACATAAAAACACAAAATACATAATCAAAATAAAAACAGAAACCATCCAATTGTCAGGAGCTCAGCCTACACTCGAGTAGGACCCTGGCAGAGACACATGCCCAGCTGGCATGTTCCCTCCCTCCTGGTCGATCGTTCAGGAGCTTCAAAAGCTTTCTTCTGCCCGAACATCACAGCGGCCGATGCCAACAGACATCGGCACACTTAGGGATCTGTAGAGTTTGTGCATCATTTGTAACAGACCTAAGCAACTCAGCATTTTGGCTAATCTACTTTATTTACATATAAACACACACAAAGCACTGCAACGTGGCTCCCTCTCTCTCTAGCATCAGACAGCAAAGAGAGAAAGAACAAAGGACAATAGTCTGACTTCACAGGACACAGTAACCCAAACATCCTGTCTCCGTCACTTCCCACTCTGCGGAGTCAAAACATACACCGTCATGTGAAAGCCAACAATCCCATGACTACAAACATGGAGCAGGAATTCTAACACAAATAACCCCCTCAAATACATTTTAAAAGGGCCTTGGAGGACAATCAACCAAAGGTCTGGTGGAAACCTGCAGAAAAAATCTCTGTAGGACCATAGACCATCCTCCCCAAGCCAGATGTTTTGGAGCACAACTGCTTATGCCAATGGAAGTTGTAGTCCAACAACATTCAGAGGGCACCATGTTGGGGAAGGCTGGGAAGAGCCTGCCTGCTGGATCGGGCCAGTATCGTGTTCTCACAACCAGATGCCCCAATGGGAAGCCCAAGTGCAACAGCAGTATTCTCGCTACTTGTGAGCTGGAATACAAACAGGGCTGAAGAAGATTTACACTGATACAGACTGTTAGGATATAGTTCCGTTCCACCTTAAATGGTCAGGCATGATTGTTGTGTGTCACATGCCTGTTTACTTCCTGCTCACTGGGAGTTTCCGTTTTGTATATAGCTTTTGCTCCAGCTGTTTTCCCGGACACGGATGCAAGCAGTCATGTTTTTCCTTTGTTCTGATCAAGGTTGAATAAAGCTGTAAATATGCTCTCCTGGCTGAATCTTCCGTTGTGGAAACTCTGCGAGAAGGGTGTGCACGAGTCTTGGAATGTGTCTGAGGCTCGTGTCGCTAATTGACTGATCCTGTTCCACAGGAGACCAGGAGATCATCCAGAAACGACATGGAGGCTGCCTGATGCCTCTATCTCCCTGGCAGTATCCCAACAACAGGTTATGGGCCCAGATTCATGGCACTTACAGGAGAGTAAGACCGCTGAAGACTGAGAGAGGTATGTGGGGAAAAGCAAGACTTTTCTGTGCCGCGGCAGAGTCTTTGAAGTCCAGCAGACTAATTAGGCTGGCAGAGAAGAGCAAGCAGGCCTCGTAATTTACAACCTGCCAAAGATAAGGAGTCTTTGAAGGGAATAAGGCCCACGGCTGAAGTAAAGGGCTGAAATGGAGCTTTTACAAGCCTCAGAAGGGGTTCCGTGCCCAAAGATAAAAGGCCACAATTATCAGATCTGGGCAAGGTACTGTGAGGGCCAGTTGCAGATGCCTATTTTTTCAGTGTTTTGGAAAACGCAAACGTCAAGAGTTCACAGGCAACATGGAAACATAGCAGAGGAAGAGGCGCAAAAAAACGAACGGGTCTGTCAAACAATATATCTTTTAACTCCAGAATAATCTATGCAATATTTCCTAGTTAAATGGGAATTAAAGAGAACAGGTCAGCAGTGCAGAGTGAAATTTTGAAGCAAAAAAAGAGGAATGGAATGTGAGGTTGGGTGAACCTACTCATCCCCAACCAAGACCAACGGCTACCCAATCATTTAGTGTGACAGCAGCTACACTTTGGAACTCCCTGCCACTTGATATCAGAAAGGTGCCTTCGCTGTACTCTTTTTGGCACATACGTTACCCAGATTATTAGAATGTTGATGTGAGTTTTAATCTGGTTTTGGTCCGTTCTTATTTTAACTTTCCAAATACCTTAAATTATTGTTGTCAATGATTCTTACTTATTGTTTTAGCTTTCTTGTAAAATTTTTATGAAATAAATGAATGAACAAGAGCCCCTGACACTCACCTTCACAAAGTCATATTCGCAAAGGTAGGACGATTCGAGATCAAAATGCATGAAATAGAGCTTGACCCGAAAGCCGTCCGGCACTGATATGTTCCAAGTCACTTCCGAATCGCTGGGGTAGGAGTCTGGATAATTTGGGGACTGGATCTCCCCAAACATGTCGGTCAGTTCAATGGTGTCTGCTTTGACCAGGTGGAAGGCACAAAGGGACCAGACCAGGAAATACCTGCAGGAGAGACACAGAGAGACCATGATGAATACCAATGCATTCAATGACAAGAAAGGAGATATAATAAAATAATAATAATAATAATAATAATAATAATAATAATAATAATAATAAAATAAAATATATTATTATTACAGTTGTGCCCCGCAAGACGAATGCCTCGCAAGACGGAAAACCCGCTAGACGAAAGGGTTTTCCATTTTGGAGGTGCTTCGCAGGACGAATTTGCTATGGGCTTGCTTCGCAAGACGAAAATGTCTTGCGATTCCTGGGGTTTTTTTCCGCTCCCCACCCCCTTTTTCTAAGGCACTAAACTGCTAATAGCCTTTTAGCAGCTAATCCGCTAATCCCTTAAGCCTTTAATAGCCGCTAATAGCCGCTAAACCGCTAATAGCGCTAATCCGCTAATAGGGTTGCTTCGCAAGACGAAAAAACCGCTAGACGAAGAGACTCGCGGAACGGATTCTTTTCGTCTTGCGAGGCACCACTGTATTTATACCCCACCCATCTCATCTGGCTGGGTTTCCCCAGCCACTCTGGGCAGCTTTCAACAGAATATTAAAATACAATAGCCTATTAAACATTAAAAGCTTCCCTAAACAGGGCTGCCTTCAGATGTCTTCAAAAAGTCTGGTAATTGTTCTTCTCTTTGACATCTGGTGGGAGGGTGTTCCACAGGGCAGGCGCCACTACCAAGGAGGCCCTCTGCCTGGTTCCCTGTAACTTGGCTTCTCACAGGAGCTGGACCTCAGTGTCTGAGCAGAACGATGGGGGTGGAGACGCTCCTTCAGGTATACTGGGCCTTTGAGGCCGTTTAGGGCTTTCAAGGTCAGCACCAACACTTTGAATTGTGCTCGGAAACGTACTGGGAGACAAAGTAGGTCTTACAAGACCAGTGTTATATGGTCTTGGCGGCCACTCCCAGCCACCATTAAACATCAGGAACAACTCTCTGATGCTAACGGTTGTTCGACAAGGGAATGGACTCCCTCCGAAGGTGCTGGGCTCCCCTTCATTTGAGTTTATAAGCAGAGGTCGGAGGGCCATTTGTTGGGGATGCTTTCGCTGTGATTCCTACATTTCAGGGGGTTGGAATAGAAGACATTTGGAGTCCCAGCCAACTCTAGAAGTCTATGATTCCATAGGTTGCACCCTCCCAACCCCCACCCCAGTGCCGGATTTACATAAGCTATAGCTTAGGGCCCCACTCGCTTGGCCCCCCCCCCAAAAAAAAAAAATTAAAGGAAAAAGAACCGGATGTACATTTCCAAAATATAAGATAAAAAACAAATAAAATAAGACCTACATACTGCAACAGTGTTTTATGTGGTGTGTTGAAGCAAAGCATTCTCCAAAGAACTACTGGTTGGGGAATTTGAGGGCTCTGACGTCTTTATCATATGTGTATGGTTATCCAAACACTCACACAGGACCTTCACCGCCTTCACTGGTTCTGATTTGAAAGAGTGGTAGAGGTGGGTATCACCCACATATTGATGGCATAGTGAAGATCTACATCAAGATCACATGCGTATGGTTATGCATGTTTAGCCTGGAGAAGAGGAGGTTAAGGGGTGATATGATAGCCATGTTCAAATATATAAAAGGATGTCACATAGAGGAGGGAGAAAGGTTGTTTTCTGCTGCTCCAGAGAAGCGGACACGGAGCAATGGATCCAAACTACAAGAAAGAAGATTCCACCTAAACATTAGGAAGAACTTCCTGACAGTAAGAGCTGTTCGACAGTGGAATTTGCTTCCAAGGAGTGTGGTGGAGTCTCCTTCTTTGGAGGTCTTTAAGCAGAGGCTTGACAACCACATGTCAGGAGTGCTCTGATGGTGTTTCCTGCTTGGCAGGGGGTTGGACTCGATGGCCCTTGTGGTCTCTTCCAACTCTATGAGTCTATGATTCTATGATTCTATAAGAAGGAGGGGAATGAAGATCGACATTGGGGTCGGCTGCCCGTGGATCCTGCCCCCTGAGGAGGTTGCCTCACCTTGCCTCATGGGTAGGCCCTGCCCAAGTCCCTCATGTTTGTCTTACTTATCACTTGATCAATTTCTGTTTTCAGCCAGAACAAGCTTCAAACCATAGGCATCCTCCGAGAGTGGGAGATGGGCACTTACACACAGAGGGAAATGAATCGCAATCTCTGGGTTGCCAGATTTAAAAAGAGTAAATTTCTAACTTTTGAAGAACCTGAGATATGAGGCAAAATGTACAGGCACTAGTCTCCTCCCTCTTTTTGTGAGAAACTTAGCTGGTTTCTCAGGGCCCCCCCCAAAAAAACCTAGCTGGCTTTCCATCCCTCCCCACACGGTGGAAAAATTCTTGCAGACACCACCTAGGCTTCAAAAAACTATTATTTAAGCACAGGTTATGAAATAAAGGGTAACTATATTATAACATATGAAGGTTATACCAGCTGGGGACTGAGAAGAAATTTCTCACTTCTCAACCTTAAATGCAACCGTTCTCTGAAATCCACGCTTCTCTGAATTTTGCAGCACAGTTCTCCAAACAAAAAAAAAATGTGCGTATCAGGGGAAGCTATGCATTAAACTGCATATATCAGTGAAAATAATGTACAAAAAAAAAAAAAAAAAGCATTCTAGCAGGGGAAAACGCTTGTGGAAATATGTTTATTTGGCTAACCAGGCACTTTAAAGGGGGACTTATTTTCAAGAGGACTAGAAAAACAAGAAACTGAGAGTATTCACCCATGTCTAACACAATTCTTCATCCTTCCTGCAGATGCTTTGAATTGTTGGGTTTGATGGGGGTTTTATTTCAATAATAATAATAATAATAATAATAATAATAATAATAATAATAATTTATTATTTGTACCCCGCCCATCTGGCTGGGTTTCCCCAGCCACTCTGGGCGGCTTCCAACAAAGATGAAAAATACACTAAAATGTCACATATTAAAAACTTCCCTGAACAGGGCTGCCTAACGATGTCTTCTGAATGTCAGGTAGTTGTTTATCGCTTTGACATCTGATGGGAGGGCGTTCCACCGGGAGGGCGCCACCACCGAGAAGGCCCTCTGCCTGGTTCCCTGTAACTTGGCCTCTCGCAGTGAGGGAACCACCAGAAGGCCCTCGGCGCTGGACCTCAGTGTCCGGGCAGAACGATGGAGGTGGAGATGCTCCTTCAGGTATACTGGACCGAGGCCGTTTAGGGCTTTAAATGTCAGCACCAACACTTTGAATTGTGCTCGGAAACGTACTGGGAGCCATGCAACTGAAGGGCACCAAGTTGCCACGGACTGGGTTCTGCAGTTCTGTGCTGCTTGCTTAACATTTGCATCCCATCCTTCCTCCATCAAACACAAGTTGGTGCTGAATAGGAGAGTATCCGAGCATGCGAGTATGCGAGAAGCCGAGTTACCGGGAACCAGACAGAGGCCCTTCTTGGTAGTGGCACCCGCCCTGTTTAATGCATTCCCACCAGATGTCAAAGAGAAAAACAACTACCAGACTTTTAGAAGACATCTGAAGGCAGCCCTGTTTAGGGAAGCTTTTAATGTTTGATTCATTACCTTATTTTAATATTTTGTTGGAAGATGCCCAGAGTGGCTAGGGTGGCCTGGCCAGATGGGCGGAGTATAAATAATAAATTATTATTATTATTATTATTATTATTATTATTCACTCGCCTCTTCTTCCCTGTTGGGGAGGGGGCACCATTTTGTGGCTCGCCTCAGGTGCCAAAAGGTCTTGGGCCAGCCCTGGACTTGGGTATTTGCAGGAGGGGTTTGTGGGGCTAGGAAAACAACTGGATGGCTGAGGGTTTGGGAGCCACGAGGCAGCGACATGCTGATGATCCAAGGAATTCATTGCAGGGCTTCTGGGGTTTGAGGCTCTGAACTGGTATATATAGTGTGCATGTGAAGAGATTTTAATTGGCTGATCTGGCACCCAGTTCAAAACAAGGACAGTTAACGAGGCTGAGCTGGAGCACGGGGCCTCTTTTCCTCCAGATGAGTTGAGGTTTCTAGCAAGTAGGCTTCTGAGAGTCCCCATCTGACCACAGAAGCTGCAAGCCAAAGGAAAAATCTGCTCAGAATATATGGACAGGGACGTCCTCTAATGCCCCCCTCTCTCTGCTCCCTCCCTCCCTATCTCAAAGGCTTCAACATGATGGAAAAGCCTTCTGAAGACAAAATTGGACCATCGCAGCAACCCTGTATGCAAGAAGCTGGCATGAAGCAAGCTGGCGTAAGTTAACTTACACCAGATCCAAACCCCAACCAGGAAGGAGCACAGCTATGGCCAGCTGAGCTGGCCCAAGCCTGTCAGAACAAGAGGCGCCATGACAGATATTTATAAAAATGATGCACAGCATGGAGAAAGGAGAGAGAGAGAAATGTTTTCCTCCCTTTCCCCGAATGCTAGAACAGCCAATGAAACAGAAAGCCGGAAGGGTCAAGTCAGATAAAAGAAAGTATTCAGGCCGTGCAGCTAAACTATGGAACTCCCTGCCACAGGAGACAGCGATGGCCACCAACTCGGATGGCTTTAAAAGGGGATTAGAGAAATTCATGGAGGAGGAGAGGGCTACGGATGGCTAGGAGCAACAATGACTATGCTCTCCACCCACAACTGGAGGCAGGAATGCTTCTGTATCCCACTTGCTGGAAACCACAGGAGGGGAGAGTTGCTCTCGGATCCTGCTTGTAGGCTTCTCGGAAGAGGCATCCGGCTGGCCCCTGTGAAAACAGGATGCTGGACTAGATGGACCACCGGCCTGATCCAGCGGGCTCTCCTTATTTTCAGAGGGATAACACACTCTTTAAAATAGAGTTTGACTTAGACTACTGTTTTGACAGTGGTGCTGTGGTCTAAACCACTGAGCCTTGGGCTTGCCAATCAAAAGGTCGCGGTTTGAATGCCCATGACGACCCGTTGCTCTGTCCCTGCTCCTGCCAATCTAGTTGTTCAAAAGCATGTAAAAATGCAAGTAGATAGATAGGTATCACTCTGGCGGGAAGGTAAACGATGTTTCCGTGCACTGCTCTGGTTTCGCCAGAAGCGGCTTAGTCATGCTGGCCACATGACCTGGAAAAACTGTCTGCGGACAAACGCCAGATCCCTCGGCCTGTAAAGCGAGATGAGCTCTGCAACCCCAGAGTCGTTCTCGACTGGAATTAACTGTCAGGGGTCCCTTTACCTTTGCCCTTTACTTTTTTTACTAGGTTGCGTGACTGAGCTGAATAGAGTTAGGATCCAGATTAAGTCTCCCATGCCTAGTCCCACCTAACTCCCAGAATACAGTGGTACCTGGGTTACAGACGCTTCAAGTTACAGACGCTTCAGGTTACAGACTCTGCTAACCCAGAAAGAGTACCTTGGGTTAAGAACTTTGCTTCAGGATGAGAACAGAAATTGCGCAGCAGCGGGAGGCCCCATTAGCTAAAGTGGTGCTTTAGGTTAAGAACAGTTTCAGGTTAAGAACGGACCTCTGGAATGAATTAAGTTCTTAACCCGAGGTACCACTGTACTGCCTTTTGGGGATTTTTGCTTGGCCTCAGCTCAGACGGGATGGGCAAATTATGCCAGCATACAGTGGTACCTTGGGTTACATACGCTTCAGGTTACAGACTCTGCTAACCCAGAAATAGTACCTTGGGTTGAGAACTTTGCTTCAGGATGAGAACAGAAATTGTGCTCCGGCAGCTCGGCAGCAGCGGAAGGCCCCATTAGCTAAAGCGGTGCTTCAGGTTAAGAACAGACGTCCGGAATGAATTAAGTACTTAACCCGAGGTACCACTGTATCTTCAATTTAGTTGGAGTTGGGGAATGAACACTGATTGAGCTGGGATGCCCAGTGGAACCCACCATCAGATTGCTCCCTTGTCCTATTCTCCCTATGAATAAAATTTCTAATACATATGTTTAACACGTATCCATATACGCCTTTTAAGTGGATTTATATATATATATATCTCAGCCAGCATCTGAAGCAGATTTGAAACCATTTCTATATGTTATTATTGTTGACACTTTTATGGATGCTTTCATGACATTTTTATTCTTAATCGCTTCAGGATGTTCCACAGGATACGATTCGTAGATGAAGCAAAATAAATATTACATAGGACTTTTTGGCACATTATAAAGTAAACTGTTGACCGTGTGGATAATATTTCTAGTATACTTATAAAAGTTTGTGGTGGAGAGGTTTGTATGATTTGCCTGCCACTGAAAAGGCAGTAATGTAAAGAAGCATCTCTGGGGGCTGATTGTTTAGATTTACGGTATTATATTTCTACGTCACTTTTAATTCCAATGAATCCCAATGGGGCTTACGAACAATAAGTAACAATAACACAATGGAACATAATAGAGCATCACAAATTTAGCATGAACCGTAAGGAATAATTAACATAATCACCAGCGAAACAATTACAATCCATAAGGCACTGTTAACAAGTCCTGTATACCTGAAGGAGCATCTCCACCTCCATCGTCCATCCCAGACACTGAGGTCCAGCTCCAAGGGCCTTCTGGTGGTTCCCTCATTGTGAGAAGTGAGGTTACAGGGAACCAGACGGAGGGCCTTCTCGGTGGTGGCGCCCGCCCTGTGGAACGCCCTCCCACCAGATGTCAAGGAAATAAGCAGCTATCTTATTTTGAAAAGACATCTGAAAGCAGCCCTGTTTAGGGAAGTTTTTAATATTTACTGCTGTACTGTTTTTAACACTCGACTGGGAGCTGCCCAGAGTGGCTGGGGAAACTCAGCCAGATGGGCGGGGTATAAATAAATAAATAAATAAATAAATAATAATAATAATAAATTATTACAAAGCAACAACGGAAAAATAAGCAGAATATCACAATGAAAGCAAAAGTCATATTATATAACTGGCAAAACAATAGAGCATTTTTTAATCTGTAAAATAATAACTGCATTAACAAAACAGCAACCAGAAAACAACTTAGTGCTGCTACATTTATACACAAACTCTCCAATGACCTTTCTGCTATTGGATCCTGATTGCCAACAGAACTGCAATGAAGGCACAAATGTTGCCATGGTCGCTCCCTCTCATCTCTGCAAATGTGTGAATTGGCATGGGCTCCCTCTCTCTACCCCCTCCCCCTGCCCTTACCCACCTCATCTCAGATAATGAGGCCAGCTTGATAAGGACCTCTGGACAGGAATAATAGGACCACAGAATTGTGGATTTGAGGTAAAAAAGGTAAAGGACCCCGGACACTTAAGTCCAGTCAAAGGAGACTCTGGGGTTGTGGCGCTCATCTCGCTTTAGACCAAGGGAGCTGGCATTCAGACAACTTTCTGGGTCATGTGGCCAGCAGGACTAAACCACTTCTAGGTACAACAGAACACTGTGACGGAAACCAGAGTGCACGGAAATGCCATTTACTGTATTTTTCGCTCTATAAGACGCACCAGACCATAAGACGTGCCTTGTTTTTGGAGGAGGAAAACAAGAAAAAAAGTATTCTGAATCTCAGAAGCCAGAACAACAAGAGGGATTGCTGCGCAGCGAAAGCAGCGATCTCTCTTGCTGCTCTGGCTTCTGAGATAGCTGTGCAGCCTGCATTCGCTCCATAAGACGCACACACATTTCCCCTTACTTTTTAGGAGAGAAAAAGTGAGTCTTATAGAGCAAAAAATACGGTACCTTCCCATTGCAGGAGTACCTATTTACAGTGATACCTCGGGCTAAGTACTTAATTTGTTCTGGAGGTCTGTTCTTAACCTGAAACTGTTCTTAACCTGAAGCACCACTTTAGCTAATGGGGCCTCCTCCTGCTGCTGCGCCGCCGGAGCACGATTTCTGTTCTCATCTTGAAGCAAAGTTCTTAACCCGAGGTACTATTTATAGGTAGCGGAGTCTGTAACCTGAAGCGTATCTAACCTGAGGTACCGCTGTATCTACTTGCACTGGTGTGCTTTCGAACTGCTAGGTTGGCAGGAGCTGGGACAGAGCAATGGGAGCTCACCCCGTCACGGGGATTTGAACCGCCGACCTTCTGATCGGCAAGCCCAAGAGGCTCAGTGGTTTAGACCACAGCGCCACCTGTGTCCCTTATGTGGAGTTGAATGTGGGAGTCCATGCCTGACCAGACATGGCTAGGTCGTTTGCTGGCTCAACCGCTCCATTTGCAAAAAGAATCTTTCCCAAAGAAGAATTACAGTGGTACCTCGGGTTACATACGCTTCAGGTTACAGACTCCGCTAACCCAGAAATAGTACCTCGGGTTAAGAACTTTGCTTCAGGATGAGAACAGAAACCGTGCTCCGGCGGCACAGCAGCAGCAGGAGGCCTCATTAGCTAAAATGGTGCTTCAGGTTAAGAACAGTTTCAGGTTAAGAATGGACCGCTGGAACAAATTAAGTTCTGAACCCGAGGTACCACTGTATGTGAAACCTTAAATCTTGCAACCCTCCCTTGAAGAAGTCGTCTGTGTACCGTAATTCAAAACTTTGCTACTTTCTTGATATTGGGTGGCAGTCAGGTAAGTTTACTCAAAGTAGACCCGCAGAATGAACATGACAAGCATGGGATTTTTGTTAGAGGGGCAGGCCTTTTGTTTGTGGGGGGGGGGAGGCAGAACCTCAGTTAGCCATGTATTTTTATTGATTTTGGATGATGACAATGCTGTACACACATTATACTTTCAGAGCACATTCATTCCATCAAAGCAGTCTGGGCCACTGTCAGAGTTGTTCTTCCAAGCAGCAACCCCTTCACAAACTACAGTGCCCACGATTTTTGGAGGGGAGAAATTGTCTTTTAAATTTACAGTGTGTACACAGTCTGCGTTAGATCCATTAATTTTAATATGTTTACTCTGAGTGGAACTGAGTTGAACCCTTAGGCTTGAGCGTGTGCTCTCTGTTTTGTTAACCCCAAGAGCAGCAGAGGGTTTTGTGTTAAAATGTGGGGCGCAGCTTGAGCGTGCCTTAAACAGGAGGTTAGAAGCAGGGAGCCTTCCTTCTCCCCCTCCCCCTCCCTCCCTCCCTCCCTCCCCCTCCTCTTCTTTTTTTTTAAAAAGGGGGGTACCTTCCTGCCAAGGTTGGCCTTTTCTGTTTCAAAAGTTTCACTCCAGTTTAAATCCAGCTGCGCTTTCAGGGGGAATGGGTGCCTTCTAGTGCCATGAAACTCAAGGGAACCTCAAATCAGATCAGGGCAGGTATCGACCTTTTTCTGGCTTGTTTTCTCCCTGGCTTTTGTCTGGGACAGCGAGAGATCCAAAACTAAGAGGACCTTCCAGACAGAAGGCTGCTCCGGCAAGCAAGGGACTGTTTTGTTCCAGTTCAAGTTCCACATCTTAAACCAGGAATGCTTTCAAAAATGTGACGATGAGCCCCACATGGTTCAGAAAGCACGAGGCACAGTTCAGTTTAAAACCCCACAAGCACGCATCCGCGCCAACAACAACACCCCCATGTGTGGCTTTCAAGTGGAAGCGCACAGAATCCTAAAATGGGACCCAGAGTGTCAATCTAGTCTAACCCCTGCCCGGTGTCACTTGTGAAAGCTGGCACCCGTCCGTCTCCAGATAAAACGCCTCAAGAAATATTGGGAGCCAACGAGTGCCAGAATTAAACCTTTTCCTTTCCCAGAAACAGGAGTCTTCTCTCTGCCCCTGCTTGCAAGAGTGCAATAGAAGATATGGTGGTGGTGGATAACCGTGGTTAGTGCCGGATTTGGGGGGCAAGCACCCCCAAACAAGGAGCTCGCCCCCATTTGCCTCTCCCCAAATTGCTGGACTCCTGCTATTAATAGATACTGTTCTCTTTCTCTCAGGGGCCTAAACACGCGGGACACAGCTCGCCCGCCTAGAAATATACTTCGCCCCTTCTGTGCCACCCCCCCTGATTTTTTTCCTCTGGTGCCCTTCTGCCCTTGCCAGCCCTCCATGACACCACTTCCCCCTCGGGTTGGGGCCGTAGCTCAGGGGCGGAGGAGCGCGCAGAAGGTCCCGGGGTTCAGTCCCCAGTGACATCTCCAGCTCTCTGCCTGAAATCCTGGACAGCCGCTGCCAGTCCGTGCCGACGCTACGGAGCTAGGCGGAGGCAATGATCAGGAACAAAAACAGCTTTGGATGTCCCCGTCCCCCCCCCCCCCGCGCGACAGCAACTCACCTCATTTTTCCTGCGAGCTCCGCTGGCCCTGATTACTTTTGATCCCTTTGGAGAGGCGGTTTGGTTTGTTGGCACCGTGCGGTGTCGTGTGTTTTTTTGCGCGCAACCTTCAGCTGCCGGGCTTATCTTCGCTCAGAGATTTGTGTGTGAAAGACAGAGCGAGGGAGAGAATGCCTCTCTCTCTCCGAGGTCCTTTGGCATTCTCCATGCTGGTCACGCCTTCCCCTCTCTGCAAAAGTCTCTCTCCCCCTCGCTCTCCAGACGCACACAGACCTGCCAGGGCCAGATCTATCTCCCTTCGCCCAGCCTCTAATGAGGATGTCTCAATCGCCCGCCGCCGCCGCCGCGCAGAAGCGCAACTTCGGCATCCGTCTTTCTCAAAGCAGCGCAGCCAGAAATCCGTTCCCCGCTGCTTTCCTTCTTTTCTCCCCAGATGGCTCTGGAGGGGGGGGGGGGACATACACACAACAGTTGCTTCTCAACAGGGTAGGAGAAGCTCTTGCAAAAAGAGACAGAGCCCAGACCTGCTCAGTATTTCTGTCCGTTCGTTTTTAAATCATTTTATTAAAGTTTTATTACTGTATTACAATTCCCCACACCCCAAAAAGCTATTCTCTCTCAAACGTCCCCGTTTCTCGAGAAGAAAAAGAAAGCAAATGAAATAGATTGTGCTGGAAAATTGGAGGAAGGGATAATATAGCAATTTTTTAAAAAATACTGCCCTGACATCATTCACATTGTCCTTCCAGAAATGTAAAAGTAAGGCCCACCTCAAGAAATCTGTTCTCTTGGTTATTATGGATTGCATTTTTCTTATATGTAAGTGTTCTCATTAAATAGTTTGGATGCAAATTACGAGAAAGGAGATTCCGACTAAACATTAGGAAGAACTTTCTGACTGCATTGGAAGGTGGTGGAGTCTCATTCACTGGAGATTTTTAGGCAGAGGTTTGATGGCCATTTGTCAGGGATTCTTCAGGGGGTTGGACTAGATGACCCCTGTGGTCCCTTCCCAACACCACAATTCAGAAGAGAGTTTGAAGGATGGCACACTAGCAGTCCGGGGGCCAAATCTGCCCCCTTCCGGGGCCCCACCACATTTTTAATTACAACATAATTCAAAAGTTTTTATTGAATTTAAATTATTTTAAAAGTTTCACGGAGGAGAAGGCTATCGATGGCCAGTGGCCAGGGTGTTTCTGCTCTGTCTTTACAGCTGGAAGCAGCGATTCTTCTGAAAACCAGTTTCTGGAAACCACAGGAAGAGAGAGTTGCTCTTTTGCTCGGATCCTGCTTGCAGGTTTTCCAATAGAGCCACCTGGCTGTCCACTGCCAGAACAGGATGCCGGACTAGATGGGCCAGTGGTCAGATCCAGCAAGCTCTTTCTGAAGGCTGGAAGCAGGGGTGGATTTTGACAATCTTTCATAATATGGCGCCTGTGCAAGCCCAAAATTTGGTGCCCCAAATGGATCTTCTCAGCTGTGGATCCTCTCCATTTTGTCCTACCTTGGCTCAGCACCCTGTGTCAGGGAATCACTTGCCCTGTCCTAAATCCAGTGCTGCTGTAAACTGTAGCCCTGTCAGAATATCACAGGGACTCACTTCTGAATGCTGACGCCACCTGCAGGCTGCTGATAGAGGGAGAAAGAGGAAGGCGTTGAATTGAGGAACGCTTTGCAGGTGCCCCCAGAAGGGTGCAGGGTTATTATTTTTTTTGGAAAAAAATTAAAGTATATTTACAAAAATACTGTAAAATTAATGAATGTTAGAAGTATATTGGAATGAAGTTACACGGTTTTAGCAGAAGGGTTATTAAGAATGATATGAACATTAAGTGTTAATGCGTTAAATTGGGAAATTGAAAATTAAATTGTATTATCATAAATTAAAGATTAAATTGAAGAAGAGGGAAAGGATTTGTTGAATTAGATAACTTGAACTAGAATACAAAAAAGGGAGGTGCGAGGAAGTCGAGGAAATAAACTAATGAAAGATGTGGATATAAAATTTGGATGTGTGTTTTTACTTTGGTTTCTTTTTTTATGTTGTATTGTTGTATTGTTTTTATTTCAGTTTCTATTGTGGATGTATTGTTTGTTGAATTTATGTATTGCTTTTTTTCCTTTTGTTTATTTTTTATTGTCTTTCTTGTTATAAGTATAAAATACCCAATAAAAATCTTATTTTAAAAAAAAGGATTATTATTTTTTTGCACCAACCAACCACACAATGTTGTTGGCATCAGAATACCAACACATAATCTTCCCCCTCCCCTTTAATCTGGATTTAGAATTTCTGAGTTGTTGTTTTTTAAAACACACACACACACACACCACACACACACACACACACACACGTTATAATCATTTTTATATCTGAAATTGCATAATGGTTTTCACTGCTGATTTTTTCAAATTGTGAAAACACTTTGAGATAATGGAAATCAGTAGGGAGTCACCCCTCCCTGCCAAACATGGCTGGCACTAAACAGAACTGAAATAAAAAAAATATAAAGTGCCCCTGTGTGGTTCAAAAAACGGGCAGGAATGCAGCCTGTGTGAGTTGCAGGGGGGCAGGCGACTGGAGACAGTCCTGGGTGGTGTCTCTCCAGGCAAAGCCATTCTTTAGAGTCTTTAGAAGAAGAAGAAAATTAATAGCTGTTTATGCATTCAGCATTGTCCTCCTGAGTCAGCCTGGAAGAAAGAGAGGGGGTGTTGGCACAACTCCCTCCAAACAACATTTTTTGCTGTGCTTCCCTTGGAGACCAGAATGGCTTTCCTGGAATGGGTTTGCTTCAGCTGAAAAGCACCTAGTTAAACACCCGTCCTCAGACTGAAAAGAACTTCTGTGAAATGCCTCAAATGAACAACGTTCCACCTCTGCAGTTGGAGACAGCATGAATGCCACTAGCTTGGAGCAGGTGGCGCTGTGGTCTAAACCACGGAGCCTCTTGGGCTTGCCAATCAGAAGGTTGGCAGTTCAAATCCCAGTGACGGAGTAAGCTCCCATTCCTCTGTTCCCGCTCCTGCCAACCTAGCAGTTCAAAAGCACGCCAGTGCAAGTAGATAGATATGTACCACTGCGGCGGGAAGGTAAATGGCATTTCCATATGCTCTGGTTTCCGTCATGGTGTTCTGTTGCACCAGAAGCGGTTTAGTCATGCTGACCACATAACAACAACAACAATTTATTATTTATACCCCGCCCATCTGGCTGGGTTTCCCCAGCCACTCTGGGCGGCTTCCAACAAAATATTGAAAATACAATAAAACATGAAACATGAAAAACCTCCCTGTACAGGGCTGCCTTCAGGTATCTTCTAAAAGTCAGATAGTTGTTTATTTCCTTGACATCTGACGGGAGGGTGCTCCACAGGGTGGGTGCCACTACCAAGAAGGCCCTCTTCCTGGTTCCCTGTAACTTCGCTTCTTGCAGGGAGGGAACCACCAGAAGGCCCTAGGGAGTGGACCTCAGTGTCTGGGCAAAATGATGGGGGTGGAGACGCCCCTGGCGGAGGAAGAGGAGTGGGAGGGGAGCCTGTGCTGGGCGCCACGCCCCTGCAAGTGGCGCACCATGCCCCCAGTGCATGCGCCATGCCCCCGGGACGTGTGCCAGCCCCACCCCCACCTGCTCTCCGCCCCCCCGTACCGGAGCATGAAGCTCTGCCACTGGGAGACGCTCCTTCAGGTATACTGTGCTGAGGCCATTTAGGGCTTTAAAGGTCAGCACCAACACTTTGAGGGAAGCGGGTGGCGCTGTGGGTAAAACCTCAGTGCCTAGGACTTGCTGATCGTAAGGTCGGCGGTTCGAATCCCCGCGGCGGGGTGAGCTCTCATCATTTGGTCCCTGTTCCTGCCAACCAAGCAGTTCGAAAGCACCCCTAAGTGCAAGTAGATAAATAGGTACCGCTTTATAGCGGGAAGGTAAACGGCGTTTCCGTGTCCGGCACTGGTGCTGGCTCGCCAGCTGCAGCTTCGTCACGCTGGCCACGTGACCCGGAAGTGTCTTCGGACGGCGCCGGCTCCCGGCCTCTTGAGCGAGATGAGTGCACAACCCTAGAGTCGGTCACGACTGGCCCGTACGGGCAGGGGTACCTTTACCTTTACCAACACTTTGAATTGTCCTCGGAAACGTAAATGACCTGGAAAGTTGTCTGTGGACAAATGCCGGCTCCCTCGGCCTGAATCGAGATGAGCACCACATCCCATAGGTGCCTTTGACTGGACTGAACCGTCCAGGGGTCCTTTACCCTTACCTTTTACCTGCTTCGGGGCTGCGTGTTAGGGACTGACCACTGTGAGAACAGGATGCTAGAGAGGGAACAAGCTGTGGGCTAGTTGAATGGAAGAAGCATCTTGTGGGTAGGATATTTCTCTCCAGGGGCTACATATGGGCTGGGAGGTCTGCTGCGGTCTGTTTGCCTCCACTTAGGCTCTGCTTGGGTATTTGTAAATAAAGCAAATATTACAAAAAAACCCCTGAGATTCTCTACTGCTCTGTCTGACCCAAAGGAAACTGCATCTGGGTCAGGCTGCCCCTGAAGTCTTGAGCCACTCAAGGAAGTGGGGAATGGGGCACAAGAACATTTTGCTCAAAATGAATCATGTAATCTGCAGGAATTTGGCTATATTCCATCTTTCCTTCAAGGGCAATGCCATAAACATTCATTAAGCAGCAGTTTATCTTGCGGAAATTAAGCATATTTTCTCCTAAGGCTGCTTCCAAACTAGCCATTTTCTCCATGCTGCGACGCTGTAAAATGTTCATCCCTGCATTCCTATAATTTCCCCCATTTGATTCCCCTCCTCCTCCTCCGATCAAGCACTTCTTCACGCAGCGCAGAGTTAAGTTATGGAACTTGTTTCCCAAGGAGGCAGTGATTGCCACCTACTTAGATGGCCTTAGAGGAGGATTAGACATATTCTGTGCTATTTCTCTAGAAAAAGGAGGTGCTGGAACTCACCATGAACACCCTCCCTCCCTCTCTTAGAATGGCAATGGCACCCACCTGAGAGGTACTGGAACTGAGTTCCGGTGAGTTCCTGCTGGGGGAACCCCCCCCCTGGACATATTTATTCGTGACCCCCTGGACCAGAGCACGCCAGGCACTCCTGTCTTCCACTGCCTCCCACAGTTTGGTCAAACTCATGCTGGTAGCTGCAAGAACACTGTCCCACCATCTCGTCCTCTGTCGTCCTCTTCTCCTTGTGCCCTCCATCTTTCCCAACATCAGGGTCTTTTCCAGGGAGTCTTCTCTTCTCATGAGGTGGCCAAAGTCTTGGAGCCTCAGCTTCAGGATCCGTCCTTTCAGTGAGCACTCAGGGCTGATTTCCTTCAGACTGGATCTGTTTGATCTTCTTGCAGTCCATGGGACTCTCAAGAGTCTCCTCCAGCACCATATTTCAAAAGCATCAGTTCTTCGGCGATCAGCCTTTTTTATGGTCCAGCTTTCACTTCCATACATCACTACTGGGAAAACCATAGCTTTAACTATATGGACCTTTGTTGGCAAGGTGATGTCTCTGCTAGTCGGACACGACTAAATGACTAAACAACAAGAAGAAGTGGGATGTAATCTACTAGAGCAGTCAAGTACAACATTACCTGTTTTGCTAGAGTGGACATGGAAGGGATGTTGGTCCAGCCAGTGGACCTTAGCATCCATCCTTTGCATGTGACCAGTAGGTGGGCATGACCTTTCCAGACCCAGTAAAAGCCCAATTCACGTAGCCACGTCCCTGCCTGCTCCCTGCTTCACCTGGACAGTCTATCTGCCACATTCTGGATTAGTTGTAGTTTCCAGGTCACATTCAAAGGTAGCCCCACATAGAGCGCATTGCAGTAGTCAAAGCGAGAGATAACCAGAGCATGCACCACTCTGGCAAGACAGTCTGCGGGCAGGGAGGGTCTCATCCTGCATACCAGATGGAGCTGGTAGACAGCTGCCTTGGACACAGAATTGACCTGCGCCTCCATAGACAGCTGTGAGTCCAAAATGACTCCCAGGCTGCGCACCTGGTCCTTCTGGGGCACAGTTACTTCACTCAGGACCACTCAATGGAGGACTGGTTATTCCTCCTGGCAAACTGCCTGGTGCGCGCTGGATCACCTGTCCTTCCTCGCTCCCAGAATCCAGGTAACCAAATGTCCCTTCGAGCGTCGCCATCTGTTGTAAACAAAAATTGCCCTTTTCCCTTATGGGGTATCCAAGAGCCCATATAGAGTCCTTACATAGTTTCCCTATTGGTAGGAGAGAATAACAGAGGCCAACCAGAGAATATTGAGAAGCAAAGCAGCTAGTAAGTTTGATCTTTATTGAACTGTTGCAACAGGGTGCTCCCGTCACACGCAGGAGAGGAGGGGGGACCCAGAAAAATGGCAATCAAGGCCTTATAAAGATTTTTGAAATTGCCACTCTGTAGATCAAGACCACCCCCAGAAACATCATACATACATCACAGAAGGGGTATAACCTAAGACCACCCCTCAGATACATCACACCTACATAACAAAAAAAGGCGGTCTAAAACAGAAATTTTGAATGTTGTTTTTCTCCTGTCGTTGTTTATCTCCTGTCTGATAGGTTACTTGCTTGGATTTCCTGGGTAGCCTGGCCAGTCTTTTGTAATGATAAATACTTAGTTCCTGGGCCATGTCAGAGGCTCACACCCTATTCAAACACAGACATACCCTTAAGACAGGATTTGTGAAGGAAAAGACAACGGGGAGGTTTCCCACTTTGACCTTTCAGAGAAAACATTTACTCAGTTTAGGAATCAAAATGGTTCCAGGTTGGCCTTCCTGTGCTGATCTATGTACGTGCTTGGTTGGTACATTTATGAACATTACCATCGACCACAGCAAACTATGGCAAGTTCTTAAAGAAATGGGAGTGCCTGATCACCTCATCTGTCTCCTGAGAAATCTCTATGTGGGACAAGAATCTACAGTTAGAACTGGATATGGAACAACTGATTGGTTCAAAATTGGGAAAGGAGTACGACAAGGCTGTATTTTGTCTCCCTGCTTATTTAACTTATATGCAGAATTCATCATGCGAAAGGCTGGGCTGGATGAATCCCTAGCCGGAATTAAGACTGCTGGAAGAAATATCAACAACCTCAGATATGCAGATGACACAACCTTGATGGCAGAAAGTGAGGAGGAATTAAAAAACCTTTTATTGAGGGTGAAAGAGGAGAGCGCAAAATATGGTCTGAAGCTCAACATCAAAAAACCGAAGATCATGGCCACTGGTCCCATCACCTCCTGGCAAATAGAAGGGGAGGAAATGGAGGCAGTGAGAGATTTTACTTTCTTGGGCTCCATGATCACTGCAGATGGTGACAGCAGCCATGAAATTAAGAGACGCCTGCTTCTTGGGAGGAAAGCAATGACAAACGTAGACAGCATTTTAAAAAGTAGAGACATCACCTTGCCAACAAAGGTCCGTATAGTAAAAGCTATGGTTTTCCCAGTAGTGATGTATGGAAGTGAGAGCTGGACCATAAAGAAGGCTGATCGCCGAAGAATTGACGCTTTTGAATTATGGTGCTGGAGGAGACTCTTGAGAGTCCCATGGACTGCAAGAAGATCAAACACATCCATTCTTAAGGAAATCAGCCCTGAGTGCTCACTGGAAGGACAGATCGTGAAGCTGAGGCTCCAATACTTTGGCCACCTCATGAGAAGAGAAGACTCCCTGGAAAAGACCCTGATGTTGGGAAAGATGGAGGGCACAAGGAGAAGGGGACGACAGAGGATGAGATGGTTAGACAGTGTTCTCGAAGCTACAAACATGAACCTGACCAAACTGCGGGTGGCAGTGGAAGACAGGAGTGCCTGGCGTGCTCTGGTCCATGGGGTCACGAAGAGTCGGACACGACTGAACGACTAAACAACAACAAGACCATAAAATTCCTATCACAGGCAGGTGGTGACAGATTGAAGTCGGGCAATTCCCCACTCAGCCTAGAAGACCAGCGTCCACCACAGACAACATCAGACTCTCCAATCTGCAAGCAGCATGAGGCCTGGTACTAGGAGAAAGTCTGCCTTTTGCTGCTTCAGTCAACCTGTTTATTCAGCATGCATTCTGATTTGCTTGCATGGCGTTTATATGATGCCATGTTTGCCCCACACTTTCCTGGTCATTTTCCCCATCACTTTTTTTTTTTACTATAAAAACTCTGGGTTAGGTTTTTGTTTTTTTGGAAGCGGGTTCATTGCACAAGAGTGCCCGGCAAAAATATTTTCATTGTGGACCCCAAATTTGCTGGTATGTGATTGAATCACATCTGCAAAATAGCAACAGTATGGAAACAGCTTTGGTCAGGGTTATAGGTGAAGTGTAGGTGGGTTCCTACGAGGCAAGATGCAGCGACAACAGAAAGAAGAGGAGTTTGGATTTGATATCCCGCTTTATCACTACCCGAAGGAGTCTCAAAGCGGCTAACATTCTCCTTTCCCTTCCTCCCCCACAACAAACACTCTGTGAGGTGAGTGGGGCTGAGAGACTTCAGAGAAGTGTGACTGGCCCAAGGTCACCCAGCAGCTGCAGGTGGAGGAGCGGGGAAGCAAACCCGGTTCTCCAGATTACGAGACTACCGCTCTTAACCACTACACCACACAGGCTCTCCAGTCTTTCAATAAAGTCTTTCTTTCAATAAAGTCTTTCAATAAAGAAACTTTATTGAACTACATAACTGGGAAATAGGGGCAAAGCAACTGCTTATATACATTCCTGAAAGCCTGGGCCACTCCCACTCCCAAGGTGACTGGCTGTCTAAACTTCCAAGCTGTGAATCACGACTCAGAGTTCAAGGGCCAATGGCAGAGGCCCAAATCCTGAAATGTTCTGTGATTGGACATCAACTAATCTGCAGTACCTTGTGCCACTTACTGTAACAACTTCATGGTGAGTACTGGCCCCTCAGTCTAGATTTAGGTACAGCTTCTCACAATGATGGCAAGCACAGTAAACGCATCACAAGTTCTATGTTCCACCTCGATGTTTGTGCCTAGTGAGGTTGCATGGTCCCAAGTAATTTTGAATGCATTGGCATCAGTAATATGTTCCTTAATGGCTATTTATTATAGGCAAGTAAGTATTCTTATTTCTAGAATGACTGCAGGCAGGAGGTGCTGTTTGCAAAACAACATGAAAGAGACCGCTCTTCTTTCCCTTCAGGCTTACAACGAAATGCCAAATTACACCTTGTTGGATCTTTGTATGTGGAGCTGCTAACAGCTTACGTATGGGGTGTGTGTGTGTGTCAATAAGTTTCCTCTTGGTGGCCAATAACAGCTGGGGGCAGGATCAGTGCCATGGCACAGTTACTCACCCTTCCAAATAACGCCCCCTCCCTGCAGCCGCTTTTGCAAAAAGCAAAGTTGTGACATCTGAGCACAGGACTCCAATGTAATGTGGGGTTTTTTGGCACTAAGGGAATCTTCCAACATGTCTCTGTTTTGGGTGGGTTTCAATTCATCCTCTCCCTCTCCCTCTCCCTCACACACACTTTTAAACCCTCTTCATTTTATTGCCACCTCCTTCTCTCTCTCTAACACTCTTTTTCTCCCCCTTCCTGTCCTTCCCTTCTCAGTTTCTAATGCCCCTTTCTTTCTAACATCCACCTTCTGTCTTCTTCTTCCTGACACTGCATTTTCCTTTTTTCCATGCCCAGGGGTCTGCTGGCCTGTGTGGGTGATACATCTCTCTTGTCAGTGGTCTTTTTTATTTTTAAAAATGAACGTGCTTTTAAAATCTGAAGATGACAGCTTATTTAAAGAAGCCACTTCCTTTTTTGTTTTATTATTATTTGAATTCACTATTACTTTCCTGTCCCACATTCCATCCTAGGAGCTCGAGGGGTTGTCCTCACAACAACCCTGTGAGGTTGGTTAGGCTGAGAAAAAGTGTGTCCCAAGATCACCCAATGAGCTTCATCCCCCAGTGAGGATTTCAACTCTGGCTTCCCAGGACACCCAAATCCAACCAATACATTTATCAATTAAAATTTATTTCGTTGACAGCCATCGCATTTGCATATGAACACATTCAGTGGAAATAAACCTATCAATGAATAAACTTGTTTTTGACTCAGGGGAAGAGATTCATTTGGTTCTCTGTTTTTGTTAGACAAGGGTGCCCTCTTCAGGCCAAGAGGAGATGTGCAGACCTTCCATAGGAGCATTGGATATCTGTTTATCCTTGAGTCTGCCATCTACTTTGCAATGCTTCTGCTTCATCATCCTGACCAGACAGAAGACAAGAGGAAAGGAAAAGGACATGTGATATAAAAGGATGTCACATAGAGGAGGGAGAAAGGTTGTTTTCTGCTGCTCCAGAGAAGCGGACACGGAGCAATGGATCCAAACTACAAGAAAGAAGATTCCACCTAAACATTAGGAAGAACTTCCTGACAGTAAGAGCTGTTCGACAGTGGAATTTGCTGCCAAGGAGTGTGGTGGAGTCTCCTTCTTTGGAGGTCTTTAAGCAGAGGCTTGACAACCATATGTCAGGAGTGCTCTGATGGTGTTTCCTGCTTGGCAGGGGGTTGGACTCCATGGCCCTTGTGGTCTCTTCCAACTCTATGATTCTATGATTCTATGTTCAATTTCTGGCTGACAAGGATTGGCATAGTACAAAAATTGCCCCATGCCAATGTGGGAATGTTCAGAGAGGCACGAGAGGATATATTGTTTATTAATATCCTTCCTAACTTGTGTTAGCAAATTCTATAACTTAGCAGAGTTTTAGAGTTGTTGTTGTTTAGTCATTTAGTCGTGTCCGACTCTTCGTGACTCTCTGGACCAGAGCACGCCAGGCACTTCTGTCTTCCACTGCCTCCCGCAGTTTGGTCAGACTCATGTTTGTAGCTTCGAGAACCCTGTCCAACCATCTCGTCCTCTGTCGTCCCCTTCTTCTTGTGCCCTCAATCTTTCCCAACATCAGAGTCTTTTCCAAGGAGTTTTCTCTTCTCATGAGGTGGCCAAAGTATTGGAGCCTCAGCTTCACGATCTGTCCTTCCAGTGAGCACTCAGGGCTAATTTCCTTAAGAATGGAGAGGTTTGATCTTCTTGCAGTCCATGGGACTCTCAAGAGTTTCCTCCAGCACCATAGTTCAAAAGCATGGATCATGCTTCATGGATCACCCCCTTCATGGATCACTGCCTTGTCGTGGTGAAGGGGCTTGAATAACTCAGAGAAGCTATGAGCTATGCCGTGCAGGGCCACCCAAGATGGACAGGTCATAGTGGAGAGTTTTGACCAAACGTGATCCACCTGGAGCAGGAACCGGCAAGCCACTCCAGTATCCCTGCCAAGAAAACTCCATGGACAAAGACAACAGGCACCTTGGCTTTAGGCATCATGAATCTGGTCCCTATTTGTTGTGCTGCACCCTGCTGGAGTGCAATGGCTTCCTAAATCCGCCAGATGGAACTGTATCCATTTTTGTAAATGTGCTGCAGTTCCATAATTACAGAGAGAGGCTGGATAGCGTGTCCCTCCTCTTTAAACCAGAGGCAGCCAGCACAATCCATTCCCCGGGTTGGAAATTTGTGGAAGACAAAGCAGGCACTGAAGAGAGAAGCAGTATGGTGTAGTGGTTAGAGTGTCAGACTAGGGCATGAGAGCCCAGGGTTCAAATCCCCACTTCGCATCAAAGCTTACTGTGTGACCCTGGGGTCAGGCACCACCTTTCTGTCCAACCTCACAGGGTTCTTGTGAGTACAAATAAAATATGTGATTGACATCGTCTGTGGTTTGGCTTTTCAACCTGAGTGCTATTGCACCCATCTTTCGTTGGATCTAAGCAACCTTGCCTGCCTCCACTCAGCAGAGGCAGGGTTGAAACTAATAGATTATTTAATAATAATAATAATTTATTTATACCCCACCCATCTGAGTGGGTTGCCCACATTAATTATACATTTATTTCTTCCTAACAGAAAATCAAGGTGGCTTACAGGTAAAACAGGAACAGGTTAAAACAATGTTGTTGTTGTTTAGTCGTTTAGTCGTGTCCGACTCTTCTTCGTGACCCCCTGGACCAGAGCACGCCAGGCACTCCTGTCTTTCACTGCCTCCCGCAGTTTGGTCAGACTCATGTTTGTAGCTTTGAAAACACTGTCCAACAATCTCGTCCTCTGTCGTCCCCTTCTCCTTGTGCCCTCCATCTTTCCCAACATCAGGGACTTTTCCAGGGAGTCTTCTCTTTCATGAGGTGGCCAAAGTATTGGAGCCTCAGCTTCACGATCTGTCCTTCCAATGAGCACTCAGGGCTAATTTCCTTAAGAATGGATGCATTTGATCTTCTTGCAGCCCATGGGACTCTCAAGAGTCTCCTCCAGCGCCATAATTCAAAAGCATCAATTCTTCGGCGATCAGCCTTCTTTATGGTCCAGCTCTCACTTCCATACATCACTACTGGGAACACAATGGCTTTCACTATACGGGCCTTTGTTGGCAAGGTGATGTCTCTGCTTTTTAAGATGCTGTCTAGGTTTGCCATCGCCTTTCTCCCAAGGAGCAGGCATCTTTTAATTTCGTGGCTGCTGTCACCATCTGCAGTGATCATGGAGCCCAAGAAGGTAAAATCTCTCATTGCCTCCATTTCTTCCCCTTCTATTTGCCAGGAGGTGATGGGACCAGTGGCCATGATCTTTGTTTTTTTTATGTTGAGCTTCAGACCATATTTTGCGCTCTCCTCTTTCACCCTCATTAAAAGGTTCTTTAATTCCTCCTCACTTTCTGCCATCTAGGTTGTGTCATCTGCATATCTGAGGTTGTTGATATTTCTTCCGGCAATCTTAATTCCGGCTTCGGATTCATCCAGCTCAGCCTTTCTCATGATGAATTCGGCATATAAGTTAAATAAGCAGGGAGACAATATACAGCCTTGCCGTACTCCTTTCCCAATTTTGAACCAATCAGTTGTTCCATATCCAGTTCTAACTGTAGCTTCTTGTCCCACATAGAGATTTCTCAGGAGACAGATGAGGTGATCAGGCACTCCCATTTCTTTAAGAACTTGCCATAGTTTGCTATGGTCGACACAGTCAAAGGCTTTTGCATAGTCAATGAAGCAGAAGTAGATGTCTTTCTGGAACTCTCTAGCTTTCTCCATAATCCAGCACATGTTTGCAATTTGGTCTCTGGTTCCTCTGCCCCTTCGAAATCCAGCTTGCACTTCTGGGAGTTCTCGGTCCACATACTGCTTAAGCCTGCCTTGTAGAATTTTAAGCATAGCCTTGCTAGCGTGTGAAATGAGTGCAATTGTGCGGTAGTTGGAGCATTCTTTGGCACTGCCCTTCTTTGGGATTGGGATGTAGACTGACCTTCTCCAATCCTCTGGCCACTGCTGAGTTTTCCAAATTTGCTAGCATATTGAGTGTAGCACCTTAACAGCATCATCATTTAAAATTTTAAATAGTTCGGCTGGAATATCATCACTTCCACTGGCCTTGTTATTTGCAGTGCTTTCTAAGGCCCATTTGACTTCACTCTCCAGGATGTCTGGCTCAAGGTCAGCAACCACACTACCTGGGGTGTACGAGACATCCATATCTTTCTGGTATAATTCCTCTGTGTATTCTTGCCACCTCTTCTTGATGTCTTCTGCTTCTGTTAGGTCCTTTCCACTTTTGTCTTTTATTATGGTAATCTTTGTACGAAATGTTCCTTTCATATCTCCAATTTTCTTGAACAGATCTCTGGTTTCCCCCATTCTATTGTTTTCCTCTATTTCTTTACATTGCTCGTTTAAGAAGGCCTTCTTGTCTCTCCTTGCTTTTTTTTGGAAATCTGCTTTCACTTTCCTGTATCTTTCACTATCTCCCTCACATTTTGCTTGCCTTCTCTCCCCCGCTATTTGTAAGGCCTCGTTGGACAGCCACTTTGCTTTCTTGCATTTCCTTTTCATTGGGATGGTTTTAGTTGCTGCCTCCTGTATAATGTTTCGAGCCTCCATCCATAGTTCTTCAGGCACTCTGTCCAGCAATTCTAAATCCTTAAACCTGTTCCTCACTTCCACTGTGTATTCATAAGGGATTTGACTTAGATTGTATCTTACTGGCCCAGTGGTTTTTCCTACTTTCTTCAGTTTAAGCTTGAATTTTGCTATAAGAAGCTGATGATCTGAGCCACAGTCAGCTCCAGGTCTTGTTTTTGCTGACTGTATAGAGCTTCTCCATCTTTGGCTGCAGAGAATATAATCAATCTGATTTTGATGCTGCCCATCTGGTGATGTCCATGTGTAGAGTCGTCTCTTGTGTTGTTGGAAAAGAGTGTTTGTGATGACCAGCTTGTTCTCTTGACAGAACTCTATTAGCCTTTGCCCTGCTTCGTTTTGAACTCCAAGGCCAAACTTGCCAGTTGTTCCTTTTATCTCTTGACTAAACATGGCTAAACATGCCCAGCTCCCTTAGCCGTTCCTCATAAGGCATCGTTTCCAGGCCTTTGACCATTTTGGTTGCCCTCCTCTGGACACGTTCCACACTTAGACCACACTGCACGGTAACACACACACCCGGGACCAGCACAGAGGGGCTCACAGCATCAACACTCCAAAGGGGTCTTGCTTCTCCCATGGCTACAGTTTGGGATGCCAGCAGAAATCAGCCATGCCCTTCTGCCTCTTCTGCCCCTCTGCTCATCTTGCTGTCTTTAACAGATTGCCCCTTTTCTCTCCAGCTTGCTGACGCTGATAGCCTGCGACTATTTTTCCTCCAGCCCACATCATTCTCAACCTCAATTCTGCTTTGCCCCTGCTCACTATCTCTCTGTTGAAGGAGGAGCTCACACTCACCAGCCATCTGGCACAGAGTATTTGCTTTGTTAGCTACCCATCGCCTGTCTTTTGCTCTCCATAATGGCTCCTCTCCCAGGCTATTTCCTGAACTAGTTTGGCCTGTACTTTATCACTTTGCTAAACCCAGCATCTGGCAGCCCATTTTAACACTCTAGGCACAGATTAAACACCAACACCCTGGAATTTAGGGGAGACAAGGCACCCCGAAACTCATAACAATGGAATAAAGATGACACTGGCCTTTTCTGGCATTGTACTTCGCTGCCGGCTCATGTCCAGTTTGCCAGTCAATTTGAGTACCCCTCTTTATCTTCACTCTCTCCTGCCTCTCCAAAATCCACGCAAAGGTCAAGCGGTGTGAGTGTTCATGTCACATCAGAGGCTGGCAGGAAGAGCAAGGGAAGATTACTCAGAAATGAGAGAACGGAGAGCTTTTTCCTTTGAATTTGTCTCTTGCTTTGCAAAGGAAACAGGCCCCGCTGAGCTCCCTGCATGGAGAGAGTTGATTGTCTGGATTATATTGGATATGTGTTGTGTGTGGAGCTGGTGTGTGATGATCCAATTAGTGCCTTGATAGAACGCACAACTCCTGGAGTCGCCGGCTTCCTGGACCAGGGCTTCAGGGCTGATGAGGAGCATGCTGTGTCCCTCCTCCTCCACCACCACCAGTCTCCCACGAGAGTCTCCCAGCTCTTGACGCTGGCTCTGCTTCCAAGCTATCTTCCCTCTCTTGAAGTAGTTCAATGCATTTCTCTTGCTCAGGCTCCCAGAGATTATATGCTCCTCGAAGACACAACGGGTGCCTCCTGAGAAGTCTGCAAGCGGGACCTGAGTGCGAGATCCCCTCCTGTGGCTTCCAGCAGCTGGCCATGGCTAGTTAGCCATTTGATAGCAGTTCTTTCCCTCCCCGTCTTCAAAAACAGTCCAAGCAAGAAGCCACAATTCCTGTGTGGTCACACTGCTGCACAAAGCCCCACATCAGATATTGTCAGTCACATGCGAGTTTTATGGCAGTTCTTTTGCAGAATTACCATATGTGTAGGCAGGCTCTAATATTTCAATCATTCCCCGAGGGGATGAATTCCCTGGGAGCTCATACTGAAGACTGTGTGCCTGCAAAGCTATATGTGAAGTAAAATGAAAACAGTGGGCTGGATCGGGAACACCAACTCCCCAGTCAGTCCCATCCCGTGGAGAGGGACAAATGCATGTTGCCTCCCCAACTCAGCACATTGTCCCAGCTTCCACTGTCTCTGCACATCCATTCAGAGAGTGAGTATGCAGTGTGCGCAGGCAAAAATCTCGCAATTGATTCATAGATCACATTAAGGAAAAATGATGTGGGATGTAATCTGCTAAGAGCAGTCAAGTACAACATTCCTTGTTTTGCTAGAGTGGACACGCAAGGGAATGTTTGGTCCAGCCCAGGCATAGGCAAACTCCAGCCCTCCAAATTTTTGGGACTACAATTCCCATCATCCCTGACCACTGGTCCTGTTAGCTAGGGATGATGGGAATTGTAGTCCCAAACATCTGGAGGGCCGGAGTTTGCCAATGCCTGGTCCAGCCCAACTGCAATCACTAGGTCATGTGGCTTGGAGAACAGCCTTTACCAAAGGTGTCATGGGCTTTGAACTCAGGACCCAAGGGAGAAACGTGCTAAGAGGAAGGCACACTTGGCAAATCCACACCGTGATCATCTCCCGCCCAGAAACCGATGTCCTCACTGCAGAAGGACGTGTGGATCCAGAATTGGCCTTCACAATCACTTATGGACTCATTGTTAAAACCGTGTTTATGGAAGACAATCTTACTCGGCTACGAGGGTTCGCCAAAGAAGAAGAAGACGGATTAGATGAACCTTGTGGCTCCTTCAAAGTAGGCTCCAGATGTTGTTGAACATCTGCTGGGAGTTGGAGTCCGACAATACCTGGAAGGTATCACTGTGCTCTCCATCCTGGGTTTAACATGCACACAGGCAGCCCTTGCATATTACGTGTGGGTTTGCGAAGGCGGCAGAGGCAGGAACAGTGTCCTGGGAGGAATGACCTGCTCTTGTCCCCTCTTCTGTGCAATGGCCATCATGGCTGAGGGAAGGACATTGTCAGATCCAGCCCAGGACCCCTAAGCATATACAGATTCCCCCCCCCCCCTGAGTGAACATCACCAGTTCACACCTGTCTAGGAAGATGAGCAGGAAAATTTCTGAATGATAGGGCTAAGCTAAGGGCTTGGCTACTGGCCCAAGGTTGATGGCTATGAATCCTGATGGCTAATCTTAAATTTTTGGCTGATCTTAAGTTGGCATGAAGTACGCTAGATCCAGCCTCTGCCAAGCAGCTGGTCCAAGTCTGAAAGAGGGAAAAGAGACCTTTAAATTAGAGTTTTTAATCACACCACCCGTTTTTCTGGCTTAACTTGGGTTCCCAGGTCGTGTGACCAAGATGAGCAGATTTAGGATCTTGGCTAAGGCTCCCCCATTGCCACTCCCTGGAACACTCCTTTTCCAGGGGTTACACTTGCTTAAGATCTGCTGGTTTATGCCTGAATCAAAAGACTGAAGTTGCTGTATCTCTGGCTGAACTGGATTTCGGGACTTAACACCCAGTGAGGTTGGCTAAGCCAGGAACCTCCTGGTTCAACCAGAGATCCACTGGCTCTTGCCTTATTTTATATATTGCGTTCATATCTTGCCTTTTTCTCTCCAAGGAGCTCAAAGTGGTGCACCTGGTTCTCCTCTTACTCATTTAATCCTCACAACAACCCTGTGAGGTAGGTCATGGTGAGCGAAGACAGTCACCGACGCCCAAGGTCCGCCCAGTGAGCTTCACGGCTCAGAGGGGACTTGAACCCAGGTCTCTCAGACACATTATCACACGCCACAATTTGTATTCAATGTCAACATTTGACTACAGTTTCAACAATCAACACATTAGTCACTCAAGCAGGAGTTTGTTGTTGTTGTTTCGTCGTTTAGTTGTGTCCGCCTCTTTGTGACCCCCTGGACCAGAGCACGCCAGGCACTCCTGTCTTCCACTGCCTCCCGCAGTTTGGTCAGACTCATGCTGGTAGCTTCGAGAACACTGTCCAACCATCTCATCCTCTGTCGTCCCCTTCTCCTTGTGCCCTCCATCTTTCCCAACATCAGGGTCTTTTCCAGGGAGTCTTCTCTTCTCAGGAGGTGGCCAAAGTCTTGGAGCCTCAGCTTCACGATCTGTCCTTCCAGTGAGCACTCAGGGCTGATTTCCTTCAGAATGGATCTGTTTGATCTTCTTGCAGTCCATGGGACTCTCAAGAGTCTCCTCCAGCACCATAATTCAAAAGCATCCATTCTTTGGCAATCAGCCTTCTTTATGGTCCAGCTCTCACTTCCATACATCACTACTGGGAAAACCATAGCTTGAACTATACGGACCTTTGTTGGCAAGGTGATGTCAGAGTTAGCCACAGTTAAAATGAGGCCAAAGTGTGACACCTTTGTGTGTATTTAAATGGCCTTGAAATAATTCCATGCTTGACTTCTCTTTTCTGCCGAATGCCTACATCTCCATAATTTTAGCTGTATCCAGTAAGTTAAAGGTAAAGGTACCCCTGCCCGTACCGGCCAGTCTTGACAGACTCTAGGGTTGTGCACCCATCTCACTCAAGAGGCTGGGGGCCAGCGCTGTCCGGAGACACTTCCGGGTCACGTGGCCAGCGTGACATCGCTGCTCTGGCGAGCCAGAGCCGCACACGGAACGCCGTTTACCTTCCTGCTAGTAAGCGGTCCCTATTTATCTACTTGCCCACGGGGGTGCTTTCGAACTGCTAGGTTGGCAGGAGCTGGGACCGAGCAACGGGAACGCACCCCGCCACGGGGATTCAAACCGCCAACCTTTCGATCGGCAAGCACTAAGCGCTGAGGCTTTTACCCACAGTGCCACCCGCGTCCATCCAGTAAGTTACGCATAATTAAAAAAGGCTTTAAGAAGCACCACCTGATATATTGATGGTCTTCAGTTGTAGCAGCATCGTAGCGTCAGCCCTTTAAGACATCTCTCTGTTAGCACCGTCCGGAGTTTCCTGGACGCTCTCTAACTCCCAGAGTGCTTTGGTTCAGGATAACTGGCTTATGAATCAGGACGAATATGATATTGATCCAACTATGTCTATTTCATTTCCTGTATTCGCAATTCATTATCCAGCCAGGCATTTATGAGTGCGTGGCATGAACTGAGCGAGGCAAAAATACTCCTTGCTTAATAAAGATCCGTTGTTTTAGGGCCATATGCCCTGAGCTGATTTCACATGCAATTTGGCTAATCATAAGACCCGCCAGCTTCCAATTGCTTAATGAAAGATGCAAATAGGAATAGATCTTTAGGCAAATATTAGCGCATGGGCATATGGCAGTATTGGATGGGTATTGACATTTCTGGGAAAACAGAACTCTTGGATCGATGAATAATAATGTGCAACTGAAAGCAAGCAGCCTAAGAAAGGAGAAAACAATAAGTCTTGATAATATATGTATTCGAGAGCAATGGCTTTAAGAAATGTCATTTGCAGCTTGAAACCCAGCACAGATAAGCCACCATGTTATTGTTGTTGTTGTTTAGTCGTGTCCGACTCTTCGTGACCCCATGGACCAGAGCACGCCAGGCACTCCTGTCTTCCACTGCCTCCTGCAGTTTGGTCAAACTCATGCCGGTAGCTTCGAGAACACTGTCCCACCATCTCGTCCTCTGTCATCCCTTTCTCCTTGTGCCCTCCATCTTTCCCAACATCAGGGTCTTTTCCAGGGAGTCTTCTCTTCTCATGAGGTGGCCAAAGTCTTGGAGCCTCAGCTTCAGGATCTGTCCTTCCAGTGAGCAGTCAGGGCTGATTTCCTTCAGAATGGAGAGGTCTGATCTTCTTGGAGTCCATGGGACTCTCAAGAGTCTCCTCCAGCACCAGAATTCAAAAGCATCCATTCTTCGGCGATCAGCCTTCTTTATGGTCCAGCTCTCACTTCCATCACTACTGGGAAAACCAGAGCTTTAACTATATGGACCTTTGTTGGCAAGGTTGGCAAGCCACCATAGTTTAGGTTTAAACCAGTTGAACATATGGGATGCATGGATCCACAGGGCTTTCTTCCAAGTAGGTGCATTTAGGATAATGTGCCCTTTAAATTTGCTTTCTGGGGCCACTGACCATAAAGGCAGTATCTGCTGCTGAGCCCCAGGAACAGCAGGGAACTGAGGGAAGTCGGGGGTGGGTGGGAGGAAAAATGGAGGGGGGGGGGGAACAAGGATGATGTGTTTTTGGATAATATGTCTTGTTATAATTTTGAATGTTTTTTTTTTTTTTAAAGAAGAAGATTCAAGGCAGATAGAAGAAAGCTTTCTTCTGTCCACTTTCTCAAACCACGAATGATTTTATTTACCGGTACTTCTATCGTGTCACTCATTTCGTTCACTTTTCCTCCTTAAACTAAGTCACCCCCCCCCCCCCATTACAACCTTTTGTGTTGCTCCATTCCCTTGAGCATTTTGGTCGCCCCTTTCTGAACCTTTTCAAGCTCTGCAATGCCCATTGTGAGAAGATGCAGCCTAAGGTCATATAGAATACTAGAATCACGGAATTGGAAGGGTCCCTGAGGATCATCTAGTCCAACCCCCAGCTGTGCAGCTGCCTGGTACGAGGATTGAACCTGCAACCTTGGTGTTATTTGCTGCTTTAAATGAGTGTTTCATCCAAAGATGGCAGGATTAGGGCATGGTCCTTGGAGGAGAGGTGAGATGGAAACGTAAATGTAAACAACAACAACAACAAGAAGAAGTATAGTGAAAGCTATGGTTTTCCCAGTAGTGATGTATGGAAGTGAGAGCTGGACCATAAAGAAGGCTGATCTCCGAAGAATGGATGCTTTTGAATTATGGTGCTGGAGGAGACTCTGGAGAGTCCCATGGACTGCAAGAAGATCAAACCTCTCCATTCTGAAGGAAATCAGCCCTGAGTGCTCACTGGAAGGACAGATCCTGAAGCTGAGGCTCCAAGACTTTGGCCACCTCATGAGAAGAGAAGACTCCCTGGAAAAGACCCTGATGTTGGGAAAGATGGAGGGCACAAGGAGAAGGGGACGACAGAGGACGAGATGGTGGGACAGTGTTCTCGAAGCTACCAGCATGAGTTTGACCAAACTGTGGGAGGCAGTGGAAGACAGGAGTGCCTGGCGTGCTCTGGTCCAGGGGGTCACGAAGAGTTGGACACGACTAAACAACAACAACAAAAAGCAGGGGCATAGCTATGAGACCAATGGAAGATCTATTTCAAGAGACATTTTGTTCTGTTTAGCTTTCTGCACAGCTAAATAGAGTTATGGAGGGGTTGGACTAGAAGACCTTTGAGGTCCTGGCAAGAAACTTCAAACACAAACTTCAAAGACATCTGAAGGCAGCCCTGGTTAGGGAAGTTTTTAATATTTAATGCTGTATTGTTTTTAACACTCAATTGGGAGCTGCTCAGAGTGGCTGGGGAAACTCAGCCAGATGGGTGGGGTATAAAAAAATTATTATTTCCAACTCTATAGTTCTATGATTCTCTTGCTCTCTACACATGTTTATTCACAAATTGTATCACATGTCAAGTAGCATGCTTAGAAAATGATGGTGGCTTGGGGTTGCAATCCTAGACAGACTTGTCTGAGAGTAAGCCCTACTGAACCCAATAGCATCTACCTAGTGCACGGGTGTCAAACACAAGGCCCGCGGGCCGAATCCGGCCCGCCAGACCTCGTCATGTGGCCCGTGTAGTCTGGTCTATATATATATCTGTGAGGGAAGCTTGGGCTGCGGTGCGCGCGCAGGGCGCCTCGGGTCCCTTCTGCGCAGGGGCAGGCGCAGGCCTCCCCCTCCTCCAGCTACCTAGCTGAGACTTATTTGACACGGCGAGGGCGGGGTTGGATATGGGAGGCCGCTGCTGCTGCTCGCAACTTCTTTTCGGGCTCGCCGGGGTGAAATAAGTCCTGGCGGGAGTGCAGCGCGCCTGCGCGAGGTGGAACGCGGAGAAGGGCAGAGCCGGCTTCGCGTGCGTTGGAGAGAGGGAGACCGAGAGCGCGCTTGTGTTTCGGGAGCGCGCCCTGTGAATACTCGGGGCGGCGTGCTTTTGCTTTGCTTTTCTTTATTTATTTCTTTAGGCGCGTTTCCGCGCTGCCCAATGAACAGCATCCTCCGCCTCTGGGGATTCGTGATTCAAAAGCAAATTCGATACGCAAGTGCATGTTTTGTAAATAACGTCAGGCGCGGCTTCCGCAGGGTGTGCGTTGCAAAAATTTATATATGGGGGGAAAGCTGATAAGGAATTGGTTTATTTTTTAGGGTATTTACACATCATGCAATTTTTCCCTCAATGTTATTACAGGGTCCGGCCATCAGTTCCCACCCTCCTCAAAGGTTTAGGGTAGGTAGCAAAGGGGGGGAAATCCAAACAAATGCTCGATTAAAAATTGGGGAATGAGAAAAATTAAAACCTGCACATCTTGTGTAACTTAAACACCAAGCCAAGCAGGAAACAATTTTTATGTTCATATATGTATTCAAATGAAATCAAGGTGTAGTGTTCCATGAGCCAGAAGCTTTGCATTACTTAATCCAGCTGTTAAAGGTGTCATGGGCTTTGAAGACACTCGAACTCGAACCAGCCCTTTGAGGGTGACCAAACTGCTGATGCGGCCCCCGGTGAATTTGAGTTTGACACCCCTGACCTAGTGGCTGGGGAGACCCAGCCAGATGGGCGGGGTATGTATGTATGTATGTATGTATGTATAACTAACTAACTAACTAACTCCCTCCCTCTGTGTAAGCATGCATAGGATTGTGCTATTAGTATGTTGTGGCTTCAGTACCCCCTTCAAGCATCCTTGTTATTACAGATTCATGATGATTTGTGCCCTGATGTTATCGGAGCGGTTACACGCTGTCCTGCTTTTGAGACCCTTTTGCACCTAGAAACCTTTTGGGGTGGACGATCTGTTTCCTTTCCGACTGGAGGATGCCCCAGAGCTTCCTGCCTTTAACTTTTTTTATCCTACAAACGATCACAGGGTTTGGGGGGGTTTTTGGTCCCGCTTTTGTTGCGGGTATAGCACAAGAACGCCCCCTGCGGACAGGAGTCGTGCGAGGACTCCCGAGGGAGCATTGCGGAAGGTCTAACAAAGCGCATTGACGTGTGGGCGGTCCGCGCCTCTGGAAGCACAGAACCCTAAGTTGGAAGAGACCCAAAGGGTCATCTAGTCCAACCTCCGCAATGCATGACGGGTTGCAGAATATCCCCGAGGGAAAGCCGCCGGACTGGAGGGGCCCTGGAGGCAGCCCCTTCAAAGGGAGAAAAAGAACACAGCTGCTCCCTCCAGGCACCTTAAAATAATCATCCGGGGGGCAAATATGCCCGAATTCTCCTTTGAGCAAAGTAAAAAGTCCGGTGCTTGAGGTGCGCATCCATTTGAATCCGGAGGGAAATTATCCTGTGGTGGTTTTTTAAAAAATATTTTAATTTTAATTTTTTTGCAACTGAATATGTTTATTTGTGCCGCTTTAGGTTGCGATCCTCCTACTCAGGGAATGACACGTGGACTTCAAGGCGGGCGGGTTACTTTCGAATAAGTGGCTGAGATCTAGGACAAATTGACTAAAAAGATGAGGGGAGAAGAAAAGCAAACAAACAGCGCAAGTAATTTAGAATGTCGTTTCCGACATAAAATAGAGGGTTTGGAATCTGGCGCTAGATAAAATAGGCAAAGGTGGAACGTAAACAGGCGAGGGTCAATAATATTAACAAAAGTAATAAAATCCCATAAATGTGAACCCCAGCGCCTGTGATTTATGATCGTTCCTCCTCCTTGGGGAGCGGGGGAGGATTTTCCAGTTTTAAGTTTCCTTTTGCTGAGACGATCCATCTGTTTTCTCCAGAGTAATCCCCTTCGAATGGCCACCTGGCCGACGGAGGCTGAAAATGCTTCTTCTTTGGCGATCCCTCGTAGCCTAGTAAGATTGTCTTCCATAAACACGGTTTTAACAATGAGTCCGTAAGTGACTGTGGAGGCCAATTTTGGATCCACATGTCCTTCCACAGTGGGGACATTGGTTTCCGGGCAGGAGTTGATCACGGTGTAGATTTGCCAAGCGTGCCTTCCTCTTAGCACGTTTCTCCCTTTCATCCTGAGTTTGAGCATCTTCAAAGCCCATGACATCTTTGGTAAAGGCTGTTTTCCAACTGGAGCGCTCACAGGCCAGTGTTTCCCAGTTGTCAGTGTTTGTACTACATTTTTAAAGATTTGCCTTGAGACAGTCTTTGAACCTCTTTTGTTGACCACCAGCATTACGCTTTCCATTTTAAAGTTCGGAATTTAGTTGCTTTGGAAGACGATGATCAGGCATCCGCACATGACCAGTCCAACAAAATTGATGTTGAAGAATCATTGCTTCAACACTGGTGATCTTTGCTTCTTCCAGTTCACTGATATTATTTCGCCTGTCTTCCCAAGTGATGCATAAAAATTTTCGGAGACACCCTTGCTGAAATCTTTCAAGGAGTTGGAGATGGCGTTTATAAGTGGTCCATGTTTCACAGGCATACAATAAGGTTGTAAGTACAATAGCTTTGTAAACAAGCATTTTGGTTTCCCTGCGAATGTCCGGGTCCTCAAACACTCTGCACTTCAATCGGGAGAAAGCCGTACTCCCAGAGCTCAGGCGATGCTGGATTTCAGCATCAATGTTGGCCCTTGTGGAAAGATAACTGCCTAGGTAGAAGAAGTGATTGACATTTTCCAACGTTACACCATTGAGTTGGATTTGTGGTGCTGCAGAGGGGTTATTTTGTACTTGTTGGTGCAGCACTTTGGTTTTTTGGATGTTGAGCGATAGGCCAAGCTTTTCATAAGCTTCTGCAAAGATATTTAGGATGGTTTGGAGGTCATCCTCTGAGCGTGCGCACACTACGATGTCATCAGCATTCTGAAGCTCTATGGCGGAAGATACGGTAACCTTCCTCTTTGCTTTCAGCCTGCTCAGATTGAAGAGCTTTCCATCTGTTGCTTACTTAGAGAGTAGGACGGTTGAAGACTGAGCTGTGTGGAATTTTCTTCTGAGTAAGCGCGCATAAGGGACGGGCACTGCAGTGGATCGGGGCCTCTGCAAGCCAAAACTTTGTAAGGACAGGCAGGGAGTTGTGAACAGTGGGGTGGCTTTTAATATTCTGGAGAAGACAGGTGAATTGATCCGCGACCCCCGCCCCTATGCCAGTTCCTTATCGATTCAAGAAAAGAGAGGGATCGATGGAGAGGATCGATTAGCGGGGGGGGGGGGGGCTCCGACGAGATTACTTTTTTAAAATAACCGATCGGCGGGATCCAACTAAAGTCCCAGTTATGTGAGTTGACGTATTGCTGGGTCCATGGCTGCATTTTACTCGGGAGTAATTCTCCCCTCTCCCAACTCCCAAGTAAGCGTATATGGGACTGCAGGGTACGCGACCCTAAGCAACTTGGGTATGTAGCCCTACCACAGAGGCATGTTTACTCAGAGGTAAGGCTCACTCCCACGTAAGTGCACTTCTCTCAATATTTGGGAATAACAATATAGCAAAGCCATCATGGCTACTAGCCATCGATAGCCCTCTCCCCCTCAATGAATTTGGCTGATCCTCTTTTAAAGCCATCCAGCCTCCTGTGGCAGTGAGTTCCGTAGTTTGATTATGCACCGCATGCAGAACACTTCCTTTTATCCGCCCGACATTCATCTCGCGTGGGTGTCCTTGAGGTCTAGTGTCTTGTATAATCTAGTATATTCTTTGAAAGCGGGGATTCCACAAGCTCAGCGCGCCTTGAATGCGCTTAGTTTTCCAGCCGGCTTCAGAGAACGCAGGGGCGCCCCTTATTCCGGTTTAGTCGACGGAGTGAAAGGGACGAAAACTCGGGTGTAGATCTGCTACACCCCTCCACGCCCCTTTAAAGCCATAGCTTAGTGGACAGGACACCTGCTTGGCGTGCAGAAGGTCCCAGGTTAAATCCTTGGCTGCATCTCTGTGTAAAGCTGGGAATACCACCACCGCCCCCCCCCCCCAAGTCTTGGAGAGCTGCTGCCGGCCAGAGTAGGCAACACTTGGTCTGAGTCAATGTAAAGGAGGTTCCTGTGTCCCTATTCCACACTACTAACCTGACATCAGAATCATAGAATCTTAGAACTGTAGAGGTGGAAGGGACCCCGAGGGTCATCTAGTCCAACCCCCTGAAATGCAGGAATCTCATCTGAAGAACTTCCTGACAGTAAGAGCTGTTCGACCGTGGAATTTGCTGCCAAGGAGTGTGGTGGAGTCTCCTTCTTTGGAGGTCTTTAAGCAGAGGCTTGACAACCATATGTCAGGAGTGCTCTGATGGTGTTTCCTGCTTGGCAGGGGGTTGGACTCGATGGCCCTTGTGGTCTCTTCCAACTCTATGATTCTATGATTCTATGAAGCTTCCCTGACAGATGGCCATCCAACTTCTGCTTAAAAACCTCCAAGGAAGGAGAATCCACAATCTCCCGAGGTAGACTGTTCTGCTGTCAAACAACTCTTACTGTGAGAACGTTTTTTCCCTACGTTTAGTCAGAATCTCCTTTCTTGTTACTTGAAGCCATGAGTTCTAGTCCTACCCCCCAGAGCAGGAGAAAACAAGCTTGTTCCCTCTTCCATGTGACAGCCCTTGAGATATTTGAAGCTGGCTATCTTATCTCCTCTCGGTCTCCTCCTTTCCAGGCTAAACATACCCAGCTCCTTCAACCGTTCCTCATCAGGCCTGGATTCCAGACCCTTGATTATCTTGGTCGCCCTTCTCTGCACACCTTCCAGCTTGTCCATGGCCTCCTTAAATTGTGGTGCCCAGAACTGGACGAAGTATTTAGGCCGTAGTTCTGGACACATTTATTTTGCAGCGGGAAGTTTTCCTGAATTTCGCAGGACTTAACTACCGAATAAATACGATCCGCCTGGAAGAAGGCTAGAGGCGAAAACCGTATTCCCTCGACCCGTATTGATTCTTGGGGCGATCCTGAGGATGCTTCCTCGGAAGTTAGTTTCACTGTTCAGGAGAGCATCCTGAAATATGTTCAGGATCTCAGCCTGAAGTTGTCATCCTGTCTGCACCCTGACCCAGGGAGTCCATCCCACTGAACCCCATTAGAGAAACAGTGTGGTCTAGTGGTCAGAGTGTGGACTAGGACCCCGGAGACTCGGGTTCAAATCCCCACACGGCCACGAAGCTCACTTTGGGTGCCCGTCACAGCCTCTCAGGGGATTAAATGAGGAGGGGGAAAACCGTGCGCGCCACCTTGAGCTCCTTGCAGGAAAAGGTGGGATTTAAAGGCAATAAATAAAAGAAAATAAGAGGAATAAACGCGACAGGAAGCGTTTGAACCTGCAGCTACGATTGCAAGAGCGCAGCCACGGACACAATCGCGCCGTAGGAGATAGTTCCGAGTTAAAACACATCTGTGATCTTGTGAATCTGCGGAAGCGGAGTTAGAAAAGAAGCGGATACTGCAGGGGGCCCAATCCAGCAGTAAATTCTGCGGCCCCGCGGAGGGCGCTCCCCTTCCTTTCAGGGAATCGGGCGCAACAGAACTTCTCGCTGGACTGGGCCTCAAATCGCCAACTAGACTCCCCAAGTCTCAAGCCCTAAGCAAGTTCAGAGAAGTGGATCCGAATGAAGCCGACAAGGTTTCCACTGGATTGTCTCAGGACAGATAAAAGGAAACCCTTCTGGATGCAGCGCAGTTAAACTGTGGAACTCCTTCCCGCAGGAGGCAGAGATGGCCATTAACTTTGATGGCTTGAAAAGAGGATTAGACAAAATCATGGAGGAGGGGATAGGACTATGGATGGCTCCTAGCCAGGATTGCACCTCCCTCCACGGTCAGAGGCACCAAAGCCACAGGAGGAGAGAATCGCTCGGATCCTGTTTCCCACAAGAGGCATCTGGTTGGCCACTGTGGGAACAGGATGCTGGACTAAGATGGGCCCTGGCCTGATCCAGAAGGTTCTTCTCACGCTCTTATGGCTATGGTTGCAAGGAGGCGGCCAGGCATACACTCAGGCCACAGGCGTTAATCCGGAGTTAAGAGAGGGCTCGTGTACCCATGGGGTTAAAGAGAAGCCGATTGTGCCCGAGGTTACAAGGGAAATTGGATCTATCCGGAGGAGAGGGCCCAATCCGGCGGTAAATTCTGCGGCTCCACCTTCGTTTCAGTGGATCTTGCGCAGCAGAACTTCCCTCCGGATTGGCCCCCAAATCTCCACCTAGATGCCTCAAGGCTTAAGTCCTGAGCAAATTCGGAGAAGCGGATCCGAATGAATCCGACCAGACTTCCATTCGGCTGCCTGAAAAGCGAAGCAGCGAGGTTTTGATGAGCGGGTCTCTAGTCAGTATCCTGGCTCCACGTCTGTCATTTCCACCCTCTCTGGAAGGAGCAGGCTCCTGCCCTTTGTAGCTTCCCGGTTGGGAAGGAAGGAGGGATTCGCAAACGCCCCCCTGTTCACCCTCCCCTGCACCCAACGCCCACTCCTCCAGGCCAAAGATCTCCCCTGTGCTTTCGGATTTGCGAGCGCGCATCTTTGCGGCCAGGGAAGAGATTTGGGGTTGCGTGTGTGTGTGTGTGCGGGCGCGCGTGTTGCGTGTCCTGTGGGAGCAAGCGTCGCCATGCCTCCTCCTCCTCTTCTTTTAGCCCCCTCACTTGGGGGTTACCAGATCCGCGCGCTTAATGGGGTGTCAAAAAGCGCCGGGCTCCTTTTTGCGGGGAGGGGGAGTTGTTACACCCCTTCCTTGACGTCAGCAAAAGGCATTATAAAAGGGGGGCGTCGGTAGAGATCCCAGAAGCCACGATCTCCCCCCGTGAGCTTAGCAGCGATCCCGAGGAGCGGAGACGTCGCAGCATCAGCAGCGCCACTCCACCGCCTCGCCCCGTCCCGTCGGGCTCTCCTGCGCTCTTCGCCTCCTTCCTCCGCTCGCTTTCCCCGGGAAAGAGCTGCTCTCTCCGGCTTCGCCAGCATGCTGACCTGCCGCCTCCAGTGCGCCCTCGCCCTGCTCGTCTCGGTCGCCCTGGCGCTGAGTACCGTGGCCGCCGCCCCCTCGGACCCGAGGCTCCGGCAATTCCTGCAGAAGTCGCTGGCCGCAGCGGCGGGGAAACAGGTAAGGGACCCAGGAGTCCGAGGGAGGGTGGAGGGAGAGAAGGGCGTGGGGAGCAGAGCTAGAAGGAAGCCGGAGCGTCTCTGAGCAGGTGCAGAATCCCTTTTCCTTATCACTACTTCGAAGCAGTAGCAGCTGCTGGATCAGACCCTAGACCTGCTTCCCCTTAATGCAGAGGTAGACTGCCGCTGTCCATAGAAGTTCCACTCCTCAGTTCTATAAAGAGTTAATACGAACAGCAGAAGATATCCCAAATGGGTGTTGGGCGAGAGGTTATTTTATTTTACTCATTTAATAAGATTTTCTCCAATGACAAACGAAAGTGTAAACCATAAAGCATCTGAGCCTGGGAGGACAAAGATATAGTGCATTCATTTATTTTATAAAACCTCAAAGCAGTTTACAAAGAGAATAAAGCAATAAAATTATGGGTCAAATCAGTCAAAACAACTCTGAGATATTCAAAAGGTAAAACTGCCAATGAAATAGACTTACACATGCATCAGCTATCTAAATATCTGGGTAGGTTTGTCCAGACAAAAATGTTTTTTGCAGGTGGTTAAAAGAGTACAGTGCAGATACCTGTCAATAGGCAGGGAGTTGTAAAGTGTAGTGCTGCCACAGTAAACTACTGATTTCTCACAAATGTGGAATGACCATTATGTGGCACCTGTAACAGTGCCAGCTGCAAAGGAGCAATCAAGCATTGACTCATGCGAAGATTCCCTTTACCAATAACAAACAAACAAAATCAAGGTATTCTCTACCTCTGAGTCCCGTCGTTATTGAGAATAGAAGTTCTGTGAAATCTGGTATGAGCCAGACATTTGCACCTACTGGTGGCCCTGAGATGCAAGGAATCATGCCATATAGAAGATATATACTGAGCTCAGTCCCTCTCTCTCTCTTCCTCAAAGGAATTGGCCAAGTATTTCCTGGCAGAATTGCTCTCAGAACCAAGCCAGGCGGACAACGAGGCCCTGGAATCAGACGATTTGTCCCGTGGAGGCGAGCAGGATGAGGTGAGGCTGGAGCTGGAGAGATCGGCCAACTTGAACCCAGCTCTGGGACCCAGAGAGCGCAAAGCCGGTTGCAAGAACTTCTTCTGGAAGACATTCACATCCTGTTAGCTCGATAAACCTCTTCCTTTCCCCCTGTCTCCACCTCCAGCCTCTCCTTTCTTTCCCAGTCCCTTCATGCCAGGAGCTGAAGACTGTATTGTATAAAATTCATTGTTAAGGTAACATGAAAAGGAAAAAACAACACCTCACTTTGATTTTGAAGTTGTTTTAATAAAACAGTCAGTTTCAATTGTACACAATTTCCTTGGCGTTTGTGATTTTTGACTATTTCTTCATGACACACTGACCCCCAACCAACCCCATCCCACATTGCAAGTCACTCTTGTAGGAACGTTCAGGGAGGCAGGAGAGGATATATTGTTAAATAATACCCTTCCTAACGTGTTAGCAAGTCCCTTTACTTAGCAGAGCGCACCCCCCATTCTAATACACAGTGGTTAACTTGTTGCAGGCTCGTTTGAGCCTCTCAATATAAAATTCCTGGTAAGATCCCTTCTTGTCCCCCTTAAAAAGAATAGACACGACAATCTTATGTTAAAAGTATAAAAGTAGTTTACTCACATTCATTCAGTTCACAGTTGGATCCCTGAAGGCAAACTTAGGCTACTAAAGTATGTGGAACTATCCCATAAGGGAGTCAGTCCCAAGTGACTGCAGACAGGCAGTCATTTCTGCTCACACGTTGAAAGCAAGATGGAGAAAAGGAGAAACAAAAAGAGGAGGGGGGCTGTGTGCCTTTTGGTTTTGTTAACTGCACAGGTAAGGTCACGCCCATGTCTAGTCACATGCAAAGGAAGTTGTGTCCCAGCCCAGCAGGAAACAGGAAGTTAGATTCTTGGCTGGTACAAAGCATCCTGCTGCATGCCCACTCTAGGAATGCTGTACTTGACTGCTATGTGTTTCACATCCCACAACTCTGATGTGCCCTTTTTAATCCCTTCTTGCAATAAAGTTTGTGCTTCAAAGTGTCATGGTTATAAATTTTCTTTCTGCCCTTCTGTAGAGTTCAGGTGAAAAAGCGATGTCATGAGGGAGACCTCTAAAACCATCTCTAGTTTCCCTGGTTTTAGGAGGATTGAGTCCAGTGCAGGCTCTTCAATTTAATATTTGTTTAAGTGGAGATGTCAGGAGGTCTTTCACAGGCCAAGGACATCCTTGAACCCAGCACTCATGCTTAAGACGTGTGTCTGCAAAAAATAAATTAAAAAAAATAGATGGAATTTCCAGAATGGTTAGACACATACTATTTTCACAGATAAGACATTTTGGCAGTGAAATAAACTGACTACACAAATGTTTTAAAGTATATTGGCTCTTAACTTAAGATATTAAAATTTGCCCTGGTGAGAAGCAGAAAAGTCAGCTATCAGTAGCTGTTAGAAAAGAGAGAGACACCACTGTGATGAAACCTTTCTAGCTCAGCCTTCCACAACTCAGTGCCTTCCAGATGTTTTGGACTATGCATCCCATAATTGTTAGCCACATTTGGCCACGTTGACCAGGCTTAATGGTGTGGGAATGTTCAGGGAGGCAGGAGAGGATATATTGTTTAATTATATCCTTTCCAACTTGTGTTAACAAGTTCTACAATTTAGCAGAGTAACATCCCCCCTTTTAAACTTGCACAGCGGATAGGTTTGCCAGGCTTGTATAAGCCTCTAAAATAAGTTTCCTGGTAATTTCACCTTTAGTCTCTCATAAAAAGAATAGACATGACACAGTCTTGTAGAAAAGTATATAAAAGTGTTTACTCACATTCTGTTCACAAATGGATCCCAGAAGGCAGACTTAAGTTACAAAATATATACACCTGGAATCTATCCCATAAAGAGATAGTTCCTTTGTCCTCTCTTGGCTGCAAGCCAGGAGAGCATGTCAGGCTAAGGAGATGTTGCTTCTTCAAGGAATGGAGTCCGAGAGAGATGGCTGCCTCCACTGAGGTATTTTGTTACCTACACAGGTGAGGCCACACCCACCTCTGGTCACATGCAGAGGAAGTCTGTCCCAGTCCAGCAGGGAACAGGAAGTTCTGACTGGCTGGTCCAGACATTCCCTTTTATGTCCACTCTAGGAATGTTGTACTTGACGGCTCTGTGTTTCACATCCCACAGATGGGAGTCCTAGTCCAGGAGTTCTGGGTTGGGGAAGACTGTTTACATTATCTGCTTAGGTGTGGTTTGGTAATTAAATACGTTGCACTGAATATCTTTCATAAGAAAACTTGCTGGATCAGGCCAATAGCCCATCTGTTCCAGCATTTGCCAAACACATTCAATCATCTCTCATGCAAATTATCCTAGTAGTTAATGACAATCATATATACCGGCAGAGGATGTAACCCAATGTCCAGTACAGTGGTACCTCGGGTTAAGAACTTAATTCATTCTGGAGGTTTGTTCTTACCTGAAACTGTTCTTAACCTGAAGCACCACTTTAGCTAATGGGGTCTCCCGCTGCTGCACGATTTCTGTTCTCATCCTGAAGCAAAGTTCTTAACCCAAGGTACTATTTCTGGGTTAGCAGAGTCTGTAACCTGAAGCCTATGTAACCTGAAGCGTATGCAGTGGCGTAGTGTGGGTTGTCAGCACCCGGGGCAAGGCAAGTAATTTGCGCCCCCCCCCCGCTGCACTGTCCCTCCCCCAGATAGTCCCTCGCTCTCTCTCCGCACCACACTGCACCGCACGCCTGGCACCCCCCGCCCCCACAGTGGGCGGCGACCCGGCGGCTCGGATCAGATTCGCACAGCCAGCACTGCAGTGAGAGAGAGAGTGAGTGAGCCATGTAGGGGCAGAGAGCTGTGAGTGCGAGTGCCCCCCCCCAGATGTTGCGCCCGGTGCGGCCGGCCCCCCCTGCACCCCCCACGCTACGCCACTGAGCGTATGTAACCTGATGTACCACTGTACTGTGTTGAAAATATCATTCCCGCATGTTGTGTTCTGGCTTGGCCCAGAGTTGCCCGGTGGCCAGAGCACCTGCTTATTGCAGAAAGTCCTAAGTATCTCCCTTCAACACATTCACAAAAACATGGCTCTCAAGTGACAAGGAATGGAAAAGACCCTTCTCTCCCTTGGATCGTACAAAGCTTCTGCCAACTAGAGCTGGAAATCTGCAGCAATGGGCTGATCCATTAAGAGGCAGCCTCATGTCTTCACCATCAAATAATTTCCCCCTAATTAAAAGCAATAAAAGATGCTCCCTTTATGCTTATAATGGACAGCAACTTAGAGTCTTCTTTTTCTCCTCCTTCTCCTTCTCCTCCTTGGCTTATAAGGTCTTAAGAACAATGGCCTCTCTAGTATCTGTGGGAATGTTCAGGGAGGCAGGAGAGGATATATTGTTTATCAATATCCTTCCTAACGTGCGCTAGCAAGTTCCTTAACTTAGCAGAGTTTCACATTCCCCCTTTAAATGCACAGCATATAGCTGGTTGCAGGCTTGTGTAAGCCTCTCACTATTATATACAATTCAGTATTGAATTTTATATTCCTGGTAAGTTCCTTTTTATCCCTCTTAGAAGAATAAACACACAACGATATTGGGGATAGTATATAAAAGACTTTTACTCACACCTTCAGTTCGCAGTTGGATCCCTGATTGCAGACTGCAGATTGCTAAAGAGCTGCTCCAATGACGAAGTAAGACAAAGAGAGGAAGTGTGCAGCGTGCCTTGTCCTTTTGTGTGACCTAGGAAGGCAAGGTCATGCCCACCTCTAGTCACATGCAAAGGAAGGATGCTCCAGCCCAGGAGGAAACAGGAAGTTTTTGACTGGCTGGACCAAAGATTCCCCCGCATGTCCACTCTAGGAAAACAAGGAATGTTGTACTTGACTGCTACTTATGTATCACATCCCACAGTATCCTGTTCTCACAGTGGCCAAACAGATGCTCTGATGGGAAACTCACAAGCAGGACCTGAGCATAAGAGACCTCTCTCCTCCTGTGATTTCCAGCAACTGGTATTCAGAGGCAAAGTATAGACATCCTGACTAGTCGCCATTGTTAGTGTTCTCCTCCTCCATGAATTTGTCTAATCCTCTTTTAAATTCTTCTAGGTTGGTGGCCCTCACTGCCTCCTGCAAGTTCCAAAGTTTAACTATTCATGACAAGAGCATAGCTGTCAAGTGTCCCTTATTTGAAGGGACAGTCCCTTATTCCAGCACCATGTCCCGCTGCTGTCCCTTATTGATGGATGTCCCTTAAATGTCCCTTAAATGATGTCCCTTAAATGTCAAAGGAAGCAGCTCCTCTCCCTCCCTCCCTGCTGGCCAGGGAGGAGGGAGGCTCCAACTGTGTTGCTTGGCTGTGTTGCTCACCCAATAAGAAGTCTAAGAACGACCGGGGGTGGAGCTTGCATGCCTTGTGTGTGGCTAGTTAATGCAAGCTGAGGGGGTTTTGAATGCTGGGCGCCATTTTGTTGCACGTGCTGCTGCAAACTTTGCAGTGCAAAGCCAGGCCGGGGAGCCATCTTAAGTTGAGGCTGCATAGGCCTTGTGGTGCATGTGATTCAGATTCTATTCAGTTGAACCTCTGGTTACAAAGTTGGTTGGACAGTGTTCTCGAAGCTACCCAGCATGAGTTTGGCCAGACTGCAGGAGGACAGGAAGACTGGAGTGCCTGGAACAGGTGAGGCTGCAGGTCCCTTATTTTCAAGGCTGCTGGTCCCTTATTTTCAAATCTGTAAGTTGACAGCTATGGACAAGAGACCAAAAAAAAAAAGGTCTCAAAGTGACTTAAAAGCATTTAAAGAGCCTAAGTATACATGAATGGCTACATTAAATAGCTCATAAGCAGTCACAGACAACCCTTTGGCAGCAACACCTCCTCAGTGGCAGCTGTTTTTTTGTGGTTGTGCACAAAAGTTTGCAATTTCCACACAGTCACAGACCGGGCGCCACACCTTGTTCTTTCAACTTGCTACCACAACATTAGAGCTAGAGAGAGTTTTGTGTGTCTCATTCCTCGTCCCGCAATGTCAAGGACACGCACACAGATGCTGGAAGGAGGCTAAAGATTTCATTAAATTCTCATGTTAAGGATTTCTACCGATTCTGAAGAACAGTAGTAGGGTTTGGCAGCAAGGAAAACCTTCAGCTGAGCTATGTGGTCTGCCCTCCATGCAGTTTCAGGGGAAATCACATGAGTGCTTGTGAACCAAACATCACCGTAATATGTCAAAGTCTTCCAGGAAAGAACAGTAGACTTTGGCTCCTGGGTCTAGGACAGTTCATTTCATGCCAAGTGCTCCCCATTCCCCAGGAGAAGGGTCATAGCTCAGTGGCAGAAGATCTTAGGTTCAATCCCTGCCCTCTCCAGGTTCCCAATGGGTGAGAATTTGTCTAATAATTCTTGGGAGCTGCTGCCAGTCAGTGTAGACAGCACCGCGCTAGATGGGACCCATGGTCTGATGAGGCAGCTTCCCAAGTTCCTATTAAATCAGCCCATGGTTCAGAACCATGAGCTCTGGAAACTTGTTTTATTTCAAAGTGAAGAGCTGTGGCTCAGTGGCAGAGAATGTGGCTTGAGGGAAGGAAATCTGCAAGATCTCTGCTGCAGTCACCACAACTGGAAGGCCGTGTACAGTTCTGGTCACCTGGCCTCAAAAAGGATCTTGTAGAACTGGGAAAGGAACAGGATGCTGGACTGGATGGGTCCCTGGCCTGATCCAGCAAGTTCTTCTCACGCTCTTATGGCTATGGTTGCAAGGAGGCGGCGAGGCACACACTCAGGCCACAGGCGTTAATCCGGAGTTAAGAGAGGGCTCGTGCACCCACGGGGTTAGAAGAGAAGCCGATTGTGCCCGAGGTTACAAGGGAAATTGGATCTATCCCGAGGAGATTGAAACGAAGGGCCCAATCCGGCGGTAAATTCTGCAGCTCCACCTTCGTTTCAGTGGATCGTGCGCAGCAGAACTTCCCTCCGGATTGGCCCCCAAATCTCCACCTAGATGCCTCAAGGCTTCAGTCCTGAGCAAATTCGGAGAAGCGGATCCGAATGAATCCGACCAGACTTCCATTCGGCTGCCTAAAAAACGAAGCAGCGCGCCTGGAGGTTTTGATGAGCGGGTCTCTCGTCAGTTTCCTGGCTCCACGTCTGTCATTTCCACCCTCTCTGGAAGGAGCAAGCTCCTGCCCTTTGCAGCTGCTCCGGGAGAGTAACAATTCCTCCATGGGGAGGGAATGAGGGATTCGAAAACGTCCCCCTGCGCACCCTCCCCTCCACCCGACGCCCACTCCTCCAGGCCAAAGATCTCCCCTGTGCGTTCGGACTTGCGAGCGCGCCTGTGGGAACTTTGCGTACCGATTCTCCGTTAACAGGGCAGCTTTGCGGCCAGCGAAGACATTTGGGGTTGCGTGTGTGCGCGCGCGTTGAGTGTCCTGTGGGAGCAAGCGTCGCCATGCCTCCTCCTCCTCCTCCTCTTCTTTTATCCCTCCCTCTGCAGACACGTGTCAGCCCCCTCACTTGGGGGGGTAACAGATCCGCGCGCTTAATGGGGCGTCAAAAAGCGCCGGGCTCCTTTTTGCGGGGGGGGGAGTTGTTACACCCCTTCCTTGACGTCAGCAAAAGGCATTATAAAAGGGGGGCGTCGGTAGAGATCCCAGAAGCCACGATCTCCCCCCGTGAGCTTGGCAGCGATCCCAAGGAGCGGAGACGTCGCAGCATCAGCAGCGCCACTCCACCGCCTCGCCCCGTCCCGTCGGGCTCTCCTGCGCTCTTCGCCTCCTTCCTCCGCTCGCTTTCCCCGGGAAAGAGCTGCTCTCTCCGGCTTCGCCAGCATGCTGACCTGCCGCCTCCAGTGCGCCCTCGCCCTGCTCGTCTCGGTCGCCCTGGCGCTGAGTACCGTGGCCGCCGCCCCCTCGGACCCGAGGCTCCGGCAATTCCTGCAGAAGTCGCTGGCCGCAGCGGCGGGGAAACAGGTAAGGGACCCAGGAGTCCGAGGGAGGGTGGCGGGAGAGAAGGGCGTGGGGAGCAGAGCTAGAAGGAAACCGGAGCGTCTCTGAGCAGGTGCAGAATCCCTTTTCCTTACAACTACTTCTAAGCAGTAGCAGCTGCTGGATCAGACCCTAGACCTGCTTCCCCTTAATGCAGAGGTAGACTGCCGCTGTCCATAGAGGTTCCACTCCTCAGTTCTATAAAGAGTTAATACGAACAGCAGAAGATATCCCAAATGGGTGTTTGGCGAGAGGTTATTTTATTTTATTCATTTAATAAATTTTCCCCTAGAAATGGTAAATCCGGATTAACTGGGTGGGGATACAGGTTGGCATTTTGATGAAGCTCACTGCACAACGGAACTGCTGAGTTAAGTGTCACAGGTAGCACTGACCTCTCAGCAAAAAACGGGTTGGAAGCGCCCTTACATGCACCTACTGGGTGTAAATCTATTTGCACTCAATGGGGGGCTAGATGACCCAGACCTTCCAGACCTTGTACTAGATGACCCAAAGCCAGTATGGTGTAGTGGTTAAGAGCGGTAGTCTCGTAATCTGGGGAACCGGGTTCGATTCCCCTCTCCTCCACATGCAGCTGCTGGGTGACCTTGGGCCAGTCACACTTCTCTGAAGTCTCTCAGCCCCACTCACCTCACAGAGTGTTTGTTGTGGGGGAGGAAGGGAAAGGAGACTGTTAGCCGCTTTGAGACTCCTTAAAAAGGGAGTTAAAGGCGGGATATCAAATCCAAACTCTTCTTCTTCTTCTTCTTCTTCTTCTTCTTCTTCTTCTTCTTCTTCTTCTTCTTCCAATTCTACAGTTCTACAGTTCTATGATTATATGCGTAAGCTTGTGCTGTAGCGCAAGAAACATGCAAGTAGACAAAGGCTGTAAACGAACAGCGTGAACTTAAAAAAAATCAGTCATAAAGCCAGCCTCAGATGCAACCACACCACAACCGAAATTAATCCCGCTCGCTGGTATAGACATCTGGGAGACATGACTGAGAGACGCAAATTCCAAAGGTCCTAGGACTTCCTCGACAGTTGGGGTGTGTCTTAGACTAAACTCTGACCAGGGGGACGCCTGTAGCTCAGAGTCCAAGCACGCCATGCTCCGAGGTTTAATCCTTGGCCAAAGCTCAGTGACAGAACATCTGCTTTGCGTGCAGAACGTCCCAAACTCAATTCCCACTGGCAACCTCTCCAGCTGGGAGAGACTTCTGCTGGAAACCACAGAGAGCCACTGGTCAGGGTAGACAACAGTGGACTAGTTGGGTCAGCAGGTTCTGACTCAGTATAAGGCAGGTTCCCATGTTCCTTTTAAATCAGACCTTAATTCGGGACCATGAGAACTGGAATCTGTTTTATTTTTCAGGGGAAGAGCTCAGTGGTAGAGCATACGCATCTGCATCTGCGCTGCAATTTCCCCACCCCACATTGTTGTCATCAGTTTCAAAAGCACAACTAAAACACATGCAATACTAGAGAAAAGCTTCCCCGGAATTTCCTAACAGCAGAAAGCATTTTTATGTTTTCATCCAGTCCTTTTATGCAATAGGGAACTGGCCAGGGCTAACAGAGTTGTTTGGTGCGGAGCTCTCCGTGGTGCTGAAAAGAACATCACTCCAACAGCTCAGCCTGACCAAGCCTTGCATCCTAGCGAGTGTGTTTACATTGCAGGCTTAAGAAAGTGACCAGAGGGATGTTGCAGAGGGGGAAGGAAGTTGGCTTCAATGCCATGTAAGAGCACAGAGTTTCAGGGGCCAACTGTGTTGGCAAGCATAGGAACAAAGAAAGCTGCCGCACACCGACAGTTGGTCCATCTTGCTCAGTATTATCCACAGTGATTGGCCGAACCTTTCCAGGGTTTCAGACAGGGAGTCTTCCCCAGCTACCTGGAGATGTTTGGGTTTGAATCTGGGACCTTTTGCCGGCAAAGCATGCTCTCTACCACTGAGCCAAGCAAATGTTTGAGCTGCACAAAATGACTCAATGCAATAGTGAGGTGCAAATATAGTGGTACCTCGGGTTAAGAACTTAATTTGTTCTGGAGGTCCGTTCTTAACCTGAAACTGTTCTTAACCTGAAGCACCACTTTAGCTAATGGGGCCTCCCACTGCTGCCGCACCGCCATTTTGCGATTTCTGTTCTCATCCTGAAGCAAAGTTTTTAACCCGAGGTACTATTTCTGGATTAGCGGAGTCTGTATCCTGAAGCATCTGTAACCTGAAGCGTCTGTAACCTGAGGTACCACTGTAACTCTTTTTAAAGGTGCTGTTCCAATAGCTGAAGAATCTTTTAAATTTTATCTGTCTTTTCCGCTGAAAATCTCCACCATCTTAAAGAGCTGGTTCATACATGCTGTGACCCACCCTTCAGAGTGGATCCAGATTACTGCTTCCTTCCACTTTTGTTAGATGCTGCCTTCTGCAATAGCTGCATCCATAGGAAGCCAGACCATTTGGTCCCTCTAGCCCAGTGTTGTCTACACTAAGTGGCAATGGTTCTGAGGCATGTTTCAGGTGGGGAGTTTCTTCCAGCCTTAAGTGGAGACAACGGGGATCAAACCTGGGACCTCCTGTGTGCCAAGCAGGTGCTGTACCATTGAGCTAGGGTCCTTCCATTTGGCAGTGGGTGCCAAAGGGACTGAGGAATGACAGGTGCTGGCACTGCCCTCCACCCACAAGCCATGAACATTTTCCTTCCAAAAAATGTGATGGCCTCAAAATCCACTACATGGTGAACCTCTCTAGATGATGAACCTCCTATTCAGGGTCAGTCCTACTGTGGGAGATGTGGAAAATCCAAACCAACCTCTTTTCCTTGGATCAATTATTGTGCAGATCACAGCTCCGTCTGCAAATAATTGGGGGGGGGGGGATAGGAGAGGGTATGAGGTGAGATCTTCACATCTGCCTTGGTGGATCTGACGAAAGTTCACCTAGTCCAGCATTTGCCTGCAATTGCCAGCCAGAAGCTCCTGGAAAACTGAGAAGAAAATTACTTACTATTTCCAGCTGTTGTTTGTCCCCGCCCTCAAAGAAAACCTCACCTCTGGTACTGAGAGGGAAAATGTGTCTGTACATGGGGACGGCTTTAGCTATTTTCTTCAGCAACTGCTTCTGGATCCGTCTTATATGATCTAATACTTACCGTATTTTTCGCTCTATAAGACGCACCAGACCACAAGACGCACCTAGTTTTTGGAGGAGGAAAACAAGAAAAAAAATATTCTGAATCTCAGAAGCCAGAACAGCAAGAGGGATCGCTGTGCAGTGAAAGCAGTGATCCCTTTTGCTGTTCTGGCTTCTGTGATAGCTGTGCAGCCTGCATTCGCTCCATAAGACGCACACACATTTCCCCTTACTTTTTAGGAGGGAAAAAGTGAGTCTTATAGAGCAAAAAATACAGTATATGATCTAATACAGATATGATACTGAAGTTGGACCATCTTGCTCAGCATGGTTGACACTGACTGGCAGTTGCTCCCCAGAGTGTAGGTGGGTTTTCTCCCACCCCTATCTAGAGAAGTTTGAATCTGGGTCCTCTGCATGCCAAACAGATGCTCTCTCATGGAGGCATGATCCTTCCCAATTAGGAACATGAGAAACTGTGCTATAACGAGTCACATCAGTGGTCCATCCAGCTCAGGAGATGGCAATGGCTCCCCAGGGGCCTTTCCAAGGATGGAGTGGGGAATCTCTGGACCTCAGAGCAAACATGGCCCACCAGGTCTCTCCATCCAGCCCTGGCCACACCCCCTCTTCCCAGACCACACCCCTCCCCAGCTCTGCTTTGTGTCCTCCTTGAACACTCCTTGAACTTGCCTGCCTCAATGGAGGTGTGTGGATAGGGGCATAGCCTACCATGCAAAGGTAAGATTCACACCTGTTGCTCCGCCCTCTGTTGTCTTTGGCTCCACCCACTACTGGCATGTGACCGCCAGAACATTTCCCATGAGGTCATGTGACCCTCGGGCTGTGAAAGATTCCCCACTGCCATTCTAGGTCCTCTTCAAGCTGTGCCTTTGTCAGAGATGAAATGAATGTAAATAGAAGGCATTGTCCAGGGATACAGAACCAATTTCTGCCCCAGTGGCTCATGTGGTCATCATAAAAAAAAACTACTGACAAGAGCCTCTCTCTTGTCTGATATGCAATATTGGTTAATTGATTTTTTTTGTACAAAAGCACAAACATAACAAAAAGAGAGAAAACAACAACAACAACAAACAAAAGTGTAAACCATAAAGCATCTCAGCCTGGGAGGACAAAAGGACAAAGATATAGTGCATTCATTTATTTTATAAAATTGATTGTAAAAGAAAACCTCAAAGCAGTTTAGAAAGAGAATAAAGCAATAAAATTATCAGTCAGATCAGTTAAAACAACTCTTTAAGATATTCAAAAGGTAAAACTGCCAATGAAATAGACTTACACATGCATCAGCTATCTAAATATCTGGGTAGGTTTGTCCAGACAAAAATGTTTTTTTGCAGGTGGTGAAAAGAGTACAGTGCAGGTGCCTGTTAATAGGCAGGGCGTTCCAAAGTGTAGGTGCTGATTTCTCACAAATGCAGAATGAATATTACGTGGCACCTGTAACGGGGCCAGCCGCAAAGGAATAATCAAGTATTGACTCATGCGAAGATTCCCTTTTAACAACAAACAAAATCAAGGTATTCTCCATCTCTGCGTCCCATCATTATTGAGAATAGAGGTTCTGTGAAATCTGGTATGAGCCAGACATTTGCACCTACTGGTGGCCCTGAGATGCAAGGAATCATGCCATATAGAAGATACATACTGAGCTCAGTCCCTCTCTCTCTCTTCCTCAAAGGAACTGGCCAAGTATTTCCTGGCAGAATTGCTCTCGGAACCAAGCCAGACGGACAACGAGGCCCTGGAATCAGACGATTTGTCCCGTGGAGGCGAGCAGGATGAGGTGAGGCTGGAGCTGGAGAGATCGGCCAACTTGAACCCAGCTCTGGGACCCAGAGAGCGCAAAGCCGGTTGCAAGAACTTCTTCTGGAAGACATTCACATCCTGTTAGCTCGATAAACCTCTTCCTTTCCCCCTGTCTCCACCTCCAGCCTCTCCTTTCTTTCCCAGTCCCTTCATGCCAGGAGCTGAAGACTGTATTGTATAAAATGCATTGTTAAGGTAACATGAAAAGGAAAAAAAAATACACCTCACTTTGATTTTGAAGTTGTTTTAATAAAACATTCAGTTTCAATTGTACACAATTTCCTTGGCGTTTGTGATTTCTATTTCTTCATGACACACTGACCCCCACCCCCCATCCCACATTGCAAATCACTCTGATGTGCCCTTTTAAACCCCTTCTTGCAATAAAGTTTTTGCTTCAAAGTGTCATGGTTATAAATTTTCTTTCTGTCCTTCTGTAGAGTTCAGGTGAAACAGCGATGTCATGATGGAGACCTCTAAAACCATCCTTGACTATGGTCATCTCTAGTTTCTCTGGTTTTAGGAGGATTGAGTCGAATGCAGGCTCTTCAGCTTAATATTTGTTTAAGTGGAGATGTCAGGAGGTCTTTTACAGGCCAAGGACATCCTTGAACCCAGCACACCAACTGATGTTGGCCTTCATGCTTAAGACGTGTGCTTGCAAAAAATAATAATAAAAAAATATGAGAAGGAATTTCCAGAATGGTTAGACACGTACCATTTTCACAGATAAGACATTTTGGCAGTGAAATAAACTGACCACACAAATGTTTTAAAGTGTATTGGCTCTCGCCTTAATATATTATAATTTGTCCTGGTGAGAATCAGAAAAGTCAGCTATCAGTAGCTGTTAGAAAAGAGAGAGACACTACTGTGATGAAACCTTTCTAGCTCAGCCTTCCACAACTCAGTGCCTTCCAGATGTTTTGGACTACGCATCCCATAATTGTTAGCCACATTTGGCCATGTTGACCAGGCTTGATGGGAGTCCTAGTCCTAGAGATCTGGGTTGGGGAAGGCTGTTTACATTATCTGCTAAGGTGTGGTTTGGTAATTAAATATGCTGTTCTGAATATCTTTCATAATAAAAGCTTGTTGAATCAGGCCAATGGCCCATTTGTTCCAGCTTTTGCCAAACATATTCTGCAAATGTTGGGAAAACATGGCCTGCACTGCCATAACTTTGGGGAAGTTCCACGTTCTCTTGTTTTGTCAGTTTAAAACACGTTGCTTGTCCACAAGGATTGAATGCATTGGAGGAGATGTGGAGTATCATTAAGGCTTTCTTTTTATTTATTAACTGCTGTTAATAAATGTTAACTGCTGCCTCCCTTGTTTTGGGAGGAGTAGGGCTGAAGCTGAGCTGTATTGTGAAATCAGTGGACAAATGGGTTTTTCTAAAAGGTTCCTGAGCGATGTCAAGGAGAAGTGGAACTAAACTCATGGCTAACATAAACTCTTGAATAATATCTCCTCTGCGAATGATAGAGTTCCCTGAATCATATCGAATACTGAAGCAAAGTCTCCAGCGCTTGAAAAAACAACAATCATCTCTCATGCAAATGATCCTAGTAGTCAATGACAATCATATATATCAGCATGAAATGTAACCCAATGTCCAGTACTGTGTTGAAAAGATCATTCCCGCATGTTGTGTTCTGGACTGGCCCAGAGTTGCCCGGTGGCCAGAGCAGCTGCTTGCATTGCAGAAAGTCCCAAGTATCTCCCTTCAACACATTCACAAAAACATGGCTCTCAAGTGACAAGGAATGGAAAGGACCCTTGTATCCCCTGGATCATACAAAGCTACGGCCAACTAGAGCTGGAAAGTTGCACCAATGGGCTGATCCATTAAGAGGCAGCCTCATGTCTTCACCATCAAATAATTTTTCCCAATTAAAAGCAATAAAAGATGCTTCCTTTATAAAGGACATGCTTATAATGGACAGCAACTTAGAGTCTTCTTCTTCTCCTCCTCCTCCACCTCCTCCTCCTCCTCCTCCACCTCCTCCTCCACCTCCTCCTCCTTCGCTTTTTCTTCTTTTTCTTTTGAATAATACTTTATTTAGAATTCAACAATAACAAAGGAAAAAAACCCCAGTAGTTGCTACATCAATTCATTGCAATTAACCAATTTTAACAATACATAAATAGTAATAGAAAAATTACCCAACAACACTTTTAACTTACTGAAGTTTTCCTATTGCACTTTTATCTCTTTCTTAACATATCAAAAAGAGAAAGACCAAGAAAGGCTTATCTTCTTGGTTTATAAGGTCTTAAGAACATAAAAAGAGACTTCTGGATCAGGCCAATGGCCCATCTAGTATCTGTGGGAATGTTCAGGGAGGCAGGAGAGGGTATATTGTTTATCAATATCCTTCCTAACTTGCGCTAGCAAGTTCCTTAACTTTTTTTCTCCCTCTCTCAGAACACCAGAACTTAATACCCTCCTAGTGTCCCAATGTCCCAATTTTCCAGGGACAGACCCGGAATAGCGAAAGCCTTCTGATTTGATCTCAGAATGTCCCTCTTTCCCCCACCAGTGCTGGCACCACCAAGCTCAGAGAGGACGATGAGCTGGCGCTTGTTCTGAGTGTGGCAGTGGCAGCAGCAGTGGCAGCAGCAATGAGGGAGCATCACGTTGTCTCTCCATGGACTGCCACTGCCAACTTCCTCCTTGGGGCAGCTTGTAGCAACTGCTGGAGAACGGGCAAAGAGGAGGAGAGGTTGCTGCGGCCAAGGCCCTGCCATGCATGATGTGCTGGCTCCAAGGGGCAGGCAGGAGCGCCATCTTGCCCTTGGGATTGTGGTTGTCTGCCACCGCAACTCACATGGGTGGCATCACACACACACGGCTGCACGTAGCGTGTGTGACGCTGCACGCACCATGTTGGTTTTTTTTAATGCAACTTCACAAATTGTTTATTCAGCCGGAACGAATTATCAGTACTCCATTAAATTATGCAAATATGCAACTTGGTTGTAACAAAAGCCTAGGATCACATCCTACACTTACAAAGTAACATTTGTTGGAAAAAGTCAGCAGCAAAAGAGCATATACGATAAAATCCGCATGCCAAACATTAATGTTTTCCTAGCCAAAGAAACAAAACCATGACATTGTCATTGCAAAAAAATAAGAATAACTGAAATACTGAAATGCATAATAAATTTATCAGAACAAAGAAATTCTTATACAAAACACATTTCCTATTTAGTTTCGCTTTATAAAAAGGCACTTTGTTTATAGCTAAAATTGATTAATGCTCTTGTTAAGCCTCTCTTTATAATCAATGTATTTCAAGTTTTCTGTAAAAACCCTTTGATATAAACATTATTAGTGTGTATTTTTGTATTAATCAGTTAACCATTGTGTTTTCTATTTTAAAATAAGGTTCTTGAGTGCCGGAAAAAACACTTGAGCTTACACATAGTACTTAAATATCAGACATATGACTTCATGGTGCCATAGCACAATAAAAAAATTCCAACTCATTTTCCTTGTCACACGCATTATTTGAGACATGTGCATGTGATGTCACATGTCCACATTGCAGTGCTGGCATCTCCTCTTCTTCCTGCTCTCTATAGCCTTTTCTGTGGGGGACTCTGTTAGAATTCCTGCTCCGTGATGGCAGTCATGGGATTTTTGTCTATCACATGACAAATGTATGTTTTCACTCCACAGAGTGCGAAGTGACGGAGACAGGATGTTTGTGTTACTGTGTTCCGTGAAGTATTTCAGTATGTCAGGAGTTCAGCCTACATTCGAGTAGGACCCTGGCAGAGACACATGCCCGACTGGCATGTTCCCTCCCTCCTGGTTGAGCCCCACTCCCCCAGAAAAGGGTGCTTCACTGGCTGCCTGTGGAAAGCAGAGCTGAACTGTGGGTGCCCAGCCCCCACAATTATATTATTGTGGGTGGCCAAGCACCCATGGCTCCCACGATCAGGGGGCAGGACTGCCCTGGGTGGGAAGAAAGGGGAGCTGAGCAGACTGCAAGAAGTCTTGATATTTTTATAAAAATGCTTTGTGCATCCGTATCTAATCTTGCCGCTTTCTAAAAGTGATTTATTGGTGTGTGTACAGTGGTACCTCAGGTTACAGAGGCTTCAGGTTACAGAGGCTTCAGGTTACAGACTCTGCTAACCCAGAAATAGTACCTCGGGTTAATAATAATAATAATAATAATAATAATAATAATAATAATAATAATTTATTATTTGTGCCCTGTCCATCTGGCTGGGTTTCCCCAGCCACTCTGGGCGGCTTCCATAGAAACCAAAAATACACTAAAATATCACACATTAAAAACTTCCCTAAACAACTTTGCTTCAGGATGAGAACAGAAATCATGCTCCGGCGGTGCAGCGGCAGCGGGAGGCCCCATTAGCTAAAGTGGTGCTTCAGGTTAAGAACAGTTTTAGGTTAAGAACAGACCTCCAGAACGATTTAAGTACTTAACCCGAGGTACCACTGTATTCCATTCGTAAGCAGGGCGTTTTACAAATTGGTCTCTTGGATCTATGTATAGTGGACATTGCAATAAATAATGGTACAGATCCTCTACACAGGGTTGCCCACATATACAAAGTCTCTCCTCGTACTGTACTTGTACCGACCATCAAACACCATCGAGGGCACCAATTGGAATCGTAATTCTGCACCTAAGAATAAAATGAAATCAAGGGGTTTTCTCCCGGCTGGTGTGCTGTGTCCCGTTGGTGGCACTCAGCCTTCTTCTGATAGGAAATGCTCTGCATGGGACAGGGGGGCAAAAGTGTGGGGGATTGAGGAGGGTCAGCTGGGCAGGGAGTGAGAAATGTCCCTATTTTCAGCCGAGGAATGTTGGCTTTCCTGGAACTTGTGGGCATGCAATGAATGTTGGAAGACTCAGGACAGACCAAAAAAGACCTTTTTTCATGCAATGCATAGTTTATGTGTGGCTGTGTATTCTTTACTGAAGAATGCAATGCATAGTTTGTGTGTGGTTGTGTATTCTTTACTGAAGAATAAAAAGTACAAAATTAGAAGTGCGCAGAGTAAGATAAGACACACACACACACACACACACGAAATAGTACCCATGTAGATCAAAACAAAACAAAACAAACAAACAAACAATATTGTACACATTACGCAAAGGGGGATTGTTATTGTAGATAACCATTGCATAGTTAAACTATGGAACTCCCTCCCACAAGAAGCAGTCACCAACCTGGATGGCTTTAAAGGGGGATTAGACAAACTCACCTTGCCAACAAAGGTCCGTATAGTTAAAGCTCTGGTTTTCTCAGTAGTGATGTATGAAGTGAGAGCTGGACCATAAAGAAAGTTGATCGCCAAAGAATGGATGCTTTTGAATTATGGTGCTGGAGGAGACTCTTGAGAGTCCCATGGACTGCAAGAAGATCAAACCTCTCCATTCTGAAGGAAATCAGCCCTGAGTGCTCACTGGAAGGACAGATCCTGAAGCCGAGGCTCCAATACTTTGGCCATCTCATGAGAATAGAAGACTCCCTGGAAAAGACCCTGATGTTGGGAAAGATGGAGGGCACAAGGAGAAGGGGACGACAGAGGACGAGATGGTGGGACAGTGTTCTCAAAGCTACCAGCATGAGTTTGACCAAACTGCAGGAGGCAGTGGAAGACAGGAGGGCCTGGCGTGCTCTGGTCACAAAGAGTTGGACACGACTAAATGACTAAACAACAACAAAGACAAACTCATGGAGGAGGAGAGGGCAAATCGATGGCTACTAGCCATTCTGGCTATGTTCTCACTTTACTTTCCTAGGAAGCAGACCTTTGAACACCACTTTCTGAGAACTGCAGGTGGCCATGGTGCTGCTGTGCTCATGTTGTGCCTGCAGGCTTCCCAGAAAAGGCATTGGGTTTGGCCGCTGTGACAACAGGATGCTGGATTAGATGGGCCATTGGCCTGATCCAGCCGGGCTCTTTTCATGTTCTGATAGATGGTGGGGGAAAGGGCTGTGTGCGCACTTTCGTTTCCTCCCAAGAAAACAGCAGCTTCTCGCTTACTCCGCCTCCCACTTTCTGATTCCCTGAGAGCTTTTCACTCTCGGCAAATAAATGGCAGCAAATTCTCTCCGTGTGCCGGAGGCTAAACAAATAAACAGGCAAGCAAACAAGAGCACACATTTATGATTCATTCTTTATTCTGCAATCAGAGCTCAAGCACATTTCCCAGAAGAAACAATTTGTAGAAAAGCACCGGTTTCCTTTGCACAAATTGTTAGGCTTCGTATTAGGGTTCAGCGAGGAGGAGAGGCTTGAGATGCAAACATTTCTTTTCTAATGCAAGACTTTTGGCCGCAGAGGTCAAAATAAATGGTGCTCTGCCCGCTGCCCGTTATGTGCAACAAATGTTTTGCTAAGCTACTTATCCAGCCTAGCAGGTCTGCCTGGATCTAGTTGCCTGTTGACACCAGACCCAGTTAGCAGATTTCTTTCTCTGAGGGAAAAAGAATGATCTGAAGAGAGCAGTATAGAAATGATGATTTTTGAGAGCTAGGACCCCTTCCTTGAGCAAAAAACCAAGCAGATTGTAGGGAAAGACCTGCCAAAAAAGTTGAAAAACATCTTCATGTATGCGACAACGGCCGCAAGAGTTCTGGTAGCACAAGGATGGAAGACTGAAGAAACCCCAACTAAAGAATCATGGCAAGAAAAATTGATGGACTATGCAGAGCTGGCAAAACTGACATACAAGCTACGGGACAAGGATAACTGTGACTTTAAGGATGAATGGGAACCCTTTACAAAGTATCTGAAGACGCAACAAAGAGAACTGGACTCCTTGGCAGGTTTTGAATAAACATTCACAAATTTTTTATTGATAATAATCAGCTAAATAGTTTGAGGATCTATACAACTTTGTAACATGCAGGAAACAGCATTTTTAGAGAAATCAAAGACTGGAACTCAGGGAAGTCTGGGGGTGGGTGGGTTCCGTGGGGGGAGGGAGGGGGAGGGAGGAAAAATGGGGGGGGGGGAAACAAGAATGATATATTTTTGGATGTCTTGTTATAATTTTGAATTATAACTAAGCAGGTGTCTCACACAAAATGGGAGCAAAAATTGCAGAGTTAGCAAAGAAATCTGCATAATATGCAGATTAGATCACCTAGGTTAGTGAAGTGGGACATGAAAGCCCCCCTTGAGGCAGAATTCTTTTCCAGCATCCACGCATTCATTCTACATGCATTTGTTGTATGGACGGAATGAAAACTGAGTAAAACAAACACAAGGATTAAATACCCAACTTTCCTTAGGAAGCTATTAGAGGCAAGAAGGCTTCCTTCAAAAAATGGAACAGCGAGGAATGCTAAAAAAGAATTTGAGGAACACAGTGCTAAAAACATTAAGACCAACAACAAGTTCTTTAAATATATTAGTAGCAGGAGACCACCTAGGGAGGTGGCTGGATTCAAGGATGACACTCTAACTGTTGGGATACTGACAGGGAGACAAAGTCCATTATGACTCCACGTTGTCTCCGGACGTCCATCGATCTCCCGTAGACACGCAGTATCAGCAATTAGCGACAGGAGCTCCAGAAATAGCTTGCCACATTCCAGAGCCGATGCACGCTCTATCAGCAGATAATGCACACAGCGAAAGATGCACTCAGGAGAGCATATTTACAAGTTTATTCAGCGTTGGTCAGAACAAAGAAAACATGACTGCCTGCTTCAGTGTCTCCGGCACAGAGAGAGAAACAAAAGCAAAGACACAACAGAAACATCCTGTGAAACAGGAAATACGCAGGCTGTGACACAAACATCCTGCTCCCTTTTAAGGTGGAACGGAAATATCCTAACACTAACTGCTATAGGATACTATAGCTACCCACCACTGATGAACAAAGTGAAATAGAAGGGAGATGGTGATAATAAAATCATAGAATTACAGACCTGGAAGGGGTCCTAAGAGTCAACTACAATTCTATGCTTCTGTGTTTCTTTGTGTACTGTTTAACTTGGTCCACAGTTGAAAAATACCTAGCAGATTGACTTCTGCTTAAAAACCTGCAAGGAAGGAGAGTTCACCACCTCCCGAGGGAGACCATTCGACTGTCAAATGGCTCTTACTATCAGAAAGTTCTTCTTAATGTTTAGTCGGAATCTCCTTGCCTGTCATTTTAATCCATTGGGTCAGTTCTACCTTCCAGAGCAGCAGAAAACAAGCTTGCTCCCTCTTCCTTGTGACCGCACTGCAGATATTTGAAGACAGTTCTCATATCTCCTTGGAGTCTCCGCTTCTCCAGGCTAAACACCCCAACTCCCACCAATCGTTCCTCATAAGGCTTCATTTCCAGACTGTTGGCCATTTTGGTTGCCCTCCTCTGCCCACTTTCCAGCTTGTCAGCATCCTTCTTAAATTGTGGCACCCAGAACTGGACACAGGACTCCAAGTGTGGTCTGACCAAGGTAGACTAGATCTGGACACTAGACCTCAACAAGCTTGGAATAGAATTAGAAGAGAAGAAGAGTTTGGATTTGATATCCCGCCTTTCACTCCCATTAAGGAGTCTCAAAGCGGCTAACATTCTCCTTTCCCTTCCTCCCCCACAACAAACACTCTGTGAAGTGAGTGGGGCTGAGAGACTTCAGAGAAGCGTGACTAGCCCAAGGTCACCCAGCAGCTGCATGTGGAGGAGCAGGGAAGCGAACCCCGTTCACCAGATTACAAGTCCACTGCTCTTAACCATTAGAATTAGCTTTTGATGATGATGATTTAAAATTATCTCCCAACCTTCATCCTGAGGGCCCATGGCGGGCTTCAATAATTAACGCACCATGTTAAACAACATAGTTGTTTTTAACTTACAAGTCCCACATCCAACTCTGGGGGTTTTCATGGTGCTTGCAAGACTCTCTCCCCTCCTGACTTTACTTTCCTCTGCTGCTGCTGCTGCTGCAAGCTCCTGGCTAGGGTCCTGATGACATCACAATGAGCCCAGCCTGCCTCCGGGCAGAAGCCACCGCTCACCAGCGGGAGCAGCAACCCCTCAGGAAGGGCCCCTTCCCCAAGGTGTGGGAACCATCACCTCCTTTCTGGAGGGGCCCAGGGAGGAGGCTGGGGGGCAGCCAGGAAGACTTGAGGGTCCTTCCGCCACCTCTCTTACTCCCCGGAATGTCCTCTGCGCTCCCTGGTCTGAGGGCCGCCCAAGGGAGGACAAAGCCACCATGCCCCACATGGCTAGCCAAAGTTCTAGAACTCAAGGTGAGCCAAGATGCTAGATCCAAGGACTGCGCCAGAGGCGGAACTCTCAGAGGAATCATGTGAGCTGGAAGCTGCCGCTGTCCTCCCAGCATCCTGCCTCCGGGACATGGACAGCAGTAACTGGAAGGAGCGGATTTCTTGCCTGGAGGTGTTTGAGAAGGCCGTGGAGAAGATGGAAAAGAGCCAGATGCCCTGCCAGGCGCTTGTGAGACTGCTGGACAAGGAGCCCGGGTGGAACGAGACCAAGTTGCAGGTGATGCAGAAAAGGTTGCACATTGTCACCCTCATCGCCCAGAGGGGGAACTTCTCCAAGACCACTGCCCAGTTTGTTCTGGGGAAGCTGGTGGACAAGATCGGGGATGTCATCTGCAGCGGTGACACCAAGGAAGCTCTGACGGCCGTAGCAGAAGCCTGTGGGTTGCCCTGGACAGCAAGGAAGGTGGTGGAAGCGGCCTTCTTGCAAGACAGCCCCAGGACCCACTCGGAAACACTCAGCTGGCTGACTGGTGCCATCAAGGACTTTGGCTTCGACAGCTTGGAGGCCCAAGACTTTATTGGCTACATCAAAGCTGCCTTGACTGCTGCTCACCCGGACGAGAGAGCTTCTGCCTTCGGCCTCCTAGGGGTGATGTACCTGTATGTTGGAGCCCCGCTGAGGGTCTTCTTTGAGGATGAGAAGCCGGCTTTGCTCTCCCAGATTGACATGGAGTTTCAGAAGGTGAGTGGTCAGCATCCGCCCCCTCCAACACGAGGCCGCTGCAAATTCTGCAGGGACAGCGGGAGCGAGCAGAGAGGGGGCGACGCTCAGCCCTGCAAGAGAAGTGATGCTGTTGACATTAGCCAGAAGATCTCCAAGGAGCTGATGTCAAAGATGCAGGACACGAGCTGGAAGGTCCGGAAGGAAGGGCTCGAGGAGGTTTCCAGGATCCTCAGCAATGTCGGGTCCATCCAGCCAAGCCTGGGGGACCTCCCCGTCGCCTTGAAGGCTTGCCTGCACGACTCCAACAAAGCCCTTGTGAAGCAGACGCTCTCTGTCCTCCAGCAGCTGGCCAAGGTAATGGGCCCAGGCATTAGGCAGCACGTCAAGACTCTGGGGATGTCCATCATCGCCATCTTGAGGGACAGCAAAAGTGGTGTGCGGGCTGCAGCTCTCATGACTGTGGAAGCCTGGGCTGAGCAGACTGGCATGAAAGAATGGCTGGAAGTGGAGGATCTTTCTGCAGATCCAAAGAAGGAGAGTTTCTTCCAAAGGCAGGGGCTCCTGGGTTGGCTGGTGGAGAAGCTGCCGTCCTCCAGCTCCGCCACCAACGACCTGCTCCGTTGCGTGCCCCACCTCTACTCTGCCCTGGAGGACAACCACGAGGACATGCACAAAGCAGCACATGAGGCTGTGCCATTCTTCGTCCTCCAGCTTGGCTTTGAGAGGATGGCCGAAGCTGCCAACAAGCTGAAGCCGACTTCCAAAGACCAAGTCCTCTCTCTGCTGGAGCAAACCCAAGCTGGTCATCCAGCAAAGCCCACCCGGCCTTTCCCCAAATCCCGTTCGAAGCTACCGCGGGGCAAGTCTTGGCCCAAATCCATCTTGGCTTCTCCCCAGCAGTGCAAGCCAGTGTCCTCCTCAACAGAGAACTTAGGAGCCAGCGATGGGGGCGTGGATGTCAAGAAAGCCAAGTCGGAAGGCGCCGTCCCCAAACCAAAGAAGCCACCAAGTGTGAAGCAGCAGGTGAAGCTCAGCATGAAGGAAGACATCAGTAAGCTGGGTCCCATCTTCATCATCGTCCCCAAAGCAAAAGAGCAGAGGGCAAAGGACGAAAAGGCCCTGAAGGTGCTGAGGTGGAATTTTAGCAGCCCCAACAGCAAATATGTGGAGCAACTCAAGGCCCAGATGTGCACCTGCTTCTCCACCTGGCTGCAGGAGGAGCTCTTTCACTCCAATTTCCAGCACCACATCAAGGCGCTGACCGTGATGACCAAGCACTTGGAGAGTGAGAAGGATGGGGTCATCAGCTGCCTGGACCTCATCCTGAAATGGCTCAGCCTGCGGCTGTTTGACACCAACACGTGGGTGCTGATGAAGACCTTGGAATACTTAAAGAAACTCTTCAGTCTCCTGATTGAGGAGAGGTACCAGCTGATGGAGAACGAGGCTGCTTCCTTCCTGCCCTACCTCCTTCTGAAGTTGGGAGGGACAAAGGAGTCCATCCTCAAAGAGGTGCGGGCGATCGTGAAGCAGACCACCCTGATCTACCCGGCCGCCAAGACTTTCTGCTTCCTCCTGGAGGGAGCCCAGGCTAAGAATGCTAACCAGAGGGTGGGGTGCCTGAAAGAGCTTGGTTGGCTGCTCAAGACGTATGGTCCAGAAGTGTGTCAGCCAAACCCAAGCAAAACCCTGAAGACCCTGATCACCTTGACGGGAGACTCAAATAATGCTGTCCATTGCGCGGCCTTAAAAGTCATCGCCATTGCCCGGGACGTCTATGGAGTCGAGGCCTTCAAGGCCATTGGGAACATCTCTGACAAGCACATGAACTTGCTGGAAGGGAGCATGAAAGATGCAGCTGCCAAGCAAGTCAAGGAAGAAACAGTGGACACCCAGGTCTTCAACCTGAGTCTTAGGCTGGGGTCCTTAGAAGGGTACAAACAAAGCCACGGAACTGGTGGCAGCCACACAGGGGGAGAACATCTGGCTTCCCATGCAGACCAAGCTGGGGGGCAGAATGTCAGTGATGGCACGGCCTCCTGCAGAAGTCCAAAAGCAGTTGATGTTGTCCCCTACCGGACTGAGAACCCCAACATCAACATGATCATCTGCCGCGTAGCCAGCGGCAGCACCAGCACCAGTATTGAGGCGCTTTTGCAGATCCAGGAGATTTTAAAGCAGGAGGACCAAGCAGAAACCCTGTCTGGCCATATCAACCCATTCCTGATCGCAACGCTTCGGCAGCTGAAGTTCATTCACCAGCTCCATGTGATGGCGGAGGAGGAGATGAGGACTCAGAAAGTCATGGAGCTTTACAGCTGCATCATCTCCAACATGGTCTCCCTCTTCCAGGTGGAGAGCCTCGCCCAGGAAGCATCTGCTGGGGTGCTGAAGGACCTCCTGAGCAGCCTCATAGCCTTGCTGCTGGATTCTCCCATTGAAGAGGTCCAGGAAGAGCAGGGCACCACCGCCCAGTCTCTCAGCCACTTGATAAGCAAGGTGCTGGAGAAATCAGACCACAACAGGCTTCTCAGCTCTCTGCTGCTGCTGCTCCATGAAGGCTTGAATGCCCCCACTGACCTGGTGGCCTTTTCTGAGATGGTTGCCAAGTGCTTGTGGAAAGCCATCAAGTTCCTGCCACAAACCATCGGCAGCATCAATCTTGACCAGCTTCTGTTGGACATCCATGTCTTCATGAAGGCCATGCCCAAGGAGAAGCTGAAGCAGTACTCGAGCAACTACCCTTTCCGAGCCCTGAAGTCTCTTCTGAACACTCTTTGCAAGCTGAAGGGGGCAGAGATCATGGGCCACCTGACGCTGATCAAGAACAGAGATGAGTCTGAGTTGGAGGATCAGCTGTGGAAGGTCATGGAGCACTTGTCAGAGCAGGCTGCTGTCCATCAGGACAAGGGCTCTCCTCACCCAGAGGAGCACAAAGCAAATGAGACCCTGGCAGCTATTTTCAAGAAGATCAACTGCAAGGAGACAGCCAGGGCGGGCCTTGAGGAACTGTATGAATACAAGGGGGAAAACCCACAGGCAGACTTGGAGCCTTTCTTGAGAAACAGCTCGCTCCTTTTCCGAAGCTATGTCAAGCACGGTTTGGCAGTTATAGGGGCAGAGAGACAAAGCAAACAGAAGAGCTCTTCTCCTGCAGAAAGTGGCTTAGAGTGATGCTAACAGTACAGACCCCCGTTGCCTAAGAAAAAAGAAAGAAACCTCAAGTATGGAGTCCCAGGAGCACAGGGTCAATGACTTGGCCAGGCATGCTTTCCACTGGCCCTCCCTCTCCAGCCAGCAGATCATTCTCAAGGTGAAAAACTAAACAATAAAATCAACTGCCTACCTAACACACCAGAGGTGCCGTCATTGAAATCATGCTTTGGTCTTTGGGGCTGGATTGATGGGCTCATAACACTAGAATTCCTGAACATCCACTGAAGCTGAATCCTGGAAGATTCAGGACGGGTAATGTGGGAATGCTCATGGTGGCAGGAGAGGATATATTGTCTATCAATATCCTTCCTAACTTGCGCTTGCAAGTTCCTTTACTTAGGCGGGTACATTCCCCTTAACACAGCAGAAAATAAGTTGCAAACTCATGTGAGTTTCTTAAGACAATACATAATTCCATCTGGCTTGTCCAGATTGAAATGTGTTCTAGTATTTTCCTGGTAAGACCCCTTGAATCCCTCCTAAAAGAATAAAGACACCAAGGTCTTATTCATAAGCAAGAAAAACAAAGTTTACTCACGATCAGGCAGAGCAGAGTGTGATCCCTGAAGGCAGGCTTAAGGCTTAAAGTTACAAGCACAGGTTTACCCCACATGTGGGTTGACCTAGTGACTGCAGTTAGCAGTCTGGCAGTTCACAGGATGAAAGGAAGATGGAAAAGAGAAAGAGTAGCAGCATACCTTGTCCTTTGACCAGGTCTGGAAAGGTCATGCCCACCCACTAGTCACATGCAAGGAAGGATGCTCCAGGCCAGGAGGAACAGGAAGTTTTGACTGGCTGGACCAAACATTCCCTTGCATGTCCACTCTAGGAAAACAAGGAATGTTGTACTTGACTGCTCTCAGTGGATTGCATCCCACAGGTAAAGGGAAGTATTTCATGCAGCGTATAGTCAGGACTGCCTGCTGAGGGCCTGAAGGGCCCTGCCCTTGCCCTGGCTTGGGGCTGGGCTTGACAGGCTTCACAAGGACTGTGGCTGCTGCTCAGCAGAGAGGGCTCCTCTTTTAAATTGTTTTTAATTTTTATCTGTGTTGTTTTAAATGAGACCATCTTGGCTGTGAGCCCTGGAAGACCTGCACCCTGCCTTGCTGGCCCTTTCCCATCTGGCCTGGGAGAGTGGAGTGCGGACTGACTCCAGCTACAAAAACTGAGGCTGTTGAACAGATTCTTGGGATGAAGTATTGTTTACGGGGGGCTGAGAGAGCTTGTTGCTGTTATTGATATGATTGTTGCATCCTTAGTTTTAGATCTTATGGTTTACGTGGAAATTGTTTCCATTTGGTTGTGTACGTTTTGATGTGGTTTATTTATTGTTTATGAATTCTGCTATGTTTGGAGGTATGTAATTTTGTAATTATGTAAATCCTGTCATGTTGTAAGCTGCCTTGAGCATAGTTGCAACTATGGAAAGGCGGAATACAAATAAAAAATGATGATGATGATGGAATTCCCTCCCACAGGAGGCCACCAACCTGGATGGCTTTATAAGAGGACTAGACTACAGTGGTACCTTGGTTTATGAACTTAATCCATTCCAGAAGTCCATCCTTAAACCGAAACCATTCGTAAACCGAGGCGCGCTTTCCCTAATGAGGCCTCCCGCCACCAGTGCCCTTCCACCATTCGGCTTCTGTTCTTAGACCGAGGTAAAGTTCGCAAACCAGGACACTACTTCCAGTTTTGCGGAGTTTGTAAACTGAATAGTTTGTAACCAGGGCTGTTCTTAAACCAAGGTACCACTGTAATTCATGGAGGAAAAGAAAACTATCAGTGGCTATTAGCTCTGCTCTGCCTCCCACTGGAGGCAGAGGTTTCTTAATACAGTCATACCTCATGTTACGTCTGCTTCATGTTACATTCTTTCAGGTTACGTCCCGCGGCGACCCGTAAGTACTGGAAAGTGTTACTTCTGGGTTTCGCAGCTTGTGCATGCGCAGATGTGCAAAATGACGTCACGTGCATGTGCAGAAGCAGCAAATCACAACCCGTGTGTGCGCAGACGTGCCGCTGCGGGTTGCATTCTTTTCATGTTGCAAACGGGCCTCCAGAACAGATCCCGTTCGCAACCAGAGGTACCACTGTACAAGCTGCTGGAAACCATGGAAGAGGTGAGGGCTCTTGTGCTTGGGTTCTGCTTGAGGGTTTCGCAGATGCATCTGGTTGGTTGTTTATAAAGATGATGAAGAAGAAGAGTTTGGATTTGATATCCCGCTTTATCACTACCCGAAGGAGTCTCAAAGCGGCTAACATTCTCCTTTCCCTTCCTCCCCCACAACAAACACTCTGTGAGGTGAGTGGGGCTGAGAGACTTCAGAGAAGTGTGACTGGCCCAAGGTCACCCAGCAGCTGCAGGTGGAGGAGCGGAGACGCGAACCCAGTTCCCCAGATTACAAGTCCACCGCTCCTAACCATTAGAATTAGCTTTTGATGATGATGATGATTTAAAATTATCTTCCAACCTTCATTCTGAGAGCCCATGGCGGGCTTCAATAATTAACGCAAACCTGAACCCGGTTCCCCAGATTATGAGTCTACTGCTCTTAACCACTACACCACACTGGTTAAAAAAACCCAAAACAAGCCCAGAACTGAACCCTGTGGCACCCTGCTCATAGCTGTCAACCTTCCCTTTTTTGGCGAGAAATTCCCTTATTTCAGCGCCGTTTCCCGCCCTTCCCGCTGCTATCCCAGATTGTTAGATATCCCGTGGACTGTCTCCAGGGCAGGTGAGGCTGCTGATCCCTTATTTTCAAATCCAAAAGTTGACAGCTATGACCCTGCTTGTCATTTCCCCCCAGAATGATGAGGAACCATTAGTGACGACTCTTTGGGTTCAGTCAGCCAGCCAGCTACACCTCCCCCCAACTGTTACCTCATTCAGCCGACATTTTATCAGCTTCTCCACAAGACTATCACGGGGAACTTTGCCAAAAGTCTTACTGAAATCAAGATATACTATGTCCACCAATCCATAGCCGGAATTAAGATTGCCAGAAGAAATATCAACAACCTCAGATATGCAGATGACACAACCTTGATGGCAGAAAGTGAGGAGGAATTAAAGAACCTTTTAATGAGGGGGAAAGAGGAGAGCGCAAAATATGGTCTGAAGCTCAACATCAAAAAAATAAAGATTGTGGCCACTGGGCCCATCACCTCCTGGCAAATAGAAGGAGAAGAAATGGAGGCAGTGAGAGATTTTATTTTCTTGGGCTCCATGATCACTGCAGATGGTGATAGCAGTCACGAAATTAAAAGACGCCTGCTTCTTGGGAGAAAAGCAATGACAAACCTAGACAGCATCTTAAAAAGCAGAGACATCACCTTGCCAACAAAGGTCCGTATAGTTCAAGCTATGGTTTTCCCAGTAGTGATGTAAAGAAGGCTGATCGCCGAAGAATGGATGCTTTTGAATTATGGGGCTGGAGGAGACTCTTGAGAGTCCCATGGACCAAACTGCGGGAGGCAGTGGAAGACAGGAGTGCCTGGTGTGCTCTGGTCCATGGGGTCACGAAGAGTCGGACACGACTAAATGACCAAACAACATGTCCACCAAGCTTGCAATGCTATCCAGAAAAATAATGCTTGTGGGCTTTCCACAGTGGTTTGGCCACTGTAGTAACAGGATACTGAACACCATGTGCCCCTTGGGGCCTGATCCAGCTACAGGGCTCTTCTAGGTTTCATTGAAGGAGAACTGAGAACCTCAATGTGGACAATATTGGCCTGGGTAGCAGGGACCAACCATCCGACTGTTCCTCAAAGTTTCACATGGATGAAAAGGGCTTCGTATACCATCTGAATTTATTACGCAAATCTCATTTTGCACACTTTATTCTGCTTCCACTAGTGGTGGAGGGAGGGGCAAAGAATTAGGGAAGGCCCTTTAAGTGAGGGGCTGCAGCATAGTGATGGATATGGCCATGCGGACCCCCATCCTAATAAGGGCAGGGGGCTTTCTTGCAAAGGAGCACCCCGCAGCCTGTAGGATTGACTTCTCTGCTCACCAGCTGGTAAATGGAGGCTTTGATCCTGCTGGAATCTACTTACCCATTGGTTCCTCTGCAGGCATCCTGCACAATGCACAAGCCTGTGATAGCCCCAAATCACTCTGGGCATCCCAACCTGAGCCAGGGCAATCTGGAGGTGTCTCAAGCAGGCTTGGATCCCCCTAAATTGGCCCAATGCAGCTCAGGAATGAGACGGGTTTAACTCAGTGCACAACCCTCGCGAACTTCCCTATGGTAAGTCTGGTGACTGGGAGCGGCTGCTGAGACCACATAACACCAGTCTTGAAAGACCTACATTAGCTCCCAGTACGTTTCCGAGTGCAATTCAAAGTGTTGACCTTTAAAGCCCTAAATGGCCTCGGCCCAGTATACCTGAAGGAGCGTCTCCACCCCCATCATTCAGCCCGGACATGAAGGTCCAGCTCCGAGGGCCTTCTGGCAGTTCCCTCCCTGCAAGAAGTGAGGTTACAGGGAACCAGGCAGAGGGCCTTCTCGGTGGTGGCCCCTGCCCTGTGGAACGCCCTCCCATCAGATGTCAAGGAAATAAACAATTATCTGACGTTTAGAAGACATCTGAAGGCAGTCCTGTTTAGGGAAGTTTTTAATGACTGTTTTAATGTATTTTTAATCCCTTGTTGGAAGCTGCCCAGAGTGGCTGGGGAAACCCAGCCAGATGGGTGCAGTATAAATTATTATTATTATTATTAGTCATCCATAAGTCTTCAGTACTTGAACCCCAAAAGTGTTGGGATACTGCCAGGGAGACAAAGTCCATCATGACTCCACGTCGGCTCCGGACGTCCATCAATCTCCCGTAGACACGCAGTATCAGCAATTAGCGACACGAGCTCCAGAAATAGCTTGCCACATTCCAGAGCCGTGCACGCTCTATCAGCAGATAATGCACACAGCGAAAGATGCACTCAGGAGGGCATTATTTACAAGTTTATTTCTGCGTTGATCAGAACAAAGAAAACATGACTGCCTGCTTCAGTGTCTCCAGCAGAGAGAGAGAGAAACGAAAGCAAAGACACAACATAAACATCCTGTGAAACAGGAAATGCGCAGGCTGTGACAGAAACATCCTGCTCCCTTTTAAGGTGGAACGGAAATATCCTAACAAAAAGTAACATTCTCTTGGGATTCACTGGATACTGAGTTTGGCTTTTAAAACTTTCTTGCCTGCCTTATTTCCACAAAACCTCTTTCTCCTGTACTATAAAGCATACCTCTTGCCACTTGACCCTTCTGGCTTTGCAAACACACCTGAGGCATGGAAACTCTCTGAGATGTCAATAGGCCAGGTGGTTAGAGATGCAGCCTGTTCCCTATCATGTTATACAGGGAATCAAAACTATCCGGAGAATTTCAAAACCCTCCGCCGCTTGTCAGATGCAAAATGGCTCATGCATTAAGGTTGCTATGGACACCCACAGAACAATGATCTATTACAAGGATCATAACTTTCCCACCAACATCCTAGGGGAGTCGAAAAGGCTTTATAGAATTTTGCTCTTCTGCTCGAAGCATGGAATTTGTCTTCAAACACGCCTACTTTTGCTAGTGTCCTCAAGGCGACTGAAACACTTAGTTCAGCTTACAAAATTCTTCATGAAGTGGAGAGGGTGAAAAGTTCTTCTCTCCCCCCGGTCATATGAGACCTTGGGTCATCCAATGGAAGTGATTGGCTGCAGACTTAGAACGCTTTATTTAAACAAATTGGTTTCAGTGGGCTTACTCTTGAGTATGGCAAATGCTCAGCATCATCCTAAATATTTCTGTATTTTTGTTTCTTACACAGTGCTTTTTGCCAGAACATGGCTTCAAGGAAGTTTGCATCAAAACAAAGCAAATCAATAGAAATCGCAGGAGGGAGACTTAATGCTCAAAAATGGTAAAATAATACGAAACATGGCCTCCAAACATGGAATTTTGGAGATTTAAATCTTTAAACATTTGCATTGCTTCTCCAGATCTCCAAAAAAAAAGCATAATGGGTGATTTTATACATTTATTGTAACGTAGGAGATATCCAGTACCTTTGGACCATCACGTTTCATACCATTTTATTATTTATTTTAATACTAAACATTCCTTTCCCACTCCCGATTTTTTTTAATTCTTATGTCTTCCTGCTGTATTTCCAAACGTGCATCATATAACTTCAACTGTAATCCCTTCTGACATAGGATTCAGCAACAAAGAGCTTCCAGGTTTCCCCCGTAAACCTGTTGCCTATAGATTTCCTGCAGCACATGACCGGATCAGAATATTTTGATCTACATTAGTAGAACGCTCTCTGGTTTGTGGTTGTTTTTTTTTTATAATGTTTTATTAAGATTTTCACATAAGAAAAAAGAAAAATACAAAAATAAAAACAATTCAATTTTCATAATGTTTCTTGCATTTGCTTATTTCCCGGACCTCCCCACACCTCCCCTCTCTGTATTCCAGTTCAATTATTTATTCAGCAAATCCCTTCCCTCTACCTTATCCTTATCTTGATCTTTATATATTATACCTTTAGTTTTTCATCTATTAGCCTTCCATTTTTCCATATTCCTTCATCCCATTATTACTAATAACCCTTTAACCTCAATCCAACATCATTCTAACATTCATTAATTTTATAGTGTTTCTGTAAATAGTCTTTAAATTTCTTCCAATCTTCTTCCACCAACTCTTCTCCCTGGTTTCGTATTCTGCCAGTCATTTCTGCCAACTCCATGTAGTCCATCACCTTCATCTGCCATTCTTCCAAAGTGGGTAATTCTTGTGTCTTCCAGTACTTCGCGATGAGTATTCTCGCTTTCTGGTTTGGTTGGGGATAAGTAATAATAAAAAAATCACCTTGCCAACAAAGGTCCATATAGTCAAAGCTATGGTTTTCCCAGTAGTGATATATGGAAGTGAGAGCTGGACCATAACGAAGGCTGATCGCCGAAGAATGGATGCTTTTGAATTATGGTGTTGGAGGAGACTCTTGAGAATCCCATGGACTGCAAGAAGATCAAACCTCTCCATTCTGAAGGAAATCAACCCTGAGTGCTCACTGGAAGGACAGATCGTGAAGCTGAGGCTCCAAGACTTTGGCCACCTCATGAGAAGAGAAGACTCCCTGGAAAAGACCCTGATGTTGGGAAAGATCACAAGGAGCACAAGGAGAAGGGGATGACAGAGGACGAGATGGTGGGGCAGTGTTCTCAAAGCTACAAACATGAGTTTGACCAAACTGGGGGAGGCAGTGGAAGATAGGAGTGCCTGGCGTGCTTTGGTCCAGGGGGTCACGAAGAGGCGGACATGACTCAACGACAATAACAACAACAACTTTTTTAAAAAGAGAACAGATAAGTGAGGGAAGAGTGTGGAGCGGCCTGTAAGGAAGCCTAACAAAGTTCTGATTTCCCCCCATGGTGACTACGTTGATTCTTTTTTTTGAAATAGGTAAAGGTAAAGGGACCCCTGACCATTAGGTTCAGTCGTGACCGACTCTGGGGTTGCGGCGCTCATCTCACTTTATTGGCCGAGGGAGCCGGCGTACAGCTTCCAGGTGACTAAGCCGCTTCTGGCAAACCAGAGCAGCGCACGGAAACGCCGTTTACCTTCCCGCCGGAGTGGTACCTATTTATCTACTTGCACTTTGATGTGCTTTCGAACTGCTAGGTTGGCAGGAGCAGGGACCGAGCAACGGGAGCTCACCCCATTGCGGGGATTCGAACCACCAACCTTCTGATGAGCAAGTCCTAGGCTCTGTGGTTTAACCCACAGCGCCACCTGCGTCCCGTATTTTGAAATATGGACCATCAAATTCTTAAAAAGTAAAAAAATAAATCTCTCTCTTTGTGTGTGCCACTGCTTTGCTGGTGCTTTATGAAAGTGCTTAGACTGCCTGTTGGATAACGCAAGGCTGCCGCAGATTGTCAGTTGCTGAGAATCAGGTCCTGGGCATCTGTGAAAACAGCATCAGGCGCGCCCTTGGCTTGAACCGCTGACATCAGGAAAGTGCACAGGGTGCCCACGTTCATTACCAAGTTTCCTGCCCGCCGCATCTTCTTAGGTCAATCTCCGTTTTGATTGGTCCTTCTAATGAGCGAGAGAGCAGGTTCCAGGGAGCAACAGGCGAGGAAGAAGGAAGGAGCAAGCCTGGTGAAAGATCAAGGTAAAATAAACACAAGCAGGGCAAACAAACCCATCATCAGAGCTATAACAAAAAATAATCAAAAAGCCTGCCATTAAAGAGAGACATGCTAATTAAAAATATAATAACCCCAATCGTCGCACCGGAGGCTTATTTAAATTTGTGCAAGCGCAGGATTTCATTTTCTCTGCTCAAATTAGCAGCAAAAGGCAGAACTGGGTTCACCCTATAGCTAATAATAATAATAATAATAATTTACTTGTACCCTACCTTTTTCTGATGGGACTCAAGGCCGCTTACAGATAAAAATAATAACCATGAAAACATAGAAAAACAAAGCAATCATTAGTTAAAGGTCAATAAGGAAAACTATATAGATATATAAAATTTATTAAAACCATACAAATAATTGCAATTAAAATAGCATGGCACTGTCCCTTTCATTAAAAGCAGCCAGTTCCCCAAGCCAGTTGGAATAACAACGTCTTCACCTGCGGACAGGACAGCATATTTGGTTTCACAATTACCCTCTGTTGCCAGATTAATAATAATAATAATAATAATAATAATTACTATTCCCGTTAGGCAGAAGGAAAGGGGAGGAGAAGTCCCTACAGAAGACCTCCTTTCTTGCACCAATGTTGTTGTTGTTGTTTAGTTGTTTAGTCGTGTCTGACTATTCGTGACCCCCTGGACCAGAGCATGCCAGGCACTCCTGTCTTCCACTGCCTCCCGCAGTTTGGTCAAACTCATCCTGGTAGCTTTGAGAACACTGTCTAACCATCTCGTCCTCTGTCGTCCCCTTCTCCTTGTGCCCTCCATCTTTCCCAACACCAGGGTCTTTTCCAGGGAGTCTTCTATTCTGATGAGGTGGCCAAAATATTGGAGTTTCAGCTTCAGGATCTGTCCTTCCAGTGAGCACTCAGGGCTGATTTCCTTCAGAATGGATCGGTTTGATCTTCTTGCAGTCCATGGGACTCTCAAGAGTCTCCTCCAGCACCATAATTCAAAAGCATCCATTCTTTGGCGATCAGCCTTCTTGATGGTCCAGCTCTCACTTCCATACATCACTACTGGGAAAACCATAGCTTTAACTATACGAACTTTTATTGGCAAGGTGATGTCTCTGCTTTTTAAGATGCTGTATAGGTTTGTCATTGCAATTTCGTGGCTGCTGTCACCATCTGCAGTGATCAGTAGCAATATATGAAACAAAGCAATTCTTATAACTAATATCCTTTGTACTCCCAATTATGTGAACAATTGTAAAACTTGTAAAACAAGAAATTAAAAATGACTTCCAATTAGTCTCACTGTACTTTATTTGTTGATTATCTTATACCGCACAGTTACCGTATTTTTTGCTCTATAAGACTCACTTTTCCCCTCCTAAAAAGTAAGGGGAAATGTGTGTGCGGCTTGTGGAGTGAATGCAGGCTGCGCAGCTATCCCAGAAGCCAGAACAGCAAGAGGGATTGCTGCTTTCACTGCGCAGCGATCCGTCTTGCTGTTCTGGCTTCTGAGATTCAGAATGTTTTTTTTTCTTGTTTTCCTCCTCCAAAAACAAGGTGTGTCTTGTGGTCTGGTGCATCTTATAGAGCGAAAAATACGGTATATATTTCTTATATCATTTTTGTTACCTTCCCTACAAACTTATATTTATACAGTGCAAGGTTCAGTCTAAATCTGCCAAGAAGTTTCCTTTCATACCATAATTTTTTAAAGTATTCTTTAAAAATTCTCCAATCCTTATAGACTATTCGTTTTGTTTGGCCTCTTATCCATTCTGTCGTCTTTGCTAGCTGCAGATATTCCACCATTAGGATTTGCCAATCCGCCATGTTAGGTACTGCTGTATTTTTTCAATTTCTTGCTACTAAGATTCTGGCCGCTGTTATCCCATACATGAACAATGTTCTTTTCGATTTCCCTATTTCTTTTGGCAATATACGTAACAGAAATATTTCTGGCCTTTTTTTGAATATAAATTTGAATATTTTTAAAAGTTCTTCATATATATTATTCCAAAATATGCAGATGTCTGTACACTTCCACCACATATGCAAGTAACACCCAATTTCTCTATTATATCTCCAACATATAGGTGATCTATTCTTGTACATTTTAGCAAGTTTTTCTGGAGTTTGGTGCCATCTGTACATCATCTTCATTATATTCTCCATTAGATTATAACAGGCCGTAAATTTTATATCTTCCCCCCATAATTTTCCCCATTGTTCCATGTAAATATTATAACCCAGATCTTGTGCTCATCTCACCATTACTGCTTTCACTTGTTCTTCCTTAACCTCCCGTTCTAACAGTTAGATCATATATCTGTGAGATGTATCTTCCTTTACTTTGTATCAATTCTTTTTCAAATTTTGATGTTTCTTTTGTAAGGCCTGTTTTTTTATCCATGATTAATCTTTGATGTATTTGAAAATATTGCAGCCAATCCGTCAGATACCCTTTAATTTCTTCATATTTTTTCAACGTGGGTTCGTCCTGTTGTCCTTCTAATAATAAACAACCCCTAAAGCAGCAATTTCTTTTTAATTGTATTTCACTATTAATATACTTGGGACCCGGGTGGCACTGTGGGTTAAACCACAGAGCCTAGGACTTGCCGATCAGAAGGTCGGCAGTTCGAATCCCCGCAACAGAGTGAGCTCCCGTTGCTCGGTCCCTGCTCCTGCCAACCTAGCAGTTTGAAAGCACATCAAAGTGCAAGTAGATAAGTAGGTACCACTCCGGCGGGAAGGTAAATGGTGTTTCTGTGTGCTGCTCTGGTTCGCCAGAAGCGGCTTAGTCATGCTGGCCACATGAAGGTACGCCGGCTCCCTCAGCCAGTAAAGCAAGATGAGCGCCGCAACCCCAGAGTCGGCCACAACTGGACCTAATGGTCAGGGGTCCCTTTACCTTTACCTTATTAATATACTTCTTCCTAATTGTATTTCAGTTCAACAATTACTTTGATAAAATAAATATTTTGTTATGTGCAAATGGCTTGAGATACCTATGAGGTCCATCAATTACCATATAGCATACATTCAACACAAAAAATAGCGTCAGTTTGTTGTTGACAAAGGACAGCTGGACATATAAAGGACCCCATTACCTTCAGGAGCTCAGGGCCTCATCAAACCTAAATCCGGCCCTGCATATACATACCATTTAATGGCAACGCCAATCAACTTTGCCTTATTTTTTTTTGGGGGGGGCAAAGGGACCTTGGCCCCTCCTGGGCAGGAGGAGTGTACATCTTTGAACGACAGCTGACTTTGAGTGCCCACGCTGCATTTATGTGCTTCAGACGAGCATTTTTAGACTCTCTGCTCTCTGCCTTTGTCTCTGGGGAGAACTGCTCTTTTGATTTCATCTGCATACAATTTCCAGCATGCGATTAAAAACGAGACCCGTTAGGTTGGGAACAGCATACCTTTAATTAGTGGAGAACGTGGCTTCTCTCCTTCCTGTTTACCCAGAAGGAGTTTGCAAGCGGAAACCAGGTTGTGTCAGTTCCTGGGACAATGCATTAAGATGAATAAATATTAATTTTGTGGGAGGATGCCCTCCCCTTCCCCGCTTGCTTAAAATGGAAACAATTAACTCTCTTAATTAATCAGATTAGTCCTTCAAAAGCTATTTCCCTTTTAAGAGCTTTGTTTCTGTTTTACCAGCAATTAGCGCTGATGACTTGAGTGAATGCCCATCCTTGGAAATTTTTATAAAGGGGTTGGCGGGTGGTAGGAAGTGAGGGGGAGGGGGTGGATGGCAGAAAATGCTATTGTGTGTTTAATGGAGCCGTAATATGGATTAGCTAATCAAGCGTGAAGTGTCTGTTTGCCCTCTATTCGGTAATTATTTGAAAGCTTTTGGAAAACCTTGCCAAAACTCTTGACTTTCCCCACCAATCTTTCCATGGGGGGGGTATGTGTGCCGAGAACAACTGTGCTGGTCCCGGGGGTTAAACAAGAGGCAAGGTCCCAGTCCAGTCCGTGGTCGATGAAGCAATATGAAGACAGTCCGTAAAAGTCGAAGCTGGGTGCAGGCAGAAACTGACAACCAGCAACATTGCTCCCGCAACTTGGGACTGGGGCTGGCCGGCTTTTATCTGCCCCGAGGCATAGGGTGGCCCCGGTCCACAGGTGACTCGCCTCTCCTGGTTTGCCTGGAGGCGAGCCCTCCTCCTGCAGGAACTTAGTTCCCTCCGCCTCTCTGCCCTGAGCCTCTGCAGCTCAGGAGAAGCTGGAGGGTTACCGGACCCAGAGCTGACCTCAGCTTCCTCTGACGGGGCTGAGAGTGGAGCACATGCAGGCAATGGGTCCTCCATCCCCTCAGGAGCCAGAGCAGACTCAGCTGGTGGCTGCACCTGAGGATCCAGCACAGGTGAGGAGCCTTCAGGCTCAGCTGGTTCTGGAGGCGGGGAATCCTGTGCAGGCTGGGATACCTCAGGCTCAGCATCTGAATCCGAACCCCAGGCCATCACACCGCCACCTTCTGGATTCCCTGTGCAGGACCGGCCCTGTTGTTGGGCAGAGCAAGACGTGCCACTTCTGGCTGCAAAATTTATGGATATCGTTCCAAGAGTAGTAAATTTGTCATTTGCTGAATGCATTCTTCTGTTTTTTTTGCCACCTGCATCAAACTGAGAAAAGATGTCACAGAAATGAGAAATTTGGCACTATGTGGAATGTTTTCATAATCCGAATTTAAGGCTTTGTTGTGAGTTTCCCACACTGTTTCACTGTTCTCTTCCTGCATCTCTTCCCTAGGGATGGTCACTTTGGTGATCCCAACCAATCAGAGAACAATAGGTACCAGCCACAGTGGCTATGCTCTACATCCACTGCCAGAGACATAACACTTTGGGGTACCAGCTGAGGCACAGGTACCCCAGCAGAGTGCTGTTGTGTACGTGTCAGTTTACAGAGTTCATGACAGCAGCAAGGGTGTTACTGGCTCAGAAATGGAAACAACAGGAAATACCGACAATGGAAGAATGGAGAAAGAAGCTGCTAGACTATGCTGAGCTGGATAAAGTGACTGGGAAGATCAGATACTTAAGAGACCAAAAGTTCACAGAAGACTGGGGAAAAATTGTGGAATATCTGGAGAGTATAAGTGAGGGCCAAATAACGCTAGAGGGATTTAAAAAAAAGCACTGTGAAACGCGAGAGGTATTGTTTAAAGGGAATAGAGAAAAAAAAGGTTTAAATAATGACAATACAAATATAAGACATGTGTAAACCAATAATGACTACGAAAGATTTATGGAAAAGCTGAAGGAAATCCAGAAAAGAAAGACTTTGTGAAAATTTGGATGTGAAAATAATGTATGCCCCCCCCTTCACCTTGCAAATGAGAATAATAATAATAAATAATAATAATAAATTTTATTTATATCCTGCCCTCCCCAGCCGAAGCCGGGCTCAGGGCGGCTAACAACAATTTACCCCTTCCCACAGCACCCATTCATAGAAACATAGAATTGTAGGACTGGAAGGGATCTCCAAGGGTCATCTAGTTTAACCCCTGCAATGCAGTGAAATAATCCCCGACAGGTGGCTATCCAACCTCTTCAAGGAAGGGGAGTCCGCCACCTTCTGAGGGAGTCGGTTCCATAGCTGCACGGTTCTCACCCTCATGAAAGCTCTTTGTCGGGTTAAGTCAGAATTGTGGGACGTAATCCACTTGGAGCAGTCAAGTCCAACATTCCTTGTTTTCCTAGAGTGGACATGCGAGGGATGTTTGGTCCATCCAGTCGAAAACTTCCTGTTCTTCCTGGCTGCAGCATCCTTCCTTTGCATGTGACTAAAGGTGGGCATAACCTAACCTGTCCAGATAACAAAAGGATGAGTCACACAGCACACCTCTCTCCTTTTGACTTCCTTCTTCATTTGACCAGCTTTTAGCTAGGACAGCTCTGCTAGCTCTCAGATAGCAGAAGCAAAGGTATTATTCCTCCCTATGGGGTAGATCCACATGTACATATTTGTAACTAAGTCTGCCTTCAGGAATTCAACTGTGAACTGATGTAAGTAAACTTCTTTTATTGACTTTGAATAAGATTGTGGCGTCTTTATTCTTTTAAGAGGGATTTAAAGGGAACTTGCCAGGAACTATACAATTCAATCTGAGACAGACTGAATTGTATAATAGTGAGAGGCTCACACGAGCCTGCAACCAGCTGTGTGCTGTGCATGTAAAAGGGGAATGTAAACTCTGCTAAGTAAAGGAAGTTGCTAGTGCAAGTTAGGAAGGTTATTAATAAACAATATATCCTTTCCTGCCATCCTGGACATTCCCACAGGAATGGACTTCCTTGTCCTTTGAATCCATTGGTTTGGGTGCTTCAGATCTTCGAAGACAGCTGTCATATGGTCATGCAGTTAAGGCAGGACTGTTTGCCTTCCCTATGAATTGCCAGTTGGAAATAGTCATGGAAAACAGAATGTGTGTCGTTTAATCTCTCACACACTCCATGAACCCTGATAGGCTGGGATTCCTTCCATTGAACAGGATGACTCGCTTTTATGTCTTAATGGCAGAAGCATCCTGCCTTGTGGGTGCCATGGGAGAAGCACATACAGCTTCTTGCCTTCCTTGGAAGAAGCAGCTGCCTATTGCAACTTCATTTTACTGCTCCTCTTGCTGTTAACATCAGGCAGTCCCCCCTGTTATACTGTTTTAATTTTTTTAAAAAATTAATTTTAAATACGTTTCCACCCTCCAGAACAGAATGTCACAATACGTCTGAATACATTGATTAGAAACACAAAGAAAACCAGGAAGGAGCACAATATACGTCTGTCATATGAACATCCTATTACTATATTGAAAGAAAACAAGAAGATAAATTGTAAATTATATTGAAGTTTAATAAAGCTATTCATTTTCGCAGCTTGAACACTCTTTCTGACTTTTCGTCATATTGCCGGGTTTTTTTTGCATCTTTCCCCCCGACTGATACAAAAACACAGTCTGTTTATTTTCCCTTTCTCTACGTTTGACACTGAAGCAGGTTCCCAGCTAGTTTCTTACACTGTTTTCACAGGAGTCAGGGGTCTTACTCCTTAGGCCACCACCAGGGCCCATTCTACAGCGCATTTTCCTTTCAATTTCCTTATTGCAGAAAGTCCACTTTCGGGGGTGAATCAGGTTTCTTGCACAAGACATCCCATTCAATTATAATTGTACAACCTGAATTTGCCCATATGAAAGAGCTCATAGTTTCAGACTATAAATGGGCATGCACTCCTGCAAAGGAATATTCCTTAACCTGGTTCTCTGTGGAACCCCCATGCTCCCCTCCCAGCAATGACAAACCTAGACAGCATCTTAAAAAGCAGAGACATCACCTTACCAACAAAGGTCCGTATAGTAAAAGCTATGGTTTTCCCAGTAGTGATGTATGGAAGTGAGAGCTGGACCATAAAGAAGGCTGATCACCGAAGAATTGACGCTTTTGAATTATGGTGCTGGAGGAGACTCTTGAGAGTCCCATGGACTGCAAGAAGATCCAACCTCTCCATTCTGAAGGAAATCAGCCCTGAGTGCTCACTGGAAGGACAGATCCTGAAGCTGAGGCTCCAAGACTTTGGCCACCTCATGAGAAGAGAAGACTCCCTGGAAAAGACCCTGATGTTGGGAAAGATGGAGGGCACAAGGAGAAGGGGACGACAGAGGACGAGATGGTTGGAGAGTGTTCTCGAAGCTACCAGCATGAGTTTGACCAAACTGTGGGAGGCAGTGGAAGACAGGAGTGCCTGGCGTCCTCTGGTCCAGGGGGTCATGAAGAGTCGGACATGACTAAACAACAACATTCTCTCCTCCCACTAAACTGAGTTTGAGGGAAGTAATTCAGCAGAATTGGCTACGTCCCAGAAGAAGCTAATGGGAAGGAAGTTGGACCAGGACGTTGACTCACACAGAGAGGCAATGGAGCACCCACCTCTTCAGAACCCACCTCTGGGGTTCAATGGAGCCTTAAAATGGGTCCATTTGTTGAAACAGGGTGTGTGGGTGTTAGGGGAGGGTTCGTACCTCTGCTGGGGGACATGTCATGCTCCTTTTGGGGTAGTTTGACCACCTTTCTTCCCCAGCTTGCAGTCAGCTCTCACCTGTGGCATGCCAGGTGAGGGTAGTCGATGGGTCTCAAACCTTTGGTGAGTTAGGGACTTTCTCTGCATAGGAAGACAGGCTCTGACGGATTGAGCAGAGAAGACCAAGAGTGGGACTAACTCTTAAGTTAAGAAGGCGGTTTCTGCCCATGGTGTAGCAGAAAGCGAGGGACAGATGGAGCTTGTCAATCTGGGAGGGGTGGCTAACACCCCAGAGGACAGGATCACACTTCAAAACGACCTTGACAGATTAGAGAACTGGGCCAAAACAAACAAGATGAATTTTAACAGGGAGAAATGTAAAGGGTTGCACTTGGGCAAAAAAAATGAGAGGCACAAATACAAGATGGGTGACACCTGGCTTGAGAGCAGTACATGTGAAAAGGATCTAGGAGTCTTGGTTGACCACAAACTTGACATGAGCCAACAGTGTGACGCGGCAGCTAAAAAAGCCAATGCAATTCTGGGCTGCATCAATAGGAGTATAGCATCTAGATCAAGGGAAGCAATAGTGCCACTGTATTCTGCTCTGATCAGACCTCACCTGGAGTACTGTGTCCAGTTCTGGGCACCACAGTTCAAGAAGGACACTGACAAACTGGAACGTGTCCAGAGGAGGGCAACCAAAATGGTCAAAGGCCTGGAAACGATGCCTTATGAGGAACGGCTAAGGGAGCTGGGCATGTTTAGCCTGGAGAAGAGGAGGTTAAGGGGTGATATGATAGCCATGTTCAAATATATAAAAGGATGTCACATAGAGGAGGGAGAAAGGTTGTTTTCTGCTGCTCCAGAGAAGCGGACACGGAGCAATGGATCCAAACTACAAGAAAGAAGATTCCACCTAAACATTAGGAAGAACTTCCTGACAGTAAGAGCTGTTTGACAGTGGAATTTGCTGCCAAGGAGTGTGGTGGAGTCTCCTTCTTTGGAGGTCTTTAAGCAGAGGCTTGACAACCATATGTCAGGAGTGCTCTGATGGTGTTTCCTGCTTGGCAGGGGGTTGGACTCGATGGCCCTTGGGGTCTCTTCCAACTCTATGATTCTATGATTCAGTTCCTCTTCCAGCAGTGGGAAAAGCCACACCTCCAGTGGAGAAGAGAGGGAAGGGGCCAGCCGAGAGAGGAAAGGGCTTGTGGATGCTGCTGAGAGCCCCAGCGCCTCACCTCGCCAGGCTGGCCAGGAGGGACGCACGCCACTTCTGTCGCCCAGCTTGAGCAGAGGGGTGAAACACAAGGAGGGGAGGAGGAGGCTTGGGGTGCCGAAGTTCTTATGTTGGGGGAGAAGCCGGAAGGGGCCACTCCCGGATTCTGCAAGTGACTGAGACGGACATGAACTTTGTAGATCTGCACGGTAAATAGTTTTGCACAATAAAACCTGTAAAAGTCAGGTCAGAGTCCTGCCTAGTTACTCACGAGCAACCAGCAGCAGCATCTGACACATAACAGTTTGACTTCACCCCTGCAGGCACACTCCATTGTCTCTCTTGACAGACGGATGTCCACAACAAGCGTTGAAACACACTAGCAGTGCTCTCATGGTGTGTTAGCTATGCTCCAGCACACGATTTGCGAATTACTAGTCTTTGGAAAAGGGATAATTTCTTCCAGGCACTGCAGGCAAACAACCTCTGTCACTTGCTGCCTCCTCTCGCTCCCTTTGTCCTTCCCCCATGGGGCTTCACAATGCCAGAGCCTCTGTCAAAGGGCTGCTGGGGGTTATTATATACATCTCGCCTTTCGCACACTGTTTCCAGCGTATGTGTGTGTTTCTCTCCTGTGCATGTCTTGCCCTGAGCATAATCTCCTTTCCTTCGCCGCTGTAGGTCTCCTGCACAGGGGCCATTAATGGGATGAATAAAGGAGGCCTTGGGCCTGCAGGATGTGAGCGGAAACCATAAGTTGCGATTAAAGCGTCGATTCATTAAAAAATGAACCCTGGAAGAGGAGGGGAAATTGATCTATGATAGCATTGCCATACATCCGGGAAAACCCAGACATGTCCTCTTTTGGGGAGCCAACATGCCCATCTGGGCAGATTTTTACATTTTAAAGGAAATATCCCAGGTTTTTCGAGGTTTGGGTGGCTAGGGATTGGGCTGCTCTGCACACCACAGACACTGGAAGCCTGAACTGGGGAGTCGCATGGGCATGGTGGCGCTGCCCCGGGCACCCCTCTTTTCCCAGCTCAAGTCTCTGCGCCTCTTTCTCAGGCTGGTAGCAGCTCGAACTGTCCTCTTTTTTGGTCTTCAAGACATGGCAAACTTAATAATAATAATAATAATAATAATAATAATAATAATAATAATAATTTATTTGTACCCCGCCCATCTGGCTGGGTTTCCCCAGCCACTCTGGGCGGCTTCCATAGAAACAAAAATTACAGTAAAATATCACAGATTAAAAACTTCCCTGAACAGGGCTGCCTTCAGATGTCTTCTAAAAGTCTGGTAGTTGTTGTTCTCTTTGACATCTGGTGGGAGGGCGTTCCACAGGGCGGGTGCCACCACCGAGAAGGCCCTCTGCCTGGTTCCCTGTAGCTTTGTTTCTCGCAATGAGGGAACCGCCAGAAGGCCCTCGGTGCTGGACCTCAGTGTCCGGGCAGAATGATGGGGGTGGAGACGCTCCTTCAGCCCTTCTTCTGGCTTGTTAGCTGGCTAGTGCCTTCTCAACCCTAAGCCAAGGAGGGCGAGCTGAATGGACCCTTCCTCTACATCCAAATAATAGAGTGGAATGTAAGTAATATACATGAATGTGCCCATGCAAGGATCCCAGTAGTGGACAGGAGGTGGCTCTTGGGAAAGGTATGGGAATGTTCATGGTGGCAGGAGAGGATATATTGTCTATCAATATCCTCCCTAACTTGCGCTTGCAAGTTCCTTTTCTTAGGAGGGTGCATTCCCCTTAACACAGCAGAAAACTAGTTGCAAACTCGTGTGAGTTTCCTAAGACGCAATTCCATCTGGCTTTTCCAGATTGAAATGTGTTCTAATATTTTCCTGGTAAGACCCATTGAATCCCTCCCAAAAGAATAAAGACACCAAGGTCTTATTCATAAGCAAGAAAAAGAAAGTTTACTCACGATCAGGCAGAGCAGAGTGTCATCCCTGAAGGCAGGCTTAAGGCTTAAAGTTACAAGCAGATACAAACAGGTTTACCCCACATGTGGGTTGACCTAGTGACTGCAGTTAGCAGTCTGGCAGTTCGCAGGATGAAAGGAAGATGGAAAAGAGAAAGAGTGGCAGCATGGCTTGTCCTTTGACCGGGTCTGGAAAGGTCATGCCCACCCACTAGTCACATGCAAGAGGAAGGATGCTCCAGGCCAGGAGGAACAGGAAGTTTTGACTGGCTGGAGCAAACAGTCCCTTGCATGTCCACTCTAGGAAAACAAGGAATGTTGTACTTGAATGCTCCCAGTGGATTACATCCCACAAAAGGGACTGCTAAATCTGCCACTTGTATGTTACCCAGATCTGTAGTCAACACTCATAGATATGCAATGAAGCTGAAGGTTGGAAGATTCAGGACAGATAGGAAAGTAGTTTTTCATACGGTGCAAAGTTAAATGATGGAACCCGCTGCCACAGGAGCAGGGGTGGCCACCAATATGGATCTGGTTGGCAATTGTGGGAACAGGACGCTGGACTAGATGGGCCATTAGCCTCTGCTTATGTTCTAATGCTACAACCAGATATGAAATGCTACAAGGGTGGGGAACCGCATTGTGTTAACATAAATGTCTCAGGACCACAATACCTCAAGGACTGCCTGTTTCAATACTAACCTGCCCAGACCCTGAGATCACCTTCTGAGGCCCTCCTTCATGTGCCTCCTCCTCGAGAGGTCCAGAGGGTGGCAACACGAGAACGGGGCCTTCTCTGCAGTGGCTCCCAGTCTGTGGAATGCTCTCCCCAGGGAAGTTCGCCTGGCACCTTCATTATACACCTTGAGGCGCCAGGCAAAAAACGTTCCTTTTTAACCAGGCCTTTGGTTGGCCTGATGGACATCCCTTTTAAAATGTGGCTCTTTTTTGGGGGGGGTTGTATTATTGGGTTATTTTTCTTATTTTGGTTTTATACATTGTGATCTTTTCTGTGAACCACCCTGAGACCTCTGGATATAAGACGGTATATAAATTCAACCAATCAATCATCGCCGTAATAATCTTTTATCTCACTTTCTGATTCTGGTACCACCTTGTTATATATGCATTCATGAAAGTGTGGATTATAAATACTTTGGTAAAGAAGACTGGAATGATTCCCTTCCTATACTTCCTTTGTCTCTCCTGACAGTAAGAGCTGTTCGACAGTGGAATTTGCTGCCAAGGAGTGTGGTGGAGTCTCCTTCTTTGGAGGTCTTTAAGCAGAGGCTTGCAGGGACGCGGGTGGCGCTGTGGGTAAAACCTCAGCGCCTAGGACTTGCCGATCGGAAGGTCGGCGGTTCGAATCCCCGCGGCGGGGTGAGCTCCCGTCGTTCGGTCCCAGCGCCTGCCAACCTAGCAGTTCGAAAGCACCCCTGGGTACAAGTAGATAAATAGGGACCGCTTACCAGCGGGAAGGTAAACGGCGTTCCGTGTGCTGCGCTGGCTCGCCAGATGCAGCTTGTCACGCTGGCCACGTGACCCGGAAGTGTCTGCGGACAGCGCTGGCTCCCAGCCTATAGAGTGAGATGAGCGCACAACCCTAGAGTCTGGCAAGACTGGCCCATACGGGCAGGGGTACCTTTACTAAGCAGAGGCTTGACAACCATATGTGGTGGAGTCTCCTTCTTTGGAGGTCTTTAAGCAGAGGCTTGCGGGGACGCGGGTGGCGCTGTGGGTAAAACCTCAGCGCCTAGGACTTGCCGATCGGAAGGTCGGCGGTTCGAATCCCCGCGGCGGGGTGAGCTCCCGTCGTTCGGTCCCAGCGCCTGCCAACCTAGCAGTTCGAAAGCACCCCCGGGTGCAAGTAGATAAATAGGGACCGCTTACCAGCGGGAAGGTAAACGGCGTTCCGTGTGCTGCGCTGGCTCGCCAGATGCAGCTTGTCACGCTGGCCATGTGCCGGAAGTGTCTGCGGACAGCGCTGGCTCCCAGCCTATAGAGTGAGATGAGCGCACAACCCTAGAGTCTGGCAAGACTGGCCCGTATGGGCAGGGGTACCTTTACTAAGCAGAGGCTTGACAACCATATGTTAGGAGTGCTCTGATGGTGTTTCCTGCTTGGCAGGGGGTTGGACTCGATGGCCCTTGTGGTCTCTTCCAACTCTATGATCCTATGATTCTATGAGTCCTTCCTTTCCTCTTCCCCCGCTCCCTCTCCCAACGGCATATTTATCTCCCAGCCACTTTTACTCAGCATGCAAGCAGAAGGTGGGACTAGATGGGTGTTCATCCCAAGTCCAGCTCTATAATTTGATGAATTGGTGGTGCTGGAACTGGGCCAACCAAAAGGCTACAGGACACAGGTAGGAAGCAGACCAGTGGCTGTGGCTTTGATGCCTATTCAACTGTGACCTGAGTCTTGCTGTTGTTTTCCGATCCATTCTTTGAGAAACTCTGCTTTAGTAGAAGCAGCAATGCACAATACAGATATACGGTATCAACAATAAAGCTTAATGAATATATGTATAGATGTAATAAAATATACGTCTCACCCCGCCACCCCGAATTTTGCAAGATGAGTTTTATGAGCGTAGGAGTTCCCATCTAACGGTCTCCATTCTAATGAGATCTTTGGCGGCAGAGTTAAGGCTGGAATCATGAAAATGAAGTGAGAGCAGGGAGAAAGCTTTTGAATTGGCTCTGGCTCGCTCCATCGCTCGAGAATACTCCTGCCTTAAATTGACAGCTGTTCGGTCCACCTTAATGGCTCTGCTGCAACACCTTGTAACGAGGAAAATGTAACTTCCTGCACTTTATCTGAAGTGCGAACATTATGCCAGAAGCATGAAAAAGTCCTTGAGATCTGTGGCCAGAGACAGCCACTTTGCCATCACTTCCATATGAGAGAACATCTTTCTTTCTTTCTTTCTTTCTTTCTTTCTTTCTTTCTTTCTTTCTTTCTTTCATCTTTCTTTCTCATGACTAACAGACAGCAGAGACTAAAATGGTTCTTCTTTTGAGCCGGATCAGAAGTCCAGTGATGGACCTCAGTGTTTGGTTGATGGGGGCAGAGATGCTCCTTCAGGTATACAGGCCATTTAAGGTTTTAAAGGTCAGCGCCAACACTTTGAATCATGCTCGGAAACGTACTGGGAGTGAATGTAGTTGAGCACTGCCTGGTTGCCTTTACAGAGCCAGCTGTACAATAGTCTAGAGAGATGAGCATTTATTGTTCAGTTGATGCACAGTATTCCCACTGAAAGCTCATTTCCCCACATGTTTATGCATTATACTTCCCTAATAGAATGCATTTTCGCCTCTTATTTTCACTAACGCAATGCTTTTTTAATATATACTTTACCTTAGCATATGAATTTTCGCAAGCACTGCCTAGCTGGAGGATTGCATTGCAAATATTTGGAGTGAATTTTGAAGGGTGGCTGTGTTTTGGTTTGCATATTGCTTTGGAAACTGCAGATTAGGTAGAGTTGCTTTTCAATGCAAACTGAATTGAATTCCACCCCCCCCCATCCCTAGGCATTTGTGGGTGTCCTTTCTTTCATTTTACAAAACATCTCCCCAGCATTCTGAGCAATGCAGCCTTCCTGTTAGGCTCTCTCCTCGGTTCAATTTTTACCTTTCCTCTATTTATTTCGGGACGTAGGTGGCGCTGTGGGTAAAACCTCAGCGCCTAGGACTTGCCGATCGCATGGTCGGCGGTTCGAATCCCCGCGGCGGGGTGAGCTCCTGTCGTTCAGTCCCAGCTCCTGCCCACCTAGCAGTTCGAAAGCACCCTTAAGTGCAAGTAGATAAATAGGTTCCGCTTTATAGTGGGAAGGTAAATGGCGTTTCCGTGTGCTGCGTTGGTGCTGGCTCACCAGAGCAGCTTCGTCACGCTGGCCATGTGACCCGGAAGTGTCTTCGGACAGCGCTGGCTCCCGGCCTCTTAAGTGAGATGAGCGCACAACCCTAGAGTCTGACAAGACTGGCCCATACGGGCAGGGGTACCTTTACCTTTTTACTATTTATTTATCTACTTCATTTCTATCCCACCTGATTCTCCCCTTCCACATTTAATCGTCACAACAGCCCTGTGAGGTAGGTTAGGCTGAGAGGCAGTGACTGGAACCCAAAGCCACATCCAGTAATCTTCATGGCTGAGTAGTGATTTGAACCCAAGTCTCCCAAGTCCTAATCCCACACTCTAACCATTCCACCACACTCCTGGGTTCCTGGGCTCAATATCTGACCTTTGTGGTCAGAGCAGCCTCTAACCAACCTTTTCAAAGCAACCAAACATAATCCAAAAGTTTAGGGCAGTTTCATGTCTCCACCACATTCCTCTTTAGGGATATTCACATCGCAGATTTAAACTGATTCAACAGCCATTGCTTCTCTGTGTTTTGCAATGTAGACAGTCCCTCTGGTACTGAATTCTGGGAGGTAAGAAGCTGTTCTCTCAACCACTAAAAACAATTTGCTTCCAAGCATCTGGTAGGTATCTTTGCCGGCCTGTGCGCCACCAGACATATGCCGTGACAACTGTTTCTCTGCGCGAAGTTGTTGTGAAGGATGGCTCCCACCTGAAACAGTGTGTGAATTCGGCTTGGCAGTGAGACAGCTGGAATCCTGGAGGGGCAGATAACAGATGAACAGAAGTCATCCACCTGCCTCTGTTAATTTGCCTAGAGGAATTTTTTCTTGATCGCACAGTAAAATATGCACACTTCTACCTATGAAAACAATTGCTTATATTAACTCAATAGTGCTCAACATTTCATCTACTACTGCCTGATGGAGATGGATCCAGGGTTAAATCCATAAATGTAAACCTCCTGTCCCACGTGTGTTGGAGAAATATGAGAGCAAACAGGCTGTGAAGGCCTTTTAGCAGAGTAAAAACACTTGCACACGTTTGCAGCTTAAAGGAAGCTAGGCATGAGGCAATTACACCTTTTTATCCTTGTTTATTTGCGGTCTGCTAACCTTCCCTGAATTCTGGTGCTGGAGGAGACTCTTGAGAGTCCCATGGACTGCAAGAAGATCAAACCTCTCCATTCTTAAGAAAAACAGCCCTGAGTGCTCACTGGAAGGACAGATCCTGAAGCCGAGGCTCCAGTACTTTGGCCACCTCATGAGAAGACTCCCTGGAAAAGACCCTGATGTTGGGAAAGATGGAGGGCACAAGGAGAAGGGGACGACAGAGGACGAGATGGTTGGACAGTGTTCTCGAAGCTACAAACATGAGTTTGACCAAACTGTGGGAGGCAGTGGAAGACAGGAGTGCCTGGCGTGCTCTGGTCCAGGGGGTCACGAAGAGGCAGACACGTCTAAAGGACTAAACAACAACCTTCCCCTCTTTGTCCACATTGCTAAGAATGAACCACACATTTTAGTAAGATAAGCAAAAAAGGCTGCAAATACCTCAATGTGGTATGCAGGTAAAAATACTTCTTAGTTACAAATTAGAAAATTAGAAAATGGAGTCTGGGCTCTGTGTGAAGCCCATGCATCTATGTCTGCTCACATTACTAGCTTGAAAGAAGAGAGAGATAGAGCTCAGACAGATCAGAAGTACATAAGACTATCTCCTTTGTTAGAAATCACCACCAAAGCCCCTTCTATATTGATTCAGGAGCTCTATGATGTGCAGCCCCTCATGTGCCTGTCTGGCAATCATGCATTGGTGATTTTGTCTGGAAACGCCGACCAAGAATACAACGGTATTACCAAATCTGCACAAACTCGCAGCAAACAAAGGGGAGATGTCAAAAACCAGCATCCCAGGCAAGGCGACTGAGATGGAGGGATGGAGATGGAGGGGAAAGATGGAAGAGGAGGTGTTGGCTCTAGAATCCCTAAGTGTCATGTTGACAGTGCCGGACTAGGATTGAGGAGATCCATGCTTCATTTAATCCTCACTGACTCAGCCATGGATCTCACTAGAGTGAGCTTAAATGGTTCCATACTATTATCCCTTATTTTTGCTATCCCTTCCCTATAAGAAGACCTATTCACCATGACTCCTGCATTGCAGGGGGGTGGACTAAATGACTGTTGGGTTTACCTGCCAACTCTACCATGGCTCTAAGTATTCTTCACCTCTTTGCTCATCCATTCTTCTCCCTTCCTCCATTGCTGCACAATTTCTCCCCCCCATCTTGATTTTTAGCTTCATTCTCTCCCCCCCCCCCCCAGATTCCTTCCCTCTCCTCCTGTTTCAAGTCTTCAATAATAACACAGAGCGAAACCTTCCTCCTGCGGGGCGCTAATCCGCCATAAGGCTCTTAACCCAGACACCATGAAGAAGATCCTTGAAGCTTGGAGAAACGGTATGCTGTTTTCATCCCGGATTTACCTAAACATGCTTAACTGGATAAAAGTCTCCAAAAAAACAAAGCAGGCTTAAGGTTTAAGCTTCTTGCTCGCCCTACAAGGAAATGTCCAGGGGTTTCTTCTTCTCCATTTTTTCCAGGGGAAAAGGGGATATAGAAATGCAGACGTCATCCTTCTTGGGCTGTGTAAGTGGAGAGCTGAACAGGTCTAAGTCATACTGGATTTAGCATCAGATCCCACTGTTTGGGTCAACTGGACTGGATGAAATCTGTCATGGTGGAAACGAGGGTGGGGAATGGTGGAGACTGTCAATTCTCCCTGTGCCCTTCAGCAGATTGCATTCGCAAACCGAGTTAGGCTCCAAGCCAAAGTAAAATTAAATGCAATTACCAAGCTAACAAACTAATATATGCTAACTATGGAGCCTCCAAGTCCAGAGGGAGCAAAATGAAATAATGCTTATTAAAAAAATAAAAATATTCTGAGGATATACAAGAAAGAAGGGCAGAGGCTGGAGTTGAGCAGAAAACTCTCCGTAGAAAACTTTCACCCTTCAAACCAGGGTGATGAAGCTGTCTCAGCAAATTCTGGGGAGCAGGAGGGCCAAACCTGTGCAGGAAAACTGGCCCAAAATATCTCCCCATCTCCCACTAGGAAGGTGAAATGGGTGGGGCTTTCCAGGCTAGCCCTAGCTGTTCTCTTCATGTGCTTCTGGTGCGCTTCTCAGGTGAATCTTGTCTGCCATGGATGGATTTTGGACTAGATGGACACCTAGGTTTGGGCAGGGCTGTGGCTCAGTTGCATGCGGGAGGTCCCAAATTCAAGTCCTGGCATCTCCAGGCAGGACTGAGAACACCCCATGCCTGGAACCCTGCGGAGTCACTGGGCCCGATGGCCTGACTCAGTAGAAAGCAGCTTCCTATGTTCAACAGATGTGTGAACTGATGCAACGACAGGGCTTGCTTTTCAATCTGATGTTCTCCTCTCTCCAGTGTGGAAACTGGTTATGTTCTACCTCCATTGCAGAGTCATTATATGATACGATATGATACAATACGATAATCTTTATTGTCATTGTCCCATGCAGAACAACGAAATTGAAAAAATCTACAAGCAGGGTGTCAAAAACCAACAAGCCTGCTATCCCAGCCTGGTTAACCCCCCAAAAACTCTGATACCCCATAATTAAATACAATATACTCCCATAGAGACTACCTTAAAGGTAAAGGTAAAGGGAGCCCTGACCATTAGGTCCAGTCGCTGACGACTCTGGGGTTGCGGCGCTCATCCCGTTTTACTGGCCGAGGGAGCCGGCGTACAGCTTCCGGGTCATGTGGCCAGCATGACAAAGCTGCCTCTGGCGAACCAGAGCAGCGCACAGAAACGCCGTTTACCTTCCCGCCAGAGTGGTACCTATTTATCTACTCGCACTTTGACGTGCTTTCGAACTGCTAGGTTGGCAGGAGCAGGGACTGAGCAACGGGAGCTTACCCCATTGCGGGGATTCGAACCGGCGACCTTCTGATCAGCAAGTCCTAAGCTCTGTGGTTTAACCCACAGCGCCACCCGCGTCCCTAGAGACTACCTTACACTGCGTTTAAAACCGCATTTGGATAGAAAATGTTTCTCAGGCGGCTAGTCCTAGTCTTTATAACCCTGTACCTTCTTCCACTGAATAACAGTTGAGGAGTGTTGCTGATGTACTCAGGTTCTCCTACCAGCCAACGGCAGAGCATATGCCCACGCTGCCCCGGGCGGGTGTGCTCCCAAGGGGGGGGTGTGGCATTGAGGGTGCCCTCCCTGGCGCAGGATAGCCGCTCGGGTGCCCGGAGCAGCATGCGTGTCCTGCAGCCAGGGACGGAGTGAGCCACCCACGGGGGTGGAGCAAGCTGGTCATAGTGGACATTCGGCATGCCGCCCCCCGCAACTCCCAAGCCTCCCCCAAGCTGTCAAAATGAAGGGGGACTGTTGAACTGTTTCTTTAAATCTAAAGGTTCATCATTGTTTCACCCAATGTGTATACCTTTAAGGGGCCGGAGCAAGGGCCAGAGTGAACTAACGAGATCCAGCTTTACAGCTGTGAAGCATAGCAGGTGCTGCTGAGTTTCATTGATTAAGCTGTGTCGGGAATTGGCTACAGTATATAAGGGGCAGCACCTAGCTCTGCCATTTACCCTGGGGAATGGGTTGGTGGTTGGGTCGTGTTTGTTTGTAGATGTATTTGGTGTATAAGGAGTTTTTGTTTTTCTTATTAAAACCTTGTTTAAGTTATTTTTGAGTCCCTTCTTTTTAATGCAAGCTCTCCCCAGCAAGCTCTCTGCGCTACTATACTGCGAAAAAGCCAACAGGGACAGGGGGAATGCTGCCGGCGAAGCGGTGCAGCTCCCCCTTACCCCGACGGCTCGGGGTAGGCTTGTGAGTCGCAGGTGGGTGGCGTGCCAAATGCCACCCCCCTCAGTGAGAGCACCCACTGCCCCCCTTCCTATGCCCCTGCTACCTCCTTCCCACTGGGGCATCTGGTTGGCCACTGTGCGAACAGGATACTGAGCTAGATGGGCCATTGGCCTGATCCAGCAAGATCTCCCCACATTCTTAGGAGAGGAGATTGAATGTGTTGTAGTGACTAGTGTTAAGTTGTGGGTGAACATATCAGACGACACAGCGATTCTTCAAGCAGCTCTTGTTTATTCACAGGCCAGAACAGAACTGAACTGAAGGGTTCAGCCAGCCTGCTTATATAGAGCTCCAGTACAACGCAACAGTAGCCACTTTCTGTAACTATCCAATCACTGAACGTCACTTTCAATTCCTTGTTTGCATATGTGGACCTGAGTGAAAACTATCTGCAGTATCCCCCTGCTGGCCCAGGGTGAGAACTTCAGTACATAGCAATTAGAGTGTTGGAGTAGGGACTGGGAGACCAGGGTTCAAATCTTCCCTTGGCCAGGAAGCTCTCTAGGTGACCTTGGGCTGGGTGGACCTGGGTGACCACTCATTGCCTCTCCGCCTAATCTACCTCACAGGATTGTTGTGGGAACGAAATGAGGAAGGGGAGAGATGTGTGTACACCACCTTGAGCTCCTTGGAGAAAAAGTGCAATATAAATGCAAGAGACGCACAGGCAGGCACACAGACTACAGTGGTACCTTGGGATGTGAACAGGATCCGTTCTGGAGCCCCGTTCGCATCCTGACTAGAACGTAAGACGTGACAGTGCGTGTGTGTGTGCACGGGTCACGTTTCGCCGCTTCTGCGCATGCGTGTGACGTCATTTTGACCGTCTGTCCATGCGCGAGCAGCGAAACCCGGAAGTAACATGGACCGTTACTTCTGGGTCGCCGCAGAGAGTAACACAAAAATACTTATCCTGAAGCATATTTATCCCGAGGTATGACTGTAGATGGGCCACCGGTCCCGTCTGACAAGGTAATTCATATGTCTTGATGCACATTGGCAACGGCACAAACCGTTCCAAAGCGCAATCCCTTTAACTGAGCGACGTTGCAAATCCGGGCTTCATGCTGCTTTTGGAAGCTAGACGACAGCCAGCCTGAACTGAGCCTCATGCTGGAGGTTGTGCTGCCTCAATGGATGAGCAGATTATGTTCCTGCTTGATGTTGTCGTCTTCAACATGGAAACACGGGCGCTACAGAAGCCACAGCGGATGGGTCAGCATGTGGGTAATTAAATAAAGGACCTGTCCAGCTGGGGGAGGGGGCAATAGCATGACAAGTAGCCCCCCCCGCAATAGGAGGAAGGATAGATGACAGCGGAGCTGTGTTTGCTTCCATCCGGGTGCAATTAATGCCATTAAACTCGAGCGACGTTCTCGGATCCTGGAGATAACGTGATGTGACAGGTAGGCTTGTTTGACGCCACAGAAGATGCCACAGTTGGTGGGCAAATGAGACGAAACAGCACTCCTGTGTTTGTTCTGGTTAATTAAAATGCTTACGCATTTTGTGGCTTATGCCCTACTTATCTCATCCTAGATTCGCTCAATCCGTGGATAGTAACAGTTTCATAAAACCATAATATTAACAGGCACGGCGTATGCGAGAAGGGTGGAGTAAAGTCCTTTCTCAGGAACTTAAGGACGCAGGAAGCTGCCTTAGATACTGAGTCAGACTGTCTGTCCATCTAGACCAGTATTTCCCACACGCACAGACAGCAGTTTTTCAGGGTTAGAGGCAGGGAGCATATAGAATCATAGAATCATAGAGTTGGAAGAGACCACAAGGGCCATCGAGTCCAACCCCCTGCCAAGCAGGAAACACCATCAGAGCACTCCTGACATATGGTTGTCAAGCCTCTGCTTAAAGACCTCCAAAGAAGGAGACTCCACCACACTCCTTGGCAGCAAATTCCACTGTCGAACAGCTCTTACGGTCAGGAAGTTCTTCCTAATGTTTAGGTGGAATCTTCTTTCTCGTAGTTTGGATCCATTGCTCCATGTCCGCTTCTCTGGAGCGGCAGAAAACAACCTTTCTCCCTCCTCTATGTGACATTATTTTATATATGGCTATCATATCCCCCCCTTAACCTCCTCTTCTCCAGGCTAAACATGCCCAGCTCCCTTAGCCGTTCCTCATAAGGCATCGTTTCCAGGCCTTTGACCATTTTGGTTGCCCTCCTCTGGACATGTTCCAGTTTGTCAGTGTCCTTCTTGAACTGTGGTGCCCAGAACTGGACACAGTACTCCAGGTGAGGTCTGACCAGAGCAGAATACAGTGGCACTATTACTTCCCTTGATCTAGATGCTATACTCCTATTGATGCAGCCCAGAATTGCATTGGCTTTTTTAGCTGCGGTGTGGAATATATCCAGACTCAGTATAAACATCACAATCTTCTGGTGTCCTTCCCTTTTGGTTGCTCACAGGTGTGGGCAGAGCATTCACCTGACCTCGTGCCTGAGCTACCCCAGGTATTGATGGTCTGCTTATCTTAAGTCACAGTTACAAGCGAACCCTGAGGACTCAGCGTGTTGTAACACCTTAGCAGCCCGGATGTCTTTTGCAATGCATCTAGTATCATGGTGAAGCAGCGTAGAAGCTTGAAGCAAAGCATTCTCCAAAGAACTGGTTGGAGAATGTGAGGGCCCTGACTTCTTTATCACATGCATATGGTTATAAAAATAATATAATAATAATTTCTTATTTATACCCCACCCATCTGGCTGGGTTTCCCCAGCCACTGGGCGGCTTCCAACAGAACACTAAAATACAATAATCTATTAAACATTAAAAGCTTCCCTAAACAGGGCTGCCTTCAGATGTCTTCTAAAAGTCTGGTAGTTGTTGTTCTCTTTGACCTCTGGTGGGAGGGCATTCCACAGGGCGGGTGCCACTACCGAGAAGGCCCTCTGCCTGGTTCCCTGTAACTTGCCTTCTCGCAGGGAGGGAACTGCCAGAAGGCCCTCTGCACTGGACCTCAGTGTCCGGGCAGAATGCTGGGGGTGGAGACACTCCTTCAGGCATACTGGACCGAGACCATTTAGGGCTTTAAAGGTCAGCTCCAACACTTTGAATTGTGCTCAGAAATGTACTGTAGGTCTTTCAAGACCGGTGTTATGTGTTCTCGGTGGCCATTCCCAGTCACCAGTCTAGCTGCCGCATTCTGCATTAGTTGTTGTTTCCAGGTCACCTTCAAATGTAGCCCCACGTAGAGCGCATTGCAGTAGTCCAAGCGGGAGATAACCAGAGCATGCACCACTCTGGCGAGACAGACAGCGGGCAGGGAGGGTCTCATCCTGCGTAGCAGATGGAGCTGGGAGACAGCTGCCCTGGACACAGAAATGACCTGCGCCTCCATGGACAGCTGTGAGTCCAGAATGACTCCCAGGCTGCGCACCTGGTCCTTCAGGGGCACAGTTACCCCATTCAGGACCACCTGCCAGTCTCCTGTCCCCCCAAAACAGTACTTCTGTCTTATTCAACCTCAATCTGTTATCCATCTTCCAACCGCATCTGTCCTTTTCGGGAGACTGTGGGAAGGCCTCCTGGCTCCATCCAGTCCAGCATCACTTCCTCACAGTGGCCAACCAGATGCGCACAAGCAGGATTCGAAACCAAGAACAACTCTCCCTTCCTGTGGTTTCCACGAACTGGAATTTAGAAGCATTGCTGCCTCCGACTGTGGAGGCAGGGCAGAACTGTCCTGCCTAGTAGCCATTGATAGCCCTCTTCTCCTCCATGAATTTGCCCAATCCTCTTTTAAAACCATCCAGGTTGGTGGCCAATCCTGCCTCTTGTGGCAGGGAGTTCCACAGCACAGTTTCACCATGTGCTACACCAAGAAGGACTCACTTCTCTCTTCTTAGCTGATCTATTTGCACCTTTCCCTGCTGGGACACCTTCTCCCAAATTCCAAGCATAATGCGGATTTAGAGCCATAGAATCATAGAATTCCTCCACGAATTTGTCCAATCCGCTTTTAAAGCCATCCAGGTTGGTAACCATCACTGAATTCCATAGCTTATCCTCAAGGGAAACCTCTCCCCATAGGAACCCGCCTGGACCCTGCAATAATAATCTGAGGCCCTTCTTCAAGTGCCCCCTTCACTTGAGGGTGGCAACATGAGAACGGGCCTTTTCTGTGGTGGCTCCCTGTTTGCTGAATGCTTTCCCCAAGGAGACTCACTGGTGCCTTCACTAAATATCTTTAGATGCTAGGTGAAAACGTTTCTCTTCTGTTGTTGTTTAGTCATTTAGTCGTGTCTGACTCTTCGTGACCCCCTGGACCAGAGCACACCAGGCACTTCTGTCTTCCACTGCCTCCCACAGTTTGGTCATACTCATGTTGGTCGCTTCGAGAACACTGTCCAACCATCTCGTCCTCTGTCGTCCCCTTCTCCTTGTGCCCTCCATCTTTCCCAACATCAGGGTCTTTTCCAGGGAGTCTTCTCTTCTCCTGAGGTGGCCAAAGTATTGGAGATTAACGTTCTATGGCCTTTTAAATGAGTTTGTGGAAAGGGTGTGTCTGTATTGTTTAGCTTTCATTTCTGCTTTATTATGTGTTTTGTGTTCTCATTTTGTATTTTCACGTGATGAAGGGCAGTGCACAAATTTAATAAATAATCCTAAATAATAATTGCAACTTTGCGCTGTGTGAGGAAGTTCTTTCCTTTATCCGTCCCTAATCTTCCAACCTTCAGCTTTATTGCATGTCCACGAGTTCTAGTGTTGTGAACGAAGGATCATCACAGAGCAACAGTTGCTCAAGTAAAAAAAAACAAACCAAATTTGAAGAGAAGAAGCTGAGAAGAATCCCATTATCTGAAACCCTCTGAGACATGTTCACTTCACTGCCACCATCACGGCTGAGGAATATGATGAGAGGCAGGGAGAAAAGGCAGGGGGTGGGGGGGTGGGGAGTCAACATTTCTACCCAGCACAGTTCTCATGCCAGTGGCAACCCATAATACCCCAGGAGCTTGCAGCCAAGGGAGGGAAGAGAAGTTCAGTCTGGCCCCGAGGTGATATTTACCACCTTATGAATTAATCATATCCCACCCGCTCCCGAGTTAAACCTCAGAAGGATGCTGAGGACCGGATACGACAAGAAACCTAGATTTAGTAACTGCAGGGAATGAGTTCTCCGAGGCCACTATTTCTGTCTTCTTGGTTTCAAAAACATTACCCGGGGGTGGGGGTTATTATGATTATGAGCACTTGACATTATCCCTGGGGAGATAAACCTCAGTGCAATTTCATGATCCGGTGCACCGTTGCAAAGAAATTAATCTGATTGCTCAGCGAACAGAGAGTAGAGAAATACTGTATTGCTGCTGGTGGAGGCGAGGACATGTTACTTCTCACAGGGGGTTGGACTAGATGACCCCTGGGGTACCTTCCATCTATCTATCTATCGATTGATCTATTGATCTATTGATCTATCTATCTATCTATTCCCAAGAGTATCATCTGTCAACTTCCTCTCCCCTCTAGCAGCAAAGGGAACTCGGAATTTGCCTTCTCCGCTCGACGGGTGTTTGCAAGTGGGAGGAAATCTCACATAAACATATCTGCCAGGCTGAGGCTGTGATTACAGCAAGTGGCACAGAAGGCGATGCTCTTAAAACATACGGAGAGTAGCAGGCAGCCGGCACAGCTGTCTGTGTGGGAGGCCTCAGCTCTGGCAGGAAAATAGCTTATCAGACCAACAGGGGCTTAAGTCTGTGTTGGGCTGCAAATATATACCTAGAGAGAGAGAGAGGCATTTGAGAGGCTGCTCGCTTCAAGGTACCCTGTAATCCTTGGCCCTGCTTGCGTGCATCCAAAAGGAAACAGGCTCCGCGTTGCAGAATGAGCAGGCGCCCCAGGGGATTGGCGGTCCAGAGATGGGCGCATCGCAGAGTCGTCCCTGATGCAGCTTGAAGTTTGCTAGGGGGTTGTTGCCCTGGTCAATTGTTGCCCTTGTTTCTGCCATCCTTCAAAGGCATGGGTCCATGCAGTTTCCCCCTTGTCCTGCTCCTTACCCAGGGAAGACATGCTGTTTAGCACCGAATTGAACAAGCCAATGAAATCTCAATTGTCGTTTGCTCCGACTGAGTGTTAAAGAGTGGTTTTCTGCGGGTTGGAAGCAGTGGGGCAATGTGGATGAGCCCTGACTCAGCGGCGGAGCACCAGGGCAGGACACTCTGCCTGCCTCCTCCCACTCAGCCGCCCTACAGCTGAGGGGGAGGCGGCGGGCGGACCCTTGCGTCACTCTCCAGAGAGACGCGTGGCTTGGGCGTGCTGCAGGCCCCACGGTGAGACCTGCCTGGCATTTTGTCACCCCCCTGAGTGGTGACACCTGGGGCGGCCAGCCCCCACTGCACCCCCTTCCTCTGCCCCTGCCCTGACTTAGTAAAATCGCAACTCAGGGCTCACCGCCACTTCCTCTTGTGCCTCTGCTTTCCCCCTAGAGGCCTTTGGGAACAGGCTCTTTCTGAGGAAAGGGCTTGCCCCGGGATGTATGTATTGTGATTGCCTGTGTTTCCACACAGAATAGAATGGCAGAATTCTAGAGTTGATTATCCAGTCCAACACCCTGCAATGCAGGACTATGCAGCTGTTCCACATGGGGGATCAAACCTGCAACCTTGGAGTCGTCAGCACCACGCTCTAACCAACCAAGGTATCCAGGTTTTAAATGGCTTTTTTAAATGTTATTTTAATAGTGATTGATTGCATTTTAATGATGGTCTTTTCTATGTCTTCAATTTGTTCTATTTTATCTGTGTAATCTGCCTTGCCTCCTGGACTGAGACAGAGGCCGTAGATAATAATAATAATAATAATAATAATAATAATAATAATAATAATACGCAGCTCTTCCTGTGTTGGTCCACTTTGTCCATTTTGCAGCATTTCCCCAAGACAGGGCACATTACTCCATCTCTGAGCTGCAACTCAGCTAGGCTGGAAGAGGCGAGACTGCAAGAGTCAGTGGAAATAGAGTCTGCACTGTGTGAATCCAGCTGATCATACCTATCAGATATTCAGAGGGTGGGCAGGCGCTGATTTCGTCGTCCGCCTACTCACTGAAAAGGCAATGGATGTTATTGCTGATTGCCTGACTGGGGCGGATGTGGGCACCTCTGCTGATGGCTCCATCTGCTCTTGGCTCCATCAGGGCACACCATGCCAGACCATAATTGAATTTTGCCATCCTTTCTACATTAGTTTGCTCCGAATAAGACACTCACTTATATATATATATATAAAACAATAACCTAAATCCTTTATTTATATCAATGCCATCCACCTAGCTGTCTATATTTAAAGAAGCCAATGTAGCCCCAGCGACTCTAAATAAAGGACACGGAGTCTGACTCACACCGCACAAGTGCTCATTAGATCTGGTCCCATTAGCATGAACTTTGAGAAGAACCCCGCTAATGATATCAGGATAATAAAGCCATTACTGCACATGGCGAGACTCTGGGCTCACCCACAAGCTCTGCCAACAAAGAGATAAATTCCTTTTTATTGCCCCACTGACAGGCCGGCTCCTCTAAAGCAATTATTGACCGACGTTGGACGGCCTGTTTGCTTTGCATTTAGAGATTCGTTAGGAAAGCAAACACTCCTGCGAGCATCCATCAAGGCTGCTCAAAGGACGGGATTCTTTGGTTGCTAATTGTCCGCAGTCCCCAGCTCCATAGGATTCTCATTCCCAACTCACTGAACAGGCTGCCTTCTCCTTTTGATGGGGGGCACGTGTGTGTCTTCACGCAGAGACCAAGCTGTGATCTGTGCGCCGGAAACAGCCAGGGCTGGAATGTTCCCCCCTTCGAAATGACCAAATCCATGTTCCCAGGCAGGAATGGTACTTAAGGAACGGAAAAAGGTCTCTTGCTGCCCCATTTAACTAATGTGGCTCGCAGCAGCAAGACACCCCGAGTTCCTGCTTTCATAATTATTTATTGCTATGATGTTGGCTTCCAGCACAGCACTTACTGCATTGTTGTTTATCCTCATAAGAACATAAGAAGAGCCCGTGCTCTCCAACATTCCTCTGTTGAAAATAGGGACAACCTATTCAACAACAGGGACGCGGGTGGCGCTGTGGGTTAAACCACAGGGCCTAGGACTTGCTGATCAGAAGGTCGGTGGTTCGAATCCCCGTGACGGGGTGAGCTCCCGCTGTCCGGTCCCTGCTCCTGCCAACCTAGCAGTTTGAAAGCACGTCAAGTGCAAGTAGATAAATAGGTACTGCTCCAGCGGGAAGGTAAATGGTGTTTCCATACACTGCTCTGGTTCGCCAGAAGCGGCTTAGTCATGCTGGCCACATGACCCGGAAGCTGTACGCTGGCTCCCTCGGCCAATAAAGCGAGATGAGCGCTGCAACCCCAGAGTCGTCCATGACTGGACCTAATGGTCAGGGGTCCCTTTACCTTTACCTTTATTCGACAACAACAACAACAACAACTTTATTATTTGTACCCCTCCCAACTGACTGGGTTCCCCCAGTCACTTTGGGAAGCTTCCAACATATATACAAACATAATAAAGCATTAAACATTAAAACAAAAACAAAGCTAAGCTGTTCTTAAACCAAGGTACCACTGTATAGGGAAGATTTTTAAGCTTTTTACTATGTCTTTATATATGCTGGAAGCCGCCCAGAGTGGCTGGGGCAACCCAGTCAGATGGGAGGAGTACAAATACTAAATAATAATAATAATAATAATAATAATAATAATAATTGTTTCTCTCAGGAGCTGGTGGTGGGCTCTCCTTCATTGGAGACTTTTAAGCAAAGGTTCAATGGCCATCTGTCTTGGATGCTTTAGCTGAGATTCCTGCATTGCAGGGGGTTGGACTAGATGACCCTTCAAGTCCCTTCAAACTGTTCAATTCTATGATTCTATGACCTTCTTCAACTGGTGCCCAGAACTGGCCTCCAAAGATATGTTTGGAAGAAGAGTTTGGATTTGATATCCCGCTTTATCACTACCCGAAGGAGTCTCAAAGCGGCTAACAATCTCTTTTCCCTTCCTCCCCCACAACAAACACTCTGTGAGGTGAGTGGGGCTGAGATACTTCAGAGAAGTGTGACTAGCCCTAGGTCTCCCAACAGCTGCATGTGGAGGAGCGGAGACGTGAACCCGGTTCACCAGATTACGAGTCCACAGCTCTTAACCACAACACACACTAGCTCACTTGTTGACATCACTTGCTCAGCCAGGACTCAGCTGGATAATCTGAGAGGCAGTGTGGTGTAGTGATTAAGAGCGGTAGTCTTGTAATCTGGTGAACTGGGTTCGCTTCCCCGCTCCTCCACATGCAGCTGCTGGGTGACCTTGGGCCAGTCACACTTCTCTGAAGTCTCTCAGCCCCACTCACCTCACAGAGTGTTTGTTGTGGGGAGGAAGGGAAAGGAGAATGTTAGCCGCTTTGAGACTCCTTAAAGGGAGTGAAAGGCAGGATATCAAATCCAAACTCTTCTTCTTCTCTTCTTCTTCTAAGGCTGTGGTCAATTCCCAAGGTCCCTCAGTAGTCAGCACTGAGTTTGATGGGCCAACAGCATCACTCATTACAAGCACCCTGTGCTTTTGTCCCATCGGGTACCAAGAGATAAGAGCGCTGTATCTTTCTGCCCTGCATGTTGAAACACAGTTTCGGAGAGAGAAGGCAGAACGAAAGCCAAACGTGAAAAGGCTAAGCAGGCCATCTGTCCCTCCTCCCCACCATTTTTCCACTCAAAGTTTCAACTTCTGCAACAGCTTTACGTTAAGAAGGGGAAAAAAAACATTGGGGAACAATGCAGATATCTGAGCCCCGTGAGTCATATATGGTCCTGAGCAGCAGAGTGTGATTTCTCCTCTCACAATGGCAAATGCAAAATCAATAGCTGGTTATGGCACCCAAGAAGCTGCCAGTGTTTGATTTATTCCTGAAAAGCCGGGAAATTGGTGAGGAGAATGACGGAGGAGATGGTAACCTGTGAAACACACAGCGGCGTTCTAATTACTCGCAGAGGAAGGATGGAGGGTGAACAAACGACCCCCCTGCTTCGGCACGAGACATTTTGGGAGTGATTATTGCTTATCTCCTGCTGCTAAAGCTGTAGTGAGGTTTCTGCTGGGGGGGGGGGGGTTGGGGGGGTCTAACCGTGGAGGCTGGAAAGGAAAAGGTATCTGTAGCAGGCGAGAGATGCCCAGAGCATGACTTTATGCAGATGGGACGAAGAGGAAGAGTATCACTTAAGAGACAATATATATATTTCATTTTTAGCCCACCAAGGTAGAAGTTTGTGGTGATGAAGCAGTTTATAAATCCTGCTAAATAAAGATAGAAAAATAGTAAGGGAGAACCCACGTCTTTAAAAACCTGGCTGAGGAGATGAGGTTTTAGCTGATGCAGGAAACCAATTATTGTTGGCCCCAGCTGGATTTCAGGAGGAAGAGAATTCTAGAGCCTGGGAACCACCACCAAGAAGACCCTTCCATAAGCTGTAGAGATATGAAGCTCATTCATCTCTGTAGAGATACGAAGCTCCCCTGTTTAGGGAAGCTTTTAATATTTGATGAATTATTGTATTTTAATATTTTGCTGGAAGCTGCCCAGAGTAGTTGGGGAAACCCAGCCAGATGGGCGGGGTATAAATTAATTGTTGTTGTTGTTGTTGCTGCTGCTGCTGTTGTCTGTGGGAATGTTCAGGGAGGCAGGAGAGGATATATTGTTTATTAATATCCTTTCTAACTTGTGCTAGCAAATTTCTTTAATTAGCAGAGTTTACATTCCCCTTTTACTTGCACAGCAGATAGCTGGTTGCAGGCTTGTGTAAGCTTCTCACTACAGTGGTACCTCGGGTTAAGAACTTAATTCATTCTGGAGATCCGTTCTTAACCTGAAACTGTTCTTAACCTGAGGTACTACTTTAGCTAATGGGGCCTCCTGCTACCACCGCGCCACCACCGCACGATTTCTGTTCTCATCCTGAAGCAAAGTTCTTAACCCGAGGTACTATTTCTGGGTTAGCAGAGTCCATAACCTGAAGTGTATGTAACCTGAAGCATCTGTAACCCGAGGTACCACTGTATTAAGTTCCTGGTAAGTTCCCTTATATCCCTCTTAGAAGAATAAACACACCACAATCTTGTGTAAAGTATGTAAAAGTAGTTTACTCACATTCTGTACACAGTTGGATCCCTGAAGACAGACTTAGTTACAAACTATATACATGTGGAGCTATCCCTTATGGGGATAATCCCAGTGTCCTCTGTGGGCTGGAAGCCAACAGAGCATCTCTAGCTAAAGAGCTGCTCCAACAAAGGAGGAAGTAAAAAAGGGAGAGAGTGCTGCGTGCCTTGTCCTTTTGTTACCTGGACAGGTAAGGTCACACCCACCTCCAGTCACATGCAAAGGAAGTATGTCCTAGCCAGGAGGAAACAGGAAGTTTTCAACTGGCTGGACCAAACATTCCCCTGCATGTCCACTCTAGGAAAACAAGGAATGTTGTACTTGACTGCTACTTGTGTATCACATCCCACAAGTCCTCCAACCAAAGTGAGCATACAAAAACAGGTATGTTGGGGAAAGTGTATCTCTAAACTAAAGATTAGGAAGGATTTTCTGATGGTGAGATTTCTGATAGCGGAATGGGCTCCCTTTGAGTTTTCCAGTCAGATTTTGGATAACCATCTGCCGCCAGAGATTCTCCAGCTGTGATTCCTGCATCTTTCAGCTCTACAGTTCTAGGGCTCTAAATGGGCATATTGGTGAAAACAATACACCAAGATGCATTGCATTCGGTCTCTTGCAAAAATAAATAAATGTGCACACTAGGGCAAACTGTGAACGAAAAATGTGCATATTAGGAGGAACGCATATGGAAATATTTGTGAATATTCAAGCTGGCTTTTAAAGGAGTAAATAGATCACAAACTGCAGATGGGTGGGGGCGGAGGAGAAGCTGAATTTGACTCATGTGTCCATGTGCTTTTGAGTACCGGTCATGTGCTTTTGAGTACCGGTTGTCAGTGACCAAAACCCCCCCCCACCAAAAAACAAACAAACCAGGACTGGAGCTCTTGCCTTCTCCTTACGTTCTTAAGAAAGTCTGCAGATCTTGGTAGTGTAACACTCCTATTATTCAACTCCATTTTCTCCAGAAATCAAAGTGCCATTGATTTTTTTTATTTTTTTCACCCGACTTGCTATTTACTGAGCATGAAAAGGCTTCTTTTCTTGCATCCCTTCTGCTCCGGTTATCAATCAAGGAATGTTTATGCCATAGAAAAGCATTTGTTAAGACAACAGCCTCTCTGGGTGGCACTTTAATACCCTCACTGTGGAAAAGAAATATAAGAAATAATAAACAGATCTCGGGGGTTTTAATTCATCGTTAATGAGCCTTTCAACATGACTGTAAATGCTCAGGAGCATGTTTTTAAAAGAAGGAAGGCAACATGAAACGAAATAAAAACTGCAGCTGATATTAAAATCAATGAAACTTAACTACTTTGGAAAAACGTTTTTTCTCTCTCTCTCTGTGCGTTGGCTGTCAATTAAAGTGTCAGGCATAATTGGTCTATTCTGTAGAAAATGCATCTTCAATAATGTGGAAGGGGGGGGGGAGAAGGGAGATGTCGATATTTTTCTTCTCATCCTCTCCTCTCTCCTTTCAGCTTTACATAATAACCATCTCACAGCTAAAATGCATTTAATTTGATCTTAATGCCAGGGTAGCTAGCAGGTTTTTAACTGTGTAAAAAGTTCTTCTTGTCTGTTAACTGCAGAAAGTGCTTCTCTGACACCCGGCTAATAAACTCCGCCATCTGAAAATGGCCTTTCTCCTGAGTTGATGCCTCTTGGCTGCTGGTTTTGCAATAAACAAAACACTTAGAGGTTCACCCCATCCAACAGCTAATGGGGACAAACTTCGGTTTCCCGTGATTGTCTCTGCTTTATGCATGGCCCCAGTTCAGGATGATTCCAGGTGAGATGACCCACTGACTCCATTTCCAAGCTGCCCTTCAGCGATTGCGATCGTAGGGCAGCGGGCATTAAAACCATAATTAAAAACCAAACCAATGGATGGAGTAACTCCCCAAGGAGGAAATGGGGCTTTTTAGCTTAGAGGAAAAGCAAGAAAGAGGAGAGACATGATGGAGGTGTATAAAATGATGGAGGAAGGGGATAAAGAAGAGTTTTTCTTCCTCTCTCCTAACACTAAAATTCATGGACATGCATGTCGAACTATCATAGAATCGTGGAATTGTAGAGTTGGAAGGGACCCCAAAAGGTCATCTGGCCCAAACTCCTGCAATAGAGGAATCTCAGCTAAAGCACCCATGAAAGCGAGCTTGAAGAGGGGTATCAGGAAAGCAAAAGCAGAGTGCAGAGGAAAAATGGAGGACCCTCTGAGAAATTATGATCCTAGACAAATGTAGCAGGGAGTTCAACATCAGTTGAACAGCAGTTGGGGGAGTGGTGCAGGAAAAACAACTTACTCCTTAACTTAAAGAAAACAAAAGAGATTATTGTGGACTTTAGGAAATGTAAATTGAATATTCAGCCACTTATTATTGAGGGGAAGTGCGTAGAACAGGTCTCAGTGCTTCTGGGACTGGGACTGGTGGAAGTAGTAGACCCCAAATGGCTGGTGGGTTGTAGAAGGCTGCCTTAGAGATCAGCAGGCTCTTCTTGTGCCCTCAGGTTCTTACAAGACAAAGAAATGATATGCAACAAAAATTGGCTTTAGAAATGCAAGCGAGCAAGCTCTCTCTTAAATGACCCCTTCCTACCTTCCCTGTGCAAAACTAGGGATAGTTTTTTGTTGTTTTTAAAATAATCTTAACGAATGATGCCCCAACAGCTCTCCTGAGCAGCCTTAAAGCCAGGCTTAATGATAATGAACAACAGAGTTCAGAAGCTCAGCCGGACATGGCTGCTGGAATGGTGAGGAAGTTGCCCAATTAGGCTAACAAGGTGCAAGTGCTAACATCAGGAAAGCCCTCAGAATAACTGGTAATTGAGATGGGAAACTGAGCGTGTGGCCGGCAGACAAGATAATGGCCAGCAGGAACAATGGGTGGTCTGTAGCAGCCTAGAGAGCTTTGTTTTCATCTTGACCCCAGCTAGAGAGGCATCTCGAAATTTCTCTCCGTCTTGGACAGAGTCACAAATCTCCAAGCTAAAATTCAAGCGCCCTGCTCTTCCTTGCTTGGATGCTGTTTTTATTTCTAAATTTTAAAAAAGGGTTCCAGCTGTACGGATGTCTGGTCACAGAAGACAGGAAGGAGGGTTTGGCAAACCGCAATGCTCCTTCAGGGTACGGTGATCAAAATCTGTAGTAGAAATGGAGAGATCTGTCAGTTTCACTTCTCTCGGTTTCTCATTTTTGCCCCCAGTCTTAAATTCAGCACTTCACGTTGCTGTGAAAGGTTGTTGTGTGTTTTTTAAAATCTTCATGAAGATTCAACAGGATTTTACTGGGGATTCCCCCTAATAAACACACGTTAATATGCACTTTTGACATTATGCATTCCTTACTCATATCTTCCCCTAACAGATGCACTTTTGGACCTGTGGGTTGGAGAAATGCATCATGAAATGTGGAGATATTGCCAGGCCTGCATCGCTGGGTGGCTAAAGGTTTTGGGGACCTGGGCCTTTGATAATGTTTCAGAACACAAGAAGACCCTGCTGGAATAAGGACAATGGCAGGGCAGGATTGAGGCCTGATGAGGCCCTAAGCTACTGAAGGTAATGGGGCCCTTTCTATGTCCAGCTGTCCTTTTTCAACAACAAATTGTTGCTGTTTTGTGTGTGGAATATATATAGGCTACATGGTAATTTATGGACCTAAACGGTATCTCAAGCCTTTGCAAATGGTGCCATGCAACCAGTTCATGTAGAATGTAGGCACCCTATATATAGAAATGAGCAAACCAGGGATATTTGAGGGAGCGGCTAGCAGGTGAGGCCCATGACTTACATCCTAGGAGCCTACACAACACAAAACACTGTTGCTGTATGTAGGTTTTATTTTATTTGTTTTTTTGCCTTATATTTTGGAAATGTACATCCAGGGTTTCTTTTCTTTAATTTTTTGGGGGGCCCCCAAGAGAGTGGGGCCCTAAGCTACAGCTTGTTTTGTTGTTGATTAGTCATTTAGTCGTGTCTGACTCTTCGTGACGCCATGGACCAGAGCACTCCAGGCACTCCTGTCTTCCACTGCCTCCCGCAGTTTGGTCAGACTCATGCTGGTAGCTTCGAGAACACTGTCCCACCATCTCGTCCTCTGTCGTCCCCTTCTTCTTGCGCCCTCCATCTTTCCCAACATCAGGGTCTTTTCCAGGGAGTCTTCTCTTCTCATGAGGTGGCCAAAGTCTTGGAGCCTCAGCTTCAGGATCTGTCCTTCCAGTGAGCGCTCAGGGCTGATTTCCATCAGAATGGAGAGGTTTGATCTTCTTGCAAATTTGGCACTGCCAGTGGCCCGTCCACTCCAGCATCCTGTTCTCGCAGGGGCCAAGCAGATGCCTGTGGGAAACCAGTGAGCAGGATCCGAGCAAAGAGCCCTCTCCTCTCCTACAGCCTCCAATGATTACAGCTTCCAGCTACTGCTTTGAGTTCTTTCCCTACAATCAAGCAGTAGATATATTTTATTAAATGAATGAATGAATGAATGAATATTGTCCAATCTTCTTTTAATGCCATCCTTCTGCGGGAGCAAGCATTTTGGCCTGCACCTGCTTTTGGTAAAAACTCTTCTTTTGCTCTTAGCTTTTTAAGACAAGCCCAAACGATGTAAACATTACAGGGCAGTGGATCTGGATCACAAGAAATGCAAATAACTGTTGATTAATTTTCCTGTAGGGAAAAATGTTGCTGTTTAGTCGTTTAGTCATGTCCGCCTCTTCGTGACGCCCTGGACCAGAGCACGCCAGGCCCTCCTGTCTTCCACTGCCTCCCACAGTTTGGTCAAACTCATGCTGGTAACTTCGAGAACACTGTCCCACCATCTCATCCTCTGTCATCCCCTTCTCCTTGTGCCCTCCATCTTTCCCAACATCAGGGTCTTTTCCAGGGAGTCTTCTCTTCTCATGAGGTGGCCAAAGTCTTGGAGCCTCAGCTTCAGGATCTGTCCTTCCAGTGAGCACTCAGGGCTGATTTCCTTCAGAATGGAGAGGTTTGATCTTCTTGCAGTCCATGGGACTCTCAAGAGTCTCCTCCAGCACCAGAATTCAAAAGCATCCATTCTTCGGCGATCAGCCTTCTTTATGGTCCAGCTCTCACTTCCATACATCACTACCAGGAAAACCATAGCTTTTACTATACGGACCTTTGTTGGCAAGGTGATGTCTCTGCTTTTTAAGATGTTGTCTAGGTTTGCCATCGCCTTTCTCCCAAGGAGCAGATGTAAACATTACGGGGCAATGGATCTGGATCACAAGAAATGCAAATAACTGTTGATTAATTTTCCTGTAGGGAAAAGTACTTGTTGGAAAGAAGGTTTTGTTCTCGTCAGGTCTGATGGATGGCCTCTTAGAGGCACATGCCATTGTTCGCTTTTCACAAACAGATCGGGGGTAAAAATAGGCATTAGGCATCCATCAGGCGGCTGATGGTGGAAACGGAGGTGTACTGTGGCACACATTCATTTGAGGTGCCTTGCAATTGTCTGGGGGAACGGAATGGGGCAGCCATCAAAATAATGTGCGAACCATTGAATTCAGCTTGAACGCTCCATTTTTCAGTTTCCTGTATTCAAGTTTGAAAACTTGACACTTCTCCTTAAAAGTCAGCAACTCAGAGCAGCTGGAAACCTTCAAAATGTGCACTTTGGTACATTTTGAGGAGAAACGAAAACACTGGTGTTTTGATTGAAGCGTCGAGGAACACAGCTCCTGGCCAGCAAAGTGTCATCAGCGACCATCTCATGAGAGATTCAGTCAGACTCTTCATTTTACCTCAGGGATCTCCTCTTGCCTCAAAGACAGCAATTTGAAATCACAGCCCAAGTGTTAAGAGACAGCTCCAGAAATGACTTGGGCACTCTTTTAATGAAGGCCAGCTTTGATTTCCCAGAGTCAAGATTTCTGTCCCTAAAAGGCGATGTTCTCGCCTCCCTGTTTCCATGGCGCTAAGCAATTTAGCTGACCAACACATGCGGACAAATGCTATCGATAAGATGTGATTATAGAGCCCGTCTTGCAATCACGGCAGGAGGTGGCGGGGACATAATCAGCTTCAAGACATGCCCTTTTGCAAACTTGTCTCGCGTTTCTTCTCTGCAATTCCGTGGCCTTTGCCTCAGCACTGGAAATCCTCCCTCCACACATCTTTGCAGCACACAGATGAAGAGACAGTTTCGGAGGAGATCTTGGCTTCCTTTCTTCAGGAGATAAACATGATGTCCTTTTACCTGATGGCTAACAGTGGTTCGGCAACATGGTTGACGCTTCTGGCATAGGCCCAGCTCAAGAGATATTGCTGATCTCAAAAATGTACAAAACCGGGTCAAATATATGTTGGAAATGTAAATAAAAAGAAGGTACTTTTTCTCATATGTGGTGGGAATGTAGAGAAGTTAAACATTTTTGGGAAATGATATATAATGAATTGAAAAAAATGTTTAAAACCACATTTGTAAAAAAACCCAGAAGCATTTTTGTTAGGGATTGTAGGACAAGACCTGCCAAGAAAAATAAATAACTTACAGTGGTACCTCGGGTTACAGATGCTTCAGGTTACAGACGCTTCAGGTTACAGACTCTGCTAACCCAGAAATAGTACCTCGGGTTAAGAACTTTGCTTCAGAATGAGAACAGAAATTGTGCGGCAGCAGCGGGAGACCCCATTAGCTAAAGTGGTGCTTCAGGTTAAGAACACTTTCAGGTTAAGAACGGACCTCCAGAACGAATTAAGTTCTTAACCCGAGATACCACTGTATTTATGTATGCTACAACAGCGGCAAGAGTCTTGTTAGCACAAGGATGGAAGAATGAGGAAACCCCAACAAAAGAACAGTGGTAAGAAAAACTGATAAGCTATGCAGAACTGGCTAAATTGACATATAAACTGTGTGACAAGGACAATCGTGACTTCAAGGAAGAATGGGAACTTTTTACAAACTATCTAAAAAGACAACAAAACGACTTGGACTTCTTGGCAGGTTTTGAATTAACATCCACAAATTTATTAGTTGAAGACATGACATATAAGGCAAGGACATGCACAATTTCATAACATGCAGAGAACAATATGTGCAAAGAAATCAGAGAGGGGAGCTGAGGGAAGTCCTTGGGGCGGGGAGAGGGAGGGATGGGGGGGAAGGGAAAAAATATTGCAATTGATTATTTGGATTGGTAATTTGGTATGTTGAAAGTGTTTAATAAAAATTACTCAAAAATGAGAGAGAGAGAGAGAGAGAGAGAGAGAGAGAAAGAAGAAGAAGAAGAAGAAGAAGAAGAAGAAGAAGAAGAAGAAGAAGAAGAAGAAGAAGATGATTTTGGTTTTGATATCCCACTTTATCATTACCCGAAGGAGTCTCAAAGCAGCTAACAATCCCCTTTCCCTTCCTCCCCCACAACAGACACTCTGTGAGGTGAGTGGGGCTGAGAGACTTCAGAGACGTGTGACTGGCCCAAGGTCACCCAGCAGCTGCAGGTGGAGGAGCAGGGAAGCGAACCCTGTTCACCAGATTACGTGTCCACCACTCTTAACCACTACACCACACACACACACACACACACAGAGAGAGAGAGAGAGAGAGAGAGAGAGAGAGAGAGAGAGAGAGAGATTGCTAATCTGGAACAGGGCAGAGGCTTTTGAAGCGGTGACATCACATGGATAAGAAAAGAGCCCTGATGGATCGGGTTGAAGACCCATCTATTCCTGCATCATGCTCTCACAGTCACCAACTAAAACGTAAGATCTCTCCCCACTCATGTTCCTCTTCCCTAGCAATTATTAACTAATTTGTTGTTTGCATTGGTCCCCCTCGGACGGTGGCGGACTCTCCTTCCTTTGAGGTTTCTAAGCAGAGGTTGGATGGCCATCTGCCATGGGTGCTTTAATTCAGATTCCTGCAATTGCAGGGGGTTGGACTAGATGACCTTGGTGGTCCCTGCCCACTCTACAATTCTATGACACTGAGATGCTGCAAGAAAATAAAATGGAAGCCCCTAAGTATGATCAGTGCGTTGCCCCTTATTTTAGTTGGTGGTCATTCCTTGTTGCGGCTTCTCATATTTGCTCCTGATGTTTTAATGGCTCTGTTATTTGATTTTCCTCTGCTTCGCTGTACTATATGATTTGTTCTGTAACTTTGTGCCTCGCCCCCTCCTGCTAATATCCTTTCGTCAGCAGCTCAGCAGTCTGCCACTCTTTCGTTGTTGGTTTTATTGGCTCATTATTATTGTGCTAATGTTATTTTCGTCGCATGGAGAAATATCCGTCTCAATAAAAATAATAATGTTTCCTTAAAAAGGAGAAGGGGGCTGAGCAGAGGAGTGACACATCCGTCACTGGCTCTTTTGCATTATCTCTCCCCAACTGGGTTTCTGTTCTGGCTCACCCCAGCTGAGGAAGGAACGGGTCTGATCGTTGAAGGCAGTGAAGGTCCTGTGTGAGTGCCTAGAGGCGGTTGGAGGATGGATGGCAGCTAACAGATTGAGATTGAATCCTGACAAGACAGAAGTACTGTTTTTGGGGGACAGGAGGCGGGCAGGTGTGGAGGATTCCCTGGTTCTGAATGGGGTAACTGTGCCCCTGAAGGACCAGGTGCGCAGCCTGGGAGTCATTTTGGACTCACAGCTGTCCATGGAGGCACAGGTCAATTCTGTGTCCAGGGCAGCTGTCTACCAGCTCCAACTGGTATGCAGGATGAGACCCTATCTGCCTGCAGACTGCCTCGCCAGAGTGGTGCATGCTCTGGTTATCTCCCGCTTGGACTACTGCAATGCGCTCTATGTGGGGCTACCTTTGAAGGTGACCCGGAAACTACAACTAATCCAGAACATGGCAGCTAGACTGGTGACTGGGAGCGGCCGCCGAGACCATATAACACCGGTCTTGAAAGACCTACATTGGCTCCCAGTACGTTTCCGAGCACAATTCAAAGTGTTGGTGCTGACCTTTAAATCCTTAAATGGCCTCGGTCCAGTATATCTGAAGGAGCGTCTCCACCCCCATCATTCTACCCGGACACTGAGGTCCAGCACCGAGGGCCTTCCCCGGTTCCCTCACTGCAAGAAGCCAAGTTATAGGGAACCAGGCAGAGGGCCTTCTTGGTAGTGGCGCCCGCCCTGTGGAACGCCCTCCCATCAGATTTCAAAGAGAACAACAACTCCCAGACTTTTAGAAGACATCTGAAGGCATCCCTGTTTAGGGAAGCTTTTAATGTTTGATGTATTACAGTATTTTAATATTTTTTTGGAAGCCGCCCAGAGTGGCTGGGGAAACCCAGCCAGATGGGCGGGGTATAAATAATAAATTATTATTATTATTATTATTATTATTATTATTATTATTATTATTATGTCTTTATTGTCAAAATAAGGACTTGCAGCAGCTCCCACAATTTTCTGGATGCACACACACACACGGCTCTAGCCACTAAGCAAGTGTCCCCCACAGATCTGCGCCTTGTGCAGCTGTTGCAGCAACAGTGAGACCCCTCCCCTCCCCTCAGCCAGCTTATATACACTCCCCTGATAGGCTGCACACTCTCTACCTGAGACTTCTCCTGTATGGACATCATTGCTTTTCCCACTTCAAGGCCCCCCTGGTTTTAGGAAACAGTGGGGTAGTGGAAGATAGGGCATCTTCTGACCCATCTGTTGCTTGAACAACCTTTTCGTCTTCCACCACATCCTGTGCACCTTCTTCCATCTCTCCCTCCCACCCACCCCCCACCCTGGCTCCTGCCTTGCAGGTTGCGAAACCCTCCCATCCATCCTTCGTTCTCTCACCCATTCTTGGTTCCCTTACACATAGGCGCTAGGGGTAAGGGGCACCTGGGCGCCGGGCTCTCAGGGGCTCTGGACTGAGAGTCCGGGGCCCAAGAGTTGAGTCCAGGGAAGAGCCCGCCTGTCGGTTGGAGTTCGGGGGCGACCGAGCCAGTGAGACGCTGAGGTGGCCTGCTGTCTCTGCCCTCCTGCATGCCTGGGACTGGGCAACCTGGGGGGGGGGGCACCGGGCGGATCTTTGCACCCCGGTGCCGCATGTGCTTAAGACAGCCCTGAGTAAGCCAAGTGGAGTTCAGGGGAAAGTAAGTGAGCTGGAGATTGCAATTGTAGGCTCTTCGAAAGTCAAGGAAGCTATAGGGTCTTTAAAAATGTATGCTCATTTAGATTATTTTGCTAAATGTATTCAGGCTGAGCTGAATTTCTGAGCAAAGTTTGCTGCTAGGGGCATCCTGTTACATTTCGTAGACACATTTTTGAAAAATAAGAACAACAGTGGAACCGATATGAAAATGGTTTATTTATTTATTGACTCTGAAGTCAGAAACAATTAGATACTTTGGGCTGCTGTATTTTACTGCGAATGAGCGCCAAAGTGGAATAAGCCCAACAACCTCACGCCCCTGCTGTCAGAATCCTGAGGTGTATAATTATAAAAGAGTAACTCAAAAGCCCTCTCTCTCCCCTGTCCCCTGTTGCCTTGCATTTGTCATTATTTCTGAAATGCAAGTATTGGAGAAAGATGGTCCTTCGGGGAGTGAGAAACAAGTGTTTTGTTTTAAAGAAAGCGCTTTTTTGTTTTGCAGAGAAATATAAAATCTGCTTATGTTCAAGGTCTCTAGCATCTCGTCACGGGTTGCGTGCAGAGACAAAGTGAGATTTCAAGAGACAAATCTCCAGGATTTCCTGAGATGACCCTCATAATTATGCCATGGAAGTGACAAAGACTGACACTAAGGAGCATCTCAACATTTCATCTCGAGAGCCGTTGCGGGAGGGTTTCATTTGCTCTTACGGCGATTGCACACACACCCTCCCATCTGAAGGCACGGGAATATTTAGTCAGGCTGAATTATGCATGCATTAAAGATCAAGATTAAAGATCAACCTAGACAGCATCTTAAAAAGCAGAGACATCACCTTGCCAACAAAGGTAAGTATAGTTAAAGCCATGGTTTTCCCAGTAGTGATGTATGGAAGTGAGAGCTGGATCATAAAGAAGGCTGATCACCGAAGAATTGATGCTTTTGAATTCTGGTGCTGGAGGAGACTCTTGAGAGTCCCATGGACTGCAAGAAGATCAAACCTATCCATTCTGAAGGAAATCAGCCCTGAGTGCTCACTGGAAGGACAGATCCTGAAGCTGAGGCTCCAAGACTTTGGCCACCTCATGAGAAGAGAAGACTCCTTGGGAAAGACCCTGATGTTGGGAAAGATGGAGGGCACAAGGAGAAGGGGACGACAGAGGACGAGATGGTTGGATAGTGTTTTCAAAGCTCCCAGCGTGAGTTTGACCAAACTGCGGGAGGCAGTGGAAGACAGAAGTGCCTTTTTTCACCTACCTCGTAGCAATTCGTCACAACTTTCTGGTCTTGGCGGTTAAACATTGGAATATGAGTGCTGTGTTGGAGGATTGGGTATGTGCCATCATCTACCCCTCCTCTTTTGGGTATTCTGTTAAAGGAATCCGGCAGTCATGGATCCTGTCTGATGCCCTGCTGGTGGCTAGGGCCATGGCACGACCCCCGGTGACGTCATGGGGGAGCTTCCAGTTGTATTTGCATCAACAAGCTCCTCCCATTGGTTGTTAACCCTGACATGTCTCCTGGCTGCGCCTGGTATTGCTGTTTCATCCAATGCCTGAGCCAATACTACTCACATAGAATCATAGAATCATAGAGTTGGAAGAGACCACAAGGGCCATCGAGTCCATAATAAAAGTTGTGGCCTAATTTTGCCCATTAACCTAAAATAATGTGTCTTTGTGTCTTATTATACTCCTATGCGGGTGGCGGGTCCTCGACTCAGAAACAGGCCACTTTCCAAGTTCTTTGGCTGCCATTTTTAATGTAGAGGGCTGTTGCTGTGGGGTGGGGGTGGGAGTGGGGAACTTGATAGAGGGCTGCCCTTTTTGATGGCAGTGCCATCTTCTTTCTAACGTTCATCCCCTCCCAAACCGTCATCCTTGTATCCATTTGGCCCCTATCAAGAAAGCCTTATCGGCCCATACCAGCGATAGCCATGCAAAGATCTGCATTTGAATGAACATGCCTTTCAGCTGACATATAAATACGCAAACAAAACGAAAGCCCTCCCCCTCACTGGCAAATGGGGAGTCACGGGAACCCCCTTTAGCTGGATAGCCTTGTGCCTTAATGGCAATAAACGCCCCGACCCAATTAATTCAACTTGTGCTCAATAGACCATTAAACCTTTGTTGTCGCTGGCAATTCCCTGCGCACTTTGATTTCCACAAGGTAATTAATCCCATTAAAATGTAAAGCATCTTGGCGGGTTGGAGGGGCGGAGAGGAGCCTTCGAAATGAAAGCCAGCGTTGAATCATGCCATGCCTGATAGCTCCGATTCCCCCTGCTATTTCCTCGATGTTCGTTAGCGCCCATTCATCAGCTGTTTTCAAACACGGTCTTCACGGTGCGGTGTTCAGCTGGCATCGAAGAGGCACACCATTCTGAATGGAAGCCCAAAGAGTTACCCTGGCTTGGAAAGTGCTGTAGCTGAATGACCCCCCCCCCCCATGGGAGAAAATGGGCAATCAGAGTCACTTTCAGATGGGCTCATAACACAGGCCTGCTAAGCAAAACCATTTCCACCGGGGGCACATGACTTCCAAAATGACAATCTGGGTGAAGCAGACTTATAGAATCATAGAATCATAGAATCATAGAATCATAGAATCATAGAGTTGGAAGAGACCACAAGGGCCATCGAGTCCAACCCCCTGCCAAGCAGGAAACACCATCAGAGCACTCCTGACATATGGTTGTCAAGCCTCTGTTTAAAGACCTCCAAAGAAGGAGACTCCACCACACTCCTTGGCAGCAAATTCCACTGTCGAACAGCTCTTACTGTCAGGAAGTTCTTCCTAATGTTTAGGTGGAATCTCCTTTCTTGTAGTTTGGATCCATTGCTCCGTGTCCGCTTCTCTGGAGCAGCAGAAAACAACCATGTATCATCCAGGTGACCACTCCAAGAAACTGGATATACCCCAATTGTGTCTATTTAACATTAATAAATTGCGATGTACCTTGTACAATATATTAGGCTTGGTAATGCATCCATTTTTCTTTTTCCAATATGATTTTTATTAAATTTTCTGTTTTACAATTTAAAGCACTCATTTTTACATCCTTGAAATATCAATGACTTCCCTTCCTCTCTTTCCATGGTTCATTTTACATATCATAAATCCCTGCATATTTTACAGAAACTATACCATTCAGTATTCCATTATTCCATCCATCAAAACTTATTTACATGGTTGAATTTATCTTAATGCTGCCAGAGTTTTCAGCTGTAGTTATTTCCTATATATTCAATAAACATTTTCCAGTCTTCTCTAAACGTACTTTCTTCTTGTTCTCTTATTCTGCGCATATTCTGTCAACTTGAGTTGCCATTCTTCTTTGGTTGGGACCTTCCTCATTTTCCATTTTGGGGCTAATGAAACATGGGCCGCAGCAGTAACATACATAAATAACCTTTTTTGACACCCGGGAATTTCAGTCTGAATTATCCCCAACAGAAAGGACTCTGGCTATTTTGGGAAAGTACCTTAAAACATTTTTTTTCAATTCATATGAATCATTTCCCAATGCTCTTTTACCCTTTTACAAGTCCACCACATATGAGAAAATGTTCCCTCAACCTCTTTGCATCTCCATTTCAATACGTCCATTTCTTAAGGTGGCTGAATAGAAACACTCTCCCCTCCTGTGGTTTCAGGTAACTGGTATCCACAAGCAGTGCCGGATTTACGTATAAGCTAAACAAGCTATAGCTTAGGTCCTCTCTCTCTTGGGGCCCCCAAAAAAATTAAAGAAAAAACCCCTGGATGTTCATTTCCAAAATATAAGATAAAAAACAAAACAAATAAAATAAAAACTAGACACAGCAACAGTCTTTTGTGTTGTGTAGGCTCCTATGATGTAAGTAATGGTCTGCTAGCCTGTGTCAGAATTCCGTATGACCGAGCTGCTCCTCCGGTCGAGTCCTCCAGAATCTCCTCTGACGTTGATTAATGACCTAAGCCTTTGATGAGGCTCCACGCACGTTCCTATTACGCAGAGTATACAAGCAACAGAAGGATGAGAAATATGAGCTACATTGCTAAGAATTTTATTTCTAACTACGCAGACAGAAAAGAATATACTCTCTCTGTGAAGGCAGAGAGGCAACTGGTACAAAGAAACAGGAAACCAGTAATATCAACATCCGTCTCCCGTCTCCCATGAGACTTCCAACAGTCTGGAATGTCTGGAATGTAAACAGAGTCTTGTGACTCCAAGCACTGCACAGTGGCATAAGCAGAAACCTAACAGCCTGCTCCCTAAAATATCACTGGTTTGCTCATTGCTATATACAGTGGTACCTTGGTTCTCAAACTTAATCCATTCCAAACTGTTCCAAAACCAAAGCGTTCCAAAACCAAGGCGTGCTTTCCTATGGAAAGTAAACAGTTCCAGACTTTTAAAAACAACCCCTAAAACAACAATTTCTTCTTAATTGTATTTCACTATTAATATACTTCTTAATTGTATTTCAGTTCAACAATTACTTTGATAAAATACATATTTTGTTATGTGCAAATGGCTTGAGATACCTATTAGGTCCATCAATGACCATATAGCATATAACACAAAAAACAGTGACAATTTGTTGTTGACAAAGGACAGCTGGACATAGAAAGGGCCCCATTACCTTCAGGAGCTGAGGGCCTCATCAAACCTAAATCCGGATCTGTCCACAAGCGTTGCAACCTCCAGCTGTGGAGGCAGAACAGAGTCATCCTAAAGTAGCCACTGACAGCCTTGTCCTCCATGAATTTGTCTCATCCTCTTTTAAGGCCACCTACTTTGGTGGCCATCCCTGCCTCCTGAGCCAGTGAGTTCCATAGTTTATGTGCTATGCAAAGAACTACTTTCTTTTGCCTTTCAGCTTCATTGGGTGCCCATGTTGGGATTTTTGACTACCTGCCATTCTGTGCAGCTTCACACAGAGTCAATTAAGCGTTGTCCAAAAGCCAAGATGACTTAGCAGAAAGGAGTTATTCTGCCTGGAGACCTTGGATACAGCTCTACCATTGGTCGAGGTCTCACCCAGGCATGATGACTTATGACCTTACTGACTGGAAGGTTTGTTGGTCAGTGTGGTGTTCTGAGAGTCGTTTGGAGTTTGTTAAGAGAGAGCTAATTAAGATCTGTTTCTGTTCTTGTATATAGTAATTGTAGAGTCTGCTGTAAGTAATAAACACCTCTAAGTAGTCAAGGGACGCGGGTGGCGCTGTGGGCAAAAGCCTCAGTGCCTAGGGCTTGCCGATCGAAAGGTCGGCGGTTCGAATCCCCGCGGCGGGGTGCGCTCCCGTTGTTCGGTCCCAGTGCCTGCCAACCTAGCAGTTCGAAAGCACCCCCGGGTGCAAGTAGATAAATAGGGACCGCTTACTAGCGGGAAGGTAAACGGCGTTTCCGTGTGCGGCTCTGGCTCGCCAGAGCAGCGATGTCACGCTGGCCACGTGACCCGGAAGTGTCTTCGGACAGCGCTGGCCCCCGGCCTCTTTGAGTGAGATGGGCGCACAACCCTAGAGTCTGTCAAGACTGGCCTGTACGGGCAGGGGTACCTTTACCTCTAAGTAGTCAAGTTACTAGTAGCAGTGTCTTGTTCCTGCTTCGTCCATCCAGCCTGCAACTGATTGCTTTCTGGAACTCTGCGTATGCTCTGCTAAGGTCTGGCTAAGGTCCTGCAACAGGTCAAAGTTGCAAAACACCAATAGCCCATGGGTTCCAGTGTTGTGAAAGGGATGCAAACACTCGTGAGGGCATCTGGGCCCTATGGGAGCAAGTTCCATGCTTCAACTATGTGCTGCATGGAGAAGAAATTTATTTTGTCTGTCCTGAATCTTGCAGCGTTGAGCTTCTTTGGATGTTCACAAATGGGGTAGGGGTGGGAATCAGTCATGTAGAAAGTTTAGTACAGTGGTGCCCCGCAAGACGAATGCCTCGCAAGATGGAAAACCCGCTAGACGAAAGGGTTTTCCGTTTTGGAGGTGCTTCACAGGACGAATTTCTCTATGGGCTTGCTTCGCAAGACGAAAATGTCTTGCGATTCTTGCGATTTTTCTTCACTCCCCACCCCCTTTTTCTAAGGCACTAAGCTGCTAATAGCCTTTTAGCAGCTAATCCGCTAATCCCTTAAGCCTTTAATAACCGCTAATAGCCGCTAAACCGCTAATAGCGCTAATCCGCTAATCCGCTAATAGGGTTGCTTCACAAGACGAAAAAACCGCTAGACGAAGAGACTCGCAGAACGGATTCTTTTCATCTTGCGAGGCACCACTGTACTCTCTTCTCTAGTAGTCTTCACTATTTCACACGTAAGATGAGGGTTTTTTTTGGTGCTTCTGGGTGGGAGACGGCCTTCTCCTGGCACAGAATTCACCTCTCTGGACGTTCAAGTAAGCAGCAGAGCTTAGCAGAAGCTGAGACTGAGGAGTGATTTATTTACAGGATCAAAATGAAGAACAGAGCAATCATGGCGTGTCTCTTCTCCTCTGAGAAAGCACAGCAACAGAACAGAACAAAGAACAAAGAAAACGGAAGTGGCGCACTGTTCTTTCCGTCCCCATGCTTCCAAAGAATGGAATGTCAACACACAGAGCATGAGATCTAGTAGTCACACATTCTGCAGCACGAGAGAGAATGAAACTCCTGACAGTTATAACCCACAGTGAAAATCCAACGTGTGGACCTTTCTCTGTTTTTTAACATTAGACTGTTGACGTCCCACCAAAATGATCAAAGGAATTCTGGAAGCGATGATGGTCTCCAGAGCAAATTTCACACAATTCGCTCCAGTTTTTGTGCTTCCCAGACGCTGCTTGCTAACTTGTTATTTATTTATTTAGCAAAAGTCAATTCATCGTCACATCCCAGTCATTCCATTTGGTTTAATTTAACTGTGGGGAAGAGAAAGAAACATTTATCTCTTCCCTGCTTTCTTTGTTTGCATCCAAATCCATCCCACCCCCCCATGCCTTTAAATAAGGTTGCCGTCAGTGAATCGCAACCAAGACGGTATAATTGCTTTCCATATTTATTCCTTCTTGCTGAACCTCAATCAAATTTTGCTCCATTTCTGAGCTTAAAAAGACGGTTGTTTCTTTCCTCCCCACCCCGCTCCTAATTACAAGTGCGATGAAAACCATCGTCATTTCGGCAAACCCAGCTGCGTCCTTTGTTTCTGTCTGACACCATCGTCGATATTTAAGACTTTGCAATCAGATCTGATGCAGCCAGTGTTTTGTTTTCAACAATGTGGAAGAAAATAAAGATCGTGCAGTGAGCATATGCAAAGGTGAAATTTGTGTGGCTTGCAAACAAGCATAATGGCCACAATTCGGCAACAAAGTTAGAGGTACTTTAGCCAGTTGGAAACACTAGGCATCAGTTCCCAGCCCTTAATCCAGCCTTTGCCAACGTGGTGCCCTTCAGAGGTTTTAGGAAACAGTTTCCATCAGCCCTAGTTAGCACAGGCTGTATGGTTATGGGGCGGATGCGAGTTGCAGCCCAAACATCTAGGTTGGTAAAAGCTGATTCACTTTTCCTTTTGTGTGGACAGGTGGAGTCCCCCGAACCCCAGGTGACCCCCTGGGTGGAATAATGACTCAAGACACTATGCTATGGGATTAAAATTAAAATTGTGCTCATCAATGGTTCCTCTTCATCCTGGAGAAGAGTGACTAGTGGGGTGCCACAGGGTTCTGTCTTGGGCCCGGTCTTATTCAACATCTTTATCAACGACTTGGAGGATGGACTCAAGGGCATCCTGATGAAATTTGCAGATGACACCAAACTGGGAGGGGTGGCTAACACCCCAGAGGACAGGATCACACTTCAAAATGACCTTGACAGATTAGAGAACTGGGCCAAAACAAACAAGATGAATTTTAACAGGGAGAAATGTAAAGTATTGCACTTGGGCAAAAAAAATGAGAGGCACAAATACAAGATGAGTGACACCTGGCTTGAGAGCAGTACACGTGAAAAGGATCTGGGAGTCTTGGTTGACCACCAACTTGACATGAGCCAACAGTGTGACGCGGCAGCTAAAAAAGCCAATGCAATTCTGGGCTGCATCAATAGGAGTATAGCATCTAGATCAAGGGAAGTAATAGTGCCACTGTATTCTGCTCTGGTCAGACCTCACCTGGAGTACTGTGTCCAGTTCTGGGCACCACAGTTCAAGAAGGGCACTGACAAACTGGAACGTGTCCAGAGGAGGGCAACCAAAATGGTCAAAGGCCTGGAAACGATGCCTTATGAGGAACGGCTAAGGGAGCTGGGCATGTTTAGCTTGGAGAAGAGGAGGTTAAGGGGTCATATGATAGCCATGTTCAAATATATAAAAGGATGTCACATAGAGGAGGGAGAAAGGTTGTTTTCTGCTGCTCCAGAGAAGCGGACACGGAGCAATGGATCCAAACTACAAGAAAGAAGATTCCACCTAAACATTAGGAAGAACTTCCTGACAGTAAGAGCTGTTCGACAGTGGAATTTGCTGCCAAGGAGTGTGGTGGAGTCTCCTTCTTTGGAGGTCTTTAAGCAGAGGCTTGACAACCATATGTCAGGAGTGCTCTGATGGTGTTTCCTGCTTGGCAGGGGGTTGGGACTCGATGGCCCTTGTGGTCTGAGTTTGACATCCAACAAATATCCGGGTAATTGAAGTCCCCCATTACTACTATCTCCCTTCCTTTTGCATGCTTGGCCATCCTGGTCGGTTTTCATAATACATTGGAATGATAACGTTGCATTCTGGAAAATTTCCACCCTGCCTTGCAGTCCCCAAAGGGACCCCCAGGGAGGATTCCAGATCAAAGACATGGAATAAAAAATAGATACAAACAAATGCAAGACACCAATTACATTATTAAAACAGGAGCAAGTGAGTAGCATAAGCAACTGGGCCAGTTTAAAAATACATAACAACAGCAGGAGGTTAGAACAAATTGAAGACACAGAGGAATAAATAAATCTTTGCCACAGCCAATATGATGATGTTGCGCTAAATTCATTATTTTTCCCAGCATACTATTCTTCTTTAAATTATTTTCTCAGACTCGAATAAAGTGTCCAGCATTAGAACAATAGAATTATGGAATCATAGAATTGTGTTGTTGTTGTTTAGTCGTTCAGTCGTGTCCGACTCTTCGTGACCCCCTGGACCAGAGCACGCCAGGCACTCCTGTCTTCCACTGACTCCCGCAGTTGGGTCAAACTCATGCTGGTAGCTTCGAGAACATAGAATTGTAGAGACCCTGTTATGTACTGAGTTGAATAGGATCCAAAAGGCAGCAGTCTGATTGGTCCTAGAACAATAGGGTCCAGAATGCAGCAGCCTGATTGGTCCTAGAACAATAGGGTCCAGAATGCAGCAGCTTGATTGGTCCTAGAACAATAGGACCCAGAATGCAGCAGTGCAGAATGCAATGGTCCACAGGAGCCACCCAATCCAGCTCCAGGTGGAAGGGAATCCACAACCTGATTGGTCTACAGGAGAATCCCGGAATTAGCCAATCACGTGGGGCCCATTGTGTGAATAATGTATATAAGGCAGACATTCTGGGGGAACTTCCATTCCTCCTCACCACTATGAGCTGAATAAACAGCATGAAATCCACTCTCGACTATATTTCAGACCCCAAGTGTCATCCAAGTCATTGCCAAAGCAGGAATCACAGCTATTGACTCTCTGACAGGTGGCCCCCCAGCTTCTTTTAAAAAAGCTCCAATGAAGGAAAATTCAGGAAACAAGAGGACAAAAACTTTTTTAAAAAATGGGGGGAAAAATATAACTTATCTAGGAGACCACTGGATGCAGATGGAAAGACTAGCAGGATTTGAAACCCACTTGTAATGTAACAAATACCATGGACAATACGGATTGATATAAAATATAGAATATGGAATCATATGCACTTGTAAATGTTGACAACAGGACCCATGGAGGGGATGGGGGAAAGTCTCAAGAATCAGAGTACTCTCTATATATGGATATGTATTTGGAATGTTATAAATTCATATTTGTAAAATCAAATAAAAATGATTAAAAAAAAAAGTCACCTTGTATCCACACCTAACACAGACTCCTTATGCAATTCATGTTTTTAGTTTTTAGTTTTAGTGGGGCTATCAGTTCACACTGCAAATTATTTTTCATCCTAAAGAGGAAGAGAACAACAACCCGCAGATGTTGAAAAAATCCTCAAGTATATTTAGTTTTGGGAAATGGCAGAGATTATGCTTCCTGCACACAGGGCCTTTTAAAGAAAGACATAAAGGCGATGATTGTCTTATATAAGATAGCGGGATTGAGGAATGTTCTCCTGACTGCAAGGAGAAAGGCGTCTTTATTTGCCGGGCTCATTTGCATTTACCGTAGCTTGCACGAAACGCTACCCATTTTCTCCCTTTCATGAGAGCGCTTTGCCTTTTGTTCCCAGCCTGAAAGCGCAGAGATTTGCCATCTGCGGGACACATGGACTTCCGCTCCTTTGCTTATGACATCGCCTGCTGACTTGGCTCCCCCAAAAGTCTTCCCAAAGCCTGAGATCGTTTCGGAGCAGAATACTCTGAGAAGCATCATTGGGTGGGATTCAAGCGAGTCATTGCAAGAGCAGAACCCCAAGGGACCTGCCTGGAATGCCCTCTAATTCAGTTCTGGGGCAGGTAGGGAGTTAGGCACCCCATCTGTGCAGTGACTTGCCGTATTTTTCGCTCCATAAGATGCACTTTTTTCTGCCTAAAAAGTAAGGGGAAATGTCTGTGCATCTTATGGAGTGAATGCGTCGGCCCTGGAGCCGAATTGCCCAGGAGCAAAAAGCAGATCATCCTCTTATTTTTTTTGAAAGAGGGAAGTGGGTGTTGAAATAAAGCCGCTTATCGTTTGCAGATCGGGGAGAGAGATAAGGGACGCTAGAGATAAAGGAGGCTGCCTGGGAGGGGGGAGGTAAAGACAGCAAACTTGCAAAGGGTGGAAACAGGAAGACTAAAGCAATAAGGAGAGAAATTAGAAGAAAAGGAGGTGCAAAAAATTGCTCCAGCTAAGGAAAAGACACTAAGGCAAACAAGAGGGAAGGGGGTGTTGAAGGGAAGCAGCTGATTGGTGGGATTGGAAGAGGGATAAGGGACACTAGCAGAGGCTGCCTGGGAGGGGGGAGGTAAAAGCCCATGGATCCTCAGGATTTTTGCATTGGGTCACCCCAGATTTACCCCAAATTCACCATCAGATCACATAGCATGGCCATGGCTACAGCCTGCACCAAAAAAATCATGCACCCACTGTTTCCTGGGGTTGCAATGGCTCAAAACCATGGTTACAAAGCACGGATCCACATGGATCCTCAGGTTTTTTGCATTGGGTCACCCCAAATTCACCATCAGATCACATGTCTGTGGCCACAGCATGAACCACAAAAATCATACATCCACTGTTTCATTCAGAATATTTTTTTCCTTGTTTTCCTCCTCTAAAAACTAGGTGCGTGTTATGATCAGGTGCGTCTTATGGAGCAAAAAATACGGTAGGTGGAGACAACTGTAAGAACATAGGAGGTGGTCAAGGAGCTTGCCTGCTGGTCAATGAGATTGCCTGCCACTGGTTGGGATTGCTGGTTGGGATGCAGAGAAGACAGGAGGCAAAGGAAGAAAGTTACTGTACTTTTCTGTGTATAAGAGGAGGGTTTTTTGTTATAAAATAATGTTGGAAATGGGGGTCGTCTTATACACGGATAGCGCACAGGGGGGATGAGGGGTTGTTTGCTGCAGTGAGGAGGAGATTTTCAGCGGCGATTGGGCGGGTGATTTTTGGTTGCGGCAATGTCCGCTGTTGATTGGCTGTTGCTGCGGCAATCGGGTGAGTGATTGGGGGCTGCTTGCGGCAAGCTGGCAGACGATTGGTGGCTTTTGCAATGTGTGCAAGTGGCGGTGTTGGTCAGGCGGGTGGGTGATGTTTGGCAGTTCCCCCCTAAAAGCTCAACAACTCTGGGCAATTTCCCCATTTTCCTAATTTGGAGTCCCATCTTATACACAGGGGCGTGTTATACACAGAAAAATATGGTACTCTTCTATGTTTTACACACAAACACACACACACACACACACAAATACACACACACACACCGATACATCAGACCCTTTACAAACTATTGTGTTTTTTCCAGGGACAGGTATTTTCTGATTCACCTCAGGCAGAAAAATATTTTGGGCTGGCCCTGCTTTTCAAACATCACTGTCTTGTTTTCCTTTGCCTGGTTATCATCTTCCAAAGCAACCACTCTATTCCAAACTTACAAATGGAAAGTGTAATGTTGGTGGTCAGCAAAAGCGGTTTAAAGGCTCTCTCAAGGCAAATCTTTAAAAATGTAGTATAAACACCAGCAATTGGAAAACACCGAGCTGAGAGTGATCCAACTGGAGAACAGCCATGTCATGGGCTTTGAAGACACTCGAACTCAGGACGCAAGGGAGAAATGTGCTAAGAGGAAGGCACGCTTGGCATGCCTTCAGCTCCATGATCAGCTCCATGATCAGACCAGAAACCTATGTCCCCACTGTGGAAGGACGTGTGGATCCAGAATTAGCCTCCATAGTCATTTACGAACTCACTGTTTTGTTTTTATTATTATTCAAGAAATTGTTTATTGTTAAAATAGTTCATCATTAATACACATATATTACAGATATACAAGCATATAAACATACATTTCACACAATCCTTAAAAGTGTTCAAACATACTTACACTCAATCCCACAGATAATTCCTTTTCCCATCACCATCCACCACCCCTCACCCCACCTTTGTGTTAGACTTCCAATCTACTCAATTGCAATTTCTTTCCACACGAACTCACTGTTAAGACTGTGTTCATGGAAGACAATCTTACTTGGCTACGAGTGACCACTAAAGAAGAAGACCTCATTTCCTTGGAATCTGCTTTTTAAACAGTACCACTGCACAGATATTGCCTGTAGTAGAGCTGCCCTGGAGTCAGTAGATTTCCAGTAAACTTTGTAGGGAAGAACAATGGAGTTGCTTTAACCCTCTTGCAAACACCCTTATCTGCTCTGAGAACTTCTTGCAACACCCATCGACCTAGCAGAGCCACCAAGGTGAGATCATATGAAGATCTTGCTGGACCTGGCCAATGACCCGTCTAGTCCTGCCTCCTGTTCTCATGGGCTGCTCTGCCACTTTTGCCAGGGCAAGAGGGGACACTGAGGTCCAGCACCAAGGGCCTTCTGGCGGTTCCCTCACTGCAAGAAGCCAAGTTACAGGGAACAAGGCAGAGGACCTTTTCGGTAGTGGCACCCGCCCTGTGGAACACCCTCCCACCAGATGTCAAAGAGAACAACAGCTACCAGACTTTTAGAAGACATCTGAAGGCAGCCCTGTTTTGTTGTTGTTTAGTCGTTTAGTCGTGTCCGACTCTTTGTGACCCCCTGGACCAGAGCACGCCAGGCACTCCTGTCTTCCACTTCCTCCCGCAGTTTGGTCAAACTCATGCTGGTAGCTTCAAGAACACTGTCCAACCATCTCGTCCTCTGTTATCCCCTTCTCCTTGTGCCCTCCATCTTTCCCAACATCAGGGTCTTTTCCAGGGAGTCTTCTCTTCTCATGAGGTGGCCAAAGTCTTGGAGCCTCAGCTTCAGGATCTGTCCTTCCAGTGAGCACTCAGGGCTGATTTGATCTTCTTGCAGTCCATGGGACTCTCAAGAGCCTCCTCCAGCACCATAATTCAAAAGCATCCATTTTTTGGCAATCAGCCTTCTTTATGGTCAGCGCTGTTTAGGGAAGCTTTTAATGTTTGATGCATTACTGTATTTTAATATTTTGTTGGAAGCCACCCAGAGTGGCTGGGGAAGCCCAGCCAGATGGGCAGGATAATAATAATAATAATAATAATAATAATAATAATAATAATAATAATAATAATAATAATTATCCTGGCAGAAGCTGGCACCTGCATAGGGGCGCCTGGTTGCGTCCCTGGAATTTTGCGCTAGAGCCATGGCCTCCCTGGTCCCCACACCACACCACTGTCTCTGTGATATCTAATTGTCTCTCCCTCCTGCCATGCCTTTCTAAGTGCTTGAAGTCTTTAACATTTCCGCTTGTGAAAAAACTCTCAAAGAATTTCCTTGGCTTTTATTTGAATCCAGTCCAGGGTACAAGTACTTTTCAAACATTAGCATAATGTTATCGGCCTTGTGCATCATGGACCTCTCAGTCTCTCTCTCTTTCTTCTGGAAGTCTTTGAGGCTGCGGATTCCTAATTTATCAGATCTCGGATCAGAGCGGTTGTCGGCCCAGGCAGCCGGGCTGAAGCTGTGAGAATGTAATTCTCCTCTTGTCATCACCATCGCGGGGGAAGAGAAGAGGTCGACCTGAGCTGCGAAACACCTTCCTCTCTCCTGGGGCCCTGATGCTGATAAACTGAATGGTTTTCATGATGCTCAAAACACTCTGAGTTTAATGGATCAGAAATTAAAGCGACTCAGGATGAGAAGCACGGCAGGGTCTCAGGGACTGTTGAACAAAGATAAAAAATTGGCTTTGTAATTTCTGTCCCTGATAAGTCTCTGAGCGTCTTGCCGGTGGAGGGGTTGGTGTTCCCTGGAGGGGTTTGCTTTGTGGGTTTGTTTTTGAGCATCAAATCCTCACACACGGGGCATCAGTTTGGAAGCTGCCCTTGATGTCTGGGCAAGGAGAATGGGAACCAATCTAGCAGTGGAAAACTCCAAGGCCTGAAACTTTTGAAAAAGGCACACACTATTTACTTTGTTAGACTGGAGATGAACTTTCAGTGCTAAAGCTTTCTTCTTGACCCTGAAGCTGCCTGGTTACAGACCTTCAGGGCTTCCTTCTGTGACATCAGAGCAGCTGAACCAATGGCAGCCAGTGTTCCCATGATGCTGCAAGCAAATTTGCTTTGGGAAGAGATGTATTGCTCAGACTGAACAGCCAGGCCACAGTCAGCAGTTGGGAGGGGTATAAATATATTATTATTATTATTATTATTATTATTATTATTATTATTATTATACCACCTGCAGCCCTCTTGGCTTCCTGGATTGTCTTCTCGTAACTGAGCTGAGAGCTGATGGCTGCAATACCCTGTTGGGCCATCTGCAGTGGGGGCGCTGCAGTGTAGCAGAGAGGAAGCGAGTCACACTTTTCCTCATGTCACTGTAGTGGTCGCTCAAGGCAATTGGTATCTTATCCTACAAGGAAATAGTAGTTTCCCAGCACAATCGCTCCCTGTTCAACCTTCTGCCTCTAGTTGCTATCTTGGCTGTGAGACCTGGAAGAACTGCCCTGTGCCTTGAAGGCTTTTTTCCACCTAGCCTGAGAGGGCAGAGCTCGGACTGACTCCAGCTACAAGAGCAGAGGCTGCTGAACAGACTTTTGGGTTGGGGTGGTTGGGCAGGGGGGAGTTGCTGCTGCTGTTGTTCGCTTCTTTATTTGATATCTTGTGGTTTATGTGGCAATCGTTTGGTTTCATTTTGTATTTTTATTATTTTTATTGTTTATTAAATTTATATACTGTTATTCATCCAAGAATTTCAGTTTTATTTATTTTCTGACTTTTGTTATCTTGTGGTTATGCATTTTTTTCATGCTCAAGCTGCCTTGAGCATGGTTTGAACTATGGAAAGACAGCATACAATTAAAATTATGCATGTATGTATTATGCATTGTTATGAGTTTATGGGTGCCATACATCCTTGTGTCATCGGTTTTAGGCTCTCTGCATTTCTGAGTGCCAGACACTGAAGCTCTGGATCTAGCAAATGTTAAAATATAAGCCAGACCAGTTTCCTGATGAGGAAATCACCTCTGGATGAGCCATTAGGAGAGCAAAAGGAAGGTGATGAGCCATTAAAAGGTAAAGGGACCCCTGACAATTAAGTCCTGTCACGAACGACTCTGGGGTTGTGGCGCTCATCTCGCTTTACTGGCCAAGGGAGCCGATGTACAGCTTCCAGGTCATGTGGCCAGCATGACTAAGCCGCTTCTGGCAAACCAGACCGGAGCACAGAAACAGAGCAGTGCCCCTCCTTAAACTCAGGGTTAGTTAGAAGACAAAGGGAGAGTCTGAAGTAGAATTTTAGAGATGGCCATGATGGGAAAAGCTTGCAGGCTGTTGAAGGCAGCAAGCTGGAGAGAGACTCATAGTACAATGTCTGGTATCTGCTTGCATCCAAGTCTCCACCTACGGGTGAAATAAGACCCTCTTGAACACCTCCTTCATAGGTTCAGGTTGTATATACATGTAAATAAACCATATATCATAAAGACACCACAGTCTTCTCTGTACCTGACTTCCAAAAGGTAGCAGGAACTCTGGGTAAGTCACGTTGGACTCCCAGAATCTCTCATGCTCAAAGATTGGGGTGGCGTGCAGCAGTACGTATGTCTGTAGTTGTGCCAGGTTCTGAGGAGTCCCTTTTTCTCAAACTCTTGCGAAATTTGCCACGGCTACTTCCATCATTACAAAGGGACATATAATAGAGGCAATCATGTCAAGCATCTAGTCTTACGAAACATTCCACCTGGACCTCTCATCTCACAGAGAGAAAAGAAAAGAGAGCAAATCTCTTTCAGGTATATTAAAAAAATTCACCATTCCCCCCCCTTGCTGGAAGCACTAAAGCAAACAAGCAAACAAAAACCATGTAGTATTTGATAGCCAAACTATTCAAAGGCTTTAATCTTGAATCTTTTATGCAGCTCTCATGACTATAGGAGGGAAAAAATAAAGTCTCTCCCTCTTTTCCAGTTCCCTCTCCTCTGCCAAACACAAAATGTCTTCCATGTGCACAGCATTAGGATTTCTATATGTAATGATTTTTTATTGTTTATTATTGGGAACGGATCCAGACTGCTTGTGGTGGGAGTCAGGAGGGATGAGTGCAATTATTAGCATGTTTTGAGATCCTGCATCCTCTGGGTTCTATCCTGTTCTGAAGGGGGTTGAATGGCTTTTTGATTGGTAGATATAATTGCCACTACAGTGGAACCTCGGTTTTTGAACGTAACCCGTTCCAGAAGACTGTTTGACTTCTGAAAGGATCGAAAACCAAGGCACAAAGGATGGTCTGCAATTTCAATGGAGAAAAGGGGGGGGGGGGCTCAACAGAAGTTGTTTGACTTCTGAGGCGCGTTCAGAAACAGAAGCAATTGCTTCTGGGTCAAAAACGGAAATGTTCAGCTTCCGAGACGCTTGAAAACCGAGGTACCACTGTAATTGGACACTTGAAAGAAGAAGACACTCTGGTGCCTGTCGTGGCTTTCTGGCTGAGGTTACCCCGGCAGTCTATTATCAATCATGAGATGGTCCAACTTCCTTTTCTGTACCCACCACAATATCCTCTGTGAGCCTCCTCAAGAGTAGGCCTTGGGTCGATGTAGGATAGAACGTTTGAGGATCCCTGGCCTATGGGGAGCCCAAAGAGTGGCTCAAGAGCTTTTCCCATTTACTCCATCCCCATGTGTACACCTAAGCTGTGCATCTGACCCTCCTGGTGCCAGAATCTGTCCCACTGCCAACCTCCACCCCCCCGATCTGCAGAGCACTGCCTTGTGTTTCTTAGTTGTGTATCCTGAGATTCAGGGGGTTGAGCTTAGTCCCCGCTGCTGGCTCACCCCACTGCAACGCTCCCCACCACAAGCTCACCCCCCTGGGACATGCACTGCTGCCTCTAGCTCCGCCTCTGCCTGTCCCTATGGGCGCCCCCCATCCCTAGCCCCTATGGGAAGTTTGCCCCGCCCCTATGGGTGGTTCACCCTACCCCTGGGAGCACCACCCCAGATGCCCGAGAGCCTTCCTCCACCACTGTCCACAACTTATGAAAGATCTAGGTCACAGGGGTCAGCAAACCTTTCCAGCAGGGGGCCTGTCCACTGTCCCTCAGACCTTGTGGGGGGCCGGACTATATTTTTTGGGGGGTGGGAGAACGAATTCCTATGCCCCACAAATAACCCAGAGAAGCATTTTAAATGAAAGGACACCTTCTACTCATGTAAAAACACGCTGATTCCCGGAGCGTCCGTGGGCCGGATTTAGAAAGTGATTGGGCAGGATCTGGCCCCCGGGCCTTCGTTTGCCTACCCATGGTCTAGGGCCACGTAAGCATTCCACTGCAGCATCTCAGCTTCTCCTTTACCCCATGTGTTGAGATGATTTCTAGAAGAAAAAGGGAGGGGGAATTGCTGGGGGTTTTGCACAAGCTGAGCAACAGAACTCACAACATTGTGAAAGATGCCGTTGATAAAGTCCAAAGGAACCTGCAGAGTGTGGGGGAATGTTGCCTCGTGTGTGACAGAGGAAGATATTTGTTGAAAATGCCTGCCTCTAATCTCTTTCTCTTCGTGTCCTTTTGTTCAGCCGTGGACTCTTTGTCCCAATAAGGCGAATGAAAACCTGTGCATTGCTGGGAGTTGAGGAGCATTACTCTCTCTCCCCGTCTGTCTTCCATTTTAATTTTAAATGAAGCACACGCAGGGGAAAGCGGATCTTAGCCGGCTGCAGAAAGCTATGCTAGGCTGGAGAGCTTTACTAGGTAGAAAGGGGAGACTTCTCAACTGGTGAATTAAATTCCCAAGTTTAAGTTGGGGAAGATCCTGGGGCACGTTCTGCGGTTCATGGTCAGCCCACATGGCATGCTGGTTGGGTATGGTAAAAGGTAAGGGTCAAGGACCCCTGGATGGTTAAGTCCAGTCAAAGGAGACTATGGGGTTGCAGCACTCTTCTCGCTTTCAGGCTGAGGGAGCTGGCATTTGTCCACAGACAGCTTTCCGGGTCATGTGGCCAGCAGGACTAAACCACTTCTGGAGCAACGGGACACCGTGATGGAAACCAGAGTGCACAGAAACACCATTTACCTTTCTGCCACAGTGGTACCTATTTATCTAATTGCACTGGCATGCCTCCAGACTGCTAGGTTGGCTGGAGCTGGGATAGAGCAACGGGAGCTCACCCCATCATGGGGATTCGAACTGCTGACCTTCTGATCGGCAAGCCCAAGAGGCTCAGTGGTTAAGACCACAGCGCCAGCAGGCTCTTCTTATATTCTGACATTCTTGTTAGGTAGTGAGGAGGTCAGTGCAGTGCAAACACACTGGCAGACCCAATCTGCCACAGCGGTACCTATTTATCTAGTTGCATTGGTGTGCCTTCTAACTGCTAGGTTGGCTGGAGCTGGGACAGAGCAAATGGGAGCTCACCCCATTGTGGGGATTCGAACCCCCGACCTTCTGATTGGCAAACCCAAGAGGCTCAGTGGTTAAGACCACAGCGCCACCTCCATTCCATCCTCGCACACCAGAGCCTCCTTTCCCTGCCTGGGTAAGGCTTGACCTGGGAATGGAGCTGCTTTGGTTGGCAGCCTCTGTCCGCTGTGGCCGAGCTACTCATGGTACAGCCCACCCGAGGAGAAGGGGCAGCAGCTCTCTGCAGCCAACACTCCACTCTGCCCCCAGGGTCAGATATGACCCAGGAGCAGAACTGCAGCAGAGCTTCAGCTGGGCAGAAGGAAGCTGTCTTGGCAACTCCCTCACATACCAGAGCCAGGCTCTGATAGGAGACTGTTGTGGGTGTGCCAGGTTGTGCTTCCTCCAGAAAATGTGTGACCCCCCCAAGCTACAGGACTGAGAAGAGCTCTGCTGGAACAGGCCTAGTGGGGCTCATCTAGCTTAGCATTCTGTTCTCACATTGGCCAACCAGGTGCATGTGGGAAACCCGCAAACAGGATCCAAGCACAAGAGCAACTCTCCCCTCCTGCAGTTTCCAGAAAATGGTGTTCAGAAACATTACTGCTTCCAACATAGAATCATAGAGTTGGAAGAGACCACAAGGGCCATCGAGTCCAACCCCCTGCCAAGCAGGAAACACCATCAGAGCACTCTTGACATATGGTTGTCAAGCCTCTGCTTAAAGACCTCCAAAGAAGGAGACTCCACCACACTCCTTGGCAGCAAATTCCACTGTCGAACAGCTCTTACTGTCAGGAAGTTCTTCCTCATGTTTAGGTGGAATCTTCTTTCTTGTAGTTTGGATCCATTGTTCCGTGTCCGCTTCTCTGGAGCAGCAGAAAACAACCTTTCTCCCTCCTCCATGTGACATCCTTTTATATATTTGAACATGGCTATCATATCCCCCCTTAACCTCCTCTTCTCCAGGCTAAACATGCCCAGCTCCCTTAGCCGTTCCTCATAAGGCATTGTTTCCAGGCCTTTGACCATTTTGGTTGCCCTCCTCTGGACACGTTCCAGTTTGTCAGTGTCCTTCTTGAACTGTGGTGCCCAGAACTGGACACAGTACTCCAGGTGAGGTCTGACCAGAGCAGAAGACAGTGGCACTATTACTTCCCTTGATCTAGATGCTAAACTCCTATTGATGCAGCCCAGAATTGCATTGGCCTTTTTAGCTGCCGCGTCACACTGATGGCTCATGTCAAGTTTGTAGTCAACCAAGACTCTTAGATCCTTTTCACATGTACTGCTCTCAAGCCAGGTGTCACCCATCTTGTATTTGTGCCTCTCATTTTTTTTTGCCCAAGTGCAATACTTTACATTTCTCCCTGTTAAAATTCATCTTGTTTGTTTTGGCCCAGTTCTCTAATCTGTCAAGGTCGTTTTGAAGTGTGATCCTGTCCTCTGGGGTGTTAGCCACCCCTCCCAGTTTGGTGTCATCTGCAAACAGAGCATAGCCATCCTGGCTAGTGGCCATCAATAGCCCTCTCCTCCGTGAATTTATCTAATCCTCTTTTAAAAGCACCTAGGTTTGTGGCCATCCCTGCTTCCTGAGCCAGGGAGTTCCTACGTTTATGTACTATCTGAAGAAGTCCTTTCTTTTGCCTTTTCTGGATCATCCAGATTCCAGCCTCATGGGATGTCCATGGGGTCCATGGTTGTGAGAGGAACACAAACATTCCTCGAATCCTACTTGTGGGTTTCCCGTGAAGGCATCGTGCTGGCCACCGTGGGGACAGGATGTTGGGATACTGCCAGGGAGACAAAGGCCATCATGCTTCCACGTCGTCTCCGGACAATCATTGGTTCTCCCGTGGAAACAGCATCAGTCAATTAACGACACGAGCCTTAGACCCATTCCAAGACTCATGCAAGCCCTTTTCGCAGAGTTATCCACAACGGAATATTCACCCAGGAGAGCATAATTACAGCTTTATTCAACGTCGGTCAGAACAAAAGGAAAACATGACTGCTTGCTTCCGTGTCGAGGAAAAACAGCCAGAACAATAGCTATATACAAAACGGAAACTCCCTGTGAGCAGGAAGTACACAGGCATGTGACACACAACAGCCTGTTCCCTTTTTAAGGAGGAACGGAAATATCCTAACACAGGATGCTGGATTAGTTGGGCTGCTGGCCTGATCCAGCAGGCTCTTCTTATATTCTCACATTCTTGTTAAGGTAGTGAGGAGGTCAGTGCAGTGCAAACACACTGGCAGACCCAATCTGCCGCTCCTGCTGGTGTGTTTGCATCTTGCTGACCTCCTCACCACCTCCCCATCCCCTGTCCCCCAGTACGAAACAGCAACCCATTCACAGGGAAGCTGCCATAATGGCCTCCTCTCCCAGTGAGCCACTTCCAGCTGAGTGGCAGGTCTCAAGAGTGCCCTTTCACCATCCGGGTGCTCCTTTATGAATATGCCCTGCTCATTCTTCCTTCACTGCTTCTGGGGTCCGACCCAGCTGGGGCCGATGCAAATTGCCATTATTATTTTCCCATTTTTTCACCCAGGGTGGTCACAGGGTATGTTACACCAATGAAAACCCAATATCAAAAACAATTTAAAATAACTGTACATCATAGTAGTAGGGCGGTTCCTGAAAATAAACATCCCAAGTGTCAAAAGCCAGGGTAAAGATGTGTTTCTTCAGCATTCGCCAGAAGCTATACAATGAAAGTGCCAGATGTAGCTCTGTGGGGAGGGAGTTATGCATCTTAGGGGCCACCCTCTCCTAGGAAGGAAGGTCTTCTCCTAGGCCTACCCTCCACTGGGCTTCTGAGGGTCTCCACTACTGATCTCAGCTCCTGAGAAGGTCTGCAGGGAAGGAGGCAGTCTTTCAGGTATTTTCAGCTCCACCTGGTACGCAGGATGAGACCCTATCTGCCTGCAGACTGTCTCGCCAGGGTGGTGCATGCTCTAGTTATCTCCCGCTTGGACTACTGCAATGTGCTCTACGTGGGGCTACCTTTGAAGGTGACCCGGAAACTTCAACGAATCCAGAATGCGGCAGCTAGACTGGTGACTGGGAGTGGCCACCGAGACCACATAAGACCGGTCCTGAAAGACCTACATTGGCTCCCAGTGTTGGTGCTGGCCTTTCAAGCCCTAAATGGCCCCGGTCCTGTATAACTGAAGGAGCGTCTCCACCCCGATCATTCTGCCTGGACACTGAGGTCCAGCGCCGAGGGCCTTCTGACGATTCACTCATTGCGAGAAGTGAAGTTACAGGGAACCAGGCAGAGGGCCTTCTCGGTAGTGGCACCCGCCCTGTGGAATTCCGTCCCTTCAGATGTGAAGCAAATAAGCAGTGATCTTCTTTTTAAAAGACATCTGAAGGCAGCCCTGTTTAGAGAAGTTTTTAATATTTAATGCTGTATTGTTTTTAACACACAATTGGAAGCCGCCCAGAGTGCTGGGGAAACTCAACCAGATGGGAGGGGGCATAAATAGATTATTATTATTATTATTATTATTATTATTATTATTATTACTACTATTAGGGGCCTGAGGCATTTAGGGCTGTGAACACTCATGTGAGCACCTTGAATTGGACCCGGAAATGCAACCAATGCAGCCTTTTTTAAAAAGGGGTTATGTGAGACCTTAATGGCCGCTGCATTTTGAACCAACTCAAATATCCGAGTCGTCTTCAAGGGAAGGCCCACGTAAAGCACATTGCGACAATCCAGCTGCCGTGCCCAAACAGCTGGAGGGCACCAGGTTGGAGAACGGAAGCAGACCTTGCATGACGTGAGGAACTGGCAGGGATCCAGCGACGAGCGTGGGGCTTGAAAAGGTTTTGTTGTTTATTGGGAGAAGTTGACAAGCTTTCCTCTTATTTATCCGGAGGGGAGGGGAGGAGGGGGGCAGTATCTTGAGCCCCAAGGAGAGACAGGTTGTCACTGATCTGCAACAAAACAAGGAAGGGACAATTATATTGTCTGAAGCCAAGTGAGATGCATTAGCATTTTGGCATTTAGATGCGAACTGTTATCTGTGCCTCAATTGTTAATTAAAAGCAGTTCCGGTCCTGATTCCTTCTCTGCCTGCGCTCTTTGCCGGTTCCTCCACTGTTATTTATGGCCATTCTTTTCTCCCGCCTGCCCCCCTCTCCGCTGCCCACAACTGGAGTGCCTCGGCCGCCCTTCTGTGGGGAAAGAGAGACGAGGCCGAAGGAATGGGGCAGAGAGGGACTTGCACGTAGCCCGCCTTGTCTCCCACGAGCACTTGTGGGACCCGAGGCTCCGTGTCAAGCAGATAAGAGCCGGCAAAAGGGGAGAGGACAAAACGAAACAAAACACCCGAGCGGTTGTCGCTGCCGTCACAATGAAGCGCTATCCTGGGGGCGCAGGACGCTAATCGCTGCCAAGTGTGCCGCTCAGATAACAATGCCCACTTCAGCTCAGCAACGGGCATAGATCTATTCAGACTCCAAAACAAAAACACAAATGCACACATATACACATTGCGTTTCAAGGCAGAGGATGATATCCCAGATTCCAAATTAGGCAGGGATACAGCTTCCCCCCCAACAGAAGTGGCCTTCTGTCCTAATTTCTAGAGGCCGACCCGCTAGGTCAGGGGTCAGCAAACTTTTTCAGCAGGGGGGCGGTCCACTGTCCCTCAGACCTTGTGGGGGGTCTGGACTATTTTTTTTGGGGGGGGGGGGAATGAACGAATTCCTATGCCCTACAAATATCCCAGAGATGCATTTTAAATAAAAGCACATGTTCTACTCATGTAAAAACACCAGGCAGCCCCCACAAATAACCCAGAGATGCATTTTAAATAAAAGGATACATTCTACACATGTAAAAACATGCTGATTCCCAGACCGTCCACAGACCGGATTTAGAAGGTGATTGGGCCGGCCGGATCCGGCCCCCAACATTGATGCTGAAATCCAGTACCGCCTGAGCTCTGCAAGTGCGGCTTTCTCCTGATTGAAGTGCAGAGTGTTTGAGGACCAGGACATTTGCAGAGAAATCAAAATGCTTGTTTACAAAGCTATTGTACTGCCAACCTTACTGTATGGTTGTGAAACATGGACCACTTACAAATGCCATCTCCAACTCCTCAAAAGATTCCATCAATGGTGTCTCCGAAAATTATAAACATCACTTGGGAAGAACAGGTGAACTAATACCAGTGTACCGGAAGAAGCAAAGATCACCAGTGTTGAAGCAATGATTCTTCAACATTCTTCAACTTTGTTGGACTTGTCATGTTGTGCAGATGCCTGATTATCTTCCAAAGCAACTACTCTATTCCGAACTTAAAAATGGAAAGCGTAATGCTGGTGGTCAACAAAAGAGGTTTAAAGACTGTCTCAAGGCAAATCTAAAAAAATGTAGTATAAACACCAACTGGGAAACACTGGCCTGCGAGCACTCCAGTTGGAGAACAGTCTTTACCAAAGGTGTCATGGGCTTTGAAGATGCCTAAACTCAGGATGAAAGGGAGAAACGTGCTAAGAGGAAGACATGCTTGGCAAACCCTCACCGTGATCAACTCCTGCCCGGAAATCTCTGTCCCCACTGTGGAAGGACGTGTGGATCCAGAATTGGCCTCCACAGTCACTTACGGACTCATTGTTAAAATCATGTTTATGGATGACAATCTTACTCGGCTATGAGTGATCGCCAAAGAAGAAGAAGAGGAACCTATGTGCTAGGTGTTCCTAATCTGTAGGGCTCATTGTGAAGACTTGATCAGGCATTCTTCTTCTGCTTTCAAATATATATAAAAATTTCACACCTGAGCCTCCATATACTCTCAGGGAAGAGGGGTCTGTCCTCCTCCGCTCTCCCAATTAACCTCCATCTCTATGGCTCAGTAGTGGGAGGGAGTGCAGAGTTAGCATCACCAGCGGCCTCCCCCCCCCCATGTGGCATTGCCAAGGTGCCACGCCTGGGTCTCAGGTTTGGGCCCTGAAATCTCAGGATTTGGGGTGCTCCCGACTTGGCAGCCCTCATGTCAATCCTATGCAGACTGCCAGACCTAGGCTGGGCACAGACTGAATTGTGAACATGGAGGAGAAAAGCCCTTTAGAGCTGCTGTATTTGCCATCTCTTGGAATAAAAATTGGGGTCAGGCCAGGCTCCAGCTTTGAAGTGCCCCCCAAAAGTAACCTCTAGTTGGATCCTTCCAACCCCACGTGGTAAAATGTATTCCTTTTCATTTCATAGTTGTTGAAATAAAAAATTTAAGGTCACACACACACACACACACACACAATGTTCATAAATGCACCAACCAAGCATGTACATCGCTATATAAACCACATGTCTGAAACCCCACAGAAAGTCCTGAAACCATTTTGTGCCTCCCAAATTGACATCAAACAAGGTCAAAAGAAAATGGAAAAGCCTCCCCATTGTCTTTTCCTTCACAAATCCTGTCTTAAGGGTATGTCTGTGTATGAATAGGGTGAGCCTGTGACCTGGCTCAGGAACTAAGTATTTATTATTACAAAAGACTGGCCAGGCTCCCCAGGGTATCCAATCAAGTAAGCATTAGCAGGTAACCTGCCAGATAGGAGATAAACAACGCACTCAGATTTCTGTTGTAGACCGCCCTTTCTGTGATGTAGGTATGATGTGTCTGGGGGGTGGTCTTGAGCTACACCCCTTCTGTGATGAATGTATGATGTTTCTGGGGGTGGTCTTGGACTCCAAGGTGGGCAATTTAAAATGTCTATATAAGGGTGGACACACCTTGGTTCTGGGTCCTCCTCCTTTCCTGCGTGTGAGGGGAGCACCCTGTTGCAACAGATCAATAAAGATCAGGCTTATGAGCTGCTTTGCTTCTCAATATTCTCTGGTTGGCCTCAGTTCTTTTCTCCGACCGATGGAGAACCTACAAAGGACTCTATAAGGGCTCTTGTGTCCCATAAGGGAATAAGGGCAGATTTTTGTTTATTACAGAGTCATTTCTAAAATTATAACTATCCTTCTCAATTAGCTTATCTTTTTTTTTATGCAGACCTGTGCCTTCCTTTGTCATCATCATCATCATCATCATCATCATCATCATCATTATTTTGCAAGGCGTCAGTTGCTACCCTATTCCTGTTCCATAGCTAGGGGTCTGTCCACTCTGTCTCCAAGGTCTTAATATTCCTCTAATGAGGCATCACCGAAATGACAGATCCTCTCCCCGCTTTTTTTTTAAATAGTCTTCGAGAAAAGGCAAAACAGCCTTCAGATGTAATTGCCATGAGTTTTTATGGCCCTAAAAGGAGCAGTAAGATAGGATTAGTCTTAGTTAAGGGTGACTCACCCTTCTATCTGTTTCAGATTGAAACAAATGACAATGTTTGCTTTTGATTATTAGATTAGCCATATTGAAATCCTTATTAGGGGCTTATGATTGGGGTGGGTGGGTCGGGGAGAGGAATGCTTCCGCATGGTGCCTGCCGAACAGCAAGTTCTCTAGGCATGCCTTATCACGACGTGGGGGTATCCCTACTCCGCTGAAGCTGTGACAGAGGGTTACCATTGTTGTTGTTGTTTAGTCGTTTAGTCGTGTCCGACTCTTCGTGACCCCATGAACCAGAGCATGCCAGGCTCTCCTGTCTTCCACTGCCTCCCGCAGTTTGGTCAAACTCATGCTGGTAGCTTCAAGAACACTGTCCCACCATCTCGTCCTCTGTTGTCCCCTTCTCCTTGTGCCCTCCATCTTTCCCAGCATCAGGATCTTTTCCAGGGAGTCTTCTCTTCTCATGAGGTGGCCAAAGTCTTGGAGCCTCAGCTTCACGATCTGTCCTTCCACTGAGCACTCAGGGCTGATTTCCTTCAGAATGGAGAGGTTTGATTTTCTTGCAGTCCATGGGACTCTCAAGAGTCTCCTCCAGCACCAGAATTCAAAAGCATCAATTCTTCAGCAATCAGCCTTCTTTATGGTCCAGCTCTCACTTCCATACATCACTACTGGGAAAACCATAGCTTTAACTATACGGACCTTTGTCGGCAAGGTGATGTCTCTGCTTTTTAGGATGCTGTCTAGATTTGTCATTGCTTTTCTCCCAAGAAGCAGGCGTCTTATAATTTCGTGACTGCTATCACCATCTGCAGTGATCGTGGAGCCCAAGAAAGTAAAATCTCTTACTGCCTCCATTTCTTTCCCTTCTATTTGCCAGGAGGTGATGGGCCCAGTGGCCATGATCTTCGTTTTTTTGATGTTGAGCTTCAAACCATATTTAGCGCTCTCCTCTTTCACCCTCATTAAAAGGTTCTTTAATTCCTCCTCACTTTCTGCCATTAAGGTTGTGTCATATGCATATCTGAGGTTGTTGATATTTCTTCCGGCAATCTTAATTCTGGCTTGGGATTCATCCAGCCCAGCCTTTCACATGATGAATTCTGCATATAGGTTAAATAAGCAGGGAGACAATTATTCACCAATAATTGGTGGGCTTGGTCTAATCTGGACACAAAGGGTGCCACAAAGTTCTGTCCTGGGCCCGTAGTTGTTCAACATCTTTATAAACGACATGGATGAAGGAATTGAGGGGATGCTTATCAAATCTACAGGTGACACCAAACTTTTTTGGGGGTGGGGGTGGGGAAGCCAATGCCGCAGAAGACAGAATCAGAATTCGAAATGACCTTAACAGATTGGAGAACTGGTCCCAAGCTATAAAATGAATTTCAGTAGGGACAAATGGACGTTTCTGCAGTTAGGCAGGAAGAACCAGCAGCACAAATATAAAAGGGGGGGGATACCTGGCTTATTAGTAAAGGTAAAGGTAAAGGTACCCCTGCCCGTATGGGCCAGTCGTGTCCGACTCTAGGGTTGCATGCTCATTTAACTCTAGAGGCCGTGAGGCGGCACCGTTCGAGGACACTTCCGGGTCACGTGGCCAGCGTGACGAAGCTGCAGCTGGCGAGCCAGCACCAGCGCAGCACACAGTAACGCCGTTTACCTTCCCGCTATAAAGCGGTCCCTATTTATCTACTTGCACTTAAGAGTGCTTTCAAACTGCTAGGTGGGCAGGAGCTGGGACCGAACAACGGGAGCTCACCCCGCCGCGGGGATTCGAACCGCCGACCATACGATCGGCAAGTCCTAGGCACTGAGGTTTTACCCACAGCGCCACCCACGGTTATTAGTAGTACATGTGAAAAGGATCTAGGGGTCTTAGCAGACCACAAGCTTAACATGAGTCCACAGTGTGATGCAACAGCAAAAATGCTAATGCTATTCTAGGCTACAACTACAGAAGTATAGTGTCCAGATCAAGGGAAGTCATAAAAAAAGTAAAGGTAAAGGACCCCTGACAGTTAAGTCCAGTCGCGGACGACTCTGGAGTTGAGGAGCTCATCCCACTTTACTGGCCAAGGGAGCTGACATTTGTCCGCAGACAGTTTTTCCGGGTCATGTGGCCAGGATGACTAAGCTGCTTCTGGCAAAAGCAGAGCAGTGCATAGAAAAACCACTTATCTTCCCACTAGAGTGGTACCTATTTATCTACTTGCACTTTGACGTGCTTTCGAACTGCTAGGTGGGCAGGAGCAGGGACCGAGCAACGGGAGCTCACCCCGTTGCGGGGATTCGAACCACCAACCTTCCGATCTGCAAGCCCTAGGCTCAGTGGTTTAGTCCACAGCGCCACTCTATTCTGCCTTGGTCAGACCACACTTGGAATACTGTATCCAGTTCTAGGCAGCACAATTTTAGAAAGATATTGACAAGCTAAAATGTGTGCAGAGGAGGGCGACCAAGATGAAACTAAGCCTTATGAGGAATGGTTGAGGGAGTTGGGGATGAGGGAGTTGAGACTAAGAGGAGATAAGATAGCCATCTTCAAATAGCTAAAGGACTTTCACACGGAGGACGGATTAAATCCCCAACCCTGGCTCAGCTGAAGACACACTGATTTGCTCAAGGACCAGGGAAATCCCCCAGAATCCCTCAGCGGACAATATTGAGCTAGAGGAACCCACAGTCTTGCTCACTATAAGGTATCTTCCTATGCTTTTGTCCCACAAGGCACAACAGACAGGCACCAGTATCTTTCCCCATTGGCAGGGGCTTTTTGTAGTCCAAAAAATCTGGAGAGCACACGGTTGGGGAATGTTGGCGCAGGAGGCACTTCTGTTTGCCTGGCATATAAATGCATCAACACCCCAGCCTCAAAACCTAAATACATAGAAAGTAGAGTTTGGGGTCCCCCCCCCCACAGTAAGGAAGGCAGCAGCTGCAGCCTTCCCCTGAGCTTTCATATCCTAAAACACCTTTGGGCACTGCTTATATTTGCAGGATTAGAGCAATGTTTCTGCAGAACTCAGTGAGGAATGGAGAACCAGCCGGAAGCACTTTGTCAGCACGTTGCGCTGAGGTGCACTTTTATGGCTCTCCGCTTCAGGCATTACTAAAACTCTGAGGGCTGCCAGCACCATCGGGAATCCTTCAGACAGGCTCTCCTCCAGCACATCAGGCTCTTAATTCTCTTGCCAGGCATCTCTGTGTTTGTTAGGCAGGCAGGCAAGGCAGGCAGAGAGCACAATGTGAGAAGCAGTCCGTGCAGCCCAGTCTAAGGGGAAATTCAACACCCCAAGTCCATCGAAAGCATCCTAGCTCTGCAAAGGGCCAGGCTGCACATCCGTGGTTCCCCACCTCACCCAGAAATAAATGAGCTATGAGGTAGCTCAGTTAGTTAGAGCATGGTGCTGGGAACGCCAAGGCCGCAGGTTCGAATCCCATATGGGGAAGCGGCATACAAAGGTGTAGGAAAATTTCTTGTCAACCCCCCCCCCCATTGATTCCCCCCCCCCCCCCCGCAAAAACAGTTTTACGTTATTTCAAATTTTCTTACTAAGGAATGTGGATTCTGGGCCTCTGATTACAAGTAGGCGACTATGGATAGCTACTTAAATCTACAGGATGGATTGTGTTTTGGCTTGTGTTATTTTATTTATATATATATATATTTAATAAAATTTATTTTTAAAAAACCTGCAAAGTGGTTTACCGAAACAAAAAACAAAAAACAACAACACAGCAGTAATGAAATATACTCAGAGAGTCGCAAAGTGATTTCATGCTCTTTATTCAGCTCATAGTGGTGAGGAGGAATGAAAGTCCCCTCAAAGTATCTGCTTTATATACATTATTTACACAATGGGCTGCACATGATTGGCTGATTCTGGAATTCTACTGTAAGCCAATCAGGTTGTGGATTCACTTATATCTGGAGCATGATTGGGTGGTTCCTGCCAACCAATCATACTGCTGCATTGTTCTAGGACCAATCAGACTGCTGCATTCTGAATCCTATTGTTCTAGGACCAATCAGACTGCTGCAATTTGGATGCTATTGTTCTAGGACCAATCAGACTGCTGCAGTTTGGATCCTATTCAACTCAGTACAAAACAAGTAAAATCAAGAAAATTTAACAATCCTACTTTAAAGCATACAAAAGCTAAAATAATAAGATTAAAATTTCTTCAACTTCCTAAGCATAGTCCTGCGTTGCAGGGGGTTGAAATAGATAATCCTCAGGGTCCTTTCCAACTCAACAATTCTATTTTCTCAATGAGGTGTTACTCAGAGTAAGGTAAAGGTAAAGGGACCCCTGACCATTAGGTCCAGTCGTGGCTGACTCTGGGGTTGTGGTGCTCATCTTGCTTTATTGGCCAAGGGAGCCGGTGTACAGCTTCCAGGTCATGTGGCCAGCATGGCAAAGCCGCTTCTGGCGAACCAGAGCAGCACACGGAAACACTGTTTACCTTCGCCCCGGAGCGGTACTTATTTATCTACTTGCATTTTGATGTGCTTTCAAACTGCTAGGTTGGCAGGAGCAGGGACCGAGCAACGGGAGCTCACCCCGTCACAGGGATTCGAACTGCCGACCTTCTGATCAGCAAGTCCTAGGCTCTGTGGTTTAACCCACAGTGCCACCCGCATCCCTTTTACTCAGAGTAGACCCACTTAAATTAATGGGATCCTAGATGGCTTGCACTCTCCACTCACCAGCTCAGAGGTAGTGAAGCACATGCCTGCAGGCCAAATGTGGACCTCCAGGTCTATCTGTTTGGCCCTTAGGAATCTCTGCAGGCCACGCTCCTGCTGTAGCCACACACACCTTCCCTGGGCTACACTTTTCACTAGCCTTGTTTCACTTTCAGTATTTCTGGCTGGCTGGAATGTATTCTCAAACCATGATGTCATGGATTGGTTGGGTACAGAGGAATGGTGGGAGGAACCTGTCAGCATCGCCCTTGAGCCAGTGCCACTATCTGGACTCATCCACTTCAGCCCCAACTGGGCTAGGCGAGCTGGGTAGCACTTCCAGAGACCACCTTCTGCACAGGAACAGGTCAAAGTGCTGTGGACTCACAGTTTAGAGTTGTGAGCACCGGATTCACATCCACAAGTAGACAGTCGTCGCACAGCAGAGTCCAGCAGAGTCCAGCAGAGTATATAAACAACTCGGAGAGCAGCTCTGTAGAATATTCTCTTTATTCTATCTACAACTATTATACAACTATATACAGAGCTAAATAGGTCTAAGCATAAAGAGTGCTGAACTGCACTGAGTGCTTGCAGCTGCTCTTAGCAGCAACCTTATCTAAACACACAATCTCTAACACTCAGTCTCTCTCTCTCCCCAACACACTGACTGACTGACTGACCCACACACTGACCGACTCACTCACTGACCGACTCTTTGATGTGGTGCTGGAGCAGAATAAGTAGAGAGCAGAACACGCCTCCTCCTCTCTGCAGAATCAGCAGACTCCTCAGGAGATTCTTGGATATGGGAGGGGTGAAATCTCCTCAGAACCAACCGGGAAACCATGGAGGGAAGAAGGCTCAGAGCCCAGGGTGTGGTGGTGGGATGATGACGAGTGGTCAGAGAGAACAGGGGTGTAGGAAAGGGGGGCGGGGGGCGGTCTGCCCCAGGTGCCATCATGGAGGGGGGGTGTGACAAATTATCAAGGAACAATTACTGCCCTACTTTGTTGTTGTTTAGTCGTTTAGTTGTGTCCGACTCTTCGTGACCCCATAGACCAGAGCACACCAGGCACTCCTGTCTTCCACTGCCTCCCGCAGTTTGGTCAAACTCATGCTGGTAGCTTCGAGAACACTGTCCAACCATCTCGTCCTCTGTCGTCCCCTTCTCCTTGTGCCCTCCATCTTTCCCAACATCAGGGTCTTTTCCAGGGAGTCTTCTCTTCTCATGAGGTGGCCAAAGTATTGGTGCCTCAGCTTCAGGATCTGTCCTTCTATCCTTCCAGTGAGCACTCAGGGCTGATTTCCTTAAGAATGGATGCGTTTGATCTTCTTGCAGTCCATGGGACTCTCAAGAGTCTCCCCCAGACCATAATTCAAAAGCATCAATTCTTCGGCGATCAGCCTTCTTTATGGTCCAGCTCTCACTTCCATACATCACTACTAGGAAAACCAGAGCTTTAACTATACAGACCTTTGTTGGCAAGGTGATGTCTCTGCCCTACTAGGGCTGTTCATAAAATACATTTTTTTTAAAAAAATGCCTGCTCCAAAGTTCCTATCTTACTACACTAGGGATTATATGGCTACATATGAAATTTCATGCATATCAGTTAATATCTTGACCCTCCTCCATGAAAATAGCTGTTTACTTGGCTGTCTTCCTATGTCGTGGAGGCTGAAATTTCGACAAAGCACATAATAGACTCTTTTGGGGCACCTGCTAAAAGCATTCTTCTTTAAGCAAGCATACCTAGATGCTTAGGAAGTTGAAGTAATTTTAATCTTAATATTTTAGCTTTTGTAAGTAGGATTGTTAATTTTTCTTGATTTGTGGGGGGTTTTTTTGTTTTGGTAAACCACTTTGCAGGTTTTTTAAAATAAATTTTATTAAATAAATAAACAATAAATATAAATAAAATAGCACAAGCCAAAACACAATCCATCCTGTAGATTTAAATATCTGGTCCATAGTTGTCTACTTGTTATCAGAGGCTCAGAATCCACATTCCTTTGTAAGAAAATATGCAAAACCGTAAAACCATTTTTGCAGGCAAAAAAAAAATTTAAAAATCAATGTGTTGGGGGTGACAAGAAATGTTCCTTACCGGGTACCACCTGACCTTCCTACGCCTCTGAGAGAGAAGACTGGGAAGAGGAGGTGTCAGAAGCTGAAGAGGCAACAGGGCTGCGTGAGCGAGGGGAGTCTGTGACAGAGAAAAGACCAGAATCGGAGGCAGAAGCTGAGGCAAGAGAGCGGGGGGAGGGAGGCCAAGAGGCAGAAATGAGGCTGGCTAGTGAAGAGTCCTGGGTGTCTCCCCCTCCTGCTGTGATGAGCTCCCTTCCCCCTTGTCTCCGACAACCAGAAGAGGCATGAAAAGGGCGGAAGAGAGGTTGACTTAATGCAGGCGCAGTCTCTGATTGCTTGGGGAACGCCCTGGAGAGGAAGGGACTTAGATGGCTGTGGGGAGGCAAGGACTCTCAATTTCAGCAGCTGATTGCCATGGGGCAAGATCTACTGGGGCTGAGCTGCTGTGCTCATTAGGCCTGACACTCAGCCAAGTCTGTGGAGATCATGTTTGCGCTAATAAGCATTTAACTCAAAGCTGAACGGTGTGATTTACTGCCAGCTCGCTCTTTGACACCTGCCTAGAGGAAGGACAGAAAGGGAATGTGAGTATAAAAGGGATATCCACTGCCCCGCCCACTTTTGCCATAGGCTCCGCCCATCACTGGCATGTGGCCCCTGGAAGGTTGCACAGGAGGGACTGTGGCCCTGGAGCTGGAAAAGGGCTCCCCTCTCCTGGTTTAACTGCAGCTGATGTGAGGGATCAAACCAGGCATTCTGCATGCAACTCAGGCGTTCTTCATCCAAGCTACAGTCCCTTCGCAGAGCTGCTGCTTGATATTATTATTTGATTATAGAACAATTAACCCACAAAAATCTCTGTGCATCAGTTGTCCCCATGATTCACCCATTAATTCATTTCAACCAGTTAATAAGAGAAAACAATCCCTGTATCCACGCACAACCAAATAATCAATTTACCGAGCTTGAGCTTGGTCCCACTGATTACTGAGAACTTACACAACCCATTAATCAATATATCCATCACAAACAAGACTTTAAAATTGCCTCTTAAAAGCCTGAACGAAAGGCCACGCTTAACCATTCGTCCAATCTCCCCAATCATGGACAAACATTAATTCTAGAGCAGAGTCAACCATCTATATACTCGCCCCACCCCAATCACATTGCAGAAATAATATATTTTTTAACGCAGTAATAGGAGGGCAAAGCCATCAGTTAATTCCATCGCCTCCAGCGACTGCAATACATTTATTAATGGAAGCTGAAACGGCAGATGGATTAATCTTTTCCAGCCACCCCACCCCCACCCTGCCTCCATTCATTTGCTATGAAAAAAATTCCCCTTCCCCCAACTAATTGATTAATTGTGGGGAGCTGCCCACAATCTGAAGGAGCGTCTCCACCCCCATCATTCTGCCCGGACACTGAGGTCCAGCGCCAAGGGCCTTCTGGCGGTTCCCTCACTGTAAGAAGTGAGGTTACAGGGAACCAGGCAGAGGGCCTTCTCGGTGGTGGCGCCTGACCTGTGGAATGCCCTCCAATCAGATGTCAAGGCAATAAACAACTATTTTACTATTAAAAGACAACTGAAGGTGGCCCTGTCTAGGGAAGTTTTTAATGTCTGATGCTGTATTGTTTTAAATATTCAGTTGGAAGCCACCCAGAGTGGCTGGGGAAACACAGTCAGATGGGTGGGGTATAAATAAATTATTATTATTATTATTATTATTATTATTATTATTATTATTATTATTCTGTGCTTCGCTTTGGGGCATCAGGTTGGCCAATGTGAGAACAAGATGCTGGACAAAGTGGGCCCTTGGGCCCTTGGCCTGATCCAACAAAGCTCTTATTATTTTCTCATTGAAGAAATCTGAAAGGGAAGGAAAACAGAGTTGTGAATGTTCCCAGAGGCATTCAGCATCCTGGGACCCTCAAAAAAAAAAGAAGTCTCAGCTATGGTTGGTTGTCAAGCTGTGCTGTGGCTTTGATTGGCTTCTCACCAAATATGAGGAAAAACTTTCAGGCAGTGAGAGCTATTCAGTAGTGGAACGGACCTCCTCATGAGGTGGTAGACTCTCCCTCCTTGGAGGTTTTCAAGCAGAGGTTGGACGGCCATCTGTCCGGGACGCTTTCGTTGAGATTCCTGCATTGCAGGGGGTTGGACTAGATGACCCTAGGGGTACCTTCATTATGGGGTTGCCATATTTCAGAAATCCGGACACAAATGTTTTTGCCCCCCCCCCCATTAGTCCTCTTATCCAGTGGTTCTCAACCTTGGGTCCCCACATGTTTTTCAGCCTACAACTCCCATGATCCCTAGCTCACAGGACCAGTGCTCAGGGATGATGGGAGTTGTAGGCCAAAAACATCTTGAGAAAGGCTGCTCTTATGGATCAGGAATTGGCTACATTGCAGAATGCAAAGAGTAGGAATAAACGGGCAGTTCTTTGAATGGGGAGAAGTGGAAATGCTTCTGAAGATCAGCTGCTGGAAACCAGAGCAGGAGAGAGTGCTCACAGGCTCAGAACCAGCTCGTACATTTTCCACAGGCTACTGTGAGAAGAGATGGGCAATTGGGCTGATTCAGGAGTCTCTTAGGGATGCGGGTGGCGCTGTTGGTTAAACCACAGAGCCTAGGACTTGCCGATCGGAAGGTCGGCGGTTCGAATCCCCACGATGGGGTGAGCTCCCATTGCTCTGTCCCTGCTCCTGCCAACCTAGCAGTTCGAAAGCACGTCAGTGCAAGTAGATAAATAGGTACCGCTCCAGCGGGAAGGTAAAGGGCATTTCCGTGCGCTGCTCTGGTTTGCCAGAAGCGGCTTAGTCATGCTGGCCACAGGACCCGGAAGCTGTACGCCGGCTCCCTTGGCCAATAAAGCGAGATGAGCGCCGCAACCCCAGAGTCGGTCACGACTGGACCTAATGGTCAGGGGTCCCTTTACCTTTACCTTTTAGGAGTCTCTTACAACACAAGGCACTGTGCCCAGTGAACACAAGTTTTCTGTGCCCCGACACTGTCCCAGCACAGTCGCCCAACTATGCTTGCGTTCGTTAAAAAAAAAGAAACAAACCAACAGCTAAAAAATGAGGTGGGATGGCAGAAAAAAAGGTGACTTGGAATTGCAATGGTTTTAACTAACCTTTCATTCATCCTCAAATCCGTAAACTGCCCCCCCCCCCCAGACTGCTTCATATTTCAATGCTGGCATTTAGCCCGCATTTAACAATGCCAAGCTCTTTTTGAAATTAAAATAATCAAAGAAGGAGCACAACACCCTGTATGGAAAGGTATCATTATGTTTTAAAAAAGGGGTTGTTATCTCCTCACGCTGAGCTGTGAGGATGTTTCTGAAAACTGTATCTTCCTTTGACAGAAATTAGTTCAATATTATCTCTACTCCTTTTTGTGTGTGCGTGAGGGGGGGGGGTGTCAGGGTAAAAATCCTTCAAAGAATGCATTGGGTCTTCCTGGCGTGTAATCTACTTATGAGATGGAGCAGGGGGTGTGGGAGGAGAGGGAAAAATAGGCCAATTATGCATATTTAAAAATGCAGACAAGGTGGGCAGGATGTAAATCATGGACAAACAAACACGCTTTCGCAATCTCCCCGGGAAGAAGTGTGCTTAAAGCAATTGTTGTTAACAACACAGGAACATCAGGCGCTGCTCGGAGCTCGCTGTCTTGGACGTAGAAGACGGAGCATCCCTAACAATTCGAAACATGACATTTAAAGGTTATAGACAGCATTTATTATTTACACAGTGCTGTCATGGAATCGTAGAATCATGAATGGCAGAGATGGAAGGGACCCTAAGCGCTGGAACCGAGGTCCTTTCGGCATCCCCACCCCAGCTGATGGGCATTGCCAGTGCTGGTTTTCTAGAAAAAAGAGTTCCCAGAAGTCACCGTGAATGTAGAATGGCAATAGCACCCACCTGTGAGGTTCTGGAACCCACCTGAGAGGTGCCCGGACTGAGTTATGGTGCGTTTCCCCTGGGGGAAAAAAGCCCTGGGTATTGCCATTCAAATAGTGGGCCTGGGACTCAGGCTCGGACTCGGAACCAGAGGAGTCTCAGTCCGCACCAGATCCTTTGCCTCAGACATCATCTGAACCAAGTCTGGGGCCTGATCCTGAAGAGTCCCAGTCTCCACAGGTTCCCCTGCAACAAGCACCAGCTGGGCTGAGTCAGGGGCCTGAGCCTGCCCTGGCTACAGATGCGGGGATGACCTCGTTGCCTCCAGCTGGGCCATCGCTTACAGCTGCTCCACTACTGGTTGGGTCAGGGGAGGCTGAGGCAGCCCATGGGTCTAGTAACCCACCGACGTCTCCCGAGCTGCAGAGAGTAAGGTATGAGAGTAGGAGAGAATCATAGAATCATAGAGTTGGAAGAGACCACAAGGGCCATTGAGTCCAACCCCCTGCCAAGCAGGAAACACCATCAGAGCACTCCTGACATATGGTTGTCAAGCCTCTGCTTAAAGACCTCCAAAGAAGGAGACTCCACCACACTCCTTGGCAGCAAATTCCACTGTTGAACAGCTCTTACTGTCAGGAAGTTCTTCCTAATGTTTAGGTGGAATCTTCTTTCTTGTAGTTTGGATCCATTGCTCCGTGTCCGCTTCTCTGGAGCAGCAGAAAACAACCTTTCTCCCTCCTCTGAGACCTGAGTACTTGCAAGAGGAGTGCTTGCCTTCGGGCGAAACAGGGAGGTGAGTCGCTGGGGGATCAGGACCGGCCGTTATCCCGACAAAAATAAAAGGCTGTCGGACCCCGCCCCAGGTTGAGGGAGCAACATTGCTGTATGCCAGATCCTGCCTGAAATCCTGTACCTGTCCTTGCCTGGTTTCCTGCCTTGGCCCTGTCAGACTGACTCCTCGCGGAATCCCTGGATTCATGACTAGACCTGGACCGCGTTGTTCGGGTTACCCCTGAGCCCAGCACAGCATGTGTCATGTCTTATGATTGATTATGTGGGGTGGGGCTAACCTGCCCCCCAATATTTATTCACGTTGGGCACACCCTGACCCCGAGGGTCATCTAGTGCAGCCCCCTGAAATGTAGGAAGGTAAACTAAAGTGTCCCTGACAAATGGCCACCCACCCTCTGTTTGAAAAGCTCCAATGAAGGACAGTCCATCACTTTCCGAGGGTGTCCATTTTGCTATCAAAGCTTTCACCGTCAAAAAGTTCTTCCTGATGTTTCGTTGGAATCTCCTTTGTCGTAACTTGAAGCCATTAGTACAGGTCCTACTCGTCAGAGCAGGAGAAAACAAGCTGGCTCCCTGTTCCATGTGACAGCCCTTGAGATATTTGAAGATAGCTATCCTATCTCCTCTCAGTCTCCTCTTTCCCAGGCTAAACATACCCAGCTCCCTCAACCATTCCTCATAAGGCTAGGTTTCCAGACCTTTGATCATCTCGGTCACTCTCATTAAATGGTGGCACCAGAACTAGACACAATATCCCAAGTGTGGACCAAGGCAGAATAGAGTCGTCCTATTACTTCTCCTGATCTGGACAGTATACAGGCAACCACAATTTGTGGAGCGTGCCTTGAAGTGAAATCGCATATATTTGAAACACCATTGAAAAAGACCTGCAAACGCTTTGGTATAAAAATATGTTGAGTTTAGCATGAGCAGAGAAATTACCGGTAACTCATAAATTCATCTCGCCAAAGGCTTGGGGGACCCTGAATAATCATATGCTCTTTCGTGGGATTCTATTTTATATATGACAAATACAGACACACAGGACTCCACAGTACAAAGTGAAATTCGGTTTTCCTAGTGGCCTAACCTAATATTAAGACTCTCCCAAATATACTGACCTGCTTGTTTGTACTTCTGTTATTTTAATTGAATTGATAGGCTTGATTTACTTCAATAAAATCTTTTTTAAAAAACAACAACTTTTATTTCTTTTTTTTTAAAGAAATAAATTGCGGTGGCAATGTCAAAACCAAACATGAGATTGAAAAATGAGAAACTAAAACAAACCAAAACTGAACAGTTCATCTATCCCGAGAGGAGCTGGAGCAAGTTGCCATGTCAACCTCTCCAGCAAGTGCGGCCAAGTGCGGCCAGGATCTCTCACTCCCACTGAAGAGTCGATTCTGAAAGCATCATTTGAAGCAAACTTGCTATGGCCCTGACGTTAACCGCATCCGAATACTGAAATGATCTTTCAACTACCCCGCCCGGGAGGCGAGGAAGTGAGAGCCAGACTGAGTCAATGTTTCTGCTTGGTCTAAAATAGGACTTGTGATGATCAGTCGGGGAAGAGGAAAGTGGACCCGAAATGGATATTGTGGGAGAATGAGCCAATCAGACGTCACGTTCCACTTCAGAAATAAAGCCAGGCCTTTTATGATCATTTGTGTTATTCTTTCTGCACACACAAACTCTGTCGGCGAGGCGGAGATGGTGCTTTTGAAAAGAAAGTGGCCCACATGGGAGAAACAGGTGCCAAGTCCTATCACACACCCCTTAGTCATCTCTCTTGTGATGGGAATATTGGTCTGCGAGACGGTCTATAGATAGATCCTTGGTTTTGTTTTGGATGCTCTGGGCAAAAGGGAGAAGTTAATTCATCAAAGTGGAAGGTCACCCGAAAGCCGCCTCATCTAACTGCAAGGCACGGCCACCTGTTAAAGTATGGGACCTGCTCCGACAGGTGGCAGTGGCGTCTGCCAATCTAAATGGGTTTAAAACAGGATTAGAAAATTTTAATGGTGGAGGAGAGGGTTGTTGATGGTTACTAGTCAGGATGGGATGCAGGTGGCGCTGTGGGTTAAACCACAGAGCCTAGGACTTGCTGATCAGAACGTCAGCAGTTCGAATCCCCGCGACAGGGTGAGCTCCCATTGTTCGGTCCCTGCTCCTGCCCACCTAGGAGTTTGAAAGCACGTCAAAGTGCAAGTAGATAAATAGGTACCACTCTGGTGGGAAGGTAAACGGCGTTTCCGTGTGCTGCTGTGGTTCACCAGAAGCGGCTTTGCCATGCTGGCCACATGACCCGGAAGCTCCCTCGGCCTATAGAGCGAGATGAGCGCGCAACCCCAGAGTCGGTCACAACTGGACCTAGTGGTCAGGGGTCCTTTACCTTTACCTTTTACTAGTCAGGATGGCTACGCTCTGCCTCCACAGTCAGAGGCAGGTGAAAGGTAAAGGACCCCTGGAGGGTTAAGTCCAGTCAAAGGTGACTATGAGGTGCAGCAGTCATCTCACTTTTCAGGCCAATGTTGCCGGTGTTTGTCCACAGACAGCTTTCCAGGTCATGTGGCCAGCAGGACTAAACCGCTTCTGGCGCAATGGGGCAGAAACCAGAGCGCACTGAAATGCTGTTTACCTTCCCACCACAGTAGTACCTATTTATCTACTTGCACTGGTGTGCTTCCGAACTGCTAGGTTGGCTGGAGCTGGGACCGAGCAATGGGAGCTCATCCCATCATGGGGATTCGAACTGCCGACCTTCTGATTGGCAAGTCCAAGAGGCTCAGTGGTTTAGACCACAGCACCATCCACATCAGAGGCAGTAATGCTTCTGAATCCCGGTTGCTGGAAACCGCAAGAAGGGAGAGATGCTCTTGTGCTCAAATTATGTTTGTGGGATTCCCACAGTCATCTGGTTGGCCGCCATGAGAACAGCAGTGTTATTTTTCTAGAAAAAGGGGTGTCAGAACTCACCATGAACACCTCTGTTGTTCTCTTATAAATGGCAATGGCACCTACCTGAGAGGTGCTGAGTTCTGGAGTGTTCTGGCTGAGAACAAAAAGCCCTTGAGAACAGGATACTGGAATCGATAGATGGGCCTTATCCAACAGGCACTTCTCATCTTCTTACGTTCTTGTGCAAGTACAAGTTTGCAATGCAGATTGTGTCATCTGGACTCAGGAGGCAATTGAGTGATTTACAAGGTGCATACTAATAATAATTTATTATTTATACCCCGCCCATCTGGCTGGGTTTCACCAGTCACTCTGGGCAGCTTCCAATAAAACACTAGAATACAATAACCTATTAAACATTAAAAGCTTCCCTAAAGAGGGCTGCCTTCAGATGTCTTCTAAAAGTTTGGTAGTTGTTTTTCTCTTTGATATCTGGTGGGAGGGCGTTCCACAGGTGCCACTACCGAGAAGGCCCTCTGCCTGGTTCCCTGTAACTTGGCTTCTTGTAGCAAGGGAACCGCCAGAAGGCCCTCGGTGCTGGACCTTAGTGTCCGGGCAGAACAATGGAGGTGGAGACGCTCCTTCAGGTATACTGGGCCGAGGCCGTTTAGGGCTTTAAAGGTCAGCACCAACACCTTGAATTGTGCTTGGAAACATACTGGGAGCCAATATAGTCTTTCAAGACCGGTGTTATTTGGTCTCGGCAGCTGCTCCCAGTCACCAGTCTAGTTGCCGTGTTCTGGATTAGTTGTAGTTTCCGGGTCATCTTCAAAGGTAGCCCCACATAGAGCGCATTGCAGTAATCCAAGCGAGAGATAACTAGAGCATGCACTACTCTGGTAAGACAGTCTGCGGGCAGGTAGGGTCTCAGCCTGCGTACCAGATGGAGCTGGTAGGCAGCTGCCCTGGACACAGAATTGACCTGTGCCTCCATGGACAGCTGTGAGTCCAGAATGACACCCAGGCTGCGCACCTGGTCCTTCAGGGGCACAGTTGCCCCATTCAGGACCAGGTCTTGCATTTCAGCAAGACCTCCCAATCTGACAATATGAGGGGCTTCATGGAGGGTTAGCCACCTATTGGTTTCACAACACAATATCTTGCATCAGGAATGGGGGACACCCAAGACTCTACTTCAGATGTTGTGAGACTCCAACTCCCACTGGTCCCAATCGGCGCAGTCAATGACCATGGAAGATGGGTGTTGGAGTCTACTAACACCCGGAGAAAGGGCTACAGATTCCACATCCCTGCTTGAAACGAGAGTAGACACAAATGGTGTCCCTTAGATGCCCCCGCTGGCTTCACCCCAGCTCAGGCTCTGAATTCTCTGCATCAAAACAAAGAGAACTCACCTTGCTTTGCCCCCAAAGGAAGGCAACCCATTCTCGCTGACAGCAAAGTTTTCTTGTTCCGAACCCGGAGGCAGAAATCTAGGAGCAGAATTGCCAGCAGCGAATGCATTTTGCATTGATGAGAAAATTACAGTCATTGAGCTTTGGGTTGTGTGACAAGTAATTTCTTTGCATACTCCCATCCCCACCACCTCCCAAAAAGAAAAGAAAAGAAAAGAAAAAGAGAGAGAGAGAGAGAAGCCCATCATGTAGATCAACTGTAGGAGGAAAGTGTCAGCCGCAATTTCGTAAGTTAATGAAATAAATCAGTCAGACGGAAAGAAGAGATGGGGATATATGCCTCTGCAATCTGACGAGAGCACAGGGAGCCAAGATGAAGCATCTTCCAAGGTACACAAAACTTCAAGGGAAGATCAGAGCCAACTCTGCTCTTGCACAAAGGAAGTAAATAACAAGGGGGGTTTGTTCAGCGCCAAACAAAGATGGAGGGTGATGTCTCCTCTCCATTGGAAGGAGGCCCAACTGGGGCAAGCACCAGCAGTCAGCCAGCTTGGGTGCTGGCTAAGGACCCCAGGAGCTCAGAAGAGCCCCTCATCACCCTGGCCCAGTTGGGCTGCTGCTCACTGCCCTGCTTGCTGAGACTCATTTTATTTTTATTTTTTTATTGATTTTCAAAAATTCAAAACAAACATACATACATACATCCTGTTTACATCTTGGTAACATTATTAAGTGATTTCCTCAAATCCCCTTGGTTGAATTTCATTATATATCATTTTAACAGTTTTCCAAAATAGATTTTCTCAAAAATTAACTTGATCACTTAACATCTTTCATTCTTTCTGATTCAACTTTGAACATCTTAAATCTTATCCTTACATATTTAAATCCTAAGCCTATCTATTGTTTCCAAGCTTTCCCAATTAAGTTATCTTAACATATTTAGCTAAATAGTCTTTAAATTTCATCCTTTCTTCCTGATACTCCTCCTCCTTCTGGCCGCGGACTCTTCCAGTCAGGTTGGCCAGCTCCGAAAAATCCATCATCTTCATCTGCCAATCTTCCACTGTTTGCTGAGACTCATTTTAGCAGGGTGTGGGTGGCTGTGCTATTTCTAAAGGAGAGTGCTATTTCTAAAGGCTGTGCTATTTCTAAAGGAGACCCCCCCCTATCTGTTGATGGCTGCCCACAGACCATAGGCATTGTCAGAGACATTGTGACCCAGGGTTGTGAGGGGACTAAAGGCTCATTACTATGGTAAACCTTCTCCGGCATCCATGGGGCTGTTTTGAGCAGTAGACCCCAGAGTCAAATGGAAATGGAAGAATCTGGAGTACCTTCTGGTTTTTGCAACCATGGATTGAATTCACACTGTGGCGGCAATGAAAACTTTCTTGAGTTCAAGCTGTGGCTGCAAAGGAAATGTCTTCTGTGTTGTCTCACGGCCCCAGGGTTTACCTGGCATGTGCCTGATGGCATAAGTCATCAGGTGATGGAAATATGGGCATGGTTTGAGACAAACCACAGCACAAAAAAGCTGAAAAACATCTTCATGTATGTGACAGTGGCCGCGAGAGTTCTGGTAGCACAAGGATGGAAGACTGAAGAAACCCCAACTAAAGAATCATGGCAGGAAAAATTGATGGACTATGCAGAACTGGCAAAACTGACATACAAGCTACGGGACAAGGATAACTGTGACTTTATGGATGAATGGGAACCCTTTACAAAGTATCTGAAGACGCAACAAAGCGAACTGGACTCCTTGGCTGGCTCTGAATAAACATTCACAATTTTTTTATTGATAATAATCAGCTAAATCGTTTGAGGATCTATACAACTTTGTAACATGCAGAAAACAGCATTCTTAGAGAAATCAAAGACTGGAACTGAGAGAAGTCGGGGGGTGGGGGCGGGTGGGTTCTGTGGGGAGAGGGAGGAAAAATGGGGGGGAATAAGGATGACATGTTTCCGGATAATATGTTTTGTTTTAATTTTGAATAAAAGTTATTTTGAATGACAAAAAAAGAAGAAGAGACAAACCACAACACAGGTCAAACGGGAAGGTGTGGTGAGCGGAAGGTTGTAGAAAATACTGAACTGACTTGTTATAAGGAGCTCCCTAAAATCCTGTAACTCCTTTTCCCCAAATCTGGAGTGAGAGAGATTTCTCCCAACTACATTAATCAGCCTGGTTCATTGAATGGGGCTAATTATAACGTTCAGGTGACCCTAACCAATGCCTTTTGCTTTGCTTTGTTAAGATTTGCAGTGACCTCACACTTAAACAATGAAGTAAAATACTGTAAAGCACCTTTTCCCTTCCATCCAGATGGTGTTATCCTTGAGGACTTCAAGGGAAAAGACGATACATATTTACAGAAATACTGCAAAATTAATGAATGTTAGAAGAATACTGGAATGAAGTTATAAGGTTTTAGCAGAAATGTTATAAAGATTTAAGCAAAAACTGATTGTTAATGGGTCAAAGTGGAAATTTAAAGTTAGATTGTGTTAAGATAAATTATAGAACAAAAAATTGAGAAAGAGGGAAAGGATTTGCTGAACTAGCTAATTTGAATACAAAAAAGGGAGGTGTGAGTAAGTCGAGGAAACAAGTAAATGAAAGATAAAGATATGGAAATTGGATGTGTTTTTAAATGTTTTTGTTTTTTCTTGTTGTCTTGATGTATTGTTTTTTCTTTCTATTTTTGATGTACTGTTTGTTAATTTTTTATTGTTTTTTTCTCTCATTTTTCCCCCTGTAACTATAAAACTACTACTAATTATTATTATATATATAAAAAAAGACGATACTCCCAGCAGTGTGAAGTGCCAGGGGAGAAAAAAAATGTGTTAATTATAATAAAGAAAAGGAGAAAATAAATTTGAAATTTGGGGGAGATCATTTGTTGCTTTGTTGTATCAGCCATGATGTGACGTGATCTCTTCCTTATATGGTGCTTTCTTTCCTTCTGCTATTTTTCAAATAAAGAGAAAATGAAAAGGTATTGGTTTAAATCAGGAACATAGGAAGCTGCCTTGCTGTTGTTTAGTCGTTTAGTCGTGTCCGCCTCTTCGTGACCCCCTGGACCAGAGCACGCCAGGCACTTCTTTCTTCCACTGCCACCCGCAGTTTGGTCAGATTCATGTTTGTAGCTTCGAGAACACTGTCCAACCATCTCGTCCTCTGTCGTCCCCTTCTCCTTGTGCCCTCCATCTTTCCCAACATCAGGGTCTTTTCCAGGGAGTCTTCTCTTCTCATGAGGTGGCCAAAGTCTTGGAGCCTCAGCTTCAGGATCTGTCCTTCCAGTGAGCACTCAGGGCTGATTTCCTTAAGAATGGATGCGTTTGATCTTCTTGCAGTCCATGGGACTCTCAAGAGTCTCCTCCAGCACCACAATTCAAAAGCATCAATTCTTCAGCAATCAGCCTTCCTGATGGTCCAGCTCAGGAAGCTGCCTTAGGCTGGGCCATTGGTCCACCTTGCTTCCCTCACTGACAGCGGCTCTCCAAGGTAAGACCTGAAGACGCTGGGGAGTGAAACTTTGACCTATAGCTCATTACACGCCAGCAAACCTCTTCATTCCAACAATGAGAGAGAAGAAAATTAGTGGTGCTTGTTACAGAAAGGATCACCCTTAGGTAAAAAGTCATGCAGAATAATGCTATCAATGACTACTAGTTATGATGGTTATGCATATCTCCATACTGCTGTAGGTAGTATAAATAATAATAATAATAATAATAATAATAATAATAATACCCCGCCCATCTGACTGGGTTTCCCCATCCATTCTGGGCAGCTCCCAATGGAATAATAATAATAATAATAATAATAATAATAATAATAATTTATTATTTATACCCCACCCTCCCTGGCCAGAGCCAGGCTCAGGGCGGCTAACCAATTTAAAATACAGGTTAAAATATAATTTAAAATGCAGCCTTATTTTAATAGTAGCCCATAGATCAAGACCATAAGGGGAGCGAAACATAAGGGTCAGACTGAGTCCAAACCAAAGGCCAGGAGGAACAGCTCTGACTTTAAGGCCCTGTGGAAAGATGTCATGTCCTGCAGGGCCCTGGTGTTGTGTGACAGAGCATTCCACCAAGTCGGGGCCAGTACTGAAAAGGCCCTGGCCCTAGTTGAGACCAATCTAACCACCTTGCGACTTGGGACCTCCAAGGTGTTCTGGACCTTAAGGTCCTCCGTGGGACATGCCAGGAGAGGCGGTCCCAATAAAACACCAAACATTAAAAACTTCCCTAAACAGGGCTGCCTTCAGATGTCTTCTAAGAGTCAGATAGTTGTTTATTTGGTGGGAGGGCGTTCCACAGGGCGGGCGCCACCACCGAGAAGGCCCTCTGCCTGGTTTCCTGTAATCTCACTTCTCGCAGGGAGGGAACCGCTAGAAGGCCCTTGGAGCTGGACCTCACTGTCCGGGCTGGACGATGGGGTTGGAGATGCTCCTTCAGGTCTACTCTGAACACCAGTTGCTAGGAACTACAGGAAAGGAGAGTGCTGTTGCGCTCAGATCCTGCTAGTGGGCTGGATGAGGTCACTGTGGATTTGTAGCTGATTGACTGACTGAACTAATGCTTATTAACGGTTCCTCGTCATCCTGGGGGGAAATGACAACTGGGGTGCTGCAGAGTTCTGTCCTGGGCCCGCTTTTGTTGTTCAAGGTCATTATAAACAACTTGGACAAAGAAGGGGATGCTCATCAAATTTGCAGGTGAGACCAAATGGGAAGGGGTAGTTAATGCAGCAGAAGGCAGAATCAGGACATCTGAAGGCAGCCCTGTTTAGGGAAGCTTTTAATGTTTAATAGGTTATTGTATTTTAGTGTTTTGTTGGAAGCCGCCAAGAGTGGCTGGGGAAACCCAGCCAGATGGGTGGGGTATAAATAAATTATTATTATTATTATTATTATTATTATTATTATTATTATTGTTATTGTTATTAGTACAGTGGTGCCTCGCAAGACGAAATTAATTCGTTCCACGGGTTTTTTTCGTAGAGCGAGTTTTTTCGTCTTACGAAGCACCACGGTGGGGAGGGGTGGGGAGAAGCAGGGCAGCTGCCGCAGCTGGTCCTTGGACTCACCTGCGCCTTGTGGACACCGCGCGACGCGGCTGCTGGAGGGCGGCGGGGCTCAGGAACGCGACTCCGGCTGCAGCGCTGGCTGCTGGCGGCAACGGCTCCTGAGGGGAGCGCGCGAGGGCGGTGGGCAGCGGCGCGAGGCAGCCGGAAGGACAGAAGGTCGGCCGGAAGGTGGGAGGGAGCCGGAAGAGTGGGGAAGCGAGCGTGCGACCGTCGCCATGACAGGAGAGGCAGGGCTGTTTTGTCTAGCGAAGCAAGCCCTTAGAAAAATCCGTCTTGCGAAGCACCTCAGAAAACGAAAAACCCTTTCGTCTAGCGGGTTTTTCGTCTTCCGAGGCATTCGTCTTGCGGGGCACCACTGTAGTAGTAGTAGTAGTAGTAGACTGAACAACTGGGCACAAGCTAACACAATGAATTTCAATAGGAACAAATGGAAGGTTCTGCACTTAGGCAGGAAGAACCAGATGCACCAATAGGGTGGATTGCACACCTGGATTGCCTGTAGCACATTTGAAAAGAATCTAGGGGTCTTCAAGCTTAACATGAATTCAGAGTGTGACACAGCAGCAAAAAAGCAAATGATATTTGAGGCTGCATCAGCAGAAGTAGAATGTTGTAAAGGTAAAGGTAAAGGGACCCCTGACTGTTAGGTCCAGTCGTGACCGACTCTGGGGTTGCGGAGCTCATCTCGCTTTATCGGCCGAGGGAGCCAATGTACAGCTTCTGGGTCATGTGGCCAGCATGACTAAGCCGCTTCTGGCAAACCAGAAACGTTGTTTACCTTCCCGCCGGAGCGGTACCTATTTATCTACTTGCACTTTGATGTCCTTTCAAACTGCTAGGTTGGCAGGAGCAAGGACCGAGCAATGGGAGCTCACCCCGTCACGGGGATTTGAACCGCCAACCTTCTGATCGGCAAGTCCTAGGCTCTGTGGTTTAACCCACAGCGCCACCCGCGTCCCTGTAGAGTGTTGACATCAAGGTAAATAATAGTACCACTCTATTCTACCCTGTGTCCAGTTCTGTGCAACACAGTTTAAGAAGGATATTGACAAGCTGGAAGATGTGCAGAGGAGAAGGGTGACCAAGATGATCAAGGGTCTGGAAACCAAGCCATATGAGGAATGGTTGAGGGAGTTGGGTATGTTTTTTGTTTTTGTTTTCAATCTAGATTTTCAAGATAGCCTACAAAAGAGAACCATAAAACAGATATAAAACAGATCCAAAACATCAGAAACAAAAGCAGTTTTCTCTGGGTGTGTTTAGCCTGGAGACTCTCTCGGAAGTTGGTGAACTTGCCTTCATTGGAAGTTTTTTTTAACAGAGATTGAATGGCCATCTGTCAGGGGATGCTTTAGCTCAGGCATAGGCAAACTTGGCCCTCCAGATGTTTTGGGACTACAATTCCCATCATCCCTAGCTAACAGGACCAGCGGTCGGGGATGATGGGAACTGTAGTCTCGAAACATCTGGAGGGCTGAGTTTGTCTATGCCTGCTTTAGCTGATGCAGGGGTTTGACTAGATGATCCTTCGGGTTCCTTCCAGCTCTGCAATTCTATGATTCAAAGCTTCTGTGCTGCCCTTTGGGGCATCCTCTTGGTCACCGAGAGAACAAGATGCTGGACAAGGTGGGCCGTTGGTCTGATCCAACAAAGCTCTTATTATTTTCTCATTGGAGAAATCTGAAAGGGAGGGAGAACAGAGCTGTGAATTTTCCCAGAGGGATTCAATCTCAGTTATGGTTGGTTGTCAAGCTGTGCTGTGGCTTTGATTGGCTTCTCACCAACGTTGGATGTCCTGTTCAGAGTCCAGGGATGGGGGGGGGGGCTTGCCCCCAGTCCTTCCCAGTGAGCAACAGCAACTGCTTAGCATGGCAGGGGAGGCAAAACCGATTTGACAAAAGCAACTTTTCAGTGTCAGAAATACAATCAAAACGTACCTGTTCAGTAAGGATCCATTATCCCAGCTGTCTAGAAGTGAGGAAGTGGGGAGGAATCCACCGTGCCTCTCAGCAAAGGACGGAGCATTTTGTTTAACATAAAATTGATTTTCATGTGCTCCTGTTCATTAATTTTTATGGCACCAGCTGTACAGTTATTTTTTTTCCAGCAGATGGAATTATTAATATATGAAGGGACTTGGGCAACATTTGCTAAGAAGGTGCTCCTGACAAGAGTTTTAAAGAGGGGCAGGTACGTGTCACAAGCTGTCTTGTAAGCCTGTCTCAGATGTGGCTAATGTGGGGGTGGACAAGAGAACTTGTTCCCACAGGAGGCAGGATATATCCTCCCAAAGATGTACCCACGGCCCCATGGAGATGACACTCTGCTGCCCCACCCCTGCCTCCAAGGCCATGTGGGAATGTGAAGGACAGTAGGAAAGGATGTATTGATTAAGGATTATCTTTCCTTCACTCATGCTAGTGAGTGATGTAGCAGAACAGATTCCCTTCAATATAGCAAGAAGTTAGTCTGCAGACTCATTTGAATCTCTTTAGTTAAGTGATCCAATCTGGTTTGCCCAGCAAAATAAACAGCAAAAACAGACAGACCTCAGCATAAAATGGAAGTGTGGCACTCAAATTGGAAGCGTAACACTCAAAACACAGCATGTTCTACTTCCAAAAAAAGTTTGCAAACCGGAACATTTACTTCCGGGTTTGCAATGTTTGGATTCCAAGTTGTTTGAGTACCAAGGCATTTGAGAACCAAGGTACTACTGTAATACCATTCCTAGAATAGCCTTATTCTCTTCATTTGGTTTGCTTTCCCTCTCAGGACCAAAGTAAATGTGACGTTAAGCAATTCAAACACGTTTTTCTTAGAATGGCGTTCTGCAATGCAAAATTTGGGGAAGTGCGAACTCTGAAGGATCGCTGCGTTTTGGCCCACATACTGTTTCTGCAAAGTTCAAACCAGGCAGATTCGTGTTTAAAATGTGAAGCCAATTGAAATTCCCCCCAGTTCCCAACAGAGGACACCCCTGGCAGACCCACTGCCCTAAATCGAACACCATATCCTGTGGGCCACTGCTGGGAATTGCAATGGAGAAGTTCTCCAAGACTTGTCAGGGCTTCAGGCAAAGTTCTGGGTGCCATTAGGAGGCCAGAGAGCCTGTCTTTATGTTAATAATAATAATAATAATAATAATAATAATAATAATATCTTTATTGTCATTGCCCCCTTCAGGGACAACGAAATTACTTGATTGCTCCATAAAAACACTAATTAAACAATACAGTATAATACAGCAAGGGAGATTAGATGACTTTCAAAGTCCGGGCTTCCCATTCAGGGCCGAGATCGCTCTGGAGAAGAAGCTGTTCTTAAGACGGCTCGTTCTTGTCTTCATCGTCCTGTATCTCCGTCCCGATGGCAGGAGCTCGAAGAGACAGTGACCAGGATGCGATGGATCTTTTACTATGTCCAGTGCCTTCCTATGGCACCTTGTGGTATAAATCTGCTCTAAGGTGGAGAGTGGGCAGCCAACAATGCTCTCTGCTGCCTTAACAACCCTGCACAACCCCATCCTGTCCTGGGTAGTACAGCTTCCGTACCACACACATAAGCCATAAGTGAGCACGCTCTCAATGGCACAGTGATAGAAGGCAAGCAGCAGTTTCTGCGGAAGATGGTTTTTCCTTAGTATTCTCAAAAAATACAGTCTCTGCTGCGCCTTCTTCACAAGCCCCCTTGTGTTGACACTCCAGGAGAAGTTCTCCAAGACTTGTCAGGGCTTCAGGCAAAGTTCTGAGTGCCATTAGGAGGCCAGAGAGCCTGTCTTTATGTTCTCAAACCAAGGTGTCATCAGAAATGTGGAGCTGAGCAGAGAGAGGAATACTTGGCTGGATTGTCTCGGGAGATCCTGACCCATTAGTGGGCTCAAATTAAGTACCATTTGTGTTAACAGGTTAGCAAATCTTGATTAAAAAATAATTAGCTTCTGCTTTCCTGGAGCAACTTCCAAATGAGCTGTGGGCAGGAAGTGTTCGCTGTGTGGAGGTTGCAGCTCAGTTCTTCCAGTGCTCATTTAATTAAATATCTGGGTAAAATGCCTGGGGAAATGTAAGTTTCTTTTTATAGGTGGGAGTCCCCACCGTCTGCTAATCGGAGGAAAGGGAAGCCACTATTCCTACCCTGTGTCTTCAGAGCCCATGATACCTTTGGAGCGCTTGCAGGCCAGTGTTTCCCAACTGTTGGTGTTTATACTACATTTTTTTAGATTTGCCTTGAGATAGGGCTGCATCAATAGGAGTATAGCATCTAGATCAAGGGAAGTAATAGTGCCACTGTATTCTGCTCTGGTCAGACCTCACCTGGAGTACTGTGCCCAGTTCTGGGCACCACAGTTCAAGAAGGACACTGACAAACTGGAACGTGTCCAGAGGAGGGCAACCAAAATGGTCAAAGGCCTGGAAACGATGCCTTATGAGGAACGGCTAAGGGAGCTGGGCATGTTTAGCCTGGAGAAGAGGAGGTTAAGGGGTGATATGATAGCCATGTTCAAATACATAAAAGGATGTCACCTAGAGGAGGGAGAAAGGTTGTTTTCTGCTGCTCCAGAGAAGTGGACATGGAGCAATGGATCCAAACTACAAGAAAGAAGATTCCACCTAAACATGAGGAAGAACTTCCTGACAGTAAGAGCTGTTCGACAGTGGAATTTGCTGCCAAGGAGTGTGGTGGAGTCTTCTTCTTCGGAGGTCTTTAAGCAGAGGCTTGACAACCATATGTCAGGAGTGCTCTGATGGTGTTTCCTGCTTGGCAGGGGGTTGGACTCGATGGCCCTTGTGGTCTCTTCCAACTCTATGATTCTATGATTCTATAGTCTTTAAACCTCTTTTGTTGACCACCAGCATTACGCTTTCCATTTTTAAGTTCGGATTTTACGACCGCTAGGTGGTGACCCCACTGGGCAGGGTAATCCAGTCAGGGGGAAAGGGAGGCAGACAATGTTTAGGGCACCTTTTCTAGCCCCTCCCCCTTTTCGGGGTGAGCAGAGTGGATCCTAAAAAGGGCTGCTCAGTCATGGATACAGCTGCCAAGCTGCTCAACTGTCTCGTTCCTTGAGTCAGAATGATTGAATCTGTATCCACCGCCCATGTGCCGGTTCATGACTAGGGGCTCCCAGATTTCACGATCCTGCCCCCATTACCATTTGCTGATCACCATGGGACTTTGGGGGTTTGGGATGGGTTTTTGGAAGACGCCTGTGTGTGGATTTGTTTTATGTGTGTAGATCAGTGCACACTGACCAATGCACAGTCAATGAACAGTAGGGCTCTGTTCCAATGGCATGAAGTGTCCAGGGCAGCTGTTTATCAGCTCCATCTGGTACGCACCCTAAGACCCTACCTGCCTGCGGACTGTCTCGCCAGAGTGGTACATGCTCTGGTTATCTCTTGCTTGCAGTACCGCAATGTGCTCTATGTGGGGCTACCTTTGAAGGTGACCTGGAAACTACAACTAATCCAGAATGCGGCAGCTAGACTTGTGACTGGGAGTGACCGCCAAGACCATATAACACCGGTCTTGAAAGACCTACACTGGCTCCCAGTACGTTTCCGAGCACAATTCAAAGTGTTGGTGCTGACCTTTAAAGCTCTAAATAGCCTTGGTCCTGTATACCTGAAAGAGCATCTCCACCTCCATCGTCCAGCCCCGACACTGAGGTCCAGCTCTGAGGGCCTTCTGGTGGTTCCCTCACTGCGAGAAGCGAGGTTACAGTGAACCAGGCAGAGGGCCTTCTCGGTAGTGGCACCCACCCTGTGGAACGCCCTCCCACCAGATCTCAAAGAGAAAAATAACTACCAAACTTTTAGAAGACATCTAAAGGCAGCCCTGTTTAGGGAAGCTTTTAATGCTTAATAGGTTATTGTATTTTAGTGTTTTGTTGGAAGCCGCCCAGAGTGGCTGGGGAAACCCAGCCAGATGGGTGGGGTATAAATAATAAATTATTATTATTATTATTATTATTATTATTATTATTATTATTATGACAAATCAGTTGGATTCCTATCTACTGCAGCCTTCATCTGCCTTCACAGCCATTGTAACATACATATGCACAGGTTGGGAGAATTTGCTTTGAGATGCCTTTCTTGAGATGCCTTCCAGCTTAAAAAAGGTTACATACACTTAGAATCTATCTTGTAGCAAGATAGTCCTTATCTCCTCTCTTGGCTGAGAGCCAAGAGGGCATGCTTAGATGTTTCCTCATTGAAGGAAGATGGCAGAGAGAGAGAGATGGCTGCCTGCCCTGTGCTTTTATCATTTACCTGCACAGGTGAGGCCACACCCACCTCTTGTCACATGCAGAAGAAGTCCGTCCCCAGGAAGTTTACCTGCTTGCTGGACAGACATCCCTCCCCATGTTCTAACATGTACACTCTAGGAATGTTGTTGTAATGGTTCTAGGGGTTGCTCGTGTGTAAGTTGCCGCTACTCCTGGCTAGGTTGCCTGGTTGAACCCTTTCTGTCTGGACAGCCTCAAGTTCCGTGGCTGCCTCAGTCGCTGGCAGAATCCGTCAGTGGGCGTTTCTTGAACCTCTTCCAGCATAGAAGCTGTTTGACGCCCAGTCTTCTCCTACTCTGCCTGCGTGGAAGTCTTCTGCGCAAAGAGGGTGTGGGCAGCGGAGTACCCGTGCCCTCTCCGCTGGTCTCCGGTGAAGAGTCCTGGAGCCACCTCTCCGATTCCCCCATCTGCCCCCCTTCTCCCCTGGTGTTACGCTGATTTCCTTCCCCAGAGGATGGGCTGCCTCTCTCCCTACTGGGACCCTCTCCGCTATCCCTCTGGAGCCTTCTCTCCGCCTCCAGCTCCGATGGCAGTTCCCTGACAGTTGTCATTGACTGCTCCTGTGTTCACATCCCACATTTCTATGGCATTCACAGGCAGGCTATCAGTTGGTTGCCATTATGTCTTATTTCCTCCTTTCAAAGACAACAGGAAGCGAAGAAGTCCACATCCTTGGAGGATGCAAGTCATGGTCATTTGGAAGCATCTAATGATTGCGTTAACTTTTTTCTCATCGCTGCATGAGTGTGCCTTTACGTATCTCTTTCTAGGAATAAGAGACCCCCCCGCCATTAGGAGAAGACACGATTGAGTACAGGTGGGTCAGAGAGGCATGGAGGCTGTAATGAGAAAGGCAGAGGGAACTCTCTTTATGGGCAAACTCCCCTGCTGGCTCTCAGCCGGGAGGCAGAAGACCGTGCACACAACCTGTCCACGGTGATGATCTCGGAAATTAAAAAAGATTAACAAGCAGGCCAGATCCCTACCTGGAGAAATCCCGCGCCTTCATTTTACTCAGTGAAATTCAAACAAGCTGGAAGCTACTCCTGTGCCGTCTCATACAGTTGATTCACTGGGAGCAGTGCTGTGCTGATTCTTGACACTGGGGTGTCTAGAATCCAGTGGATCGGGGTGGAGAGCCTCAGGTGCCGGGGCTGAAGATGGCACACATCAGGTACAGTGGTACCTTGGTTCTCAAACACCTTGGTTCTCAAACTCTTTGGTTCTCAAACTCCAAAAACCTTGAAGTAACTGTTCCGATTATCAAACGTTTTTCGGAAGCCGAACATCCGATGTGGCTGTTGCCTATTGTTTCCGGGGCACCTGCACCAATCAGAAGCTGTGCCTTGGTTTTTGAACATTTTGGAAGTCAAATGAACTTCTGGAACTGATTAAGTTTGGCGCTTTTGTTTTGGCTATTTATTTTGTGTTTATGTTTTTGAGGCTTTTTCGATTAATTGATTGTGTGACTGCGGAAATGGATAAAAGCCCCCCATCCAAACAATGACTATCATCAGTGCAGGTAAGAAAAAAAGTTAATTTTTATTTTTATCATCTACAATATGATCTTCATCATTTTATAGTACAGTACATTAATCATTCCTTTCATTATATGGATCAATGGTCTTGTTAGATAGTAAAATTCATGTTAAATTGCTGTTTTAGGGATTGTTTTTAAAAGTCTGGAACAGATTAATTCATTTTGCATTACTTTCCACGAGAAAGCGCGCCTTGGTTTTAGAACGCTTTGGTTTTGGAATGGACTTCTGGAACGGATTAAGTTTGAGAACCAAGGTACCACTGTATTTGGCCTTAAAACTCTCTGCCCCAGCAACTTGCCCTCTTTGGCTCTGCTCTGTACTATCTTTGAAAGCTCTTTTCCTGCCTAAAGAATGCCCCCATGCTCTGACAGTGCCTTTCATTGGCTTGGATGGAGGACAGTGTGTGTAGAAGCTAGCCCGATGTAGAAAGGTTACATTTCCATTTGTTGTGCCACCCACTTTTGCCTCTGGAACCACCCGCCACTGACATGTGGCCGTTGGAAGATCATTCAGAAGGGAACGCAGCACTCAGGAGAGGAAGTCCCATTCCTTCATCCGTTTCTGCCCCCCTCCCAACACCCCCAAAGCCACCGCGACTTCTCTCTTCCGCCCAAGCCACACTCTTTCCTCTCCCCTTCTTAGAAGAGCAGAGGCATCAGAGTGGCAAGACCCTAAGAGGTTTAACCCATCTCTACCCACCCACATCTACATTCCCCATCATTGGGGTAAATTGGGGGAGTTGAAATTGGAAAACGGTGGGTGACGAAAGGGTCAAGCATTCCCTCCCCTGCTCCTTCTCTGCTTCAAAGTCATAGAATCATAGAATCATAGAGTTGGAAGAGACCACAAGGGCCATCGAGTCCAACCCCCTGCCAAGCAGGAAACACCATCAGAGCACTCCTGACATATGGGTGTCAAGCCTCTGCTTAAAGACCTCCAAAGAAGGAGACTCCACCACACTCCTTGGCAGCAAATTCCACTGTCGAACAGCTCTTACTGTCAGGAAGTTCTTCCTAATGTTTAGGTGGAATCTTCTTTCTTGTAGTTTGGATCCATTGCTCCGTGTCCGCTTCTCTGGAGCAGCAGAAAACAACCTTTCTCCCTCCTCTATGTGACATCCTTTTATATATTTGAACATGGCTATCATATCACCCCTTAACCTCCTCTTCTCCAGGCTAAACATGCCCAGCTCCCTTAGCCGTTCCTCATAAGGCATCGTTTCCAGGCCTTTGACCATTTTGGTTGCCCTCCTCTGGACACGTTCCAGTTTGTCAGTGTCCTTCTTGAACTGTGGTGCCCAGAACTGGACACAGTACTCCAGGTGAGGTCTGACCAGAGCAGAATACAGTGGCACTATTACTTCCCTTGATCTAGACGCTATACTCCTATTGATGCAGCCCAGAATTGCATTGGCTTTTTTAGCTGCCGCGTCACACTGTCATCCTTCCTAAACCAGTATTACCATAGATTCCGGCGTATGAGGCGACTGGGCGTATAAGATGGCCCCCAACTTTTGCTGTTCAAGTTTAGAGTTTTAGAGTTATAGAGTTTGAGCACCACCAGGGGCAGAGCACGCACCCCTCCGTTGCCTCTGCCGTCGCAGCAGCAGCCCGAGGCAAGGCATTTTGTGGGCGGGCGGGTAAGTGCCACGCTCGGAAGGACTTTCCTCGTCCTCTTCTGAGGGGAGGGAGGAGGAGCGACGGCAGAAGGGTCGCCTCTGCTCACCGGCTCCCTCTCCTCCTTCCCAATGCATATACCCAGCGTATAAGACGACCCCCGACTTTTGGGGTGATTTTCCAGGGATAAAAAGTCGTCTTGTACGCCGGAACATATGGTACTAGTTTTTAAAAGCAACAGTTTCTTATTACATTTGCATGGAATACGTGGATAGCACCTCTGCTAAAATGCCTCATAATCTCAACCTTGTTCTGCCTCCTGAAACCCCTTCTCTTCTAGAGGCCAATAATGTGTGCCTCAAAGGCGCTCGATGTGGGGCTTTCCTTGTACCTGCTAAGTGCAGAATGCTGCAGCAAGGTTGCTGAGGCGAGTGAGGCCTTGCCAGCATACAGCACCCATGCTCAGAGACCTGCGCTGTTGCTGATTTGCTACTAAGCCAAGTTCAAGGTGTTACCATTAGTCTGGAAACCAAGCCTGATGGGGAATGGTTGAGGAAACCGGGTATGTTTAGCCTGGATGACAGGAGCTGTTACATGGAAGATGGAGCCAGCTTCTTTTCTGCTGCTCCAGGGGGGAGGAACCAAACCAATGGATTCAAGTTATGGGGAAAGAGATTCCTACTGAACATCAGGAAGAACTTTCTGACAGTAAGAGCCATTTGACAGTGGTGTCCATCAGAAGATGGTGGACTCTCTTTTGGAGGTTTTTAACCAGGTTGGATGATCATCTTTCATGGATGAAGAAGAGAAGAAGAAGAAGAAGAGTTTGGATTTGTTATCCCGCTTTATCACTACCCGAAGGAGTCTCAAAGCGGCTAACATTCTCCTTTCCCTTCCTCCCCCACAACAAACACTCTGTGAGGTGTGTGGGGCTGAGAGACTTCAGAGAAGTGTGACTAGCCCAAGTCACCCAGCAGCTGCATGTGGAGGAGCGGGGAATCGAACCTGGTTCACCAGATTACAAGTCCACTGCTCTTAACCACTACACCACACTGGCTCTCACCGGATACTTCATTTGAGATTCCTGCACTGCAGGATTCTACAATATCTAAAGCTCATAACAAATTGGAACCAGTTTACACCAGTCCCAGAATTTAGAGAGCAGTTTCCTCCCTTGTGGTTGAGTCCCCCACTCTCAGACTCCTGCGTTCAGACTTTCTAGTTCAAATGAGGCAGGCTCTCTGATGCATGTGTGTGAGGTGCGTTGCCAGCATTTAAAAATATCCCTCTTCTAGGCTTGAGTGGTCCATTCTCAGCAGCCCTTCAGTGTCCAAGTATTAAGTGCTCAAAGCTGAAGGAGGACATTTGTTCTCTCCTGAAGAAGTGTTTTTCTCTTCCGGCTGCCTGCAGCACAAATACAGGATGAGAGGCCTCCTCCTTTCTGTGGAGACATCAAAGGAACCTTTGGCAAGCTGGTGCCCTCCAGGTGTTGATGTGAGTGGCAGTCAAAATCACCAGGGTGGCTGCCAGCTGGCAAACGCTTCATCAGGGCCTGTCTGCTTCTCCCCCCTCCGTTGGCAACCAATGCAACTTTTATCTATTTATTTCTGAAAAGACAAAGGCCACCAAGCACCCCTCCATTTTTTCAAAACAAGCCAGTGATTGGGAAAGAGAGGGTCGGTGGGTGGGTGTTGTTCTGAGTTTGGGCCAATCAGACTTGGAAAAAATAATTTTGGGAGCAGTGAAAAAGTCATTCTATTCATCTCCTGCTTACAGACACTTCTTGCTGTCCAGCGTTGGACACAGGAACCCGGTCTGGATGGACCTTTGGTCTGATGCACCAGATGCAGTGGCGTAGTGTGGGGGGTGCAGGGGGGGCCAGCCGCACCGGGCGCAACATCTGGGGGGGGGGCGCGCTCGCACTCGCAGCTCTCTGCCCCTACCTGGCTCACTCACTCTCTCTCAGTGCAGTGCTGGCTGTGCGAATCCGATCCGAGCTGCCTGGTTGCCGCCCACTGTGGAGGGGGGGGGTGCCAGGCGTGCGGTGCGGTGCGGAGAGAGAGCAAGGGACTATCTGGGGGAGGGACAGTGCAGCAGGGGGGGGAGCAAATTACTTGCCTTGCCCAAGGTTAGGGGGCGCAAATTACTTGCCTTGCCCCGGGTGCTGACAACCCACGCTACGCCACTGACCAGATGTTGTTCCTCTGGCTAGGCCTAAGAAGAAGAGAAATCGTCCCATGCTATTGAGAGTGGCGTCTTCTGGGCAGAGAATCTAAACTGCAGACATTACTTCTCCTTCTTGAGTTCAAAATGGGTTAGATGGTCTGACATAGTAATTATTTTTCATGCTGAGGACTATGTAGTCTGGTTCTCAATGTACGCTTGTAGAAACCTCTTAATCATAACAAAACAGAATGCAGGGCAAACATTAATTCTGTTATTCCTGCAGGGACTATTAAAACATTTTTTTAATCAGCAAAGTGAAAAATAACAGAATACAAAAGAAGGCCCTGGCAATATTCTGGTCTGGAAACTTCAAGCTCTGAAATGGCAAAGCCAGACCGTAAAATCAAAAGCATCTACTTTTCCAAACAGAAAGAAGGTGGTAGCAGAATCATAAATAGGAAGCAAAAGGATAGCCTTGGGTTAACACCATAGTTCACACCTGGAAAAGGCCGTGTGCTGGTCCCGGGGGGGTTACCGTGTGGTGTGGTCCAAGTCCAGTCCAAGGTCAAGGGTGTGGTATGGGGGCTGTCCGTCAAGGCTGAAGCGGGGTCCAAGGCAGGGAGTCGGGTGAGGTCAGGAACTCTGGCAGAAGAGCAGGACTGGGTGCAGGCAGGAGCTAGCAACCAACAACGTTGCTCCAGCAACTTAGGACTGGGGCTGGCCGGCTTTTATCTGCCCAGAGGCATAGGGCGGCCCCGGTCTACAGGTGATTCGCCTCTCCTGGCCCGGAGGCGAGCACTCCTCCGGAGGGAACTTAGTTCCCTCCGCCTCTCTGCCCTGAGCCCCTGCAGCTCAGGAGAGGCTGGAGGGTTACTGGACCCAGAGGCAACCTCCCCTTCCCCTGACGGGGCTGAGGGTGGACTACCTGCAGGCAATGGGTCCTCCATCACCTCCGGAGCCAGAGCAGAATCAGCTGGTGCCTGCACCTGAGGACCCAGCACAGGTGAGGGCCCTTCAGGTTCAAGCCCCAGTCCCGGCTCAGCCGGTCCTGAAGGCAGGGACTCCTGTGCAGGCTGGGATTCCTCAGGTTCAGCCTCTGAATCCGATTCCCAGGCCATCACAGGCCATGCCTTGAGAAAAGAGTTTCTGAGCATATGCATCATTGTAACGTCGCTACCAAAAATGGGCTTGAATTCAAGTTTTGGAAGCAAAATTGCAATCCTGGCTGGATGGCTGCCTAAGTGAAACCAGTTTGGATCAGCTGGGATTGCGACTGGGAGCCTCTTGCCCTTGCCCTTTTATTTCTGTTAGCTGCTCTGAGCCCGGCTTCGGCTGGGGAGGGTGGGATATAAATAAAATTTTATTATTATCATTATTACTATTATTATTATCTTCAAATCCTGAGCACACAGATGGAGCCGATTCCCACCCGCCCCCCTGTTGTATGGAACACCCAGACCAAAGTGCTCAGGTGGCAAGAAAAAGGGATTTAAGAGGGACACTTTCTTGATTGCGCAAGCTGTTTTACAAGGAAAAAGTGGCTGGGTGTTCTACATTAGATGTTTGCAAGCAGAGGTTAGACAGCCACAGATCAGGAACGTAGTTGTAATGGATTTCTTCTCTTGCCAGGGGGCTGGATTAATTCCAGTTGATATTTGGGGGGGGGGGTGAGAAACCCAGAATTGACGTATTCGGGGAAGAGGAGGCGGGTAAGGAAGGGGCACATATGTCGGTTTTCAGACAGCATCTTGATGGTGAGAGCTAGTCCTGGATTGACAGCTCCTCGGAGGATGGCCGTGATTATTCACCGAGTTAAGTGCAGCGTTGGTGGCAGATCAGGGAGATCTCCCCCCCCCCCCCCGATGCCCTGAGAGGGCTTCATCGACTGGAAAGAGTCAGCATCCGCGGCCAATTTACATCTTGCTCTCCCTGCCGGGGCTGTCAGCCGGGTTGATCATGTGAGAGCAGCAAAACTGACTCCCAGGGACAAACTAATGATCCATCAAGTGCCATGCTGCTTACCCCTTCCTACTGTCAGGGGCTCAGGTGGAAAGGCTGCCATGAAGCACCTGTGGCAGGTAGGTAGGCAGGCAGGTAGGTGGCAGGCTGAAGGCCGATGGCAAGCAAGCCATTGGGGAGCCAGGTATAATAATAATAATAATAATAATAATAATAATAATAATAATAATGCCCCGCCCATCTGACTGGGTTGCCCCAGCCGCTCTGAGCAGCGTCCAACATAATAAAAACACAGCCAAACATCAGCCGTTGAAAACTTCCCTAAACAGGGCTGCCTTCACATGTCATCTAAAAGTCAGGTAGTTGTTTATCTCCTTGACATCTGATGGGATGGCGTTCCACAGGGAGGGCGCCACTACCGAGAAGGCCCTCTGCCTGGTTCCCTGTAACGTTTTACATGGAGGGAACTGCCAGAAGGTCCGCAGAGCTGGACCTCAGTGTCCGGGCAGAACGATGGGGGTGGAGATGCTCCTTCAGGTCTACTGGACCGAGGCTGTTTAGGGCTTAGGAATATATGGATCAGCCTTGTGTTGAATCAGACTGTTGGTCTGTTTAGCTCAGTGCTGTCTACTTTGACTGGCAGTGGCTCTCCAGTATTCCAGAAAGGGGACATTCTTAGCCCTAAGTGCAGGTGCTGTTAGGGACTGATTAATAGAACTGTAGAGTTGGATGTATGGAATGTATGGATGTATGGAAGTGAGAGCTGGACCATAAAGAAGGCTGATCGCTGAAGAATTGATGCTTTTGAATTCTGGTGCTGGAGGAGACTCTTGAGAGTCCCATGGACTGCAAGAAGATCAAACCTCTCCATTTTGAAGGAAATCAACCCTGAGTGCTCACTGGAAGGACAGATCCTGGAGCTGAGGCTCCAAGACTTTGGCAACCTCATGAGAAGAGAAGACTCCCTGGAAAAGACCCTGATGTTGGGAAAGATGGAGGGCACAAGGACAGAGGACGAGATGGTTGGATAGTGTTCTCAAAGCTACCAGCATGAGTTTGACCAAACTGCGGGAGGCAGTGGAAGACAGGAGGGCCTGGCGTGCTCTGGTCCATGGGGTCACAAAGAGTTGGACATGACTAAACGACTAAACAACAACAACTGAGAGTTGGAAGGGATCACAAGGGTCATCTAGTCCAACCCACTGCAATGCAGAAGTCTTTTGTCCAATGTGGGGCAACCTGGGACCTTCTGCATGCAAAACAGATGCTGTACAGACCAGTACATAGGTTGCCTTTGTCCTTGAAGAGTTGCCCAGAATGAGATCTAGGGGCATTGTAGCAGATGGTGGCTGTCTGGCTCAGGCTGTGGGATAAACCAATTCCCAGGCCACATTCACACAACACATTTGAAGTGTTAGAACACTGCTTTAAATGGGGATTGATGTTGAAACCACTCTGGGCTTATGGTGTGAACGAGGTTGGTGTCATGTGTGGTGTGGATTTTTAAGGAGATGTCTACTGAGATCTTGCATGAGTTCCCTAGGGGTTGGTGACTCCTGGGGATAAGGCGATCTTGTGTTGCTTTTCTCTGGTTCTTCAGCTCGAAGGAGCCTAACTGTGTTAGACATGGAGGTGGCTCCCCATTGGCTTGACACAACATTCACTAAGTGACCAACAGGGGTGGAAATAGGTTAGCCAGATTCAGAAAGCCTTCACAGCCAATTGAACAACATAATAAACAAACAGAGGAGCCCCAAAGATTTGAGTCAGGTACTCTCAACTCCCGTCAACGCCACCAATTTCTTGCAGGCGCAGATGATTAATTCTAACGCGGCGGCAATTGTAGTTCAGTTAAATGATCCATGCAGTGTCGAAATAATGATCTGCCTCCAAATACCCTGAGATCAACAAAGCGATTCAGACGCCCGTTTGTTCAAATTAATGAGCCTCCAACTTTTGGGTGGCATAGAAACACAGGGTGGTTTGGACATGCTGTGTTTAAGAATGCACCATCACACCTGTCAACATCACTTAATGTTGACTGAGTGAGTTCACCTTACAAGACCATCCATGGTTGATGATGGGAGACTACAGACAGGCACTAGGGACCTAGAGTCCCGTGAGTCCTCCAAGGCCTGCTCCCTGATTTAATAGTAATAGTAATAGTATTTATTATTTGTACCTCGCCCATCTGGCTGGGTTTCCCCAGCCACTCTGGGCAGCTTCCAACAAAGATTAAAAATACATTAAAATGTCACACATTAAGAGCTTCCCTGAGCATGGCTGCCTTCAGATGTCTTATAAATGTCAGGTAGTTGTTTGTCTCTTTGACATCTAGTGGGAGGGCTTTCCACAGGGCAGGTGCCACTACCAAGAAGGCCCTCTGCCTGGTTCCCTGTAGCTTAGCTTCTCGCAGTGAGGGAACCACCAGAAGGCCCTCGGAGCTGGACCTCAGTGTCCGGGCTGAATGATGGGGGTGGAGATGCTCCTTCAGGTATACTGGGCAGAGGCCATTTAGGGCTTTAAAGGTCAACACCAACACTTTGAATTGTGCCCGAAAATGTACTGGGAGCCAATGTAGGTCTTTCAGGACCGGTGTTATATGGTCTTGGCAGCCACTCTCAGTCACCAGTCTAGCCGCCGCATTCTGGATTAGTTGTAGTTTCCAAGTCACCTTCAAAGGTAGCCCCACGTAGAGCGCATTGCAGTAGTCCAAGCGGGAGATAACCAGAGCATGCACCACTCTGGCAAGACAGACAGCGGGCAGGTAGGGTCTCATCCTGCGTACCAGATGGAGCTGATAGACAGCTGCCCTGGACACACAACTGACCTGCGCCTCCATGGACAGCTGTCAGTCCAGAATGACTCCCAGGCTGCGCACCTGGTCCTTCAGGGGCACAGTTGCCCCATTCAGGACCACGGAGTCCCCCACACCCGCCTGCCCCCTGTCCCTCCCTAACTGTACTTCTGTCTTGTCAGGATTCAACCTCAATCCATTAGCCACCATCCATCCTCCAACCGCCTCCAGGCACTCCCACAGGACCTTCACCGCCTTCACTGGTTCTGATTTGAAAGAGAGGCAGAGCTGGGTATCATCATTTAACATTTGTATATCGCAGTCTAATTCAGCATCCTGTTCTCACAGTGGCCAACCAGAAGCCTGCAGGAAACCTTTAAGCAGGATTCGAGCCCAAGAGCTCTGTCTCCTCCTGTGAAAGCTCCCTCCATCGTCTCTTGAGACAGACAGATACCAACAACACCAGCTCTGCAAGACTCACTTGCTTAGTGCAATCCACTAAGCGGGTGGTGAAAAAACCTCACTTCCCCTTTCCCATATATATAAAAAAGAAACATTCTTTTTAGTTGGATTCTTTCCAATTAATTTATTTTAATTTGTTTATCTGTGCATTTGAGCTTTCCAAAAAATAAAAAAGAAAGTATGGATCAGAGGCAGCTGCAGTAGTTGGCATTCAAATGAGATTCAAATTGTGTAGGCGATTTCTCTCTCTCTTTCTCTTTCTAAGCCAGAAAGAGAATGGGTGCTTATCTGCATATCCAACCTGGGACTGCTTTTAAAGAAAGTTTGGGGAGCTTCAGCTGGTGCAGAATGAAGCTACACAGTTGCTCAGGAACCAAAACGTTTAACACCAATTCTGTACTAGAGGCACTGTGTGATTGCCCAGCATTAAGGTTCCCCAGGTTTGGCAAGAGCTAGATGCCTTTTTTGTGGTGGCCCCATCCTGTGTTGTAGGGGGTTGGACTTGATGACCCTCAGGACCCCTTCCAGCTCAGCAGTTCTATGATTCTATGAATGGCCCTCCATGGGAAGTAAGCCCAGAGGTGTTGCAAGGCGGGTGCGGCGGGTGTGGTGCAACCCGGGTGACACCTCTGAGGGGGGTGACAAAATGTTGCGTGGCACTCAGCGTCAGTGAGAGACACTGTGGCTTTGGTGCGTGCAGGCTTCCCGCTTTGGCTCTGCAAAAAGAAAAAGAAATAAAGTCAATCCCTTTTTGCAGGCTAAATAAATAAATAAAATTTCAATGGCGGGGGGGATGACAAGAAATTTTCTACACCGGGTACCACCTGACCTTGCTACGCCACTGAGTAAGCCTGACTTTTAACCTATCCTGGTTTCACACTTTGTATTTTGCACTTAAAGTTTTTGTATAGGCAAAACAGGACCAACCTTTGTGACCAAAGGAGCAATTTCACACCCCACCAACGCCTGCAGATAGTTCGGTGCGTTGTGGCCAGAGCATTTTGAACAGCTGCACAGCCATCGGTTTCTCCATAAGAACATAAGAAGAGCCTGCTGCAGGATCAGGTCAATGGCCTGTCTAGTCCAGCATCCGGTTCTCACAATAGTCAACTAGATGCTTGTGGGAAACCAGCAAGCAGGATTCTGGCACCAGAGCCCTCTCCCTTCCTGTTGTTGTTGTTTAGTTGTTTAGTCGTGTCTGACTCTTCGTGACCCCCTGGACCAGAGCACGCCAGGCCCTCTTGTCTTCCACTGCCTCCCACAGTTTGGTCAAACTCATGCTGGTAGCTTCGAGAACACTGTCCCACCATCTCGTCCTCTGTTGTCCCCTTCTCCTTGTGCCCTCCATCTTTCCCAACATCAGGTTTTTTCCAGGGAGTCTTCTCTTCTCATGAGGAGGCCAAAGTATTGGAGCCTCAGCTTCAGGATCTGTCCTTCCAGTGAGCACTCAGGGCTGATATCTCCAAGAATGGAGAGGTTGGATCTTCTTGCAGTCCATGGGACTCTCAAGAGTCTCCTCCAGCACCAGAATTCAAAAGCATCAATTCTTCGGCGATCAGCCTTCTTTATGGTCCAGCTCTCACTTCCATACATCACTACTGGGAAAACCATAGCTTTTACTATGCAGACCTTTGTTGGCAAGGTGATTTCTCTACTTCACATCTCCCTTCCTGTAGCTTCCAGCAACTGGTTTTCAGAAGCACTGCTGCCTCCAGGTGCCATTGGCAGTCCTCTACTCCTCCACCAATTTGTCTAATCTTCTTTTAAAGCCATCCAAGTTGGTGGTCACCAGTATCTCCTGCAGGAGCAAGTTCCATCATTTCACCTGTGTGGGGCAGGAATCATAGAATCATAGAATCATAGAATCATAGAAGGAAGGAGGACTTTATTTTTAATCCATCCTGAATCTTCAAACCCTCAGTTTCCTACCCCTTCCAGCCCAAGAAAAGTTCTCTTAGTAACAAAATGCATGACGTTAATTTTGATCCCTGCACTGCTATCTCTGCAGGCTTGAGATGTGAGAAGGAGAATCAGCAGGATGTTCTGATCCCCTAGAGAAAGGGGAGGGGAGGTTGGTTTGGGGACGGCATTGCTCAGTATGTCAAAGAGGGCAAAGGGTAATAAACCAGAAAACTCAAGAGGACAGTTCTTCTGCTGAGTCACTGCAGAGTGGATAGATGGGGGCCTGAAAATTAATTTAGTACTGGGGACATCCTAGCACTTCCCTGACCAAAGCTCTTTAGATGGAGAAAGGAACATGGGGGAAAGAAGATTCAGTGGAGACATGATGGTGACCTTGATATGTCTGAAGAGCTGTCAGGCATTTCACTCTGATGGATGCTGTGATGGCCTGGAATCGGATTCAGAGGCTGAACCTGAGGAATCCCTGCCTGCACAGGAGTCCCTGCCTCCAGGACCAGCTGAGCCAGGGCTGGGGCTTGAACCTGAAGGGCCCTCACCTGTGCTGGATCCTCAGGTGCAGGCGCCAGCTGATTCTGCTCTGGCTCCGGAGGTTATCAAGGACCCATTGCCTGCAGGTGATCCACTCTCAGCCCCATCAGGGGAAGGTGAGGTTGCCTCTGGGTCCAGTAACCCTCCAGCCTCTCCTGAGCTGCAGAGGCTCAGGGCAGAGAGGCCGAGGAAACTAAGTTTTCGCAGGAGGAGTGCTCGCCTCCGGGCCAGGAGAGGTGAGTCACCTGTGTACCGGGACCGCCCTATGCCTCGGGGCAGATAAAAGCCAGCCAGCCCAGTCCCAGGTTGCGGGAGCAACATTGTTGGTAACCTGTTCTGCCGGCACCCTGTCCTGCTCTTCTGCAAGAGTTCCTGACCACACCTGACTCCTTGCCTTGGACCCCGCTTCAGCCTTGACAGACAGCCTCCATACCACACCCTCAACCTTGGACTGGACTCGGATCATGCCGCACGGTAACCCTCTGGGACCAGCACAGATGCTTTTTTAGTAGACAAATTCATGGAGGAGAAGACTATCAATGACTACTAGCCATGATGCCTATTTTGCCCTGCTTCCATAGGTAGAGGAAGCAATTCTCCTGGAAACCAGTAAGACACCTGAGTACCAGTTCCTGGAAAGAACAGGAGGAGAGAGTACGCTTGTGCTCAGGTCCTGCTTGCACGTTTTTCACAGTCATGTGGTTGGCCCCTGTGAGAAGTAGATGCTGGACTAGGTGGGCCTCCTTTTGTCTGAACCAGCAGCCAGGGTCTTCTACAGTTCTCAAGATGGATCAGGCGTCTCCTGTTGCTCCAGAGGGTGTCTGGGGGATATTGCAAGGAAGCAGATTTTGGCTAAGCATCAAGAGCAGCTTCCTACCAGTAACAGTTGTTCAATGGTTGATCAGACTGCCTTCGGAGGAGGAGGAGGAGATGGGCTCTCCTTCAATGGAGGTATTTAAGCAAAGGCTTGTCAACCAAAGATCAGTATGTTGCACTAGGTGACCTTAAGGAAGGCAATCCGGAATGCAAGCAGAGAAAGAAGTTGTCATGAATGAGCCAGCTCCCAGTGAAGGTTTGCAACCAGCTGAAGAAAGCAGCCAGGAACAGAGAGGGTCAACTGCCAGGCAGGATGAGCATCGGCTAGTGCCAACTCCCCCACCCCTTGGAATGCCGGTTGATAAGGAAATGGCTGAGAGTGGGCCAGAACCCAGCCAAAGCTCTCGAGAAGTGCAAACTGGCGCGAACGGAGAAGGAAGCAGTTTGTCAGAATGGGAAGAGATTGGAGCTGAGCCAATCTCTCCTAAGAGTAGGCTAACAAAGCAAGAGGCACAAAGTGAGAAAGTTCAATATCTTCTGTAACCGGAAGAAGTCTTCAGAAGGGTCATCTTAATGGATGATAAAGGAGGCTGTGTGAGAGCCATCTGGAGCTATCTGTTTCTTTTGACAATAAAGCAAACTTTTTAAATTAACAATGCTCACTGTGTTATCGAGCCGGGGACTGGACTCCTGACAGAAGTGTTGTAATAGTGAGAGACCTCATGTTGACTCAGGGATCACCTGCACTTCTGCCTGTGCCATGCTTAGAAAGCATGGGTTGGAGAGGTTCTTTGCTTGACCCATGCTTTCTACGCACAACTCCAAGCAGCTTTCCCCTTGCTCTGCTGTGGATTGATGATATTTCTATGCTTTCGTTCATTTCTATGCTTTTTGTTCAAGGAATCACAAAGTAGGTTATAAACAATAAATTGTTGGCATCCATCTATCTCAGGAGACAATGGAGTACGTCTCCTGGCAGTTGGCTGTGGGGGCGGGGAGTCAAACCACTGCATTAGCAGCACTAAAGTGATGTTCTTAGGATACAGGCCTGAGCAGTGTGTCTGGAGGTCCTGGTCTGCCAGACAACAAGGCCTCCTTCTCAGCCTCTCTGATGTGATCCAAGATGTTTGGCACCAGCTGGGCTGCAGCAGTTGCTGGGAGGAGGCGTACAAGGCGCCATCCAACTGCCTTAGGGACTCCACTCCAGATTTGTGTAGGGTTTACTCCTGAGTCTTTTTCTTCTTCCAAAGATATCCCATAAGGCAGTGGAGGTTTTGAATCAGAGTTTTCCTTCTCCTAGATGGGCTACCTTCTGAGCTCCATCTGCCCCTCACTTCTTTCTACAGCACATGCAGAAACTACCATCTTGGCCCTTGGACCCGTAGCATTCATAACCTGTGAAAGAATATTAACAGCATTAACAAAATAACAACCCAAAAAATAAAAGAAGCCCTGTTGAATTTGTACACACACACACTCCCTACCTCATGGCTCATAATCACAAACCCTCTCTTTAGTGATAGATCAGAACGAATGGGAGTCAGGGGGAAACCCAAATTGCTGTTTACTCCAATTGAGCACTAAAGAGCACTTTTTCCCGGGGGAAAGCAGCGAGACAAGAGGAAGTGTGGTTCAGCCCTCAGTTGTATGTATTTTCAGATCATGACAAAGAGACAGAATGTCTTAGGTATGCATTCGGTTAGAACAGCGGGTGGCAAGAGTGCTTTAAGATGTGATAAGTGAAACCACTGCTCTTTTGTTAAAAAAAAATATGCAGGAAAAATATTGCCATCTTTACTAGGAGATGAGAAGATTGCAAGGATGCACAACCCTATTTTTATTTTTTAAAAATAGGGAGATTGTGTGTGTGTGTTTAAATGAAATACTTTAGTCTCTGCAAAATCAGACATTCTGAATGTCAAGAGCAGGGAAGCTGCAGTGTGGGGGCTGTTCAAAGCACAGCCCTACTCCCCCTTAGTTGTGTGATGCCGTTCAGATGCCACACAAAATAGGCAACTGAGAAACCGCAATCTAGACTGTGCTCTCTGAGCTTCGCAAAGCCTTGGGGAAACCTCATGGCTCTCAAAGTAGGGATGGGGAAAACTCAAATTTTTGGGTTCCCCCAGTTTCTCATTTTTTTCAGTCTTAAGCCCACCATGCTTCTGTGTCAGATAGATAGATGATAAATAGATAGATATAAAGGTAAAGGGACCCCTGACCATTAGGTCCAGTTGTAACCGACTCTGGGGATGCGGCGCTCATCTCGCTTTACTGGCCGAGGGAGCCAGTGTACAGATTCCGGGTCATGTGGCCAGCATGACTAAGCCACTTCTGGCAAACCAGAGCAGTGCACGGAAACGCCGTTTACCTTCCCGCTGGAGCGGTACCTATTTATCTACTTGCACTTTGACATGCTTTCGAACTGCTAGGTTGGCAGGAGCAGGGACCGAGCAACGGGAGCTCACCCCATCGCGGGGATTCAAACTGCCGACTTCTGATCGGCAAGTCCTAGGCTGTGTGGTTTAACCCACAGCGCCACCCACGTCTCCAGATAGGTATAGATGTAGATAAATACTTTTTAAATCGTAACAACAATAATAGCACTAAGTTGCTGATGAATTTTCACGTGGACTTCAGTATTATTTCCTTCCCCCAGGCGACACATTTTTGCAGACCAATTTATACTGCATTTTTATGTTGCTTGCATTAATGCATGCATTCTTCTGCACATTGTCCCCAGCTGCATGCATTTTTTGTACATATGACTTGGCTGGAGAACCACATTGCAAAATTCGAAGGAGTGTGGATTTTGAAGGATAGCTGTGTTTTGGTTCAAGTATTGTCTCAGAAAATTGTAAGTCAGGTCGAGTTGCCTTTATATTATTATTATTATTATTATTATTATTATTATTATGAATTATGGTGCTGGAGGAGACTCTTGAGAGTCCCATGGACTGCAAGAAGATCCAACCTCTCCATTCTGAAGGAAATCAGCCCTGAGTGCTCACTGGAAGGACAGATCCTGAAGCTGAGGCTCCAAGACTTTGGCCACCTCCTGAGAAGAGAAGACTCCCTGGGAAAGACCCTGATGTTGGGAAAGATGGATTGCACAAGGAGAAGGGGACGACAGAGGACGAGATGGTGGGACAGTGTTCTCGAAGCTACCAGCATGAGTTTGACCAAACTGCGGGAGGCAGTGGAAGACAGGAGTGCCTGGCGTGCTCTGGTCCAGGGGGTCAGAAAGAGTCGGACACGACTAAACAACTAAACAACAACAACAAAATACCCAGAGGTCTCAGGGCGGTTCACAGATGCAAAGTGAACCCTATTCCACCACCACCGCCAATCCCAGTTCAGCAGTAGAGATTCTGTTGGGAAGCTGGGCACTGGTCAGCTTCCTTATCTCTTGCGGGGGGCAGTGATGGAGATTCTGTGCTTTTACTCTACTGGACAGCCAGGAAAAGGAGGGTGCCCTCACCTTGTGCCACCACCAGTGTGGTGTAGTGGTTCAGAGCGGTAGTCTCGTAATCTGGTGAACTGGGTTCGATTCCCCGCTCCTCCTCATGCAGCTGCTGGGTGACCCTGGGCTAGTCACACTTTTCTGAAGCCTCTCAGCCTCACTCACCTCACAGAGTGTTTGTTGTGGGGGAGGAAGGGAAAGGAGAATGTTAGCCGCTTTGAGACTCCTTTGGGTAGTGATAAAGCGGGATATCAAATCCAAACTCTTCTTCTTCTTCTTGGGCGCTGTCTTGGCAGACTGGAGAGGAAGGGGCTGTTTGTCTGGCTGGGTGTGAAAAGGTTAACCGCCAGATGAAGGAAGCAACATGTACTCACCTCCCCGCCGAGGAGTCTTCATCCGTTATGAATGTGCCAATATCTTTTCCTGACAAGAGGGCTGTTAATTTTTCATTGAGGTCTGGGCCTCCCCTGCCCACGTCAGTTTAATCTTTTATGGCTTCCCTCACATGTGTGTGGGCATTAAGTCCAGCAGAGGGGAATAATGAATTGATGCAGGTCAGATAATTCGTCAAAGTTAAGAAAAGAAAGAGAAGATGAACGGCAGGGGAGGCGGGGAGAAGGAAGAGGAGAAGAAGGTTCGGAAAATCAGTTTGAGTCCCACTGATAAAGGAAACCTGACGGTGTTTATTTCATGACATGAAAACTGAATGTTTTGGAAACATCTGGACACAAAGGAGAGTCAAAACTTAGAACTGTAGAGTTGGAAGGGACCCCGAGGGTCATTTAGTCCAACCCCTGAACTGCAGAGAACTTTGTTGAGATGATTCCTACTCTTAATAATAATAATAATAATAATAATAATAATAATAATAATTTATTATTTATACCCTGCACATCTGGCTGGGTTTCACCAGCCACTCTGGGTGGCTTCCAACAAAATATTAGTCCGTCAAACATTAAAAGCTTCCCTAAAGATTGGGGGGCTCTTGTATGCCAACAAACACGGTTAACATGTCTCTATTGCAGATATTAATATTGCACAGCATGAAGCAGTTGGATGCACAAAAACTGACTGTTTTTGGAATAAAACATTGTCCAGACCCATAAGCATTCTTTGAAGCTTCACTACCAGAACTTCTTCAAAACAGAAACAAAACAATCAAAGATATATCCAAATGATTCCTTAAGAAATATGCCTGACCAAGATATAGGTTCGTCTTCTGAGAAATAAAATAACTTCTAATCAGAGCTGACAAACATAGCTCTCTCTCACACAGGCTCGATTATCTTACATTCCAGTCCAAGGCTGTGAGCTCCTGTGCGAGATTCAGGTTCACATCCTTCTCCCACAGAGCCTGGGAACAAATAAAACAGCACACACGCCCCCCTAAGATGGTGAATTTGCAATGGAATACCTTCATCACATGATCTAAAGTTAAACACTCAGATTAAGAGCAGAGGACACCACAATTCATTATCAATGAGTGGACGCTCAGAGGGCTCTAAGTTTGCTGCCATGGAAAATCCCCAACGTTAGCATTCTTCAGTTCAGTGTCAATCGAACAATTATACTTAACAATCTCTAGGCCTCATCAGGAAGCAAGAGTCAAAAGGTGAAGCATAGCCCAGGTCCTCGGGAGCATATTTAGCGCCAAAGCTTTGCCCAAGAACATAAGGAGCAAGGCTCTGCCCCTGGTGCAGGGCAGTCTCATATCAATGAGCCAGAGAGCAATGTGGAGCTCGGGGAAGTCTAATGGAAGCATTGTGAGTACTGCTGCTGGATAAATTTGGATTGAAAAAGGAAGGGGGAGTGTTTCTGGAGGTATGGAGGATTCAAAAGAGTGAGGAGCCCTTCTAAATCTGGCAGCAACTTTGGACCAATTTGGACCTGGGCTGAGGGGCCTCTGTACTCATAGGATCATAGAATTCTAGAGCTGGAAGGGACACAAAGGGTTATCTGGTCCAAGCCCCACCATACAGGAATCGCAGCTAAGGAATCCCTGGCAGAGGACCACCCAACAGCTGTTAAAATAGCTCCAAGGAAGGAGTGTCGGTGTGATGGCCTGGGACTCGGGCTCAGACTCGGAACCAGAGGAGTATCAGTCCGCACCAGATCCTTTGCCTCAGGCATCATCTGAACCAAGTCTGGGGCCTGATCCTGAAGGGTCCCAGTCTGCACAGCTTCCCCTGCAACAAGCACCAGCTGGGCCGAGTCAGGGACCTGATCCTGCCCTGGGTCCAGATGTGGGGATTCCCTCGTTGCCTCCAGCTGGGCCATCACTTACAGCTGCTCCACTTCTGGTTGGGTCAGGGGAGGCTGAGGTGGCCTCTGGGTCTAGTAACCCACCGACGTCTCCTGAGCTGCAGAGACTCAGGTCTGAGAGAAGGAGAGACCCGAGTACTCACAGAAGGAGTGCTCACCTTTGGGCGAGACAGGGAGGTGAGTCACCAGGAGATCAGGACCGGCCACTACCCCGACAAAGATAAAAGGCTGTCGGACCCCGCCCCAGGTTCTGGAGCAACATTGCTGTATGCCAGATCCTGCCTGAGATCCTGTACCTGTCCTTGCCTGGTTTCCTGCTTTGTGTCTGGCTTGGCCCTGTCGGACTGACTCCTAGTGGAACTTTCGGATTCTGGACCAGTCCTGGACCGCATTTCACGGGTTACTCCCAGGCCCAGCACAGTCTGCTACTTTCTGAGGTGATCTATTCCACTGTCAAACAGCTCTTACTATCAGAATGTTTTTCTTAATATTTAGTTGGAATCTCCTTTCTTGTCATTTGAATCCATTGGTTTGGGTCCTAGCCTCTGGAGCAGCAGAAAACAAGCTTCCTCCATCTTCCACGTGGCAGCCCTTCAGGTATTAGAAGAGAGCCCTCACCCTCCCTGCTGTAAACATACCCAGCTCCTTCGACTGTTGCTCATCAGGCTTGGTTTCCAGACCCTTGGTCACCTTGGTCGCCCTCCTCTGCACAGGTTCCACCTCTGCGCTGGCGAAACCACAAAATGGCATCCCCACCAGGGAAGAAGGGGTGAGTGAAGATCTCAATCACGAGCAAAGGGGGTGGGTTAAGGATCTACACCAGGATCTTCTGCACCCATGGATCCTGTTACCCAAGACGGTCTCCTCAACTTGCCTCATGGGTGAGCTTGCCTTGTTCCAGTTTATCAATATCCTTCTTGAACTGTGGTGCCCACACACAATACTCCAACCCCCGGCCGTTCCAAACGTCTGTGCTACCATTAATTTTATAATTAATCCTTGTTTCAGTGGAACTAAATAATCCTGCTTCCTTTCTTTTTTTTTCTTTTTGGCTGAGTCCTGTTTGTGGGATGTAAAATTTAGTGTCAGCTTTCTTCAAGTGTGGATTGTTTGGGTGGGCTAAGAACTCTTTCTAATGGGTCTTGATTTGTTTACCGAGGAGGATGTAATTAAATGTGAATAGATGTGATTTCTTCTTCATAATGAATATTAACTAAGGATAAATGCGGCATCAATATTCATTGAGGCAAACAGAAAGCAGGGCACGATCCTGGATGTTGCGTAAATTCAATTACTGAAGACGGGGAGGAAAATGAGAGAGGAACCTTTGTAGAGGTTCCCAGACACAAAAACTCACCCTGCGCTAAGAAACCTGGGAAACACTTTGTGCACTGAAGTTTTTGTTAGACGTACACATGTCTCCCATTTTAAGTGGACACCTAAGTTTTGGTGTAAATGTCCCAAATAAATTCACAAAGGTAAGGAGAGGTAAAGCTCACACAAAGGGATGACTCCAGACTGCCACTATTTTGTGGGATGGACTCAAACACGTATTCTCTATTTGGGAATACAGGGCTCTGTCTTGAGGAAGGTTACCAGATTTTTTTCAAAGAATCCGGGGACACTTTTTTTGGGGGGGGGGCTGCTCTCTTGGAGAGCTAGCTGCCATGGAGTAGGCTTGGGTCAGGCCTGGGCTTGGCCATGTGTCCTTGTCCTCCCAATGTTCTCCTACCTCTCCTCCTCAGCGGCGGCGGCGGCGGCACAGCAAGGTCAGGGCTCCCCTCTTTTTTTCTCCTTCTTCTTTCTCTCTCTTCCTTCTCCTTCTCCTCTCCTCCTTCTCCCTGCGTCTGCTCAGGGGTTTTTGTGGCCCCAGAAGGCCACTGGGAAGTCAGCTGGGTGGCCGGGCATTCTTGCTTCCGGCTCAATTTGGGTCGCGGGGTGTGTGGGGGGGGGTCAGTGGTTCCCCCAGTTGACATGCCGGGCATCCCCGGTTCCCCCTTGGCAGTGGCGGCAGCAGCAGCAGTCTCAGCAGCCCGGAGCCAGCCTGGTAACACAGGTAACAGGTATCTCTGTATGGAATTTAGATGATAGATAGATAGATAGATAGATAGATAGATAGATAGATAGATAGATATAGATAGATAGATATTCTTTCTTTTATTCCTTTATTTTTTAATTCAATTTTTATTTCCATTTTATTCTGTTCCAACACACACACACCTGGGGACAAGGTGACGCTCAGCCTCTGGCCCTCCTGGAGAAAAGTGAACAGTTGAAGTTGTGTCTGGAATCCGGACTCTGTTGGTCACAAGTTAAGGAGGCGGGAGGTCTCCTTGATATGAGATTTCAGTGTTGCGCATAATAAACACAAAGCAAGCGAGGGAGGTGATAGGCGTCGCTTTCCTTATTTTAATTTAGCATTTTTAAAGGATTTTACTTCATTGTTAGGACAATGCTACCCAGGCTCATTAGTGTTTTCAAAATGCAATGTTGACATGCATGGGGAAAGGGAGTGGATTAATGATCACCCAAAGTGGGACAACACACATGTCTCTCCCCTTTGATCTCTGGTCTGAAGCTCAAAAATTGTGCCAGGGCTGGAAATATCTAATTGCTGTTTGTCTGAAGCTGTGAAAACTCCACGACACTTCGATTTCTGTTGTTGTTGTTTAGTCGTTCAGTCGTGTCCGACTCTTCGTGACCCCATGGACCAGAGCACGCCAGGCACTTCTGTCTTCCACTGCCACCCGCAGTTTGGTCAGACTCATGTTTGTAGCTTCGAGAACACTGTCTAACCATCTCGTCCTCTGTCGTCCTCTTCTCCTTGTGCCCTCCATCTTTCCCAACATCAGGGTCTTTTCCAGTGAGTCTTCTCTTCTCATGAGGTGGCCAAAGTATTGAAGCCTCAGCTTCACGATCTGTCCTTCCAGTGAGCACTCAGGGCTGATTTCCTTAAGAATGGATGCGTTTGATCTTCTTGCAGTCCATGGGACTCTCAAGAGTCTCCTCCAGCACCATAATTCAAAAGCGTCAATTCTTCGGCGATCAGCCTTCTTTATGGTCCAGCTCTCACTTCCATACATCACTACTGGGAAAACCATAGCTTTTACTATACGGACCTTTGTTGGCAAGGTGATGTCTCTACTTTTTAAAATGCTATCTAGGTTTGCCATTGCTTTCCTCCCAAGAAGCAGGCGTCTCTTAATTTCGTGGCTGCTGTCACCATCTGCAGTGATCATGGAGCCCAAGAAAGTAAAATCTCTCACTGCCTCCATTTCCTCCCCTTCTATTTGCCAGGAGGTGATGGGACCAGTGGCCATGATCTTCGTTTTTTTGATGTTGAGCTTCAGACCATATTTTGTGCTCTCCTCTTTCACCCTCAATAAAAGGTTTTTTAATTCCTCCTCACTTTCTGCCATCAAGGTTGTGTCATCGATTTCTGTAGCAAATGCTAAATCCCGTGCCTCCCCCAAATTAAAATCACCACATGCTTTCTCACATGGGTTACAGCACATTTCCCCTAAATTTGTGTCTTACGTTCCTGGCTGCTGTTCTGAAAATGTCTGGAAAGGACATTTGTGTGTTCACTCTACCAGTTTATTACTGGTACTAATTGGGCATAGGCTCTTAAGGGCACCACATAAAATCACAGAATACAGTGGTACCTCGGGTTACAAACACTTCAGGTTCCATACGCTTCAGGTTACACACTCCGCTAACCCAGAAATAGTGTTTCAGGTTAAGAACTTTGCTTCAGGACGAGAACAGAAATCGTGCTCCAGCAGCACAGCAGCAGCAGGAGGCCCCATTAGCTAAAGTGGTGCTTCAGGTTAAGAACAGTTTCAGGTTAAGAAAGGACCTCCGGAACGAATTAAGTACTTAACCCGAGGTACCACTGTAGTAGAGTTGGGAGGGATCCTAAGACCCATGCAGCTGAACCCCCTTGTGATGAAGGAATCTCAACTAAAGCATCCATGACAGATGGCAACCCAAACTCTGATTTGAAATCTCCAATTAAGGAGAACCCACCCAGTGACGTAGTGTGGGGGGTGCAGGGGGGGCCGGCCACACCGGGTGCAACATCTGGGGGGGGGGGCGCTTGCACTCGCAGCTCTCTGCCCCTACCTGGCTCACTCACTCTCTCTCACTGCAGTGCTGGCTGTGCAAATCCGATCCGAACCGCCGGGTCGCCGCCCACTGTGGAGGGGAGGGTGCCAGGCGTGCGGTGTGGTGCGGAGAAAGAGCGAGGGACTATCTGGGGGAGGGACAGTGCAGCAGGGGGCCCCACAAATTGCTTGCCTTGCCCCGGGTTAGGGGGCGCAAATTACTTGCCTTGCCCCGGGTGCTGACAACCCACGCTACACCACTGAACCCACCACCTCCTGAGTGAGTCCGTTCCACCGTTAAACAGCTCTTACCATCAGAAATCTCTTGCTGATGTTGAGTCAAAATATCCTTTCTTGTAACTTGAAGCCATTGGACCAGGTCCCACCCTCTGGAGCAGAAGTAACCAAATCTGCTCCTTCTTCCAAGTGACAACCCTTTGGATATTTGAAGATGGCTCTCATATCATCCATCTCTCTTTTCTTCTCCAGGCTGTTGTTGTTGTTTAGTTGTTCAGTCGTGTCCAACTCTTCGTGACCCCATGGACCAGAGCAGGCCAGGCCCTTCAGATATGCCCTGGCTCTGTTCTCTGTCGAGGGCTACGGATTCCCAGAAATTTGCACAAATCATTTCAGCTGAGCAATACTCCAGCAATTAGGGGACGCCGGTGGCGCTGTGGTCTAAACCACCAAGCCTCTTGGGCTTGCTGATCGGAAGGTTGGTGGTTCGAATCCACACTACCGGGTGAGCTCCCATTGCTCTGTCCCAGCTCCTGCCAACCTAGTAGTTCAAAAGCACACCGGTGCGAGTAGATAAATAGGTACCGCTCCGGTGGGAAGCTAAACAGTGTTTCTGTGCGCTCTGGTTTCCACCACTGTGTTCCGTTGTGCCAGAAGCGGTTTAGTCCTGCTGGCCACATGACCCGGAAAGCTGTCTGTGGACAAACGCCAGCTCCCTCGGCCTGAAAGCAAGATGAGTGCTGCAACCCCATAGTCACTTTTGACTGGACTTAACCGTCCAGGAGTCCTTTACCTTTACCTTTTTTACTCCAGCAATTAGACTTAACAATTCTAGTTAAATTCTCGGGAGCCCCTTAATTTGTCCCTTCTCAGCAGACTTGCCGCAGTAAAGATGACAACCCTTCCTAAACTTTTGGTTTTGATTTATTTATTTCAAGTTTATGTTTCTGGGCAATCTTCCCTGCCCTTCTGTTTCATATCGCTAGATTGTTCTGCCCATCACTTGTCTGCGCTTCATATCCCGGCCAAATCACCTGGATCAACCTTGAGAGCAAAATAGGTGCCATTCCAAATCTGGGGTCCTTGGATGTCTGGTGTCCTACTGAATATTCGGTGCAGTGCAGAAATATTAAGAACAGCTGAAGATTCTTTGAGCTAAGCAGCTCTTCTTTGATTTTTGAGAAATCAGGTACTCCTCTGCCCTCCACTGGGTATCAGGCTCTATAGCAGGCATTCAACCTTTTTTGTATAGCCTAAATTTTTTTGAGTTGAACGTTAGAGTGACTTTAACAGCCTGCTTTGGCACCATAATTGTCTCCTATATGGATTTGCCGCTACTGTTGCAGAACTGGCATAGTCACGGGCGCCACATAATACTTGCTCTGCAGTTGCAAGAATTCGATCTTTGTGACCTGTTGGAATGTAATGTAAAAGCGCTGTCAAAAACGTATCTTCTTCTTCTTAGGCGATCCCTCATAGCCGAGTAAGATTGTCTTCCATAAACACGGTTTTAACAGTGAGTCCGTAAGTGACCGAGGAGGCCAGTTCTGGATCCACATGTCCTTCCACAGTGGGGACATTGGTTTCCGGGCGGGAGTTGGTCACGGTGTGGATTTGCCAAGCGTGCCTTCCTCTTAGCACGTTTCACCCTTTCGTCCTGAGTTCGAGTGTCTTCAAAGCCCATGACACCTTTGGTCAAGGCTGTTCTCCAACTGGAGCGCTCGCAGGCCAGTGTTTCCCAATTGTCGGTGTTTATACTACATTTTTAAAGATTTGCCTTGAGACAGACTTTAAACCTCTTTTGTTTACCACCAGCATTACGCTCAAATCAGGAGGCAAGAGAGAAATGTGCTAAGAGGAAGGCACACTTAGCAAATCCACATTGTGATCAACTCTTGCCCGGAAACCCATGTCCTCACTGTGGAAGGATGTGTGGATCCAGAATTGGCCTCCACCGTCACTTATGGACTCACTGTTAAAACCGTGTTTATGGCAGATAATCTTACTCAGCTACAAGAGATCGCCAAAGAAGAAAGACGAAGACTCCGAGTAGAATCATTGAAATGCATGGTAATGTTCATTAATTTCAGTGGGTCTAGTTAATGACTCTATCCCCATGGAAGTAAAGTTACCCACCAAAACATATTTACTGTTCACATGATACTTAAATCTTGCCTCAATCTGCCACCTTGTGGTTGTAGTGGAAATTGTCATTCTTGCTGCCAGTGGCATTTGACTAGCCCAAGGGTGCCCAAACTTTTTTCAAAGAGGGCCAGATTTGATGAAGTGAACATGCATGAGGGCCGGCTGGATTAGGCCCCTGAAACGGACTTTGGACATTTTTATTTTGCAATACTGCTGGGGCATGAAATATTGCCGCAAGCTGCTTTTGTGGAGAAGGGCTCTCAAAAAGCAGTGTGGCCATTTTATCGAAATGATTAGATGATGATAATGATAATGATGATGATGATGATGATGATGATAATAATAATAATAATAATAATAATAATAATTTGTTATTTATACCCCGCCCATCTGGCTGGGCTTCCCCAGCCACTCTGGGCGGCTTCCCAAAAAATATTAAAATACTATAATACATCAAACATTAAAAGCTTCCCTAAACAGGGCTGCCTTCAGATGTCTTCTGAAAGTCTGGTATTGTTCTCTTTGACATCTGGTGGGAGGGCGTTCCACAGGGCGGGTGCCACTACCAAGAAGGCCCTCTGCCTGGTTCCCTGTAACTTGGCTTCTCGCAGTGAGGGAACCGCCAGAAGGCCCTTGGCGCTGGACCTCAGTGTCCGGGCAGAACGATGGGGGTGGAGACGCTCCTTCAGGTATACTGGACTGAGGCCGTTTAGGGCTTTAAAGGTCAGCACCAACACTATGACTTGTGCTCGGAAACGTACTGGGAGCCAATGTAGATCTTTCAAGACCGGTGTTATGTGGTCTCGGCGGCCGCTCCCAGTCACCAGTCTGGCTGCCGCATTCTGGATTAGTTGTAGTTTCCGGGTCACCTTCAAAGGTAGCCCCACGTAGAGCACATTGCAGTAGTCCAAGCGGGAGATAACTAGAGCATGCACCACTCTGGCGAGACAGACAGCAGGCAGGGAGGGTCTCAGCCTGCGTACCAGATGGAGCTGGTAAACAGCTGCCCTGGACACAGATTTGACCTGTGCCTCCATGGACAGCTGTGAGTCCAAAATGATACCACTCCATCCATCCTCAAAGTGGTATACAGTATATGGTTCTTTTCCACACACATGTTGTCATCACAACAACCCTGTGAGGTGGGCTGAGAGAGGGGGGCGGGGGCTAAAAGTCATCTGGGAAGCGTCCAACTCTACCAAATCAAATATCTTTAATACGGTCAATGACCAGCAAGCGATTTATAAAATAAAATATGACAATATAAGTACTATTGTACTACAGATAACAGTGGAGATATGGCCAAATCACAAAATTGGTACTTAAGTTTATGACCAGGTTTCGACTTTTAAGGTTTTAAGGATTCAGTTCAAATGTCACTAATGTTTATTATCGTTCCTTCGATGTTTGCAATTTACACTCCATTGCTGTCATCATTGCTCGTCTTATTCTTGTTGCAATGTAACAGTACTTCGCCACAGGCCTGTTAATTTCGGGGTCTTTGTCAGCTAAGAGGTGTCTGATATAGGTGACGTCCAACTCTACCATTCTATGATTCTATGAATCTGTGAGTGGAGATTTGAACCCGGGTCTCCCTGGTCTTAGTCAGATGCTCTTCCCACTCTACCACACTGGATGTTTTTCAACGTTCCAGTATATTCTTCACCATGGTTGCTGTGTGTGAAGGGATCTGACCGTCAATTGGAGGGTAGACAAATAACTGGGCCACTTTGCTTTGGTGGATGTTGCAGCTGAAATGCCCCTTGCCTCTCAGAAAATAAATTGGGAATAATTATTGTCAAACTATAAGCTTCCCTTTCGACCCAGAAAAAACTCACGTTTTGCTGCCTGGTGTAAATCTGTGTGGTTTCCAGTGTGACGTACGATTCTGAAGCTTTGGAAGCAACGTAGCAGGGCTCGCCAATCTTTTTTTTTTTTTAATGTATTTTTATTAAAGATTTTCTTAGTTTACAAAACACATGTAATTATTATTGATTATTTTCAGTTGTTATCTCTGAGAAACGTAGAAAATAAGAGGATATATCTATAGGAATTCTTCAAACTTACACGACCCTTTAAAAATTAGGTAAGGAACCAAATGTTATATAATACTGTTTTATAATTTATGACTGTTTTATAATTTATGATAATTTAGAATTTAAATGTATTTTCATGTAATATTTGATACTTCCAGCTGATGAAGGTGAATATATGGAAACAGGGCCCTGTCTGGCCTGGGTTCTTGGTGTGCTTTTTTCTTGGTATATCGAAAGAGGAGTGGCAAGAGAAACTGATGGACTATGTGGAGATGGCGAAACTGACGGGAAAGATCCGAAACCAGGAAGATCAAGCATTTGAAAAGGACTGGAACAAATGCATGCCTTATTTAAAAGATCACTGTAAAAATGTAAAGACACTGGCGGGAATGTGAAGGTATTTGTAATGTGAAAGTCTACTATATTTTACTGATGATTTATATAATGATTTGGAAAACGTAAAAGATGCAGTTAATTAGGGGGGAAAGAAAGAAGCCATGGAGGGGAGGAGGGGAGTTCAAAGGTTCAAAAGAACCTATTAAGTGGAGATGAAAAAGGAATATTGTGAGGATGTTAAAAATGTGGAAAATGAATAAAAAATTATTATTTTAAAAAAAGATTACGGTGCAAGTTTTCACACAACTATAAGTTTCCACTTCATCAGCTGTGTTCATGCTGTTGTCCCCAAATCTTAAACCGGTGGTTCCCAAAGGGGATAGTGAGGGTTACCTAGGGGAGGTGGTAAGAGCCAAGTGGCCACAACTGTTGGGAGATAAAGGTATAAATGGCTATCGGACTTTGGAAAACTGCTATCACTGGATCAAGTTCATTAATTCCATTGAGTTCATTAAACTAAATAGTTTTACAGTTGTACCTTGGCTCCCCAATGCCTTGGGAGTCAAATGTTCCGGCTCCCAAACCATCGAAAACCAGAAGTGAGTGTTCTGGTTTTCAAATGTTTTTTGGGAGCCGAACATCCGGTGTGGCTTCTGCTATTGTTTCCGGTGCTTCTGCGCAATCAGAAACCAATCAGAAGCTGTGCCTTGTTTTCTGAACATTTCGGGTGTCAAACGGACTTCCGGAACGGATTCTGTTCGACTTCTGAGGTACGACTGTACTTGTTGGCATCTGTCTGTCTCAGGAGACAGTGGAAAATGCGCCTTGAGGGGTGAGGTCAAACCAGCGGCTGTAGAGACCAATACAGGAGAGACATATTTTGTTGCAGCTGGGGCAGATGAAGTGACCAGTTTTCAATGAAGTTGCAACTACTTCGAATTTTATTGAGTCCTTATTTTCCTTAGTGGTTCGGGCAAACCACTATTCTGAATAATGCTTTTTACAGGATAGGAGCCACTGGGGAGGAATATATGGAACCTGTAGGGGGGAGGGCGAAAATGTTTAGGAACCATTGGCTTAACCTATAATAAATTTGTTAGTCTTTAGGATGCCACAAGATTTTTTGTTGCATGTCCTGCGAGAGATGAACAGAGCTTCAGCCCCTCTGGAAGTGGTTAACCTTCTTACCAGGGGGTGAGAAGTTGCTCGTTAAGAGAGGATTTCACACATTAATACATGTGGACTGGCTTTCATTTCTGTATGGTTCAGCTGACTATGCCTTGGTGTTCAGAGGGGAAGGGAAGCAGGGTCGCTCTCATCTTGAAGTTACAACTTTTGTCATCTGTGAGATAGCATTTGACTGATATGTGTGGATACACCAGAACCCACTCGGTCAGGTTAGGACAGGGGTCAGCAAACGTTTTCAGCAGGGGGCCGGTCCACTGTCCCTCAGACCTTGTGGGGGGCCAGACTACCGTATTTTTTGCTCTATAACACGCACCCGACCATAACACGCACGTAGTTTTTAGAGGAGGAAAATCCGTAGGCAAGCCACCCGTAGGCATTTCCTCCATAACACGCACAGACATTTCCCCTTACTTTCTAGGAGGAAAAAAGTGAGTGTTATGGTGCAAAAAATACGGTATATTTTTTTGGGGGGGGGATGAACAAATTCCTATGCCCCACAAATAACCCAGAGATGCATTTTAAGTAAAATGACACATTCTACTAATGTAAAAACACGCTGATTCCCGGACCATCCGCGGGCCGGATTGAGAAGGCGATTGGGCCGGATCCGGTCCCTGGGCCTTAGTTTGCCTACCGATGGGTTAGGAGGAATCGCTTCCAAGACTTGTCCCTCCATCCTCCACTTCCCATCAGCTCCAGGCAACATGAGAAGCCAAAGGAGAATAGTCTTGCTGGCTGGGAATGGGTGAGAGTTTGAATTCTGGGGACCAGGTTGAGGAACGCTGCATTGGACCTTGAACTGACATAAAGGGATGCCTTCTCAAGAAACAGCTGCTGGGGCGGGTAGGAAGGAAAAGAAACACACCACACTGCCTTGCTCATGGTTGCTTTCTGCCGTTTTATTTTTGAATTTGTACAGCTATATTTTACAGAACGCATTAATGCAGTTTGACACACCCCCAAACCCTGTCACCCGAGATTGACTGATTGTAACACAAGTGTATAAAATGAGACCAAATTATTATTATCTTAAAAAAAAACAACAACACCTGACATTCTCCATCAAGAGTCTGCAACGACCCCCTTTATAGCGACACCGTACCTCAAAACTGGGCTCTAATTTAGTCGAAAAGAAAGGCACTGTGAGAAAACGCCAAAAAAAAAAAGAGAGAAATAAAAATAAAACCCCAAACGAACATTGTACATATATACAGACTGGGGGAAAGGAAAGAAAGAAAGAAGGAAAACAGAACACAAAATTACGTTTTTTTAAATTATTTTAAATTCCTTCTGCAGCTTTGTTGGTTTAATACACACTCTTTTTTTTGTAAATTGTAAACCTTCACTTGCAAAAAATACAAATACACACTCAATGCTCTTAGACAAAATATTTTCTCACTAATACAGATGCAATACTTTTAAAATATCTTGTTAAGTGCTTTGTCACAATAAAGACTCCCGGATCAGCCATCTGCCTGCAGAGGCCTAGCAGGAGACTTTAATGCATATATATATATGTATATATGTGTGTTTGTGTGTTGTGTGTGTGTGTGTGTGTATATATATATATATATATATATATATATGCATTTAATATCTCTTTTTTAAAGGTTTATATTTTTTATATATTTATTTATATATATATATATTCATATATTTACAACTCTGCCATAGATTCCATCACCTTTGGTTAAAAAGTTAAAGCCCTCTCCATTCTGACAGCATATACAATCTCCCCGCCCCGCCGCCCCCGCTCTCTCGTTAAAAAACACACAATTTCATTTGCCAAAAGAAAAAAGAAAAAAGAAATAACAATTTGTTCCCATGAAACAATCTACATTCCTCGTCGTCTCCTGGCTGCGAAAGGGTCACGCCTTTTGCAGCGCAGACGTTTAAAACACAGGGGTTCTCCTCCCCCCCCCCAGCTCCAAAACCCAAACTCTCTTGCACGTAAACACGCACACACACACACACACATACACACAAAATGTCGCTCTGACTATATATATATAGATATATAGAGAGAGATATATAGATATATATATACTTTGTTGAAAATTCACATAACTGGGAAGCAGGAAAAAACAAAAAGGAAATGTAAAACCCGTGTCATTATACTTTTTTTCTCTTCCTCCTTTGCAACTGCACTCCGGGCTTCGAGAGGCACTCCATTGTGTGACAATAAAGAATAATAAAGTTTTTGTCCCGTCCCCCCCTAAAGTGTTACAAGTTTCCTTTGGACAGCGCCCCCAACGCCCTTCCTCCTCCTCCTCCTCCTAAGCCACACCCTCTTTTCCCGAGAAACAGGTCCCTCCTTCAGCAAGCCTTCGGGAGCTCGGCGGCGCCTTCCACTGTCGAGACGCGGTACTGCACCTTGGTGTTGGTGATGGCGCCGTGCTTTTGGCGCAAGTGGAGGCGCAGCTGGCTTTTGTGGCGGAAGTGCAGGTTGCACTTTTCACACTGGAGGGGGGGAAAGAGGAGAAAAAGCGGAAAGGCATCAAGTCAGGGCTCTAAGAACAACAGGGATAAATTGTCTGGTCTGGTCTTTCTGTATGCAGCAGCAGCAGCGAGAACATTGGTAGCCAGTCATTGGAAAGGAAATTACAGTGGTGCCTCGCAAGACGAAATTAATCAGTTCCGCGAGTCATTTCGTCTAGCGGTTTTTTCGTCTTGCGAAGCAAGCCCATGATTAGCGGATTAGCGCTATTAGCGCTATTAGCGGCTATTAGCGGCTATTAAAGGCTTAAGGGATTAGCGGATTAGCTGCTAAAAGGCTATTAGCAGCTTAGCGCTTTAGAAAAAGGGGGTGTATATATATATATATATACACACAAAAATGTCTTGCGAAGCAAGCCCATAGAGAAATTTGTCCTGCGAAGCGCATTGAAAAACGGAAAACCCTTTCATCTAGCGGGTTTTCTGTCTTGCGAGGCATTCGTCTTGCGGGGCACCACTGTATATCCCAACAAAAGGGGAATGGTTAAGTAAACTATGTGAGTACCTGGAGTTAGCAAAACGGATGGATTTGATAAGGCATAAACCAAAAATTATAATTCAGAAACAATGGGAATGCTTAAACGAATATTTATACAAGCAGGGCTCAAATACGAAAGTTTGCTTGTGCCTAGACTAACCTTGTGAAGAATATAGAGAACATAAAGATTTGACTGATTATGAAAGAATCTAAGGGAGGGACATGATTGAAGAACAGATGTAAAGGTGATTAAGATAACTAAGAGATGTGCAGTGAATAAGGTGGAAGTCTTTTATAATATTTTAACTAAGATTTATACATTGTAATGTTTGAAGCATGAATTTGGTAATATTATTGGTTATGAAAAGTATTTTTCCCCCTTTTCTTTTGTCTTTTTTTTTTAGTTTGCATTTTGGAAAACATGTATATAAATGTGTTTACAGTGTTATGTCTTGTTCTTTGTTTTTCTTTTCTTGTAAAATTCAATAAAAATAAAAAATTTAAAAACAATAGGGATAAATGTTTAATGCATCTCTTTTAAGCTTTGTGTATAGATTTCTACATTAGTATAACTTTTAAGAAAATCACTTGTAATAAGATGAAGAAGGTTTAAACTTGAAATATTAAGAGTATAAGGTTTTAAGGATGTGCGCGAACAAGTATTAAACAATGGAACCAAGAGGGGGAGAGAAGTCGAGCAAAAATTATGGCTTAAAAATTTGTTGATGATGCTTTTGTTGTTATTTTTGGAAATTTAATAAAGTGTTATTTAAAAAATCAGGGCTCTAATAACAATAATAATAATTTATATGCCCCAGCCACTCTGGGCAGGCTCCCAACACAGTACAGTGCTACCACTGGATGTGGACGGGATCCGTTCCAGAGGTCTGGTCGGATCCTGAGGTTTCCGCAACCTTCCGCAAAACTTCTGCACATGCGCAGACCATTCTGATGCCCAGAACTGGACATAGTATTCCAAGTGTGGTCTGACCAAGGCAGAATAGAGGGGTGCTGTGGTCTAAACCACTGAGCCTCTTGGGCTTGCCGATCAGAAGGTTGCCAGTTCGAATCCCCACGACGGGGTGAGCTCCCGTTGCTCGGTCTCTGCTCCTGCCAACCTAGCAGTTCGACAGCACGTCAAAGTGCAAGTAGATAAATAGGTACCACTCCGGTGGGAAGGGAAACAGCGTTTCCGTGCGCTGCTCTGGTTTGCCAGAAGCGGCTTAGTCATGCTGGCCACATGACCCAGAAGCTGTACGCCAGCTCCCTCGGCCAGTAAAGCGAGATGAGCGCCGCAACCCCAGAGTCGGCCACGACTGGACCTAATGGTCAGGGGTCCCTTTACCTTTCAATAAGCAATGCTTTTTCTCTGTATTAAATTTAGTGCTTTCGATACACAAGTTTTATCTGCGTTACATGTGATTTATGCAGTATTTTTAAGATGCATACTTCTAAGTAGCAATGTGATTTTATACAGTATTTTATAATGTGCGTTTCTGCGCTGTACCTATTCATCTTATACGCGAATGGCCTGTGGCCTGAGAATTAATAAAACCACGACTTTTAAAGCCATCCAGGTTTTTGGCCACTGCTAGCTGCTAGGGGAAGGCACCAGCTTGGTGTAGCCTGGCTTACAAGATCCTAGAATTGTAGAATTGGAAGGGACCCCGTGGGAAATCTAGTCCAACCCCCTGCAATGCAGAAATCTCCACCATGGGGCATTCAGACACCACGACTTACATGGTAGGGCTTTTCCCCAGTGTGGATTCGCAGGTGACTCTTGAGGGTCTGCAGATGCCGGAATCGGGTCCCACAGATTTCGCACGGGTAGGGCTTCTCGCCGGTGTGTATCAGCACATGAGCTCTCAGGTGTGCTACCTGGTGAAAGGAATACAGGTGTCAAGAGGGGCAGTTCCCACGAGTTCATTTGGGGCGTCAAAAGAAACAGGATTAATAAGAAACAGCTCAGGCGACAAGGTTAAAAAAAAGAATGGGATTGCTTTAAAAACTACCTGACAAAATATGGTTCCAGTAACGATTCTTGGTTGTGTGCCTAGATTAACCTCACAGGAATAAGGGAATTTTCTTTTTATAAATGAATAGAGATTACTTAAATGTAAGAGAAGTGTTGAAGCCACAAAGAGTTAGAGGGAAGTCAATAAACATATAAGGGACTCAAACCAGTTTCGGGGAACAGAAAGAATGTGACTGTAAGGGGGGGGGGAGGAAAGAAGAAATATGAAGGTAACTTCTTTCTATGAATTTTGTGCGTAGAATATTCAAATTATGGTTTGTACTCCTTAAATAATTTTGTGTATTTGACAAATATCTTTTTCTTTTTACAATTTTCTTTTGTGTATTTTCTTTTCTTTTTAGTACACGTGGGTGTGAGGCTGAATTTATTCTCTTTTTTTGTAAATTTTAAAAATGCAATAAAGATTACGTTACAAAATTTAAAACAAAACAAAACACACACACAAAAGAAAGACCCCCTTTGGTGTTGGCAGCAGGGTTCCAGAAGGGCCAAATTCTCTCTCTCTCTCTCTTTTTAATAATCTTTATTAATTTAAATTACACGCATATACAAAGAATTTACAATCTCATACTACAAAAAGGAAATTAAAGAAAAAAGAATTAAGAAAAAAGAAAAGAAGAAAATACAGAAAAAAAGAAAAAAGAAAAAGCAGATTTACGTGCATTAAAAAAACTTAATCTTCCTAATTAATACTTAAATAAATACTTAAATAAAAAAGTCTTCTGACAAAACAAGTCTTCCAATCATTCTCACTGTACTGTTTATACTGTTGTTGTTTTTCCCGCACAGTTTTATATTCTTTAATACAGTCATACCTTGGGATGAATACGCTTCAGCTTAAATATTTTTGGGTAGCGCTCCGTGGCGACCTGGAAGTAACGGAGTGTGTTACTTCTGGGTTTCGCCACTCGTGCATGCGCAGACGCTCAAAATGATGTCATGCGCATGCGTGGAAGCGGAGAAACGCAACCCGCGCCTGCGCGTCTTACGTTCACTTCAGGATCCCGTTCACATCCCGAGGTACCACTGCATTGTTCCCGTCTACTCCACAAAGGGTATTTATGTTTACAAGTATCACTCAAGTTCTGCTAATACAGTGGTGCCCTGCAAGACGAATGCCTCGCAAGACGGAAAACCCGCTAGACGAAAGGGTTTTCCGTTTTGGAGGTGCTTCGCAAAACGAATTTGCTATGGGCTTGCTTCGCAAGACGAAAATGTCTTGCGATTCCTGGGGTTTTTCCCCCCTCCCCCCCTTTTCCCCAAGCCCCTAAGCCGCTTAACAGCTGTTTGCTAAACCGCTTAACAGCTGCTCGCTAAGCCGCTTAACCGCTGATCTAAGCCGCTTAACAGCTGATCTAAGCCGCTAATAGCCTTTTAGCAGCTAATCCACTAATCCCTTAAGCCTTTAATAGCCGCTAAACCACTAATAGCGCTAATAGCACTAATCCGCTAATGGGCTTGCTTCGCAAGACGAAAAAAACCGCAAGACGAAGAGACTCGCGGAACGGATTCTTTTCGTCTTGCGAGGCACCACTGTATGGCTAAATTCTCAATCCCGCCACCCAGGGAGTCCACAGAGTCATCTCCACCTATGAACTACCCACCTGGACAAACCTCGCCCCACAGGTCTCGCACTTGTAGGGCTTCTCTCCTGAGTGGATCCGCGTGTGGGTCTTCAGGTTAGCCGGCCGGTTGAACTGGGCCCCACAGATGCTGCAGCGATACGGCTTCTCGCCTGTCTCGACAAACAGAACGGAGCCTGTTTAGTGTCGCGGTATGAAGCAAAAGAAAGAAAAAAAGAGAAGGTGCTTCTATGAAAGTGTGTGTGGCCCACCTAGAAGGGAGGGCGCTGCTTTGGGTAAGGAATGGGGCCTGGGTGACTAGGGTGCCCCCTCACCTTCAAAACTCTCAGTGCCAAGGACCCAAATGCTTAAGAGCGCAATAGGAAGTCGCCTTATACCGAGCCAAACCATTGGCCCCTGCAGCTCAGTATTGTCAACACAGGCTGGCAGCATCTCCTAGCCCTGCCTGGAGATGCCATGGGGAGTTTAACCTGGGACCTTAATAATATAATAATTTATTACTTATACCCCGCCCACCTGGCTGGGTTTCCCCAGCCACTCTGGGCAGCTCCCAACAGAATATTAAAAGCACAATAAAACATCAAACATTAAAAACTTCCCTAAACAGGGATGCCTTCAGATGTCTTCTAAAAGTCAGATAGCTGTTTATTTCCTTGACATCAGATGGGAGGGCGTTCCACAGGGCGGGAGCCACCACCGAGAAGGCCCTCCTATCAGATGTCAAAGAGAAAAACAACTACCAGACTTTTAGAAGACATCTGAAGGCAGCCCTGTTTAGGGAAGCTTTTAATGTTTAACAGACTATTGTATTTTAATATTTTGTTGGAAGCCACCCAGAGTGGCTGGGGAAGCCCAGCCAGATGGGTGGGGTATTAATAATAATAATAATAATAATAATAATAATAATAATAATGTACCTGCATCCAGCGCAACCAAACCTACAGCGTACACAGATACTTAGACTGCGTACACGTTTTTCCACTACTAGGACACAGCTCAGCTCTCTGCGTACCCAGATTGCATACTCGTTAAAATGTTACATGTGAGCACCCCTTATGATTTCCCCAGAACAGGATAAAGGTTTGCCCCCATTTTACAGATGGGGAACGGAGGTTGCAAAGGCCAACCAGAGAGTCCATGGCCAAGGTGAGGTCATTTGAACTGGTGACTCCCCGGCTCAAAACTCGCTCGCTTAACTCAATGATACGGCCTGTCTCAGATCCTTCCGCTGCCACAGATCACAAAGTGCTTTACAAACAGAAACAGCTTTGTCCCTCGAGAAAGGGCACCTCAACCCTGTGCAGGGACACAAACTCCCACCGTCCTCAGACAATGGTCAGGGAAGGCGGGAATTGTGGCCCGCCATTAATCTGGAGGTTCCCATTCTCCCACTTTTGGTCCTCACTGAAGGTTTTTAGGGTTTAGTTTCATTTCAGCCAGACATACGGGGGGAAACGGAAGGTGGAACGGACTCCTTGAGGAGCTGGTGGACTCTTGTTTCTTGGAGGTGCTTTAGAAGTTGGACGGCCATCTGCCAGGGATACTATAGCTGAGATTCCTGCATTGCAGGGGGTCAGACTAGATGACCGCTTGAGGCCCCTTCCAACCCGGCAATCCTGCGGTTCCACGGCCCCAGGCCGCGCGGCTCCCTCGGCCTGACCGTCCACCATCCCGACAGACCTCTCCCCTGCCCCTGTGGCAGCCCGGAAGCGCCGTACCTGTGTGCACAGTTTTATGGCTGGCAAGGTTCCCTTTGTAGCGGAAGGAGGCCTGGCAACGGTCACACTTGTAGGGCTTGTCGCTGTGCATTTGGAGGGAGTGTCTCTTCAGCGACGCCTCTTCCGAAAAGCGGCAGTGGCACTCGTTGCAGAAAAAGGTTCCGTTCTCTGTCGGGGGAACCGAAGGAGGAAGAGGCGGCCGGGAGTCAGAGGAAGCGAAGCGCAACAGCTAAGCACACACAAACACACACACACAGGGGGGCTAGCTTGTGCAGACATTGCTGCTTGGGGGACGGGAAGATCCAGTGGGACCCTCAATTCCTCCTTCCTGGAAATCCTCATCCGCCAGAGACAACGTGGCCTAGTGCTTGTGCCGGACTTGGGTTTGAATCCCCATGAACTCGCTAGGTTTGACTTTTGGGGCCAGTCACTGCCTTCTCTCAGCCTAGCCTACCTCGTAGGGTTGTCGTTGTGGGGTTTAAAGGGAGGAGGCGGGAGCCATGTGCTCCACCTCGAGCTCCTCTGTAGGAATGATCGCTGGGTATGGAGCACACTCCCCCTCACAGATAAAACCACAGCTGTCTGAACATCTTGCCCTCTGTCCAACTTTTTGCGGTCTCAGTAGTTTGCCATGTCCTGTCTGTGACCTTTGTCTCCTTCGTCACACACTGTGCAAGGGGAAAATGACGTGGTGGAAACAGGTGCCAGAATAGCTTTGTACCACCCCACGATCTCGGGACTGGAAGATGTGCAAAGGTCGCAGCCTGAAATGTATCTGCCTGGGTTTGCGCATTGTGTCAATAAAAGGAGCCTCCACAGAGCTGGCTGGCAGCTTGCTTGCAGCTCACCTTGTGCACAGCTCACCTGCATTATCAACTCCTGCCTCATGTCCTTCACTCCTCGGAGGAGGAAAAGGTGAGATACAGATGAATTGGGTAAATGCAGGCACCAGCTTCTCCTGGCAGAGTGGGGCAAATGCCAGGAGACCCTGCCATTAATATAAAGCCCCATTGGCCCTGGTACCAGAGCTGATCCAGCTCAGTTTCTGGGGAGGGGGAAGGGGCGCCGTACAAAACTCCAGGCGTGCGGGTGGAGCAGAGGACCTCAGTGCTACATGCCAGAAGGTGGCGCACAATGTTGGATGCATGGCTTGACACTCTCCCCCACCGAAATCCAGGCCTTATCCTACAAAAGACACGTCTGGCCTCCGCAAGTAGGTTTGTACAGCACTATGTGATCCGAAAGGATGTGAAACGGCTTTGCCCACCCCTCCCCCACAAATAGAGATTCTGAACCAGATGTTGCTGGAGAAATACATTTTGGGTGGTGGTTGTTTTTTAAAATCAAATTTGAAAACTTTTCAGTCCAATTTCGGAGAATTTCAGAGCCTTTGGCTTTAGGTTTTTGGAACCTGAATTCGGGACGTTCTGAATTTCCGAATTCCGTCATGCAATATTTGGGTTGCGAGGATGAGACTCTGAAAGGGATGTGCGGCACAGGAATGATCCGATTCGGGAAACAAAACATTTGAATCTGGTTTGTTTTTTTAAGAGAGCTTTTTTTTTTAAAAAAAAACCAACCTTTGAATTGGGAAAGCCACCAAATCATTATCTGAACAGATTTCATTGGCAGAAGAGTGATTTCCTGCTTGCTACGTGTTGTATCTTATAAGGCCAGCGATCGGCTTCTGGGTACCTATATACTGTGTGCCCGTAGAGTGGGCAAGCAGGGGTAATGAGAGCGTTCAGGGAACAGGGAATCTGCTTTACGGTGAATCAGACCGTTGCTCCGTCTGATCCGCTATCGCCCACAATGCTCTCCAGGATTTCAGGCAGAGGGCACTCCCAGCCCTGCCTGGCAACGCCAACCAGGGACTGTACCCGCCGGGGCCTTCTGCAAGCCAAGCAGGTGTCCCAGCGCCAAGCTACGGAACTCCATTGCCGAAATAACCACGAAACGGATTGGTCTGGGCTTACCACAACTGGAGTCGGAGTATTCCGATTGCGTTTCTCCCATCTCTTCTCCGAAGTGTGAGCCGGGGGTATGAAGGCACATCTCAGAATGCTGGGGGGATTGCGAACCGCAGGAGCTGCACTTGGAAGAATGCAGGTACAAAGGCGACTGGTCGTCGCTGCCGCGAGGAGACCCATCTAGCGACCTAGGCAGAGCGGGTGGGGGAAGGAGTGTAAGCAACGTAGACAGAATCACAGAACTGTAGACCTGGGAGGGGGTCCCCCCGAGGGTCATTCAGTCCAACCCGCAGCAGTGCAAGGAATCCCAGCTAAAGAACCCCTTTGGCACATGGCCACCCGAGCCCTGCTTCATGGCAACCCCTGTTTCATCTCTCTTCCTTCTCTCACGACACAAGCAGAATTCGTGGACATCCAAAGTGTTGGAAGATTCAGAGTAAATAAAAGAAAGTCCTTCCCACGTGCTGTAAAGTTAAACTGTGGAACTCCCTCCCACAGGAGCCAGTGACAGCCAGACAGCTTTAAAAGAGGACTGGACAAATTCATGGAGTAGGGGGACTATCGGGGAGTAGATGGCGGCTTGGCTTCTAGCCACCATGACCATGCTGTGCCCCACACAGCTGGAGGCAGCAATGTTGCTGGATGTTGCTGGAAGCGTCAGGAGGGCAGAGGCTCTCGCACTCGGATCCTGCTAGCAGGCTTCGTGAGAACAGGATGCTGAGCAGATTGGGCCGTTGGCCTTATCCAACAGGCTCTTCTGATTCTTATTTGGGGGGAAATGGGATCCCACAGCTAATTCTCCCCTGGTCTCCTCACTGGCCCAAATAGGACTAATTTAGCCAGCTAGCCCTGCTGATCATCTAATGTTTATTGAATGGATTCTCCCTTTAAATTGATTTTTGAATTCATTGTTATTCACGTTTTATACTGTATTTTATGCTGGTTTTTTTGTTGCATCAATTAAGTGTTTTAAATTTGTTGTTAGATGCCCTGAGTCCGGTTTTCTGAACCGGGAAGGGCAGGATATAAATAAATTATTATTATTATTATTATTATTATTATTATTATTATTATTATTTTCAGAAAAGGCAGGCCTGCCTCTCATCCCTCTTTGCTCTGCCCGAAGCTGAGGGCTTCAGTGATGGGGAAGAGGGTGGAGAAAGCAAATGGAAGCTTGCCACCTCCTGCCACACTCAGTGGGCGAGCCCGTAAGCAGCCCCAAAAACCGGGAGCTTTTACCTGTTGACGATGTTGTTCAGCCTGCTGGCCTGAGGGATCGTCGAGTCCTCCCCGTTGACGCTCATCTTGGTGGGGGACTGAACATCCAAGCTCTCGGGCTCCATCGACTGCTGGCAGGTCAGGGAGGGGGCATAGGTGTGGGGGGAGAGGGTCCCCGCCTCGCCCTGCTCAGGGCCTTCCGGCTTGGCGCTCTGGTTGAGCGAGTTGAGCACGATGAACTTGTACTTTTTCCAGTTGCAAGCCTTGGGGTCGGTGGGGCTTTTGGCCGAGGGCGGCCCGCCGGGCCCTTGCCCGATGCAGGCGTTCTTGCTGCTGCTGGACTCAGTGGGCGAGTTGGGCTGGCAGTCCGACTTCTGCGGACTCTGGGGGCTGACCAGGACCTTGCGGTTCATGGGGGCATTGCTCGCCTCGAAGCGCTGGCTGATGTCGTCTTCGGCTGGGGACCTTTCCTCCTCCTTCCCTGCCTTGTCGCAGGGGAAGTAGGCGCTGTTACGGGCTACCAAGGGGGCGGCAGGCTTGGGGGCAGGGGCGCCGCTGTAGTGCACATCACTTTTGACCTCTTCGGCAGCAGCTTTCTTCGGGGAGTAGATGGCGGCCTGGCACATGCCGGGAGATACCTCGGTGACACTCCGGGCATAACCGGCAGCGCCCGTCCGGGATGCGCCGCACGGCAGCGCCCGCTCCCTCGGGAAAGGGTTGGCCCTGGAAATGTCCGACAGGGGCATCCTTGCTTCCCGCAGCTCGTCGTCTGAGAAAAGGTACCCGCCGACGGGCATGGGGCTGTATCCAGTGTAGGAGATGGGGGAGCCCGAAAGGCCACTGTACAAGCCGGGGACGAAGGCTCTTCCGTCGCAGATGGACCCGTTTCGCAGAGGCAGCCCGCTTTCGGAAACTTCCCTGCTGCTCCTGTATGCCATCATGTCTGGGTGGCTGGCCAGGCGGCCGCCCAGAAAGTCTTCCCGCTGAGTCTTCACGGCAGACATCATCTCTGTGTCACTGGACGTGGCGGGAAGGGATAGAAAGAGAGAGGGAAATGTTGGAATAATTGATAGATCATGGTCACAACAGGCAATTCCTTCTTCCTACATAAGAACACAGATAGAAGATACTGTTCTCTGCCCCAGCTGCAAGCAAGCATGTCTCCCCTGTATCTACAGCCACAGCAGGCGCTGTGACTCTCCAACAGTTTCATAGAATTGTAGACTTGGAAGGGACCCCGAGGATCATCTCGTCCAACCCGCTGCAAGGCAGGAATATTCAGCTGTCCCATATGAGGATCAAACCTGCAACCTTGGCATTAGCGCCATGCTGTAACCAACTGAGCTATCCATGCGCTAGTTTGACTTCACCCCCGAAGGCGCACTCTTCTTCCATTGTCTCCTGAGACAGATGGATGCCAACCAACCAACCAACATAAGAGGGTAAGATGAGCCTGCTGTATCAGGCCAATGGGGGCCCATCTAGTCCAGCATCCTGTTCTCATGGTGGCCAACCAGATACCCCAAAGGGAAACCCATGGGGAGGATCAGAGCACAACAACAGCACTCCCCATCTTCTGTGCTCTCCAGCAACAGACCTCTCTTCCTCCAGGAATTTGTCTCCTCCTCTTTCAAAGCCATCTAGATCAATGGCCACCACTGTCTCCTGTAGGAGCAAGTTCCATAGACAGAGAAAAGAAGAACTTTCGTTCTTCCAACATTCAGCTTCCGTGGATGTCCATGTTTGGGGCGAAGCCAGGGCTGGTGGTGGTAGAGCTAACACAGCAGACCCCTAACAGTGCGGACTGGTCAGGTTCTGCTGAACCTAGCAGTAGAAGGAGCTATGCTAAGAGCACACAACTTTTTCAAAAAATGCATAACCATGGACTGACCTCGCTGAGGTCAACCTGGGCCAACTCACCTGGTGTTGACCAGCCTCCGGCACGTATCTACCACGTGTTCCATCTGCAGGTAGAGAGCCGTGGTCATGACAGCCATGATGTTGCTTTCCCGCAGGTTGAGACGGGAGGTGTACATGAACTCAAGGAGGATGCCGAAGCCTTCGGGGTTGATCTCTGGGTCCAAGTTGATGACGTTCAAATTGCACTTCAGCTGATCGGTGAAAATGCTGTAGAAAAGGCCACTGGGATGAAGAGAAGAAGAAAAAACAGAAGTGGAGAAGTGTTTATTTATTCGTTTTACAGCCCACCTATCTTCCAAGCAGCTCAAGGTACATGGCTCTTACTCAGAAGAATTGCAGAGCATAGCCAAGAAGCCATTGATAGCCCTCTGCTCCATCAATTAGCCTCCAGCCATCCCAGTCAGTGGCTGTCCAGTGGCAGAGAGTTCCACAGTTAACTATGAGCTGTGTGAAGAAGGGACTTCCTTTTATCAGCCCTGAATCTCCCGGCACTCAGCTTCGGGGGACGTTGGCGAGTCCTGGGGTCGTTCTCCTCACCTGCAGGCCATCAGGACTGTTTTGTGGGCTCGGAACTGTTCCCGGTTGACGATGATCACCACGTCCGTCAGGATATCCCTGCTCCTGAGGCGGTTGAGATTGAGGAGGACGTCGCTCGCGTGTCGGGTGAACTGGATGCAACTGTCTGCCGGTGAAGCCATCTTGGGTCTGTCCTGTCGGCGTGCAGAAGAAGGGAGCAAAGGCGGAAATTATTACGAGCATTGCAAAGAGGTCCTGGCTGCAGGTGGTCCTGGGTGGAGATTTATGGGGTCAGAGGGGCTCTTCATTTCAGCAGGGTGAGCTCATCTATAGAACACACGCCTGAGGCTCTAGTCAAGACTTCCTCAATCAGCCCCATACACTCCAAACACAGGGTTAGGCCTGTTTGACTCCCACCTCAAAGCTGTTGTGAAGGAGCGGCAGCCCATAGAGAAACAGCCTGCTAGATATTACCAGCAGTGCATGGGACCTGAAAGAGGAGCCTCCATAGCCACAGACAGTATACCTCTGACTAACATAAATTGCAAGTGAACTGGTGGAACTGCAACCCACCTCCATGCCCTGCTTCTAAGCTCCCAAAAACACCTGGAAAGTGAAGCTTTAGCTGGTTGGGACTGGCCTGATCTAGAAAAGGCCACCCCAAACTGGAAAGATGCCATGCCAGGCTGGCAGTGACTGGGAGCTGAACGATTTCACTGGTGAAAATTCCTTAGAGCGGATTTTTTTTCTGCCTAAGGAGGATTGTCAGCTTATTTCATCTGCCCCAGAAATTTCTTCGAAAGCTCGTTTTGAATTTTTAGGGCCGGATGGCTGAATGCTGGCGATTGTCCCCGTTGCCTTTTAATTGCACTTTGAAACCATCTTTTAAAATTATTTCAAAGTGCATCATGGTGGGTCTGATTTGCCGTTTCTGGTTTTGACTCTGCGAAAGCTGCTCTGAGGCCCCAGGGGGGTCACAAACATGGGCAAGCATTTACGGTAAACCAAAACACCAAGATGTAGAGATTGCAAAGTACCATATTTTTTGCTCCATAAGACGCTCTTTTTCCCTCCTAAAAAGTAAGGGGAAATGTGTGTGCGTCTTATGGAGCGAATGCAGGCTGCGCAGCTATCCCAGAAGCCAGAACAGCAAGAGGGATTGCTGCTTTCACTGCACAGCGATCCCTCTTGCTGTTCTGGCCTCTGAGATTCAGAATATTTTATTTCTTGTTTTCCTCCTCCAAAAACTAGGTGCGTCTTGTGGTTTGGTGCATCTTATAGAGCGAAAAATACGGTAATTCCCTCCCGAAGAGGGGCAGGTGGAAGGAAACCTTTGACACCCGACTGCGGGAGGGCAGCCTCCACCAAACCCACCCACTCGGTTCCCATCAGCAAGGGAAGGAGGATGCCACTTGTGTTTTTATTTCCTTAAATCAAGCCAGACGCCCTCCTGGAAAACACTTCCAGCTGAGCCGGCTGCAATATTCCATTCGACACACTTGAAGGAATGAGGCAAGCAATTACGGAGCCTTACCTCCTGCTTCAATTCACAGTCGAAGGGTTTCTTTCAGACCTGCACAGACAAAACACAAAAACACAAAGAACCTCGTAAGTATATATGTATCAGCAGAGCCTGCATGATTGAGCCAGTGGTCCATTTAGTCTAGCATTCTGTTCTTACAGTGGCCAACCAGAGGCCCCAACGGGAAAACCGCAAGCATTCATATAATTATCACTCATTGTGTTTATATTCCGCCTTTCTCCTAAGCTGGGATTCAAGGCGGCTCCTGACATTTAAAAACAACATTATAAAAAGCAAAGTAAAGAATGCAAGCTGGTTAAAAACAATAATTAAAATACACCAGGACACATTGAGAACCAGCAATTAAAAATACAGTTTGCCCCGACAGCAGCCCAGCGGTCAGCAATGTCTGCACCTTAGTCTCCAAAGGCCTTTCTGAAACCAGGAGGATAACAAAGAGGGAGCCAGGCTGACCTCTCTTGGGAGTGAATTCGTAGGATCATAGAGTTGGAGGGACCCCAAGGAATCTCCTTCCTTGTAATCATAGAGTTGGAAGGGACCCAAAGCACAGTCAGTGCCACAATATGGGAGCAGCCACAGAAAAGGCTCTGTCTAGGTCACCACCAGCTGTGCTTCGGATGTTGATGAGACTAAGGGAACTCAGCGAGACCGAGAGAAGATGCTCCCCCAGGGATCTCAACATCTGGGCAGGTTCATAATGGGAGATGTGATCTTTCAGGTAGCTTGGACACTTTGAATTGTGCCCAGAAACAGAGTGAAGTTGTTTTAACAAGGGAGTGACATGTTCCCTTTGTCTGGCAACATTCAGCAGTCTGGAATTGCGGTCAACAACAACAACAGCAACAACAATTATAAGCTGCCCATCTGACTGGATTGTCCCTGGCCACTCTGGGTGGCTCCTAACAAAATATTAAAAACAAAACAAAACTACAGTGCTAGCCAGGTATTAACATGACGGAGACCCAAGTGGTCAATGCTTTTTTTATATAGTATAGTGTGAAGGTTATAACTCCACTGAAGATGCTCAGTGCATGACCAGTAGTCTTCTTTCACCTACTCTGCCCCAAAGGCCTTACAAAGGCACTTGGACCACAAAATCAGGGTGGGGTTTTTCAGAGCAGCAACAAAACCCAACACACACTGCAAAACTCCCTCCCATGACCCTTTCCCAAACGTCACAAGTCACACAACAGATGTGTGGTTGTTGTTTTCTAAAAAAATAATAATAGAGGTGTTGGGCTCTTACACAAAAAGCACAGAAGAATCTTGTGGCACCACAAATTTATCATGGCATAAAGCTCCCATGGACTCGAGCCTATGTCGTCAGATACCCGGTGCGAAATCTTAGGTGGCCGGTATCTAAAAGGAGAATATTGAAAGGCGGGAGTTGAATGGCAATGGAATGCAAGGATTACAGTTGGTGAATATTACAGTTTAAATATAGTTTCGCTGCAATAGATGCAGTCTGCACTTCTAGCGCCTCTCCCGATTCAGATGGGATAAAGAGATGGAGCCGAGTGCGAACCATATATTGATGACACTTCACTCCGGACCTCCTGATGGCAACTCCCAGATGTCAAGACAGCAAAGGGAACAAAATGCGGAACCCTGTGGGAAACCATAGGACAATTCCTGTGGTGCCAACAATAGCTTCCCATCAATAGTCACCTTCAAATATGTCAAGAGCTGTCACATGGGAGATTGATTGTTTTCTGCGGACTCCTTTGGAAGGTGGGGGACTCTCCTTCCTTGGAGACTGTTAAGCAGAGGTTGGATGGCCATCTGTCATGTAAATTGCATCCAGCTGAGATCCCTGCATTGCAGGGGGTTGGACTAGATGACCCTTGAGGGTCCCTACAATTCTCTGATACTCAGGGATGGGAATGGAGGTGGAACCAAAAGCATCCCACGCGTTATTATTTTGTAATGCCACAGTTCTTTCTTTTAAATCTAGCCGAGGACAGATTCCCCTGTCTTCCCAGCGTTGCATTTTGAAATCTCAATAAAAACCACACTGTAAAAAAAATCATAAATCTCTGTTATGTGGCTCTTGTGATCTGGCCCATAAAAACACTCCCACACCCACAAAGGAAAAACAGTGTGGGACGTGTGGCGCTGAATTGCAATGCAGCATCTAATTGCCAGCGTAAAAAAATGTGTGCCATTACGATTCCATTTTGGAGACATGAAAGGGAGTGCAGCCCCTCCACAAAGCCGCCTGGAATCTTGCATAATTGCCGCTTCAGATTTTGAAGGCTCGGGGGAGAGCCTCTCTTGACAACACAGCTCGTCTCAAGCCATCAAGCTTGAAGAGGGAGTGTCAGGGGCGCGTTGCGGCTGTGATGACACAAGACGCAGGGAGCTACCGGCAGCTAGAACAGGCGTGCCAGCGCCTAACATCTGGGCTCATTAGCTGCCAGACCAAATCCAAGGTGTTACTCTTGGGAGAAGTTACCTGTGAGATTGCTTCATCCCAGATGTGCCCACTTGATCTCTTCAATCAGTAGAACGGGCAGCCCAGGTGCCAAATCACATCTGTTCTGCGTGTGTAAGAACTCAATGTTTGAGTGTGACAGTGCCTGTACTTTGGAATTCCCTGCCTATGGATATCAGTGTATTCTTTTCAAGCCCATCCTGATGCTTAGAAACTTGATGTGAGTTTTAACCTGTTTCAGCATTTTAACTTTTTGTATGTTTTCGAGGTACTGCGGTACTTTTTCCTTGATTTTCCCGTTTTATCTTTTCGTAAACTGCTCTGAGGATTTGGTTTCTTAAAAAAAAAACCCATCAAGCATTGTATGACTCCCATGAAATAAATAAATGGACAGCAACAAAACCAAGAGGGCCAATTGCTCTGCCTCCAGATTCCTGCGCTCAAGCGGGAAAACGTTTGAGATTTTAAAAAATCAACGTTTTTATTAGGAATTTTTAAAAACAAATAACGAGTCTAGTATAGCGAAAACATCAATCATGTTGCAAAAAGATTCGCCACAATTGCAAACAAATATTGCATAGGAGCTGATAAGGTATTTTGGAAACGGTTTGTGGAAGATTGAACAATAAAATCTTGCTGGGGGCCTGCAAAGTTTAGCAACTCCTGCAAAGTTGGCAGGAGTGATGCCTTGTGAACGGTACCCCATGAACATGCAAGCACCCTTTCCGAACTCCTCATTCCTCCTTCAGTTTCTAAAGGGAACCAACCCCCCCTTTCCTGCTCATAGCCTACTCCTGCTTTGCTAAAATGTGCACAACATTGCTCCAGTCGCCCATCCATATGCCCTCATCACCACCTGTTTGTGGTCAACCCAGAGGCGTCTTGGGTTTTCTTGATCTCTCGACCAGAGTTTCCACTTTTAATAGTTGGGTTGTTTTACTGAGATTGTTTTATAGCGCGTTTTAATTACGGGTGATATAATGTTTGTGTAATTGGCGGCTACACTTTGTAAACCACTCAGAAGCCTATTTGGGCATGAAACGATATATGAATTAAATTATCGTCATCATCTGGTTGGCAGCTGCGGGACAAAAGGCTACTGGCCTCAATAAGCCTTCTGTTCTGATTTGCAGATCTTTCTCCTTTCCCCCCTTGCTTAAATCAGCTGCACCGAAGGCTGGGGCAGGTCACAAACTCCCAGTTATATACCCATTTGGATGTCTGTCAGAGCTTCTTGTTAAAAGCCATCAAGGAAAGCTGTGATTCACTAGTTAGGGATTGGAACTATATTTTGCTATTTCTGACCAGCCTGTTTCCTATACCAAAAGGAAGAAGAGAAAGCACGTTGACCATTAACTCTCCATACCAGATCTCACTTTCAGATGCAGAGAAAGCCCTTTCCGTGCATCTCCAACTCAGCTGCCATTCTCCACTTTAAAACAAAAACCGCTACGCTAAAATTCATCATCATCGCGCTTGCCCTCGTCAGAAAGATTCACACTAAAATTGTAACCACCTTTCTCTCCGCAAGAGGGCAGCCTTGCATGAGAAATACACCCAAGTCCCATCTTGCAGTTCCTTTTATTGAAGGAATTTAGATCACAAGCCAGCCTTGCAATCATTTACCAGCTACCCACTTATACAGCTGGCACAACAGAACGGCTACACACAGAATGGAAAGCTACCGGATCCAATCATCCAATCGCCTGCCTACCTGCTCCACACAATGTCCCGGCCTTCCCTAAGCTGCAAATCCTTACACCAACAGAAGCTGGCCCAATAAAAGATAAGGCATCAAGATCTCCCAATGTTTCGGGGAAAGAGGATAAAAAAACGCTCATGCAATTTCTCACCATGCACAAAAGAAATCCAGACTCCTATAGGGAAATCGTAGGACTGTGTCCACAATTTAAGAAGGATGTTGGCGAGCTGGAATGTGTGCAGAGGAGGACAACCAAGATGATCAAGGGTCGGGAAACCAAGCCTGATGAGGAACGGTTGAGGGAGTTGGGGATGAGGGAGTTGAGACTAAGAGGAGAAAAGATAGCCGCCTTCAAATATCTGAAGGGCTGCCACATAATAATAATAATTTTTTATTTATACCCCACCCTTCCCAGTTCAAAAACCGGGCTCAGGGCGGCTAACGACAAATTTAAAACACTTAATTATAAAAGCAGCATAAAAGACAGTATAAAAACATGAATAACAATAAAAATCAAAAATCAATTAGATAATCCCCAGGGCTAGCTGGCTGAATTGGTCCTACTTGGGCCAGCGAGGAGGCCAGGGGAGAATTAGCTGTGGGGTCTCAGAGCGGGTGAAGGGGAGGGGGAGGGAAGAGAAGGGAAATAAAAGATCAGGCTGAATTCAAATTAAAGGCCAGGCGGAATAGCTCTGTCTTACAGGCCCGACGGAAGGAGGTTAAATCCTGCAGGGCCCTGGCCTCATGGGACAGAGCATTCCACCAGGTCGGAGCCATCACTGAAAAGGCCCTGGCCCTGGTGGAGGCTAGTCTGACTTCCTTAGGGCCTGGGACCTCTAAACTGTGGTTATTCATGGACCTTAAGGTCCTCTGCGGGGCAGACCAGGAGAGGTGGTCCCATAGATACGGTCCCATAGATATGGAAGGTAGAGCAGGAGCCAAGTTACAAGTCAGGAGATTCCAACTAAACATTGGGGAGAGCTTTCTGAGGCATTGGAACAGAATTCCTCAGAAGGCTGTGGACTCTCCTTCCTTGGAGGTTTTCAAGCAGAGGTTGCGTGGCCATCTGTCATGGATTCTCTGGCTGTGGTTCCTGCATTGCAGGGGGTCAGACTAGATGATGCCTGGTGTCTCTTCCAACTCTGCCTTTGGACAGTATCTGGAAAGCAATTCCATCACCCCCAAACACCCTTCATTGTCCCACTTTTCGAAGGCAGAATCACCTCTGCTGCATTTAGGTTCTTTTTCATAGAATTGGAAGGGACCCAAAAGGTCACTGGGTTCAAGGCCTTGCAGGGAAGGAATTTTTAACTGCATTCCGTACTGTTTCATTTCAGTTGCAAGGCACGCCCTTGCCAAAAAAAGGTGGTTTTTATCTTTAAAGTATATTTCTTATGCTTCAGCACCACCAATGCCTGGAAGCTTTTAATATAACATTTTTGAATTGTGTTAATTGTTTTGATGGATTTGCTGTCGCCGTTTGCTTTGTCTATATGCTGTTCGGCTTGATAGTTCAGCGGCTGCAATGAGTTGTTGTTCCCTAATGCTACTGCGATCATTCTGAGCTCCCTTTTTGCCCAACATTTGTTGCTGGGAAAGCAAAATGCAAATGTCAAAGCAAATCCGAAGGGAATCTGGTATCCCTCAGAAGGAACCCAGCCACAGTTGTGAGGCTCCCCGCCCCCCCGAAGCAGATCTGCAATGGCAAACAAGTCTCCCAGAAGGACAACTTATAGGCCTTCTGCACAACGTGGCCATAGGAGTAGCAGGTGCTCTCCTGTCTGCTTTCGGCTCGCCCAAGGCGATGCTGAACTCTTAAAGCTCTGGCAAACGCAGGAAGGTAGGAAACTGCTTTAGACAGAGCCATAGTGCTGGTCTGGCTAGCTCAGCATTTCCCACACTGACTGGCAGCACCTTCTCTCCAGGGTTTCAAGGCAGATATCCTAGGGACGGAAGGAGACCTTCTGCCAGCTGCTCTGTCATTGAGCTATGGCTGTTCCAACGTTAGAAACTCAGGTATATAACCTAGGCGCTGAATGGCACCTTGAATCTAGATTGCGGTTGCCAACACAGAATGTCCGTTTGCCCAGGGGTTGGACTAAATGGCCTTTGGGATCCCCTAGACTGGTGACTGGGAGCTGCCACCGGGACCACATTAACACCAGCCCTCAGAGATCTGCATTGGCTCCCAGTACGTTTCCGAGCACAATTCAAAGTGTTGGTGTTGACCTTTAAAGCCCTAAACAGCCTCGGTCCTGAATATCTGAAGGAGCATCTCCACCCCCATCGTTCAGCCTGGACAGTGAGGTCCAGCGCCGAGGGCCTTCTGGCGATTCCCTCCCTGTGAGAAGTGAGGTTACAGGGAACCAGGCAGAGGGCCTTCTCGCTTGTGGCGCCCGCCCTGTGGAATGCCCACCCTTCAAATGTGAAGGAAATAAGCAGCTATCTTATCTTTAAAAGACATCTGAATGGGACCTGCACCGGTAGCAAAACGCGCCTGGCGCCTGGCTAATTTCGGACACTGGCACTGTTCCTGGTGCTCATGAACTCTATGCAAGGCAATTGGATCCCAAACTGGAGTTCTGCAGCAAGCAGATTGATGCAGAAAGAGTTCTCGGAAGAGGGGAAATTTGGAAGTCACTGATCCTCGCCACAGCTTTTCTCGCAATGAGCAAAGATGCTTGCTGGGTTTCCCCCCTCCTGGTGGAGGGACCTGAGAGGCCTTCCTGCTCTCACTTCCCAAGTCAGCCGTCCCTGTCTGCTGTCTAAGACAAGCCACCTGAGATTAGACAGCAGCAGCGAGAGGAAAATGGAGGTGGGGGCGACGAGAATGGAGGCCAACCACGGCTCTGAGCATCGAAACTCCTTAGTCAGTGCAGATCAAAGAGACTTTGATTCTGCCAGCTTCCTCCCCTCCTGTATTGTGCGCCTAAGAGGTTACCACACTGAGCATTTTGTTCCAAGCTCCTGTCTGATCCAGTTTCCTGCCAGAGCAGACACAAATGCTTCTAGGAAACACAATGGCAGAGAAAGGGGGCAGGTTTGTTAGCCTGTAACCAGGAAAACAAAAAGCCAGACACACACACGCACGCGGTCTCCACTCAGAGTTGCCGAAAGGAGAAGACTAGGGAGGTGGGAAGCCCTTTTTTGGCGACGACTCAGGTAAGGAGGCCTGCAACTTTGTACGATGTCCTCCTTCCTCCACTCTTCAAAGCGTTAGGAAGGTGAGGAGAGGATGCTGGATTAGGCCAGCGGCCCCATCTCATCTACCATCTTGTTCTCGCAGCAGCCAGCCAGATTCCTGAAGGAAACCCGCAAGCAGGATTCGAACACAACACCCCTCTTGTGGCTTCCAGCAGCTGGCGTTCAGAATCATTTGCTGCCTCCAACTGTGGAGGGCAGAGCATTGCCATTGTGGCTAGTAGCCACCCTCCATGAATTTGTCCAGTCCTCTTTTAAAGCCACTCTTGTGGGAGGGAGTTCCGTAGGCTAACTATGTGCTTCACGAATAAGTCATTTCATCCAGCCATCCAGAATCTTCCAACGTTCAGCTTCATTAGATGTCTACAAGTTCTAGGCTTAGTGTTAAAAGGGCGCCGTCTCTGGCGGCAATCACTGCCCCCTGTGGCAGTGAGTTCCACAGTTTAACTCTGCGCCGGGTGAAGAAGGAGCTTCGTTCTAAAAACATCACAACCCTGCTCAGCGGTGGGGCACGTTTTACTAAATCCATGCGCTGCTTTTCAACTCAGCAGACCCACAAACCAGCTGACCATGAACACAAACAGTAATACAGAAAATTACAAATGTATGCTGGCCATGCAAAACCATTACGAGAAGGTTGTATGCAAGACAACCCCAGGTTGAATTTCCAGCATTGTCAGTTAAAGCGATCTGAACACAGGAACATAGGAAGCCACTGGGCCATTGAGCTCAGTACTGTCAGCCCTGACTTACAGCTGCTCTACGTGGTTTCAGGCGCAGAATTTTCCCAGACCTACCCAGAGATGCTGAGGATTCGAAGCTGGGACATTCTGTTTGCAAAGTGCATGCTCTGCTACTGAGCTATGGTGCTTCTTCTCACAAAGGTGCAGTCGACGTAAGGTATACTTGAATTTAGCAGTAGATCTCCCTGCAAGGATTTCCGACTCAAGCCCGTTCTCCTGGGCCAAGGTGCTCACCCCTACATAACACCAAACCCCTGTGTTGCAAACTTAACACAACAAACAGCAACACGAAGACCAGTATACTAGATAGCACTGCAATTCTTATTGCATAATATACATGATTTGGTACATCAAAAACAAAACGTGTACACTTGTAAATTCTCTAATATATTTGTAACCAAATGAACTGTCAATCTTTGGAAGTCCGTAGAAGTATAATAAGTCCATGGTTGAAACAAAGTAATAGATGCTATCCCGTGGGCTAAGCGGTAAAACTTTTTTTAGGTGTTCATGGTGCCGAAGTAGTAAGTGAATAACAATGTAGGACAGTGATCCCGGAGAATCTGACTGTTTCGAAGGAATCTTCTTCAGAACAACCCATAGATTAGAAAAATGCACAAGCAGCAGCGGGCATGAGAATATGTAACCACTGCTCACCCCGACATGCCCAGAACTTGCCAACACTCCCTCCTTTCTTCCTGGCACCCCATATCCGTCCGTCCCTTATCACACAGGCTGCCTGACTCACGCACAGACACACTCTCTTTTCGTGCACAAAATGTTTGAGTTGCTGCTGCTTTCCCAAAGGCCAATTCCCGTATGCAAGAAAATTAGTCTCCCCCTATACACACACCTATAAAAGATCTGATAACAGGTCTGGAAACCAAGCCTGATGAGGAACGGTTGAGGGAGTTGGGTTTGTTTATCCGAGAGGAGGAGAGGGGAAATGAGAGCCAGGATCCAAACCAATGAATTCCAATGACAGGAAAGGAGATTGAAACTAAACTTCGGAAAGAAGTTTCTGGAGGTAATAACTGTTGGATTCCGCGATTTCACAAACACCTTCCTCCTCTGCCAGTTTGCAGGGATCAGTGATCCTCCCGGTTGGATTTCAACCAGGGATGGAAGCTCAGACTCAAATGTTCTGACAAACAGGATCAGCTCTGGAGCTGGGTTCAGATCCTGGCTCGCTTACGCAGGGGTGCCAGCTGGCTGGTCCTGGGGAAAGTATGATCACTACGTCGCAGCTGCCAGCCGCAGAAGGGAAACCTCAGCAGAGAGGATGAACTAAGGGTTAGAGTCCATGGGGATTTCCTTACAGATCAGGCAGGCTAGTTAATTATAGAAGAAGAAGAAGAAGAAGAAGAAGAAGAAGAAGAAGAAGAAGAAGAGGAGGAGGAGGAGGAGGAGGAGGAGGAGGAGGAGTAGTAGTAGTTTGGATTTGATATCCCGCTTTATCAATACTCTAAGGAGTCTCAAAGCAGCTAACAATCTCCTTTCCCTTCCTCCCCAACAAAAAACACTCTGTGAGGTGAGTGAGGCCGAGAGACTTCAGAGAAGTGTGACTGGCCCAAGGTCACCCAGCAGCTGCAGGTGGAGGAGCGGGGAATCGAACCCGGTTCACCAGATTACAAGACTACCGCTCTTAACCACTACACCGCACTGGCTCTCATTTTATACAATAATCAATGGGCACTCTGGGGCAGGGACCGGGGGGGGGGGGGGCTAAGAGGCAAGAGGGAGGCAAGGGGACACTAGAGGTGTAAATGACTGCCAGACCATCTTCAGAAGCAGCCCCAAATATAACACGTTGCCATAATCTAACCTAGAGGTTACAGGAGCGTAGACAACAGAAGTTTGGCAATCGTCACCTAAAGGGTGCCCCATTCCCCATCCCTGGGCTCAACAAAGGGTTGGATCCAGACTTAAGTTATGCTTAGAGGAGACCCAATGAAATTGATTAGATTTCCCCTCAATTACAGTGGATCTGCTAACAAATTTACTAAGGTCTTCAGAAGAGGAGAATTTCTTAACGCCTCTGGTTTATTTGGGGCACTTGACTTACAGACGCATAGCAGACCCTCCTGATATTTCACCTGTCCCTCCCCCAGAAAGGGAAAATGGTAGTAGCATTGCCACCGAGAATATTTTGATGGGGTGGGGACCTTGGACCCATATTGGGGCTATCACACAAAGTTATAAAGACCCCCGAGCAAATCAGAAGTTGCCTATCTTAAAATTTTCACTGTTGTTAATTTTGCACTGCGGTCATTTTATTGCTTTGTCTTTTAACGAAAACCGCTTTGAGGTTTTCTTTGCAATCAAGCAGGGTATAAATTTACTGAAATGGGTAAATAAAATCAAGCTTTGTGTTGGGTGGCTAAGTTTCGTGAGAATCGTTTGATGAATGAATCAAGAGCGCAGAAAATAAATCAGTAACCATAACATGCAAGAGGTTTTAATAATAATAATAATAATAATAATAATAATAATAATAATAATAGTTTTTATGCCCACAATGACTAAGAGAACAGATTAGAAGTGATGGGGGGGGGACCTGCAAACAGAGTTTTTATAGAACCTGCCACTGGGAGAGCGAGAGCGAGAGTGAAAACAGGACTCCGTGGCCGTAACCACTTCCCCAAAGGCATCTTTTTCTTCACCCCCCCACCCGCTCTCTTGCCTCCCCAGTAACCACAAGTGATACTGACCCAAAAAACAAAGTGAAAGTTCGTGGGAGACGAAGGAGGAAGAGTAAACAAGCTTCTCGCACGCGGACCACCGTGCAAAAACCAGTGTTGCATTTCACTCCAACCAGCTCAGACGTTGCTAATGGGATTTCTTCCAGTGCAGAGCTAGCCTTTGCCAAGCCGGTGCCCTCCAGATGTTCCAGATAAAACACCTGGAGCATGCTGGCTTGGCCAAAGACAACACAGAGCCAACCTTGATGGGCCCAGTTCTGAACTGGCTCAGTACTTGCAAGGTGGAAAGCATTGTTCAGTTTTCCAAGGGTTCTTCTGCACACAGAGACTTCAGTTCAACATGAGCAACACAAAAACCCATTAATCCAGCCTATCAAGCACACAGAAAGTCCATTCATTTCAATGGGAGAGCTAAACACGCGTTTCCTGAAACTGAAATGGCTGAAATCCTAGGATCGGGTTTTTTCCTGATTGACTGGTATTTTGGTTTGTTTGGTTTTTTAAAAAAAGTCAACTCTGATGTGCCCTGCTGGCTTTCCAGTTACCAGCACCTGAACTCCAAATTCAAGTCTCAAAACTGACCCCAGGCCCCCACCAATTAACACCCCCACTCACCTCTTCACACCTTTGCAGAACTCAAAAAGTTTTCTTAAAATTAAGCTACAGCTCTTGGCATCCTTTAGTTTGGGAAGCTGAAACTTCATCCACTGTGTTGCGCAAACCCCATTGAAATGAGAAGTTGTGCAAGGCAGGCAAAACAGTGGGTGTTGACATATATGGGGAGACCTACTCCAACGAGCAGTTCTCTTGCTGCTGCCCCCAAATCATTGGACTTCTGGTATCACAGAATTGTCAAATTGGATTACCCTCCAAGGTAATCTAGTCTACCGCCACGCGGTATCCCTTACAGGTGGCCATCCAAGCTCTGCTTAAAAACCTCCAACGACGGAGGAACCACCAGCCATCTTTCCACTCTCAAACAGCTCCTACTCTCAAAATGTTTAGTCGGAATCTCACTTTCTTGTAATCTGAATCCATCGGTTTGAGCCCTACCCTCGGAGCAGGAGAAGACAAGCTTGTTCCTTTGCCGACCTTGCGCCCTCCATAGATTGGACTACAACTCCCATCAACCTCCCACAGGGGCTGATGGGAGTTGTTGTCCAGTACCTGGAAGGCACCAGGTGGGCTTCGCCTAGGTTAAGGGGCCGTGCTTTGAGCCGGGAACCCACCGGTGCAAATAAAGCTATCGTTCTTCCAGAAACCTATCTGGAAGAGGTCACCAGGATGATGAAGGCAGATTTTAACCAAACCAGGTGATCTTTGCGCAGCCAAGAGTCATCAGAAGACCCAACACTCAGGCGATAAAGATGTATTTCCTTTTACAGGTTGTCTGACAAACTTCCCTGAGATGAAACAAAATAAAAAAATCCCTTCCAGTAGCACCTTAGAGACCAACAAAGTTTGTTATTGGTATCCGATTTGGAACCAAAGGTAATCCTGAGAGTTGATGGACCCGTTCCCTGGTCAAGTTCTGCACTTTTCCCCCTACCTATATGAAAAGACCTTCTACTTGAGAGTAGTTGCCCATCCATTCAGCTGGATAAATGTCAGTTATTGGTCCAGTTTCTCTCTCTTTTCAAACAGATTGCCTCAATTTACTCTGAAGCAAGCTTGGACACCGCCCCCCCTCTAAGGGTTGAAGGCAGACTGTACTTTGTATTCCTCCTTTAAATCTCTCCCTGCGGCGTCGCAAACAATAATTAAAACAATTTTTTTAAAAAAACAAACAAACCTCCGATCAAGCCTCTCTTTGTATTTTGATTTGATGGAAGTGGAAAAACACCAGCCTTGTACTAGATGGTAAGGAGGTTTCTCCCACTGCCAAACACTAGTGTGTCAAACCCTGGAGCTTCCTGGTTTGGTTTTAAGACCTAGGAGCGAGGAACCTGCAGTTTCTCAGATGATGCTAGACTCCAACACCTGCCTGTCAGTCAGCCTGAGGATGGCCAACGACCATGAGGAGAAGCCAGAGACCATCTAGACTGCCGCAGGTCCCCCATTCCTATTTTAGACCCTGCAAAACTCCTTTCTATTGCTCATATGCACAGTTTAAATGTGGGGCAGAATCACATGTAAGAACATAAGGAGAGCCTGTCTGGGTCAGGCCTAGAATCCAGTATCCTGTTCTCACAGTGGCCAACCAAATGCGTTTCTGGGGAAACCCACAAGCACACGAGCAACCCTCTCCCCTTCTGTGTCTCTAGTACCTGACATACAGAAGCCCATATTCAGACTCCCTGCTCTGCCCGTGGTTTTGAAGCCTCAGTTTCCCCATCTGCAAAATGGGCATGGGGTTATTTTAAACTCATGTTTTAATTTATTAGATTTCGATACAGCCCTTTGTCTGAGGGTCACAGGGCGGGCTTGCTGGTGGGCAGAGACGATTCAAAGCCCAAAAGAAAACTCCGCAAACAAACCCTAGGCCTTTTGCAAAGCATTGTGAAAGTTGGGCAAATGCTGTTTTATATAAGAGGCAGCACGTCACCCACAGCACAAGGGCAAACCCCAACAGCGTTCTCTACATTTCACAGCACCCACAACCATGGTTATTTTGCAATATGGTACGCACACCCCACAGATTTGCCAAATAGGGGGCAGGTTGGAGGGGGGGAGGGGAGAGCGCTCCTCCTCCGCTATTCCACACTTAACCACCAGGGGTCAATCTTGCCCCACACACAAACATACCGATTTAAATCAGAAGTCTCTCCCCCCCCCCCATTCCAACTCACAACAAAGTTTTCCCACCCCCCCCACTCCGGAGGAGAAGACACACCTAAACACACTCTGTCATGCGAAGGACGGGGAAATCCTCGATTATTATTATTATTTTTTAATAAAGAGGTTGGATTTCTAACAACTTTCCCTTACACCTGGATAACTTTGTCCCCTAGAGAACATGATTTCCCCCTTCTCTTCCCCCCCACTTCAGCGCCCCCCACCCGTAAATATAGACCCCTTTATTCTAAGGAAGCGCTTGAAGAAATTTAACAAAAAGTGCCGGAGGGGGAGAGAGCGAGGATTGAACTCTCGGAGTTGGCTGCGCTCGATCTCCTTTCGCCTTGGCCGTTCCTTAAGCAAACAAACAAGACTTCGCCGCCTTCTCCACGGCCCCGCTCTCGCCCTCCAAAGCATTTTAATTTGGGGAAGGGGGGCTACCAAAACAAAAAGGCACCCCTGACTCGTGGGTCTTTGGCTCTACAGAGGGGGCACTTAGTTGCCCTGGTCTCTAGGGCTTTGGAGAGGGCTCCCCACCCCCAACCTTGTCCAAACCCAGATCCTAAATTTTGCCTCTTTCTCTGCAGGGATTAAGGAGATCAGTTTACAGACGGGTAAGTGTTAATAAATGCGTCTCCGTCCCCGCTATTAATTCCTGTGTTCCCTTCCAGGAACGCTTCTTCAAGCGTCTGGGTCTGTTTGTTTTTTAAAGGGACCGTCTGGGCCATTCTGGAGAGATAGGGGAAGCCTGGAGCAACCAGCGAGGCTTAACTGCGCGGTAACTGCCCCACTTCCATAGTCAAGGGGTAGAGAAAGATGGGGTCTCCCATCTCCCCACACCTATTTCAAGGCTTAATGTCTAGGGGAGCGGAGTGGCAAAATTTGGCTAGCATGGAATTGGGGAAGGGGTCTGTTATTCCGGGGTAGGTGATTCCAGAATAAGAGAGCAAAAAGACACCCCCCCCAAAAAAAAATAAAACCGCACTCCAGGCTTGTCTGCCTCTTGGCTGATCTTCCCATCACCAATCCTAACGTCCAGCAATCACATCTATAGATTAAATTCTAGTGTTCCCCATATCTATAACAGTATATTACATGTATCTTTCAAATGCACTGGGTTTTTTTTCTTCTTCTAAAAAATGGGCTCGTGTTTCGGAAACCAGTCTTTCCTACATCCTTCAGAGAGGCTCATTTTTTAATTGTTTCTTGAAAATAAAGTCGCCACATTTGCTATCAGGCGGGGGGGGGGGGGGAGAGAGAAGAAGAGAAAACAGGGATTAATATTAATCCAACAGCCACCTCCACCAGGCAGACTCTGTTTTCATGGCACAGCTTCTGTTCCCAGGCTCAGCTGGCTGCCTTACTCTCCCCCCCGCCACCGTCCCCACGCACACACACGCCGGGGAGCCTGGAGACATTCGCGCGCCAGCAGGACCCGACGCGCGCCAGCCGAGATCGAACGCAGATGGAGTCTCCTCGGGGCCGGGACCTGCCTATTTTTCGCTCAGGAAAAACACAACCACCCGGCGCCCCGCGGAGGCAGGGGCGCGGATAAAAATAAACAAGGGGGTCTGCCCCCTAACTTTTTCTCTTCACACCGCCCTGCCCAAATATAACCCACCCTGGAGAATTATGCTGCGTGATAAAAGTCCCCGGCATCGCCAAAGTATCCAAGATGAAGGATTTCGCCTTTCCTAATATTTTTCAAAGACACAAGTCCCCCATACATTCATCGCTCCCCATATTTTTAAAGAGAGAAACGAAACGCATCGTGGCAAATATTTTTTTCTGCAGCTCCATTTTAATATATATATATTATTTATATATATATACTGTACATGCACACGTGAAATTGCGATGCGGGGGTAGAGATGTTGGGAACTGCCTGCCTCTCTGGGTTTGCGGCAGAGGCTGCCGGCGGAACCAGACAGGTTTTTCCCCCTTTTTTTTCTGGGGCTGTTACGGGAGGGAAGCACAGTCTTACGTTGGGCTCGTGCGCGCATCTTGCGCGCCGGGCCAGGGACCTCCGCCTCCCGCGCTCCTCCGCGCGCGCGCCCGCCCGCCTTTGGAAAAGCCCCGGCGCTCTCCGGCTTCGCGCGCGGCGCTCCGGCGGCGGCTACCCGGGCCGCGCCGGATGACAGCCGGCCGAGAAGGAGGAGGAAGGAGAGAGGAGGAGGCCGGCCCGGCCATTGGGAGGCGAGTGGCAGGCACGCAGCCCCGGCCGCCGCAGAAATACACACAGCGCGCGAGGCCAGAGAGGCGCCCCCCTCCCTCTCCGGCCCCGATCCCGGGAGACGCGCCGCGGCAGGTGCCCAAAGCCTCGGGACCCGGCCGATCTCTTTGGGGGGCGAGTTGCCCGAACATAAGTCAGTCGTAAGCTGGCTTTTTGTCTGCCCCCGAGAAAAGACAAAAAAGGGAATTTTGGGGGTGCGTGTTTTCTAACCTCTGCATGTTTCCTCGGGAGTAAGCCCCATTGGGGAAACCCCTTCACCCCGGCGCACAATCCTAGATATACACGCTTTGGTGGGTTTCGGAGCGCCAGCCGGTTGCATGTTTACTTGTGCTTGTTTATTTATATTTGGGTCGCCCGGTGGAACAAACAAACAACCGTCCCCTCCTCCTCCTCCGCTTCTTTCCCTTCCGCGGCTGCCCTTGTGCGTTTCGCCCGCGCGCACGCGAGGCCCTGGTCGGTGGAGCGGCGCCAGGCGAGCGAGGCGAGCTGGCGTTATCGAGCGCCCGAAAGGAAAGAGAAGAGAGGGGGGAGAAGGAAAAAACAAAACACGTTTCGGGGGACCCAGTTTTGCAAAGTGATTGAAAATGAAAATAAAAATAAGAGGGTGGGGGAAATTTGAAAAATGCCTCCATGGCCAAAAAATATTAAGACCCGGTCACGATGGGACAAACACGAGCAAAGGCGGTCGCTGACTCTGTGCATGGAAAGGACTAGGGGAATAGAGGTGCCCTGCTCGGCTCGCCCGATTAGCACAACCACCAGCTTGCCCCAGAGCTCTCTCGCGCTCTCCCTCCCGCCCCGCCAGCTTCCTTCCACGGGCAGCCCTTCCAAAAACACAGCCCAGGAAACACGCGATCCCGACACAACAGCCACGATCCTCGGCAAAACGCCCCGCGCCTCCTCGCCTTTCCAAAATGAAACTGACAAGCGTCAAAACAGCCACCCTCTCTGCTCCCTGCAAGCAGAAATTGACACGCTCAGGAGAGAGAGGCAGGCAGGCAGCAAACCCCGCCGGGGAGACTGACAAGGCTTAAGAGCCAAGCATGGCTTTTTCCCCCTCCTGGTGGCTCTGGGCGATTGGAGAGCAGGGGGAGTCCTCTGCGCGCCCGCCCGCCCGCCCGCCTGCCTTCCACCTGCCGCGCCAGGGAGAAGGAAAGAGGGGGGGACACACACACACAACGCGAGAAACAGACCCCCCTTTGCAAAAGCACCGGCGCCGAACGGGACCAGAGCTTCCCCCCCTCCAGCCACCTCCCCCTCCTTGCTCGAGAAAGCCCCCGATTTCCAGGCAACAAAAAAGGTGGCAATGGGATGGATGGAAATGAAAGAGGCGCAGCGCGCAACGGAGCCCTGACACCGCCGCCGTCGCCGCCAGCATCTCGGCTGCGTTGCTATTGTTATTGCTCTAAATATTATTATGGTTATTATTCTGGTTATTATTAATCATCCTCATCCGAAGAGGCACGGCGCAGGCAGCAGCAGCAGCAGCAGCAGCCCGGACAGCGGCAGCAATGCAAAGCAGCGAGCGAGAGCGAATCACCTGGTCTCCGCGCTTTCCTAGAAACTCCTTGCATCACCACTTCTAAGAACCCCAGTTCTAAGAATCAACACAGCTCAATTCTCGGAATTTGAGCGGCAGGCGCTACCATCGCAGGCAGCCCGGGGAGGATCCCGGGGAAGGGCTTTCTGCCAGGAAGGGCCAAAGGGGGCCCGGAACCCACTCGAGAACACCCCCGAGTTTGTAGAGAGACTAATGGAAGGGGTCTCCAAGGAGACCCCCGGGAAAAAGCTTGCGGGAAGGGGTCAGGAGGGAGGTGCGGGGCCCGGGCCCCCCCGTCGCCAATGGTAGGCTCCTCTCTGGCAGTCACGTGGGGACCTTGCCTACCGTGACGTCAGGGATCGGCCTCAATACAATGTTGCAGAGTTCTATTCGCTTTCCTCCCCCCCTCCTCCCTCCCGCCCGCCTCCCCCCGCTGGAATTCTGAGAACTAATTTGCTTGGCGGTGACATAAGAGAAATCCGGGGATCCGGGGCGAATTCCATTTCGCAGCTTCGGTTCCCACCCCCCCATCCCAGCATCTCTTTAAGGGGAGACAAAAAAAAAAAGCTTTAACAACCCCCCCTCGTTCCAAAGGCTTTTGCATTTGCTTTTCAGGTCCTAAGCAGAGAGAGGGAGAGAGACCCAAAACATGGTGATAATAATATGCAGCTTTTGATGAGGGGGGGCGGGTTGCTTTGACTTTTTGCTTTTTCTCTCTCCCCCCCCCCCCCCGCCAACAATATTCAGTAGGAAAGGGGAGAAAAAGAAACGAGAGCAGGAGGAGGGCAAAGAGAAATCCTCGTTGCGCCGCAGGCGCTGGTGAGGGTGAAGAATTGGAGTAAGGTTCGTATTTTTAAAAAACTGAAAAAGGAAGAAGGGGGGGGGGGACACCCAGACCTGCAGTTTTTCGGGCTGAGAGCGAGGAAGAAGGAGGAGAAGCCCGTTCAGAAATAAGACACTTTTGTTTTTTGTTTTGTTTTGTTTTTCTTCTTTGCTTTACTGGGGAATTTTGCGTGTGTTTGTGCGTGCAAATACCTTGTCTTTTTTTTTTTATTTATCGACAGTGCCTTTGTGGAACGTTCCTTTCAAGAGAGACCTGGGACTTGCTTTTTGCTTTTTTGGAAAACATCTCCTCTGGGCTCTTGTGATTTCAGAGAAGGAGGAGGATTCGCTGCTGGAGAAACAAGGTCGTGGTGTGTTTGTGGATTCTTGTTTTTGTTTTTCCGTTCTAGATACTTTTTCTAGAAGTTTTTCAGTTTTGTGGGGTTGCCCCTCCGTTTCAACTGGCTCTTCTATAAATCGAGGACTCTTGATCAAACTCAGTTTGCCGGGAGGACTCACTCGGCTTATCTTTCTGAAGGATTCTGGCGTGGTGGTTCGGTTCTGGGACGCTTCACTTTTCCCCCTTCCCCCTGTTCAGATTGTGGGTCTTCGGGGGCTCCCAAATGGAGCAGCTCCTTTCACTCCTTTGCAGTGGGGAAGGCAAGAGGGAAAGTTGCAGAAGGAGTCCACTTTGCTTATGGTGGAACCGCAAGCGGGCCTTGCAGTACCCACGCCTGGGTTGCAGCTGTGGGCTGGGCAGCTGGGTGAGGGGGGGGGGAATCCAGACCCCCTTGTGCCCTGCAGGCTGGGTCATAGCAGATCTCTGGCTTTGAAGGGGAGTTGTGTGTGTTTTTTTTTGGGGGGGGAGTGTTCCATCTGGAGCAAATGTAAAATGAAACCAGGGTTTGGGAATCCCTGGCTGTCAAAACAGTTTTCTGCCTCGAAAGCTTGTCCTTGATTAGAAATGAGAGCAGTTTAATGCGGATCGTTCTGCGTGCTCCAGAGTCTCTGCAAAGCCTTTATTTTAAAGTTGTCGATTGAAAATTATTGCTAGGAATTTTTTTTGGGGGGGGGGATTATTTGTTCGCTTTGTAGCATTTCAGAACTGCCTGTGTGTGTGAAAAGGCCTCCCTTCTTTTTAACTGTTGAAGGAGACTTTAGACCTGGAAACATGTGTGGCCTGTTGGGTTTTATCAAGCTAAATAGACTGTAAATATATATGTATCTCTGCATGGCCTGGGAGGGGGCATGGGGGGGGGGAGACGGTTTGCCAAAACTTTGAGGATCAAAGGTGTTGTTGTTCTTGTTTTGGAACTTATGACGATGTAGATGTCTTTCCGACTTTCACTGTATCAGGGCCTAAGCAGCATGCCGTCCTATCAAGCGGAGTTCTCAATTATTTGTTTATTTAATGATAATAAACCTCTAATTGTTATGAGATTGTGGGAGGATCTATAAATAGCTCAGTGACTCTTTCTCTCTTAAACTCTCCCCCCCCCTTTGACAGAAGGGGGAGGGGAAGAGAATCAAGGAAGCTCGATAAACTATGAATGGGAATTTGTTTACAACAATCTCTCCAAGTTTGAATCACAGCACAGTCACACTGGCTAATCAAATTGCTTAGGGAAACTGATTAAATGACATGCAAATTGTTTGAAACACTCAGCTGTAACTTCAGTGCGTGTGTTTAATTCTCAGTATAAATATTGCATACATCCTCTCAGATCTTTGAGAAAGGAAAAAATACGTATGATTTTGGGGTTATGCACCTTCCAACGATTAATGTCTGGCAGAGAATCCAGACTTTGAATGCAGTTTAAGAAAAATTGCAATTCAGGAACATGGATTTATCTCATTTTGTAGATTGCAGAGCAAAGGGCACCATGTTTTGGTGGATGTCTGCAAACAGAGCCATAAATCAGAGGGACGATTTGTCCTTGCATTTGTTTGCTTGTGTGCAGATAGATAACAACTATAGTTACGAGTCATTATTTTCCTGAAAATAAAAATCTATATTTCCCTGAAATTTAAATCTCTCGAGTTTGAGGCAGCAAATGGGCTGTTCGAACCGTTTGACATTGACCACCTTAATGCTTTAGCACAATCGCAGATTGAAGGGGGAGACACAATTCCTATTGTGTTTCCTTGGAGTATGAAAACTCGTTTCAAATTCATTATTGCGAACCAGGCTCCCACCCACTAGATGACAGGATGTCAGCCAATACAGGGCCAAAAAGAATATAAATGCATATGTGTGTTGTAAATAATGGACCAAACTGGCTGAAATTATTTACTTGGATGTATGCCTGCAGCCCTAAGTAAAATGGACCTCAAGGCTTTGAGTGCTCCTCCTATTTTGCTCCTCCCTGTGTGCCATCGTCTGCCCGCAGCCTAATATTTCCTCCCTATAGGCTGATTTTAAGTGGGGAAGAAATGTATTATTCTTCAAAGCCATTCCCCTTCAGAGGTCAGAGGGTAGTGTTCCTAAAGTAGCCAGAGGGGGCACTGCAGAGCAGGAGGAAGAAGCCACGAATCGCCCTTGCAAATTCCCAGCTGGGTTTCAAGCGCTGTTCTCAAGGGACCAGCTTCCTCCCTGCCCCCCCCCCAGCCCATCAGCCCTGCAAAGCGAGCGTCTTTTAGCAAGTGCACACCAACACACACATTGCACCTGCTTCCATGTTTTTAAAGCCTCGGTAGAGAGGCCCCGAGAAAAGAATTTGGGTAGGAAGAAGCTGTTTGTTCCTTTGCAATAGCCCCTCTGTGCAAAAGAGAAAAAGAATGGGGAGGAATATCTGATTTTGCCATTTTTCCCATCACTTGTTTTGAAGTCCCAGTGTCTGCAAATATCCCTGCAAGGTGTCATCTCCATAAGTATCTGTCAGGGATGCTTTAGCTGAGATTCCTGCATTGCACTGGGGCTGGACTAGATGACTCTTAGGGTCCCCCCCCCAACTGTACGGTTCTATGATTCTAAGTATCTGGGAGGGTCCCCATCTCTGTTACACCCCATTCCCCACTTTGAAAGTGGAACCTGCCGTTTTTAATATGGGAATCGCGAGACTGAATGCCCTCACACAGTTGACTGAGGGGGAATTGTCTTACTGAGATAAACAACACTGAGAGCCCTGGAAAGGCACAATATAAATGCAACGGAAAATGTATATGGGGTAAAAAGGTATAGACAGGAACCTTGAATGATAGGTGGCTATGGAATTCGACCACCCACCATGCATACTGGAGATGAGGGAGAAATTCAGTTCAGTTTTGCATTTAAAGGCAAACCGACCTAATTCACACTTTCTGTGAATAATAAGCAAACCGAAAAGTGGAAGTATCCTTCGAAATTTGCACTTTCCTGAATTTTGCAAGGCAGTTCTACAGCCGAGTAATGTGTACGGAAATGCATGTCCTGGGGCAAAGCATACATTAAAGGCATACATTACTGGTTTTCCTCTTTCTTAAAGAAATCGTAACAATCTTTTCAATAGTAGCAAAAGAGAAAAATCATGGACAACTCTTTGGCACAATGCAATGCAACAGAATTACATACAATATTAAGTCTGCTATACACCTGAAAGCTCAAACTAAGTCACTAATATTTTCAAATAAAACTGCCATGAAGATGACTGAATTACTAGAGGCTCTCTAAACTCACCTCCACCATTAATAAACTTTAAGAAGGGATCTTATTCTTTATCAAACAAGCTGAGTTCAATCTCCCCTTGAATTACTCAGCAGTGGTTACATGTTTCAAGAGATGTTTCGATGTTTCGAGAGAGCTATACCTCATGCATTGTTAGAACACATCTCTTTTACATTATATTGTAAATTACCCTGTAATCTTCAAATGAAGGGCGGCATAGAAAGTTAATTAATTAATTCATTAATTTTGGCATTTGCCCTTTAGATTTCCAGTCCTCGTCTCACAGAAACTAACAGCAGGACTGCCCGAGTCTTATGCTGCAGGATGTATTGGAGGGAAATGTTTTTGCAAAAAAAATATATGTTTATTAGGCAGACCTTCAGGCACAATTGTGTATATTAGGAGATATTTGCAGTAGCGATGAATATTTATGAAAACTTTGAAAAGTGTTTTTTTTTTTAAATAAAAACTGATATGGAAATGTGAAGTGAATTTAACATTGGCAAAAAATGAGAAACTGAAGGAAACTGAAACTGACCATTTTGCCCGCCCACCCCTCCTGAAATATAATCAATAAGGTCCCTTATATTTTTAAATCTTGGTTCTGTCTCCAGCTGCTTCATCTATATATTTTCATCCAGCTCTCACTGTGGATCCTGCCCTCTCCATCAATTTTGCTTCATGCAGCCAGGGAGGGAGTTTAGCTTTCACCCCAGGACCCTGCCGGATAAGTCACTGATTTTCCCATATAAGTGAATGGAGGGGTTTTTGTTTCATCTGAGAGCAATCAGGAGAAAATGGGGTGGAGGACATCCACTGTGGCCAGTGGGGATAGGTTGGCCCTGTGTGCAGGAAAAAACCCACAACAACAACAACATCAACAACAAGTGGGCATCTGCTTTGCATTTGGGTTGGAGCTGCTATTTCTGATCGGATGGAAATTAAAAAGGGCATATTTGAGCCTTGGCTCCCCAGCCAAATGGCTCATTCCTGCCTGCCCACTCCCTGGCCTCGCGTTCAGAGAACTTAGCCTGCCGTTTCCCTTCTTGGAAAAGCTCTGTGCAGGGATGGCGTGCGGCACAAAACATTTTAGCCATTTAATTGTCGTGCTCTTAAGCGACCGTTCGATCAGCAGTCAGGTTAAAATGCACGTTGCAGAACCCCAGCAAGCACCCTCAAAATAACCCTCCTCCCCAAAGCTTTACTGATCCAGCAAATGACTTAAACGCAGGAGCGTTCGATGATGCCGTTGAGACGTGAGCATGTTTACTTGGAAGTAAATCCCAATGATTTCAACATGCCTTGGAGGAGCTTAGCCGGAGTGCTGCTTCTCGGAGCAGATTTACACTCAAATTCATCCCTTTAAATAAGCTGACATCCTGTCACTAAACTTGTTTTTTTCGATTGGAGGAATTAAGCAAATGAAGTGTCCTCTGAAGGATGGTGCCTAAATCATCAAAAAGGCACAGATATTTTGTAACGAGGGCCCTGTCACGGGATCTTTTCCTAAGGGGACTGAAGCACAGATTATGAAATACACATTTTGAAGTCACAATTGATTCTTACGGAACAATTCTGTTATGCTTTTGCAACTGCGAATAATTTCTATTTTGATACAGTGGTACCTCGGGCTACAGACGCTTCAGGTTACAGACTCCGCTAACCCAGAAATAGTACCTTGGGTTAAGAACTTTGCTTCAGGATGAGAACAGAAATCGCACAGCAGCAATGGGAGGCCCCATTAGCTAAAGTGGTACCTCAGGTTAAGAACAGTTTCAGGTTAAGAACGGACCTCCAGAATGAATTAAGTTCTTAACCAGAGGTACCACTGTACCTTCTCTTGTTTCCCCTCACCCAAATTGTATGGTACAGATGGAGCAGAACTTTAGCTTGATGATTTCCGGGTGAATAACTCATGCAGTCCATTTTTCATGCCACAGTGCCCCCCAAAACTGAGAGCAGGGACACTGGAGGGGCAAACAAGAGAAACCATGCAACTGTCTAGAACTCAAAAGAAGTGTTTGCAAATCTCCAAACTTCAATCAAGTCCCAAACTGGAATCTCCGGCATTAGAAATCTGAATGTGAAGCTTTTCAAAATTTGAAACCTTAGCCTTGTGGGTGTCTTGCCGGTTGCACTGGCAGGCATGAAATGTGAAATCCCGTAAGCTGTCAGCTGTCAAGTGCTAAATGCTGGGCCATGCCCTCCTAGCAAACAGCATCGCTTGTCAGCTATCAAACAGTGTCGACTGGCAGTCATCAAAAGGTTTGGGATCAAATAATTGCGAGGCTGGTTTCAGTGCAAGTTAAGAAATATCTGGTGAATATTGCTTGGCAAATATTCGAGCATTCAGGGAAGAGTTAGCAGCCGTTTTGTTCGGTCTGCACTTTTCGGAGCAGCAAGCATATTTTGGCTCTACGGCCGTCCCAAACCCGACGAAGGCTGTTCAGTGATCTCACAGTCCGAGAGGAACTGGCCTTAGATAGGGTGATCTCCGAGATCCTGAAGGAAAGATGCTGAATTTATTCCGCGGTTTTCTTACTGGCCCTTCACCACATGGTTTAAGGGCAGGAGCAACAATAGAATAACGTACAGTTCTAGGGAGCAGAACGAGGCCAGTTCCAAAAGAAAGTGAAATCCTTCCAAACGGAGCAGGACACTTCACGGGAAATTAAACCAGTTGCAAGTCTGTGCTGACTGCTGTCCTGTCCTTGGTTGTGACGGAGGCACACCTTTCCCTCTCTGAGGTGGAGGCCGGACAGCAAGGCCCACGGGGTAACATGACAGCTGTCATTACATGCAATCAAGCCTACCTTCCATGGCAGGACATAATGGAACTTCTAATATGTTTCCTCTTCTTCTTTTCCTCCTTCCTATTTTCAAAATTAACCTCCACCTACGTTCCTCACTCTTTCCCCCCACGAAAGCGAGAGAAGAATGCGTATTTTAATAACCCAATTACATCTTCAATTGCAACAATTTTTGGGAGGGGAAGCATTAACCTATTCAGGGAACACGGGCTCATAAACGAGCTTGATAAGTTGCCCTGTAGCACATCTCTACTGTGGTTTATAGACCCTCAAAGTGATTTATGTGATGCACAGAGGGAAAGGAGATTTTCATCTCTTTCAGACCACAAAAAATATTTATGGGAAATTATCTCTGGAATTTTAATCCATGCATTTTTTTAAAATTTTAAAACTTTGATTTATATCCCACTTTTAGAAGCCAAGGCAATGTAGAAGGGGCTTCCCCAGAAGTCTCCCACCTGGATTATGACAAGAAGACATGTTTAGCATCTGCAATGAGGTAGCCTCATGAGTCTTCGGATCATGTATTATTATTGTTACTATTATTATTTCTGCGGATACTCAAAGGCATGCAGTATTGGCACCATTATATCTAGAAGAAAAGCACTGGTTAAAAATGTGGCACTTACTGTCACGACTTCATGGTGAGTACCAGTACCATTTTTTCTAGAAGGAAAGCACCGGTGATTATTATCCAAAGATAAGGAATGTGTGTGGATATGTGAACCCGATAGTCATTCCTGACTGATTAACCCAGATTAAGAACAGAGTGGGCATATTCCATGCATATTATCTGGTGGATATAAAACCCATCTGCCTTTGTCCTTGCACTGGTGAATATTATGGGCTACATTTTAATGGTGTCAGTTTTTTTATTATTAAATTGAACATTTCCTCTTTTTCTTCTTCTCATGAGCCCACAAAATGCAAACAAGGGCATCCACCCTTGTTATCCCCCTTCATCCCTTGATATGTCAAAACAACATAACTATTGCACTGCTAGCTTTGTACTAGCTGCCTCTTGAGCATCCTAGCCAAAATGTGGATTGTTTGCACATTAGGGAGGACTGTATTGCCTGCAATTTGTCCAGTTAGTGAGCACTTCAGCCTTATGTTGCAATCGATCTAGCCTTCTTCTTTTTCCTCCTCCTCTTTTTCTTCTTTTAAAAAAGTTTGGGGCTGGGTGGCGGCTTTCTGTACAGCCCCTGTGCTATTTCCAGGTCTGACATATAATTTTCTCTTGCTACTACCTTTCTTATTTGTTTGTTCCCAAGCGTCGGTATAATTCACAGCAGACTGCATGAGGTGTCCCAAGATCTTATCTCCCTGATGTTCAGTTTTTAACTGCCTGCTTGCTTGCTTGCTTAATGTACATAAACATCACATGGCCATATGATTTTTTTTAAAAAAAATATTATGTGTCTTCTGGTTTTATAGCATCAGCAATACATGTAACCAAGCTGCTAGGGTTTGCTTTTCTGCTCCTTGCCTGGACTACAGATGCACTTAAATAATTAGCTGAGAGCAAGCCTCCAATTGATCTCCAAAACAGCATTCTAGTCTATAATACCAGTGACGGCAGAATTGTTTTGAGCTGGGTGATGCACTACAGCTGAACTTTTGCAAAAGCATCATAATGTGTTCCTTCGTATGATGCAGCCCAAACTTTTCCAGGCCCCTTGTTCCCATAAGCTCATCTCCTTGTGCCCCTTACCCAACGCTATAAAAGGCATTATACAGAATAGCAGTTTGCACAACTCGCTAAGCAATACAATTCAAAAACAGTAACAATTAATTGCACGGTTATCCAAAATCCAATTAAAACTAATTTGTTTAATTCAACAAAATTGATGATCCAACTTTTCTGATAGTCATTTATACCTCCAGGACCACCCCCTTGCCTCTTAACATCACCGGAGTTACTCCCCCCCCCCGAGTGGTACCACCCAATTTTGTAACCAGTGTTTTAGATAATTTAAGCGAGTGGACTGGATGATTTAGATACATCCATCATTGCTTAACCTGGTGCTGAGTGTCTAAAGCTGGGATGGAGAAGATCTGTACGCCTTGAGAGCTTCTTGCAGGGATGCAAATGTTCCCCATCCCAGATCCTATAGCCCTTGGGCAGGGGACAGACCTTAGGGTCCCTGCAGAGGACAACCTGGGTGCTGAATTTAGGACTTAATACATGTAGAACTTTGCATCTCCAAACAGAACCCTTCCTATGAGCAGACCCAGGGCCGGATTTAGGTTTGATGAGGCCCTCACCTACTGAAGGTAATGGGGCCCTTTCTATGTCCAGCTCTCCTTTGTCAACAACAAATTGCCACTGTTTTTTTGTGTTGAATGTATGCTATATGGTAATTTATGGACCTCGTAGGAGCCGACACAACACAAAACACTGTTGCTACATGTAGGTTTTATTTTATCCGTCCTTTATCTTGGAAATGTACATCCAGGGTTTTTTTTTCTTCCTTTAATTTTTGGGGGGACCCCCAAGAGAGTGGGGCCCTAAGCTAGAGCTTGTTTAGTTTATACATAAATCTGGCACTGAACAGACCCCATCGTTTTCTTCCCCTAAGAACATGCATGTGTCACAAACGCCTTTCTGCAACGAGAGGCGTGGTTTGAGCATTCCTGGAAGTTAGGCTTTTTAAACCAGAAAACCCTTTGCTACCTCAAAGGTAAGGAAGCTAATTGTGGCTGCTTTGTGGCGACAATCCCTTAAAGGCTTTTGTTTATTAGGCGTGACGGCTTCTTTTTTTTTTAAAAAAAGGACTTCCATTTTCAGAGGCTATATACCTCCAAATGCCAAACGCTCAAGCACAAATATTGGGGAGGGGGCATTCTGAGGGCCCCACACCCTGCTGGCGTAGAATCTGCTTGGGCAGAAGATGCTGGATTAGGTGGGCAAATGGCCTGATCCAGGATGACCCTTCGGTTTTTCCTATGAAGGAAAGGAACAGCCCTCTCCATCTCTCCTGGGTGAAGTTCCACATGGAGTATTACGATCTGGGAGGATGTAGGCAGATTTATATAAATAAATTTCTGCTATTAGAGGCCAGCCATTTGTCCTGAATGATCTGTGCTTTAAGTGCCGTATTTTCCCGTCTATAAGACGCCCCCATGTATAAGACTCCCCTTATTTTTTGGGACTCCGATTTAAGAAAATGGGGGGAGATACTATCCGTGTATAAGACGAGCCCAGATTTTGAGCATTATTGTAGAGTTAAAAAAACCACATAGTCTTATACACGGAAAAGTACGGTATATCTCCAGGCTGAATTTTCCATCACCACCTTATTTCCCCCTCTTTCATTTCGCCCTCTCTGGTTGTTTTGCCAAATGTAGGAATACATTTAAGCTTAACCATTTGGACCGCTGGTATTCAAAGCTTTGGCAAATTGCCCTTGTGGAAAAGATATCTCAGAAACTGAAAGTATCTAAAGAACTTGATGGCATGATTTTATTCCATATACAAATACTGAGTTTCTACCAGCGTATGCAAAGGTCTGGCTCATTTAAGACGAGATAGAACCTTTATTCTCAATAATGATGGGACTCACACCAGTGGAGAATGCTTTTATTTTATAAATCTTTATTATTTGCGAAGGGAATCTTTGCATGAGTTAATATATTATTATTTCCTTGGAGCTTCCCTGTACCTTTGTGCCCTTTCAGACTGTGATGCTTTGTGGTTTAAATATCTGATTCTTTGTTTTTCTTCTTTTTTTGTTATGTTTGCCCTTTGTTCATAAATCAATAAAAGAAAATAAATCCGGAATATTAAAGTGGAAAACGCAGCATTTAGAAATTATAACAGAAATGTGTTGGAAATATCAAAATACCATGGCTAGTTTTCCAGAGCTCAATGAATAAACATGAGATATATTGACAAAACTGTATCTTCTCTTGTCTTCTTCTGAGTTAAATTATTTCTGCTAAGTTTTGACATTTGTGTGACGTTCCACACTTTGACAGATTGAGATGTACTGCAACACCGATTCTTTGCAACGATTATCTTGGTCGCTGCCTGAAGCTTGGGGAATCAGTAAGGGAGTTGTGCTCTGCCTAATAAATCTAAATAACCCAGCCAATAGATCAGACGAGAAAACCCACAGTCTCATTAATTTTATTTTCCTTTCAACTGCAGTCCTACTCACACCGATCTGAGAGTAAGTCCTATCGAACTCAGCGGGACTTTGGAATAAACATGCTAATTTCTAAACTCAGTAAGATTGTGGTCTGTTCTACAGATGTGTAGGAAAACTGCAAACAAACAGTTGTACCACCAGGGTTTATTAAAGCGCTCTCAGTATATTTTATCCAATTCATGCGGTGCGAAATGCAAATTTACAAAGCATCCCAGAATGGCTTTTCTCTAAGGGAAATTCCCTCGTGAAGTTCTTGCACAACTTTGATCCCATAATGCCTCTCCCCCGCACAACGTCCTATTTTGCTGGACATTATTTCAAGACAGATAATGATGTAAGTACCATATATTATAGTTGAAAAAAACTTTGATCGTACCGCTTTGAATTCTGTGCCACAGTTAATCACTATGTATCAATTGGGAGGACCAAATCCCATTTACTCTCTGATCATTAAGGGTATCTTCACATTCAAATTATTGAAGCCGGCAGGGATTTCCCCCTCCCCTCGTAAAATGCGTAATCAATTGATAGCCGATTAAGCAAGTCCTCTTTTGAAATACACCCTTGACTCATCCCACCCCAAATATACATTTCCAATTTGATTTATTTACTTCCTTATTTTCTTTCTTTCTTTCTTTCTTTCTTTCTTTCTTTCTTTCTTTCCTGCAATAACTGGCACAGAGGCCAGTTGTGCCCAGGGAGGAATTTCCTTGCCGTTTCATGATTCTCAGAGACTTATTCATTTATTATTTCATGTATTTATTGCATTTATATCCTCTTCTCTCCCCCCCCCACAAGGAGCTCAAGGTGGAAATACGTGCCTCGTTCCCCTCCTCATTTAATCCCCACAACAGCCTGACAAGGTAGGACAGGCTGAAAGGTGGAGACTGGCGCCCACGGTGGCACCCAGCGAGCTTCATGGCCCTGGCACTGGTATCTCCCAGCCCTTAGTCCAACACATCTAACCACTACACCACACTGCCTCTCTCAACAGAGGCAAATAATTGCTCACCTTCTAACATTTTGTATGCCATCAAATGCCAGCAGTGCCCTTCAGCTCTCTATATTGGACAAACAGGACAAACCCTACGCCAAAGGATAAGTGGACATAAATCTGACATCAGGAATCGCAAGACAGAGAAGCCAGCAGGAGAACACTTCAGTCTCCCAGGACATTCAATACAGAATCTCCAAGCAGCTGTCTTATTACAAAAGAATTTCAGAAACAGGCTTGAAAGGAAGTTGCTGAATTACAACTTATCACTAACTATGGTAAACTATGGAGAGATCTGGTCTGAATAGAGATATGGGATTCCTGTCTCATTACATATGCTAATCATCTGCATACTATCCCTTGCTTTTTCCTGTAGGACTAATTGCAGTCGTTAACAGGACACGGGTGGGACGCGGGTGGCACTGTGGGTAAAACCTCAGCGCCTAGGACTTGCCGATCGCATGGTCGGCGGTTCGAATCCCCGCGGCGGGATGCGCTCCCGTCGTTCGGTCCCAGCGCCTGCCAACCTAGCAGTTTGAAAGCACCTCCGGGTGCAAGTAGATAAATAGGGACCACTTACCAGCGGGAAGATAAACGGCGTTCTGTGTGCTGCGCTGGCTCGCCAGATGCAGCTTGTCACGCTGGCCACGTGACCCAGAAGTGTCTGTGGACAGCGCTGGCTCCCGGCCTATAGAGTGAGATGAGCGCACAACCCTAGAGTCTGGCAAGACTGGCCCGTACGGGCAGGGGTACCTTTACCTTTACCTTTAACAGTCGTCATGAGTCAATCACCCATCTCCTAAAACCCCACCCCACCCTCCCACTATATATAAGGGTCTGGTGACTTCTGTTTCAGTGTATCTAAAGAAGTGTGCATGCACATGAAAGCTTATACCCAGAACAAACTTAGTTGGTCTATAAGGTGCTACTAGACAATTTTTTTATTTTTTTTATTCCAGAGGCAAATAGTTAACCAAAGAGAAAATGTGCTTCCTGGTTCTGTTCTGATTTTGGGGGGTGAGGGAAGTGATGCTTAGCTTAAAGAGCCTTACTCTCGAGTAAGTCCACAACTTTGGAGACCCTTTAGAGGTGCTGGCTTAAAAGAAGACTACGGATGGCTGTGACATGTCTGGTTATTATTTATAGATAGCATTTATGTGTCCCAAGTCTGCAAGGTTTATAATAGCAATGTACACGTCCGCACACAGACAACAGACACATACAAAAATCAGGTTGCAAATTTGGGAAAGCCCCGCTGGAGAAACACTGTCAATCAAAGCAGATAGTTCTGGACTAAGATGGATCAATGGATTTGATTCAGGATACGACAGATTTCCATTCCCAATCATTGCATTCTTAAACCTGACCCATACCACTAAAACAGAATGCTTCAATTATATTTGATATTTCCGTAAGCAAACCATGATGATATTTCAGCTCCCATCTTCTGCTCCAGACGATGGAGGCATCTTAGCTGAATACAATTATCAATAAAAACAAGACAGCAGTGACTTTGTATTTGCTATAGGGTCCTTTCGGGTCGGGGGGAGTTCTCTGCAAGGCGGTAGGGCTAAGTATTTCATCGGCTGCAGAGAGTGTTTTGCCAGATGTTAACGACTGAGATTTCAAGAGCATGGATCTGAATGCAAAATCTGGGCTTTCTTAAATAGAGAGCATCTCTCGAGGCACATTTATCTCAACAGTCGCCGTTCTGCCTAACCACATAAACTACAGGCAGCAATCTCCCGGGACATCTTCTTGAACCCGGTTTTTCACCTCGGCAATGAAAATCCCCTAAACCGATTGCCGGAGAGCAATCGTAATAGTTTTGAGGGCCTAAATGCATATCAAATTCCATCGTAATTCTTTTTACCTCTTTGAGGGTTTAGAATGAATAAAATGTATGAATTGTATTAAATGAAAAGTAAAAATAAGTAATATTCCTTTTTTAAATAAATAAATAAATACAGGATTTATATAGTAGCTCTGTCCTAATCTTGCTGATGCTATAAACTGGAATTTAACTTTTAATACTTGTTGGCATATTTATTTATGATATCAGGCCGTATGCAGTGTCAGCCCTACTCAGAGTAAGCCCACTGACTGTAAGCGAGCAATCCCTACGCACAAGAAAGGGGCATAGAGCAAAGTGTCGTAAATTAAGCCGGCGTAAATTTACACCGGATCCAAACCCCAGTCACCGACGGGGCTACTAAGCCTGGCAGACAGAAAATAAAAACCTTTAAATCGTGCTCTGCTCCGTGACTCCTCTGAATGGGCTTAGGATCCGACCTCTGTTGCCATCTCTAGTCCTGCCTCTTCCAATGCCCCCTTTGTGGGGGACTTACGCCAGCCTCGACTCAGCACAGGAAAAGATCATTTCCGGATCAGGTCCACTGCCCATCTAAACATGCATCCTGTCATCACAGTGGCCAAGCAGATCTTGCTCCAAATGGGCCGTGATCATCCCCAAAATCGGTGCCACAGTGCTTCTCCAACACTGGCGGAGGTGGCGATCAGGCAGGGCCCCCTTGGGTGTGCCACCTTGATAGCTTCTGCTGCCTGAAGCAGGGCCAGATTTAGGTTTGATGAGGCCCTAAGCTACTGAAGGTAATGGGGCCCTTGATATGGATAAAAGGCCCCCATCCAAACAATGACTATCATCAATGCAGGCAAGGGGAAAAAAATTCATTTTCATTTTTATCATCTACAATGATATTTATTTATTCATTTATTTTACTCATTATTTATTTATTTATTTATTTATTTATTTAATTTATTTATTATTTGTTTATTAGAAGACATCTGAAGGCAGCACTCTTAAGGGAAGCTTTTAATGTTTGATGCAATACTGCATTTTAATATTTTGTTGAAAGCCACCCAGAGTGGCTGGCAAAGCCCAACCAGATGGGCGGGGTATAAATAAATTATTATTATTATTATTATTATTATTATTATTATTATTATTAATTTTATAGTACAGTACACTGATCCTTGCTTTCATTTTATGGATCAGTGGTCCCGTTAGATAGCAAAATGCACGTTCAATTGCTGTTTTAGGGGTTGCTTTTAAAAGTCTGGAACGGATTAACCCGATTTGCATTACCTTCTATGGGAAAGTGCACCTTGGTTTCGGAATGCTTTGGTTTTGGAACGGACTTCCGGAACGGATTAAGTTTGAGATCCAAGGTACCACTGTATATAGAAATGAGCAAAGCAGTGATATTTTAGGGAGCAGGCTAGCAGGCGGGGCCCATGATGTACATCATAGGAGCCTACACAACACAAAACACAGTTGCTGCATGTAGGTTTTATTTTATTTGTTTTTTATCTTATATTTTGGAAATGTACATCCAGGTTTTTTCCCCTTTAATTTTTTTGGGGGGCCCCCAAGAGAGTGCGGCCATGAGCTATAGCTTGTTTAGCTTATACATATATCCGGCACGATCTCAGCACGCTCTTCCTTTTAATTCCAGCAACTGATATTAGAAACATCGTCTGATACAGTTCAGTTTCTGGAGCAGTGATTTCTCCTTCTGCTTATTTATTTGCATGTTATTAGTTCCATGCACTCAACTAATTGCAACAATATCGATTACATACCGCAGATGACACCATGGTAGGGAGAAAATTGTGGGTCCTAGGTTCATTAGGGAAACTTGCCAAAAGGCTCAATTTAGCACTATTTCAGGCCCTGAATTTAATGTTCACTGTGCGACGATATTTCCGGTTTTTACAACCATCGTTCTCGCTGTGGCGATTGGGGTGCCAGCCACTCCCTTAGGTCTTGCCATTTAATAATTCCCAGAGACCTCGAGGAGGTAAGCGTCCCACTTAATTGTGCTATTAAAAGCAGATTAGATCATTAGACAAATTCGTGGATGAGAAAGGCATGGGGGCTGTGTACCACCTCCACCATTTGGGATATTATGGGCTGTATTCGACTGTGTTCTCTTCTGCCTAGGAATTAACGGACCTCAGTTTGTCACCTCTGTTCATTTCAGTGGGTCTACTTTGAGTAAGACCAATGATGCCCTGTGCCTCTGAATTCCAGTTACTGGCTGCTGGTTTTGTGCATGGCCTCTGGACTTTGCAGAGACTTTGCAGAAGACAAGATACTGCATTTAATGTGCTGCTGGTCTGATTTAGCATGCTTTTTATTATTTAATAATAATAATAATAATAAACATTAGCTAAGCTTACAAGCCTCAATCAGTTTGATCAGTATCTAATCAACTAAAACTCTAGAAGATCAACAAGAGGAGAGGCTCATTTTAATTGGCAGGGCTAAGAACTGAGCTATTTATGTATATTTTTACAGAATATCTCTGCAGCCTTTAAAGTTTTATACAGGCTCTTAAAGTTGCTCATAAGCTTGGAGGCAAAATAAAAAATATCGGAAGCAGTACTGGTTTTGGAGCCAACAAAACCTTTTCTTGATTTTTACCAAATATGTAAATTTGACCTAGAATTTAATATATAATTTTATATTATAAATTTTATTTTGTAATGTATATTTTAAAACTGCAGATCCCCCCCCCTAAAAATTAAGCCTAACTTGTTTTTAACATCTAGCTTTTATAAGTAAACTTAATGCAAGTTATATATATATATATTTTGTAAACCACTTAGAACTTTTGATGATTCATTGATAGAGAAACCTGGTTAAATAAATAAATAAAATCAATATTTCTGTGATATGATTATTAGTTTTATCCAAGTAACTTTTAAAATTACATTTTATGAATATTGTGTTATCTATTTTACATTTGTAATTGTGTTTTTGTGTTGTAAACCAAACTGTGGCTTTCTGGTGAAGAAAAGTCAGCAAAGGAAGAACAATCATCAAGTAAAATCAGCCACACCAGTTTATTTAAATTTTTTAGTTTAGTCCATTGAGCTTCTTTTGATTCAGATTTCTTACTTGATCAAGGACGTAAACAGAGCACAAAGCATCATTTACTGCTTCATATTGCAAGGTAACCTGCATGGAATTTGGCTAACCTGCACGTTCATTTTGATTTAACAGATTAATTAATTGATCCATCACTTCACTGGCAAATGATCAGCCAGCTGACAAATCTTGTAACTGGTTCACAGCCCTGGATTTAGGGCTCTTTCTCAGACCCTCCAAGTGTCCCTGTTTTCCAGGGACAATCCCAGATTTGCAGAAGCCATCCTGGTTTCCAGTTTGATCCCGGAATGTCCCACTTTTCTTTCGGACGTCCCTATTTTCACCGGAGAAATCTTGGAGCGTATGGAGTTAGGGGACCCATGAGCTAAGGAGACAAGGACCTAAGCAACCTTTAGAAGACACCTGAAGGCAGCACTGTACAGGGAAGGGGTGGTTTTTTTTTTAATGTTTAATGTTTTATTGTTTTTCTGTATAAGTTGGAAGCTGCCCAGAGTGGCTGGGGCAAACCAGTCAGATGGGTGGGGTATAAATAATAAAATTGTTATCATGAAGGAATAGGACGCCCCTATTTTAACTGGAGAAAAATTGGAGGGTGTGCTTTCTCACAGATCCTAGAATCGTAGGGACCCCAAGAGTCATCTACTCCAGCCCCCTGCAATTTTCAGCTAACGCATACCCCCCTTTTAAGCCATATGTACAGTAGACGCCTCCTCTCAATTGTATGTTCTCAGTTATCTACATCAGTGCAGATAACAACAACAACAATTTATTATTTATACCCCGCCCATCTGGCTGGATTTCCCCAGCCACTCTGGGCGGCTCCCAACAGAATATTAAAAACACGATAAAACATCAAGCATTAAAAACTTCCCTAAACAGGGCTGCCTTCAGATGTCTTCTAGAAGTCAGATAGCTGTTTATTTCCTTGACATCTGGTGGGAGGGTGTTCCACAGGGTGGGTGCCACCACCAAGAAGGCCCTCTGCCTGGTTCCCTGTAATTTGGCTTCTCGCAATGAGGGAACCACCAGAAGGCCCTTGGAGCTGGACCTCAGTGTCCGGGCAGAACGTTGGCGGTGGAGACGCTCCTTCAGGTATACTGGGCGGAGGCCATTTAGGACTTTGAAGGTCAGCACCAACACTCTGAATTGCCATCTCCTTCTCCATGAATCTGTCTAATCCTCTCATAAAGCCATCTAGGATGGCAGCCATAATTGCCTCTTGTGGGAAAGTGCTCCACAGTTTAACCATGTGCGGCATAGTTTCTTTCTTTCAAAGCCAACTCTACTTCATAGCCATAATGTCTCCATTATATTGACATGGTTCTCATGCGCTCTATGCGAGTTGCACTTCAATCCAACCCCTTCCAGGCATTTATGCCCTTCTGGAGACCATGAAGCATATTTGTGGTGTCTTAGTTGTGGGCACAGACCTTTCCCCATCAATGCTCATGTCTTGCGGCCTAGGTAGAGTTACTAAATGCAACAATCCCACTGGAACGAGCTAGCCAGTGACGTGACAGAACGTGCAGCTCTCTGGGCATTTAATTTTGGTTGGGTTATGAAACAGATTCCACAGAGCGGGTGCCACCACCGAGAAGGCCCTCTTCCTGGTTCCCTGTACTCTCACTTCTCGCAGGGAGGGAACCCCCAGAAGGCCCTCGGAGCTGGACCTCAGTGTCTGGGCTGAACGATGGGGGTGGATAATACTGCTATCAGTCATACTGAGATTCCTGCATTGCACACCTTGGCTCCCTTCCAAGTCTACAATTCTATGATTTTATGAAACCACAGGAGGGGAGAATTACTCTTGTGTTCGAATCCTGCTTGCAGGTTTCCCACAGGTATCTGGTCGGCCCCTGTGAGACCAGGATGCCGGACTAGATGGGCCATGGGCCTGATCCGAGGATCAGACTCCCTTGGGAGGTGGTGAACTCTCCTTTCTTGGAAGTTTTAAAACTGAGGTTCGATGGCCATCAGCCCGGGAGTCTATGGCTGCCATTCCTGCGTTGCAGGCGGGTTGGACTAGATGACCCTTGGCACCCCAACCACGCCCTTCCATGATCCAGCAGGCTCTTCTTATTCTTGCGCTTGGATTGGGATGTTTTCGAAACCACAAGGCTGCTGCGACCACAGAAATGGGGGCAAAAGAGGAGCTGTTCCAGATTAATTAATCCGATCCAAATGGCGTGACTTTCTGCGACACACCCTCTCGGAGGAACAAAAAAAGCAGGCCAATGAAACGGGTGCTTATAAATCTCGCAGACTGTCTCCTGGGCACATTTGGAAGCAGGGGGGGGGGGGAGAGGATGTGCAGAGGGGCAAAGTTTGGAAATCTCAACAGCTGCTCCCAGAAGCGTCCCCGGGAGAAGCTGGCAGCCGGTCCTCATGAATTTTATTTGACTCTTTGAAATGCCAGCCTGCGTTATTTAGTTTAATAAGTTATAGGAGGGGAGAGGAAGGGAGCTGGTGTGTGTGTGTAGATGTCTAACACTCTCTGCCCAGCGAGCCGCAGATGTTTTGGCTCTGGCAGGGAGAAGTTCTGCTTTTCCTCGGAACTCCTCGGAATCCAAAGGCTGCTTCTTTGGCCCGCCTGAGACGCCATTGCACGGTTGCAAGAAAAGAAAGTAGCAGGAAGAATGTGCAGCATTGAGGTGGTGCAGGGAGAGAAAGAAATGATTCCTCCTTGTCAAAACGAAAGAAAGGGTCTGGCATGGCTTTTGCTCATTAGCCATTCCTATTTGTTTGACGGTGGAGTGTTTTGGTTGCATGTCTGGATCTTTTCCTCCCAGCCCAAGGGAGGGGAGCAGTCAAACCAGACTGGCCTGCCTTGTTTTCGTGCAACACGCCCTCCGTACGAAGACACACACACACACACACACCTGCCTGCACAAGGCAGGCTGCTCCACACTCTGCTCTGAGCCAGGCCTGCAACGTGCTTTGGGGAGTAGAGAGACGTTGTAGTTTTCCATTCCTGCAAAGTTCCCTTGTTTATCCCAGGCAAGAACCTTTAGACAGGGTGAGCTGCTCTTTCAAGGTGCCCCTGCCCTCCCTCTGGACAAAGTGTGCTCAAAGTCGAAGGGCAGATAAGAGGGTTTTTTAAAGGGGGGGGGGCTCCAAGGATGGGTGGTGGGCGATTGCGAACGGACAGAGGTCTTTCGCAGACTCCTTCCCAGAGACAATTGCAGTTCCCACCACCACCACCCTCAGATGCACGGAGCAATAAACCACAATAAAAGCCACAAGGCATCATGAAACAGCATCAATAAAAAATGCAAAAAAATTGCACGGAGCGGCAAAGAAAAACATTGCCGCTTTGGATGGCAAACAACCGAATGGCAAACTATTAAAATGAAATTTCCATCTCGGCTAAAAGCAAAATCAGACGTGGAAAAAGAAAAGGAAAGGCGGAAGGCGAAGGGAACAGTCAGGCATATGATCAGGGTGTTTGGGTTTAATTTAATGTGATATTTACATAGTACCCAAAGCCTTTAAAAAAAGAAGAAGGCAACAACTGAAATGTGGAAAGTATTCAAAACACAAGCGGGTTCACCCCCCGCCACGGTTTCTGAAGTCACGTGAAATTTGTTTTCAACGCTCACAGAAGTTATGCCGAGGGAAGTGAGTGTGATTGCTGTTGGAAATTTGGGGGCACCATTTGTTTGTTTGCATTTCAATCCCACCATTTTTTTCTGAGGAGCTCACGGTGGCAGGCACATTTCTTCTTCCTCTTCTCATTTCATCCCTACAATAACGCTGTGAAGTAGGTCCAGCTGAGAGTCAGTGAATGGCCCAAAGGTCATCAATCATAGAATATTTCGCCGGAGTGGTGCATGCTCTGGTTATCTCCCGCTTGGACTACTGCAATGCATTCTACGTGGGGCTACCTTTGAAGGTGACCCGGAAACTGCAATTAATCCAGAATGCGGCAGCTAGACTGGTGACTGGGGGCGGCCGCCGAGACCACATAACACCGGTCCTGAAAGACCTACATTGGCTCCCAGTATGTTTCCAAGCACAATTCAAAGTGTTGGTAAAGGTAAAGGTAAAGGTACCCCTACCCGTACGGGCTAGTCATGTCTGACTCTAGGGTTGTGCGCCCATCTCACTTAAGAGGCCGGGGGCCAGCGCTGTCTGGAGACACTTCTGGGTCACATGACCATCGTGACGAAGCTGCTCTGGCGAGCCGGCACCAGCGCAGCACACGGAAACGCCGTTTACCTTCCCGCTATAAAGCGGTACCTATTTATCTACTTGCACTTAAGGGTGCTTTCGAACTGTTAGGTGGGCAGGAGCAGGGACTGAAGATGGGAGCTCACCCCGCCGTGGGGATTCGAACCGCCGACCATACGATCGGCAAGTCCTAGGCACTGAGGTTTTACCCACAGCGCCACCCGCATCCGCGTCAGTGTTGGTGCTGACCTTGAAAGCCCTAAATGGCCTCGGTCCTGTATACCTGAAGGAGCGTTTCCACCCCCATCATTGAGCCTGGACACTGAGGTCCAGCGGCGAGGGCCTTCTGGCAGTTCCCTCCCTGCAAGAAGTGAGGTTACAGGGACATCTGAAGGCAGCCCTGTTTAGGGAAGTTTTTAATGTTTAATAGGTTATTGTATTTTAATATTCCATTGGAAGCCACCCAGAGTGGCTGGAGAAACCCAGCCAGATGGGCGGAGTATAAATAATCAATAATAAATTATTGTTGTTGTTGTTGTTGTTGTTGTTGTTATTATTATTACTATTACGTACTACTATTATTACTATTAGGGACGCGGGTGGCGCTGTGGGTAAAAAGCCTCAGCGCCTAGGGCTTGTCGATCGAAAGGTCGGTGGTTCGAATCCCCGCGGCGGGGTGCGCTCCCGTTGTTTGGTTCCAGCGCCTGCCAACCTAGCAGTTCGAAAGCACCCCGGGTGCAAGTAGATAAATAGGGACCGCTTACTAGCGGGAAGGTAAACGGCGTTCCGTGTGCGGCTCTGGCTCGCCAGAGCAGCGATGTCACGCTGGCCAAGTGACCTGGAAGTGTCTCCGGACAGCGCTGGCCCCCGGCCTCTTGAGTGAGATGGGCGCACAACCCTAGAGTCTGGCAAGACTGGCCCGTACGGTCAGGGGTACCTTTACCTTTACCTTTATTATTACTATTATTACTATTATTATTACTTTGTGGCCAAACAGGGATTTGATCTCCCAGCTCCTAGTCTAACACTCTAACCCATGGGTAGGCAAACTAAGGCCCAGGGGCCGGATGCAGCCCAATTGCCATCTCAATTTGGCCCGTGGACGGTCCGGGAATCAGCATGTTTTTACATGAGTAGAATTGTGCTTTTATTTAAACTGCATCTCTGAGGTATTTGTGGGGCATAGGAATTCGTTCTCCCCCCCCCTAAATAGTCCGGCCCCCCACAAGGACTGAGGGACAATCGACCGGCCCCCTGCTGAAAAAGTTTGCTGACCCCTGCTCTAACCATTATGCGACGCTACCTGTGCAGATTATTTGGTCACTTCCCAGCTTCAGGAGTCACCTGCCTCACACATGTCAGGCTATTCTCTCTTACACATCTGCAATGGCCTTTCCAGTCTTGTGCAGTCTTTCCATAGAAAACCAATCCTTTACCCATCAAAAATTTGTGAGTGCTAAGGCTCCTGGGCTCCTTGGAGTTGGCCCCACTGCTTCCAGGGTCAGTGGCAAGTAATGGATGCGGTTTCTCACAGCTCAGACTAATAAAAACTTACATGTGCATATGTTTCCAAAGAGACCAGTTTGCTTGGCCAACTATATCACTTGAAAACACCCAAGTATCGGCACTTGACCCGAAGGAACTGGTGATAAAATTTGCAAAGGAAAAGGATTTCGAATTGAAACTTTTGAGAAACTTGCATTACAAAACCGCAATCCACAAGCTTATTCAAAATGACCCGCGTGCTAAAACAGTTCCTTTTGCATTTAAGAAAAAACAATCAAATATCATTGCATCATTTGTTTTTGCAATTTAAACTAAATTTAGCGGTTTCAACTTTGGTGCTTTTCCATTTCTTTTCTACAAGACATCTGTTTTTGAAAATGGAAATGAGCAATGGGGTGGGGGTGGAAGGTTGCAAATAGTTAGCCTTGCGTACTGGCATGATTTTGAATACTATGCTCGCAAAACATATCCTGCGTTGTGCAATTTGTCACTTATTAAAGGTAAAGGTTTTCCCAGTAGTGATGTATGGAAGTGAGAGCTGGACCATAAAGAAGGCTGATCGCTGAAGAATGGATGCTTTTGAATTCTGGTGCTGGAGGAGACTCTTGAGAGTCCCATGGACTGCAAGAAGATCAAACCGATCCATTCTGAAGGAAATCAGCCCTGAGTGCTCACTGGAAGGACAGATCCTGAAGCTGAGGCTCTAAGACTTGGCCACCTCATGAGAAGAGAAGACTCCCTGGAAAGACCCTGATGCTGGGAAAGATGGAGGGCACAAGGAGAAGGGGACGACAGAGGATGAGATGGTGGGACAGTGTTCGCGAAGCTACCAGCATGAGTTTGACCAAACTGTGGGAGGCAGTGGAAGACAGGAGTGCCTGGTGTGCTCTGGTCCAGGGCATCACAAAGAGGTGGACACGACTAAACAACTAAACAACAACAACAACAAAGGTAAAGGGACCCCTGACCAATCGTGGACGACTCTGGGGTTGCGGCGCTCATCTCACGGCGCTTATGGGCCGAGGGAGCCGGCGTACAGCTTCCGGCTCATGTGGCCAGCAGGACTAAGCCGCTTCTGGCTAACCAGAGCAGCGCACGGAAACGCCGTTTACCTTCCTGCCACAGCGGTACCTATTTATCTACTTGCACTTTGACGTGATTTTGAACTGCTAGGTTGGCAGGAGCAGGGACCGAGCAACGGGAGCTCACCTTCCGATCGGCAAGTCCTAGGCTCTGTGGTTTAGACCACAGCGCCACCCACTTGTCGCTTATTAAAGGTAAAGGTAAAGGTACCCCTGCCCGTACGGGCCAGTCTTGACAGAGTCTAGGGTTGTGCGCCCATCTCACTCAAGAGGCCGGGGGCCAGCGCTGTCCAGAGACACTTCCGGGTCACGTGGCCAGCATGACGAAGCTGCTCTGACGAGCCAGAGCAGCACACGGAAACGCTGTTTACCTTCCCACCGGAGTGGTATCTATTTATCTACTTGCACTTTGACATGCTTTCGAACTGCTAGGTTGGCAGGAGCAGGGACCGAGCAACGGGAGCTCACCCCATTGCGGGGATTCGAACCACCAACCTTCTGATCGGCAAGTCCTAGGCTCTGTGGTTTAGACCACAGCGCCACCCACTTGTCGTTTATTAGGTGCTAGCAAAGGAAAGGGGATAATCTGGATTTGCAGGACATCCCAGCAGTAAAATTCCAGGCACTGTAGACCAGAGGTGTCCAATTTTTTTTCAAAGAGTGAAGATGCGGGAGGGAGCTCAAAGTTGTTGAGCTTTTTTAGGATTTTACCCCAGGACATATACTGCCACGGGGACCGGATTAAATCGACCAGCGGGCCGGATTAGGCCCCGAAACGGACTCTCTGAATCCGTCTGTCTTTCTCTTCCTTTGACTGTCCTTCTGTCTGCACCTCACAGCTAACAGCTCCACGCAGCTCTTTTCTCTTAAATATCACTCAGCAAGCACACAAATACGGATTAGCATGCCTTATCACACCGCTAAGTAGTCATTGCTATTCTCTGCTGTGTATCCCGTGCACAATCTGACTTAATGAGGAAGCAACAGGCCTGCCAATTAGGAGGTGTTAAGCCAATCAAGGGCAATTAATCTCCCTCACTGACCCACCTTCCTCCAAATCAATTTTTAACTCCTTGCTGAGCAAAGTCTTTATTTTGCTTTTTACGCTGAGTAAGCAGGCGGCAGGATGAAAATAGGTCTCCTGTCGGCAGTGGGAGGGAAGGCGGGCAGAGCTGTGCCCAAGTGTGCCCTACTGATTTTGAATATATTGATATGCAGTCATATGCGCGAACCCACCCACACGCAAGGGGCGCGTACAAATATGCCTTTCCAGGAACGCGTCAGCTTGTCGCTTGCAAAGGTTTGAAATGCAAAATTAAGCGTTTCTCCCACCCTCATCGCTCTAGAGTATTTATTTATTATTTTGCATATTTATAAAGCACAGCAAGAAACGACCGAAGAGGTCCACAAGAAGACAGAACAGGAAAAAATACAAAACTCTCAAAACAGGTAAACTGTTTCTGAAAACTCTAAAGGCAATCCTAGAATTGGAAGGGACCCCAAGAGTCATCTAGTCCAATCTCCTATAATCTATAATCTATAATCAGGAATCTCAGCTCAGGCACCCACGACAGATGGCCATGGTCACCATTTCTGCAGTTCTGTGGTTAATATTCCATAAACGGACAGGCCCGCTCTTTCTAGGGACCCCCCCCCCCCCGACAGGAGAGTCTGGATGGACAAAGGAAAGTCCGTTTTCACGCAGCGCAGGGTTAACCTATGGAACTCTCTGCCTCAGGAGACAGTGATGGCCGCCAGTTTAGATGTCTTTAAAAGAGGATTAGACAGATTTCTGGAGAGGACTCTCGATGGTTTCTGGGTGAGGCAAACAGGGGTCTCCTAAACAAATCTTCACAGCGTCCTTTATCCACGGCAGTTCCCAGGATTATTTAGGGAAGCCATGGTTGCGAATGCAGTGGAATAAGACCGCTCCCCTTCCCCGGGGGCGCGACATTGCCGGAGGACACCCAGGACCTCACAGTGACTTGGGAGTGACCGGGGGGATGCTCCCAGTGGCGCCACGCCCCCCCCCCCGGGTTTAAACACCCCTTGCCGTTTAAACTGCGGCATAGCTGAGAGGCAGCTTCCACTCACCTTCTTGCTGGATCTCCCAGCCCACCCCCCTCTATTCTCTATTTGGCCTTGCTAATTCCCCCCCTAATTTTTAAAGCTGTCTTTTAATCAATTGCTTGATTGTGTTTTCTAGCACATCCTTGTACCTTATCCAAACATTAAACAGTGCTTTCCTAATAATATGGTTCTTAAAGGCCCTATGGACCTTAACCTTATCATACCACAGATATGCAAGCCAACCAAATACATTGTTAAAATCTTCCAGATCCAGAACATCAGTGTTTTCAAGAAGCATCCATTCTTCCAGCCAGCAAAAGGCAGCTGATTCATAATAAAGTTTGAGGTCTGGCAGGGCAAATCCACCTCTTTCTTTAGCATCTGTTAATATCTTGAATTTTATTCGAGGCTTTTTGCCCTGCCAGACAAATTTAGAGATATCTCTCTGCCACTTCTTGAAACAGTCCATTTTATCCAAAATTTGCAATGTTTGGAACAAAAACAGCATCCTTGGCAATACATTCAATCAATTGCTTGATTGATTCAATTGCTTGATTGTGTTTTAATGTACAGTGGTACCTCGGGTTGCAGATGCTTCAGGTTACGCTTTTTCGGGTTGCGCACCGCTCCAAACCCAGAAGTACGAGAACGGGTTACTTCCGGGTTTCGGCACTAGCACATGCCCAGAAGCACTAAATCACGCTTTGCACATGCACAGTAGTGCCGAATCGTGACGCTGCAGGTTGCGAACGCTGCGGGTTGTGAACGTGCCTCCTGCACGGATCACGTTCACAACCCAAGGTTCTACTGTATTTGATATTTGACGTTAGCCACCCTGAGTCCCGTCTTGGCCGGGGAGGGCGGGTATAAATAAAAATCTACTTGCTTACTATGGACTAACGTCAGTCACCTGGTTGTGGTGGCCAGGTAGGAATTTTCCCACTTGGCAAACTGGCACCAGCCATTTGGTTTTCACCCGCCTTGTAGCAATCATCACAACTTTGTAAGGTTAGGCATTGGGTAAGCCATGTTGATGGGAGGGGAGACTGTTGCCTCCGCCTCCCCCTCCTTGTTAAGGGCGTCCTGTTAAAGGGATCCGGGGGCGTGGTTCCTGTCCGAAGTCTGGGCATGGGCTTGGGCCATGGCACGACCCCATCGGGGACCCTGGGGGTGCTCCGATTTGATGTACAGTAGACCCTCGGTTGGCATGGGTGGCACTGTGGGTTAAACCACAGAAACTAGGACCTGCCGAACGGAAAGTCGGCGGTTCGAATCCCTGCGATGGGGTGAGCTCCCATTGCTCAGTCCCTGCTCCTGCCAACCTAGCAGTTCAAAAGCACGTCAGAGTGCAAGTAGATAAATAGGTACCTCTCTGGCGGGAAGGTAAACGGCGTTTCCATGTGCTGCTCTGGTTCGCCAGAAGCGGCTTGGTCATGCTGGCCACATGAGCTGGAGCGCCGCAACCCCAGAGTCGGCCACGACTGGACCTAATGGTCAGGGGTCCCTTTACCTTTACCTAGACCCTTGGGTTATGTTACTCTCGAGTAATGTCAACTTTAGGGATGCGGGTGGCACAGTGGATAAAACCTCAGCACCTAGGACTTGCTGATTGCAAGGTCGGCGGTTCGAATCCCCGCGGCGGGGTGCGCTCCCATCGTTCAGTCCCAGCGCCTGCCAACCTAGCAGTTCGAAAGCACCTCCGGGTGCAAGTAGATAAATAGGGACCGCTTACCAGTGGGAAGGTAAACGGCATTCCGTGTGGTGCGCTGGCTCACCAGATGCAGCTTGTCACGCTGGCCACGTGACCCGGAAGTGTCTGCGGACAGCGCTGGCTCCCGACCTCTAGAGTGAGATGAGCGCACAACCCTAGAGTCTGGCAAGACTGGCCCGAACAGGCAGGGGTACCTTTACCTTTACCTTAATGTCAACTTTGGGCTGCGAAAGCGGCAAACCCAGAAGCACTTTTCCGGGGTTAGCCGCTCGCGCTCGCGCATGCGCAAAAGCGCTCTATCGCGGCACGTGCGTGCGCAGAAGCAGCGCCTCTGGATACGGATTTTTTTGGGTGTGCACGGACCCCCAGAATGAATTTAATTCGTATCCAGAGGATCCACTGAATATCATAGGGCTCCCCCTATCGGTGGTTGACCCTTGAGAGACTTCCTGCAGACGGACAGGAGCGTCCGGATATAGTTTGGCTTCACCCAAATGCTTAAGCCAAACCTCTCACATTTGTAACCAATAAAGTTGTGGCCTAATTCATCCCATTAACCCAACATACTTGTGTCTGTGTGTTTGTTTCTGAGGGGAACTGCAGGGCCCGGGGCCCTACCAAGCAAAAGTGCTTTTACGGTAAGGTGCAGATGGGGCCTAAAATCCCACCCACTTCTTTCTCCTGGAAGATAAGCTACTGTTGTGCTGTTGCCGTAATTCCATTATTTTAGCCCTGTTTTCTCAACGGGAGCTGCTCTGCGACTCTTATCTCAGTCAGATGGAGGAGCAGTGAATATAGACACGGGCCCCGATCCAAAGGGCTGTGGGGCTCCAAGGCACAAACAGGTTTGTTAAATCACCACATGCGCTTGGGGTATCAAGTCGCGTTCTGTGCATGTGTGCCACGTTGCTCCCAGATGGGTTTCCTGGCACTGAAGAGAGTGGGAAAAGAGAGAATTAGAACTGCTTTGAAGATTATAGCTCACCGAGGGCATATCTCATGATACAGGCCTAAACCAGTTCAACAGACCTTTCCTCTCTTCAAGGCACCTACGGGGACTGGAAAGTGGCTTCGGCAGCCTTTGCCAACTGGGTGCCTTCAAGATCTTCTGCACTACAGCTCCCATCAGCCAAGGCCAGCACTTAGGACAGATGAAAAGAAAGAAAGAAATTCAGGACAGATCAAAGAAAGCACTTCTTCACACGGCACAGAGTTCAACTGTGGAACTCCCTGACACAGGAGGCAACGATGGCCACCAAGCTAGACTGATTTAAAAGGATTGGACAAATTCTGCTGAAGGCAGCCCTGTTTAGGGAAACTTTTAATGTTTAATAGGTTATTGTATTTTAATATTCCGTTGGAAGCCGCCCAGAGTGGCTGGAGAAACCCAGCCAGATGGGTGGGATAATAATAATAATAATAATAACAACAACAACGATAATGATGATGATGATGATGATAATAATAATAATAATAATAATAATAATAATAATAATAATTGTTATTATTATTCACGGAGAAGGAGAGGGCTACTGATGGCTCCTAGCCACGAGGGCTCTGCTCCACCTCCACAGTTGGAGGCAGAAATGCTTCTGAATACCAGTTGCTGAAGGGACACGGGTGGCGCTGTGGTCTAAACCACAGAGCCGAGGGCTTGCCGAGCAGAAGTTCGGCGGTTCGAATCCCCGCAGCGGGGTGAGCTCCCATTGCTCGGTCCCTGCTCCTGCCAACCTAGCAGTTCGAAAGCACATCAAAATGCAAGTACAGTGGTACCTCGGGTTAAGTACTTAATTCGTTCTGGAGGTCCGTTCTTAACCTGAAACTGTTCTTAACCTGAAGCACCACTTTAGCTAATGGGGCCTCCTGCTACCGCCGTGCCACCGGAGCACGATTTCTGTTCTCATCCTGAAGCGAAGCTCTTAACACGAGGTACTATTTCTGGGTTAGGAGAGTCTGTAACCTGAAGCGTCTGTAACCTGAAGTGTTTGTAACCTGAAGCGTATGTAACCTGAGGTACCACTGTAGATACATAGGTACCGCTGCGGCGGGAAGGTAAATGGCGTTTCCGTGCACTGCTCTGGTTCTCCAGAAGCGGCTTCATCATGCTGGCCACATGACCCGGAAAAACTGCCTGCGGACAAACACCGGCTCCCTCGGCCAGTAAAGCGAGATGAGCACTGCCACCCCAGAGTTGTTCATGACTGGACTTAATGGTCAGGGGTCCCTTTACCTTTTTAGCAGTTGTTAGAAACCACAGGACGCGGGTGGCGCTGTGGGTTAAAGCCTCAGTGCCTAGGGCTTGCCAATCGAAAGGTCGGCGGTTCGAATCCCCGCGGCGGGGTGCGCTCCCGCTGTTCGGTCCCAGCGCCTGCCAACCTAGCAGTTCGAAAGCACTCTCGGGTGCAAGTAGATAAATAGGGACCGCTTACTAGCGGGAAGGTAAACGGTGTTTCCGTGTGCGGCTCTGGCTCGCCAGAGCAGCGATGTCACGCTGGCCACGTGACCCGGAAGTGTCTTCGGACAGCGCTGGCCCTTGGCCTCTTTGAGTGAGATGGGCGCACAACCCTAGAGTCTGTCAAGACTGGCCCGTACGGGCAGGGGTACCTTTACCTTTACCTTTTTAGAAACCACAGGAGGGGAGAGCTGCTCTTGTGTTCGAATCCTGCTTGCTGGTCTCCCACAGGGCTATCTGGTTGGCCACTGTGAGGCCAGGATTCTGGGCTTTATAAAACCCGCTGACCTGGTCCAGCACACTCTTCTTATGATCTTGTGGGGGTGGGACCTTGTGGCGATGCAGCTCTGCCATTCGTTTCAGCTGCACTCACTCAGCACTCAAACCCCAACAGCAACTAAAGGCTATAGAGATTGCCTGGATTGGACCAACACACTTCACCCTTCGAAGAGATAAAGGCGACAGTTTGCTTTCTAGGATCAAAACAGATAGCTCATCAGCTGGCTCTCACAGAGGCGACAGATAAGCTTTTTATTGGGCTGCTATTAATTGTTTGCACCGCAGTCCGGTGCCAGAAGGGAAACGGGTAGCTGTTGCAGAAGGCAGTGACATTATTAATGCATCTGTTTTTAATGTATTTGATTGCAAATATTTGATTTAGAATACAGTGGATCAGCTGTGGACAAGGTAATGGCAGAGAGAGAGGGAGAGATGTTTCTTTCACAGCCATTGGATCCTTACTGCTAATATGCAAAATCTTGGAATCAACAACAGTGATGCATTTGGCAACGTGCTAACAGGAACCCTGCAGTCACTCTAGGAATTGTCTCTGAGTCTTTTGCAATCTATGTTGATGCACTTATTAATAGGAGCACTTACAGTTTCCCTGGAGCTTAGATAGACTCAGGAACTTCCAGCAGTTTAGAGAAAGGTAGGAATCGCTTTGACATGTGAAGAGGCTCTATGGGTCTCACATGAGTCCACCGTGTGATGCTGCTGCAAAAAAGGCTAATGCGATTCCAGGCTGCTGCAACAGAAATCTAGTGTCCACATCAAGAGAAGTTATGTCGTTGTTGTTTAGTCGTTTAGTGGTGTCCACCTCTTCGTGACCCCATGGACCAGAGCACGCCAGACACTCCTGTCTTCCACTGCCTCCTGCAGCTTGGTCAAACTCATGCTGGTAGCTTCGAGAACACTGTCCCACCATCTCGTCCTCTGTCGTCTCCTTCTCCTTGTGCCCTCCATCTTTCCAGGGAGTCTTCTCTTCTCATGAGGTGGCCAAAGTATTGGAGCCTCAGCTTCAGGATCTGTCCTTCCAGGGAGCACTCAGGGCTGATTTCCTTCAGAATGGAGAGGTTTGATCTTCTTGCAGTCCATGGGACTCTCCAGAGTCTCCTCCAGCACCAGAATTCAAAAGCATTCATTCTTTGGCGATCAGCCTTCCTTATGGTCCAGCTCCCACTTCCATACATCACTAATGGGAAAGCCATAGCTTTAACTATATGATAGGGTTGGTGATATGGTTGGTGCAGTGCAAACGTACCATCGGGCACACCGAACCAGCTCTGCCAAAGTTGTGTTTGGCTTGGAGCAGCAAGAGGTAAGACCTTGTGCTGCATCTAACCACTCCGAAGTAGGGGGTGCAAGGAACTGCCAATTTCAGTTTTCTTCATTTCTGCCGTCTTAAGTTTAGTCCTCCACATTTGCCGTTTGCAAATACTTTATTTAAGTTCCTCGTGAAAATTCACCAGCACTCAAGCGCGAATGTCTCCAAATCAATCAATCTATTACAATCATGGAGCTGGAATTAATCCAATCTATATCTATCTGTTCAATTTTGCCTAACATGCATATTTTTGCAAAGCAATTTCCCTCAATACAAGGCATTTTTTGCTTGCGCGTTCACTTATAACTGCATTATTATGCACACGTTCACCTTATGCACACATCTGCATTATTATGATTTCTTTGCACATTTCTCAACCGGAGAACTGCATTGCAAAATTTGGAGAAATGCTAATTTCGAAGGATGGATGCGTTTCATCCCACATATTGCTTTTGGAAACTGCCAGTTAGGTGGTGGGGTCATGGCTCTGCCTTCAACTATAAACTGAACTGAATTTCTCCCTCATTCCTAAACTGATCTTAATTCCCACCCCCCACCCTGTTTTAAGTCTGTGTTGATAAAAACACACCTTTTCCTGGGTACTCCCCATACGAATGCAGTGAGGGGATTAAGAAGTCACAACTAAAATTTCAGCTTGAGCTTGAACTCCCTGGGTGGCGCCTGCCAAATCGCCGTCTCCCTGGTCTCCATCTCCCACGATGAGGAAAACAGCCCCTAATAGGTTGATTAATCTACTGATTGGATAGATTAAATCTTGCCGCCTAATTATTTCTCAAATGAAAAACCGAAGACTGAGGTTCAGATTGTACGATTTCTCTAGACCTCACAGGGAGTTCAGGGCTGAGGAAAGGACATCGCTTTCTGGAGAAAATGCAGAAGATGTGTTTTGCCTGCGGACGTGGATGGACAGGTAGTTGTTTTGGGCTTCATGAAAGTTTTGCATGAGCCATAAGTCATGGGAACATAAGAAATGCCCTGTAGCTGGATCAAGGCCCATGCTCATCTAAGCCTCTTCTCGTTACCGCCCCCTAAATCTGTTCTGGGGGAGGGGCTTCTTCAATCCTCCAGAGCAGATTGGGGGCATTGTGGGGTGTGAGTGGGGAGGGAGGAGGGAATCCTCTTACACAAGTGCTAATCCTTGCACTTTTACACTAAGTTAGTTGAAGATTCATCGTCTGAGTCAACACAACACATATGAAATAGAACCAAAACCCACTGCTCCATTTGCAGAGTGTTTGAGGATGGGACATTTGCAGGGAAACCAAAATGCTTGTTTACAAAGCTATTGTACTACCAACCTTACTGTATGCTTGTGAAACGTGGACCGCTTATAAATGCCATCTCCGACTCCTTGAAAGTATCCATCAATGGTGTCTCCAAAATTTTTACACAACACTTGGGAAGACAAGCGAACTAATACCAGTGTACTGGAAGAAGCAAATATCACCAGTGTTGAAGCAATGATTCTTCAACATCAACTTCGTTGGACTGGTCATGTTGTGTGGATGCCTGATGATCGTCTTCCAAAGCAACCACTCTATTCTGAACTTAAAAATGGAAAGCGTAATGCTGGTGGTCAACAAAAGAGCTTTAAAGACTGTCTCAAGGCAAATCTTTACAAATGTAGTATAAACATTGACAACTGGGAAACACTGGCCTGCAAGCGCTCCAGTTGGAGAACAGCCTTTACCAAAGGTGTTGTGGGCATTGAAGACGCTCGAACTCAGGACACAAGGGAGAAACGTGCTAAGAGGAAGGCACGCTTGGCAAATCTACACTGTGATCATCTCTCACCCAGAAACCAATGTCCCCACTGGAAGGATGTGTGGATCCAGAATTGGCCTCCACAGTCACTTAGGGACTCATTGTTAAAACCGTGTTTATGGAAGACAATCTTACTTGGCTACGAGGGATCGCAGAAGGAGGAGGAGGTTCCCTAGTGAGTTAGCTTTTTTCCTAAGCTTGGATCTGAGGGGTGGGGGTTGTCAGAAGGGAGACTGGGGTTCATATTACTTCCCAGATGCTCCAAACTCCTCAATAGCACGACATGATCCCAGAATCATAGATCTGGAAGGGAGCCCAAGGGTTATTTAGTTCAGCTCCCTGAATCCAGCACTGCAGAGTTGGCATTGAGGAGGGGGGCTGGGATAGATGACCTCTGGGAACATTTCCAATTCTGTGGTTCTGGAGCCATCACAGACTTGTAGGGAGGAGTGTTGGCAAAATAATGGTCCTCGTGCAACATTATTAATTGCACGGGCCTCGTGCAACACCATTTACCAATATTACTGTTAACAAGCTGTGCTATCATAATGATTAAGGCCTTAAATGATAATTTTAGGTTATATGTTAGTGACTAAGTTTTAATTTATATCTTTTTTAACTGTTGCTATATCTGTAGTGTCCCTGTTATACCTAATTGCAAATTCAAATCTATCCCTATTGTGTTTTATGACTTCCTTGATATTGTATGTGGGCTGGAAGAAGAAGAAGAAGAAGAGTTTGGATTTGATATCCCGCCTTTCACTCCCTTTAAGGAGTCTCAAAGCGGCTAACATTCTCCTTTCCCTTCCTCCCCCACAACAAACACTCTGTGAGGTGAGTGGGGCTGAGAGACTGTGACTGGCCCAAGGTCACCCAGCAGCTGCATGTGGAGGAGCGGAGACGCGAACCCGGTTACCCAGATTACGTGACTACCGCTCTTAACCACTACACCACACTGGCTCTGTGTCCGAAATAATAAAATTCAGTTCAATATTACTGTTATATCTGTTTTGCAAGCAATACAAGAGCAAACAGTGATAAACGCTGAATTAGGGCACAGCTCCTTCTGCAGTCCTGTGCAGCTGTACTGAGTAGGCAGGTTGAAAAGAAAGCAGACAGATGGCCTTGATAGGAAATGGGGACTACAACAGTGGCCCTCAATATTTATATAGTCGTTTACAGTTATAGACCGCTCTCCGCTGTGTATTTTCAATCCCAGAGCAACGAAGAAAGTGAGGAAAAAACAACAGGAAGACAATGACCAGCAAAAGTAATTCAAACAAGAAAAACAATAGAATTAAAAAGAAAAGAGCAATATGCAATAATCACAAAAACGCATGAACAGGTCCTATAAACAACAAATTAACTCTTCTGCCCTAAGGTTGACAAGCAAAACTATGAGAAAAATTAAGATTCCCAGTTTTGCCAACTTCCTAGGATATAAAACCAAGCCCAGGACAATCCAATTGGATTAAACGGCCAACCGTCTTCTTAGCAACGGTTACCACCCTGACAACAACAGAATAAAACTTCCTTCCTCTTCTCACCCATCCACCTCTTACATAACCTGCCACGAATGCCTTGAAACCGCCTCTTCAAGGAAATCTCTTTCTAGTAAAATACCAGTCCTCTCAACCCACCTAGCTGCAACCAAAAGCAGCAGGCAGTGTCTTATTTTCCTTCTACAGGGGATCAACCCATCACGACACAGCTAATAGTGGGGAGGAAATCCAAAGGGCATCTCGCAATTGAATATGGCGGCTAATTTGGTGCTCGCTTTTGTGCCAGAGGCAATTTTTTACTTCTGTAGTGCAGCGGAGGGGCCCGGGAGCAAATAATTCACTTTCTGCTTGGCATGGAGGCTCAAGCCTTGACTTCTAAAATCCGAGCTCATATCTAGTACACTGCGCCAAGCCGGTCTGCCAAGCGCTGCCCCTAGCTGCCTAAGTTGGGCGAGGATCATCATCATCAAACCTTTTATTGGCATCACATATATACATCCAAAACAAATCAATACAGAATTCCCACTTCCCCAGTGGCACAAAACATTTGCTAAAAGAAAGGAGGCAGAGCAGTCTATCGTCACATCTCTTGGTCTCCAGAGAGATCAGGTGTCTGCAGTGTATTTCAACGACAAAAAAACCAAACAGAGATATTTAGCCACTAACTTGTTGAGCTCCTGATCATTCCCCAGCAATAGAAAATGTATGATCTCCGACTCTGGTTTCCATTTGGGGATACAGAGTTGATTCAAAAATTGCTAGCGGAGATCAGCATATAGTTTACAATTAAGAACCAGATGTGTAAGGGTTTCCACCAGGTGGTCTTCACATGGGCAAGTTCTTTCTCCTTCCACCCTGCCTGAGAACCTTCCCCAAAGGAGGTTGGATGGATTTGAATTAAACCGGGCCAGGATCAATGCGATGCATCCTTCGTGATTCAAAGGGCTAAGGAGGCGAGACATATTCCCAGCGGGCTTTCATCCCTGCCAGTTCTGTCCATTCCACCCATCATTTTGTGGTTCCTGCATGTCAGGGGGTGCCTTCTGACTCTACAATTTTATGATTCTATCATCAAGCATAAAGCTTCCTGCCAGTGTGGACGACCTTGTTCTAGAGCAGGTACTTCATACCTTCCTTGAGTGTTTTGGCCTTGCTGGGACATATCATGAAACTCCAATAATTCCTCTTGATTGCTAGGACGGAGGGCAGAGAGGCACGTATGAGCATGTGTAGAAACTAATCTCTTGGGCAAAGGTGAAATTTACATTTGTGGCTCCACCCACTTCTAGTTTTGGCTCCGCCCACCACTAGCAGGCAGAAATCATGGGATCCCGAGGTCTGTATATGGTTACCAGAACTTTTCCAATGAATCCGGGGAAACTGGGCAACGGCTGTCCGCCCGCAACTCCCGAGCCTCCCCTGATCTGTCCAAACAAAGGGGGAAGGGGGCAGGAGATCGGGGGAGGCTTGGGAATCATGGGCGTGTGGCGTGCCATAGCCTAGTTTTTTTAAAAAACTGCGCATTTATGTTTCACAGGGTGTGAAAGAACTGCTTTGCACCTTGCCCGGCAGAAAAACCTCACACAAGACACATCATATGGGGACTTCCGAAGAGGAAAAAAGGCAGGCGCCATGGCAGCGAGCAGCTCCTGAAGCCAGCCAGACAGTGGCGTAGCGTGGGTTGTCAGCACCCGGGGCAAGGCAAGTAATTTGCGCCCCCTAACCCATGGATTTGCGCCCCCTAACCTGTGGATTTGCGCCCCCTAACCCTAACCGCCAGATGTTGCGCCCGGTGCGGCCGGCCCCCCCTGCACCCCCCACGCTACGCCACTGCAGCCAGAGCCAACTGCGCTTCCAGGCTGGCTCCGGGCTGCTGAGGCTGCCGCTGCCATGTTTCCTAGGAACGGATTTGCAAATCTGGGGACGTCTGGTAACCCTAGGTCAGTACCCACCCAGACAGTGGAATTCCGCAGGTTCCTTAACTGGACCTTCGTCCAAATTTGCATCTTTTGCCAGGAATCAAAAACCATTTCTTGACAATCACCTTTTAACATGCAGTGCCAGCTTTCATTGCCTCAAGTTTTAAGACGCAATATCTTTAATCCATGCTGCTCTCGGGCTGTTGTTTCACCCTTAAGTGTTAATTGCATTATTGTTCACCAGAGGTTTTAAAACAGAAATTTGCATGGCCATCTGTAAGGGATTATTCAGTACAGTGGTACCTTAGTTCTCAAACTTAATCCGTTCCGGAATTCCGTTCCAAAACCAAAGCGTTCCAAAACCAAGGTGCGCTTTCCCATAGGAAGTAATGCAAAATGGATTAATCCGTTCCAGACTTTTAAAAACAACCCCTAAAACAGCAACTTAACATGAATTTTGCTATCTAATGAGACCATTGATCCATAAAATGAAAGCAACAAACAATGTACTGTGGTCACACAATCAATCAATCAATCAGTAGCTGAACCGGGTTTCACACAGTCACAAAAACAAAAAGAAAGAGCCACAAAAATGCAAAATAAATAGCAAAAACAGACAGATCTCAGCGTAACACTCAAAATGGAATTGTGGCACTCAAATCGGAAGCGTAACACTTAAAACGGAGCACGTTCGGCTTCTGAAAAAAGTTTGCAAACCAGAACACTTACTTCTGCGTTTGCAGTGTTAGTTGTTTGAGTACCAAGGCGTTTGAGAATAAAGGTACCGCTGTAGTTTGCTTTGGACTGGCCTAGATGATGCTTTGGGTCCCTCCCAACTCTACAGTCATTTATGTTTCTTTGATACTACTTCCAGAAATGCTTTGCTGGACATCAGTGGGCCAGTGGTCTGGGGTTGCAGATGTGAACCTATTTCTGCATCATGGTCCAAGGGCCACCCAAACAGCATGTAAAGGTGTGTTTGAGTCACCGAGAATAAGTCCTATTCCCCTTTATGCTGGCTGCAACCTATCGGAGTAAAAGGAAGTGAGGAAAGCCAGTTCTTGACAATCACCTAGGATTGTCAAGGGCTCCTAGGATCCATCTGGGAGAAAGCACTCAGGAAGAACACCAAACAGTTCTTCTTCTGTGTGCTCCAAAGCTAAGCATTTCTGGACACTGGAAGCACCAGGTGCTTCAGTTTTCAGAGAATGGTGGGCAACTTCTGCTAAGTATTAAGGTTGCCACACTGGGTGACACCTGGCTTGAGAGCAGTACATGTGAAAAGGATCTAGGAGTCTTGGTGGACCACAAACTTGACATGAGCCAACAGTGTGGCGCAGCAGCTAAAAAAGCCAATGCAATTCTCAATAGGAGTATAGCATCTAGATCAAGGGAAGTAATAGTGCCACTGTATTCTGCTCTGGTCAGACCTCACCTGGAGTACTGTGTCCAGTTCTGGGCACCACAGTTCAAGAAGGACACTGACAAACTGGAACGTGTCCAGAGGAGGGCAACCAAAATGGTCAAAGGCCTGGAAACGATGCCTTATGAGGAACGGCTAAGGGAGCTGGGCATGTTTAGCCTGGAGAAGAGGAGGTGAAGGGGTGATATGATAGCCATGCTCAAATATATAAAAGGATGTCACATAGAGGAGGGAGAAAGGTTGTTTTCTGCTGCTCCAGAGAAGCGGACACGGAGCAATGGATCCAAACTACAAGAAAGAAGATTCCACCTAAACATGAGGAAGAACTTCCTGACAGTAAGAGCTGTTTGACAGTGGAATTTGCTGCCAAGGAGTGTGGTGGAGTCTCCTTCTTTGGAGGTCTTTAAGCAGAGGCTTGACAACCATATGTCAGGAGTGCTCTGATGGTGTTTCCTGCTTGGCAGGGGGTTGGACTCGATGGCCCTTGTGGTCTCTTCCAACTCTATGATTCTATGATTCTATTCTAAGAAGCTACTGGAGCATGCCAAATGATTTGCCTGAGTATGTTGCACAGAAAACAGGTCTTGCTGAAGGGCAGCGCAGCGAGAACTGTGCTAATTGTCGGCGATGCATTCCTCGTTGTTAACGTTGTGTAATTACAGAATTCCTGCATAAACCCAAAAGGATATGTAACCTTAGCAGAGGCGTGGCCGTCAGAGGGAGTGGCTGAGCCTCTCGCGAAGGAATCACTTCTATTGATTACCGTATTTGCCCGAATATAAGCCGCACCCGAACATAAGCCACACCTTTAAAATTCAAGGAGGGGAGGGGAAGGGGGGGAAAGGCAATACCTGAATATAAGCCAGTCCTTTAAAATTCCACAGGCGCTCACACCCTTTCTGTTTTACCGTATGTCTGTTTCAGCAGCGATATCGTCACAGCCGATTTTTGCAAGGTCGCGAATTTAAGCCGCACTTTAACTCACTTTTCACGTTCAGAATTTGGAAAAAAACGTGAGGCTTATACTCAGGCCAATACGGTATGTGACATGGTTTAGGAAAACAGTTCCCAAAGTGGTCTGTACCATCCACTAGGCAGAGGGATATCCTAGGGGTGTGCTAAGACAAGGAGGCAGCCGTGGAGGGGAGGGTGCTGAAGGTGTAAATAAAAAACACTATTCTTCCTCATTTATTAGTAGCGCTATCAGTAGTTTTCTGACCTTAATACCTGGGCAAGTTCATACAGGGTGAAGTGGAAACCTGAGTTTGAAAAATGAGGAGCAGCTCATGGAATAGACTATTTGAACTTATATGTTTAAATAACCCCCCCCCCCAATTATATATTTTTAGTTTTTCTCCATTCCTCTCCTTTACTAAATTTGCAAATAATAATTCATGAAAAGTAAGAATACTCAGAGCAGACCATTATTATACTCAGTGCTGGATTTACGTATAAGCTAAACCAGCTATAGCTTAGGGCCCCACTCTCTTGGGGGCCCCCCCAAAAAATAAAGGAAACAACCTGGATGTACATTTCCAAAATATAAGATAAAAATAAATAAAAATAAATCCTACATACCTATGAGGTCTGAGGTCCATAAATTACCATATAGCATATATACAATACTAACAATAGTGACAATTTGTTTTTGACAAAGAACAGCTGGACATATAAAGGGCCCCATGACCTTCAGGAGCTGAGGGCCTCATCAAACCTAAATCCGGCCCTGATTATACGATGCTTCAAATGGGTGCATCTAAGTGGCTGACTGCAACATCCATATGTAAAATACAAAGTAGGTTCAGCTCATGTTATAAATCTCGATAGCAAGAAGAATCTAAACACCGCTCTGTTCCGCTAAGAATAATGTGCGGACACAGTTAAGCCTTCATCAAGAAAGGTTTGGGAAGAAAATAAAAGGGTTTGCAGAAGGCAACCAAATGTATAGAGTTATGGAGCCTGTCTTCTCTGCACAAGGATGTGAGTAAGCGATTGGTCTCACAGCTTCTAAGAACTCGTTCCTAGAGATCGCCTGCCATTTTACCATCTGTTGATCCTCGTGGGCATTGTTGACTGAGATCCTTTCCATACTTGCGTCAAATAAAAAATGTTGTGTGTTTCTCATTCTGTATCAAAGCGCGGGGTTTCAGTTTAGCAGAAACTGTTGATCACAGGCTTACCTTGCCTTGGTGAGGCTGCTACAGTCGCATCTTCGAAGGTGCCTCCTTGCCTCTGTTGACTCCGGTTCAACCACTTTCTACTCCGAAGTCACCACTCTGGTTTCCACACATTTGCCAGCTTTTCCAACGCCTGCCGGCTCTTTTCCTGTCTCTGAACTTGGGCAAGCTCCCAGTACCATATTGAATCTAGTCAAGTAGGGGCGTGTCCCCGAGACACCTCATGCTTGCCTAAACAGCCAAGGTTGTGTCCTGGTGGAGCACAGCAAGCTGCCAAGTCTCCCCGGTTGAAAGCGCAAAAGCTTTTGGGCCGCCTGATTTCAGTCAACAGCGAGAAGGTGCCTTTCCAGTTCACCAAAGGCAGGTTTGGAGAGACACGCCCCAAGATGTGAGCAGGTGATTGAAAGGCAAGCAGCTCACTCTAGGAACCAGCCTCTTGGAAGGATGAAACCAAATGAGACAGGAGTCATAAGATGAATGCTTGGCCAATGGAATCTGCAGAGGTTCAGGACTTTGAGGCTCTTCTCATTCTAAAGGAACAGTGCATGCCTTGCGGTTTAATCTCGGGACTAAGGAGAGAGGCAGGGGAGGATGGATAATTAAAATGAGCAATTTGCATTTTGTTTAAGGTGAGAAAGGGATGCTTCTCTTATGTGGAGCCAACTATGAGTCCAGATGATCAAAGGCGGTACCCATGATACGATAAAATTAAAAAATAATCTTACAAGCCACCCCATTCTCTGAGTGGCGAGAGATTCCAGAATTTCAGGTCAGTGGAGACAGTGGAATTTTTAGGACACATGGTTTTACTTACACACATGTACAACCTGCGCATAAGGTGGGGGAGCTCAGGGCATCGACACCCCAACAGATCTTGCAAATCCATTAGTCGCACCTTTGGATCCAGCACAGAGCAAGCAGGTCTCTGTGGATCCAGCTTCCAGCCTGTTCCAGCTCAGCTCAAACACCTTCTCTGTCTACGGTTCTCCTACTTCAGAGGCGCCCAAACTTTTTCCAAAGAGGGCCAAATTTGATGAAGTGAACGTGCGTGAGGGCCGAACAAAATTACTGAGCTTTTTTAGGATTGAGGTTGTTGAGCTTTTTTGGGGATTTTACCCCAAAGTTGATGAGCTCTTTTTTTTTTGATTGATTTTTTAGGGCTTTTTTTTAAAAAAAACACAAATTTTTATTAGTTTTTCAACATATCATTTTCAACAATAATTAAACATACTTTCATATCTTATACCATTTTTTTTTACTTCCATCAATCACATCTGAAAATATTCCAATCTATTCATTGAATATACATTTCTTACTTTGACTATTACATTTAAATCTCATAACTAATATCTCTATTCTTTCTCTACTTTGCAATATTTCATATATTTCTCCTTACAAAACTTCTTGTAGTCCTACTAGCGTAATTTGCTGATTACAGTTGCTCTTCAAATAGTTCGTATATTTCTTCCAATCTTCTGTGAATCTCTGGTCCCACAGGTTTCAAATCCTTCCTGTCACTTTATCTAATTCTGTGTAGTCCATTAATTTTGTCTGCCATTCTTCTTTCGTCGGAATTTCTTCTTGCTTCCATTTCTGGCTAAGAATACTCTTGCTGCTGTTGTTGCATATAAAAACAATTGAACATCTTGCCTATTAATATCTTCACCTATAATACCAAGTAAAAATGCTTCTGGTTTTTTTTTTAAAAATGTATATTTCAACATCTTTTTCATCTCATTATATATCATTTCCCAGAAGTCTTTTACTTTATTACATTCCCACCAGACGTTGTTGGGCTTTTGGGGGGATTTTACCTCAGGAGATAAATTGCCCCAGGATTGAACTGACCGTATGTGCCTGTCCTACCTGGTATCTAGGTAAGAAGGGAAGCCCCCCACCCATTTGTCCTATGGCACAGAGGAGCTTTGTTGGTTACGCCAATTGTGGTACTTAACCAATCAGCCCAAACCATCACCTAGACAAAGTGACTGGTGGAAGAAGATTGGAAAAAATGTAAAGTATATTTACAGAAATATTGCAAAATTAATGAATGTTAGAAGTATATTGGAAGGAAGTTATACGGTTTTAGCAGAAGGGTTATTAAGAACTATGTGAATATTAAGTGTTAATGTGACAAATTGGAAAATTGAAAGTTAAATTGTGTTAAGATAAATTATAGAACAAAAATTGAAGAAGAGGGAAAGGATTTGTTGAACTAGATAATTTGAACTAGAATACAAAAAAGGGAGGTGCGAGGAAGTCGAGGAAATAAGCTAATGAAAGATTTGGATATAAAAATTTGGATGTGTGTTTTTGTTCTTTTTTCTTATGTTGTATTGCTGTATTGTTTTTTTTTCTTTTTTATTATTGATCTATTGTTTGTTGAATTCATGTATTGTTTTTTTCCATTGTTTTTCTTTTTATAATTATAAAATATCTAATAAAATTTTATTATATAAAAAAAAGACAAAGTGACTGGTTTGGCAAGCTTGCTCCCATACATTCTACCACCCCTCCATACACAGAACCCCAGGAACTGGAAGGGATGAAGGCAGGGCCGGATTGAGGTTTGTTGAGGCCCTAAGCTACTGAAGGTAATGGGGCCCTTTATATGTCCAGCTGTCCTTTGTCAACAACAAACTGCCACTGTTCTTTTGTGTTGAATATATGCTGCATGGTAATTTATGGACGTAATTACATCATAGGAGCCCACACAACACAAAACACTGCTGCTGTATGTAGGTTTTGTTTTATTTGTTTTTTATCTTATATTTTGGAAATGTACATCCAGGCTTTTTTTCCTTTAAATTTTTTGGGGGCCCCCAAGAGAGTGGGAACCTAAACTACAATATAGATTGTTTATTTTATATGTAAATCTGGCACTGGATTCGGGGCATCATCCAGATTGATACTTCTCCAAACTCATAACAATAAATTGAAAACACTACCATGACAAAAACCCTATACAGTGGTACCACAAGTTAATTCGTTCTGGAGGTCCGTTCTTAACCTGAAACTGTTCTTAACCTGAAGCGCCATTTTAGCTAATGGGGCCTCCCGCTGCCGCCACGCCGCCAGAACACGATTTCTGTTCTCATCCTGAAGCAAAGTTCTTAACCTGAAGCAATATTTATGGGTTAGCGGAGTCTGTAACCTGAAGCGTATGTAAGCTGAAGTGTCTGTAACCCGAGGTACCACTGTAGTTTTTGTAAAATGTGAAGTCCCGCCCCCATTACCTAGGATACGACATTGATACTCGGCTATTTCCTTCATGCAATGTGCTCACATCCAAGGCATCACCGCCCATCCTCACATAAGAACATAAGAAGAGCTTGCTGGATTAGACCAGTGCTCTATCTAGTCCAGCATCTTATTCCCACAGTGGCCAATGAGATGCTCGTGGGAACCACGCAAGCAGCATTTGAGTACAACTAGCGTTCTCCTCTTCCATGAATTTGTCTAATCTTATTTTAAAGCCATCCCAGTTGGTGACCCTCACTCGCTGCCTCCTGTGGCAGGGAGTTCCGTGGTTCAATTACGTGATGCGTGGATAAGGGCTTTATTTTATCTTTCCTGAATCTTCCAATGTAACACTCATCGCACAACTTGCGTCAACTGAAACCATCCCATTTGCCACTCCCCCCAAAGACACAACCATCTCTTTGGAGAATACCGGTATATGGCATGGTACCTTCCCCAGGTCACGTTGGCTTGCTGATTCCAAATCTTCAAAGAAATGAGATCAAGGCATGCTGGCAGACAGGGTGTCGTGGGTGGAGGCCAGGCATGCTGCCTGTGGTGTATTTATTTCGAGAAGGTCCAGGGTTGCCAGCTCTCTGTTGCTAAATCTGTTTCTCAACCCAACCAAAATTAAATGCCCAGAGAGCTGCACGTTCTCTCGAGTCACTGGCTCGCTTGTTCCAGTGGGGTTATTGCATTTAATAACTCTATCTAGGCCACAACACGTGGGCGTTGATGGGGAAAGGTCTGTGCCCACAACTAAGACACCACAAATATGCTTCATGGTCGCCAGAAGGACAGAAATGCCCGGAAGGGGTTGCATTGGGGTGCAACTCGCATGGAGAGCATGAGAACCATGTCGATATAATGGAGACATTATGGCTATGAAGGAGAGTTGGCTTTGAAAGAAAGAAACTATGCCGCACATGCTTAAATTGTGGAGCTCTTTCCCACAAGAGGCAATTATGGCTGCCATCCTAGATGGCTTTATGAGAGGATTAGACAGATTCACGGAGGAGGAGATGGCAATTCAGAGTGTTGGTGCTGGCCTTTAAAGCCCCAAGCGGCCTCGGTCCAGTAGACCTGAAGGAGTGTCTCCACTCCCATCGTTCAGCCCAAACGCTGAGGTCCAGCTCCAAGGGCCTTCTGGCGGTTCCCTCATTGCGAGAAGCCAATTACAGGGAACCAGGCAGAGGGCCTTCTCGGTGGTGGCGCCCGCCCTGTGGAACGCCCTCCCATCAGATGTCAAAGAGATAAACAACTACCTGACATTTAGAAGACATCTGAAGGCAGCCCTGTTTAGGGAAGTTTTTAATGTTTGATGTTTTATCGTGTTTTTAATGTTTTGTTTAAGGGACACGGGTGGCGCTGTGGGTTAAACCACAGAGCCTAGGACTTGCCGATCAGAAGGTCGGCAGTTCAAATCCCCATTTCGGGGTGAGCTCCCGTTGCTCAGTCCCTGCTCCTGCCAACCTAGAAGTTCGAAAGCACATCAAAGTGCAAGTAGATAAATAGGTACCGCTCCAGTGGGAAGGTCAACGGCGTTTCCATGCGCTGCTCTGGTTCGCCAGAAGCAGCTTAGTCATGCTGGCCCTCCCCAGCCAAGACCGGGCTCAGGGCGACTAACACCAGGTATAAAAACAATTGATTAAAATACATCTTAAAAACAAGATTAAAATACAACAATAAAATGCAGCCTCATATCAGTGGAAACTCAAATCAAAAATTTTGAGGGATGAAAACGCCAAGAAAGGGAAGTTGTTGATATTTTAAGGTTGTTTAAATGAATATTCTAAAATGTAAAACAGAAAATTTAATAACAATTAGGAAGGAAACAAAAGTGTTACGCAACCATTGGATCAGGGGAGTCTTTGCCCCTGGTTGTTGCTCACGGCGCCTGAGAGACTGGGGCCGTTCAGCGATTCCTAGAAAGTGTAGCTGTTCTGGTGAGGTCATGATGAATGGAGTTTCTTCACAGGCAATGGAAGGTGGCAACTTTGGGGGAAGTCATGGCCTTTTGGGGTGGTTTTGCTGTGTTTTAAATCTATGGTGTGAATGTGGCCAGACTATTGGTCCACCTGGTTCAGTATGGTCCACATTGATTGACAGCCGCTCTCCAGGATTACAGAGCGGGAGTCTGCCTGGAGATGCCATGGGGGATCAAACCTGGAACCTTCTGCATTCCAGGCAGATGTTCTGCTGCTGAGCCTTGGCCCTCCCCAAATCTCAGGCTTCTGAGATGCACAGCACAGGGCTGGCGTGCTGTGGCTGAAGCACTTGAGAATCTCTCTGAGCAAAAAGAAAATGAATTGTGCAAGAGGACACTCAACCTCTCCATGGATGGGGTATCCCACACATCTATCTCAGCGTTGACCTTGGTGCTTGGGTGGAAGCTGAAGGAGGACAGCCATGTTGCCGTCTAGAGAGATGAGGGCAACAAACACCACATGACAGGTCTCCCCTGTTGTTGTTGTTGTTGTTGTTGTTGTTGTTGTTGTTGTTGTTTAGTCGTTTAGTCATGTCCGACTCTTCGTGACCCCCTGGACCAGAGCACGCCAGGCATTCCTGTCTTCCACTGCCTCCCGCAGTTTGGTCAAACTCATGCTGGTAGCTTCAAGAACACTGTCCAACCATCTCACCCTGTCGTCCCCTTCTCCTTGTGCCCTCCATCTTTCCCAACATCAGGGTCTTTTCCAGGGACTCTTCTCTTCTCATGAGGTGGCCAAAGTCTTGGAGCCTCAGCTTCACGATCTGTCAACTCAGATCCTTTCTTCAGATGAAGTCTTGGTCAGTTCTCATTTCTTCCGGGAGACGGACCAGTTCATCCTGCTCCTGTTTTCACCTCCAGCCTGGGTTGGGTTCTGGCATCGCTCGCTTGACTTTTGGACAAGTTGAGGTGCTTCAGAAAAGAGAAAATGAAGGAGAGGAGAAGCAAGGCTGGAAGCAATGGGGAGACAAAAAGGTTGGGAGTCCTTCATGGAGCATCAGTAAAGCTGGGAAGCTCCTGAGATGTGGGCAACACCAGGCTGTGCCTTGATCTCTTCTGGATTCCCAGGTTGTTATAGATAGCTCTGGAGGAAATCTGGAGACATGAAGGTGCCTTGAGGGGAGGCAATGTCCGTCTTTATACACTACTGCCACTATTATTATCTGTCACATTTTCTCTCTGCTCATTTATCATAGAAACATAGAATCATAGAATCATAGAATCATAGAGTTGGAAGAGACCACAAGGGCCATCGAGTCCAACCCCCTGCCAAGCAGGAAACACCATCAGAGCACTCCTGACATATGGTTGTCAAGCCTCTGCTTAAAGACCTCCAAAGAAGGAGACTCCACCACACTCCTTGGCAGCAAATTCCACTGTCCAACAGCTCTTACTGTCAGGAAGTTCTTCCTAATGTTTAGGTGGAATCTTCTTTCTTGTAGTTTGGATCCATTGCTCCGTGTCCGCTTCTCTGGAGCAGCAGAAAACAACCTTTCTCCCTCCTCTATGTGACATCCTTTTATATATTTGAACATGGCTATCCTATCACCCCTTAACCTCCTCTTCTCCAGGCTAAACATGCCCAGCTCCCTTAGCCGTTCCTCATAAGGCATCGTTTCCAGGCCTTTGACCATTTTATCAATTTATTTAAAAAAATAGGGTTACAGACGCTTCAGGTTACAGACTCCGCTAACCCAGAAATAGTACCTCAGGTTAAGAACTTTGCTTCCGGATGAGAACAGAAATCGTGCTCCGGCGGCACGGCAGCAGCAGGAGGCCCCATTAGCTAAAGTGGTGCTTCAGGTTAAGAACAGTTTCAGGTTAAGAACAGACCTCTGGAATGAATTAAGTTCTTAACCCGAGGTACCACTGTATACTGCTGTGTCATATATGGTTTAATAAAAACATAACACCATGCGACAAAAACAAAAAAAGTTAAAAATAGCCATCATTTAGCCACTGTGTTAGACTGTTCCTCCTTCTTTGCAACCATAAGTTTAGTTCTCCACATTAATTTGTGATTTGCTCACAAAATCTCTCACAAAACTCACCAGTATTTTAGTGCAGATTCTTCCCCTTATATACATTTTTTGTATGTGACTTTCCCAAATATGCACAACTTTTAAAACCAATTTCCACTACTGCGATGCAATTTTGTGTGTTATTTTCACAAATGTTTGCATTTCTACGTACATTTTCCCCTGATGTACATACTGAATTCCGCCAAGAAACAGTGGTATTATAGTAATACAAGAAACCATGGATATCGTAATTACATAAATAGCACTTCATTAATGCTGGACCACTCCTGGCAAATAGAAGGGGAAGAAATGGAGGCAGTGAGAGATTTTACTTTCTTGGGCTCCATGATCACTGCAGATGGTGACAGCAGCCACGAAATTAAAAGATCCCTGCTTCTTGGGAAAAAAGCAATGACAAACCTAGACAGCATCTTAAAAAGCAGAGACATCACCTTGCCAACAAAGGTCCGTATAGTTAAAGATATGGTTTTCCCAGTAGTGATGTATGGAAGTGAGGGCTGGACCATAAAGAAGGCCAATCACTGAATAATGGATGCTTATGAATTCTGGTGCTGGAGGAGACTCTTGAGAGTCCCATGGACTGCAAGAAGATCAAACCTATCCATTCTGAAGGAAATCAGCCCTGAGTGCTCACTGGAAGAACAGATCCTGAAGCTGAGGCTCCAAGACTTTGGCCACCTCATGAGAAGAGAAGACTCCCTGGAAAAGACCCTGATGTTGGGAAAGATGGAGGGCCCAAGGAGAAGGGGACGACAGAGGACGAGATGGTGGGACAGTGTTCTCAAAGCTACCAGCATGAGTTTGACCAAACTGCTGGAGGCAGTGGAAGACAGGAGTGCCTGGCGTGCTCTGGTCCAGGGGGTCACGAAGAGGCGGACATGACTAAACAACAACAACAACTCGCTATTTAGAGGTGAAGGCTGCCATTCTGGTTCCACCATATGCAAAATGAAGGGAATTGGGGTGGGTGTGAGGAGGTGCAAGAACATCCACGTATAAAAATAGGGAGAGATTTCATGAGAAGCTCTTTTGAAAGTGCTCCTCCACACACACACCCCATGCCTTTTCCAAAGATGTTCCATTTGCATGTATAAATTTCACCTAGAAAAGGGTAATCTGGGAAATGCTAGCAGGAGATTGCTTTTGAAAGAAAGGCTTTATTAATTCTCAGAGATGAGCTAGCAATTGAGCAAATCTCCCCTGAGTGGTTGTCATGGGATCAGGATCCATTTGCTGTTTCATAGAGGAGGAGCAGCTGGGGGTAACCCACATTGTTTGGATGATTATAGCACTTCGCTGCCATAATGTGATATCTGTGGTCCTTATAAAGCAAATTAGACTGGCATTGTCTAGTTCAATTTCCAATCTTATTGTATTACTGCAATTTGTTTTATCTAACATTGTGGCTGTCTGTACTATGCTGTGGTAGGTGATTTAGTGGTGCAAGATAGACATTGGATAGAAACACCATCTCCAGCTCCTCGAAAGATTCCATCAACGGTGTCTCTGAAAATTTTTACACATCACTTGGGAAGACAGGTGAACGGATATGGGGAGGGAGGAGGGAATCCTTTTACACAAGTGCTAATTCTTGCACTTTTACACAAAGTTAGTTGAAGATTCATCGTCTGAGTCAACACAACACATATGAAATAGAAGCAAAACCCACAGCTCCATTTGGATCGAAGTGCAGAGTGTTTGAGGATGGGACATTCGCAGGGAAACCAAAATGCTTGTTTACAAAGCTATTGTACTACCAGCGTTACTGTATGCTTGTGAAACGTGGACCATTTATAAAGGCCATCTCCACCTCCTCTAAAGATTCCATCAACGATAGCTCTGAAAATTTTTACACAACACTTGGGAAGACAAGCGAACTAATACCAGTGTACTGGAAGAAGCAAAGATTGCCAGTGTCGACGCAATGATTCTTCAACATCAACTTCGTTGGACTGGTCCTTTTGTGAGGATGCCTGATGATCTTCTTCCAAAGCAACTCCTTGATTCCGAACTTAAAAATGGAAAGCGTAATGCTGGTGGTCAACAAAAAAGGTTTAAAGACTGTCTTATGGCAAATCTAATAAAATGTAATATAAACACCAACAACTGGGAAACATTTGCCTGTGAGCGCTCCAACTGGAGAACAGTCTTTACCAAAGGTGTCATGGGCTTTGAAGACACTCAAACTCAGGAAGCAAGGGAGAGACACACTAAGAGGAAGGCATGCTTGGCAAACCCTCACCGCGATCCACTCCCGCCCGGAAACCTATGTCCCCACTGTGGAAGGACGTGTGGATCCAGAATTGGCCTCCACAGTCACTTACGGACTCACTGTTAAAACTGTGTTCATGGAAGACAATCTTACTTGGCTACGCGGGATTGCCAAAGAGGAAGAAGAGGTTAGAAACCTTGTGCAGAGTTTTGCTCAGCCAGGTGCTTGGACGTCAACGTTCCTTCTATCCATTGAGTTGTACCTGGCTGAGTCTTTACTCAGAGCAGACTTATTGGAATCAACGGACTTCAGTTAGTAATGTCTAACCTAGGGAGCAATCCTCAGGCTGGGAAGCCAGTCGAAGCTCCTTTGGCTTGAGTTAAACTGGTGTAAAGCAGACCTTCATGGATCATTGCCTTGTCGTGGCGAAGGGGCTTGAATTACTCCAAGAAGTTGTGAGCTACGCCGTGCAGGGCCACCTAAGATGGAGAGGTCATAGCCAAGAGTTTAGACTAAATGTGACCCACCTGGAGAAGGAACTGGCAAACCACTCCAGTATTTTGCCAAGAAAACCTCATGGACATAAAAAAGGAGAAGCTTTGAGAAGAAAGTGAGAGTTTCCAAGGCATGCTCTGGTTCATGGGGTCATGGAAAGTCGAACACGACTAAGACGACTAAACAACAACTACACGAAGCAGACCAGACTCAGGTGCTGGAATCCACAGGAGGAGAGAGGGCTGAATCCTGCTTGCGGGTTTGCCATTGGGGCATCTGGTTGATCACTGTGAGAACACTGTGCTGGGCCCAGGGGTAATCTGAGAAACGCAGTCCAGGACCAGTCCAGAATCCAAAGCTTCCGCTGGGAGTCAGTCTGACAGGGCCAAGTCAGGAAACCAGGCAAGGACAGGTACAGGATCTCAGGCAGGATCTGGCATACAGCAACGTTGCTCCCGCAACCTGGGGCGGGGTCTGACAGCCTTTTATCTCTGTCGGGGTAACAGGCGGTCCTGATCCCCCGGCAACTCACCTCCCTGTTTCGCCTGAAGGCGAGCACTCCTCCTGCGAGTACTCAGGTCTCTCCTTCTCTCAGACCTCAGTCTCTGCAGCTCGGGAGACATCGGTGGGTTACTAGACCCAGGGGCTGCCTCAGTCTCCCCTGACCCAACTGGTAGTGGAGCAGCTGTAAGTGATGGCCCAGCTGGAGGCAACGAGGTCATCCCCGCATCTGGAGCCAGGGCAGGCTCAGGCCCCTGACTCGGCCCAGCTGGTGCTTGTTGCAGGGGAACCTGTGCAGACTGGGACTCTTCAGGATCAGGCCCCAGACTTGGTTCAGATGATGCCCGAGGCAAAGGATCCAGTGCAGACTGAGTCTCCTCTGGTTCCCAGTCCAAGCCCGAGTCCCAGGCCATCGCAAACAGGATGCTAGACTAGACGGGTCACTAGCCTGATCCAGAGTCTCTTATTGCGTTATTACGTTCATACCCGCAGTCACCACTGCCTGTGGTCATTGTTGGCAGGATCACCTGGTGCAATGATGGTCTCAAGGGAAGAGACAGGTCCACGTGGGGGCAAGTGGCGTTTAAGCTGGTTAGGTCCCCAGCCCATCCTTCCTCTTTCTTTCCTTTTTGAATAATTTTTCATTGAGTTTTACAAATTTTATCACCATCACAATCAAGATTATCTCAAAAATGAAACAGAATATAAATCCCCACCCCCCTCCCCCTCACAACTTCCCTCAACTTCCTTTTCTGGTTCTTTGTTTATTTCCCCTCCTTGTTTTATTTTACCTTAATATGCAGTCTTTAACTTAAATGTTATTATATTCTTCACATTTTTATACCTTACTGATTTTTGCATTTCCTCTGCCACTTTATCATTTTCCAATTCTTACATCTTAATTTCTTTGTTGTTAATTGTAAATGTTTACGCAAACCCTGCTAGTGAGTCTACATCTTTACAGTTTTTCTGTAGGTACAACATAAATGGTTCCCAGTCTCTTTTAAAATCTCTATTGTCCTTGTCTCTAAGTTTTGCAGTTTTAGCATATTCCATCAGTTTTTCTTGCCCATCCTTCCATCAGCTCCCCGATAAACATTTCTCCCTCTTTCGATCCATGCAGAACATGGTCAGTATACTTTGGCACACCTAATCCAAGCTAATTTAGCTCTGTTTACTTAAGAAAGGTATATCCTCTCCAATTATCAAGATATAGGCTGATAATAGACGTCAGAAGCAGATAACAAACACCAACATAATACATACAATAAAACAATCTACCTAAAATCAGCACGATCAAAATACCACCATATTAAAAGATACCATATGATACGATACAACAATCTTTATTGTCATTGTCCCATACAGAACAACGAAATTGAAAAAATCTACATCAGACATTCAAAAACCAACAAGCCTGCTATCCCAGCTATCCCAGCCTGGTTAGCCCCCTAAAAACTCTGATACTCCATAATTAAATACAATATACTCCCATAGAGACTACCTTACACTGTGTTTAAAACCAAAATCACATTTGGGTAGAAACTGTTTCTCAGGCAGCTAGTCCTAGTCTCTATAACCCTGTACCTTCTTCCAGAGGGATGCGGGTGGCACTGTGGGTTAAACCACAGAGCCTAGGACTTGCTGAACAGAAGGTAGGCAGTTCAAATCCCCGCAATGGGGTGAGCTCCCATTGCTCGGCCCCAGCTCCTGCCAACCTAGCAGTTTGAAAGCACGTCAAAGTGCAAGTAGATAAATAGGTAAAGGGCGGGTAGGTAAAGGGCGTTTCCGTGTGCTGCTCTGGTTCGCCAGAAGTGGCTTAGTCACACTGGCCACATGACCCGGAAGCTGTATGCCGGCTCCCTCGGCCAATAAAGTGAGATGAGCGCCGCAACCCCAGAGTCGGCCCCGACTGGACCTAATGGTCAGGGGTCTCTTTACCTTTTACCTTACCTTCTTCCAGAAGGCAGAAGCTGAAAGAGATCATTTCCGGGGTGCGCACTATCCTGCACTATCTCTGCAGCTTTCTTATGACACCTGGAAGCATAGATTTGATCTAAGGTGGGAAGAGTGCACCCAATTATTCTCTCCGCAGACTTTACAACCCTGGACACACCATCTACTGTATTTTTTGCACCATAACACTCATTTTTTTCCTCCTAGAAAGTAAGGGGAAATGTCTGTGTGTGTTATGGAGCGAATGCCTACGGATGACGGGGGGATCTGCTGCAGTCGTGAGCAGAGGATCCATGGTTACAGCCTGCACCAAAAAAATCACGCACCCACTGTTGCCTGGGGCCACAATGGTGAAATAACATGGTTACAAAGCATGGATCCACATGGATCCTCAGGATTTTTGGATTGGGCTACCCCAAACTCACCGTCAGATCACATGTCTGTGGCCACGGCATGAACCACAAAAATCATACATCGACTGTTTCGTTTAGAATAATTTTTTTTCTTGTTTTCCTCCTCTAAAAACTATGTGGGTGTTATGGTTGGGTGCATGTTATAGAGCGGAAAATACGGTATCTATCTATCTATCTATCTGCAAACTTTGTGGGAAATCCATGCTGTTCAGCTGTGGTAGAGCAACCATGTTTTTGCAGGATTTGGGGCAACCACAGAGAAAGATGAGCCACAAATCTCACCAACTTTGTTGCAGGGAGTTGGACTAGAAATAGCTCTGGGTCTCTTCCAACTCCACAGCTCACTAGTATAATAATAATAATAATAATAATAATAATAATAATAATAATAATAATTTATTATTTGTACCCCGCCCATCTGGCTGGGTTTCCCCAGCCACTCTGGGCGGCTTCCACAAAAACAAAAAATACACTAATATGTCATACATTAAAAACTTCCCTGAATAGGGCTGCCTTAAGATGTCTTCTGAATGTCAGGTAGTTGTTTATCTCTTTGACATCTGATAGGAGGGCGTTCCACAGGGCGGGTGCCACCACCAAGAAGGCCCTCTGCCTGGTCCCCTGTAGCTTTGCTTCTTGCAATGAGGGAACTGCCAGAAGGCCCTTGGAGCTGGACCTCGGCGTCCAGGCAGAACGAGTGGAGTCCACTCCTGATCTTAAGGGACAGGTAGTGGCATTCTCTGACACAGGGGTGAAGAGAAAGTAGACTCAGCTGAGGGCCAGATCTACTATAAAACTTATGAAGCTTAAGCTTAATAATTCTGGAGAGGCCCAGAAGCAATTTTATTCATGCATGTATATAGCATTTCCCCAATTTTCACCCTCCCATAACCTCCCAAAAAATGAGGCACAGGAATTTTTTTATTCACACCAATGACTTTGACATGTGAGATCATCCAGTACAGCAATTCTAATCAAAATCTGACATGTAGTAGTTAATTTTTTTAAGAGAATTTGTGGTGACCTTTCATTGAAGAACCCCACTGAAGACGATAACAGGGGTTACCCAGACCCTGAAGAAGAAGAAGAAGAAGAGTTTGGATTTGATATCCCGCCTTTCACTCTCTTTAAGGAGTCTCAAAGCGGCTAACATTCTCCTTCCCCTTCCTCCCCCACAACAAACACTCTGTGAGGTGAGTGTGACTGGCCCAAGGTCACCCAGCAGCTGCATGTGGAGGAGCAGGGAAGCGAACCCAGTTCACCAGATTACGAGACTACCGCTCTTAACCACTACACCACACTGGCTCTAATGATGATGATTGCAAAGGTGACCCCATAGCAGTTCAGGCTTCAGGACCCCCCAAATGTAGGTCTGCCACTGGTTCTGCCGGTGGAACTCTGGGTGCATAGAAGGAGATCAGTATAGGGATGGAAATCAAGATGTCTTCTCGCACCGTTTGTCTTTGGCGAATTGCTGAGCCCACGCCACTTTGCAGTGCTTTCTCTTTTGCGGTAAGACTCGCAGGCTGCGTACAAAGCGGAAGAAGTACCTTGACAATCTTCCTTTTGTATCGGCCTCCACAATGGAAATTCCCACAATTTCTGCCGGAGTACAGCTTGCCTGCTCCCTGGCTGCACTGCAACTTTGCGGATGAATTATAGGAACAGCTTGCCAGCTGGCTCCCAAAACTGCTGTGCAAATATTCTCTCACCAGGCTGGAGCTCTAACATCCCTCAAAGGTGTTTGCACCTGTTTCCTTGTGCATGGCGAAGCTGTCCTTTTACGCAACCAGGAATGATTCACTCATTGTAGTATATCAGTAGTATTCGTGACAGTATTAGCTAAGGGCTTTTTAAGAGCTAGTGAATTGTCCAGGTAGGAGGAACAGATACTGGGTGGAACATTCAAACTGAATGGGTGGGTGGGAAGCAGTTTGTGTTGGTTTCCAAATGAATTGTGTTGTTGTTTAGTCGTTTAGTCGTGTCCGACTCTTCGTGACCCCATGGACCAGCGTACGCCAGGCACTCATGTCTTCCACTGCCTCCCGCAGTTTGGTCAAACTCATGCTGGTAGCTTTGAGAACACTATCCCACCATCTCGTCCTCTGTCGTCCCCTTCTCCTTGTGCCCTCCATCTTTCCCAGCATCAGGGTCTTTTCCAGGGAGTCTTCTCTTCTCATGAGGTGGCCAAAGTATTGGAGCCTCAACTTCACAATCTGTCCTTCCAGGGAGCACTCAGGGCTGATTTCCTTAAGAATGGATACGTTTGATCTTCCTGCAGTCCATGGGACTCTCAAGAGTCTCCTCCAGCACCAGAATTCAAAAGCATCAATTCTTCGGCGATCAGCCTTCTTTATGGTCCAGCTCTCACTTCCATACATCACTACTGGGAAAACCATGGCTTTAACTATACGGACATTTTTCGGCAAGGTGATGTCTCTGCTTTTTAAGATGCTGTCTAGGTTTGCCATCGCCTTTCTGCCAAGGAGCAGGCGTCTTTTAATTTCGTGACTGATGTCTCCATCTGCAGTTATCATGGAGCCCAAAAAAGTAAAATCTCTCACTGCCTCCATTTCTTCCCCTTCTATTTGCCAGGAGGTGATGGGACCAGTGGCCATGATCTAATTTCAAATGAATTCCAAATGAATTATGAGCTGTCAAATCCTATTTTGTGTCATCTTCTGTTTGGAAACATGGGGAAACTAAGGTAGGTTTGATTGGAGCCCCAAAGTTGAAGGGTTGGGATTCAAATTCTAGGTTAAAGAGTTTATTTTTGAATGACACACACACACACACACACACACACACACACACACACACTTTCTGGTGGTACAAGCTGTTTAACAGTGGAACAGACTGCCTCAGGAGGTGGTGAATTGTCTTCTTCATTAGAGGTTTTTAAGCAGACTCTGGGTGAACAGGAGGGATGGGGGAAGAAGCTTAAAGCCAAATCAGATTTCCAAAACAATAGGAAAACCGAAACAGACATCCTTTGAGATTTGCACAAATCTGAATTTTGCAATGCAGTTCTCCAACCGAGGTTTACAAAAACATGAAGTTGGAGGGAAAGGGTACCAAAAGGACCACATTAGTGAAAATACCATACAGAAATGTGTTCTATTAGGAGGGATTCCTCGTGAAGGTGTGTATCTTAACCAAAACTGCATACAAAAATGTGTTTATTAGGAGTAAAGGTAAAGCTACCCCTGCCTGTTCGAGCTAGTCTTGCCAGACTCTAGGGTTGTGCGCTCATCTCACTCTATAGGCCGGGAGCCAGCGCTGTCCTCAGACACTTCCGGGTCACGTGGCCAGCGTGACAAGCTGCATCTGGTGAGCCAGCGCAGCACACGGAACGCCGTTTACCTTCCCGCTAGTAAGCGGTCCCTATTTATCTACTTGCACCCGGAGGTGCTTTCGAACTGCTAGGTGGGCAGGAGCTGGGACCGAACGATGGGAGCTCACCCCGCCGCAGGGATTCGAAGTGCCGACCATGCGATCGGCAAGTCCTAGGCGCTGAGGTTTTACCCACAGCGCCACCCGCGTCCCTCTTGTTTATTAGGAGAGATTTACCTTAATATGCTTCTTGTGCCCCCTCCAGGAGAGGTTTGGAGGATGGCAACACATTCAATGCCGGTGATCGATGGCGATGGTAGAGCCCTGAAAGAGCAATCTTCCCGGATTCAAAGTCAAAGTCAAAAACCTTTATTGCATTAGCAAACTGCCATAGCAAAATAAGACAATACAAAAAAGAAAAAGGACAAACTAGAGACAGGCAACCCAGCAAAATTCAGGTGTTTTGGCTGGCGTAGTGACAGTTAAGTTACCCGAAGACAATAATGCAAAGATATAATAGCCAGCGCCCAAAAACTAGTATGCGGGTATATATAAAGCACAAAATGGCCCCAGAACAGACTCAGCATATTGAGTTAAAAGTAATAAAAAGATTAAAACAGGTCCAGGTCTAGGGCACGCTACCCTGTCAGAGTAGCCCTGAGTTTCAGAGCCTGCACTATGAATATTGCCACCCCACGTGAGATTTGGGGATTTGCGTCCACAAGAAGCGATTTCAAACAGTCTTCCTTAGATGTAATGGTGGACGGAATCAAAAGGAGGAGCTTAGATCTTATTGGCTCATAAATAGGGCAGTAGAAAAAGAAATGTATGAAGTCCTCTACTTCATTCATTGTGCATGGACATAGACGCTGGGTAATAGGGGTCTTAGAATAAATCCCCTGCAGGAAGGCCGTGGGTATAGAATGGAAGCGGGCCATAGTAAACGCTCTTCTCAAGTTGGGCTCCGTCAGGTCTATCAAGTAGTTGGCAAGTGATCTTACCACTTTCACTTTAGGGAGCCACATGGAGAGGCGAGCTGAGGTGGACTGTGCCCGGTCCATGGCCTCGTCTCTTGTAAGAATCCAGGCCCGGATTTTATGTTTGTCCCAAGAGGACAGCGAGTCAAGATTTGGGAGAGAGTAGCGTGCAGTAATAGTCACCATGGCCTTGGACCATTTATTGCTTTGAGAACACGTTAAAAAGGCTTGCCTGGCTAGTAGGGGACCTGGGGCATTGATTAATTTACAATAAAAGCTAATAATTCTAATGTGGGCTCTCGCAACAATGGAGGGGAGGCCCAGTTCTGTTCTTAACTGTGCTGCAACCGAGCCCTTGGGGAGACCCAGTATCTTCCGTGCAAAAGAGTTTTGTAGAATCTCCAGCCGTTGTAGTGTTTTTAAATTCCACCCCCAGATTTCAACCCCATACAATAACATCGGGAGGACTTTGCTGATAAATGCTTTTCTGATTGGTGGAACCAGCTGGCCGCCTTTTGCATAGTAGAATTTCTCCAAGGCTTTGATGGTTCTGCGGGCAGCCAGGATGGTTGTATTTAGGTGAGCTGACCAGCTAAGCCCATGCTGAAAAATGATACCCAAATACTTGAATGCTGAACAATGTTCAATAGAATGGCCCTCAAAATTCCAGAGTGACTTCCGAGTTTTCATGCCAAAAGTAAGAATTTTGGTTTTGGCGAAATTAATTTTAAGGGAGTTGGTATCACAATATGTCATGAGCCCTCTGAGCATGTTGTTTAAGCCCAGCTTGGTTAATGACAGTATCACCATGTCGTCCGCATAGAGTAATATGGGGATCTTGAGCTGTTGTAAGGAGGGGGCAGATTGATTTAGGGCCTTCGTAGTTGTGACGATGTCATTGATATAGAAATTGAATAGAAAAGGGGCCAAGAGGCAGCCCTGTTTGACCCCTTTATTCAGAGGGAAAGAATCAGAAAGAGCTCCCAGAGGGCCGAATTTTACTCTGGCCGATATGTCATTATGAATTTCCATAAGAAGGAGGAGGAGTCTCTTATCTATACTGGTATGACTAAGCTTCTGCCATAGCCTATCTCTGGGAATGGAGTCAAAGGCGGAGGTCAGGTCCACAAAAGCCGCGTGTAGTTTGCAGTTGAACCTGTTTAGGTATTTATCAATCAGGGTAAGTAGAACAAGACATTGGCCAGATGTGCTGTGACCTTTGCGGAAGCCAGCCTGTTCCGGATGGAATAGCTTTGTTTCTTCTGCCCACTCAATTAATTTCTCTAGCAAGAATCTAGAGTAAACCTTGTATGATATGTCCAACAGGCTGATAGGTCGATAGTTGCGCGGATCTTGTGGGTCCCCCTTTTTATGTATTGGGATAACTATGCTCTGTTTCCAGTTAGGTGGAATCTTAAGAGTAGCATTAATGGTGGTAAAGAGAGATGCTAAGATAGGGGCCCACCACGACTGGTTCGATAAGAATACCTCAGGTGGTATCATATCCTCCCCCGGGGATTTATCCCCTGATAGCATGCTAATTAGTTGAGTACATCTCTCTGGGGAGACTGGCTCCCAGGTGGGCAAGGCAGATGCTGGAAGGGTGGTGACTACATTTACGTCAGAATCTGAGGTGGAATACAGCTGAGCAAAGTGAGAGTGCCAGCTGGCTGCTGTGATGTTATTAACAATGAATGAGGGGGGTCTTAGACCTGCATTAATTAAATTCCAAAATTTCTTGTCGTCACGGGTTTTAATGGCCACTGACAGAGCCGACCAGCGTTCTTTCGCAAAGAGCAATTTCTTATGTTGGAGCAGCTTCTTATAGTATGAACGAAATTGGGCTAACTCCCTGATTTTACTCTGAGTGCTGTCTGCTTTCATGTCTGACTGGAGAAATCTAAGCCTACTTCTGCACTGTTTGCATTCTTGGTCGAACCAGGTTTGATTCTTCCAGGATAGAATCGCACGGGAAGGTTTCGTAAGCGAAGGGAGCAAGTAGACTAGAATTTGCTGGAAAATTGAGAAATGATTCACATTCGTTGTTAACAGCTGAGCTTTCAGGGCTAGGATCTCAGGGGAATTTAGGAGGACTTTTATGTCTTGCTCCAGGTAGATGTCCCACTTCTTGCGTCCGGGGGCCAGGGTCGATGAATCCTGGGGGTGTGGTGAGCTGGGAGGCCCCAGCTGTGTGTGGTGAAAGGAGATGGCAATTGGAAGGTGGTCACTTTCGGTTCTGTTGAACACATTGAAACAGTATGCCTCATCATTAAATGCTGAGGAGGACCAGATGTAATCTATAACACTTGCCCCTCTAGATCCTAGAAAAGTATAGTATCCCCCGGACCAGTCTTTGGGTGTGCCGTGCAAGCTGTGCAGCCCGCAGTTTATAGTGAACTCCAGCAGTATGATGCCAGCCCTATTAATGGTCTTGTCCTGTGAATTCCACGTAGGAAACCACTCCTCTTCTATGAATAATTGCGACTTATCGGTGAATAAGCTTATATCTGCTCCGATTCTGGCATTGAAGTCCCCCATTATAAGGATCTCTGACTTTGGAAATTCAGCCCCAGATTTATCTAGAATAAATCTTAAATCCTCCCAAAGCTGATTTGAGTGAGAGGAGGAGTAGGTAGATGGATTGTACAAGTTTACACATATGAATTCCCCAAGCGAGCTGTTAGTGATGTGCAAAGTTTGAATGTAATTACTCTCTAACCAAAAGGTAGGAGAGATATTAAGCTGAAGCTCCTGCGAAACAAATGTTACCAGGCCTCCACTAGGGCGCCCATACAAGTGTGTTTTGGTCGCAGGAATCACAAAGGCGTCATAGCCCGGTAGGGATGGGGGGGGTGAAGATTCTAAGCACCAGGTCTCTTGTATACCCATAATCTGGAATTTCGCTAAAAACTCTTTCATATCCCCGTCATCCTGTTTGGACGTCCATCCTGCCACATTCCAGGATAGCACATTAAAGCAATTTGAGAAGGGACTATGTGCTAGTCAATTGCTCTGGTTGCTGGTGGGAAGGACATTGCCAGGGGTCTGAGACAGCTCCAGGCGAGGTACTACCGAAGGTATCGAAGGGGTGGTGAGTTGATTGATGTGACCAGCAGGGTCTTCAGTAAAACCTAAGTTGTCTCTTTGCACAGTGGGTTCCTTAACGTTTATATATTGGCTTGAAAAGGTTGCGGATAGATGAGGTTCTACCAAAAGAGGTTGACTGGCAAAGGACGAGGATATAGAGTCATTTGACTGGACCGCACTGAATGAAGACTCCAGGTCAGGCATAGAAGAATAAGACATTGACAGATTACCAGGATGAGGTGTGTTTGGCGCGTTACTCTTTAAGGCGGAGGACGAGGTAGTTGATTGCAGATCTATTAGTAGAGGTGAAGGGGGTCTGCGTTGCGACGGTGTATGAGGAGCTTCCGCCAGGCAGACTGCCAAATCATCCGTTATTGGAGTCCCAGTATTTGGCAGGGGTTTCTGGGGTGTTAGCCCCTTCATAACTGGTTTCCTTTGATTTAATAGGTTGCTATGTCCAGGATTTGAGGAGATTTTCTCTTGAAGTACATGTGTAAGATGCTGCTTGAGTGTATCAAGCCTGTTTATAACTTCCTGCTGTTCTACTAATGGCAACTCGCCATAGGATGAAATAAGGTCCCTCTCCTCTGAGATATCCAGATGGCTGGGCCCGCTTTGGTCATGCTTCTTTGTTGCTGGAGTAGATAAACCAGGAAGCTTGGGCTGAGAGGGAGGGTGAGGTTCCCGGGTGGACAACTTGAGTTTCAAGACTGAGTCGCGCCTGTCTGGCGGGCAGCTACCTTTTTGTACGGTGCTGCGGAAGAGCGGTTTAATCCTGGTGTCATTAAAGACTCTTGTTGGGAAGATGCCCCAGGTGGCCAGAAACGCTTTACACCTAACCAGTATGGAGGGAATTTTTGGAGACTGGAAGGAGAGCAATACTTTTTGGAGCCGATGGTGGTAGTTTAAAAGTTTCACTGTACTGAGGTCTATTAGCGGAGGCCAAATCTGAAGGAGTTGCCTCAGATGATCTTTGACATCTCTCGAATTATTCCACCTTGGGGACCTGGGGTCCCTACTGTGTATAGTTAGACATATTTTGTTTGGTTGTAAAATCAGAGATTGAGAGTCCAATTGAGTTTTTAGGAGGTGACCACCAGTACCACTTTCATGTCTAATAAGGGAGGTATACCTCTGTCCCTTTAAATCCCTCGGAGGCAGAGTGTGGTTGAGCTGGAGCTCTAGCAAATGGGCCTCAAGCTTTTGGTGGAGATTATCCACCTGCATGGAGATCCCATTTATGCTCTTAAAGATGCAGCGCAGGGTCCTGGTTATTAATTGGAAATGATCGAGTCCCATGCCATCGCCGAGGGCCAACTCGGGCTCCCCCTTCGAGGTGGCTCTCACCTCTTTGTCATTATCGTTGGCATTATTCGTTGTCTTCGAGTTCACCCCCTCCACTTCTATATCGGCTGCGAGGTCAATTAAAGGATTAAAACGATTGTGAGTTTCAACCATGTAGCTAACTTCCTCATTATTTCTATTACAGTTAAGAAAAAAAGTATCAATCTTGGACTGTTTGGGCCTCGGGGGAGGCATTGCCTCATCCAGGTCCCTTGGCCGCTTGCCATGGCCCATAGTGGAGATTAGAAGCAATATCCACAATAATTGGAAGTATCCTAATACACCTTAGAGAGTATTGTAGGAAGCAGGGGAGTGGAGAGCGAAGAAGAAAGAAAAGTAAAGTTCGTTGCTTACTTACAATTCTCAGTCATTTCGGTTCAATGTCTTAAAGGTCAGACTTAGCAAGAGTTATTTTTGTGAGTATGCTTCTCTCCATTTTACCTCTTCGGACCAGTATGAATATGAGTTATCCAGTTTTCAGGAGTTTGGAAGTCATCCCTTGCACTTGTCTTCTTGCCTTCTTTCACCTGCAAGGGGACAGCTGTCTTCAAACCATTCTTAACCTGAAACTGTTCTTAACCTGAAGCACCACTTTAGCTAATCTCTTCCCGGATTAATAATGCCACCCCTTCCCCCCGGCCCACAGTCCATGACTGGTGGAGGACGGAGAAACCCGGGGGCGCCATCTCTCGTAAGGTGGGTCATTTATGGCACATCATAGCTCTAATACCATCTATAGGGTGTTCATATAACGAACAATCAAGCATGCAATTGCCATCACACCCAGAGTGCTGTCTGTTGGATTTTGGGAAACATGACAGTCTCAATTTATCGGTTACAGCAAGGTTGACTTGAATCAAGAGACTTAATCTATACTGGTAAAGTTGAAATGGTTGCAAAATGTGTAGGACTCAAATTTAATGCACCTTGTTCAATTATTCAAGGCAGTGTTTTGTTGTGTTTTGTTTTCTTGTTGTTCTTTACCCTGGGAACTTGGGAATCCATTTGTATTATACATAATTCAAGGTGAGTGTTGAGTCAGTCTCAAGTTGGTTCATGAAAAAGCAGGTGTCCCACCGCTGAACTATGGCCCTTTTCGGAGGGTGATCACCAAACAATTTTCTCCTTCAAGGGCCCTATTATACTTCTCTAACGCTACCTCTTTCTCTTCCTCCAAGCTCATTGTACCAACCCATTTCTTGGCACCGTAGTCCAAGAAGAACATTGACAAGCTGGAAGGTGTGCAGAGGAGGGCAACCAAGATGTTCAAGGGTCTGGAAACCCAGCCTGATGAGGAACGGTTGAAGGAGTTGGGTATGTTGAGCCCGGGGAAGAAGAGAAGACTGTGAGCAGATATGAAAGCCATGTTCAACTATGTGAAGGACTGTCAATGGAGCAAGCTTGTTTTTTGGCAGGACCCGAACCTGGTGTGCGTAGTTGTTCCAGTTGATGGATGTCCAAAGCTGGAGTCTAGGGGACACCTCCTTCAGCGTCAGGGCTAAAAAGGGAACTTGAATGAGGGGAGGTAAATCATTTCATCGGGGCAAATTCCATTTGCAAAAGAGTACAGTGGTACCTCGGGTTACATACGCTTCAGGTTACAGACTCCGCTAACCCAGAAATATTACCTCGGGTTAAGAACTTTGCTTCAGGATGAGAACAGAAATCGTGCTCCGGCGGCGCGGCAGCAGCAGGAGGCCCCATTTGCTAAAGTGGTGCTTCAGGTTAAGAACAGATTCAGGTTAAGTACGGACCTCCGGAACGAATTAAGTACTTAACCTGAGGTACCACTGTACACAGCCTCACCATTAGAGAAATGGTGGCAAACTCCAGCGGATGCAGAATGCCGTGTCGAAGCTCCTTACGGGGTCCCTGCCATGGGATCACATTCATCCAATGCTTTACCAACTGCACTGGCGCCCGGTGGAGTACAGGATTGGGTTTAAGGTGCTGGTTTTGACCTTTTAAGCCCTATGCGGCCTAGGACCCTCGTACCTATGGGAGCGCCTCTCCTGGTATGCCCCATGGAGGACCTTAAGGTCCACAAATGACAACACTTTGGAGGTCCCAGCTCGCGAAGTAGTTAGATTGGTCTCAACTAGGGCCAGGGACTTTTCAGTATTGGCCCTGTCTTGGTGGAACGCTCTGTCACAAGAGACTAGAGCCCTGCGGGACTTGACATCTTTCTGCAGGGCTTGCAAGACAGAGCTGTTCCACCTGGCCTTTGGTTTGCACACAGTCTGACCCTGATGTTTTCCTCCCCTTATGGTTTTGATCTATGGGCTACTTTAAAAATGAGGCTGCATTTTAAACCTGTATTTTAAATTGTTTTTTTTTCCCTTTCCCCCCCTTCCCTATTATGTTTTTACTGTAGTTTTTCCTGTTGTCAGCTGCCCTGAGCCTGGCTCTGGCCAGGGAGGGCAGGATATAAATAAAATTTATTATTATTATTATTATTATTATTATTATTATTATTATTATAAGTTTCGTTGATGCATTTGTTGGCTCGAATAAGAAAAATGACTTACTGCAGCACTCCATAGACTGGAGAATATGAGCAGAGAAGGAGCAAACACTTGTGCAATTCCATTTGCAGATGTGCAATCAAGATGCGCAGTGGGAGAAATAGCTGCCACCTTTGACCAGAATAAGCTAAGCTTGCAGATGCAGAACACAAGGCGAGTGCCTTGTTTGCCATATTCACACTGATGCACCTGCAAATCTCCTATCAATGTCATGCAGCCTAATTCATTTCCAGTTCAAATTTAGGCACTTGCTCATATCTGGGGGCATTTCTCAACTTGTTTCTGTGTGCACCACATCAAATTGTGGCACGCACTCTCAACTCAGAGCCGCAACTTGAAGCCGGATGAGAGATGCTTCTTGCTTAAAGACGTAACGTCTTTAACCGATGCAGATTTTGCCAGCTTCTTAACATCAGCTGTGGCATTACGCGAAAGCAAGGTTCCCCCTCAATTTGCAGCAGAAAAAGGTGAGGAAAGCATTTCTTGTTGCTTTTTTAAAAGAAATCAAATTATGTTTATAGGGGGCCGTCTTATTAACAGATAGTGCAAGAGGGGGGGGTGATTTGTGGCAGCCGCGAGCAGGAGATTGTCAGCTGTGATTGGGCGGGTGATTGGTGGCTGCGGCAATCTCTGGGCAATCTCCCCCCATTTCCTTAATTTGGAGTCCCCCCAAAGTAAGGGTCATCTTATACACGGGGCATGTTATACACGGGAAAATACAGTCTGTGCTGCTTTCCCCATGGCATTTGCTATGGCCAGGAGACTCAAAAGCTGGAAGTGATTCTCAGCCAGGGTCTTCTGTGTCTTGCAAGGGGGCCAAGGCATCTAGGGTGCCCTAACCCCTCAAAGTCCTTCCTCTGTCTCGCTGTCCCCTGACACTAGAATCATAGAATCATAGAGTTGGAAGAGACCCCAAGGGCCATCGAGTCCAACCCCCTGCCAAGCAGGAAACACCATCAGAGCACTCCTGACATATGGTTGTCAAGCCTCTGCTTAAAGACCTCCAAAGAAGGAGACTCCACCACACTCCTTGGCAGCAAATTCCACTGTCGAACAGCTCTTACTGTCAGGAAGTTCTTCCTAATGTTTAGGTGGAATCTTCTTTCTTGTAGTTTGGATCCATTGCTCCGTGTCCGCTTCTCTGCAGCAGCAGAAAACAACCTTTCTCCCTCCTCTATGTGACATCCTTTTATATATCTGAACATGGCTATCATATCCCCCCTTAACCTCCTCTTCTCCAGGCTAAACATGCCCAGCTCCCTTAGCCGTTCCTCATAAGGCATCGTTTCCAGGCCTTTGACCATTTTGGTTGCCCTCCACTATGTGTTCTCCCACAATGTTTGTCCTCCTCTGAAGAGGATTTCTCCATCAGGGTCACAGCAGCTGAGATAGAGAGGCCCGCGGTCTGACTCAGTATAACACACATTCCCATGTCCCTATATTTCACAGCAAGGCAGAGAGCGGCAGGATCTTGCACACAGGCTTACCAACTAGATAAGCAGACATGTGTGGAAAAGAAGACAAGACAATGAAAAAAGAGAACATGAACTGCAAAATAAGACCACCCAACTTCACCTTCTGCTAGAGGCTGGTCACTTCTGCGTTGCCCCCCCCCCCAAAAAAGGGGCAACTGCATAACCAAAACGGATGGCAAAAGAAGACATGGATTTGCATAACCTTTACATGTCTCCATTAATACATATAGGTGTGAATTTTAAAATAATTGCTGGGATTGAAATAGAAATGTAATCTATCAGGCCATCATGGAGGAAGCTGTGACTGGGGTGGGGGTGGGGGGCTGGGGAGGTTGGTGTTACTGCTGAGTCTGCATCTTCAAGGCCCCTCCTGTCATTTCTTACAGAATCATAGAACTGTAGAGTTGAAAGAGACCCCGAGGGCAGTGGCGTAGCGTGGGTTGTCAGCACCCGGGGCAAGGCAAGTAATTTGCGCCCCCTAACCCAGGGCAAGGCAAGTAATTTGCGCCCCCTCCCCCGCTGCACTGTCCCTCCCCCAGATAGTCCCTCGCTCTCTCTCCGCACCGCACCGCACGCCTGCCCCCCCCCCACACACAGTGGGCGGCGACCCGGCGGCTCGGATCGGATTCGCACAGCCAGCACTGCAGTGAGAGAGAGTGAGTGAGCCAGGCAGGGGCAGAGAGCTGCGAGTGCGAGCGCCCCCCCCCAGATGTTGCGCCCGGTGCGGCCAGGCCCCCCTGCACCCCCCACGCTACACCACTGCCCGAGGATCACCTAGTTCATATGCTTCTGAAATGGTGGTGCCATTTCAGTATTTTAGGTGTGGTCTGACCAAGGTAGAATAGAGCGATACTATGACTTCCCTTGATCAGGACACTAGACTTCTGTTGATGCAACCTAGAATAGCATTAGCATGAGTTTGCTGCTGCATCACGCTGCTGGCTCATGTTAAGCTTGCGGTCTAATCACCATAATCCTATTCAGATGCTTTATCTTTAAACTAGAGTGACACCAGGCACGGAGCTTAGGTAAACTATGGAACTCTCTCCCACAGCAGGCAGTGATGGCCAGTGGCGTAGCGTGGGGGGTGCAGGGGCGGCCGGCCGCACCGGGCGCAACATCTGGGGGGGGGGGCGCACTCACACTCGCAGCTCTCTGCCCCTACTAAAATCCACAGGTTAGGGAGCACAAATTACTTGCCTTGCCCCGGGTGCTGACAACTCACGCTACGCCATTGGTGATGGCTGCCCACTTGGATGGCTTTAAAAGAGGTTGATGATGATGATGATATTTTATTTCTAGCCCTCCCTCCCCAACCGAAGCCAGGCTCAGAGCAGCTAACAACAGTAAAAGTAACACAGTTTACATAAAATCACAATCAATTAATAGAAACACATTCTAAAATCAATTCATTCTAAAATCAATTCAGAATCAAATTACAGTGGTGCCCCGCAAGACGAATGCCTCGCAAGACGGAAAACCCGCAAGATGAAAGGGTTTTCCGTCTGCAGAGGCGCTTCGCAGGACGAATTTCCCTATGGGCTTGCTTTGCAAGACGAAAATGACGAAAAAAATTGAAATTTTTTTTTTGCTCCAAAACCCCTTATTCTGAATCGCTAAGCTGCTAAAAGCATTTTAGCAGCAAAACCGCTAATCCCCCACCCCTTAAAAAGCCGTTTTTAGCCCTTAAAATGTCAATAGCGCTAATAGCGTCAATGGGCTTGCTTCGCAAGACGAAAAAACCGCAAGACGAAAAGACTCCCGGAACGGATTCTTTTCGTCTTGCGAGGCACCACTGTAATGGCAACCATTGGGCTAGAGTTCTATGAGGATTACAGAAGGAGAGAGGGGTCAGACTGTGCCTTGGCCAAAGGCCTCGTGGAACAGCTCTGTCTTGCAGGCCCCGCGGAAAGATGTCAAGTCCCGCAGGACTCTAGTCTCTTGTAACAGAGCGTTCCACCAGATCGGGGCCATGGCCGAAAAAGCCCTGGCTCTGGTTGAGGCCAGCCTAACCTCCCTGTGGCCCAGGACCTCCAAGATGTTTTTGTTTGAAGACCGTAAGGTCCTCCGTGGGACATACCAGGAGAGGCGGTCCCATAGGTACGAGGGTCCTAGGTCGTATAGGGCCTAGGCATGGCAAACAACAGTTGTTTGTGCTCTAGGCAAGCGAATGGGCACATCTGCTAGTGGGTTGGTCCTGTGGGGTTTGTTTCAATGTGCTTGGTGCCAGAGGTGCCAGTTCAGTATCCAACTTACTCTCCTGGAGGAGGCTCCTTACTGATAGGAGGAACTGGCAGCTGCATCCACCCTATCGGAGGTGCCTGACTGATATCACAGGGGTGAGACACTTCTCTGACAACCTGCTTGAACCTTCACCAGAATCAAACTCCTGATCAAAGTAGACAAATTCATGGAGATGGAGAGGGTTGTTGGTGGCCACCAGCCAGGATGGCTGTGCTCTGCTTCCACAGTTGGAGGTCTCAGTGCTTCTGAATCCTCGTTGCTGGAAGTCACGGAACGGGAGAGGACAATTGTGCTCAAATTCTGCTTGCCTGTTTTGCATTGCCGGTTGGCCACTGTGAGAACAGGGTGCTGGACTGCATGGGCCACTGTTCTCCTCAAACGGCTCTTCACATGTTCTTATGTCCTCTTAAAGACTTTGAACTGGGAACTGCCCTCAGCAAAGTAAGCCACAGGGCCACACTGCAAGAGAGGTGTCATTTTGGGTTCAATCAACCTCTCTTCTCCAAGCTAAACCATCTGCTAGCAAGCAAGCAAAGTCCTTTGCTGGGTCCATTCTGTGGGACAACCAGCCTCATCCAACCAACATGCTGAAGTCCAATGAAGGGGTTAAGGCCATAGAGTAAGCTGTCCTGCCAGGCTTAGATCACTTTGGGAGGAAATGGGTAATGAAGCCTATTATTCAACCTCCAGTCTACATGAGAAGCTCAGTTGCTCCAGCTCAGACCACATGGTTCTCGCAAGCCACTCTTGAGTTCCTATACCGATAATTTAGGAACTTTCACCGCTGTAACTAAACCAAGTTGTACTGCCTAAGCAACTTTTTCTGAATGCTGTATGGAAAAGCACATGAATCCAGCCTTTGAAGAGTTTGTAAGTAAACCATTTTAAGCTTAACAAATGTTTGGTCTTCTTCTATGCTAGGGGAAGAGAGGAACTGTGGAAGGATCTCAGAAGCACATATTTTAAAGGTCTAACAGCCTATATTTCCAGGCGTTACTTTGCTGCATGATTTGTAGAGTACTTGCCCCAGATTTGGATATTGGCATCCAGGAATTCTCCTTTTATACCTATTTTCCCCCCTTGCAACCAACACAGTCCATGGCGATATTTAAAGGGGTTCTGATGTTATTCTGCCAGGCTTCTTAAGACCTTGGACTGTTTGGAGACCTGCAACAAAACACACATGTCTTCCATGTTCTTTTAATGGGTTGTTTTACGGTGTTGTCATACTCCGTTTACAGTGGTTTTATTGTAAGCAGGCCCGAGGGCCCTGTTGGGAAAAGCAGTCTATAAATTTAGCTACAACACAAAATAAGAAACAGGCATCTTTAGAGCTGGGTCTCCCGGCTACTCTTTTTTTTTTTTAAAAAAAAATAAATTAATTAAAAATTAATCCATATTACCCAAATAACAAAACAGAACTTGCTGAGACAAACACATAAAATCTTAACTGAGCCAAGCCAAGGCTGGGACGGAGTGTTACATTCACAAGGGAAAAAATGATAATATCTGGATGTTTGTGATAAGGCACAGATTCACGGATTAGTGGAGAGCACCATGTAAGAACAAAGAGAGAGAGATATCAAGAGGTGTAACACATGTGACTTGCAAAATGTACAGAAACGTAAACCTGAAACTGAAATTATCAGAGGCACAAGGAGTACGAAGAACAAAAGGCTCTGTATTACATCAATAATTCCCCCCACCAGCCAATTAGACGCTACTTATCCAAGCAACTATTGATGCTACAAAGAACCTACATCTCATAGAATCATAGAATCATAGAGTTGGAAGAGACCACAAGGGCCATCGAGTCCAACCCCCTGCCAAGCAGGAAACACCATCAGAGCACTCCTGACATATGGTTGTCAAGCCTCCGCTTAAAGACCTCCAAAGAAGGAGACTCCACCACACTCCTTGGCAGCAAATTCCACTGTCGAACAGCTCTTACTGTCAGGAAGTTCTTCCTAATGTTTAGGTGGAATCTTCTTTCTTGTAGTTTGGATCCATTGCTCCGTGTCCGCTTCTCTGGAGCAGCAGAAAACAACCTTTCTCCCTCCTCTATGTGACATCCTTTTATATATTTGAACATGGCTATCATATCACCCCTTAACCTCCTCTTCTCCAGGCTAAACATGCCCAGCTCCCTTAGCCGTTCCTCATAAGGCATCGTTTCCAGGCCTTTGACCATTTGGGTTGCCCTCCTCTGGCCACTCTTCTTCCAAGGAGGTGCATTCTTGTGAGATTCAGGTTATTCAAGTTGCCTTTCACCTGAAACATGAGCTGTGTTGACAAGCGTGTAGACTGTAGAAGAACACCTGTTCAAAGATTTATCCTGGACTACTGGCCATCTTCAAATCTCAGAAGAAGAAGAAGAGTTTGGATTTGATATCCCTCTTTATCACTACCCGAAGGAGTCTCAAAGCGGCTAACATTCTCCTTTCCCTTCCTCCCCCACAACAAACACTCTGTGAGGTGAGTGAGGCTGAGAGACTTCAGAGAAGTGTGACTGGCCCAAGGTCACCCAGCAGCTGCATGTGGAGGAGCGGAGACGCGAACCTGGTTCCCCAGATTACGAATCTACCGCTCTTAACCACTACACCACACTGGCTCTCAGAAGGGTTGTTGCATGCAAGACAGAGCAAGTTTGTTTTCTGTGGCTCCAGGGGGTGGGGCCTGAAGCAGTGGATTCAAATGACCCAGAGGAAGGCTCCAGTGGGATACTGGGAGTGGCCTCTGCCTGCCCCAAGGGGGATGTTTAACCAGCTCCCTGGAAAATGGCGTGCCCTCCAACAGGAAGTAGAACAATCCAGAATGTGGCAGCTAGACTGGTAGCTGTTAGCAGCCCCTGGGGCCATATAACACCAGTCCTAAAAGATCTGCATTGGTTTCCAGTATGTTTCTTATCTCAATTCAGTATTGGTACTAGCCATTAAAGCCCTAAATGGCCTTGGCCCTGTATACCTGAAGGAGTTTCTCCACCCCCAGCATTCTGCCCAGACACTGAGGTCCAGCACCGAGGGCCTTCTGGCGGTTCCCTCATTGGGATTAGTCAAGTTACAGGGAACGAGGCAGAGGGCCTTCTCGGTGGTGGCACCCGCCCTGTGGAATGCCCTCCCATCAGATGTCAAGGAGATAAAGAGCTGTCTGACTTTTAGAAGACAGCTGAAGGCAGCCCTGTTCAGGGAAGTTTTTAATGTCTGACATTTTATTATTTTTTATATTTTGCTGGAAGCCGCCAGAACATTTCAGAACTCGAACTCCGTAAACCTGGAAGTAAATGCTTCCATTTTTGAACACACCTCAGAAGTTGAACGGAATCCGTTCCAGAAGTCTGTTTGATTTCCAAAATGTTCGATAACCAAGGCACGGCTTCTGTTTGATTTCCGATTGCACAGGCGTGCCGGAAACAATAGCGGAAGCCACACCGGACGTTCAGCTTCCCAAAAAATGTTCAAAACCCGGAACACTCAATTCCAGTTTTCGATCATACGGGAGCCGTAACGTTCAACTCTCAAGGCCTTTGGGAGCCTAGGTACATCTGTATATGTTATTCTTCCCAATTTTCTCTGTTAGATTTGCAGACCGCCCTTTGCGCCTCGGTTTTCGGACGTTTCGGAATTCAAACAGTCTTCCAGAATGGATTACATTGGAAAACCGAGCTACCATTGTGCTTTGAATTGGGCCTGGAAGGTCACTGGCAGGCAGAGTAGGCCAGGGCAGGATCCGTGTCATGTGCTCAAAAGCTATCACCAGACGAGTTCCACCTCTGTAGTGCTTCTGAATACCAGGGAACCACAGGTGCGCTGATCTCTTGCTTGCAGACTACTCAGAGGCATCTCACAGGTGGGGCTTTGGCCTGATCCAGGAGTGCTCATGTTCTAATAATAATAATAATAATAATAATAATAATAATAATAATAATAATTTATTTATACCCCACCCATCTGCCTGGGCTTCCCCAGCCACTCTGGGCGGCTTCCAAAAAAATATTAAAATACTGTAATACATCAAACATTAAAAGCTTCCCTAAACAGGGCTGCCTTCAGATGTCTTCTAAAAGTCTGGTAGTTGTTGTTCTCTTTGACATATGGTGGGAGGGTGTTCCACAGGGTGGGTGCCACTACCGAGAAGGCCCTCTGCCTGGTTCCCTGTAACTTGGCTTCTCGCAGTGAGGGAACCGCCAGAAGGCCCTCGGTGCTGGACCTCAGTGTCCGGGCAGAATGATGGGGATGGAGACGCTCCTTCAGGTATACTGTCTCATGACATGCAAAGGACAGCATTAACCCTTCTCTCCCCAGCTGAACTAACTTCTGCATGGCAGTTAGGTTTGGGCAAAGCTCTGTGTGAGCTGTGGAGCCCAGAACATGGAACCATGCCAGCTTTGGGGCTTGCTGGTTCTCATGACTGGCAAGGAAGAGTTTCCCTTCACCTCAGCATTCTTGGGAACATTTGGAAGCAAAATCTCCTGAGGATGCCAACCTCGCCCACTCTGGTCTCCAGTCTGCGGCTGCAACAACAACAAAAAGCCACCATGCCAACTGGCGCCATGAATTATGCACATGCCATGGATTACACTGGCACCAAGCGCAAGGCATTGCTCTTGACTGCCAGCTGCGCCCATTTAGAACCCAGGAGCAGCACCCACCAGCAGTGTGCAGGAATAGGGGAGTGGGCCAAGGCAAGAGGGGGAGCATACAAAACATGCAATCTGCCAGAGAAGCAGCTGTGCTGAACATTGGAAAAACTTGGAGGGTGGGAGCATCATATTGAGTTTGTTCACATTATCTGGGCTGCCAAACATCTGTGGCACAAGTCCTAAGCTGACTCTGGCTTTCGTCACTAAGGGTGGGTGAATCTCTCTGTCTTGGCTTCTCTCAGTTTCTCATTTCCCCAACCTTATCTTCAATTCTCCATATCAATTTGCATTTTTTTAAATAAAAAAAATAGGCATTTCAGTGCAAATTTCTATAAATGCACACATTTTGCCGAATGTGCAGATTTTTCCCCATATCAATTTTCCCCAATATAATGCATCTTGGGGTGCTTTCTCATGAATATATGCATTTTTAAAAATGTGTGCTTTGCCCTATTGTTTGCATTTCTGTGTACATTACTTGGTCAGAGAACTGCCTGGCAAAAAATACATTGCGGGAATGGCCTTCTTTCGGCCAATGTATCATTTTGGAAAGTGCATTATGAGGTAAATTTGCCTTTAAATGCAAACCAAATCAAATCCCTGTTCTTCACTGACAGTTTATTCTGACTTCCTTTTCATCTGCTGTCAAATACTACACACTCCACCTTTTTTTTTTGGTTGGGGAAATTGATTCTTCCTGACCCTTTTTAAAAACATAAGCTTTTTTTCTCAGACAACTGTGCGCAACAGTTGTACAGCCCCACAGCTCTCCCTACATGCTTAGCTTCTTCACACAAGCAATGTATGACCGGGACTTCTATCAATTTCATTTTTCGTTTTTTCCTATTTCCTCCCCAGTCTTAAATTCAGTTTGCCATATTTCTCCATCAGCTAGCATAACAATAACAAGTCCCCATGAAGATTTCTCAGCATTTTAGTGAGTTTATTTTCACAGTATTCAATTCATTTTTGGTCTAACACACACAATTTCCTGCTATGTAATAAAGCATTATTTTTGGTTATTTTCACTGATGTATTGGTTCTTTTTTTTTTTTTAATGCTTTATTGAAATTGGGGGGGGGACAAAGTAATGTATAACAAAAAGGGGGGAGGGAAAAGAGATTAGTGTTTGTTACATTATATCACATTCTTCTTAAGATTCTAATGACTTCCCGCCAAACCCTCATGCCTCTAAACATTGTTCTACGTATTGCACTATTTATTTCAATTTTCTTTTGTTAAGTTCCATATATATTATGCTTTTTAATACTCATCCAATATCTCACAGAAGTTATTCAAGAGCTGCCACAGACTTTATGTCATCACAACAATCCTTGAGATACTTTTGTACATGCCCCATTCCCTAATAAAAGTTTGTTCAGTGTGGTCTCGCAGTTTTTCTGTTAATTTCGCCAAATCAGCATATTCCGACAATTTATTCTGCCTGTCCAGCTTTGTCAGTATTCTATCACCCTTCCAGTTCATAGCTATCAATATTCTTGCAGCCACTGTGGCGTACAATAATATTTCCCTTGCATTTTTTGGTATTTCAGGGCCTAGTATCCCCAAGAGAAAAGCCTCTGGTGTTTTTTTTTTTAAAGATATCTTAAACATTCTTTTAAGCGCATTGTAGATATATTGGTTCTTAATGTACACATCAAGCACAAACTCTGTATGCAAAATGAAAGTCTATTGTGCAGTAGACAGCACACATGCATTTTTGAACCCCTTTTTGGGGGTTGGGCAACTGCATTACAAAATTTGGAGAAGTGCGAATCTCAAAAGATAACTGACTTAAGGTCTGCAGATTATTTCAGGAAGTGGAAACTGGGTAGGTTGCATTAAAAAGCCAAACTGAACTTCTCCTCCATCTCTTGCTGCCACCAAACCATTCTGATGTTCTTCTTTTTCATGGTGGCACAAGTAGAATCGCAGCCTCTGCATGCTGTATGGTCAAGGGAAGTGATAGCGAAGCTCTGTTCTGCCTTGGTCAGAGTACACTTGGAGTCCGGTGTCCAGTTCTGGGCACCACAATTTAGGAAGGATGACAACCTGGAACATGCGCAGAGGAGGGCAACCAAGATGATCTGGAAACCATGCCTGATGAAGAACAGTCGAAGGAGCTGCATATGTTAGCCTGGAAAAGACGAGACTAGGAGGAGATATGATAGCCATCTTCAAATATCTTAAGGGCTGCCCCAGGGAAGATGGAGCATGCTTGTTTTCTCCTGCTCTGGAGGGTAGGACTCGAACCCTTGGCTTCAAGTTACAAGAAAGGAGATACAGACTGAACATCAGGAAGAACCTTCTGACAGCAAGAGCTGCAGAACAGGGGAACAGACTCGCTTGTGATGTGGTGGACTCTGTCCTGGATGCTTAGCTGAGATTCCTGCATTGCAGGGGGCTGGACTAGATGATCCTTGGGGTTCCCTCCAGCTCTAAGATTCTATGGTTCTGTGGTGCTGCAGAAACTGGATTGCTGGAGGTAAACTTTTTTATTTATTGAGAAGCATCACCCATTTGGGGCCGTTGGACCTTCCCCAATTCCCCGTTCTGTTGCCCCCTGCCCACACCAAAAGTTAAGTAATGAAAATGTTTCCCCAACTATTAAGCAGTTGCTTGCAGCTGGCAAAACATCTAAACGGCAACATGAAGTCCGTTTGTCCCATTTTACAGATGGGGAACACAGGCGCAGGGATCAGCCATTTCTCCACAGATGTTTCAGGCACAAGAACGGCCCCTCTGTCCCAATTCACCCCTTTTTATGGGCAGGCAAGCATCCGAAAGTTCAAACGTTTGGCCCATCAGGAATGAAAAGTCTTCATGAGTGCTGGGGTCCAGCAATGTACCCACCCCAAACCACTGGGCTGTCTCTCTGATTCTACCTACTCTGGTCTTTATCTCCTGGCCTAGATTTCTGCACCAGAATGCACCTGGTACCCAATTTTAAAAATTCATTTTAAGCGTTGACAGCACTAGTTATTAGGCTACGTGCCTGGTGCAATCCTGAGCTTTGCTGTTTAAATTACAATGAATTACAACTTGTTCCCAGAAGTTTGACACCTATCTGAAAGGACGGGAAACTGTTGCCAGGGTGGTTGGAACGAGTTGTTACCAATATGGGGAGGACACCCAATTCTATCTTTCTCTTCCATCTAAACAAGGACAGTTGCTTGAGGCAGTAGGCTGGTGCTTTGAGGTGGTGATCTGAATTTGGGCTCATAAATTGAAGCTGAATCTTGCCCAGACAGGGGTGTACTGAATTCTCACATCCGCAATGACAAAGAGCTTGCCTGCTGCAGACACACCTGTGCTTCCGCAGAAGGAACTTTGCGGCAAGGCAGTTGCCCTGGCTCCAACCCTGACGATGTCAGGGACTGGTTGGATAAGGAAGAGTGATAGATGCCACCTGCCCAAGAACCCCCCTGGGGCAGTGCCAGATCAAACCCCCTAGATGCCTCTGTTGTTGTTGTTTAGTCATGTCCGACTCTTGGTGACCCCCTGGACCAGAGCACACCAGGCACTCCTGTCTTCCACTGCCTCCCGCGGTTTGGTCAAACTCGTGCTGGTACCTTCGAGAACACTATCCAGCCGTCTCGTCCTCTGTCATCCCCTTCTCCTTGTGCCCTCCATCTTTCCCAGCATCAGGGTCTTTTCCAGGGAGTCTTCTCTTCTCATGTGGTGGCCAGAGTATTGGAGTCTCAGCTTCAGGATCTGCCCTTCCAGTGAGCACTCAGGGCTGATTTCCTTCAGAGTGAAGAGGTTTGATCTTCTTGCAATCCATGGGACTCTCAAGAGTCTCCTCCAGCACCAGAATTCAGAAGCATCAATTCTTCGGCGATCAGCCTTCTTTATGGTCCAGCTCTCACTTCCATACATATGGAAGTGAGAGGCCTCTAGACAGTCAAAATCTTGCCCGTCCCCCTGCAAATAATCTCCTAATACGTTTTTTATTTGATATTTCAAGATCAAATCAACATTTATCTGGTACGCAGGCTGAGACCCTCCCTGCCCACAGACTGTCACCCCAGAGTGGTGCATGCTCTGGTTATCTCCTGCTTGGACTACTGCCATGCGCTCTACGTGGGGCTACCTTTGAAGGTGACCCAGAAACCACAACTAATCCAGAATGCGGCAGATAGACTGGTGACTGGGAGCGGCCACCCATATAACACTGGTCCTGAAAAACCTACATTGGCTCCCAGTACGTTTCAGATCACAATTCAAAGTGTTGTTAGTGTTTTGACTTCTGCTGTGTTATTATGCAAGCTGCCTTGAGCAAGGAAAGGTGGGATATTGATAAATATAAATAATAGTTTCAAACTCCACTCTGCAGTATGGGAAGAATGATGCTGATGTGTCTTAAAAGGCACCTGTAGTTGTTACCTAGAACAGTCTTTACCAAACGTGTCATGGGCTTTGCAGAAACTCGAACTCAGGACACAAGGGAGAAACGTGCTAAGAGGAAGGCACGCTTGGCAAACCCTCACCGTGATCAACTCCCACCCGGGAACCAATGTCCCCTCTGTGGAAGGACGTGTGGATCCAGAATTGGCCTCCACAGTCACTTACGGACTCACTTTTAAAGCCGTGTTCATGGAAGACAATATTACTCAGCAGTAAATCTACATTGTTGTTTTGTCGTAGCAGTTTTATATTTTAATGTTTGATGTTCTACTCTGTTTTTATATGTGTTGTAAGCTGCCCAGAGTGGCTGGGGTAACCCAGCAAGATGGGTGGGATATAAATTTCAAAAAATTATGATTAAATCATCATCATCTTTCTTAGCGGGCCGTGCAAACCGCTATTCCGAAGAATGCTTTTTAAAGGGTAGGGGGCACTGGGGATGAGTTCATGGAACCAAGATGGTTTAAAAACGTTTGGGAACCCCTGATTTGGCTCCGTACTCTGCTGACATGCAGCTGAACTCCAGTGTTTAAGGCAGAAATTTATCTTTCCCAGCCCTGCCTTAGCTGCAAGTGCTCTGCCATTGAACTCTGTCCCCTCACCTCAGGAATAAGGTGTGTGGGTTTTCTCCATTTCTTTTTATTTTGCAGCGTTTTCTGCGTATTACAACGAAACCTTTTAATAAAGGCAAGCACGCCTCTGCACTTCATCACCCTTTGAAATTGCAGCCTCAGCTGCCCCCAGGAAACAATCGAAGGATACGGGGTCATTCCCAGGGACAAGCGCTGCCTGCGCCCAAATTGCATCATTTCCCGGGGTGCTTGAGGTTGCAGTTTCAATGTGCATGCTCTTGCAGCTGCCAAACTGAGCTTGCGTTTGTGCTCGGTCGGGGGTTAACCCAAAAAATATAGAAGGAACGTGAGAAAATCCTACCTGCTGGATCAGACCAGTGCCCAACCCAGTCCAGCATCCTGTTCTCACAGTGGCTACCCAGATGCCTACTGGATACCTTCAAGCAGGATTCGAACACAAGAGCAAGTCTCCCCTCTGCTGTGGTTTCCAGAACTGGCATTCAGAAGCATGGCTGCCTCTGACTGTGGAGGCAGCGCAGAGCCATCCATAGTCTCTCCTCCTCCCTGAATTGGCCTGATCCTCATTTAAAGCCCTCCAAGTTGGTGGCCATCTCTGACCCCTGTAAGAGGGCGCTCCATAATTTAACCCTGTGTTACTACGTGAAGAAGTTTCTTGATTTATCCTCTTGCATTTCTGTCCTACCTTTCTTCCACTGACCGTCCCCAAGCAGTGTCATCCCATACAGGCATTGAGCAAACCCGGACCTGCTTATAGACTCAAAGACTCATAGAACTGTAGTGTTGGAAGGGACCCTAAGAGTCATCTAGTCCAACCCTCTGCAGTGCAGGAATCGCAACCTGGGGGCAGATCGTACCCTGGTCTGGCAGGTTCTAGAAGCCCCATCTGCACACACAGGGAGAGAAGAGCCTGTGCGCTGTCACCTTGGGCCCATATATAAAACATAAGTTGAATTATGCCTGCGTTGCAGAGGGTTAGACTAGATGACCATTGGGGTCTACAATTCTAGGATTCTGAGATTCTAAAAAATGTCAATCCAGAAGAAAAAAACTGATAGCCATCTGCTTGGATTCAGTGGTAGAAATTGGGTTTCCGGGGAAAATTTACGGGGCATGGACAAGTCTGGATGAGGTCTTAGAGCAGTTGTTCCCAACCTTTTATTGGCCACCTAAGCACCTCTAAAATCCTGGTGCCTCACCCCCCATGACATACAATTCTTATTACAGTCATACCTCTAATTGCGTTCATGTAGCAGACTTTCGGGAACACAGCAAATCCGGAAGTGTATACTTCCAGGTATCGCCGTGCGTGCACACACAGAAGTGTTCTGTGCACTTTGCGCATGCGCAGGAGCGCTCTGTTGCATCACACGCACATGCAGAAGCGGAACTCAACTTATGGACCTTTCGGGGTGCAAATGGCACCCCGGAATGGATCACATCCATAAGTAGAGGTATCACTGTATTCAAAAAGTAAACTCCTATTCACATGGAGGGTGCCTAAAAGGCCATCAACTGTTAATAACTCATTCTCGAATTACCCCCCTTAAAAATCAAATCGCCCCCCTCTGGGGCGTGTGCCCCACATTGGGAAACACAGCCCTAGAGTGTGGAGTGGTAAAAAGCACACGGAAACACCGTTTACCTTCCCACCGGAGCAGTAACTATTTATCTACTTGCACTTTGATGTGCTTTTGAATTGCTAGGTGGGCAGGAGCTGGGACCGAGCAACAGGAGCTCACCCCGTTGCGGGGATTTGAACCGCCAACCTTCTGATCTGCAAGCCCTAGGCTCTGCGGTTTAACCCACAGCGCCACCCGCGTCCCTTGTGTGGAGTGGAGGCATGACCTAATAACTCATTGGGGTTTAAGCCACCTGTCCAAGCAGAGCAGACAACCAGGCCTCTAAGCCGGGCTTTGCCTTGTCCCTGAGCTGGGATTTTAAGTTCTGCTCCAGATGCAAGGGCTCCTCGTGAGGAGGGCTGGGCTGGCAACACTTCTTAGGAGAGAGGTTGGAATACTGGAACCTGATTACAAGGACAGGGCAGCTTTCAAGGGCTTTGGCCGCTCCCAGGAGCTTAAACCCTGCAGGACAACAGCTGCACGCCTCCATGTGCATGACGGACGCGGTGATTGCATTTTGTCCACTCTCCTCCCCAGCTCGTAGCTCGTAAAAGGAATCCAGGACAAGGCTCCAAAGAGTAGGACGCAAGGGCGCATTCCAGGCCCGCGCGAGGCGGGGTCACCCGCACCAAATAGGCCTTTTCATAATAGCTTTCACACCTGCGAGAGAAGAGGCTGGTTTATTGCCTCGGTAAACAAAAGTTCGAATCTAGGCAAAGTACAAACTCTGCCCCAGGCTGTTCTGAGAGTACACCTTCTGTTGATAAAATGAACTCGGTGAGATACAGGCGAGAGCCACGTGAGGGAACGGGGCGCTTTCTGGCTCCCTCAGCTGATGTGTCCAGGGTTTAAAAGTTCAGTTTTAATTCTCGTTCTTTAAGGTTGTTAAGGGAGTTTTATGCAGCGTGGCTGCTGCCTCTTTCAGAAGCCTTCTGGGAAGCAACGCGGTGGTTGACTCTCAGGGTCCAGGGCTGGATTTACGTATAAACTAAACAAGCTATAGCTTAGGGCCCCACTCTCTTGGGGCCCCCAAAAAATTAAAGGAAAAAAACCTGGATGTACATTTCCAAAATATAAGATAAAAAATAAATAAAATAAAACCTAAAGGTAAAGGGACCCCTGACCATTAGGTCCAATTGTGGCCAACTCTGGAGTTGCGGCGCTCATCCCGCTTTATTGGCCGAGGGAGCCGGTGTACAGCTTCCAGGTCATGTGGCCAGCATGACTAAGCCACTTTTGGCAAACCAGAGCAGCACACGGAAACGCCGTTTACCTTCCCACCAGAGCGGTACCTATTTATCTACTTGCACTTCGTGCTTTCGAACTGCTAGGTGGGCAGGAGCAGGAACCGAGCAACGGTCCCTACATACAGCAAAAAGTGTTTTGTCCATGCGGACTGATTTTAATTTGCTGAAATCAAAACATTCAACCAGGGTCTTAAGCATATCCAGCACCGTCGTGCAAAGATCCCTCCGGCGCCCCAGTTTCCCAGAGTTGTTGACCTTTTCCCAAGCCTCTGCAGGGATCACTCTACTCCTGCGGAGGCTTGATTTGATCCTGGAATGTCCCGGTTTTCTTCAGGACCTCCTTATTTTCATCAGATAAATGTCGGAGGGTATGGCATAGCCCTCATGGCTAATAGCCCTCAATAGCATATTCTTCCGTGAATTTGCCTAATCCTTGTCTAAAGCCATCCAAAATGGCGGACATCACTGCGCCTTGTGGGAGGGAGTTCCACAGTTTAACTCACCCCTGCGCAAAGAAATCCTATTCTAAATTTTGCAACGTTCAGCTTCACGGGATGTCCCTGAGTTCTCATGTTAAGAGAAGGCCTTGGTACTCCTCCCTCTCTGCTAACTCTGCAGACATTATTAAAAGTAGAAGAGGCTTCTGCAAAGCTGGACACAGCTGTGCAACTCTGCAGGTGTTCATTTGCAGAAACTTCTTCTTTTTTTTGAGGAGGGGGGGAATCTGCACAGTTGTTCCCAGCTGTAGGGCAAGTTCACATCAAAAATAACAACAACAAAGTTATACAGCTGACATACCAGCCAGCTCAAGGAAGATCAGGTAGGGGAAACTCAGTTGTATCCTTCAGGAAACCCCTCCAAAGATGTAAATGGGGCAGAAAGATTCCCTAACAGGCTGTGCAGGCGAAAACACTTTCACTTTACTAATGTAAAGGTCCTGTACTTAGGCAGGAAGAGAAAGCTGCAGAATTAAAAGATGGACTCAGTGGACCGCAAGCTTAACATGAGTCAACAGTGTGATGCAGCAGCAAAAAAGGCTAATGCTATTCTAGGCTGCATCCACAGAAGTCTAGTGTCCAGATCAAAGGAGGTAATATTATCACACTATTCTGCCTTAGTCAGACCACACTTGGAATACTGTGTCCAATTCTGGGCACCACAATTTACCATATTTTTTGCTCTATAAGACTCACTTTTCCCCTCCTAAAAAGTAAAGGGAAATGTGTGTGCGTCTTATGGAGCGAATGCAGGCTGCGCAGCTATCCCAGAAGGCAGAACAGCAAGAGGGATTGCTGCTTTCACTGTGGAGCGATCCTGCTTGCTATTCTGGTTTCTGAGATTCAAATCTTTTTTCTTCTCGTTTTCCTCCTCCAAAAACTAGGTGCGTCTTGTGGTCTGGTGCATCTTATAGAGCGAAAAATACGGTAATTATCTTGGGGGTGACCAAGATGATCAAGGGTCTGGAAACCAAGCCTTATGAGGAACGGTTGAAGGAGCTGGGTATATTTTACATGGTTAAGAGGAGACTGAGAGGAGATAGATAGATAAGATAAAACTTTATTCGCATTAGCCAATGGCCATAGCAAAAGTAAAACATTACAGTATATAGTGGTACCTCAGGTTACATACGCTTTAGATTACATACGCTTCAGGTTACAGACTCTGCTAACCCAGAAATATTACCTTGGGTTAAGAACTTTGCTTCAGGATGAGAACAGAAATTGTGCAGCGGTGGTGCAGCAGCAGCAGGAGGCCCATTAGCTAAAGTGGTGCTTCAGGTTAAGAACAGTTTCAGGTTAAGAACGGACCTCTGGAACGAATTAAGTACGTAACCAGAGGTACCATTGTACATAGAAAAAGAAATTTGATATAAGAGCACAATCAGTCGTCAGTTAGTGGCCTTTATTCTGATTGCCCCTGCTATGAACCTCGCAACCTTTGCTGTTATCTGCTCATTTTGATCTGATAGAAGAAAGGACCTTGTGGCAGAGGTTGAGCGCCCTGGGATGGTTAGTACAAGTGGGGTGATGATCTCGTTCCTCAGGTCTTTGTAGAAAGCACAGGACAGGAGGACATGTGTCGCTGCTTTGGTGCTACCATCTCCACAGGGGCAAAGATGTTTCTCAGGCGGGATCTTTTGGAATCGACCCTCAGGTACCACAGATGGCAAAACATCCAGTCCTGCAAGTGTAAAAGCATGTCTGTATTTTGGGAGATGTTGTTGTTGTTTAGTCGTTCAGTCGTGTCCATCTCTTCGTGACCCCCTGGACCAGAGCATGCCAGGCCCTCCTGTCTTCCACTGCCTCCCGCAGTTTCCTCAAACTCATGCTGGTAGCTTTGAAAACACTGTCCAACCATCTCGTCCTCTGTCGTCCCCTTCTCCTTGTGCCCTCCATCTTTCCCAACATCAGGGTCTTTTCCAGGGAGTCTTCTCTTCTCATGAGGTGGCCAGAGTCTTGGAGCCTCAGCTTCAGGATCTGTCCTTCCAGTGAGCACTCAGGGCTGATTTCCTTCAGAATGGATACGTTTGATCTTCTTGCAGTCCATGGGACTCTCAAGAGTCTCCTCCAGCACCAGAATTCAAAAGCATCCATTCTTCGGCGATCAGCCTTCTTTATGGTCCAGCTCTCACTTCCGTACATCACTACTGGGAAAACCATGGCTTTAACTATACGGACCTTGGTTGGCAAGGTGATGTATCTACTTTTTAAATTTTGGGAGATAGGCATCTTCAAATATCTGAAGGGCTGTCTTATGGAAGAGGGAACAAGCCAGGTTTCTCCTGCTTGGGAGGGTAGGACTCGAACTGATGGCTTCAAGTTACAATAAAGGAGATTCCGACTAAACTTACGGAAAGACTTTCTGACAGTAAGAGCTGTTTGACAGAGGAACGGTCTCCCTCAGAAGGTGGCGGACTCTCCTTCCTTGGAGGTTTTTAAGCAGAGGTTGGATGGATGCTTTAGCTGAGATCCCCGCATTGCACGGGGTTGGGCTGGATGACCTTTGGGTGCATTTTCAATTCTGTGATTCTGTGATCTGTAAGCTGCAGTTAGCGCAAAATGCTGCAGCACAATTGCTGTCGGGGTGAGGCCTTTGCTGGCGTACAACCCCTCTGCTCCGAGATCTGTGCTGATTTGCTATCGGACCAAGATCAGGGTGTCATTATTAGTATATAATGACCTTGACAACTCGGGACCGGTTTATCTCTGAGATCCCCTTACCCCAAATATGTCCACTCAACCACTTTGTTCAGTAAAACTGGCTCCGTTATAGGTGCCATATAATACCCGTTCCACATTTGTAGAATCATAGAATCATAGAGTTGGAAGAGACCACAAGGGCCATCGAGTCCAACCCCCTGCCAAGCAGGAAACACCATCAGAGCACTCCTGACATATGGTTGTCAAGCCTCTGCTTAAAGAAGGAGACTCCACCACACTCCTTGGCAGCAAATTCCACTGTCGAACAGCTCTTACTGTCAGGAAGTTCTTCCTAATGTTTAGGTGGAATCTTCTTTCTTGTAGTTTGGATCCATTGCTCCGTGTCCGCTTCTCTGGAGCAGCAGAAAACAACCTTTCTCCCTCCTCTAGGTGACATCCTTTTATATGTTTGAACATGGCTATCATATCACCCCTTAACCTCCTCTTCTCCAGGCTAAACATGCCCAGCTCCCTTCGCTGTTCCTCATAAGGCATCGTTTCCAGGCCTTTGACCATTTTGGTTGCCCTCCTCTGGACACGTTCCAGTTTGTCAGTGTCCTTCTTGAACTGTGGTGCCCAGAACTGGACACAGTAGGAACTTGATATTTTAGCACCTGAACTTTGGAACTCCCTGCCTAGTGATACCAGGCAGGTGTGTTCCCTCTTTCGGCACCTGTTAAAAACATTTCTGTTTAGGCAAGCCTAGCCTGATGTTTAGGAAGTTGATGCGAGTTTTAATCTGCTTTTAGTCAATTCTTATTTTAACTTTCAAAGTTTTAAATTATTGCTGTTATTTCTTTGTAGTAATAATTTTATTTGATTTTTTGCATTTTTTGTAAAGTGCTTTGAATTTTTTGGGGGGTTTTGACAATCAAGCAATATAGATTTTTCTCTCTCTCCAAAATACAAAAATAAAGCCACTCGTGCCATTAAAGCATAATGGTTGGCAAGACTGCAAACATTCATGCGGTGATGATGCAACATATCTTAAAACAGGCAACGGAGGGGAAAATTGGAGCCAAGAGGGGGAAGTTGCAGGGACGCATCTGTTTACATGCAGGCTGTCAATTGTGTCCTGAGGATTATTGAGAGATCAATACATTGCAGTGATTGTGTTGTGCAAACCTGTTATGCAAAATGCAAAACTCAGACTGGTAATTTGACCTGTGGTAGCACCTTCCGTGCATCATCAATCCTTACTAGACGGATTGCAGGAGCTGTAGGGACATAAGAAGTCACCTTGTACCAACTCAGCCCATGGGTCAATCTAACACAGTACTGTCTACACTTGCAGGCAGCACCTCTCCAGGGTTTGGGGCATGCCATTTGGGAATTGAACAATGGGACCTCCTGCATGTAAACAGATGCTAAGGTCCTTCCCGTAGAAATAAAGATGGCAGTCCTCATGGTTTCGAACAAACACCTGATTTTAAATAGGAGCCTAGGAAGCTGCCTGACCCTGCGTCAGATCATTGGCCCGACACAGACTGGCAGCAGCTCTTGGGGATTTCAGTCTCTCGCAACCCTACCTGAGAAATGAACCTGGGACCTTCTGCCTGATGCTCTACCCATTGAACTTACAGCCCTTCCACTTGTTTGCATCTACTGCCCTTGCGGTAATGTTAAGTAGACCTGGAAATATGTGGGTAGCGCCAATCCCATGAATGACCACCACCCAGGGCCTCTACAGGTTCTGGGGTGTGGGTTTAGGGTGGGTTGTACCCCCCTACCGCTTAAAACACCCACAAGAAAGCAGTGCAGCACAGAGTTAAACTATGGAACTCCCTGTCTCAGGAAGCAATGATACCAACCATCTTGGATGGCTTTAAAAGAGGGTTAGGCAAATCCATACAGGAAGCCACTAGCCAGGATGTCTATACTTTGCCTCCACAGTTAGAGGCAGCCATGCTTCTGAATGCCAGTTGCTGGAAACCACAAGACGAGAGAGTGTTGCTCTTGAGCTCAGGTCCTGCTTGTGGGATCTTGAGTTCGAATCCTGCCTGCAGGCTTCCCACGAGCATCTGGTTGGCCGTTGTGAGAACAGGATGCTGGACCAAAGGGGCCACTGGCCTGATTCAGCAAGTTCTTCTTATGCTCTTAAGTCTCAGTTTGCTGGTTCTTGCTCTTCCCAGGCTCAGAAAGGGCAAGTTTCCAACCCGGCTATGTCCTGCCTACGGCCTCATAACCACCCCTGATCCAAGCTATGAAGCAATTGCAGAGGAAGGACAGAGAATCACTGAATCTTAGAGCTGGAAGGGATCCCAAGGTCATCTAGTCCAACCCGCTGCAATGCAGGAAGCATCCATGGCAGATGGCCACCCAACCTCTGTTTACAAACCTCCAAGGAAGGAGAGTCCACCACTTCCCGGGGGGGGTTTGTTCCACTGACCAACAGCTCTTACGGCCAGAAAGTTTTTCCTGATGTTGAGTCGGAATCCCCTTTCTTGTAACTTGAAGCCATGGGTTCGAGTCCTACCCTCCAGAGCAGGAGGAAACAAGCAGGAACAAAGGGCGTCTCCCAGGTGGTGCTACTTTGAAAGGACCAGTACCCCTCTCTCTGCTGCTGCAAGGTCTGAAAAGGGCGCCTTCCATAGGTGGCCAAAAAACGTTGGCGCTTGAAGTTGGCCTTGAGAAGGTTTTGCAAGGCGGGGCATGGCAGTGAATCCTTTGCACACTGCTGCAATTTTGCAATGAAGGACAAGGTTAATTTCCAGGCTTTGAAAGCGATGCGGAATTCATTAGGCTTTATTAAAGGCAAAACAAATGATCCACAAAGAAACAAAAGCCCTCAACATTATAATGATTTTTTTAACTGCAAGGGGGGGGGGGGATAAGGATGCCTCTCTGCCAGCCAGCCACTGTTTTTTGGAGAGATGGTGTGTTTGGAGCGAGAGGGAGCGTTTCGTCAGGGGACGGGAGCCGGGCAGGGAAGGTGATGTCACCCGCAAGAGCGCGGAGTCAGCTTTCTAAGCAAAGCTTCTGTTGACCCAGTCACTTTGCCGGATTACAAAATAAAGGGCAGACTCCAACAGAGGCCTCTGACGTAGCTCCCATCCCTTTTAAGCAAGACAGCTTCCCAGCAGAGTTTGCCCTAAGTCACGACGGCTCCTTTTCACTTCTGGTGATGCAGTTCAATTTGTTGGCTCAGTTCTCTGCAAGCTTTTTTTTTTTTTTTCTTCCCCCTCTGAAAGAAAGAGGGAGAAACATCTCAGAAGATGGGTATTTATAGACAGGAAACATGCATTCTGCAACAAAGATGACTTGCGTGAGGCTGGTGGAGAGTCGCTCCCATCGGCGGCAGCCCCCAATCTGCATGGCTTTAAAAAGAGGATGGCACAAATTTATGGAGGAGGGGGCTGTATCGATGGCTCCTAGCCAGGATGGCTCTGCTAAGCTCAGTCTCCCTAGTTTTGATTTCTCTGATTTAACAAAAAATAAAAACCCAAAGCTCTTCAGTTTTCCGCATGCAGCATTTCATAGAATCATAGAATGATAGAGTTGGAAGAGACCACAAGGGCCATCGAGTCCAACCCCCTGCCAAGCAGGAAACACCATCAGAGCACTCCTGACATATGGTTGTCAAGCCTCTGCTTAAAGACCTCCAAAGAAGGAGACTCCACCACACTCCTTGGCAGCAAATTCCACTGTCGAACAGCTCTTACTGTCAGGAAGTTCTTCCTAATGTTGAGGTGGAATCTTCTTTCTTGTAGTTTGGATCCATTGCTCTGTGTCCGCTTCTCTGGAGCAGCAGAAAACAACCTTTCTCCCTCCTCTATATGACATCCTTTTATATATTTGAACATGGCTATCATATCACCCCTTAACCTCCTCTTCTCCAGGCTAAAGCTTCACTTTTGGCAAAAGGTTGGGTGAAGAACAAGGGACAGTGAGGAGACCCAAAAGGATCTCTCAAAGTTGAGTCAATGGGTGTTAAGTGATGCACAGTGGAACAAACCATCCATCCCTAATTTCACCGTTATCTCGGTCCGTATGGACTGACTAGAAAAAGGGTCTTGGAGTAGAGAGCTGCATGAAAATGTCAGCTCTGGGTGCCCTAGTTGCGAAAAAGGCAAAATTCCAGGGTGAAAATTATAAACAGGATGGAAAGTGAAACTGCCAACATCATGACTGTGTTGTACAAATTTATGGTGATGCCTTACTTGGAATACTGTGTACAGTTCTGGTTTCCTCTACCTGCGCCTTAGTGCATCACAATCAGGACACACCACTGTGATGGAGCTCCGTAAAATGCATATTCAGACTCAGATGTCACACAATAGAGGAATAGTGTCCAGATCATGAGAAGTCATAAAGCCGTTCCTGTCTCAGCACCATACCCCACCCTCCCCAGCCAAGGCCAAGCTCAAGGGAATCAAATTGGCTCCAAGCCAAAGGCCAGGCGGAAGAACTCTGTCTTACAGGCCCTGCGGGAAGAAATCAGATCCTGCAGGGCCCTGGTCTCAGGAGACAGAGCGTTCCACCAGGCCGGAGCCAGAGTTGAGAAGGCCCTGCCTCTGGTTGAAGCTAATCTAACTTCCTTAGGGCCCAGGGCCACTAAGAAGCACATTTGCTACCTGGAGCATGTCTTAAAGAAGGTGACTAAGATGTTGAGAGGTCTAGAAACCACATCTTATGAGAACCTTTTTTTCTTTTTTTAAAAAAAGAGCTGGCCATGTTTCTGTTTAGCCTGGAGAAGAGAAGGTTAAGGGGAGGCATACTAGTGCTCTTCAGATACCAGAAGTATCGAAAACCTGCAGCTTGCAAAAGAGAGGCTTTGCATGGGGCAGAGTGAGGAATATCCACATTCCCAGACTACCCCTGTACCTTTAACCCATCAGCTCACTTCTCTATCTCTTTGTTTGTTTACTAGACTGATATGTCTTGGGTTGCATCCCATTAACCCCTCCCCCCCCCCTCAGCTTTTCTCTCAGACCTCAGAATGAAAGGTCCCCTTTGAACTATCCTCTGAGAGGACAGAGGAACAAGCACGGCTGCCTTTGGTCACCTCCAGACTAGGCAGTTGCCCTACAACTAGAAATCCAAGCGATGCATTTCCTAAAATAAGCAACTTTGTTATTTTATTGCATGCAAGCATTTCTCTTTCTGTGTTTTTGCAACAGGTGGAGTCTACCCTCTAGCCAAGGTGTTCACCCTGCATTCTGAAGGGCTCGGCCAGTCATTGGACCCTGTGACCCTAATAGGACAGGCTGCACTATAAAAAGTGCAGTCAGATTGTTCTTTGGACTGCAGAGTTAGAAGGTAAAAAGGTAAAGGTAAAGGACCCTTGGACATTTAAGTCCAGCCAAAGGCAACTATGGGGTGTGGCGCCAGTGGCGTAGCGTGGGTTGTCAGCACCCGGGGCAAGGCAAGTAATTTGCGCCCCCTAACCCGTGGAGCCAGGTAGGGGCAGAGAGCTGCGAGTGCGCCCCCCCCCCAGATGTTGCGCCCGGTGCGGCCGGCACCCCCTGCACCCCCCACGCTACGCCACTGTGTGGCGCTCATCTCGCTTTCAGGCCAAGGGAGCCAGTGTTTGTCCACAGACAGCTTTCCGGATCATGTGGCCAGCAGGACTAAACTGCTCCTGGTGCAACAGAACAGCGTGACAGAAACCAGAGCACACGGAAATGCAGTTTTGCCTACCTTCCACAGTGGTACCTATTTATCTACTTGCACTGGTGTGCTTTTGAACTGCTAGGTTGGCAGGAGCGAGGACAGAGGAATGGGAGCTCACCCCGTCGCGGGGATTTGAACCGCCAACCTTCAGATCGGCAAGCCCAAGAGGCTCAGTGCTTTAGACCACAGCTCTCCCATGAGTTAGAAGAGACCCCAACGATCATCTAGTCCAACCCCCAGCAATGCTGGAATCACAGCCATTCAGCCTTCATTTGTTCCAGAGGGCAGGACTAGAACCTATGAGTGTGAACTGCAAGGAAACAGAAACTCCCTAAGGGTTGTGGGATCGCCTTTACTGGATGTATGTTTAGGCAGAGACTGGGTAGCTGCCTGGTCAGGGATGTTGTCATCACATCCTAGAGGGCAGATTCTGCATTGGAAAGGGATGGGGGGGTTAGACTAGATAACTTCCAAGTCCCCATCCAATGCCTGGGCTTCTGTGAAACAGCCAAGAAAGCTGGATATCGTGTAAATTTCAGAAGGACATTATGGCTGAATTTCAAGTGGGAAGAGGCAGTTGAAAAAGGCAGGAAGGGCTGAGAACCCGCACCCTGAGACAGGTGTCAACAAGTAAAGTTAACCTGCAAATGTCTGGGAATTCAAGTAATCCAACACAAACATTTTCAAGAATGAAATTGAAGGGAAAATCTTGTAAAAATCAACTCTTCTATCTTGTATAAATAAACAGGCACCTAAGCCGCTGCCACCACGGCATGTGTGATAATAAATAGAAATGGGAAAGAAACCTTTGAAAAAAGAAAAAATCCTTTTGTTCACTTCACTTTCCCGTAAGCCTCTTCGATGATTAATCATGGGGAAAGTGCGAGTTACCTCAGAGCGCAAATGTTGGTCACAACACAGGGCCTTGTTAGTTTCAGATTTGTTCAAAATCACTTTCTAGCTCTCACCAATTGCCCGGGAGGCTACTTTGCATTTTAAGATTTGGTCCCCGTTGAAATTGGGGCCCGTCTCTGAGCTTTGCAGACTGACTGGCTTTTGCAAATGTGGTCTCAGGCGCGGTCTCGGTGCAACATTTGTGCAAAGAGTCACATATACGGTATAAATGAGGCTCTTCCAGAAAAGACCTCCTGGCATTAGGTTCTGAGCATCAGACTCTTTGCGGTCAGCTTTCTCTTTTTCACTGTGACTCTTTTTCAGCTGAGTCTCCGGGCTTGCTAGCCTCTCAGAGAGGTGGTCTGTTTTGGGACAGCGGCACATTCAAATACCAGCAGAGATCAGGCAAGCTCTGCAAACTCTCAGAACAGACCGTGCCCCCTCCCTCATCCTTGCTCCTTGAAAATGAGGAATATTTTTTGTGGGGTCGGGGTCGTTTCAGCTCGGCCCTAGACGAAATATATGTTTGCAGGTCAGATGAGGAAAAAATACTAGTTGGTTGGAGAAATTGATCCCAGGATGGGGAACCAAAATGGCCAATGGCCTGGAAACGATGCCTTATGAGGAACGGCTAAGGGAGCTGGGCATGTTTAGCCTGGAGAAGAGGAGGTTAAGGGGTGATATGATAGCCATGTTCAAATATATAAAAGGATGTCACATAGAGGAGGGAGAAAGGTTGTTTTCTGCTGCTCCAGAGAAGCGGACACGGAGCAATGGATCCAAACTACAAGAAAGAAGATTCCACCTAAACATTGGGAAGAACTTCCTGACAGTAAGAGCTGTTTGACAGTGGAATTTGCTGCCAAGGAGTGTGGTGGAGTCTCCTTCTTTGGAGGTCTTTAAGCAGAGGCTTGACAACCATATGTCAGGAGTGCTCTGATGGTGTTTCCTGCTTGGCAGGGGGTTGGACTCGATGGCCCTTGTGATCTCTTCCAACTCTAGGATTCTAGGATTCTATGAACCTTGGGACGCAATCTGGTCCCCGCTCCACAGGTCCTTCAGACACTCCCTGGGCCTTCCTCAAATGCTTTTTCTGGTGGAGAGGTGGTCTTGGACTCCCATGATGGCTCTTGCTGGCCAGGATGCAGGATGGAGAGGGGTCTGTGTATAGTAAAAGCTACTCTACCTTACAAATGTGGGAATGTTCAGGGAGGCATATTGTTTATTGATATTCTTCCAAACTTGCACTAGCAAGTTCTATAACTTAGCAGAGTTTTACATTCCCCTTTTAAACACACAGCAGATATAGCAGATGAAGCTGGTGGACTACATGGAAATGGCGGAAATGACTGGCAGAATCCGAGACCAGGGAGAAGAGTCGGTGGAAGAAGATTGGAAAAAAATTAAAGTATATTTACAGAAATATTGCAAAATTAATGAATGTTAGAAGAATGCTGGAATGAAGTTATATGGTTTTAGCAGAAATGTTATAAAGAATTAAGCAAAAACTGATTGTTAATGGGCCAAAGTGGAAAATTAAAAGTTAGATTGTGTTAAGATAAATTATAGAACAAAAAATTGAGAAAGAGGGAAAGGATTTGCTGAAATAGCTAATTGAACTAGAATTCAAAAAAGGAAGGTGTGAGGAGGTCAATGAAAAAAGTAAATGAAAGGTAAAGATATGGAAATATTGGATGTGTTTTTAAATGTTTTTGTTTTTCCTGTTGTTTTGATGTATTGTTTTTTGTTTTTCTTTTTCTTTTCGATGTATTGTCTGTTAAATTTTTTATTGGTTCTTTTTTCTGTAACTATTAAACCTCTAATAAATATTATTTTTTTTAAAAAAATAAACAATAAACACACAGCAGATAGCTGGTTGCAGGCTTGTTTAAGCCTCTCAGTATTAGTGACCTGGTAAGTTCCCTTACATGCCTCTTAAAAGAATAAACACGCCACAATCTTGTGTAAAGTATATAAAAGACGTTTACTCACATCATCAGTTCACAGTTGGATCCTTGAAGGCAGACTTAGGTACAAAGTAGATACATGTGGATCTATCCCAAATGGAGATAGTCCCAGTGTCCTGTGTTGGCTGAGAGCCAAAAGAACAATTCTAGCTAAAAGTTGCTGCTCCAACAACAGAGGAAGTCAAAGAGAGAGTATGGCAGCATGCCTTGACCCTTTTCTTACCTGGACAGGTAAGGCCACACCCACCTCTAGTCACATGCAAAGGAAAAATGTCCCAGCCAGGAGGAAACAGGAAGTTGTCGACTGGCTGGACCAAACATTCCCCCGCATGTCTACTCTAGGAAAACAAGGAATGCTGTACTTGACTGCTACTTACGTATCACATCCCACAACAAAGGTGAAATGAGCAACGATTGCTCTCCAGTCTCCCACTCACAGATTTGCTCCTCGGACTCTCAGCTCAGTTCAGAACACAATGGCATGAGGATAGCCTGCTGGATCAGGCCAGCGACCCATCTAGTCCAGTATCCTGTCCTCACAGGTGGGAAACTAGCAAGTAGGATTCAAGCACAGTTATTGTGGTTAGTCGCCTTCTCCTGCTGCATGAATTTGTCCATGAATTTCACAGCCATCCAAGTTGGTGGTCATCACTGCCTCCTGTGGCAGCGAGTTCCACAGATTAACTATGCGTTGCACGAAGACGTTTTTCATTTTATCTGTCCTGAATCTTCCAGCCTACAGCTTCGCTGGATGTCCATGAATTCTGCTGCTCTGATAGAGGGAGAAAAACCTTTCTCTGTCTACTCTCTCTATGTTGTGCATAACTTTATAAACTCCTATCATATTGTCTCAGTGCGCAGACAAAATATCAGGAACGGGAACAGTCATGACGTGCAAAGTATCCTGCAAGCCAAACGCTTTTTGTCCTTGGCCTTCGTCGGTAGTCTCTGCATTGTGCACATAAAAACGGTTTGTCATATTAGCAAATGTGGCTTTACAAACAAATTAACATAGGCCGTGGATGGCGCTGTGGTCTAAACCACTGAGCCTCTTGGGCTTGCCAATCAGAAGGTTGGCGGATCAAATCTGTGTGACGGGGTGAGCGCCTGTTGCTCTGTCCCACCTCCTGCCCACCTAGCAGTTCAGAAGCATACCAGTGCAAGTAGATAAATAGGTACCACTGTGGTGGGAAGGCAAACGGTGTTTCCATGTGCTCTGGCTTCCGTCACGGAGTCCCGTTGAACCAGAAGCAGTTTAGTCCTGCTGGACACATGACCCGGAAAACTGTCTGTGGACAAACAGCGGCTCCCTCAGCCTGAAAGTGAGATGAGCGCCGCAACCCCAGAGTCGCCTTTGACTGGAGTTAACTGTACAGGGGTCCTTTACCTTACCTTTTTTTAAACCTTACCATAGATACAAATTAAAAAATGACACCACCAGTAAATACATAATATCAATATTGTTAACTATTTGGAAAAAAATGAATTAAAATATTGGTCAAAAGTATTTATTTTTGACCAATATTTTAATTCATTTTTTTTATATATCAAAGCAATACTCACCGTTTTGGACTACCAACACAAATACTTTGTAGCCTTTGAGTGCCACACTCAAACATGTGAATGCCTTGTTGCATCCAGTGAGCTCTCCAAGAACATGAACTGCCCTTCTAAATGACAGTGGCGTAGCATGGGTTGTCAGCACCCGGGGCAAGGCAAGTAATTTGCGCCCCCCGCTGCACTGTCCCTCCCCCAGATAGTCCCTCGCTCTCTCTCCGCACCGCACCGCACACCTGGCACCCTCCCCTCCACAGTGGGCGGCGACCCGGCGGCTCGGATCGGATTCGCACAGCCAGCACTGCAGTGAGAGTGAGTGAGTGAGCCAGGTAGGGGCAGAGAGCTGCGAGTGTGAGCGCCCCCCCCCCCAGATGTTGCGCCTGGTGCGGCCGGCCCCCCCTGCACCCCCCACACTACGCCACTGTAAATGAAGCCTCAAAACAGCAGGGGGGGGGGTCCCTATTTATTGCTAATTGTGCATGGAATGCAAATAATATTATCATCCTACATGAGGTACTTAAAGGTAAAGGGACCCCTGACCGTTAGGTCCAATTGCGGATGACTCTGGGGTTGCGGCGCTCATCTCACTTTATTGTCCGAGGGAGCCGACGTACAGCTTCCGGGTCATGTGGCCAGCATGACTAAGCCGCTTCTGGCAAACCAGAGCAGCGCACAGAAACACCGTTTACCTTCCCGCCGAAGCGGTACCTATTTATCTACTTGCACTTTGACGTGCTTTCGAACTGCTAGGTTGGCAGGAGCAGGGACCGAGCAACGGGAGCTCAGCCCATCGCGTGGATTCGAACCGCCGACCTTCTGATCAGCAAGCCCAAGAGGCTCAGTGGTTTAGACCACAGCGCCACTGACGTCCCTCCTACACGTGGTACTTACTTACTGGTAGTTTAAAAACAGTTTGGCTAGTGAGCCACCAAACCTGTGTATCATTGGGCTGCTATCTGGCTCCCCAATAAATTGTTTGGCAGACATGTTCTCTTCTCTACTTCCAAGTCCTTCTGGGTGGTTTTACTGATAATGCAAATGTGAGTTAACAAAAAAAATATTCGCTTAAAGGGATGCCGCCAATATTTATCCCACAAAAGTGCAAACGTTTCCAGTAACACATATACGTAAATAACAGAAAATGTAATAACCTAACATTTATGTCTCCTTAGCCTGATTTAGCCTCGCTCCTCCTGCCATGCATCCTGGTTTGTGGCAGAAGACTCAGACGGAGGTGAGGAGGTCAGGTGAGTGGCACAGATCCACTGCATCTTCCACTGCTGGAAGCTGACCTGGTGAGAAGGCTCTCCACCTATGAAGAGAGGTTGGAGCATTTAGGACTCTTCGTTTAGAGCAGGGATCAGCAAACTTTTTCAGCAGGTCCACTGTCCCTCAGACCTTGTGGGGGGGCTGGGCTATATTTTTTTTGGGGGGGGGATGAACGAATGCCTATGCCCCACAAATAACCCAGAAATGCATTTCAACTAAAAGGACACATTCTACTCATGTAAAAACCGATTCCTGGACTGTCCGCAGGCCGGATTGAGAAGGCAATTGGGCCAGATCCGGCCCCCGGGCCTTAGTTTGCCTACCCATGGTTTAGAGCAGCGGTTCTCAACTTGTGGGTCCCCAGATCTTGTTGGATTACAACTCCCATCATCCCTGAGCTCTGGCCTTGCTAGCTAGGGATGATGGGAGTTGTAGTCCCAAAACATCTGGGGACTCAAGGTTGAGAAAGACTGGTTTAGAGAAAAGGTAAGAGGCAGCATGGTGCAGTGGGGAGAAAGTGGGCAGAAAAAAGTCCCCCCCCCTTGTAACACTAGAACTGGCGGAAATCCAATGAGGCTGAGAGTTGGAAGATTCAAGACATAAACAAGAACATCCTTCTTCATGCAGCGCATTGTTAAACTATGGAACTCCCTCCCACAGGAGTTAGTGATGGCTGCCAAGCATTGGACAAATTCTTGGAGGTGGGAGGGCTCCTGATGGCTTCTAGGCAGGATGGCAGTGCTTCTGAATACGACTTGCTAGAAACCACAGGAGGAGAGAGAGTGCTTTCTGTGCTAATTTGGTGCTTGCAAGCTTCCCACAGGTATCTGGTTCCCCCCGTGAGAACAGGATGCCGGACTAGATGGACCAGTGGCCTGAGCCATCAGAAAGGCTCTCCTTCTGATTTTAATTACAGATTTCCTATTGACATATATAGCCAGGGATTTTTTCCAGCCGGAATTCACAGGAACTCAGTTCTGGTCCCCCTCAGGTGGGCTGCACTGCCATTACAGTGGTACCTCTGGTTGTGAACGGGATCCGTTCTGGAAGCCCCTTCGCAACATGAAAAGCCCTCAACCTGAAGCACCGTATCTGCACAGGTGCACGGCGTGATTTGGCGATTGTGCGCATGCACGAAGCGCGACTTAGCGCTACTGCGCATGCGCGAGCAGCAAAACCCAGAAGTAACCCTTTCCAATACTTCCTGGTCGCCGTGGGGCGCAACCTGAAAAAACGTAACATGAAGGTATGACTGTATAAATAACATAACATGAGGTATGACTGTATAAGAGAACAAGGGAGGTGTTCACCTCTTTTCCTATACTATAGCCTGGCGCCCTCTAGGTGCTGCTGGACTATAACTCCCATCATACTTGACCATTGGCCATGCAGGCTGGGACAACTGGGAACCGAGTCTTCGAGGATGCAGAGAGCACCAGGTTGGGGAAGAGTAAGATGCCGTTTGATCTGGGAAGATGAAGCAGATGTTCTCTCCAGCAGAGCATTATGCAACAATTAATATCTTGAAATTGGAGTGACTCACCAGCTTTTGAATGCCGTGCCTGATAGGAACGTTGCAGGTAGGAGCTCGAAATATACAATCACCACCCGGTGTGACTAAGTGTCATTACTGCTCTGTGGCTTCGGGGCTGCCCATGCAACAGAAGCTATCGCAGTTTAATCATGCACCGTCCTTAATGAGGATGCCAGCTGTTGGCACACAGATTTCTGGCGAACTGGGCAGGGTCACAGGGTGAAGCGCAAAGACTGTGCTCTGTTTATGTAAGGCGCACCACTCCTTGCGTGTGCTTACAAGTCCCCTGACACCGATGCTGCCTTGACATGATAACAGGCCATCAGGGATCAAAGCAATGCAGCCCCAGCTACAAGTGTTTCACAAGACGGAAACAAGCACACAGTAGTCAGTTGTGGAACACATCTCCTGTGTGCAGAAGGCCACACTGGATCCCGCCCAGGACGAAAGAGATCTTTATGCAGGCAAGTAACTGTAGAGGCTTGGCAGCAGAAACATGGAACAGTAGTCATGACTGAGGAGCTCAGGAACAGGTGAGAAGTTCAGAACTGGATGTGAGCAATGAAGATGTCCCAACAAGTTCGCTCACCCACCAAGCTTTCAAAAGAGAGGCATGGCACACTCACTTCCAAGACCCTTTCGCCTTGTGGGAATATCAAGATTGCGAGCAGGCATTCCACCGTGGAGAGCGAATCAGCTCCCATCTGCAAAGGTGGTGTCTGGTTCTATATATTTATTTAACTGCATTTCTTTCCCACCTTTTTCTCCGAGGAGCTCAAGGTGGTGTAGAAGGTTCTCCCCCTCCTCATTTGATCCCCACAACCATCCTGTGAAGTAGGTTAGGCTGAGAGAAGGCAGTGACTGACACCCAAGGTCACCCAACGAACATTGTGGCCAAGTGGGGATTTGAACCCAGGTCTCCCAGGTCTTAGTCTGATATGCCAGCCACTACACCACATTGGCTCTTGACAAAAAGACTGCATCCTCCTGTTCTGCTGCTGCCATCTCCTGCTCAGCCTTTCCACTGTGGTTGATCAAAGACCTCCCTAACTTCCTCTGCAGATGTGAAAGCCAACATCCCTTATCTTCCAACCCACATTCCCGCAACTTAGAGACCCTCTCATTTCTCCTCCTCCTCCTCCTCTGTCACAGCCTGCCTACCCATGTCTGATCTTGGTGTATCATGGCCAGTCCTAGATTCAACCCCCAGTATTATAGCAATGATGAGTAGACCTGTACTAAAGAACCATAGAACTGTACAGTTGAAAAGAGGGACGCGGGTGGTGCAGTGGGTTAAACCACAAAGCCTAGGACTTGCTGATCAGAAGGTCAGCGGTTCGAATCCCTGCGACAGGGTGAGCTCCCGTTGCTCGGTCCCTGCTCCTGCCAACCTAGCAGTTCGAAAGCACGTCAAAGTGCAAGTAGATAAATAGGTACCACTCTGGCGGGAAGGTAAACGGCGTTTCCGTGTGCTGCTCCGGTTTGCCAGAAGCGGTTTAGTCATGCTGGCCACATGACCCAGAAGCTGTACGCCGGCTCCCTTGGCCAATAAAGCGAGATCAGTGCCGCAACCCCAGAGTCGGCCACAACTGGACCTAATGGTCAGGGCCCCATCCCCTTTACCTTTATGGCCAAGCCAATGGGAAGCCCACTGTGCTGGGCCTGGGGGTAACTGGAGTAATGCGGTCCAGATCCGAATCCAAGGGCTCCACAAGGAGTCAGTCCAACAGGGCCAAAGCAGGACACAAGGCAGGAAGCCAGGCAAGGACTGGTACAGGATCTCAGGCAGGATCTGGCATACAGCAATGTTGCTCTCGCAACCTGTGGTGAGATCCGACAGCCTTTTATCTTTGTCGGGGTAACAGCCGGTCCTGATCCCCCGGCGACTCACCTCCCTGTCTCGCCTGAAGGCGAGCACTCCTCCTGCGAGTACTCAAGTCTCTCCTTCTCTCAGACCTGAGTCTCTGCAGCTCGGGAGACGTCGGTGGGTTACTATACCCAGAGGCCGCCTCAGCCTCCCCTGATCCAACCGGTAGTGGAGCAGCTGTAAGTGATGGCCCAGCTGAAGGCAACGAGGTCATCCCCGCATCTGGAGCCAGGGCAGCTCAGGCCCCGGACAGGGCCCAGCTGGGGTTTGTTGCAGGGGAACCTGTGCAGACTGGGACTCTTCAGGATCAGGCCCCAGACTTGGTTCAGATGATGCCTGAGGCAAAGGATCTGGTGCAGACTGAGACTCCTCTGATTCCGAGTCCGAGCCCGAGTCCCAGGCCATCACACAAGTTATCAGATGCTGCAGCCTTTCTTCTTAAGCATGTTGCTCCATCCCTTTGATTGCTTTGGTTGTCTTTCTCTGAAAAATGGGAGTCAGGAAGGAAGGAAAGGAGAGAAGATCTTTCACGGTTTCAGTACCAGCTTTTCCCCACAATACTTGGTGCTCTTTGTAAATATATTTGGTTGCACAAATCTAAGCATATGGCTTGTGACATGGCAAAGACAATCTGTTTTTCTGGGAAATGGCAAGGACCAGTAGGTCATTGCAAAGGGTGGTGGGGGCACCGTCTATCATTTAGAGAGCATCTCTCCAAGATGACATTTGGGTGCCTGGAAATCTCTTTCGATTAAGAAGAGCAATCCTATTGCTTTCGTTTCTTCCTTCCCCACCCCTCTCTAAAGCCGCTCCTTGGCCTACTGCTTCCTCCAGGCGAAATTATGAAACGCTCAACTTTTTGAAGTCCTTATTATGTCAAAACAAATGGAGACATATTAGGGCACGGATTATCTTAATTCTTCAAAAGAGGTCAGTCTGACCTTGCCTGGAAATGTGTCAAGAGTTGCTGGAGCAATGTAGGGCACAGAAGAGCTTTCACTGACTTGAACCCTTGACTTGGTCTTCAGGTAAACTTTGGAAACAGGTGAGCACTGGGCTGGCACACAGGTGGTAGGAGAGAGTTGGCAATTGCTGCCCAGTTTGTGAGCTTCCAGGTTCCACTGGGAGAAACAGAAGGTGCAATGTAGTGGTTATGGTGTCGGACCAAGACCTGGGAACCCAGGGTATTTCAAATCCCTACTCAACCATGAATCTCACTGGGTGACAGTGGTGGGCAAGTCACGGCTTCTCAGACTGACCTACCTCACAGGGTTGTTGTGTGGATTAAATGAGGAGAGATAGAACCATGTACATCGCCTAGAGTTGCTTGGAGGAAAAGGTGGGATATAAAAGCAAACAAGCAAGCAATAAATAAATAAATAAATAAATAAATAAATAAATAAATAACATTGTATTAAATTATATAATTAAATTATAAAATTATTTTCTTGGGAGAAAAGCAATGGCAAACCTAGACAGCATCTTAAAAATCAGAGACATCACCTTGCCAACAAAGGTCCGTTATAGTTCAAGCTATGGTTTTCCCAGTAGTGATGTATGGAAGTGAGAGCTGGACCATAAAGAAGGCTGATCGCCGAAGAATGGATGCTTTTGAATTCTGGTGCTGGAGGAAACTCTTGAGAGTCCCATGGACTGCGAGAAGATCAAACCTCTCCATTCGGAAGGAAATCAGCCTTGAGTTCTCACTGGAAGGACGGATCCTGAAGCTGAGGCTCCAATACTTTGGCCACCTCATGAGAAGAGAAGACTCCCTGGAAAAGACCTTGATGTTGGGAAAGATGGAGGGCACAAGGAGAGGAGGACGACAGAGGAGGAGATGATTGGACAGTGTTCTCGAAGCTACCACATGAGTTTGACCAAGCTGCGGGAGGCAGTGGAAGACAGGAGTGCCTGGCGTGCTCTGGTCCAGGGGGTCACGAAGAGTGGAACACGACTAACGGACTCAACAACAAGGCTGAGAAAGCCACCTGAGAGGGTTGGATGCAGAAGCACCTCCCAAGGTACAGGCCTATTCCTTGCAGGGGGTGAAGATCGGCCCAGCAGAGCCCACCTCCCCACCTTTTGAACTCAAAACACCTAGCACCAACCTTTCCTCAATCCAGTTTCAATTTATTGGCTCATGTCCAGCTCATCAACACTTCAAAGCACTGGTGCAGCACCTCAACCACCTCCCCTGATTTAGATGGAGCAGAGAGATAGAGTTGGGTGTCGTCACCCGTGCGTTGGTGACACCTCACTCCAAATAACATCTCCCAGTGGTTTCAGATAGGTGTTTAATAGCACAGGGGACACTAAGCTATGGATTGTAATTTAAATCGCAAAGCAATGGATTGTGCCAAGTGTTCAAGCACGGTCAACGATTGCACCAAGGGTAGAGTGGCCGACTTTTGGAAAAGGGAAAGGGAAATCTGGTTCCTAGTGTGTTTTGGAGCAGAATTCTCGGTCAGGAGATAAAAATCAGAGCAGGTGGAGGTGGAGCTAGTGGCTTTGGGGCGTATGCGCTGGTGGACCCCAGCACTGATGCAGACTATTTACAGAATTACATAGCTGGATGGGACCCAAAGGGTCATCTAGTCCAGCCCCATGCAATGCAGGCACCACAGCTAAAGAATACCTAACAGAGATATTCATCGCAGCTGGGCGTCTCTCTCTCTCTCTGTCTGTCTCTCTCTGTCTCTGGAACAGCTTTCCATCTTTTGCATTTTGCATTCCTCTATCTAGTTATCTAGGGACACGGGTGGCGCTGTGGGTTAAAGCCTCAGCGCCTAGGACTTGCCGATCGCATGGTCGGCGGTTCGAATCCCCACGGCGGGGTGCGCTCCCGTCGTTCGGTCCCAGTGCCTGCCAACCTAGCAGTTCGAAAGCACCTCCGGGTGCAAGTAGATAAATAGGGACCGCTTACCAGCGGGAAGGTAAATGGCGTTCCGTGTGCTGCGCTGGCTCGCCAGATGCAGCTTGTCACGCTGGCCACGTGACCCAGAAGTGTCTGCGGAAAGCGCTGGCTCCCGGCCTCTTAAGTGAGATGAGCGCACAACCCTAGAGTCTGGCAAGACTGGCCCGAACGGGCAGGGGTACCTTTTATCTAGTTATCTAGCTCTTTTTCTATGGTCTGGAGCATAACAAGATCTTTGTTGGGTTGCCATTTCAGATTTCCCAGAATGCCATGCTCTAAAAAGAATGGCCCTTGCCGCAGGAATGGTGCCGCCATCGCGACGGCTTTAATCCTACCCCAAAGTGCCCATCAGGACAGTGCATTCTGGGAAATCCAAAATGGCGGCTCATCCCCGCACAGAACATCAAGAACTCTGGTACTCTTCCTCCAGCTCCTGAAAATATTTCCCCAAAGTGGCTGGGAGTTGTTTCCAAACGAAGCCACGAAAGCTGGTGCGGCTGAGGAACGAATCCTGCTCATGACTTACTTGCTGTATTTACAGAGTGCCTTTCAGCTCTAACAGATCCCCAGGCAGTTTACAATTAAAAGCAAAGTAATGCGATACACAGCCAGAGCAATCCTGGTTTGAAAGGCCACACCAATGTCTAACCAGCAGGACATTTAAGCAGGATGCGCCTCAGAACAAGAGCAATATTTGCTCAGCCTCATGATATGCTCACAGAATCCCAGGACCGTCCCTATTGCCCAACACAAGGTAAATGATATATATTTGATATAGGCCATCTGACACCTGGCAAGGGTGATGATATCTCTATGAATCATTGTGCCTCTCCTCCACCCCAGCGACACTCTCTCCCGACTGCTGAGGGTTGCACTCAGACAAGACCAGCTGCCTCATCTTAATAGTGCAAACTAGGTCAGCTTTATCATCCACGATCATGTCCTGGATTAATTCCATGTGTTTGTGTATCTTTGGCAAAAGGAATGACTGATCATGCCGTAAGCAGCCTCACATGCGCCAACTACCCCTCGATCGTCTGTAGTTTTGACTGGAAAGGGAGGATATTGTATTTCGTGGAAAGCTTAAGTGAGAATAGCCAGGAGGGTCAGCTTTCAGAAATGGCACAAATGTTGCCATCTTGGATCACACCCACCAAAGTGTTCCTGTTTTCCAGGAATGGCCCTGGATTTGCAGAAGCCTTAAATGGCTTAGGAGCGCAATACCTCAAGAAATGCCTCTTTCCATATGAACCAACCCAGACTCTGTGCTTGGCACCTAGGACCCTTCTCTATGTCCCCCCGAGAGGTCCTGAGGGTGAGAACACAAGAATGGGCCTTTTTGTGGTGGCTCCCTGTTTGCAAGATGCTCTCCCCAAGAAGTCTCACCTGCTACCCTCTTTATGTATCTTTAGGCACCAGGCAAAAACTCTCTTCTAGGCCTTTGGCTAATTAAACACTCTATGGCCTTTTAAACCAAGGGAGGATATTGTCTTTGCTTGTTGCTGTGGGATATATTTTTGTGTTTTTGTATTGTAAACAGCAGTAGAGACATCACCTTGCCAACAAAGGTCCGTATAGTAAAAGCTCTGGTTTTCCCAGTAGTGATGTATGGAAGTGAGAGCTGGACCATAAAGAAGGCTGATCGCCGAAGAATGGATGCTTTTGAATTCTGGTGCTGGAGGAGACTCTTGAGAGTCCCATGGACTGCAAGAAGATCAAACCTCTCCATTCTGAAGAAAATCAGCCCTGAGTGCTCACTGGAAGGACAGATCCTGAAGCTGAGACTCCAAGACTTTGGCCACCTCATGAGAAGAGAAGACTCCCTGGAAAAGACCCTGATGTTGGGAAAGATGGAGGGCACAAGGAGAAGGGGACGACAGAGGACAAGATGGTGGGACAGTGTTCTCGAAGGGACCAGCATGAGTTTGACCAAACTGCGGGAGGCAGTGGAAGACAGGAGTGCCTGGTGTGCTCTGGTCCAGGGGGTCACGAAGAGGTGGGCACGACTAAATGACTAAACAACAACGTGGCCTTTTAAACCAAGGGAGGTTATTGTCTTTGCTTGTTGCTGTGGGATATATTTTTTTGTTTTTGTATTGTAAACAGCCCTGGGATTTTTGGATGAAGGGTGATATACAAAGTTAGTAAGTAAATCAATCCATATGGCATCAAATTGGCTAACCCTACGTTGGTCCAGCTAGCCAGCTTTGTCTGCTCTGACTGACAGTGGCTCTGCAAGGTCTGAGCCTGAGGGTCTCTTCTCCAGGGAAGCTACCTGAGATACTTCTGATGCTTTGAGCCCATGACATTCTGCACGCCTAGCACCTGCCCTGCCACCGAGCTACGTAGCCCCTCCCACAGCCTCGTTCGACCCAATTTTACTGCCCAAACCGGTATGATCCTGGCTGTCTGGCAACCCTGTTCCAGAAAGTGTTTCATCGCTTTCCTTCCTTCGCCTTTGGAATCCAGCCAAACGGAAGATTTTAGAGGCACATGATGCTCCTCTTCAAAATGTTAGGTTGCGAAATACGTTTCCTCTAGGAAAGTGGGGGGTCACATGGTGGAGAACTCCTCCTCCCCTCATAATTCCATAACAAGTCATAAATTGTTCATGCCACCGATCGTCGGAGATCAGAGCTCCTCCACCAGAGCGGAATTATGAAACTCTTACTGTCTTAAAAGGGCTGGATCCCTGGGAGGGGCTGCTTGTGCAATCGGTGGCTAAATTTAGCCTGAGATTTTCGTCTTTGCCTACTGTTTTCACACACTGGGAGAATTAAAATCTTGCCCTTCCAAGTTCTTGGGGTGGGGTTGGGGTATGAGTGGCGCAACCTCAAGGGGTTGGCGGGGTACAAAAGAGGAGTTACGTTTGTGTTTGTGGATCTCTTGCCACAGGCTCCTCTGCAGAGGGAGGACACAAAGATCAGTTGGCTTGTGTTACGCAAAGTTATGTAACTTTTATGCTAAGCATGGGAGAGCAGAAAAGGAGCCAGGCGAGCAGTTGTTCTGTCGGAAGGCTCAAGTTCATAGAGACCATTTCCACCAAAAATATCACAGCCTGGAGGAGGGTGGAAGACTGCAGAGCAGCGCGTTTGTATGTCTAGGGCTGCAATATAATATCAGCCTGGTCCAGTCATAGAATCATAGAATCATAGAATCATAGAATCATAGAATCATAGAATCATAGAATCATAGAATCATAGAATCACAGAATCATAGAGTTGGAAGAGACCACAAGGGCCATCGAGTCCAACCCCCTGCCAAGCAGGAAACACCATCAGAGCACTCCTGACATATGGTTGTCAAGCCTCTGCTTAAAGACCTCCAAAGAAGGAGACTCCACCACACTCCTTGGCAGCAAATTCCACTGTCAAACAGCTCTTACTGTCAGGAAGTTCTTCCTAATGTTTAGGTGGAATCTTCTTTCTTGTAGTTTGGATCCATTGCTCCGTGTCCGCTTCTCTGGAGCAGCAGAAAACAACCTTTCTCCCTCCTCTATGTGACATCCTTTTATATATTTGAACATGGCTATCATATCACCCCTTAACCTCCTCTTCTCCAGGCTAAACATGCCCAGCTCCCTTAGCCGTTCCTCATAAGGCATCGTTTCCAGGCCTTTGACCATTTTGGTTGCCCTCCTCTGGACACGTTCCAGTTTGTCAGTGTCCTTCTTGAACTGTGGTGCCCAGAACTGGACACAGTACTCCAGGTGAGGTATGACCAGAGCAGAATACAGTCATTCAGCAAGGTGTTTAATGAATCAGTGTGCTTGCATGTGTGCACCAGAAATCTCAGGAGGAGAGTGTGCACCTGAGTTCGAATCCTGATTGCAGGTTTCCCACAGGTATCCAGTTGAGCACTGTGAGAACGGGATGCTGGACTGGGTGAGCCAACGCCTGATCTAGCAGATGCTTCTTATGCTCCGATGGGCAGAGGGCCTTCTTTGTGGTGGCGCCCACCCTGCGGAACGCCCTCCAATGAGATGTCAAGGAAATAAACAATTGTGTGGTGAGTTCCCGCCCCCTGAGTAGAAATAAAGACACTTGACACTTAAGGTTAATGGGCTAATTAAGGCCACAACTTTTATTGGTTACAGGTGATGAGCAGTATTGGCTTAAGCATTGGTCCTAACCGACTATATCCGACTTCAGCCCATCCGCTAGAAGTCTGGGAAGGGTTAACCACCAGTAGGGGGAGTCCTGCTGATGCACATCAACTAGGAACTTCCCTGGGGTCACCGCTAGGGGGCGTGCCTTAGGCCCTCACCTCCCCAGGCTTCAGACAAGCCATGCCCCCCAGAATCCTTTACCGGACTACCCTTCAATATGTGGGGCAGGTGATGGCACTTCCTAACCCTCTTCCATCTACAGAACTATACCAATGCCTAACCGCCAATACCCAGAAAGTTGTGACGATTTGCTACGAGGTAGGCGAAAACCAAGTGCCTGGTGCCAATTTGCCAAGTGCAAAAAATTCCTACCGGGCCCCTCAATGGCGACCAACCAAGGTCAAGGAATGAAACCTTATAGGGCGGGAGGGTGGGAAAAGCAGGAACAGCTGGTAGGCGGGGAAAGAGGGAGATCCCCAGTCTCGCCTGCATTAAATGGGGCAGGGGTGGCCAGGGGATGACGCAGCCAGGAATCCCCACAATCGCGTGGGGCTGGCTCCAGCCGCTGCACGCATGGTGGGGCCATGAAGCCCACAAATCTACCTCCTTGAAGTGGCTCTATCTGCCTTTTAGAAGACATCTGAAGGCAGCCCTGCGGGAGGCAGTGGAAGACAGGGGTGCCTGGCGTGCTCTGGTCCAGGGGGTCACGAAGAGGCGGACACGACTAAACAACTAAACAACAACAACAAGGAAAAGTGGGACATTCTGGGATCAAACCAGAAACCGGGACAGCGTCTTTAAATCAGGGGCGTCCCTGGATAACAGGGATACTTGGAGGGTCTGCCACAGTCAACACAGGCTTGGCTTCTCCTTGTTTCGAAACCTGTTCCTCTGTACAGATTGCAGGCTGGGATGACATTATCTGTAAATGCAGCAAGCCAGCCTGATAGGGCAAGAAGGAAATTTAAATAAACGAGATAGGATAGCGTGCGTGTTGCTGCTTGACTCTGCACACTGCGCAAAGCTTCGTCTTTTTGCCTCAAGAAACCAGTTGCAAGGTTCAGGCAAGGAGCTTGGTAATGGGCCTTGGTCTCTTGCAACATCCCGGAGAGCTGAGAAAACAGCCCAAATTCTAGATCTGCACTGATTTCCTCCAAAGACTCCCCGACCCATCTCTGAGAACCTGTGAGGTTCCCAACAGGTGTAGCCTCCTGGTTCCCACCCTTTCTCCCCAACTAGAATGATTCTATCTCCCCTTCTGCAATATCCCACAGAACCAAACACACCCCTGCAGGGAAGAACAGGGATATCTCCAGTTCAAAACAAACCAATTGTGGCTTTTTAATTAAAGTCAAAGACAGACTTTCACTGCATTGAGGCAATGGCAGGAATGCAAGAAAAACACACAGGAGGAGGAGGAGGAGGAGGAGCGGAAAGTTGCAATTGCTCCGTGAGAAAAGATCCTGCAGGTTACATCCAGCCCTTTTTGCGTCTCACGTAGCTATGATGTCTCGTGAGATAAAGCCCGCCAGCTGAACAAATTGGTTCCTTTGGAATGCATAACTAGAAACGCATTTGACAATCTGCATCCCTTTTCTCCCCTAGAGTAAAGAAAGGTACTTTCCGGTTTCTCAGAACGATGCCCAGCAGCTTGCAATGGCTTCATTTGTTTTATTTATTCCATATAATTTATATGCTACTTGTTTGTTCTTTAACCCTCTAAGAGGCTTGCGAAGAAAATGAAACAATAAAATTATCTGTGAAAGCTTTGTTGTTGTTTAGTCGTTCAGTCGTGTCCGACTCTTCGTGACCCCCTGGACCAGAGCACGCCAGGCACTTCTGTCTTCCACTGCCACCCGCAGTTTGGTCAGATTCATGTTTGTAGCTTCGAGAACACTGTCTAACCATCTCGTCCTCTGTCATCCTCTTCTCCTTGTGCCCTCCATCTTTCCCAACATCAGGGACTTTTCCAGGGAGTCTTCTCTTCTCATGAGGTGGCCAAAGTATTGGAGCCTCAGCTTCACGATCTGTCCTTCCAGTGAGCACTCAGGGCTGATTTCCTTAAGAATGGATGCGTTTGATCTTCTTGCAGTCCATGGGACTCTCAAGAGTCTCCTCCAGCACCATAATTCAAAAGCGTCAATTCTTCGGCGATCAGCCTTCTTTATGGTCCAGCTCTCACTTCCATACATCACTACTGGGAAAACCATAGCTTTAACTATATGGACCTTTGTTGGCAAGGTGATGTCTCTACTTTTTAAAATGCTATCTAGGTTTGCCATTGCTTTCCTCCCAAGAAGCAGGCGTCTCTTAATTTCGTGGCTGCTGTCACCATCTGCAGTGATCATGGAGCCCATGCCTCCATTTCCTCCCCTTCTATTTGCCAGGAGGTGATGGGACCAGTGGCCATGATCTTCGTTTTTTTGATGTATCTGTGAAAGCATATTCATTCAAAACCTAAAACCAACAATTAATTGAAAACGCATCAAAACATACCTACGTATTCTACACGTCTGCATAGGCTTGTCTGAACAGGAATGTTTTTAGCAGGCTACAAAAAGAGTACAGTGAAGGCACTTTTCTGATGTCAATAGGCAGGGAGTTCCACAGTGTAGCTGCTGAGGGCCAAGGCCCTGTGACCCAATAGCTCCCTATGGGTCATGACAGCAGCTTTGGGGTTCAAATAGGCTACAGATGTGAAAGGTTTGGCATAGGCATTTATTTAACTCCAGTCCACCTGCTGGGAGTGTATCTAAGGGTAAACCACACATGCCCCCCCAGACTTACATCAAAAAGGGGTACCCCCCAAAGGGTAGGAGGAGTTCTATGGCCCAAGCCCCCATCTGGGCATCGGACAGAAGCAACTCACAGATCCCTTCAATGAGATACCCTTAACCAAAGAGGGGCTACAATCTTCCCTCCAGCCAAGGCTAGGCTTAAAGGTTAAGGTAAAGGACCCCTGATAGTTAAGTCCAGTTGCAGATGACTCTGGGGTTGCGGCACTCATCTCGCTTTACTGGCCGAGGGAGCCGGCGTTTGTCTGCAGACAGTTTTTCCAGGTCATGTGGCCAGTATGACTAAGCCGCTTCTGGCGAACCAGAGCAGTGCACATAAACGCAGTTTACCTTCCCACCGGAGCGGTACCTATTTATCTACTTGCACATTTTGGCGTGCTTTCAAACTGCTAGGTGGGCAGGAGCTGGGACCGAGTAACGGGAGCTCACCCCGTCGCGGGGATTCGAACCGCCAACCTTCTGATCAGCAAGCCCAAAGGCCCAGTGGTTTAGACCACAGTGCCACCCGTGTCCCAATGCCTAGCCTCACAAAGTTGTGACGATTTGTCCATAGAGTCTGTAAACAAATAAATCTTTCTATATACACAATTCTTATTGTCTGTCTATCTAAGAAGAAGAACTATATACAAAATGGATAAAGACAATACGGAAAATTTAGAGACGATATAAAAAAGCCAGAAGAAGGAAAGAGGGAAGTCAACTCTTAGGAGCAAGTATAAATGTAAAATGTAATGTAATATGTGTATGTATAGTATGTAACTAAAAAAACTAATTAAGATTATCTTGGGGGGGGGGGAGTTGTGACAATTGCTATGAGGTAGGAGAAAACCAAGTGCCCGTGATATTCAGCCTAGTGCGAAAACGGCTGCCCAGCTCCAAATATCACCATAGCAAGGTCTTAGCATGAAAGAAGAAACATTTGAAAAAGGGAGGGGTGAGTGGGAGATCCGACGAAAAAATCGAGGAGGCATTGGGCCAGCCTTGATTTATTCCCCCCGGGGCAGACCCAAGTGATGCCCATTCGGCAGCCAGAACAACCTTCCAGGGGACCCCCTGGCCCAGGCCTGCCTGCTAATCCGCTGGCATGGGGACAGTGGCCCCAATGCGATGCCACCACGCCGAAGGTTCGATCTCTTGCAAATGCGAGAAAGGTCTTACGTGGCACCTACAATGGTGTCGGTTCCTATGTCGCTGTGAAGTGGACTGGCATGTGGTCAGAGTGCAGGTGGTGAATGCAGTGGCATCTCTTGAAAGGCGGCCATCAAATGGTCACCAATACCTGGACTCTTTACCCAGCTCAGTAATAATAATAATAATAATAATAATAATAATAATAATAATAATAAATTATTTATACACCACCCGTCTGGCTGAGTTTCCCCAGCCACTCTGGGCGGCTCCCAATCAAATGTTAAAAACAGTACAGCATTAAATATTAAAAACTTCCCTGAACAGGGCTGCCTTCAGATGTCTTTTAAAGATAGGATAGCTGCTTATTTCCTTGACATCTGAAGGGAGGGTGTTCCTCAGGGCGGGCGCCACTACCGAGAAGGCTTTCTGCCTGGTTCCCTGTAACCTCACTTCTCACAATGAGGGAACCGCCAGAAGGCCCTCGGCGCTGGATCTCAGTGTCCGGGCTGAACGATGGGGGCGGAGATGCTCCTTCAGGTCTACTGGGCATTTGAGGCCGTTTAGGGCTTTAAAGGTCAGCACCAACGCTTTGAATTGTGCTCAGAAACATACTGGGAGCCCATGCAGATCTCTCAGGACCGGTGTTATGTGGTCCCAGAATCAACCACCCAGAATCCATTTCTGTTGTCACAGATTGAGAAGAGCCCTTGCTTTTGACAGATGCAGCAATCTATCTGCAATCGTGGATATGGGGATTTTTTCCTCTTTTTTTGCAGGATCCATGTATATTCTGCATTTCCCCTGATGGCTTTTGGGTCACCGTGAGGCTGATGATTATCTAGTCTGAGCTTTTCTCTGCCAGTTGCAAAATTCCCCATCATTGTCAACTTTGCTGCTCTTCTTTCAGAGGGTGCAATAAAAATGCAAGTCCTTCACACTCGTCCCAGTGCTTATTTCAGACACTCCATCTAGCTGCCTATTTACATCAAATGCATCACTGAACCCCTGTGAAGACTTTGATGCCAGCTTCTCTCTTGATTGGAGCTTAAAGTCAGCCTCCACTCCACTTTCCATATGTCCCAGCATTGCGTCTATATCAGGTGAACAGCTTGGCAATACCTCAGCAAAAGGCCTGATGGTCTGGTTCTTTGGTCATCGCCAACCCCAAACTTTGGACTGGCATTTCCTGTTTTCATCTGATCTGGCAGGTATCTTTTTATGTTCCTAAGTTGTGTTTAAGTACAGATTTCAGAGCAAGGGCTCCCAGAGTGGGCTGTGTGAACCCCCCCCGGGGGGGGCAATAGGGGGGCAAGCGCTCAGAGGCAAGGGGTTGGCAGGGTGGGTGTTGGAGGTTTAAATGACCACCAGCCTTTGAAAACCTGGTATCTATGGATCAAGTTCCTCCGCTCTGTTGTATTAATGAGACTAAATTGCTTTAATTGGACTTGAATGAATGTGTGATTAATTGTTCCCCTTCCGAATTTTACTGTGTCGTTATCTTCCTTAGTGGGTTGTGCAAACTGATATTCTGATTAATGCTTTTTTATGAGGTAGGAGGCACTAAGGGGATGAGTTCATGGATCCGAGAGGGCAGTGGCCTCAAAGGTTTTGGGGAACTGCTGTTTTAGAGAGCGCTCTCAGGCTGCAGTCATGTAACCTCTCACCTGGGAAGTCAAGGGGGTGGGGGTGGGGTGGAATTATTTCCAAATCACCAGGTGTTTGTGTGTACAGTTAGACTGCGGCCTCTTCCTCCCTGGGCTGGAGGAGCTGGGTGTTGCTCTCAGCTTCTATCTGCCTGCATTTAATGGCTCTTGCGTATCTCTGCCACGCTCACACGCCCACAATGTGTTAATTAGAACGGTCCAGATTGGATGGTGACGAAACCATCTGCCAACAGCTGCCTCTGGTTAGACTCCGAACTAACCTGGCCCAGCCTCCATCATTCTGGAGTAATTAGGCTAATGACCCCCAAGAACATGTCGTATCCATTGCTTATCTCTCCTTCGTGGGATGGCAAGGAAAACATTTTATTTATTCGATGGGATATGTATGCCACTTAAATAACAAAAACCTCTAAGAGGGGAATGGGATGCTATTGGGTTGTTTTTGTTTTTATTATGTATTTTGCTGTAAAAGACAGGTCGGAGTCCTGACTGGTTACTCACGAGCAATCACCAGCAGATTCTGGCAGTGGGGAACTCTGAGTGACAACCCTAGTTATAGAACGGTCACAGGGACTGTGATTGAGTTTGTTGCGTCAGAAGAGGATAAGATGCAAAGTGGGGAATCCTCTGAGTCAACCACACATCAGTCATCAGTCACGGATGCATTTAATAATGCTGACCTACATTACAGGGTTCTCACTCGCTGGATCATCACCTTGTTGTGGTGAGTGGGCTTGCATGTTCCTATGACCCTTGTGAGCGAAGCCGTCGGGAATCTCGTACTCCCAGCAGGGTCACCCAAGGCGGTAAGGACAAAGGGAAGGAGCTAGACAAAGAATGATCCAAGAAGTCCTCAACGGCAGAACAGGCGGATGATAACAAGCGGTATGTGAAGGCGGATGAAGGCTGCAGCAGATAAGAATCCACCGGTCGTCGCGAGTACTCGTGCCATCGGATCAGAGCCTTACTGTGAAGACTGATCTACACACATAAAACAAATTCATAGCACAGGCATCTTCCAAAAACCCATCCCAAACCCCCAAAGTCCCATGGCGATCGGCAAATGGTAACGGGGACAGGATCGTGAAATCTGGAAGCCCCTAATAATAACAATATTTTTTTATTTGTATCTTGCCCTCCCTGGCCAAAGCTGGGCTCAGAGCGGCTAACAACAGTAAAAATAGCGCGATTTACATAAAATCACAGACAATTAATTAAAATGCATTCTAAAATCAATTCAGAATCAAATTAATGGCCACCATTGGGCTAGAGTTCTATGTGGATTACCGAAGGAGGGGGTCAGACTGTGCCTTGGCCAAAGGCCTGGTGGAACAGCTCCGTCTTGCAGGCCCTGCAGCAAGATGTCAAGTCCCACAGAGCCCTAGTCTCTTGTGACAGAGTGTTCCACCAGATTGGGGCCACAACCGAAAAAGCCCTGACTCTGGTTGAGGCCAGCCTAACCTCCCTGTGGCCCGGGACCTTCAAGATGTTTTTATTTGAAGACCATAAGGTCCTCCGTGGGACATACCAGGAGTCATGAACCGGCACATGGGGGGTGGATACAGATCCAGTCATTCTGACTCAAGGAACAAGGCAGTTGAGCAGCCCGGCAGCTGTATCCACAACTGAGCAGCCCTTTTGGGGATCCACTCTGCTCACCCCCGTAAAGGGGGAGGGGCTAGAAAAGGTGCCCTAAGGCAACTCCCACCCATAAACCTGTGTCCCCACCATGGAAGGACATGTGGATCCAGAATTGGCCTTCACAGTCACTTACAGACTCAGTGTTAATGTTCATGGAAGACAATCTTACTCAGCTAAGAGGGATCACCAAAGAAGACAACGACATTACAGGGTTGTTTTAAGAAATGCTGGGATAATAATGCAGAAATCCTTGCACTTAGGGTTGCGGCCTTGGCTCAAGGTTATGGATGCAGAAGTTGCCAGGATCAGTCCGTGGCCTTTCCAGGTAGGACTGGGAGAACGTTCTGCTGAAATCCCTGAAGGGTCGCTGCGAGTCAGTGTGGACAATACTGAATTAGATGCACCAAGAGTCCGACTCAGTAAAAGGCAGCTTCTTGTTTTCCTGTGCACCTATTGTTCTTTGTGCATTTAGCTCACCGAGCAAAAAGTTTGCAACGAAAGCAAATGCAATATTTTTCAAAATGCAGTGCTCAAATTAATGCAAAATCATTTTTAAATCAGCTGAATTGATAGATCGGCTAACTAAGGAGGCAATCCTGAGGGGTTGTTGTTTTGCAGCAGAATGTACTTCAAAGGAAAATATGTGCAGGATTGCACCGTGAAGCTTTTACAATGCCATTTCCCTTGCATAAAGCATCTTGGTTGCTAGGTGCTAGGCAGTCACTAAGTTTCTCCCAGAACCATCCTGCCTGCAAGTCTACAGTCTGAAAGGGGGATTAATCAGTGGGTCTTAAATCAGGCATATTGATTTAACCTTTTTGCAGTCACCTTGGTTCCAGTGTGTTAATGCAATATCAGTTGGTGGGCTTGGTGGTGCTTACTGAGGAGATTTCACCCCTCCCATATCCAAGAATCTCCTGAGGAGTCTGCTGATTCTGCAGAGAGGAGGAGGCGTGTTCTGCTCTCTACATCAAAGAGTCGGTCAGTGAGTGAGTCGGTCAGTGGGTCAGTGAGTGAGTCGGTCAGTGGTGAGTCGGCACCACAGTTCAAGAAGGACACTGACAAACTGGAACGTGTCCAGAGGAGGGCAACCAAAATGGTCAAAGGCCTGGAAACGATGCCTTGTGAGGAACGGCTAAGGGAGCTGGGCATGTTTAGCCTGGAGAAGAGGAGGTTAAGGGGTGATATGATAGCCATGTTCAAATATATAAAAGGATGTCACATAGAGGAGAGGGAAAGGTTGTTTTCTGCTGCTCCAGAGAAGCGGACACGGAGCAATGGATCCAAACTACAAGAAAGAAGATTCCACCTAAACATTAGGAAGAACTTTCTGACAGTAAGAGCTGTTTGACAGTGGAATTTGCTGCCAAGGAGTGTGGTGGAGTCTCCTTCTTTGGAGGTCTTTAAGCAGAGGCTTGACAACCATATGTCAGGAGTGCTCTGATGGTGTTTCCTGCTTGGCAGGGGGTTGGACTCGATGGCCCTTGTGGTCTCTTCCAACTCTATGATTCTATGATTCTATTATTCTATGAGTGTGTGGGTCAGTCAGTCAGTCAGTCAGTCAGGGAGAGAGAGACTGAGTGTTAGAGATTGTGTGCTTAGATAAGGTTGCTGCTAAGAGCAGCTGCAGGCACTCAGTGCGGTTCAGCAGTCTTTATGCTTAGACCTATTTAGCTCTGTATATAGTTGTATAATAGTTGTAGTTATAGAATAAAGAGAATATTCTACAGAGCTGCTCTCCGAGTTGTTTATATACTCTGCTGGACTCTGCTGTACGACGACTGTCTACTTGTGGAAGTGAATCCGGTGCTCACAACTCTAAGCTGTGAGTCCACAGCACTTTGACCTGTTCCTGTGCAGAAGGTGGTCTCTGGAAGTGCTACCCAGCTCGCCTAGCCCAGTCGGGGCTGGAGTGGATGAGTCCAGTTAGTGGCACTGGCTCAAGGGTGATGCTGACACTTACCTCACCTCTTGCCCTGGTGCTAATGCAGCTTCCCAGCAGGGAGAGAGATGCAAGGCTGCTGGGAGGTCAGCGCGGTGCGCACACACCGGCAGAAATGCCAGAATGCTTCTGCACTTGTTCTGGGTCAAACTTGTCACGGCTAAAATGGCCGCTGTTTCTTTAATACAGTGGTGCCCCGCAAGACGAATGCCTCGCAAGACGGAAAACCCGCTAGACGAAAGGGTTTTCCGTTTTGGAGGTGCTTCACAAAACGAATTTGCTATGGGCTTGCTTCGCAAGACGAAAATGTCTTGCGAGTTCCTGCGGGGTTTTTTTCCTCCCCCCCCCCCTTTTCCCCAAGCCGCTAAGCCGCTTAACAGCTGATCCGCTAAGCCGCTTATCAGCTGATCCGCTAAGCCCCCTAAGCCGCTAATAGCGCTAATCCGCTAATCCGCTAATGGGCTTGCTTCGCAAGACGAAAAAAACCGCAAGACGAAGAGACTCGCGGAACGGATTCTTTTCGTCTTGCGAGGCACCACTGTACGAATAAAGCTGGGTCAGCATGGCTCAGCAGTCTGCACCAAGTTGTATATATAGAGTGAGAAATGTTAGTTTGGTTGCTGGAGGTTGGGTTGGTTGGTTAGTGCTGGGGTGTATAGTTATTCAGTCGTGTTTTGCACAAAGACTTTTAAGAATAAAACTCTGCAAGGATATTCTCGTGGACTCTTTTTGTGCCGACAAGGGTCCGAGGACCAGGCTGAAGAGACAAAGGGAGGTCAGAACCATTTCCTTCTTTTTTTTGCTTTTTACAAACACTGACAAAACTTGCCACGGCCTTATTGCTCCCCCGCCTTGGTAAATGATGTTGGTGACTGTAAGGTAAAGGTAAAGGTACCCCTGCCCGTATGGGCCAATCTTGCCAGACTCTAGGGTTGTGCGCCCATCTCACTCAAGAGGCCGGGGGCCAGCGCTGTCCGGAGACACTTCCGGGTCACGTGGCCAGCGTGACATCGCTGCATCTGGCAAGCCAGCGCAGCACACGGAAACGCCGTTTACCTTCCCGCTAGTAAGCGGTCCCTATTTATCTACTTGCACCCGGGAGTGCTTTCGAACTGCTAGGTTGGCAGGCGCTGGGACCGAACGACGGGAGCGCACCCCGCCGCGGGGATTCGAACCACCGACCATGCGATCGGCAAGTCCTAGGCCCTGAGGTTTTACCCACAGTGCCACCCGCGTCCCATAGCTGGTGACTGAGGGCTGGGTAATTGCAGCTGCTGGTGCTGCCGCCAACTGCTTCTGTGCATGCATCCCCTCCAACATTTCTCCAGTGAAAATAGGGGTGTCCTATTCTACACCAGGAAGCTTCTCCTGAGTTTGATCTCTTGCACAAATGGATATCCTATACATACAGACACCGGTCACCTTGAGCCAATGGCAACCTCTCAGCCGAGCCTACCTCACAGGATTGTTGTAAAGATTTTTTTTTGTGAGGAACGGGATCATGTAGAACACCTTCCACAGATAAATGGAGTGAAATTGTAGCTGTAAGTTGCCTTGACTCCCTGTCTAGGGAAAAGGCAGGATATAATAATAATAATAATAATAAAAATTTAATTACACACACAGAGACATATTATATTTTTTATATATTATATATATATATATATATATATATATATAATAATATTTTTCCCCAAATGACCCTTGAATTTTTCTTGATATTGATGCTGCATTTTATGTTGTATTTTATGCTGTTTTATGCTGTTCTTAAGTCACATTTTAATCAGTGTTTTATATTTGCTATTAGCCACCCTGAGCCCGGTTTTTAAACTGGGAAGGGTGGGGTATAAATAATAAAATAATAATAATACAGTGGTGCCCCGCAAGACGAATGCCTCGCAAGACGGAAAACCAGCAAGACGAAAGGGTTTTCCGTTTGCAGAGGCGCTTCGCAAGACGAATTTCCCTATGGGCTTGCTTCACAAGACGAAAAATGACGAAAAATTTTGAATTTTTCCCCCGCTCCAAAACCCCTTTTCCTGAATCGCTAAGCTGCTAAAAGCATTTTAGCAGCAAAACCGCTGATCCCCCACCCCTTAAAAAGCCGTTTTTAGCCCTTAAAATGTCAATAGCGCTAATAGCGCTACTCCGTCAATGGGCTTGCTTCGCAAGACGAAAAAACCGCAAGACGAAAAGACCCGCGGAACGGATTCTTTTCGTCTTGCGAGGCACCACTGTAATAATAATAATAATAATAATAATAATAATAATAATAATAGAAACTCTGAGAATGCTCAGGAACACACCAGAGAGTAAATCCTGTTGAACTCAGTGGGACTTACTTCTGAGTAAAAATGGTTTGGATTGCAGCTTAAGGCTGCCCAGTCTTCACCCAGTTCCCTGGGAGTCATTCCATTAAATACCTTGGGGCTTACTTCTGAGTAGCCAGAGGAAGGCTTTTTTAAATTTTATTTTTAATTTTTACAATAAAGGAATAAAAACACTCTGTGCATTTCCTAAGAAATGGCTGACTGCTGAAGCATTGCAAAGAAAGAATATAAAATGGATTGGTGACCTTTTCCTTCAAAATTATAGGAAGGGCTTCGTATGCCAGCTTCACTGTTTCCTTCACTTGGAAATTTTATGTATATTTTCATCTCCTCTCACCCCTCACTGTTGCTCACACTGGTTGAGTTCACCACCCCTGATGCAGGGAAAGGAAAAAATGTAAAGTTGCAGAGTTTGAAGGGACCCCAGAGGCCATCTAGCCCAACCCCCTGGGACGCCCCTGCCTACAGTACAGAGAATCCCTTCAGCTAACCATTTCCTAAGAACAGTCCATGTTTCCAATTCCAAAATGGAGATTGTCGTGTGGTGGCTTTCTTTGTCCCCTGGATTGGGGCAGACTTGTCACTGCTAAATTGATTTTTGAATTCTAAATTGATTTTTGAATTCTGAATTTATTGTTATTCACGTTTTATACTGTATTTTATGCTGTTTTTTGTTGCATCAATTAAGTGTTTTAAATTTGTTGTTAGCTGCCCTGAGCCCGGTTTTCTGAACCGGGAAGGGCGGGGTATAAATAATTTTTTATTTATTTATTATTATTTTTATGCTCAATCCTGAACAGTTCCTTCCATCTCTTCAACAGGCAAAGCTTCCCGAAGGGCCGCTATGAAGCTTCCAAACAAACAAATGTTATTGCATAAACGTATTTAAATGTAATCAAGGAAATAATCAATTAGTTGATTACAAGGGAGATGGCTAATCAACGTAAACAATTCCTAATCGGTTGACGTTGGCAGCTGTTTTTATTATTATCATCGTCACGGTGCTGGAGATGCAAAACAAGGCCAGGAGCTGAAGAACTCAGAATCCAGCCAGCCCCCTGGAAACCTGGGACTGTCCGTAGCTCCTCTGAATATTTTGTCTAGGGTCATCTAGTCCAACCTTCTGCAACGCCCGAATCCCAAACACTTGTTCAGATCAGATAAGGGAAATGGCTGCAGGACTGGAGCTGCTTGTCTGGCTGGGTGTGTGTCTGTCGCACTGTTCCAACTTGCTCCAGCTTCTCATTTATCCTTTGAAGCTGTAAACAAAGTGAATGTCATTATGGAGTGGGCAGGAGTCCTCAACGCAAAACAGCTGACCATGTAAACAAGCCCAGAGGCTTAACTGCACCTGAATCTGGCAAGCTGATGAGTGACATTCCTAGAATTTCTCCTTCCAACCATTTCCTCCCCGGCTTTGTTCTGGGTTACTTTGAGGAACTTGCGCTCCCAAGAGAAAAGGCACCGGTTTGTGATTCCTCCGGCCTTCTCCATCCCCGGGAAATGGATACCAGGCCACCGTTTCCATTGCAGCAAATTCCCAGGTCTCCTTTCCTTTGCGACACGGACAAATCAGCCTGAAGGATACGGAACAACCACCACCAGAAATTTCACTGAAACTCATTGTATTGATTGCAGGAAAACCTCCAAGAAGGAGTAACAAAATGATCAATGAAAGCAGATGAAAACAATTTAAAGCATTTGGAAATAGTACAAACTAATAAAGATTAAAAAAAATTAAAACATCTACATGTCTGGATAGGCTTTCTCAAAGGAAAAAAAAATGTTTTAAGCAGGAGACAGCAGAAAACAAGCTTGCTCCATCTTCCATGTGAAGTGGCTCAATCGGTCAGTGGCTCTTAATTGGTCAGTCTGGTAATCTGAAGGTTGGTGGTTCAAGCCCACCTAAGGATGGCTGTGGGCAAGATTCCTGCATTGCAGGGGTTTGGACTAGATGATCCTTGAGGTCCCTTCCAATTCCACTCTTCTATAGGAAGGAAGTTGAGCAGTTGGGGGAGTGAATGGAGAGGTTTCATCTTCTTGCAGTCCACGGGACTCTCAAGAGTCTCCTCCAGCACCAGAATTCAAAAGCATCAATTCTTCGGCGATCAGCCTTCTTTATGGTCCAGCTCTCACTTCCATACATCACTACTGGGAAAACCATAGCTTTAACTATACGGACCTTTGTTGGCAAGGTGATGTCTCTGCTTTTTAAGATGCTGTTTAGGTTTGTCGTTGCTTTTCTCCCAAGAAGCAGGCATCTTTTAATTTTGTGGCTGCTGTCGCCATGAAACAGCAACATAGCAAAAGCAATATACAGCTCCCAGCAGACTGTGCTGGAAGTAAACAGACATGTGACATACAACAATCTAAACATCTGTTCTAAAGGTGGGATGGAACTATATCCCAACAGAGTTATGGCTCTCCAGCCCCTTCCTAAACGCTTTGCCCCTTTGTGTGAGTAACGAGGGAAGAGGCTTTCTCCTAGCACAACACGGAGGAAACATCTCCATGACGCAACCTGCAAGGGCCATAAGCAAGGTGGCAGAACACCTGCCTGGCATTCAGGTCACAAGTTTGATCTGTGGCATTGCCACCGATCATGCCTCTTCTGCAAAGTGGTTGGATACGATTGGAGCCCAAAGGTCTTTGTCCTTCACAGCTGAGCAGAAGCGTCCCCACGAGGGGGTGGGGGTGGGGGTCCGGAGGTAGCATGTGACAGCCCTGTTTGCAGCCACACCTCCTCCAGGTGCAACAGTTTGGAATTATAACCTGCCATTCCATTGGGATGATCCACTGGCAGAGATTTGCATCCATCGCAGGAAGGGGAGAGGATCTTGTGCTGCGTGACTCACTGGGTGATGTTCCAATCATGGGGAGGGGCAAAGCTAGATAGCACCCGTCAGGTAGCTGATTGCGCCCACACTTGTTCATAAATCAACAAGTGCTAGCTTTAAACAAGGGCCGCAACTTAATTACCAGATTTGCATCAACCTCATTCCTGCTCTCCTGCCTCCACCGTGCAGCTACAGTTCCCTGAACGGAAGCAAAAGTCCTCCTGTCTCGCCCCAACTTTGAGTGAGGACCCTTGTGAGAATGTAAGAAAGGCCTGCTGGATCAGGCCAATGGCCCACCCAGACCACATCTGGAATACTGTGTACAGTTCCAGTTGCCTCACCTCAAAAAGGAGGTTACACAGTATTCCAGATGTGGCGGCACCCAAGATTTGTATACTTGTATTATCATACTGGCCACCATTTCCATTCTGCAAGTACCATGACTTACTTAGACGCAAGCAGTGCTTTTTTCTGGGGGGGACGCAGGGGTATGCATACCCCTAAACATTTCGTGAATCTTCGTAATTTTGTCCATTTACTGTATTTATTTTTCCTGATTTGAACTATAAAATGGTGATTTTCTTGAGTCAAAATGAGAGTACCTCTAAACATTTTTTTTAATAGAAAAAAAGCACTGTCTGCAAGCATTGGATTGCTTCAAGCTACCTACTTTTAAAAATGGAGCTAGTCTTCACTATTATAAAATGTACTTCTGATTGAAGGACTGTGCAATCATATTCTTTAGGCCTCGCCATGAACCACAACCCTTCCTGCTTTTTAAAAATAATCTTAGGCCTGATTCACACATGCATGGACGTCACACGCGGTCCCCTCATCGGATGACTCACAGCTCAACGTGTGAACCACCTCAGGTGAAAAGATCTCAGGAGCTTGCAGTGACGCTGAAAGTGAAATGCAAACTTTCTCTCTCCCTTTCTTCTCACTTTTAATCTATGGCTGGCGAGTCAGAGGTGGGTCAAACTGGAACATGTGCAGAGGAGGGCGACCAAGATGACCAAGGGTCTGGAAACCAAGCCTGATGAGGAACGGTTGAAGGAGTTGGGGATGTTTAGCCTGGAAAAGAGGAGACAGAGGAGAGAGCCCTCTCCAACTCTACAATTTAATGAGATTCAGGACAGACAGAAGTCGCCACCATCAGTACCCGGTAACCTCCCCCGAAACACAGCTGTTCTTACTATTAATCATTATGGATTATTACAATTATTGCCTGTTGTCTTTGTCCATGGAGTTTTCTTGGCAGGGATACTGGAGTGGCTTGCTGGTTCCTGCTCCAGGTGGATCACATTTGGTCAAAACTCTCGACTATGACCTGTCCATCTTGGGTGGCCCTGCACGGCATAGCTCATAGCTTCTCTGAGTTATTCAAGCGCCTTCGCCACGGCAAGGCAGTGATCCATGAGGGTGAAAGAGGAGAGCGCAAAACATGGTTTGAAGCTCAACATCAAAAAAATGAAGATTATGGCCACTGGTCCCATCACCTCCTGGCAAATAGAAGGGGAAGAAATGGAGGCAGTGAGAAATTTTACTTTCTTGGGCTCCGTGATCACTGCAGAGGGTGACAGCAGCCGCGAAATTAAAAGACGCCTGCTTCTTGGAAGGAAAGCAATGACCAACCTAGACAGCATCTTAAAAAGCAGAGACATCACCTTGCCAACAAGGTCCGTATAGTTAAAGCCATGGTTTTCCCAGTAGTGATGTATGGAAGTGAGAGCTGGACCAGGAAGAAGGCTGACTGCCAAAGAATTGATGCTTTTGAATTCTGGTGCTGGAGGAGACTCTTGAGAGTCCCATGGACTGCAAGAAGATCCAACCTCTCCATTCTGAAGGAAATCAGCCCTGAGTGCTCACTGGAAGGACGGATCCTGAAGCTGAGGCTCCAAGACTTTGGCCACCTCATGAGAAGACAAGACTCCCTGGAAAAGACCCTGATGTTGGGAAAGATGGAGGGCACAAGGAGAAGGGGACGACAAAGGACGAGATGGTGGGACAGTGTTCTCAAAGCTACCAGCATGAGTTTGACCAAACTGGGGGAGGCAGTGGAAGACAGGAGTGCCTGGTGTGCTCTGGTCCAGGGGGTCACGAAGAGTCGGACACGACTAAACAACAACACAATTATTGCATTTCTTAGTCGCTTTCTACAGTCTGAAGCAACCTAACAGCATGATAAAAGTATAATCAATTAAATGACAAATCAAAAACAATATGCAATACAACACCCCCTGCTTGTTTGTTTCTCTCTTTCTCTGTTTACCAAAGGGGAGGTCAGAGGAGTGGTTTTTCAGCCATAACCGGAGGGCCAAGCAGAGTCCTTTCATTGGCCCAGATTTGGCGTGTGGGCCGCAGGTTGCTGACACTCGTCACACCTGCAAAGAGCGCTCATCCGGTTATAAATAGGACAGGGGTCACATTCTAGCAGGAGGTGGTGTTTGCAATAGCTGCTGCCTCCCTCCCAGGCAGCTGTGGTACCAAAAGGCTGTATATCGTGGAGGCCCCAGAGGGCTCGTGCCAGGCCACCTGATCACCCCGTCTCCTCCCTTGACAGCTGTGCTGATAGTGGCTTTCCGTTCTGTTTGGCGGCAGCCCTTACCTCATTCCGTCCCACCTACGGAGGGAAGAGCCCCCAGCTAAGCCAGTTCTCAGCTGACTGAGCAACACCCGGCTCACTTGCATTCCAGTAAATTTCCAGGCGCAGTTGCTCTGGGTTGTTGTCGAGCCAGCATGGCTCTGCTGCTGACTTCACTTGTGTTGTGTTCCTGGATCTGCTGTAGATGGTGACTTCTGAAGAAGGGTGTGCAGCACTTATCCACGGCTCTCCTTTGCCTCTGGGGCGCACAGTGAAGAACAATGCATGTTCTTACAAATTTACAGAGCCCTGAACAACTTAGGCTCCATCCTTATATCCCAGGTCAGTCACCGAGATCACTCGCTGGAGCATCACTGAACATTCCCCAAGTTGGTAAGGCTCATCCGGTAACAAGAAGTTGATCCTTTAGCGTCATCCGACCAGTCCTGTGGAACTCCCTGCCACTGGAGATTCAGCAGGCTTCTTCTATGCCAACTTCTAAACACCCACTGAAAACTTTTCCATGCAAGCAATTAAGAACGTGTCCTTCCACGACGGTTGATTGTTGCCCGTTTTAAGCTTTTTCACATGGTTTCTGTCATGTGGTTTTATAGTTTTATCACGGTAAACTGCACTGATATAATTTTTTATGAGCTAGCGATGTGTAAGTATTTTCATGAATAAAAAAATAAGGCACAAGGAGAGCCCTGCTGCATCAGACCACACTCAGTCTAGCATATAGTTCCCACAGTGGCCAACCAGAGGCTACTTCTGACTGTGGAGGCAGAACGTAATCATTCTTGCCATCGATAGCCCCTCTCCTCCGTCGTGAATCTGTCCAAACCTCTTTTAAAGCCATCCAAGACCATCCAAGTTTGGTGGTCATCACTACCTCTAGTGGCTGAGAGTTCCACAGTTTAACTCCATGCCTTGTGAAGAAGTAGCTCCTTCTTCCAACATTCAGCTTCAATGGATGGCTGGGACTCTTGCATTATGAAAAGACTTTTCAGCTGGGAGGGAGGAGATTTTGCCCAAAGACCTCCACTTCCTATCTTAAGGACAACTCTGAATTAGAGATGGAGGAGAACGGTGCTTGATTCACATTTTGATCAGGATAAACCAAGTACGCCGTTCCTGAGCCACTACAAAACCCAAAACACAACTGTCCTTCAAAACTCACAGTTCTCCCAATTTCTGGATGTACTTCTCCAGCCAAAAGATGTGTACAAAAAAAGAAAGATGCGTTTTAGGGAAAGTGTTCACAAATGGAAGTTAAAATAATGCCTAAAAAATGTGTAAGATTCGGGGAAACGGTTTCCAAGAATGAGGAGAACTGTGTACAAAAATGAGCACAATTTTTGTGAGTGCAGACTTTGCCAAAATAAATCGCCGACTGATGTAAAAAAGGAGGCCAGCTGCGCTTCAGGGAGGAAAGACAAGAAACCAAAACTGACCGCCGATTTGCCCCTTCCCATCGAGACCTCCTTTCTCAGCTGTCCTCTGAATGACACATCTTCCTAATTGTGAGAAAGGGCAGGCAGTCGGAGATTCAGAGGGCATCACTCTGTTGCTCTCCAGGTACTGAGGCTTTGGCAGCTGAGGCTTTCGGCCTTCCTGCCTCCTGCAAGTCTGGAGGCCGTCTAATTTCACAAAGACAGAGAGATGCTGCTTGGTGAGTCACTTTCCACGCTCAGTTTCAGCGGCGCGACTTCCTGAAGGCAAAGCAGCCGCTCGCATTACAAAGGCCAGGTGACCGGCCCACCAGCTCCGGAACTGAAACCTCTAATTCATTTTCACGGAGAGATCTTGCTCTTTGGCTTGCAGCCACAGCTGTGCGTCCCGGAGATAAATAAGTCTCCCCAAAGCATCCTCTAGCCTGAGAGTCACATGCTCGCCTGACATTTCCCTGGGTTAATAGGGACTTTATAGGCACCTGCTCAGCAACACGGCTGCTCGGGATGTTTGCTCAGCAAACCGAGTGTGAAATTTCCTTTATCACACCCTTTTATATTCCTTTTCTGTTTTCTTCTTCTGCACGGAAAGGATCCTTTCCAATATAAAATCCTTGGAGGTGAAGGGGACATAGAATCATAGCGTTGTGGCAGGAAGCGCAGTTAAAGGGCCGTTGAGAGGTGGAAACTCAACCCAGCCACTGTGTAAAAAACATTCCATGGAAGAGCAGAAGAAAGCAGGAGGGATGAAAAGGAGAGAGAGAGAGAGAAATATTTAGAAGTGAACAGAAAGGTCTGTTGTTGTTGTTTAGTCGTGTCCGACTCTTCGTGACCCCATGGACCAGAGCACGCCAGGCACTCCCGTCTTCCACTGCCTCCCGCAGTTTGGTCAAACTCATGCTGGTAGCTTTGAGAACACTGTCCAACCATCTTGTCCTCTGTCGTCCCCTTCTCCTTGTGCCCTCCATCTTTCCCAACATCAGGGTCTTTTCCAGGGAGTCTTCTCTTCTCATGAGGTGGCCAAGGTCTTGGAGCCTCAGCTTCAGGATCTGTCCTTCCAGTGAGCACTCAGGGCTGCTTTCCTTCAGAATGGATAGGTTTGATCTTCTTACAGTCCATGGGACTCTCAAGAGTCTCCTCCTCCTAATTCAAAAGCATCAATTCTCCTACAGACCTTTCAACGAAGAATTGAAGAAAGGTCTGTAGATGTACTGAATCAGTGTCATCTTCAGCCTTCAGGTAATTCGAACTGCCGACCTTCTGATCGACAAGTACTAGGTTCTGTGGTTTAACCCACAGTGCCACCCGCGTCCCTGGCACCAGCCTAGATGGTGCTGTAAGAGGATTGGACAAATTCATGGAGGAGGAGGAGGAGTTTGGACTTGATATCCCACCTTAACTCCCCTTAAGGAGTCTCAAAGCAGCTAACAGTCTCCTTTCCCTTTCGTCCCCCGCAACACTCTGTGAGGTGAGTGAGGCTGAGAGACTTCAGAGAAGTGTGACTAGCCCAAGGTCACCCAGCAGAAGTATTTGGAGGAGCAGGGAATCAAACCCAGTTCACCAGATTACGAGTCCACTGCTCTTAACCACTACACCACTGCTGGCTTTCAATGTCTATTAGTCAGGATGGAGGCTATGCTCTGCCTCCACAGCTCATAGAATCGTAGAGTTGGAAGGCAGCAATGCTTCTGAATACCAGTTGCTGGAAACCACAAGAGGGGCGGAAAGTGCCCTTGTGCTTGGGTCCTGCTTGTGAGTTTTCCACAGGCATTTGGTCAGCCATTGTGAGAACACAATGCTGAGTGTCAAGAATGAGTCAGCTCCTGGAGAAGGCGTGCAGCCAACTTCAGAAAGCAGCCAGGAACAGGGAGACTCAGATGTGAGACAGGCAGGGGAGAGCCGGCAGCTGCAGACTTTGGCTCTTCCTTACCTTGACAAGCAAGCTGATAAGGCAGTAATGGAGTGCAGGCTAGAACACAAATAGCTCGCTGAGGCAGCAAGAGTCTCAGAGGCAGCCTCTCAGACCATTAAGAAGGTGGAGCTGATCCACTAAGTCCTAAGAGTCGGTGAATGGGAGGGTTGTTAGACAGGAAGCAAAACAAGAGACGTAAGAGTCGTAAGTTCAATATCTTCTGTAGATCCCGGAAGGAGTCTTCAGAAGGGTCATCATGAGTAATGATGCCGGAGGCTTTGTGCGAGCCGTCCGGAGTTATCTGGTTTGTTTTTGCAATAAATCCTCCTTTTAATTATCTACGCTTACTGTGTTATCAAGCTGGGAACTTGGACTCCTGACATTGAGCTAGATGAGCCGCTGGCCTGATAAGGCAGCCTCTTCTCATGCTGTTACAACTCATTGTTAGGGAGGAAAGACCTCAACCACGAGTCCCAGTTTGGATCGCACTCTAAGCCAAACCTTGGTTTAGCTTGGAACAGAAGGACCTGAGGGGGGGGGGGGAATGACCTCAAACACCTCTTTGGGAACCCACATGTTGTTCACACAGTCTGAGTGAGCCCTGGTTTGGCTTAAGATATCCCAGACAAGACCTCCTGCCCTAGGATGCCATCATTCCATCTCGCCAAGTCAAGATGCAGCTTTGGCCAGAGGGCAACCATTAGGAGCGGCTCTGCTTTGCAACCCGTCTCTCTCTCTCTAGGTTGGTGCAAAGGACCTATTCCCCTCTCGGTGGCCAACCCTGGTCTATTTCCAGATATAAGCGAGAGCTGAATCTTTTAATACCCTTCCTGCAGAAGCAGAGAACGCACATGGACTGACATTTAGTGAAACCTGAGGTTTATGTAAAGCATCTGATTCAAACCCCGATTCTCTCAGCAGCCTGGCTGGAGATCGAAATAGCGAGATGCATTCAAAACAAGCCTCAGGGCTCAGCAAACGGGAAACCCAAGTGAAATTGCACATCCTGGCGATATTTATTGTTCTGTGAGATTCGTTCTCTTTCTCTGTGTGTCTGTGTGTCTGTCTGTCTCTGCCAAATCTGGCATTTAGTCATGTTCTCGCAATATATGATCAACATATATTGCTTTTAAATCTCCTTTCCCCCCTTGCTTTCTCCTAAATGGGTGGGCTGGCTAGTGACTGGCAAGTATTGCTCTCTGGGGGAATTGGCATGTGTGCCCACAAACAGCCTGGCTGTTCCCAGTTGGTAAGAGGAGTGCAGCCTTCAAGATAAACTTGATTGGGGCTCAGGAGTCTCCACCACTGCCTTCTCCAACACAGCACCCTCCAGATGTGGAGGGTCCAACTCTCATCCTTCTTGACCAAGAATGGCTGACATCTGGGTGGCTCCACATTGGGGAAGGTTTCTCAGCTCTTCCTAATATTAATAGATAACTTGTGATTCTGAAACCCCTAGAACTCTGCTGCAAAATTATGAGACTATAGTGGGTAGTAGTCAAGAAAGTTTTACTCAGAGTAAACCCACTGAAATTAATGGATCTAACTTAGAGCACACCTACATTACGGCTTAGGGACGCGGGTGGCACTGTGGGTTAAATCACAGAGCCTAGGATTTGCCGATCAGAAGGTCAGCGGTTTGAATCCCCATGATGGGGTGAGCTCCCGTTGCTCGGTCCCTGCTCCTGCCAACCTAGCAGTTCGAAAGCACGTCAAAGGGCAAGTAGATAAATAGGTACTGCTCCGGCGGGAAGGTAAACGGCGTTTCCGTGCGCTGCTCTGGTTTCACCAGAAGCGGCTTAGTCATGCTGGCCACATGACCCGGAAGCTGTATGCCAGCTCTCTCTGCCAATAAAGCGAGATGAGCGCTGCAACCCCAGAGTCGGCCACGACTGGACCTAATGGTCAGGGGTCCCTTTACCTTTACAGTACGGCTTCCCCCAAAGAATCATGGGGGCTGCAGTTTGTTATGGGTGCTTGGAATCATAGCTCTGGGAAGGGGGAGCTACAATCTCAAGGATTCTTTCATGGGAAGCCAAGTGATGCAAACATATGCTTTACATGTACGGTGCAGATAACTCTTTAGTCACTGATTTGATCATTACCATACATACATTCTCCCCATCTCTGATGAAGAGAAGAAATCAGAGCATCGTCCGTACACTGAGTGGAAGTCTGAAATAGTAGAGGCAGAAGGAGGAGCTCAACGTGGTGGACACAGGATCTCGCATGGTTTGGGCTGACAACCAGGCATTGATATTGTACCAGTCCTACCAACAAATCTTTTCTCAGACAACCAATTGAAGGTATGAACATCAATAAATCCTAGTTCTGACCTGGCTCTGCCCATCACCCAGCCAAGCCCACCAGTGACCCACCAGAGTCTATTGTGCTGCATCACCTCTGCCTTGCAAAATCCACCCATGCTCCCTCCTGACTCAGCAACAGTGTGTGCAAATACGCTGCAGAAAAAGGGCCTGTTTGCCTGTTCTTTTTAGCAGACCTTAAAGGTGCCATAATTCTGACCAATAAAGTTTCAAAGGAAGATTCAGTGTGAAGCCACCAAACCGAAACTCATTAGCACTTCGGAGACGATTTAATTTGACCTCAATAAATCCTGCCTCTCACTCATTACAGCAATGAATTGTCCCTCTTTAGGTGTCTGCTTACACTGTTGCTCTTTCTGTGTCTTTTCACCACTAAATGGTTACTTACATCCAACGCAATTAGCAAAATCTGAGGCCCAATCTGGACATTCAGACTAAGGGTGGTATCGCACCAATTTTTAGCTAGCATGGACCCACCAAAATGAATGAAGACGACTAAGTTAGGTCCATCAATTTCAATGGGTTTGCTCTGAGTAAAACAGAAATTGAAAATTGCATATCGTGTTCATTAGGTAACTGTGATGAAGTTACTAAACAACAACAAAAAATCCCCCCTAATTCAGTTTGGAGAAAATGGTAGGGTTTGAAAATTTCTCTTTTTGGCTAAATGCACCCACGTTCTAAAACAAATTACCTAAGTTGGACACTCTTGTGTGCATTCTGGCCAGCAGAGCTCATGGAACAATTCTGGATAGGAATTTACAGTCTTGGGTTTGGAGGAATTGTATAACATGTATGAAAGCAACAGCCCCTGCAATATAAGAAGAGGTTGCTGGATGAGGCCACTGGCTAATCTAATCTAGCATCCTTTTCTCACAGTGACCAACCAAATGTCTGTGGGAAAGTCTTAAGCAGGATCCAAGCACAAGAGCTAGTAGCCGATGACTATAATGTATTTTTCTTCCTATTGGTTTTAATGTATCTGTGTCGAGTTTATTGTCTATTTGTTTGGTTGTAAGCGGTTTTGGGTTACCCTGGGCAAGAGAAAGCAACTGACAAATGTAATAAACAAACAAACAACAGCTAGGAACAGATAATCAGAAGTAAAGAAAACTTTAATGTAAACAGCGTAGAGTTGGGTTGTTGTTGTTTTTTTGCAAACAGGCAGTTCATAAATTCTATTAAAGAAAAAATATCTGATGTTAGAATCCTTATTCCCTCCCACCCCAGTTGTAATCAGATTGTTATATGGGCAGCATTTAATAGATGCGTGGACATATAGCTATCATCTCTTCCAAAATTGCATTCGGATGAAGCGGGCAGGGAAGATGTCAGCAGCTGCCTCAGTCTGGTGGGGCTGGAAAAGGTTAATTTGCTGGGGGACAGTCGGTCTCCTCAGGTCTCGGCTCACAACCCGCGGTTTGAGAAAGTGCATTTGGCATCTCTGAAAAGAGGCTTACGAAGCCACAACCTAAACTGGCCCAGCCAGCGTTGCAGTTGCAGAATGACAAAAGTTCTTAAAATGGCAAAAAGAATCTACTGAAAATTTCGATACAGAGAGGAAAAGAGGATAGAGAAACCAAGACTAGTTTGGGTAAGTAGGAGGTGAAAACCAGCTCAGAGAAGTTCTGCTATAGCTGCAAGAATCGGCAGCCTCCTTAAGCTGGAGAGTTTCCAGTTTACACCAAAAGCTGGGTCAGATCAACTCTGCTTTGTTTTCACTTTTTTTTCCTCATTCTGAATTTTTTTTTTTTTAGTCTGTTAGCAGAAACTCTTGCCCCTCTTTCATTCCATTTCTGTGTTGGTATGACATATATAATGGGAAGGAGTTGCTGTTTTTAGCTGCTGGAAGGGGCATGTGGGTAGGTGAAAATTAGCAATGATACTGTGGAACTCCCTGCTACAAGAAATAGTCACAGCCACTGACTCAGGTGGCTTTAAAAGGGCTCAAGACAGCTCCATGGAAGATGAGGCTATCAATAACCACCTTACAATATCTACAAAGGGCTGTCACATGGAAGATGGAGCAAGCTTTTCTTCCTGCTGCTCTGGAGGGTAGAACTTGAACCAATGTCCTTGTTCTCCTTGCTCCAGAAGCTGCCGCCACTGCCTCCCCATCTGCCCCAGCCACCTCAGGCAATTGCCTCACTTTGCCCAACGGCAGAGCTCGGCGTGTTCAGGGGAACATTTTAAAATAAAGTCAGGAATCAAAGACGGGAATCAAATTCAAAGTGCTGGTGTTGAGCTATAAAGCCTTAAATGGTTCAGGACCACAATACTTCAAGGACCGCCTCTCGCCAAATAAACCGCCCCAGACTCTGCGTTCAGCATATGAGGCCCTCCTTCGCGTGCCTCTTCCACAAGACGTCCGGAGGGTGGCAACATGAGAACAGGGCCTTCTCTGCAGTGGCTCCCCATTTGTAATATATGGGGAAGGTCTGGCACCTTCATTATATATTTTTAGATGCCAGTCAAAAGTGTCACTCTTCAACCTGGCCTTTGGCTGATTAATATTCTACGGCTTTTTAAATGTGTTTGTGGGAGCAGGGATTAGAATAATAGAATCTTAGAACTGAAGAGTTGGAAGGGACCCCAGGGGTCATCTAGTCCAACCCCATGCAAGGCAGGAATTTCATCTAAAGCATCCATGGCAGATGGCCATCCACCTTCTGCTTAAAAACCTCCAAGGAAGGAGATTGTTTTGTTTTGTTTTCTATTTGCGCTTTTATCCTGTATTTTGTGAACTGCCCTGGCATCTTCAGAAGGAGGGGGGGTATACGAATTTAAGAAACAAGAATAAGAGCAAATAATCCATATCGCTTTCTCCTTTATGCAAGAGCCTCGCTTCTTTTCTTGCTGCATTTATGCTTTCAATAAAAGAGGGGCGGGGGGGGTTGCACACAGTTACTTGACCTATATCTTTATCTCCTCCTGCCTTAAAGCATCTATATTTAGTTTGTGGTTAAGAATGTTTTTTTCCTGTGTAAAGGTCAGGCCTCACACATCTAGGGAGGGGGCAAGGAAGAAAGAAAGAACCCTGCTTCTTGTTAAAAAGCAGGCAGGTGCATTTGCCGAAATGAAGGGGGGGTCGCAGAAGATGGGAGGTTTCTCATCTCTGAGCTGCCAGCTGCAATGGAGCAAAAAAACACAAAACTCTGTCCCACTCAACTGACTTGGTGCTCTGTTGAAAACAAGTCAAAGCACCCCCTCCTTTCGCATTGCAAGCAATTGCATTTGCACTGAACCACAATTGCAGAGAGGCATGAAACTCCTACAGGGAATTATGCTGTGGAATCCATTCCCTTGGTCTGCAGACACATATTTCATATATATATATTCATTCACTTTTAAATTTTCATGCATCCTGTCGATAGCATTCTTTGTCTCAGTTCACATGCCCTAGATGCACACGACCAAACATGCAAACACTAAAAAAAAGTGTATCTCACCAATACTGCACCATGGTTTGTGTAGTCCGCTAGCTTATTTCGCCCTGCATCATGGGTTCTGTAGTCTTCGGTGAGCAAAGGCCATTAGTACATTCATATTAGAACTTCAAGCAAAATATCTCGGCTTGAAAGCTGTACTATCATTCCATGGCAAAAGTCAGTCTGGATAGTTTTTCTGATGGAAGCGCTGCAGGTTGCTAAAAATCTGCCAGGGGTTATGAAACACAAGTGGGGAAAATGCAATTACACTCCGGCCCTGCTTTCAGACTTCTCACTGAGGCCTCTGGGTGAGAACAGGATGCTGGACTAGATGGGCTTGATCCAGCTGTCAGGCTCCATACTGTTGTCGCTCTATGCTGCCAGCCAGTGTAGGCAGAAGCCAGCCAACTAGCTGAGTCTCAGGGTTGTACTGGCCTGGAGGGTCCAGTCCAGTCCCAAGGTCAGGAGTATCTCAGTTCATGTAATCAGATGATCCGGGGGTCCAGAAAGTCGAGGGTCCAAGATCACGAGAAACAAGAAGCAGCAAGGTCTGGCCAGGAACAACAAATGTTGTTTCCAACAACTAACTGAGGCCGCAAACCCTGCTTAAGAAACCTGGAGCCAGCTGGTTCTCATCAGGAGCAAGAAGGCTGATCAGCAGCAGGTGGAGTCACTTCGCCTTCTGCTCCTTCAGGCTGCTGCTCAACAGGTGAAGCCGACTCCTGGCCAATGACACATATACCAAAGCAGTAGAACAGCAGAACGGTATCTAAATAGTGATGGGGTTTTCTTCTTTGGTGATCCCTCGTAGCCGAGTAAGATTGTCTTCCATAAACACAGTTTTAAAAGTGAGTCCGTAAGTGACTGTGGACACCAATTCTGGATCCACACGTCCTTCCACAGTGGGGACATTGGTGTCCGGGCGGGAGTTGATCACGGTGTGGATTTGCCAAGCATGCCTTCCTCTTAGCACGTTTCTCCCTTTCATCCTGAGTTCGAGTGTCTTCAAAGCCCATGACACCTTTGGTAAAGGCTGTTCTCCAACTGGAGCGCTCACAGGCCAGTGTTTCCTAATTGTTGGTGTTTATACTACATTTTTAAAAAATGTGCCTTGATACAGTCTTTAAACCTCTTTTATTGACCACCAGCAGTGATGGGGTGGAGAGTGGAAGAGCTCCAACTTCTTTGAGGGAAGAGCTCCAAAATTGGGGTGCCACTACCAAGAAGGCCCTGAATTGGAACACCAACCCTCAGCGCCAACATCTTGAATTGGGCTTGGTAGCTCACAGCCAAACAGTGCAGAGCTTTGAGTTGTCAGCAAAAATTGGCATACACACCCTGCCTCTTGCCTTCCATTCTTGCACCCTGCCTCTTGCCTTCCAGGTTGCACCACTCAGTGAATCAGCCACAGCTAAAAAGACCCTGTGCCTCCAGTGAGAAAATTGAGATCAGATTGAGAAGAACCCACAAGCTATGTACCTGTTCCTTCAGGTTGCGTGCGACTCCATCAAGGACAGGCCACCTCTATAAATCCTGGATTCGAGAACCATGACCCATATCATTTCCATCATTCTAAGATTCAGCTCCAGTTTATGGGGCTCCATGATCACTGCAGATGGTGACAGCAGCCACGAAATTAAAAGACGCCTGCTTCTTGGGAGAAAAGCAATGACAAACCTAGACAGCATCTTAAAAAGCAGAGACATCAGCTTGCCAACAAAGGTCCATATAGTTAAAGCCATGGTTTTCCCAGTAGTGATGTACGGAAGTGAGAGCTGGACCATAAAGAAGGCTGATCGCCGAAGAATGGATGCTTTTGAATTATGGTGCTGGAGGAGACTCTGGAGAGTCCCATGGACTGCAAGAAGATCAAACCTCTCCATTCTGAAGGAAATCAGCCCTGAGTACTCACTGGAAGGACAGATCCTGAAGCTGAGGCTCCAAGACTTTGACCACCTCATGAGAAGAGAAGACTCCCTGGAAAAGACCCTAATGTTGGGAAAGATGGAGGGCACAAGGAGAAGGGGATGACAGAGGACGAGATGGTTGGACAGTGTTCTTGAAGCTACCAGCATGAGTTTGACCAAACTGCGAGAGGCAGTGGAAGACAGGAGTGCCTGGCGTGCTCTGGTCCAGGGGGTCACGAAGAGGCGGACACGACTAAACTACTAAACAACAACAACAACATCCAGCTAAAGGGTCTTGAAATCAAGCTTTCCAGGAACGGTTGAGGGAGTTGGACAAGTTTAGCTTGGAAATGAGGAGGCTGAGTGGAGATATGATAACTGTCTTCAAAGATCTTAAGGGTTGTTCCACGGAAGATGGAGCAAGCTTGTTTTCTCCAGCTCTGTAAGAGAGGATCTGAACCAATGGCTTCAAGCTACAAGAAAGGAGATTCTGATTAAACACCAGGAAGAACTTTCTGACAGTGAGAGCTCTTTGACAGTGGAGTGGACTCCCTCGAGAAGTTGCAGACTCTTTTTCCATGGAGGTTTTTAAGCAGAGTTTGGATGGACATCTCTCTTGGATGCTTTTGTTGAGATTCCTGCATTGCAGGGGGTTGGACTAGATGACCTTCATAGTGCCTTCCCTCAAAGCAGTTTATGAAAACTAAAACAATAAAGTCAAGAGGCAAAAAGCAAGCATACTTAGAGGCACATGAAGATTGTTGATAGCACTTTGCCTCCAAATCCTGAGATGAAAGCTCCTAGTGCTTTCATTTAGATAAAGGTAAAGGGACCCCTGACCATTAGGTCCAGTCGTGGCCGGCTCTGGGGTTGCGGCGCTCATCTCGCTTTATTGGCCGAGGGAACCGGAGTACAGTTTCTGGGTCATCTGGCCAGCATGACTAAGCCGCTTCTGGCGAACCAGAGCAGCGCACGGAAACGGCGTTCACCTTCCCGCCAGAGTAGTACCTATTTATCTACTTGCACTTTGTGCTTTCGAACTGCTAGGTTGGCAGGAGCAGGGACCGAGCAACGGGAGCTCACCCCATCGCGGGGATTCAAACCGCCGCCTTCTGATCAGCAAGCCCAAGAGGCTCAGTGGTTTCATTTACTTGCTATCATTTACTTATTGATTAAATTTGTTTACCAACCTGCATCTGTAGATCTTAGGATGGTTCCCAAGATGCAAGAACAAAAACCACAAAATGCACAATAAAAATAAGAGCAAAAGAAGCAACAACCACAAACCAATACACACACACACAAGCACCCTGCTGCCACAAACATGTTTAAAAGGGTGTGATTCATTCATGACAACAGGGTGACTATTCCATTGGTTGGCTCACTCCCAAATTTGCAAAAAACAAAAGAAAAACAGCTTGTGAGTGTGAACTGCAGTACGTGTGTTGGGCAAGTGGGGCATTGAGTTTTGTGGCTAGAACTTTAAGACCAGAGAAGAATGGCAAACCAAGTTGATGGACTACGCTGAAATGGCAAAATTAACCGGGGAGCTCAGAAACCAAGAAGACAAGAACGGGAAAAGTTTATAATTGATTTACGAAACCTCTGTAAGCACGTTAAAACACTGGCAGGATTTTAACCACACTTTTAAAGTAACAGAAAGTATGGATAATTTAGGAGGAAATTTAAGGACTATTTGAATAAATATTGTAACATAAAAAATTAGAAACTACTTGAAAGAAACAAATAGGCCTAGGATTAAACTAAGTTATAATTAAATAAATGGGATTTAGAATATTTACAAAAGTGAATAAGATGGAATATAATAGGAAATTGTTTTAGTTTAATAATGATATTGGAAAGCTGTTACCTTTAATTACAAGGAAACTCAGAAGGGAGGGACTAGAGGAAGTCAACCAAGATGTTTAAAAGGTTGGATTTGTAAAGAATTAACTTTGTTGTTATTGTTTATCTGTTTATTGTTCCTTTTTTCTTCTTTCGTTCGTTGATGTATTTTTCTTTTCCTTTGTTTTTGTGTGTCATTCTGCTTTGTGGCTTTTGTTATAATTGTGGAAAATCCAATAAATTTTTAAAAAAGAAAAGGAAGTATGGATAATTTAGAAGTATAAAAATTTGGATAAGTAAGGCTGCACTTTGCCTCCCAGGATCCTTCAGTACATGCTCTGGTACCCCCCCCCCCCATATATTTTTTCCGAAGTCCAAGGCCTGACACTGAGGTCCCTAGGCTTCGTCGGAATGCAGCTCTGCTTACCTTACCCTGAAATGTTCCAAGTTCCTTGAAAGCATCCGCAGTGGAAGCAGGACAGGGATAAGAACAACAAGGAAGGCGCACAAAGTGAGCTCAATTTGCAGAACAGCTGCCAAGCTGCACAGACACACACTGGCATTCCTTGCATCCTCATTCCGGAACATTTCTGTGCAGCACAGTGTGCAAAAAAAAAAAAAAAGGGGGGGGGATCCAATTCTTCAAAAAGCTGCAGAGAGAAACTGGAATGCAGCCCATTTTGGGCTTTTGTGTTTGTGTGTGAAAGAGACAAAGAGAGAGGGGGAGCCAGTATCATTCGGATGTGAGGTGTGGGGGACGATGCTCTGCTATTTTCGGCAGAATCAATCAAAGGTTCAGTTTATTGGGGATCCCCAATAAAGCAGCCAAGCCTGTTTCCCCCCTGGCTGACCTGCTGTGATCCTCATGCCATGTCTGGCTGCAGCAGCTGTGGATGAGGCCAGGAAGCTGCATGCACGCACATGCACACATTGAGAGATTCGCCCCGCTGTGACCTTGCAATGCATTCACCCCATTTGCCCTTCCCTGTTCCCACCATCTGGCCATCGGGAGAAGCGCTAACTGACTCCAAAGGATGGGACAGAGGCAGACAGAAGGAGGTAGCAGCCGAGGGACCAGGAATGCCTTGCAACCTGAAGGCCTGATCCGAGCAAGGTTGGAGCTGAAGGGTGCTCAACCCACAGAAGGTGCTGGGTTCAATTCCTAATGGCAGCTCCAGGTAAGGGCGAGGAATATCCCTTTTCTGAAATCTCAGAGTTCAGCTGCCAGCCAGAGTAGACAATGCTGAGCTGAACGGAGCAATGGTCAGACTCGTTTTTAATTTCTGCAGATTCAGATACCACCTACTAGGGTCTCATCCTGCATACCAGATGGAGCTGGTAGACAGCTGCCCTTGACACAGAACTGACCTGCACCTCCATGGACAGCTGGGCTTTGAAGGTCAGCACCAAGACTTTGAATTGTGCTTGGAAACGTACTGGAAGCTAATGTAGGTCTTTCAGGACAGATGTTATGTGGTCCCGGCGGCTGCTCCCAGTCACCAGTCTAGCTGCCGCATTCTGGATTAGTTGTAGTTTCTGGGTCACCTTCAAAAGTAGCCCCACGTAGAGCGCATTGCAGTAGTCCAAGCGAGAGATAACTAGAGCATGCACCACTCTGGCAAGATAGTGTGCAGGCAGGGAGGGTCTCATCCTGCGTACCAGATGGAGCTGGTAAACAGCCACCCTGGACACAGAACTGACCTGTGCCTCCATGGACAGCTGTAAGTCCAAAATGACTCCCAGGCTGCGCACCTGGTCCTTCAGGGGCACAGTTGCCCCATTCAGGACCAGGGTGTCCTCCACACCTGCCTTCCCCGTGTCCCCCCAAAACAGTACTTCTGTCTTGTCAAGATTCAACCTGACCAGATGGCTCTTGATCCCTTCCAACCCTACAATTCTACCTTTCTATGAATCGCCCCTTGCCTCCGTAAAGGGGAAAAAGCTATGCATGTTCATCTCAGCCACAGTTAAGCAACCAGAGCATGGTCCTTATACAGCTGACACACAAGATCTGCACCTGGCCTGCAGGCCCATCTTCTGTTTATTTCACTGCTAGGTGCCTTGGACCAAGGAGAAGGCAGCGGGGAATGACGATCCGCCCTAGTGAGCCCGATCCACCTGCAGGGCCCAGCTGCATCTCCTGGCGGGCAACTGGGACCCGGGCGAGGTGAAATCGAGCACAGGCTTGTGGCTGGCTGGTGGCGATGTTGCAGGGATGTTTTCGCACTAATACCAAGAGCAAAACAAGAATTATATCTGCTGTTGTGAGTCAAACTGAGAATCTGTTTGTGCGACAAGCACGGCTTGAGGCAGGAAGAGAAACTGTGGGGCTTAGTCAAGACAAGCGCTGCCTGCAGACGCTTGCAAGGGGCCCGGGAGTTTGGCCTCCCAAACCTGTGATGGTCTCTTTATTTCTTTGTTCAAATGTGCTTATTTGTTTATATATCTCTTCCCATCACCCACCCAAGCGCTTGGTGCAGAGCGATATTTTCAGAAAACAGCTTTGCATATTGAATATCACAGATACACATAACTCATTCGCAGGGCCTGTTAACAGTGGTGGGAGAATTGCACAACAGCTAGAAAGTTCATCGTGGCTCTAGGCGTTGTGATGATGTGATGTGGTCGAAGTCTGTGGGAACCCAGGTTCAGTTCTTCAGGAACTTTATTTGGGAAAACACAAGAGAGAGAGAGAGAGAGAGAGTTTTACATAACAAATTTGCAGTCAAACATTAAACATCAACATCATCATTTAGGATTCCCTGATTCCATCAACTCCCCTCCACCCTTCCATGGTTACCATTATCAATCTTTTTTTCAACTGCCTTCCTTATTTTCTCTAATTTTAAGAAAATAATCCATTTTTACCATAGTTCTTTGTATATTACAGTGGTACCTCAGGTTACATACGCTTCAGGTTACATACGCTTCAGGTTACAGACTCTGCTAACCCAGAAATAGTGCTTCAGGTTAATAAATAATAATAATAATAATAAATTTTATTTATATCCCGCCCTCCCCAGCCGAAGCCGGGCTCAGGGCAGCTAACAACACTAAAATAGTGCAACATTATAAAAATTAATTAAAATCAAAATTGATGGCAACATAAACTAAATTTTTGTAAAGATTGCCAAAGGAGGGAGTCAGGCTGCACCCTGACCAAAGGCCTGTGGAACAGCTCTGTCTTGCAGGCCCTGCGGAAAGATGTCAAGTCCCGCAGGGCCCTAGTCTCTTGTGACAGAGCGTTCCACCAGATTGGGGCCACAGCTGAAAAAGCCCTGGCTCTAGTTGAGGCCAGCCTAACTTCTCTGTGGCCTGGGACCTTCAAGATGTTTTTATTTGAAGACCGTAAGTTCCTCTGTGGGGCATACCAGGAGAGGCGGTCCCGTAGGTACGAGGGTCCTAGGCCGTATAGGGCTTTAAAGGTTAAAACCAGCACCTTAAACCTGATCCTGTACTCCACCGGGAGCCAGTGCAGTTGGTAAAGCACTGGATGAATGTGATCCCATGGCAGGGACCCCGTAAGGAGTCTCGCTGCGGCATTCTGCACCCGCTGGAGTTTCTGGGTCAGTCTCAAGGGCAGCCCCACGTAGAGCAAGTTACAATAATCCAGTCTGGAGGTGACCGTCGCGTGGATCACAGTGGCTAGGTCAGGGCGAGAGAGATAAGGGGCCAACTGCTTAGCTTGGCGGAGATGAAAAAATGCCGCCTTTGTTATAGCTGTAATCTGCGCCTCCATGGAGAGGGAGGTATCGAAGATTACACCCAAACTCTTAACGGACGGTGCTGGCACTTATTGCACCCCCGCAAGAGATGGGAGTTGCCCCCTCAATCCCATATCGTCCCGTCCCAGCCAGAGGACCTCTGTCTTTGAAGGATTTAACTTCAGTTGGCTCCCACGTAACCATCCAGCCACAGTTTCCAAGCATCTGATCAGTAAGAACTTTGCTTCCGGATGAGAACAGAAATCATGCTCCGGCAGCGCAGCAGCAGCAGGAAGCCTCATTAGCTAAAGTAGTGCTTCAGGTTAAGAACAGTTTCAGGTTAATAACGGACCTCCGGAACGAATTAAGTACTTAACCTGAGGTACCACTGTACAAGCATTACTCAAATCCTTCCAAAGTTTTTAGTTGTTTGCAGTGTTCTCCTAAGTACCGTATTTTTCCGTGTATGAGACTAGGGTTTTTTTAACCCCAAAATTAGGTTTAAAATTGGGGCTCGTCTTATACATGGGTAGTGCTGAGGAGTGTTTTCTTAATTTGGAGTCCCCCAAAATACACTGTGGGGTCTTATAGATGGGAAAATACGGTATGTTGAAAGCTTTCCCCATTTCTTCTTAAAGTTCTTCTCTTCTTGGTTTCTGATTTTCCAGGTCAATTTCACCATTTCGGCTCAGTCCATCATCCATTCATCTCTGGTTGGAACTTTATCGTCTTTCCATCTCTGGGCCAGTAGCAGTCACACTGCTGTCGTCGTATTTGGGAAAACTCTTGTAACTATCACCATTTTGCAGCCTAGCCATCCTTGCAGGCTTGTGCAGAGAGCGCTGTGGAGGGAAACCATGTTTGCCACCCTGAGCAACTTGGAAAAGGGATGGGATAAAAACAGTTGGTAGCTTTATCTACAGAAATAAAGGGTTTTTTTTTTTCCTTTTCCTTTTACTGTGTACACTCTTATTCCCCCCCCCAATAATATTTATTAAGTTTCGTACAAATACAACACATACTATAGAACCAATGAAACAAAAAGAAAAGAAAAAGAAAAAAGAATTAAAACAAATATAGCAAATAATAACCAAAAATATAACCACAAACACATAGACAATAAAAGTTAATTAATTAGTTAAACTTCTAACTTCATAAACATATTGCTTGACTTCCTCTAATTCCATCTGAATTTCCAATATCATTATTAAAAAACAACAACAATATTCCGATTATAATCAAATTTCTTAACTTTTCTTAACATTCTATGTCTCATTTAATTATTTAAACCCTAATTTAATCCTAGGCCTATTTAGTACTTTCAAGTAGCTACTAATCTTTAATATTGCAATATTTATTCAAATAGTCTTTAAATTTCTTCCAATCTTCTTGATATTCCTCTACTTTCTGGTCTCTTTCTTTACTGTGTATGCTCTTAGAACAACAAACACTTATTGGGATGTAACCAATTGCTGGAAACCACAGGAGGCCAGAGTTGTTCTTGTACTGGTATGCCCTGCGGAGGACCTTAAGGTCCACAAATAACAACAGTTTGGAAGTTCTGAGCCTCAAGGAGGTTAGATTGGTCTCAACCAGGGCCAGGGCCTTTTCAGCACTGGCCCCGACTTAGTGGAACGCTCTGTCACAAGAGACCAGGGCCCTGCGGGACTTGACATCTTTCCACAGAGCCTGCAAGACGGAGCTGTTCCACCTGGCCTTTGGTTTGGACTCAGTCTGACCCTTATGTTTCCTTCCCCTTATGCTTTTGATCCATGGGCTACTTTTAAAACGAGGCTGCATTTTAAATTGGTCCCCCCCTCTCTTTCCCCCCTATGATGTTTTTACTGTGATTTTATTGGTGTTAGCCTCCCTGAGCCCGGCTCTGGCCGGGGAGGGAGAGGTACTACTAATAATAGTGATAATTATTATTATTATTATTACTTGAAACTTGCTCCCCCCCCCACTTGAACCTTGCTTGTGGGTTCCCCATGGATATCTGGTTGGCCACTGTGAATAAAGGATGCTGGTAGGCCATTGGCCTGATCCAACACTATTTTCTCATCAAAGTTGCAGGTACCGGTGCTTCCAAAAACCAGTTTGCTGATGTTCTGGACATGACAAACAGTTGGCATCATGTTTTCAAGATCTGGCTCCCTGGGAATACGGAGGTGGAAGCACAGCCATCCTAGCGAGTAGCCATCAATAGCCTCTGTGGTGTAGTGGTTAAGAGCGGTAGTCTTGTAATCTGGGGAACCGGGTTCGCATCTCCGCTCCTCCACCTGCAGCTGCTGGGTGACCTTGGGCCAGTCACACTTCTCTGAAGTTTCTCAGCCCCACTCACCTCACAGAGTGTTCGTTGTGGGGGAGGAAGGGAAAGGAGAATGTTAGCCGCTTTGAGCCTCCTGAAGGGGAGTGAAAGGCGGGATATCAAATCCAAACTCCTCTCCTCCTTCTTCTTCTTCTTCTTCTTCTTCTTCTTCTTCTTCTTCTTCTTCTTCTTCTTCTTCTTCTCCTCCTCCTTCTCCTCCTCCTCCTCCTCCTCCTCCATGAATTTGTCCAATCTTCTTTTAAAGGCTTGGTGGCCATCACTGCCTCCTGTGGCAGGGAGTTCCATACTTTAACTCTGCGCTGCGTGAAGAAGTCTTTGCTTTAATCTGTCCTGCATCTTCCAGACTTCAGATTCATTGAATGTCCGCAAGTTCTAGTGTTAGGAGAGAAACTGCTGCCAGTTAAGGATAAATAATATTAAGCTAATACTAATACTAAGACCAACAATCTGATTCAGTGTAGGGCAGCTTGCAATATGCTTGGGAGTTCTAGAAAACTTTTTGATCTCACTTATGAGTATTGTTTAGATTTTCCCCATCCAAAAACTGCCGAAGTGTATCTGTACAGGAAACAGATGAACAGCGCTCCCAGGGGATCAAAGGACAGAGAGAAGCGAAAGAAGGAAAGAAGGAAAGAAGGAAAGAAGGAAAGAAAGAAAGAAAGAAAGAAAGAAAGAAAGAAAGAAAGAAAGAAAGAAAATGATTATATACCGGTAATAAATCTCCAGAAAGGGGAAACAATTATTTGCATGACTGTTACATTTTTATTCCTGCCCTTTGCACAATGCACAATAGGAGAACTCATTGCCACATCATCATCATCATCTTTATTATGGTCCAGAGACCCAACAAATCGTTACAAAGCAATACACAATTCAGACAGCCTACCTCCAGGTTAAACAAGCATTTTGTTCAGAATATAGGGATTATTGGTTCTTGCAACCACTGCTAAAAACTTTGCCACTGCTAATGTTCTAGCATTTGTCCGGTCTTCCAATAGGAGCCTGACAGAGTGAGCCTCTGATTTTCCCGGGAAGGGTACCAGCAAGGGTAGTATCAGTTCAGCCCTGGCTCGCTCATATTTTGCACAGTGCAACAAAATATGTTTTATGGAATCGATGTCTTGGGCACACGAGCAAAGTCTGTCCTGGTAGGGAACTCCTCTCAACCTGCCATCCAACACTGCAGAAGGAAAGACCTTTAGTCTGGCTTTGGTGAAAAGCCTTCGATAGTTTGGTACTGTCGGGTTTTTAATGTAAGATGTTAACTTAAAGACATGCCCATGTTGTACTCCTACTGCCAGCGGACTACAGACTGCGTGTGATCGAGATTGCAAGTCACTGTCTGCATTGCCACAAGAAGATGTGAAAACCACTAGAATGGTATTTGAAAGACAAGCAAGAGCTGGGACAAAATGTTGCAGCGTGGAGTGATGCTGTTCAGGCAGCCTGCCATCTTACAAGATGCTAAATTCCAGTCTCTCTCCCAGAGCAAATCTCAAAGCTGTCCAGCAACCATCAATGCAGTTTCCCCTGTCCTAAGGCATTTCACAATTAGAAGCAAATCCAGAAATAAGAATGGGGGGGGGGGGAATAAATAAACAAAACTAATAAATGCTTTTTTTCTTCTTTTTTTTGCAGCCACTGGGAGTTATGCTTCAGGTTCTATGGGAAACCTTTCTAGCCAGCCCTAATGGGGCAACTTCTGGAGTTTCCCTTCTCTGATTTCTTGGACGCCGTGATCAAACCTGGAATGATCCTCAGGAACGTTGAGGAGCCACTGGAGAAGGTAAATGACCCTAGGGAAGGGGAGACGTTCTCTGGGCTGGATTCCATTGGAGGTTCCAGCCGCCTCATTAGTCATCGCCGGAAGGCAGAGCCCCTGGCCTGGCTTCCTGATTCGCCAGACTGACTGATGTGACCCTGTGCTTTTGAGAACACTGAGTTAGCTTTCGTTCGGGATGACCTCGTTGCAATGGCATCATTCTCCGACGCCCAGAATAGATGCGAGTGAAGGCCAGAGGTGAGGTTCTGAACTCATTGGCCTTAATATGAGACCAAACCGATTTTATGCCAGAGGGGGGATTTTTCATTTTCATTAATTTTCAATATAGGGACAAACCTGCAATCAGTTACAGCTCCCCACCCGTAACAACCCCAGATATGTCCAGCTGTAATAGCAATAATAAAATAAAACATTAACTCAAGAGCTAGTAATTTAGAAAGCGTCGTTTCCGTGCGTCTCGGTTTGGTTTCTAAGCATGTTCTTCTTTTGCTACAAATGAAATAAAAGCAGACCACATTTTGTAAAAGTTTTGTAGATTCGTATGTTGTCTTCTTTCTCATAAAATTATAGAAATGTAGAATTGGAAGGGATCCTAAGGGTCATCTAGTCCAACCCCCAGCAGTGCCCTTTTTTTGTAGAACCTAGCCCTGTCTTTAGCATATACGCCACCCGGGTGCAAAGATTCGCCCAGCGCCCCCAAATTTAGTTTAGCCCCCAAATTAACTTTTATTATGCTTGCGTCAGTCACCACGCTTACGCTTTATCTCTTGTTGTGAATGACAAGTGCCGTCGTTGAATCTGACAAGCGCCACTGTTGTGAATGACAAGTGTGGTGCATCTTTGGTAAATTGGGTCCTCCCTTAAAGAGGGCACGTGTTGCGGTGAGACCTGACAACCAAACCCTGTGTTGTGGGTGGGTACGATTGTTTAACCGCAACACCCTATTGGTAGGTCCCTCGATGCTGGGCTTAATCAGGCCAATGGGATGCAAGCTACACGGATCAAGGGACCTATATATACCTATGCACGTGACCCAGAGCTTCCTCTTTCGACGCGTGCATTGGAACCCCCGCCCACCTCTCCCTACTTTTAGGGCTTTGCGCTTGACCTTGCTATGCCGTCGTGTGTCGTCTGTCGTTGGGACAGGGGCATGGCAGGAATTTTCCCCACTTGGCTGATTGGCTGTTGCCATTTGGGTTTTGCCTCCCGTGTCACAATTTGTAAGGTTGCAGAAAGGCTCTGGTTCAGGTGATAGGGATGGGAGAACGCTCTCGCCATCCCTATGTGAAGGGTATTCCGTTAAAGGAATCCAGGGACTAGATGGTTTGGTCAAACCATGAGAGGGGGTTGTGCCTGTGCCTGCAAGAAGTGAGGTTACAGGGAACCAGGCAGAGGGCCTTCTCGGTGATGGCACCGCCCTGTGGAACACCCTCCCACCAGATGTCAAAGAGAAGAACAACTACTAGACTTTTAGAAGACATCTGAAGGCAGCCCTGTTTAGGGAAGCTTTTAATGTTTAACAGACCACTGTATTTTAATACTTTGTTGGAAGCCGCTCAGAGTGGCTGGGGAAACCAAGGCAGACGGGCGGGGTATTATTATTATTATTATTATTATTATTATGGCTCGGGTGTCTTGGCAACAGGACACTGGACTTAATGGGCAATTGGGCTGATCCTGTTAGAATCCTATAACTGTAGAGCAGAAGGGATTGCCAAGAGTCATCTAGTCCACCTCCTGCAAGAATCCTTGGCAGATGACCATCCAACCTCTGCTTAAAAACTTTCAAGGGATGAGAGTCCACTCCCAAGGGACTCGATTCCACTGTTGAACAGCTCTTACAATCAAAAAGCTATTCCTATTGTCCAAGTATCTAGATCAGCCTTTCTCCACCTGTGGGTCCCCAGATGTTGTTGAACTACAACTCCCATCACCCCTAGCTAGCAAGGCCAGAGCTCAGGGATGATGGGAGTTGTAGTCCAACAACATCTGGGGACCCACAGGTTGGGAACCGCTGATCTAGATAGATAGATTCTCCCCCAAAATTGCAAAACCACAGTGAAACATCACACATGACAACTTCCCTATGCAGGGCTGCCTTGAGATGTCTTCTGAAAATCAGATGGTTGTCTATTTCCTTGACATCGGATGGGAGGGCGTTCCACAGATAATAACAATGTATTCTTCTATGTTTCCATTATTATTTTGGGAGGAGTGTTAATAGAGAAAGTCGGTTTAGATCAGCATCAGCAAAAACCTGACGCACAGGACACATTTCTGCATTAACTGTACCAATCTGATTGCAACGAATTTAAATGAGAGGCCGTGATCACAGCCGTGCAACTCAAGTCATAGTCAAAGCCAGCATAACTGTACTTTCTCATCTGTCTAATAAACCACCACAGTTCTGGTGGAATGGAAATCACACCCAGTCAAGAAACAGCGCTCTTATCTGCTGTTCAAGATTATTTCCATAAACACTCATCCCTTTTCAGGAGCACAGAAAACTGCAGGGCCTTCTCTTAGCTCCCCCCCCCCCCCAGAAAAAACCCGCAGACTTAAATGGGAATCCCCACATATAATTGATATGTAAATACTGCAAGCGAATTGTGAGAAATTTCAGAAGCCTACGCCTATCCTAGGCACTTTTGAAGATAAATTAGATAAAACCAGTATGTACCAAATGTTCTCCCATTTTGATTTTCAGACGAAAAGTCGCCTTTTTGTGGTGACGTTGCAAATAACATGTGCTTTTCTTTCACTCCTGTTTTCTTCTATTGTTTTCTTGATCCGCCGCAGCTGTTTTTTTGGCATTGGTTCTCCTCCCCTTTGTAATTCCTTCTACCTGGCTGTAGACAATCAGGGAACACATTCACAGGAATGTGTGTTATTGGGTTCCTGTTGTTTTTATTGTGATTATGGAGTTTGCGGTTTAATATTTTGATTTTACTCTGTAAACTGCCCTGAGGCCTGCAGGTATAGGGTGGAATATAAACTCAACAACAACAAGAACAACAACAGAAGGGGGGGTTAGGTCTGGGTTATCAGAATGACCACATTCCCTCATACGAAAGTGTCTAGGCTCAGAGATATTCAGGGAAGCCCTTTCTCTCTGTTCCATCTCCCTCACAGCCCTGCTTGGTAGTGGCACGGGACAGAGGCTTCTTGGTGGCTGCTCCCAGACACTTTCTGCCGAGAGAAGTTAACCTGCCTCCCTCCTTCATGTCGTTTTGCCAGCAATTGAAGACATCCTTGTTCCAACAGGCCTTTGGGAACTGACTGCTTTTAAGGAAAGAGCTGGTGCTGCCATATTTTCATTGTAATTATCTTCTAAGTTTTAATAGAGCTTATAGATCTCTAAGGAAATCAGTCCTGAGTGCTCACTGGAAGGACAGATCCTGAAGCTGAGACTCCAATACTTTGGCCACCTCAGGAGAAGAGAAGACTCCCTGGAAAAGACCCTGATGTTGGGAAAGATGGAGGGCACAAGGAGAAGGAGACGACAGAGGACGAGATGGTTGGACAGTGTTCTCGAAGCTACCAGCATGAGTTTGACCAAACTGCGGGAGGCAGTGGAAGACAGGAGGGCCTGGGGTCTGGTCTAAGGGGTCACGAAGAGGCAGACACAACAAAACGACTAAACAACAACAACAACAGATCTCATTTTATGTGTGCGTAAATTAATGCTAAACTGTTTTTAATGATTGCTCCCTGCCCCCAACCTTTTCCAGCTGTTTCTGTTTTAGCTGTAATCCACCTTGGGTTAACTAAGAATAATAAGAATAATTAGATAATAAGAATAATTGTGAGACTCAGAAGCCAGTCATGGCCAAACACAGAGGGCAAAGGATGCCAATGGAGAGGACGGCGAAAACTTCTGTGTAATAGTCACATGGGTGATTCCAGCCAATCTGGGAGCGGGAAACCACATAATGAGCATGATGATATCACAGTGTAGGGTATATATTTCTAGAGATGCTGCGTAGACTGTATTTCTAGCAGATACATACTCTACATCACAGTGTCCATCAGATTTGGCGATGGGGTGACATCACAGAAGACAAACAAAATGGCGGGTTTCCCATTGGGGCATCTGGTCGGCCACTGTGAGAAGAGGATGTTGGACTAGATGGACCATTGGCCTGATCCAGCTGGCTCTTCTAATGTTCTTACTGTGTTTCCACCTGAAATGGTACATACCCTAGAGGCCTTTTATGGCTACCCAACAATCCTCTGAATTACCTTTTGAACACAACATTTGTTGTTGTTTAGTCATGTCCGACTCTTCGAGACCCCATGGACCAGAGCACGCCAGGCACTCCTGTCTTCCACTGCCTCCCGCAGTTTGGTCAAACTCATGCTGCTAGCTTCGAGAACACTGTCCCACCCTCTCATCCTCTGTCATCCCCCTCTCCTTGTGCCCTCCATGTTTCCCAACATCAGGGTCTTTTCCAGGGAGTCTTCTCTTCTTATGAGGTGGCCAAAGTCTTGGAGCCTCAGCTTCAGGATCTGTCCTTCCAGTGAGCACTCAGGGCTGATTTCCTTAAAAATGGAGAGGTTTGATCTTCCTGCAGTCCATGGGGCTCTCAAGAGTCTCCTCCAGCACCATATACAATATATTTCTTTACAGCATTGGACTTTCCTTTCGCTTCCAGGCATATCTGCAAACGGGGTGACCTTTCGGCTTTGGCCCAGCCACTTCATCAGCTCTGAATCTACTTGTACTTGTCCCCCGCTCTTCCTCAGTAGCATGTTGGATGCCTTCCGACCTGAGGGGCTCATCTTCCAGCGTCATAACTTTTATATGCCTGTTGTATTTGTCCATGGAGTTTTCTTGGCAGGGATACTGGAATGGCTTGCCGGTTCCTGCTCCAGGTGGATCACGTTTGGTCAAAACTCTCCACTATACACCTGTCCATCTTGGGTGGCCCTGCACAGCATAGCTCATAGCTTCTCTGAGTTATTCAGTGATCCATGAAGGAGGAAGAATAAGAAGAAGAGTTTGGATTTGATATCCCGCCTTTCACTCCCTTTAAAGAGTCTCAAAGCGGCTAACATTCTCCTTTCCCTTCCTCCCCCACAACAAACACTCTGTGAGGTGAGTGGGGCTGAGAGACTTCAAGGAAGTGTGACTGGCCCAAGGTCACCCAGCAGCTGCATGTGGAGGAGCGGAGACGCGAACCCGGTTCCCCAGATTACGAGACTACCGCTCTCAACCACTACACCACACTGGCAACATTACTCCATACCTTACCCTAACCTGAACCTCCATAGACCACATAACAAGACACCATCCAACCGCCTTAGGGACTCCATTCCAGATTTGTGTAGGGTTTACTCCTTAGCCTTTTTTCTCTCCTGAAGACATCCCACAAGACAGTGGAAGCTTAGCACCAGAGTCTTCCTTCTCCTAGATGGGCTCCCTTCCCAGGTGGACGAGCCCCATCTCCCCCTCACTTCCCTCTACGGCACGTGCAGAAACTGCCTTCTTGACCATGGGACTCACTCTTGGTCTTGTCCGCTGAATCTTCTGGAGTCTATCTTCACATGCAGTCCCCAACTCGCTGAGGGTTTGAGAGCCATTGGGTGCCTTCACATGATTTAGCTGGCCAGTCAAAGCCTTTCCCTAGGTGTGGCCATTGTCGCATGCTGGCAGCTTCTAGGAGCCACAGGTGAGAGCTGAGTGAAGGGTGGGGTACCAAAGGCGGACAACTACTCCAGAAGGAGTGCTGTGCCCCTCCCACCAGAGGTGCTACCCTTCCCTAACAGCCATACACCCCAGTGAGCTTCATGGCCAAGGGGGAACAGAACCCTAGTCTCTCCCAGGTTCTAGTCCAGGGGAAGGCAAGCTAAGGCCCGTGGGCCAGATGTGGCCCAATCGCCTTCTCAATCTGGCCCAGGAACGGTCCGAGAATCCACGTGATTTTACATGAGTAGAATGTGTCCTTTTATTTAAAATGCATCTCTGGGTTATTTGCGGGGCCTGGCTGGTGTTTTTACATAAGTAGAATGTGTTAGAATTCCTGCTCCGTGATTGCAGTCATGGGATTGTTGCCTATTACATGACGGTGCATATTTTGACTCCACAGAGTGGGAAGTGACGGAGACAGGATGTTTGTGTAACTGTTCCGTGAAGTGGAACTATTGTCCTTTGTTCTTTTTCTCTTTGCTGTCTGATGCTAGAGAGAGAGGGAGCCATGTTGCAGTGCTCCGTGTGTGTTTATATGTAAATAAAGTAGATTAGCCAACATGCTGAATTGCTGAGGTCTGTTACACAAGCTGCGAAGACTTTGCGGATCCCTAAGTGTGCCAATATCTGTTGGCAAAGGTTGCTGTGATGTCCGGGCTGAAGAAAGCTTATGAAGCTCCCAAACGATCGACCAGGAGGGAGAGAACATGCCAGTCGGGCATGTGTCTCTGCCAGGGTCCTACTCGAGTGTAGGACGAGCTCCTGACAGAATGTGTGCTTTTATTTAAAATCATCTCTGGGTTATTTGTGGGGTATAAGAATTTGTTCATTCCTCCCCCCCCCCCAATATAGTCCAGCCCACCACATGGTATGAGGGACGGTGGACCGGCTCACGGCTGAAAAAGGTTGCTGACCCCTGTCCTAGTCTAACACAGGGTCTAAAGTTTTCCAGAGGACAGGACTTTCTGCGGTGCTGGGTAAGGCTGAACGGGCACACCCACCCATCCAAATAAAATTTCACAGTAATATTTCATCCCTGGCAGCTGATGGGCTGTAATTTTTATGCCCCACTTTCCAGAGGGGAGCAGAAAATTAGCAACCTGGCAGAAGGCTGGGCAGTTAGCTACTGATTCAGATCTTGGGAGCTGTCTGCGGAGGGAGGGATATTTTTTTTTTGGGGGGGGGGTGTCATTGGAATGATAGCAAAGTGGTGGGCCTGCCTTACCTGCAAGGCCCAACCTGTGGATATTTGCAGATACTGAACAAGCAACCCCTCCCCAATATGCTGTTCTTGGTAGCAATGAACTCATGTCCAAAACCTAATAATAATAATAATAATAATAATAATAATAATACATATTGTCAGGGTTGGATTAGATTACCCTTGGGGTATCTTCAAACTCTACGATTCTGTGGCAGGTTTCGGTTTTCAGTTTCATTTTCCCATGCTTGGCAGGCCTCCTGGGGTCATCCTGAATTCTGAGCATGTTCTCCAAGCCTTGTGCATCTTCTCCTTGTTTTGAGTCCCCATTGCATTCTGTAGACGCTGACAAGTTTGCGGGCACATGTGCTAAACCCTGTCTGTGGTGCCTACTCCTATTACCCAAAAAGATGAGACCAGAGTATGGGTTCAAATTGGCCACAACTTTATTGAGCTTCAGAAGTGGTAAACTTGGCACAGGCCTTGGCAGGCAACCCTCTCAGCCCGTCTGGCTGAGGATACGCAGGCAGATGAGGTTCAGTGAGAGGGGACTGCAAGGCGCAAACTTACACAGTATGCCCTTCCACCGACCTCGTCCCAGGAGTTTGATCTACATGCTGCCGCTCTAGGGCCAGGGACTCCCGGTTTTTGCCCTTTAATGGGCCCTGCATGTGCCACCGCATGGGGAGGGAGCATAAATGCATCCCCCCCAACTTGATGTTAGACTAAAGGATACCTTGCCAAGGCCTAAAACCGCCACCTGAGGCCCTAAGGGCATCGCCACCAAGTCCCACAACTGAGGACCAATCAAGCCCTGTAGTCTACCCAGTCCCTAAGGGTAGCCAGCCAGAGGTCATTACCCAGTGAGGTCAGGGGCACTCCATCCTCCCTGAATAGGTCAACCTTATCTGCCCTGATGGTGGGATGTGGGATAGAGAACCCGCCAATTTGCCGCATAGTATCGCGTATGGCCCTGTTGATTTTTTCCACAGCATAATTGCTGTGAGAGGGATTGGAACCTCCCCTCCAGCTCATGTCCCAAACCAAATAATAATAATACATATTGTCAGGGTTGGATTAGATTACCCTTGGGGTATCTTCAAACTCTACAATTCTGTGACAGGTTTCGGTTTCCAGTTTCATTTCCCCATGCTGGGTGGGCCTCCTGGGATCACCCTGAATTCTGAGCATGTTCCCCAAGCCTTGTGCATCTTCTCCTTGCTTTGAGTCCTCATTGCATTCAGTAGACGCTGACAAGCTTATTGAATTGTGGGAGCAAATGGAAGAGGCTGAACACAGAGCTCTAAATGAGGGACAAGGAGCAAAGGGGTATGCAAGGAAGCTGGAGAAACGAGGTGGTAGACTGTGAAGCAGACTCAGTGAGCCAGGGCAGGAGGGAGTGGGGCTGGGTGTGGGGAGGAGTGTCGGTGGATGATTCACAGATAATGGCCCAGAGCAGGGTCCCGTGAACTCTGAGCCAAAAAGGCGGAGAAGGATTCAGGAAGAGGGTAATTGGAGCCAATGGTGAAATCTAAGCACATCACACAGATTAGTTTCAGTTGCATAATGAATTCCAGTTGAAGAATTTGATCTGCATGGGACTTGGACGCTCTTTTTGCAGAAGAGGGTGTCTGACATTGGAGTGCCTTTCAGGATAAGGCCCATAACTCACCGGGAGAGCAGGCAGGTTGCATGCAGAACACCTCAGGTTCAATCCTGGTCATATCTCCAATTGTTCTTTTTCAAGCGACAGGGTAGCTGTTGATGGCAAACAGCAACTCTTCAAGGAGCACCTTTGAGCTGTGAACTGGCTGCTTTGATGGGACTAGTTAAACTACGGAACTCACTCCCACAAGATGTTGTGGTGGCCACCAAACAATGTGAATGGCTTCAAAAGGGGACTGGACCAATTCGTGGAGAACAGGAGCTACTAACTGCCACGAGCCACCATATTCAGTCACAATATACCCATTGCTGGAAAGGTCAGGATTGGAGAGTCCTGTTGCTCTCAGGCCTACATCAAAACTGCCTTATACAGAGTCAGACCAATGCTCCACTTAGCTCCGTATTCTCTAGCTCAGACACTCTACGGCTGAACTTCCCCCGTGGGCATCTTGGAGGATGCTGGACTAGATGATGAGCCACTGACCCTATCTAGCAGGCTCTCCTTACATTCTTACGGAATAAGTAGGTGGTGATGTCTTCATTACAGAGGTGCATTCCTGCTGGTTTACTAGAGAGAGAGGGAGGCTTGTTTTGTTTTTCCCTCCTCACATCAGCATCTGAGTCACCCTCTTGACTAAGCCGACTAAACTCTTGCTGGAGACGTCTGTTAGCCCTAACAGTCTGAGCAGCAAGCCCATCTCTTCTGGTGCTCTGCAAGTCACAGATAACGAGGAGGAAGCGAAGGGAACTTGACACCGAGGTGGAAATGATGAGCGTTTGGATCCAACGGGGACTGAATAATGCATGAAGGCTAAGCAGATCCCTGCCCTTGATGGATCAGGCCAAGGGTTCATCTGATCCAGTGTCTGGATTCCAGCTGTGCTCAGCCCAGGTGGCTTGGAGAAACCCACAAGTCCCCCGTCGTTTCACCCAGTGCCTGGTACTTGCAGGTACACAGCCTCTGCTCCTGGAAGCCCCATCTCACCATCCTGAACCCATAAATAGATGATGATGAAGAAGAGTTTGGATTTGATATCCTGCTTTATCACTACCCAAAGGAGTCTCAAAGTGGCTCACAATCTCCTTTCCCTTCCTCCCCCGCAACAAACACTCTGTGGGGTGAGTGGGGCTGAGAGACTTCAGAGAAGTGTGACTGGCCCAAGGTGCAGATGGAGGAGCGGGGAAGCGAACCCGGTTCACCAGATTACGAGTCCACCGCTCTTAACCACTACACCACACTGGCTCTCATGTATCCTCCATGAATTTTAATCCAGGTCTGCAATGTGATTGAGGCCCGCAACCTGACTATACAAGCCAGCATTAACTGGGGTTCCCCCCACCCCATGCAACTGTCTTTTTTAATCTTTTTTATTTCATAAAAACATTTATTTCATTGCTTGCTTGATTATTTTTTTTAAAGCGGTTTCCGGAAAAAGATTTTTAAAATAAAATTATCAATAAGGAATAACAACGGATATTCAAGACTTTCAAAAAGTTAAAATAACAGCAGACTAAAAACAGATGAAAACTCACATTCACTTTCTAAACTTCTGGGTAGGTTTGTCTAAATACAAATGTTTTTCGCAGGTAAAGGGAGCGAGAGGGCTCTGCCTGCTGAATTAAGGTGGGAGGGGTTCTGCAGCTGAAACTCTGGCAACTCTCACTAACAGAATTTTAATTCAGAGTTCCCAAAGGTGTGTGTGGGGGGGGAATAGCATCAAACAGCCACGGGGACATTTAAAAAATAAAATGGGGCTCTCCCTGGTAAATAGCTTATGTAAACATGATTAGGATCTGGTTGTAAGGGAGGTGGCTGGATTGTAGCTGGGCTAAGTAAACCCATTGCATAAACAAAGGCAAAGATCGGATGGGACTCAAATGTTATGAAATGGTTCACAGCTGAGAAGTTAATCATTGTGTGCGTTAATTAGCAAGCCTGAGAGGGCGGCAAAGAAGGCTGCAATACGCTTCACGTTTACCTAGAAGTCAGTTCCACTGGACTCAGAGCTCCTGTTCTGGAGAAACATGCCAGGGGCATAGCTGTCAAGCGTCCCTTATTTGGCGGGACAGTCCCTTATCCCAGCACCATGTCCCGCTGCTGTCCCTTATTTATGAGGCTTCGTTTGGCTGCTGGCTGGGCTTTCTGCCTTTGGCTCGGAGGGGCTCAGAAGCTAAACATACCTGTGCCCAGAAAATCCCTTATTTTGGCTGCTGATCCCTTATTTTCGAGGCCGCTGGTCCCTTATTTTCAAATCTGTAAGTTGACAGCTATGGCCAGGGTTCGCCTCCAAACTCTCTGTGTAGGGTGGGAGGTGGAGATCGAGATGAAGCCCGTTAGCAATAGGGACAGCGAGGGGTCGTTTCTGGAGAAACCGATTTACCCGTTAAGGGCTGTGCCTGGTTTCGAAAGACCTTTCTTTGCCGCAAGCATCTTCTAGTCATTTGTGATGGACTGTAGGCTCGCTTACCATGAGTTAAATCAAAGGTCAGCCGGAACGGATACGTTCTGTTGCTGCCCCTCCTTCCGTAGAAAAGATGCGGGTTTCCTATATGTCTGAGAGAGGACGTTGCTGCAACAGGCTTTCACCACAGGGAGAAGCGGAGCTTGTTGGCTTGCAAGTGTTATGACATAAAGTACTTGATGATGCAACACGCAAAAGAGGACACTGGAACATGCAGATAAATATCTGTTATGACTATCTCGATCTTATGCATGTTTGCAGGCTGGCAGTGACGTTCCCTGGAGTGTATTGTGGGCAGAATTGTAGGCCAACGCCACAATCCTGTACAACATGTTTCCTTGGAGGAATATTTCAGAATAATGTCCAGCGCTGGCCTGAGACCTTTTGCTACCTGAGTCTCTCTCTCTCTCTCTCTCTCTCTCTCTCTCTCTCTCTCTCTCTCCCTTCACAATCCATATACAAAAGCCAATACTATATAGTGGGCATCATCCTCTGTTATGTTCAAGAGATGCTGGCTTTTTTGCACTTGGGCAAAAAAAAATTGAGAGGCACAAATACAAGATGGGTGACACCTGGCTTGAGAGCAGTACATGTGAAAAGGATCTAGGAGTCTTGGTTGACCACAAACTTGACATGAGCGAACAGTGTGACGCGGCAGCTAAAAAAGCCAATGCAATTCTGGGCTGCATCAATAGGAGTATAGCATCTAGATCAAGGGAAGTCATAGTGCCACTGTATTCTGCTCTGGTCAGACCTCACCTGGAGTACTGTGTCCAGTTCTGGGCACCACAGTTCAAGAAGGACACTGACAAACTGGAACGGGTCCAGAGGAGGGCAACCAAAATGGTCAAAGGCCTGGAAATGATGCCTTATGAGGAACGGCTAAGGGAGCTGGGCATGTTTAGCCTGGAGAAGAGGAGGTTAAGGGGTGATATGATAGCCATGTTCAAATATATAAAAGGATGTCACCTAGAGGAGGGAGAAAGGTTGTTTTCTGCTGCTCCAGAGAAGCGGACACGGAGCAATGGATCGAAACTACAAGAAAGAAGATTCCACCTAAACATTAGGAAGAACTTCCTGACAGTAAGAGCTGTTTGACAGTGGAATTTGCTGCCAAGGAGTGTGGTGGAGTCTCTTTAAGCAGAGGTCTTTAAGCAGAGGCTTGACAACCATATGTCAGGAGTGCTCTGGTTGTGTTTCCTGCTTGGCAGGGGGTTGGACTCGATGGCCCTTGTGGTCTCTTCCAACTCTTCTATGATTCTAGATTAGGGCAAGCCATGTGATATAGAAGATGCCTCCCCATTGCTGCAGCATCTGCCGCCTGAAGCAGCTGCCTCACTCTGTCTAATTACAGGGCCCTGGGAAGGCCTTGGGCAGAATTTCTTAGGAGTCTCTCAATTTCCCATTTTCCCAGGGTTAAGTCCAGCTCTCCACATTGCTACATTGCTTTGAAAATTAAAGCCCTCATGAAAATTCAGCAGCATTTTAGTGTGAATTCCCCCCAATATACACATGCATGAGCCAAACCCCTGCAATGCAGGAATCCTTTGCCCAACCTGGGGCTCAAACCCACAAACTTGAGATTAAGGGTCTCATGCTTTACTGACTGAGCTATAGAGACCATCTCAATGTTCCACACTAGCAAAAGTGTTGGTGCTGATCTATAAAGCCCTAAACGGCCTTGGCCCAGAAGGAACGTCTTCACCCCCATCAATCAGCCTGAGGTCCAGCTCCAAGGGTCTTTTGACGGTTCCTTCCCTGCAAGAAGAGAGGTTATAGGGAACCAGGCAGAGGGCCTTCTCGGTAGTAGCACCTGCCCTGTGGATTGCCCTCCCATCAGATGTCAAGGAGATAAACAACTACCAGATTTTTAGAAGACATCTGAAGGCAGTCCTGTTTAGGGAAATATTTAATGTTTGATGTTTTATTGTGTTTTTATATATGATATAAGCCGCCCAGAGTGGCTGGGTAAACCCAGTCAGATGGGTAGGGTATAATAATAATAATAATAATAATAATAATAATAATAATAATTTCCTGAACTGAGAAGAACACCTACACCCACCCTATGTTTTCTAGTTAGTTAGTTAGTTAGTTAGTTAGTTAGTTAGTTAGTTAATTTGCTTTTAAATTGCTTTATTGAAATTATAAAAGAAAAATATGTAACAAAATTATACTTAATAAAGAATTTTTTTTAGTAATTATTACATTGCATTAAATTATTACATTGCATTAAATTCTTGAAATTCCAATGACTTCCTGCCAACCCCTTATGCCTCTCAACGTTGTTTTACCCATCACACCTTTTATTTCAGTCTTCTTATTCATTATATCTCATGTATATTATCCAGCTAGGGGCTATCAATATTCTCACAGCCACCGTAGCGTAGAGAAATATTTCCCTTATATTTTTCGGTATATCTGGGCTTGTAATCACCAGGAGGAAAGCCTCTTTTTTTTTTGTTTGTTTTTAAAAACGAGATATGAAACATTCTTTTAAGCTCTTTGAAGATTATCTCCCAAAATGCCTTAATTTTCTTGCATGTTCTCTAGTTTAGACAACCTGTCCCCTGAAGAAAAAACTCCACAGCTTCTCTTGCAAATGCTTATTGCCCAACTCTTGGTGGATCGGCGGGTCGGGAACTTGGCAAGCTCCGAAGGGGTGTGCTGTTTTACGAGTCAGCAGCCAGTGTGCGCGGAGAGGGCTGTGGGTGGATGTGCCATAGCCAACACACCTCTTTTTCTCTCTGTCTCCAAAAAGCAAGTTGCTGATCAGAGCCCTTCTCTGAAGCTTCTCCTCTGGGACAAAACCTGCGCAGCTGTTGGCACAGGCTCTCCACGTTATCTTTATGGGCCTTGACCTTCGGCCGACGTGGAAGAACAGCCCCACCAGCTCTCGCCCCCAAACCCTAATCCTCGCTGTCTCAAATTCCAACTCCATTCCCTGCGGAGCAGATGTTTTGCTTCTTGAGGGGGAATAGGCAACGTTCTGCAAGGTACGGGCTGTGGCTCAGAGGCAAAGCATCTGCCTTGCTTACAGAAGGTCCTGGGTTCAATCCCACCTCCCCATGGCATCTCCAGGTAGGGCTGTGAGGAACCCCTGCCTGAAATCCTGGAGATCAACAAACCCCTGTGTTGCAAACTTCGCACAACAAACAATACAGGCAACACGAAGACCTGTTTACTAGACAGCACTGCAGTTCTTATTGCATAGTATACATGATTTAGTACACCAGAAACGAAATATGTACACTGGGTGTCCAACAATATGCAGATGATACCCAGCTCTACCTCTCTTTCAAATCAGAACCAGTGAAGGTCCTGTGTGAGTGCCTGGAGGTTGTTGGAGGATAGACGGTGGCTAATGGATTGAGGTTGAATCCTGGCAAGACAGAAGTACTGTTTTGGGGGGACAGGGGGCGGGCTGGTGTGGAGGACTCCCTAGTCCTGAATGGGGTACCTGTGCCCCTGAAGGACCAGGTGCGCAGCCTGGGAGTCATTCTGGACTCACAGCTGTCCATGGAGGCACAGGTCTATTCTGTGTCCAGGGCAGCTGTCTATCAGCTCCATCTGGTACACAGGATGAGACCCTCCCTGCCCATGGACTGTCTCGCCAGAGTGGTGCATGCTCTGGTTATCTCTCGCTTGGACTACTGCAATGTGCTCTGCGTGGGGCTACCTTTGAAGGTGACCCGGAAACTACAACTAATCCAGAATGCAGCAGCTAGACTGGTGACTGGGAGTGGCCGCCAAGACCATATAACACCGGTCCTGAAAGACCTACATTAACTCCCAGTACATTTCTGAGCACAATTGAAAGTGTTGGTGTTGACCTTTAAAGTCCTAAAATGGTCTCGGTCCAGTATACTTGAAGGAGCGTCTCCACCCCCATCGTTCTGCCCGGACGCTGAGGCCCAGCACTGAGGGCCTTCTGGCGGTTCCCTCATTGCGAGAAGCAAAGCTACAGGGAACCAGGCAGAGGGCCTTCTCGGTTGTCGCGCCCGCCCTGTGGAACGCCCTCCCATCAGATGTCAAAGCGATAAACAACTACCTGACATTCAGAAGACATCTTAAGGCAGCCCTGTTCAGGGAAGTTTTTAATGTGTGATATTTTAGTGTATTTTTGGTCTCTGTGGAAGCCGCCCAGAGTGGCTGGGGAAACCCAGCCAGATGGGCGGGGTACAAATAATAAATTATTATTATTATTATTATTATTACTTGTGAATACTCTAATATATTTGAAAGCGAATGAACACACGTCTGCCAATCTTTGAAAGTCCGTAGAAGTATAATAAGTCTATGGCTGAAACAAAGTAATAGATGCTATCCTGTGGGCTAAGCGGTAAAACTTTTTTTAGGTGTTCATGGTGCCGAAGTAGTAAGTGAAGAACAACGAAGGAAAATGATCCCAGATAATCAGACTGTTTCGCTGGAATCTGTTGCCTGAATTCTTTGTTGAAATCCTGGAGAGAGCTGTTGCAAGTCAGTGTACTGGGCTAGATGGGAGCAGTGGTCTGACATGGTACAGCGATACCTTCAGGGCCGTCTTTACCTGGGGGTGCAAGGGGTGTGGGGCACCCGGGCGCTGAATTCTGGGGGCGGCTTCAGCCGAAATCCTCCACTGAAGCTGCCTAAGCTCTTAACTGTCTACCTGTTATGAAGTAATAAATAATTTTGATCAAGCTAGAAAAACATATATATATAAACGTCGCCTAGACACCCCAACTTTTACACGGGAAGACACCCGAGGACACCAAAACCTGCATATATATATATATATATATACATGCAGGTTTTGGTGTCCTCGGGTGTCTTCCCGTGTAAAAGTTGGGGTGTCTAGGCGACGTTTCGACGAGGTCTCACTCGTCATCTTCAGGCTGGTGCTTTCGGCTTCTTGTTACTGGAACAGAGCAGGATCTCAGTGTTTGAGTTCCTATAAATACTGTTGAGGAGGTGTGGTGTATAGCCTCCAATGTTCTGGGCAGAGAGGAGGTTCCCAGGCTAGTGTGCCTTTTCTTCTTTTGTTCCTTAATTACTTGAGGGATATCTTGAGTGATTTCTTGAGTGATTTCCTGAATCCCACTTAGGTGGGTCATTAGGTGTGGATTAGTTGCTAAAGCCTTCGTGTCTTGAACTCTTGAACTTTGTGAAGAGTTTTTCTGAGAAGATGGCTGTACTGCACTTGGTTGTGCTCTGGCTTGGCTTCGTGTATAGGGGCGAGCTGTGGTTTTGTGGCCTGTGCCAGCCAGATCTGTGTAGGGATTGCAGGGGGGTGCAGCATCCGGAGGTGCCACCCTGGTTTGGCTACTGGATGGTGTCTGTAATTTATCTGTGGAGAGGGTCTGGGTTTGGGTCTGGTGTGGTTGATTGGTGATGGCGTTCTGTGTGCCTCTGGATCTGGTGTCAGATTTTGTGGGGAGGGCTAATTTCCAGATGTCTGGCAAGCGGGATGTGTCGTCACGCTTGTTCATGTTGTGAGGGTGTTTCTCTATCTCGATGGCTTCCATGATTATTCTCTTGTGGTGATCTGGCTGGCACAGGCCACAAAACCACAGCTCGCCCCTATACACGAAGCCAAGCCAGAGCACAACCAAGTGCAGTACAGCCATCTTCTCAGAAAAACTCTTCACAAAGTTCAAGAGTTCAAGACACGAAGGCTTTAGCAACTAATCCACACCTAATGACCCACCTAAGTGGGATTCAGGAAATCACTCAAGAAATCACTCAAGATATCCCTCAAGTAATTAAGGAACAAAAGAAGAAAAGGCACACTAGCCTGGGAACCTCCTCTCTGCCCAGAACATTGGAGGCTATACACCACACCTCCTCAACAGTATTTATAGGAACTCAAACACTGAGATCCTGCTCTGTTCCAGTAACAAGAAGCCGAAAGCACCAGCCTGAAGATGACGAGTGAGACCTCGTCGAAACGTCGCCTAGACACCCCAACTTTTACACGGGAAGACACCCGAGGACACCAAAACCTGCATTCCTGTACCCGTGAAAATCTACGAAAGCATATATATATACATATATATATATATATATATATATATACACCTAGGTATTGTTGTTGTTGTTTAGTCGTTGAGTCGTGTCCGACTCTTCGTGACCCCATGGACCAGAGCACTCCAGGCACTCCCGTCTTCCACTGCCTCCCGCAGTTTGGTCAATCTCATGCTGGTAGCTTCGAGAACACTGTCCCACCATCTCGTCCTCTGTCGTCCCCTTCTCCTTGTGCCCTCCATCTTTCCCAACATCAGGGTCTTTTCCAGGGAGTCTTCTCTTCTCATGAGGTGGCCAAAGTCTTGGAGCCTCAGCTTCAGGATCTGTCCTTCCAGTGAGCACTCAGGGCTGATTTCCTTCAGAATGGATGCGTTTGATCTTCTTGCAGTCCATGGGACTCTCAAGAGTCTCCTCCAGCACCATAATTCAAAAGCGTCAATTCTTCGGCGATCAGCCTTCTTTATGGTCCAGCTCTCACTTCCATACATCACTACTGGGAAAACCATAGCTTTTACTATACGGACCTTTGTTGGCAAGGTGATGTCTCTACTTTTTAAAATGCTGTCTAGGTTTGTCATTGCTTTCCTCCCAAGAAGCAGACGTCTTTTAATTTCGCAGCTGCTGTCACCATCTGCAGTGATCATGGAGCCCAAGAAAGTAAAATCTCTCACTGCCTCCATTTCTTCCCCTTCTATTTACGAAATGCATACCTACAGTTTCACTAAAGGACTTTCGACTTTGTGCGCTCAATTACCAAAGACTCACCACTCCAGCGGTGGCGCTTGTCATTCACAGTGGCGGTGCTTGTCAGACTCAACGATGGCGCTTGTCATTCTCAACGGCACCCTGCACACGAAATTAATTCTTACAAAATATTATGTTAGGTATTGTATTGAGCTGCTGTGAGGCAGCGCGGTGAGTCAATGGCACCTTTGACACGTCTGATGTTTCTCCTTAGTAGGTGCCTAAACAATACATATAAATTTAAGTGTGGCGGTGTTGCATACTTAAGTATAAGTGTATTGTAAAGAAATGAGCAAATAAAAAAGTTTGTTTCTTTTCCCTCCCTTCTTTCGTAAACAAGAGATAAGGCGTAAGCGTGGTGTCTGACATAAGCATAATAAAAGTTAATTTGGGGGTGCTGGACATATCTTTGTACCCTGGCAGTGCAAATGCTAAAGACAGCGCTGGGTACATTGGTTCTCAAACTTAATCCATTCCAGAAGTCCGTTCCAAAACCAAAGCGTTCCAAAACCAAGGTGTGCTTTCCCATAGAAAGTAATGCAAAATGGATTAATCCGTTCCAGACTTTTAAAAACAACCCCTAAAACAGCAATTTAACATGAACTTTACTATCAACGAGACCATTGATCCATAAAATGAAAGCAATAATCGATGTAAAAAAGGTAAAGGACCCCTGACAGTTAAATCCAGTTGCGAACGGCTCTGGGGTTGTGGCGCTCATCTTACTATGGATATAAGATATTGGGTATGTGATATCAACTTTCTTCAAACTTTAATAACAACTATGGGAAATAAAAAAATAGTGAGCATTCCAGCAGAAACCAAGCGCTGTTTCCTTATTGAATTAATATACCACCGAATACTACCATTTCTTAGTGGAATTCAGCGTGCATATCAGGGGGAAATGTGCGTAAATTTGCATATATTTATGAAAAAAATGCACTGCAATTGGGGAAATTGCTTGCATAATTGTGTATATTACAGAAAGCTGCATCCAAAAATGTATGTAGGAAGAGGAATCTGCACTAAAATACAGATGATTTTTATGAGGGCTTTTTTTTAAAAAAGGGGGGGTCACAAAGTGATGTGCAAATGTGGACAACTGAAATTACGGTTGCAAAGAATGAAGAACACCCTTCCACAATGGCTAACTGATGTTTGTTTGTTTTTGTGGTTTTGGTCGCAGGGTGTTATTATTTTTTACTGCTGTAAAGCTGTATAGAAATATTTTCATAAATGAATCACATAAACAAACACATGAAGAGAAACATTTAATGATGATGATGATGATGATGTAAAGAAGGACATTGCTTCCCCTCAAGGCACCTTCATGCTTCCAGATTTCTTCCAGAGCTGTCTGTAACAACCTGGGAATCCAGAAGAGATCAAGGCACAGCCTCGTGCTGCGTGTCGAGACCCCGCAGCCCCCCCCGATGGGAAATAACTCACACAAGAACACGGATATTGTTGTTTAGTCGTTTAGTCGTGTCCTCCTCTTTGTGACCCCCTGGACCAGAGCACGCCAGGCACTTCTGTCTTCCACTGCCTCCCGCAGTTTGGTCAAACTCATGTTTGTAGCTTCGAGAACACTGTCCCACCAACTCGTCCTCTGTCGTCCCCTTCTCCTTGTGCCCTCCATCTTTCCCAACATCAGGGCCTTTTCCAGGGAGTCTTCTCTTCTCATGAGGTGGCCAAAGTCTTGGAGCCTCAGCTTCAGGATCTGTCCTTCCAGTGAGCACTCAGGACTGATTTCCTTCAGAATGGAGAGGTTTGATCTTCTTGCAGTCCATGGGACTCTCAAGAGTCTCCTCCAGCACCAGAATTCAAAAGCATCAATTATTCGGTGATCAGCCTTCTTTATGGTCCAGCTCTCACTTCCATACATCACTACTGGGAAAACCATAGCTTTAACTATACGGACCTTACACGGATATTAGGTTTATGTTATTGGGCAATTTTGGCCACAACTTTTTTGAATTACAGAATGTGAGTGGTATTGGCTTCGGCATTGATTGGATCCGACTATATCTGACTCCTGCCCGCTGCGCAGGAAGTCCTGTAAGGGTAAACCACTGGAAGGGGGAGCCCTGTTGATGTGAACCAACTCAAACTCCCCCGGTGTTCCCGTCGGGGTTGTGTCAAGGCCTTAGCCCCCCAGCCGGACTTCGGACAAGATCAACACCCCCAGATTCCTTTAACGGAATACCCTTAAGCCTGGAGGGGCAGGTGATGGCCACACCTCCCCCCCTCATCACAAGGTCAAACAATGCCTAACCACAACCCTAACAAAGTTGTGACGATTGCTACGAGGTAGGCGGAAACCAAATGGCCAGTGCCAATTTGCCAAGTGGAAAAATTCCTACCAGGCCCCTTGGACAACCAAGGCGACCAACTGAGGTCCATAGCAAGGCCAGTGCCTAACCTGCAAGATAGGGAGGGAGGGTGATTGAGGAAGCGAACCAAAGAGGAAGTCCTCCGGCTCGCTCCTCGGTTTAAATGGTCCCTGCCACGCCCCCCTGCTCTGACGTGGCCAGGATCCCCTGGGCAACGGGGGAGGGGGAGGCCACACGGTCCACTGCAACTCCTCCCCACTGGGAAGTGGAATGGATTTGCTCACATCTCAGGAGCTTCCCAGCTTTCCTGCTGCTCCATGAAGGAGTCCCAAGCCATTTATCTCCCCATCCCACCCCATCCTATCACTTCCCTTCCCTTCTCACCCTTCCACCTCCTCTTTCCCAGATCCCTCAGATGGGCACAGAGTCTTTCTTCCCAAAGCCCTTGATGTCCAAGCCAAACATCCCAGCAGGCACCAAATTGGCACAGCTCTCTGGGTGGCAGGCTGCCAACTGCTCCCAGCCTTGCTTCTCCTCCTCCTCTCTTTGCTTTCTTTTCTCAAGCACCTCAACTTGCCCAAACGCCGAGGGAGCGATGCCAGGACCCCACCCAGGCTGAAGGGGGGGGGGGGAAACGGGAGCAGGATGGACCAGTTCTGTTGCCAGAAGAAAGGAGAACTGGCCAAGGCTTCATCTGATCTGAGTTGACCTCCTGGAGCTGTCCTCGGAGAACCCAAGGTGCTCAGCTGTGTTTGGAAGGTGCAGCTTCCCTTTGGGAGGTTAAACAAGGATTGCTAGGGGAGATCTGTCAAGTGGTGTTTGTCTCCCTCATCTCGCCAGACGGCAACATGCCTGCCTCCTTCAGCTTCCACTCTTGATCAGATGCCAACTTTAGGAAGGCAAGCACGAGGGCGACCTAGATATTAGCTAGCACTGACATAAATGTGTGGGATACCCCACCCATGGAGAGGTTGGGTGTCTTCTCACACCTGATGCAGCTCAATTCATTTCCTGTTTGCTCGGTGAGATTCTCTGCCATGACACACAAACCCTGCTACTGGGCACCTCGAAAGCCCAAGATTTGGGAAGGGCTATAGCTCAGCGGTGGAGTATCACTGCTTGGAATGCAGAAGGCTGCTGGTTCAATCACCCCTGGCTGCTAAGGTTACCAGATTTTTTCAACGTTCAGCTTCATCGGATGCCCGCAATCGGAAACATAGCTCCTCAAGAGTCCACATTCACATGGAGAAAGCATTGCACCCCACATATATAGGTGCTCTGCAGATGTCCATATAAACGTCCAAAGGTCAAAGGATGGAGCTTGCTTCCATGAGGTCACACAGTCTGCCCTTCAGTGAGCATGTACAGAAGGCCCATCAGGGTCTTCCTGTGTGTTTCAAGCTTGAACTTGCCTGCCTCAGTCACTGTCAACAAGGGTAGGAAAATCTGAGAAACCCAGATGCAGTTTGACTCTTCACTTGAAGGCTGAGATATCAAAATGAAAGTCAGTGTGTTTCATTTAGGACATTGAAAAGATGAGCCAGTTTCACCCACAGGGCCATTTTCCAGTTGTGGTGATTTTTTTTTTTTTGGGGGGGGGGGTGCAACTGTGCAAAACACAACACATTGTGGTTTAGCTTCCTTTTAGAAAGGTAATGCTTTCATTCTCTCTCTCTCTCTCTCTCTCTCTCTGGTATGATGGCTTGAAATTTGATTTTCTGGGGCCTCTCGTAAACATGATAAATAAATGCGCAAATCTCAGCATGAAAGTTAGCCTGTATATTTAGGACAAACTTTCTCTTTCAGTTGATGTATCAATGTACTAAATCTCATTTGCGAATCGCTCACAAGAAACCTCTCACAAGTGATTTCACACTTTCAAAGGTCAGCAACGAGAAGATATATAGAGAACAATCTTGTGTATAAAAACAATTAAAAACAATATCGTGCAGAAAAGCAATGTTCACATATAAATATCTAAATGTAGGAAAACATGTTCAAAACTGAATCCTTGCCCCCGGTGTGGTTTCAAGAGGGTGAAGTCAGCCCGTGGGTTAAGGACAGGAGAATCAATTTCACTTTCTCTCATTTTCTCATTATTCAGATCTTAAGTGCATTTGTCCACATTTTCACATCAGTTTCACATCAGTTTGTGATTTCAAAAAAAAAAAAAAAAAAAGTGCTCATGAAAATTCATCGGTATTTTTAGTGCAAATTTCCCCTGATATACACTTTATTTATGTATGTATTTATTTATTGAATTTATTTACCACTCTATACCCAGAGGTCTCAGGGCTGTTTGCATTCTTGCTTTAAGCATGTAGGCAAGCATTCTACCCTAACAGAATACATTTTTTTGTACGCTATTTCCACCAATAGATGCATTTTTGCCCAGATTGCAGGACCGGAGAACTGCGTTGCAAAATTCAGAGAAGTGTGGTATCTCAAAGGATGGCTGTACTTTCATTTGCCTGCTATTTCAGAAAGTGAAAAATTGGGTAGTTTCACCTTTCAATGGGAACTGAGTTGAATTGCTCCTCCATCCATTGTTCCTTTGTTTTCCTAAATGGATTAACTTGAGAAAGAAGTTAAACAGATTCGCTTTCCTAGATGGGAAAGAGCCCACTGTGTTTGAACTGGTGCAGCTGGGGCATTTGGAACGGGGCAGTATTTCTTTCTCTCTCTCTCTCTCTCTCTCTCTCTCTCTCTCTCCTTAATAACAAAATACATATACCATCCTCCACCCCCACTTCCTAACATCCAAGCAGGAATGAATTCTGCAGCAAACTCTCTCTGCTTAGGAGTGCCACACAGTTCGTTGTTTGATATGGCTGCAAATTGGCAAATAATAATAATAATAAATTTTATTTATATCCCGCCCTCCCCAGCCGAAGCCGGGCTCAGGGCGGCTAACAACAATTAAATAATCAAACAATCAAATAATCAACATTCTAAAAACATTCCATTATAAAAATTAATTAAAGTCAAATTAATGGCAACCGTTAAGCAAAATTCTGTGCAGGTTGCCAGAGGAGGGAGTCAGGCTGGGCCCTGACCAAAGGCCTGGTGGAACAACTCTGTCTTGCAGGCTCTGCGGAAAGATGTCAGGTCCCACAGGGCCCTAGTCTCTTGGGGCCAGAGCGTTCCACCAGATTGGAGCCGCAGCCGAAAAAGCCCTGGCTCTAGTTGAGGCCAGCCTAACCTCTCTGAGGCCTGGGACCTTCAGGATGTTTTTATTTGACGAGCGTAGGTTTCTCTGTGGGGCATACCAGGAGAGGCGGTCCCATAGGTATGAGGGTCCTAGGCCGTATAGGGCTTTAAAGGTTAAAACCAGCACCTTAAACCTGATCCTGTACTCCACCGGGAGCCAGTGCAGCTGGTATAGCACCGGATGAATGTGATCTCGCAGTGAAGACCCCGTAAGGAGTCTCGCTGCGGCATTCTGCACCCTCTGGAGTTTCTGGGTCAGTCTCAAGGGCAGCCCCACGTAGAGCGAATTACAATAATCCAGTCTGGAGGTGACCGTCGCATGGATCACAGTGGCTAGGTCAGGGCGAGAGAGGTAAGGAGCCAACTGCTTAGCTTGGCGGAGATGAAAAAATGCCGCCTTTGTTATAGCTGCAATCTGCGCCTCCATGGAGAGGGAGGTGTCGAAGATTACACCCAAACTCTTAACGGATGGTGCTGGCACTAATTGCACCCCCGCTAGAGATGGGAGTTGCCCCCTCAATCCCATATCGTCCCGTCCCAGCCAGAGGACCTCTGTCTTCGAAGGATTTAACTTCAACCGGCTCCCACGTAACCATCCAGCCAATAAAGCGTTGGGTGATTCTGAAATGCTGCACAGGGGAGTGAGGCTTCCCAGAGGTGGGAAAAAAGCATTGGGTGGGACTGTCCCGACAGCCTCTGACATGGCTAGATTCAGCTCATGGGGTGTCTCTGTCCCAGTGCAGCACAAGTTGGAGATGGCGTTTATGTGGCCCATGTTGCATAAGCATACAGTAAGGTTGGAAGTACAATAGCTTTCTAAACAATAGCTTTCCCTGAGAATGAAGACAGTCGTACTAATGCCAGTGTCCTGGAAGAAGCCAAGATCACCCGTGTTGATTCTTCAACATCAACTTCGTTGGACTGGTCATGTTGTGCAGATGCCTGATAATCGTCTTCCAAATCAACTACTCTATTCTGAACTTACTCTATTCTGAAAACTGTGTTTATGGAAGATAATTGTACTTGGATATGAGGGATCACCAAAGAAGAAGAAGCAGCAGCAGAAAGAAGGGGGGGGGGAGCCAGAGAATAACAACAACAACAACAACAACAACAACAACAACGCCCGTTGTCTTTTCTTTGTCCATGGAGTTTTCTTGGCAGGGATACTGGAGTGGTTTGCTGGTTACTCCTCCAGGCGGATCACATTTGGTCAAAACTCTCCACTATGACCTGTCCATCTTGGGTGGCCCTGCACAGCATAGCTCATAGCTTCTCTGAGTTATTCAAGCCCCTTCGCCACGGCAAGGCAGTGATCCATGAAGGAGGAGACTCTTGAGACTGCAAAAATAACAAACCTCTCCATTCTTAAGGAAATCAGCCCTGAGTGCTCACTGGAAGGACAGATCCTGAAGCTGAGACTCCAAGACTTTGGCCACCTCATGAGAAGACTCCCTGGAAAAGAACCTGATGTTGGGGAAGATGGAGGGCAGAAGGAGAAGGGGACGACAGAGGACGAGATGGTGGGACAGTGTTCTCGAAGCTACCAGCATGAGTTTGACCAAACTGCGGGAGGCAGTGGAAGACAGGAGAGCCTGGCGTGCTCTAGTCCAGGGGGTCACGAAGAGGCGGACATGACTAAATGACTAAACAACAACAAAAACACCCCCCAAAAAAACCTGCCAGTATTCTGGTGGCACTTAGCTCCACATTCAGGGGAAACAAGCAATCTCTCTGTTTCGTGACGTGGGGTCCCACGTGCTGGAACACCTTTTGCAAGTCAGGGTGAAACTACCAGCTTCCTTGATCAGATAGATCATGCAAGACTCTGAGGGTAATCCCAGGGCAACCAGATCCTGCGTGTCACATTCAGAGGCCGAGGGTGGCCAAGGGACCCAAAACAGGAAAACACCTCTCTTGCCCAATCTCTTGGCTTCTGTGTGTGAAGCCTTGACCAGGCATTTCCCCCTCTGCTTTCAAAGGTTTTGTTTTTCCCCTTTCTATTTCATGTGCAATGCTTTGAACTTGTGAGTCTCGAGCCTTAAGAGGGGTGTTGTGCTGTAGTGGTTAGAGTGTCATACTAGCGCCTGAGAGAGACCAGGGTTCAGGAACCAGCTGTCTGACCGCACATTTGCTCCATCCCAGTGGATCTTGCCCTAGGATTGCTCCCTTATTGAATTGCCTGGAAAGGTCAGTGGCAGCGGGATATTCAGAATTACATTAGCTGCAAGAAGGATGCTTTGTTGCAGTGGCGTAGCGTGGGTTGTCAGCACCCGGGGCAAGGCAAGTAATTTGCGCCCCCTAACCCATGGATTTGCGCCCCCTAACCCATGGATTTGCGCCCCCTAACCCTAACCCCCAGATGTTGCGCCCGGTGCGACCAGCCCCCCCTGCACCCCCCACGCTACGCCACTGCTTTGTTGGAACACGGAGTAGCTCACACACTCCCTATTTGAGAATATTTTGCAGCTCTCAGCAGATTGACACACCACCTTAGAGAAGAAAAACCAAGGTGCGCAGGTTTTGTGGTGAGATGGAAAAACTTCACTGCGTGTTGCAGAAAACAGACGGTCATTACCCAACGAAAGCTACCCATTCAAAACGCATCGAGATCCTGGGAATGTAAAAAAGTGAAGAACTTCTGGGAAATGATATATAATGAGATGAAAAAGATGCTGAAGCATACATTTTTTTAAAAACCAGAAGCATTTTTACTTGGTATTATAGGTCAGGACATTAATAGGCAAGATGTTAAATTGTTTTTATATGCAACAACTGCGGCAAGAGTATTGTTAGCCCAGAAATGGAAACTAGAAGAAATTCCGACAAAAGAAGAATGGCAGACGAAATTAATGGACTATGCAGAATTGGACAAAATGACAGGAAGGATTCGAAACCTGCAGGACCAGAGATTTACAGAAGATTGGAAGAAGTATATGAATTATTTGAAGAGCAACTGTAATCAACAAATTACGCTAGTAGGACTACAAGAAGTTTTGTAAGGAGAAATATACAAAGTGTTACAAAGTAGAAAAAGATAGAGATATTGGTTATGAGTTTGAAATGTAATAGGGAAGATAAGAAATGCATACTGAGAGATTAGATTGGAAAATTTTCAGACAGGATTGATGGAAGTCAAAAATTTGAATAAGATGTAAAAGTATGTTTAATTACTGTTGAAAATGATATGTTAAAAAAACAAATAAAAATTATATATATATATAAAAAGAAAACAAAATGCATCGAGATCCGACGGAAACAGCTCTGGAAATATTATAATTCAGCAACTATTGTGTCTTCAACAGGGCAACACCGTTCTCCTTATGAGTATGGCATGATTTGTCTGAGTCGGTGACATTTTGCAACTGATGGCGACCTTTGATAAAAACTATGTTGTATCAAGCATGTTCATAAGTAAAGGAAAGAGTGGGTAGCTGAAATATCTAGACGCCCAGCATGGGAGAGGCTGTGGCTGTCAGCAGCAATGGGGTCCTGCCCCATTTATAAATTTTATTTATATTTATAAATATTATTTATACCCTGCCCATCTGGCTGGGCTTCCCCAGCCACTCTGCGCGGCCTCCAACAGAATATTAAAAACATGATAAAACATCACACATTAAAAACTTCTCTAAACAGAGCTCCCTTCAGGTGTCTTCTAAAAGTCAGATAGTTCTCTATTTCCTTGACATCTGATGGGAGGGCGTTGCACAGGGAGGGCGCCACCACCGAGAAGGCCCTCTGCCTGGTTCCCTGTAACCTCACTTCTCGCAATGAGGGAACCACCAGAAGGCCCTTGGAGTTGGACCTCAGTGTCTGGGATGGACGATGGAGGTGGAGACGCTCCTTCAGATATACAGGACTGAGGCCGTTTAGGGCTTTAAAGGTCAGCACCAACACTCTGAATTGTGCTCAGAAACGTACTGGGAGCCAATGTAGGTCTTTCAAGACCGATGTTATGTGGTCTCAGCAGCCACTCCCAGACACCATGCTGGGAATGTAAAGAAATGGAAAGTACATTTTACCATATGTGGTAGACTTGTAGAGTAGCTAAGGAATTATGGGAGATGATACATAATGAGTTGGGGAGGGGGATATTTAAGACGACAATCCCAAAGAGACCTGGAAGCTTTTCTTTTAGGGATAACTGGGTCAGACGTACCAAAGAATCAAATGAACTTATTTCTGTATACAACTGCTGCAGCGCAAGTATTAGGTAAAAGTAAAGGGTAAGGGGACCCCTGACTGTTAGGTCCAGTCGTGGCCGACTCTGGGGTTGCGGCCCTCATCTCACTTTATTGGCCGAGGGAGCCGGCGTACAGCTTCCAGTTCCTGTGGCCAGCAGGACGACCAGAGCAAATTTCCTCTGACCATGGAGCATCATGGCTGGGAATCAACTAGGAATCGACCCTGCCTGAGCTTCACTAAACAGGGCAAGAAAATCCAGTGAGTTGAGGGCCACACAGGTGATTTTTTTCTTGGGCAGACGAAAGTCTGCAAAGGAAAGGGTTAAACCACTCCTTGACCTCACTGGGTTCCTCCTGAGATCACACACATCTGCTTCATTATATGACCAAAGTAGTTTTACTGTCGTTTCAAAAATAGCAATCGGTATTTAAATCAGCGGCTTTAAGAACTGTGTATTTTTGACATACATGTGTCATTCTGGGGGGAGCAAGAAGCAGAGTATGCTTTTAAAATAATAATGATAGTAATAATAATAATAACCTTTCATGAACACTTTATTATTGTCATTATTTCTTTCCCGTTTTTGTTACTTGATGCCAAACAATTCGAAGAGAAGGAAGAAATCATAATAGTAAAAGAACAAAAAACAAACAATCCACTAGATGAAATAATATTTGGGTGGAATTTGTCATCTGTGTGACTGTATTGTTATTATTTTGATTTATTAATCACTTTCCACCAAAGCCTCAAGGGCATCACACAATTAAAAACAATCGAACATAGATTTTTAAACAACGGAAGGAACATATGAATATAGGTTTTAGATCATTACAACGCAGTTATATGCATACAGCATATACGCCTCCAGGACACGCACCAGCCATGCCCTCGCCTGCTCTCTGCTCCCGGTGCTGGAGCATGCAGCTTCTCCGCTGCTTGCATGTGATGGACCCTCAGATATTTGAAAATTGCGATCCTATCTCCTCTAAATCTCCTCTTACTCAGGCTGTTGTTGTTGTTTAGTCGTGTCTGCCTCTTTGTGACCCCCTGGACCAGAGCACGCCAGGCACTCCTGTCCTCCACTGCCTCCCGCAGTTTGCTCAAACTCATGCTGGTCTCTTCGAGAACACTGTCCCACCATCTCGTCCTCTGTCGTCCCCTTCTCCTTGTGCCCTCCATCTTTCCCAACATCAGAGTCTTTTCCAGGGAGGCTTCTCTTCTCATGAGGTGGCCAAAGTCTTGGACCCTCAGCGTCAGGACCTGTCCTTCCAGTGAGCACTCAGGGCTGATTTCCTTAAGAATGGAGAGGTTTGATCTTCTTGCAGTCCATGGACCTCTCAAGAGTCTCCTCCAGCACCAGAATTCAAAAGCATCCATTCTTTGGCAATCAGCCTTATTGATGGTCCAGCTCTCACTTCCATATGGTGCTACTGGGAAAACCATAACTTGAACTATACGGGTTTGATCTTCTTGCAGTCCATGGGACTCTCAAGAGTCTCCTCCAGCATCATATCCAATTCCCTCAACCCCTAACAGGTGGCCGGCCAACCTCTGCTTAAAAACCTCCAGTGAAAGAGAGTCCACCACCTTCTGAGGGAGTCTGTTCTACTGGCAATCATCTCTTGCCATCCGAAGGGCTTTCTAATGCACCTTTTTCGCAGTTGATTAAAAGCTTTTCAGCCAAGCTAACAGGTTAATCAATCGAAGCTTTTGTGGAATCGGCAACAGCAATGATCTCCTGCTGACTTGGGCAGGCCAGCCTCCTGTTAAAGGAGAACGTGCAGGAGTTGATCCTTTTGTTGGCACTCCAATTTTCATAGAAGCATAGAATTGTAGAGTTGGAAGGGAACCTGGGGGGGGGGGGCAACTAGTCCCCTGCAATGCATCCATGCTAGGAGACTTAGATGGGCCGTTGCACAGAAGACAGAGCAAGATTGTCTCTCCTGCTCTGGAGGGTAGGACTCGAACCAATGGCTTCAAATTTTTGTTTTGTTTTCTGTTTTGTTTATAAAGCCACTTCCGCCCTGCAGAGGAGGTGGGATTGCAGGCATTACGGCCCCACGAAGCATGCGGTGGCTGGAGCCCAGCCCCCGCACGATTGGGGGAATCCCCAGCCACGTCACCCCCTGGCCAGCCAATCGGCTGGCTCTGGGGGTGTGGCCTGCCTTATTTAAAGCAGGACACGGCCAGGGATCTCCCTCTTTTCCGCCTGCCAGCTGTTCCTGCTTTTCCCACCGCCCCGCCCTATAAGGTTTCCGTTCCTTGACCTTGCAATGGACCTTGGTTGGTCGCCATTGAGGGGCCTGGTAGGAATTTTTCCACTTGGCAAATTGGCACCAGCCACTTGCTTTTTGCCTACCTCATAGCAAATCGTCACAACTTTCTTGGTATTGGTATTGCTCTGTAGTTGGAAGGGGGGGAGGAAGCGCCATCACCTGCCCCCCATCTTGAAGAGTCATCTGGTAAAGGATTCCAGGGGGCGTGGCCCTGTCTGAAGCCTATGGAGGTGAGGGCCTAAGCCACGCCCCCTATTGGTGACCCCGGGGGAGTTCCTAGTTGATGTGCATCAGCCGGACTCCCCCTACTGGTGGTTAACCCTTCCCAGACTTAAAGCAGACGGGCTGAAGTCGCATATAGTCGGTTAGGACCAATGCCTAAGCCAATATCACTCATCACCTGTAACCAATAAAGTTGTGGCCTTAATTAGCCCATTAACCTTAATAATTGTGTCATGTGTCTTTATTTCTACTGGGGGGGGGGGGAGGAACTCGCCACACAAATGCTTTATTGGTTGGAAATTGCATAACATAAGATGATCAATTGATGTTAAACACAAAATAAAAATAAAAGTATACAATCTTTCATTCCTTAATTGATACTTGGTTTGTACATCGTTTTGTAATTCAATTTAATTCTGATCCTCTGATCCTCCCATTGCATTCCCTGATAAAATTCTTTAAATACACACTTGTAAAATGCAATTTGAAAACAATTAATGTATAAAAATGACAAGAACATCACCATATTTAACTTAGAGATTGCAATATCAAGGTAGAATAAAAGAAGCAGGGGAGTAAATATTCAAAGAACCAGAAGAGGAAGTTGAGGGAAGCCGTGGGGGGTGGGGGTGGGATTTAGGTTCTTTTCTGCCTTTGAGATAATATTGATAGTGATTAAATTCCAAAATTTAATAAAAATTATTTACAAAAAATAATAATTAATGGGTAAGTTGAATCCTGCCAAATGCAACCCTACCTAACAACTCTTGGAAGAACTAATAAGCCGTAAAGATATGGGGGGCTCTTTTGTCGAAAATGACCCAAATGGGCAGAAGAGAACTCCCCCCCTCCTCTCCCCAGCCGCCTCTTTCGGGAGAGCTATTCTGAGCCCTCATACAGGCTCGCTTTGCATGTCAGTTATGCTATTTCTGAATCTTTTTATTTTTATTTTTCTTCCGGTGACCAGAACCCCATCGCCAGCTCTCGCTTCGCTCCTTTCTACTTCCTCTCACTTTCTAGCTCTGAAGCCTCCCTCGCTGCGCAGCTGCCTCTCTTTCTCTGCAATAAAATAATTTTTTTTAAAAAAAAAAAAAGATCGGGTGCTGATTATTATATTTTTAGTTCATTTTCCAAAATGTGTGTGTGTGTGTGTGTGTGTGTGTGTGTGTGTGAAGCTAATAAGGGACACCAGCAGCTTGATTTGTGTTGGCGGTAATGTTTTGTTTTGTTTTATTTTTAAAAGAAAAAGAATAATAGAACAATAAAATAACACTAAGGAAAATTAGCAGCAATAATTTGAGACTTTGAAAAAATAACAACAACAATAGACTTCCTAAGCATCTAGGAAGGCTAGTCCAAACAAGTATGTTTTTAATAATAATAATAAAATTTTATTTATATCCTGCCCTCCCCAGCCGAAGCCGGGCTCAGGGCAGCTAACAACAATAAAATAATACAGCATTCTAAAATCATTTCATTAAAAAATTTCATTTTAGCAAGTGCCGAAAGGAATGTAGCGAAGTCGCCTGCCTGATATCAACAGGCAGACTTCCAAAGTGTAGATTTTGTCACACTAACAGGTTGAGTTCTTATAAATGCAGAATGAAGTAGTCTAGTGGTCGTATATTGGATAAGGCAATCTCGCAAGTAAACTGCCTTTCTTTTGTGGTTGAGGAAAACCCCTGTGCTGCAATACAGAAGAATCTGAAAACAACACGTGGCTAAAAATGTATTACCAATCATTTGATCATGCTATAAAATGTACCGTATTTTTCGCTCTATAAGACGCACCAGACCATAAGTCGCACCTAGTTTTTGGAGGAGGAAAACAAGAAAAAAAATATTCTGTATCTCAGAAGCCAGAACAGCAAGAGGGATTGCTGCGCAGTGAAAGCAGAAATCCCTCTTGTTGTTCTGGCTTCTGGGATAGCTGCGCAGTCTGCATTCGCTCCATAAGACGCACACACATTTCCCCTTACTTTTTAGGAGGGAAAAAGTGAGTCTTATAGAGCAAAAAATACGGTACAAATCATAAACATCCACAGATGATACATGCAAAGTTATGCAAAAGTTCATTGGAAAGAAATACTAAGTGTAATCAATCGTTATCAGGGAGCAAGATGCCTTTCAATAGTCAATATCCAGCAATATTGCAGTGGTAGGTCCTCAAAACGTAGGAATAATGTACAGTGGTACCTCAGGTTAAGTACTTAATTCATTCTGGAGGTCCGTTCTTAATCTGAAACTGTTCTTAACCTGAAGCACCACTTTGGCTAATGGGGCCACCCGCTGCCGCCGCTGCACGATTTCTGTTCTCATCCTGAAGCAAAGTTCTTAACCCAAGGTACTATTTCTGGGTTAGCCGAGTCTGTAACCTGAAGCGTATGTAACCCGAGGTACCACTGTATTTGAAGTGCTGTAGGATGCAGCAGTAAACAGCAAACAGAACAGAACAGTTTTTCCAGGATAAGTAAACTTGTGAGTACTGATCCATAGTCCTTATTTGTACCTGAGAGGACAATTTATTTGGAATTTATGAAGAATCATCCTTGAAACCCGATTTACTGAACAGCTTGTTTTGGACCTGGAAAGAGAATTTGGGTGTCACAGTGGATGACGGCTCAATCAAAATGCTGACTCAGAGAGTGACAGCTGCAAATAATGTGAATTCTAGGCTGGGAATTATTAGGAAAGAGACTGAAAATAAAACTACCAGTAACGGCAATGCCCTTGCAGAAATTTACGAGGTGGGAGTGCCGTCAAAGAAGTGAAACTTGCCTCTTTAGAACTATGGAAGAATTGTCAACGAGAGCAAACATTTCACATGCAGATCTCCAAAAACAAAACAGAAAGAAGAATAAAGTATTGTGACATTCAACTCCGTGCACAAACAGTTTGCGGCAGGTAGAAAAGCAATTCTGAAGAATTTACGTGTCGTGGATCAAAGAGGAAAGGATAAGTTTAGAAGTTTCCATGTTTGGAAAATAAGAAGAAATGGGGTGCTCAGCCACCAAGGCTGCCATCGAATAAAAATATTCAAACAATCATAGAAAAGTGGCAAGTTAGCCCACCGTTCTTTTCACTTTTGATAAATCACATTACCTATTTGAGTAAGATAGCAAAAGGAATCAAACTGAACCGAATCTGGAAGTGGGGGAGGTGTCAGAGAGAATGGAGGAAAAAAATATTTTCGGAATTCTGTCATATATTGTCAAAACAGTATTACTAACCAAAGCGTTGTTATAAAAATAGAGCAAAGATACCGAAACTTTGGTTACAGAAGAGGTGTGATATTTTTTGAGTGATAAAAGAGCAACTTTCATGGCACTGTAAAGAAATCTGTTAAGAAGCCGCCATGATGGTGTTGGGAAATGATAATTCATAGAATCGTTGATTTGTAGAGTTGAAAGGGAACATCAAAGGTCATCTAGCCCAACCCCCGGACAAAGTGCCTTCCAACCTCTGCTTAAAAACCCCCCAATGAAAGGTGAGTCCATCACCTCCTGAGGGAATTTGTTCCACTGTTGAATAGTTCAAAAAGTGCTTCCTGATGTTTAGTAGGAATCTCTTTTATTGTAACGTCAATCCAATAGTTCGAATCCTACCCTCTGGAGCAGGAGAAAACCACCTGGCTCCATCTTCCATGGGAGATATATATATATATATATATATATATATATATATATATATATATATATATATCACACTGTATAGTTCATAAAAACTTAACATTAAATTATGTAATTTTATTTGAGACGCACATTGTCTTTTTTTTACACAGTATCAATACACAGTTAATGATTAAGTTTACAAGTTAACCACATGATAAGTTCACATTATCTGCCGGAGCTTTTCCACCTTAGGCTTTGGAGTATTGAGAATATGTGCTTCACATGTGGCAAAATAATTATGTAAAAATTAGGCTCTTCTGGATCATACTTTATTTCTCAGAATTTAGTATGCTTCATTAAAATTGTAAGTTCAAGGGAGAAACATGATCTCTGGGCAGAAAAATATTTTCGTAAGACCATAGGAACACACTACAAGTTCCCCAGAAGTTAGGGAAACTTATCAAAGCTGTTTATCAGCTCCATCGGGTACGCAGGCTGAGACCCTCCCTCCTTGCGGACTGTCTGGCCAGAGTGGTGCATGCTCTGGTTATCTCCTGCTTGGACCACTGCAATGCGCCCTACATGGGGCTACCTTTGAAGGTGACCCGGAAAGTACAACTAATCCAGAATGCGGCAGCTAGACTGGTGACTGGGAGCGGCCGCCGAGACCATATAACACCAGTCTTGAAAGACCTACATTGGCTCCCAGTACATTTCTGAGCACAATTCAAAGTGTCGGTGCTGACCTTTAAAGCCCTAAACGGCCTTGGTCCAGTATATCTGAAGGAGCGTCTCCACCCCCATCGTTCTAGCCGGCCACTGAGGTCCAGAACCGAGGGCCTTCTGGCAGTTCCCTCGCTGTGAGAAGCCAAGTTACAGGGAACCAGGCAGAGGGCCTTCTCGGTAGTGGCACCTGTGGAACGCCCTCCCACCAGATGTCAAAGAGAAAAATAACTACCAAACTTTTAGAAGACATCTGAAGGCAGACCTGTTTAGGGAAGCTTTTAATGTTTAATAGGTTATTGTATTTTAGTGTTCTGTTCGAAGCCACCCAGAGTGGCTAGGGAAACCCAGTCAGATGGGCGGGGTATAAATAATAAATAATAAATTATTATTATTATTATTATTATTATTATTATTATTATTATTACTAAGAAGCCCTGTATTGACATGTATTTTAAAATGAAAGGCATAAGACTAGAATATGGTAATACAAGACGTACTGTTAGCCCCTGCAGTCTTTGTGTTGTTGTTTAGTCGTTTAGTCATGTCTGACTCTTCGTGACCCCCTGGACCAGAGCACGCCAGGCCCTCCTGTCTTCCACTGCCTCCTGCAGTTTGCTCAAACTCATGCTGGTAGCTTCGAGAACACTATCCAACCATCTCGTCCTCTGTCGTCCCCTTCTCCTTGTGCCCTCCATCTTTCCCAACATCAGGGTCTTTTCCAGGGAGTCTTCTCTTCTCAGGAGGTGGCCAAAGTATTGGAGTCTCAGCTTCAGGATCTGTCCTTCCAGTGAGCACTCAGGGCTGATTTCCTTAAGAATGGAGAGGTTTGATCTTCTTGCAGTCCATGGTACTCTCAAGAGTCTCCTCCAGCACCATATTGCACTAGCCCTCGAGATATTTGAAGCTGGCTCTCATATCCTCTCTTTTCCAGGCTAAGCATTCCCAATTCCCTCAACCATTCCCCATAAGGCTTAGTTTCCAGGCCTTTGGTCATCTTGGCTGCCCTCCTTTGCACATGTTCCAGCTTGCCAATGCCCTCCTTAAAATATGGCACCCAGAACTGGACACAGGACTCCAGATGTGGTTTGAGCAGGAGTGTTACTTCCCTTGATCTGGACACTAGGCATTAGACCACTAGGGGGTTGGACTCGATGGCCCTTGTGGTCTCTTCCAACTCTATGATTCTATGACCAGGCATGGCCAAACTTGGCTCTCCAGCTGTTTTGGGCCTACAACTCCCATCATCCCTAGCTAAGAGGACCAGTGGTCAGGGATGATGGGAACTGTAGTCCCAAAACAGCTGGAGGGCCAAGTTTGGCCATGACTGCGTTAGTCTGTTGATGCAGCCTGGAATAGCATTTGCTTTTTTTTTTTTTTTTTTTTGCTGCTGCTGCATCACACTGTTGGCTCTTTTGGATCAATCCACCAACTTCTGATGGACAATTTAGAAGGATTGGGTCCAGTATCACTGAAATATACTCTGAGTCGAGTGTGGATTTCATGCTCTTTATTCAGCTCATAGTGGCGAGGAGGAATGGAAGTTCCCCCACAATGTCTGCTTTATATACATTATTTACACAATGGGCCTCACGTGATTGGCTAATTCCGGGATTCTCCTGTAGACCAATCAGGTTGCGGATTCACTTTCACTTGGAGCTGGATTGGGTGGCTCCTGCGGACCAATCAGACTGCTGCATTCTGGATCCTATTGTTCTAGGACCAATCAGACTGCTGCATTCTGGATCCTATGGTTCTAGGACCAATCGGACTGCTGCATTCTGGATCCTATGGTTCTAGGACCAATCAGACTGCTGCATTCTGGATCCTATGGTTCTAGGACCAATCGGACTGCTGCATTCTGGTTCCTATTGTTCTAGGACCAATCGGACTGCTGAATTCTGGATCCTATTGTTCTAGGACCAATCAGACTGCTGCATTCTGGATCCTATGGTTCTAGGACCAATCAGACTGCTGCATTCTGAATCCCATTGTTCTAGGACCAATTAGACTGCTGCATTTTGGATTCTGTTCAACTCAGTGCATAACAATCACTTTTGCTGTGCATGTACGTATCCATATTCAGCAGAGTTACATCTCACCACAGCTCCTTGTTTGGAAACATCTTCGGGGTTGAAGGTACACACAGTAGACAATAAACACTCGTGGACCCCATAAAGTCAAGTGTGAAGGTTTACTTGACAGGCATAAAAGCATATTGGTAGCAAATATATACAGACATTCACCACTGCCATCGTCAAGGCATGCTTAAGAGTCCGACAAGAGTCTAAGACTCTCTCTGATTCTCTCACTGCAAAAAAAGAACAGTTTTCAAAGAAAACATCCTTGCATAGACATAACAATCTCAGCCTTCTGCTGCTTCTTGAAACTCTTTCTCTGTTCTTCTCTGTTTCTGGGACAAATGCTTCTCTCTCACACAGGGAGAATATCCAACAGACTCATGCTAAGCTTGTGGTCTTTACTGAAGATGTCTTGCTTTTCCAATAGCAGTTGCCCACTCTGGGAAGCAGGAGGTTAGACAGCCATGGCTCAAGGAAAGGGGTCTCTTTTAATGTTCTTCTGCTCTTGGCAAAATTTCAGAGCATGCCAGCGCCCTTGAGAAGCCAGCCCAGTTTCGGAAGGATGCATTTCTGACGAAATTTTACTATTTGTGTCGCTAGAGTGCTAGCATGTTTCAGCGAAGAGTGGAGGAGAAGGAGGTGAATGGAAGGAAAGCTCTCCAAAGCTCACAGAAGAATCAGCAAACTTAAAAATTGTGCGCCGATGTTTGAATTTATACTTCAATCAAACATTTAATTGCCCAATTTTTAAGCCAACCCTCCTGTTGCATAAAACGGTTCTTAGAAGAGTCCAGGGTGTGCAAGAATGGGATTTCAGTTCCTATGTCCTTGTTTCTCAAGACAAACTGAGAACAAGGTTCTGTTTTCTTCCTCTTTTCAGTCTGTTTCTCAAAACCACCTTGCAATATGTCCAGATTTCAAATTGCGGTAACACAGCCGGGATTTGACACTCGGTGTTTTGACCCTTGGCATGAAATATTTATTTCATAAAGATTACACACTACTTGATTGCTGACGAACTCCAAAACAGTTTACAAATAGATTATTATTAAGTATTATTATTATTATTATTATTATTATTATTATTATTATTATTTCTTCTGTTTGCATCCCATCTTTCCTCTGAGGAGTCCGAGGGAGCTTTCATACATCTTTCCCCCCATTTTATCCTCACAACAACCCTGTGAGGGAAGTTGGGCTGAGAGCAATTGAGCAACACCCAAGGTCACCCAGTGAGCTTCACGGTTGAGTGTCGATTTGAACCCTGGTCTCCCAGGCCATAGCTCAACCCTCTAACCACTATGCCACACTGGCTTTCTGGCAGATGAGAACTTGGTTGTGGTGGTGGTGGCCCTGCTGGTGCATCTGAGTGGCCCCTAACTGACTCTGCATCCCTGCCCTGTCCCCGTCCAAGTAAAAGCAGTGATTGGATCAATTCATGGAGGCCAGGGGTATTGATGGATACTAACCAGGATGGTTCTCCAGTTGCATGTTCAGACTAATAATAATAATAATAATAATAATAATAATAATAATTTATTTGTATCCCGCCCATCTGGCTGGGTTTCCCCAGCCACTCTGGGAGGCTTCCAACAAAGACCAAAAATACACTAAAATGTCACACATTAAAAACGTCCCTGAACAGGGCTGAATTCAGATGTCTTCTGAATGTCAGGTAGTTGTTTATTTCTTTGACATCTGGTGCGAGGGCGTTCCACATGGCAGGCGCCACCACCGAGAAGGCCCTCTGCCTGGTTCCATGTAACTTGGCTTCTCGCAGTGCGGGAACTGCAAGAAGGCCCTCAGAGCTGGACCTCAGTGTTCGGGCAGAACCTTCCCCTTAAATTCAGACAAGACTCAAAATTTTGGTTTTGTTTTTGGCAGAATTTAGGCCACAACTTTATTGATTACAGAATGTGACTGGTTGCATAGGCTCTGGTTCGACTAGCTCCCTGCACCATTGCAGGTAGCGCTGAGCCAGGGTTCCAGCATAGCTCAGCCAAGGGTGAACACCTGGATAGGCGGACCTGGCTATGTCCACCACCCAGATGTCCCCCTGGACTTGGGCATGGGCAAAACCCCTTCTCAGGGGTTGACCAAACCATCGAGTCCCTGGATTCCTTTAACGGAATAGCCTTCACATAGGGATGGCAAGAGCGTGAGAGCTGGACCATAAAGAAGGCTGATCGCCAAAGAATTCAAAGAATGCTTTTGAATTCTGGTGTTGGAGGAGACTCTTGAGAGTCCCATGGACTGCAAGAAGATCCAACCTCTCCATTCTGAAGGAAATCAGCCCTGAGTGCTCCCTGGAAGGACAGATCCTGAAGCTGAGGCTCCAAGACTTTGGCCACCTCATGAGAAGAGAAGACTCCCTGGAAAAGACCCTAATGTTGGGAAAGATGGAGGGCACAAGGAGAAGGGGATGACAGAGGATGAGATGGCTGGACAGGGTTCTCGAAGCTACCAGCATAAGTTTGACCAAACTGCGGGAGGCAGTGGAAGACAGGAGGGCCTGGCGAGCTCTGGTCCAGGGGGTCACGAAGAGGCGGACACGACTAAACGACTAAACCACAACAACAATCACCTGAACCAGAGCCTATCCGCAACCTTACAAGCTGTGACAATTTGCTACACGGCAGGCGAAACCCAAATGGCAACAGCCAATCAGCCAAGTGGGGAAAATTCCTGCCGTGCCCCTGTCCCAATGACAGACGACACACGACGGCATAGCAAGGTCAAGCGCAAAGCCCTAAATATGGGAGAGGTGGGCGGGTGTTCCGATGCACTGGCCCAAAGAGGAAGCTCAGGGTCATGTGCATGGGCATATATAGGTCCCTTGATCCATGTAGCTTGCGTCCCATTGGCCTGATTAAACCCTGCATCAAGGGACCTACCAATAGGGTGTTGTGGCTATGCAATCGTACCCACCCACAACACAGGGTTTGGTTGCCAGGTCTCACCGCAACACGTGCCCTCTTTAAGGGAGGACCCGATTTGCTGGAAACGGCAGAAGTGGAGAGAGTTGCTCTAGTGCTAGAATCCTGCTTGCCATTTCCCCTGGGGCATCTGGTTACCCTCTGTGAGAACAGGATGCTGGCCTGTATGGGCCACTGGCCTGATCCTGCGGCAGGCTATCCTTATGAGGAGGAGATTTCCCCCCTCCCTTTCTCATACCATTAAAATTGAGGAGAGGAGATGATTTGCCAACCGGCTGACGAGGGGCAGAGGGAGCTGTTTACACAAATCCCATTAATTACAGCCCACTAAGTAGATTGCAGGGGAAACCCCAGAGAAAGAGGATGCTTATTTGCATGCATTTTGCATTTTAAATTTATATGCAGAGCAGCTGATTTGGAAAATCGTGACAAAGAGGGTGTGAGCACGTCCTTTGCATGCAGAAGGTATGAGGCATCTCCAGGCTGGGCTGGGAACCTCTCCTCTCGGAAACCTATTTTACTATTATGTTAAATAGAAATTCTGCACAGCTCACCCTAGTGGGGAAGACTGCGTGTCCACTCAGATCGCTGCCTGGATCAATGGGCAACCTCTAGGCTCTTGGGGTGGTAATAATAATAATAATAATAATAATAATAATAATACAGTGGTGCCTCGCAAGACGAAAAGAATCCGTTCCGCGAGTCTCTTCGTCTTGCGGTTTTTTCGTCTTGCGAAGCAACCCCATTAGCGGATTAGCGCTATTAGTGCTATTAGCAGTTTAAGGGCTATTAACGGCTATTAAAGGCTTAAGGGATTAGCGGATTAGCTGCTAAAAGGCTATTAGCAGCTTAGCGCTTTAGAAAAAGGGGTTGCGGAGTGAAAAAAACCCTCAAGAATCGCAAGACATTTTCGTCTTGCGAAGCAAGCCCATAGAGAAATTCGTCCTGCGAAGCACCTCTGAAAACAGAAAACCCTTTCGTCTTGCGGGTTTTCCGTCTTGCGAGGCATTCGTCTTGCGGGGCACCACTGTAATAATAATAATAATTTATTATTTATACCCCGCCCATCTGGCTGGGTTTCCCCAGCCACTCTGGGTGGCTTCCAACAAAGTATTAAAATACAGTGGTCTGTTAAACATTAAAAGCTACCGAAAACAGGGCTGCCTTCAGGTGTCTTCTAAAAGTCTGGTAGTTGTTTATCTCCTTGATGGGAGCACGATCCACAGGGTGGGCGCCACCACCGAGACGGCCCTCTGCCTGGTTCCCTGTAACTTGGCATCTCGCAGGAAGGGAACCGCCAGAAGGCCCTTGGAGTTGGACCTCAGTGCCCGGGCAGAACGATGGGGGTGGAGACGCTCCTTCAGGTATACTGGGCTGAGGCCGTTTAGGGCTTTAAAGGTCAGCACCCACACTTTGAATTTTGCTCGGAAACGTACTGGGAGCCAATGTAGGTCTTTCAAGACTGGTGTTATGTGGTCTTGGCGGCCGCCCCCAGTCACCAGTTGTGTTGTGCTGGCTGTTCAGCAGGAAGTCAGTCCTCTGTTTGAAGGTGTCCGATATAGATGGAAGGAAGATAAAGTCCTGACCAGAGAAGAATGGCAGATTAAATTGGTGGATTGTGCCTAAATGGCTAAAATGACCGGAATAATCAGAAATCAGGGAGACCAAAATTTTAATAAGGGACGGGGAAAATTTATATAATTTATCTTAAAAACCATTGCAGACAGCTAAAATCATTAGTAGGATTGGAATAACACTTGTAGTTTAATGGTGAATTTTGGGCATAATGGAGATGTGGATTATTATAAAAGATTCAGGAGGGAATGACTGATGGGACCCACAAAGGGGAGGAGAGAAGTCCAAGAGATTCTTTGGAATCTTGTTTGTATGTTGCATGCAGGATGAAAAGGTAAAGGTAAAGGGACCCCTGACAGTTAAGTCCAGTTGCGAACGACTCTGGGGTTGCGGCGCTCATCTCACCTTACTGGCCGAGGGAGCTGGCGTACAGCTTCCGGGTCATGTGGCCAGCATGACTAAGCCGCTTCTTGCAAACCAGGGCAGCGCACGGAAACACCATTTACCATCCTGCTGGAGGGGTACCTATTTATCTACTTGCACTGGTGTGCTTTCGAACTGCTAGGTTGGCAGGAGCAGGGACCGAGCAACGGGAGCTCACCCCGTCGTGGGGATTCGAACCTCCGACCTTCCAATTGGCAAGCCCTAGGCTCTGTGGTTTAACCCACAGTGCCACCCGTATCCCTGTATGTTGGATATGTGATTGTAAACCTTTAATCTGAAAAATCAAATAAAGAAGAAGAAGAAGAAGAAGAAGAAGAAGAAGAAGAAGAAGAAGAAGAAGAAGAAGAAGGAAGTGTGCTATACAGTGGTATCTCGGGTTACAGATGCTTCAGGTTACATATACTTCAGGTTACAGACTCCGCTAACCCAGAAATAGTACTTTGCTTCAGGATGAGAACAGTAATCGCATGGCTGCGGCAGTGGGAGGCCCATTAGCTAAAGTAGTACCTCAGGTTAAGAACAGTTTCAGGTTAAGAACGGACCTCCAGAACGAATTAAGTTCTTAAGCCTAGGTACCACTATATACTGTGAGAAGTGAGGTTACAGGGAACCAGGCAGAGGGCCTTCTCGGCAGTGGCGCCCGCCCTGTGGAACGCCCTCCCATCAGATGTCAAAGAAATAAACAACTATCTGACGTTTAGAAGACATTTTAGGAAATTTTTAATAACTGATGTTTTAATGTATTTTTAATCTTTTGCTGGAAGCTGCCGAGAGTGGCTGGGGAAACCCAGCCAGATGGGTGGGGCATTAATAATAATAATAATAATAATAATAATAATAATAATAATAATAATAATAAATTATTAGTATTAATATTAGTAGTAGTATTTTTGAAGGACGGTCTGAGCCTGATTTAAAGAAAATGTTCCATGAAAAGGGGGAGAACAGGAGGTGTGAAGCTGTCCGTGGGCTGTTGAGATGCCCTGTATTTCTGCCTAAATTCTAAACGGCCAGAATCCAAAGCGCACGTTTGGTTAGCGCAAGGATTTCTGCCTGTGCGATGGCACTTTGCCTTCTCTCCTTCCCACATGCAGACCCTGTACCTCCACCCCCCCCCCCCCAAACTGAGATGATCAAGGATCTGGAAACCAAGCCTGATGAGGAATGGTTGAAGGAGCTGGGTATGGTTAGCCTGGAAAAGAGGAGACTGAGAGGAGATATGACAGCCATCTTCAAATATCTCAAGGGTTGTCCCTTGGAAGATGGAGCAAGCTTCTTTTCTCTTGCTCTAGAGAATACGACCACAACCAATGGATTCAAGTTACAAGAAAGGAAATTCCGAATAAACATCAGGAAGAACTTTGTGGAATGACAATCTGTCTTGGATGCTTTAGTTAGCCTTCCTGCATTGCAGGGGGTTGGACTAGAAAACCCTTGGGGAAACCTTCCAATTCTATTAGTCGTTGTTATTTGGTGATTTGATGTTTTATGGAATTTATTATTATTATTATTATTTTACATTTTAAAACCTATTTGTCTTTTTGTAAACCTCCCCGTGGCTTGCACAACAGAGGGCCATAGAAATAATCTATATAAATAATTCCTCGCACTAACGGAGCAAGGTTTTTTATTTTTTTTTAGCAGTACTCTGCATGCGCACTGACATTTCTAAACTGCACGTATACAGGTAGACTGCCATGTCTTAACTGGCTTTATATTCAGGCAGACTTTGAAGTCCTCGGCGAAGCAGCCTGAACGGTTGTTTATGCACTTGAAAGTTTGAGTGGGGGAAAAAAGAAGACTAGAAAGCAAAAAGGAACTTGGCTAAGTTCGGAAACAGACCAAAAATCTTGTGAAATGCCCCTTTCTCTAGAGGGGAAGAAGAATACTGGAAGAGAACAGAGGGCTTCCTACTTTTGCTGGTGACGAGGGGGAAGTGGGATGACGAGATGCAAAAGAGGAGAGCCCATCTGGAACCTGAAGAATTACGCAAAAGGAGATTTTGCAAAAGCAGAATGCTTAGCATTTATCTAGCTGTGATCCTCACGTTTCTGCAAAGTAAACCAAAAATTACACTGGCAGAAAATTGTGATTCTATGAATTTCCTGGCCTGGATCAGACCAGGGTCATCTGAGGACTGCAGTCTAGAACGCCTTCCAGTCTTTCAACGCAGAGGCACTAAACTGAACGACTCGCTCGTAGGACAAGCACCTTGTGCGTGAAAAGGTCTCAGGTTTAATTTCTGGCCTCTCTGGCTGGGATGATCTGGTTACAGGAAAGACCCCTTCCCACATCCCGAGACCTGACCCCTTGCTGAGATCCACTGCCAATCAAATTGGCAAACAGGGGCTAGGTGGACCAATGGTCTGACTCAGTATAAGGTACAGTGGTGCCCCGCAAGACGAATGCTTTGCAAGACGGAAAACCCGCTAGACGAAAGGGTTTTCCATTTTTCGATGCGCTTCGCAGGACGAATTTCCCTATGGGCTTGCTTCGCAAGACGAAAATGTCTTGCGAGTCTTGAGATTTTTTTTCGGTCCCCACCCCCTTTTTCTAAGCCGCTAAACCGCTAATAGCCTTTTAGCAGCTAATCCGCTAATCCCTTAAGCCTTTAATAGCCGCTAATAGCCGCTAATAGCCGCTAAACCGCTAATCCGCTAATCCGCTAATAGGGTTGCTTCGCAAGACGAAAAAACCGCTAGACGAAGAGACTCGCGGAACGAATTAATTTCGTCTTGCGAGGCACCACTGTACCTTCAAATATCACCTCTGCAGACTGGATTACTGCTTTGGCCCTTCTCGTCTTACTCTAACTGAAGCACCATCAGCACCAGTTTCTCTATCCAAAACGAAATCTGGTCACCTCACCTCAAAATGGATATTTTGAGAAGGTTCAGAGAAGGGCAACCAAAATCACCCAGGTGATGGAGCGACTTCCCTATGGAGGAAGCTTGCAGCTTTTGGGAGCTTTTATTTAGAGAAAAGGCGAGGGAGAGAGGACATGATAGAAGTTTACAGAAGTATTCATGGAATATCTCGTATTCCTGGAACTCATGAACATTCAGTGAAGATTCAGGACAGAGAGAAAAAAGTAACCCCTCCATGCAGGACAGAGTCAATAAACCGTTTCCATTCCTCTATAAGACGTTTGTCTTGATTTCTTATTCTTCCGGTGAGTTTCACCATTTCTGCATATTCCATTAAGTTTTTGCATCCAATCTTCCTTTGCCGGGACTTCTTCTTTCAATTTTTGGGCAGGTAACACTCTTGTTGTGGTTCGAGGGCCCGACCCCCGCGCCGTAGAAAAGAATACAGAAGGACACGTGATATATGGTTTATGGGCGTGAAAAGGCCACAACTTTATTGGTTACAGCAGTGAAAAGGTATTGGCTTAGGCATTGGATGTCCACCACAGGGGTTGAATCACCAGTGGGCGGAGCCTGTTGATGCTAATACAACTATAAGCTCTCCCCTGATGTCACCGAGGGTCGTGCCATGGCCTCCCGCCAAGCAGGCATCGGACAGAATACACGACCGCCAGATTCCTTTAACGGAATACCCAAAATTGAAGGCTTAGGCGATGGCCACACCTAGCCTTCCAACACACCACAACGCAATAATCCAATGCCTAACCTACCCACCAATACCACAAAGTTGTGACGATTGCTACGAGGTAGGCGAAAAAACCTCATGGCCTACTGCCATGCGGAAAAATTCCTACCAGGCCCCCCGACTAACCAGGGCGACCAACCTAAGGTCCATAGCAAGGCCAAGACCCTGAGCTAAAGGGAGTGGAGGGTGGGTGACTCTCGACGAGACGAAGAGAAAAGAGGCCAGGGGAAGGCTGGCACTCTGAGTTAAGGTTAGAAGAACACGCCCCCCGGCGGCACCCGATTGGGTGCCGGCCGGTGGGCGGGGCGCCAGCCAGGTGAACTAGGAAGGCAGGGGGCTGACGCCCCCTGCTAGGGGCGGTGCTCGGGCTCCCGCCCACAACCACTCCCCTCTCTTCCAGGGAGGAGAGTCCTTGCTGTAGTCACATACATGAATAAATTTCGATACAATTTAGGTAGTTCTATCCCTATAATTCCCAAGAGAAAGGCTCCTGGTTTGTTTGTTTTTACAAATGTTATTTTAAACATCCTTTCCCTTTCATTATACAGTGGTGCCCCGCAAGACGAATGCCTCGCAAGACGGAAAACCCGCTAGACGGAAGGGTTTTCTGTTTTCAGAGGTGCTTCGCAGGACGAATTTCCCTATGGGCTTGCTTCGCAAGACGAAAATGTCTTGCGATTCTTGAGTGTTTTTTTTGCTCCCCACCCCCTTTTTCTAAGGCGCTAAGCTGCTAATAGCCTTTTAGCAGCTAATCCGCTAATCCCTTAAGCCTTTAATAGCCGCTAATAGCTGCTAATAGCCGCTAAACCGCTAATAGCGCTAATCCGCTAATAGGGTTGCTTCGCAAGACGAAAAAACCGCTAGACGAAGAGACTCGTGGAACGGATTAATTTCGTCTTGCGAGGCACCACTGTATATCATTTCCCAGTAAGCTTTAACCTTCCTACAAGACTACCGCATATATATATAAAAAAACCTTCTTTCTCTTTACATATCCAACACTTATTTGACTTAGTTTTATACATTTTTGCCAGTTTACTCGGTGTCAGATACCATCGATAGATACATTTAAAGAAGACTGGAAAATGTTTGCTGGATATATGGGGGTTTGTGTACATTTGAAAACGTTGGCAGCATTAAGATAAATGCAACAGTGTAAACAAGTCTTGATGGATGTATTAATGGAATACTGAATGGTTTAGTTTATGTAAAATATGCAGGGATTTATGATATGCAGACTCAACCGTGGAAAGAGAAGAAGGGAAGTCATTGACATTTTAAGGTTGTTTAATGAATATTTTATATTGTAAAATAGAAAACTTAATAAAAATTATATACAACAAGAAAGAAAAGAGAGAGAAATACTGGTAACTAACTGACCAATCGCATTGGTTCTGCCCCCCCCCAAAAAAAATCCTGGCTATACCAGTGCTGGACTCGATGGGCTGGTGGTCTAATCTAGCAGGCTATTCCTATGTTCTTCTTACCCAGCTAAACATTACGTGAAGGAAGGTGGTGTCAGGAGCTTGTCCTACACTCGAGTAGGACCCTGGCAGAGACACATGCCCAACTGGCATGTTCCCTCCCTCCTGGTCCATCGTTCAGGCTCTTCCTAAGCTTTCTTCAGCCAGAACATCACAGCGACCAATGCCAACCGACACTGGCACACTTAGGGATCCACAGAGTTTGCGCATCATGCGTAACAGACCTCAGCAACTCAGCATTTTGGATAATCTACTTTATTTACATCTAAACACACACAGAGCACTGCAACATGGCTCCCTCTCTCTCTAGCATCAGACAGCAAAGAGAGAAAGAACAAAGGACAATAGTCCCACTTCACGGAACACAGGAACACAAACATCCTGTCTCCGTCACTTCCCACGCTGTGGAATCAAAACATACACCATCATGGGATAGACAACAATCCCATGACTGCAATCAAGGAGCAGGAATTCTAACAGGTGGAGCACACCTGCTGTTTGTCATCACAGTGTACCCATCCTTGCCGGATTGTATAACCTAAACAAGCTCTAGCTTAGGGCTCCACTCTCTTGGGGCCCAAAGCTAAAATTTAAAGGAAACAAAACTGGATGTACATTTCCAAAATAGAAGATAAAAACAATAAAATAAAACCTACATCCAGCAACAGTGTTTTGTGTTGTGTCAGCTCCTATGGTGTAAGTCATGCGCCTTGTCTGCTAGCCTGCTCCCTAAAATATCACTGGTTTGCTCATTTCTTCATCAATTACTTTGATAAAATACATCATTTGCTATGTGCAAATGGCTTGAGATACCTATGAGGTCCATCAATTACCATATAGCATATATTTAACCGAAGAAACAGCGACAGTTTGTTGTTGACAAAGGACAGCTGGACATATAAAGGGCCCCATTACCTTCAGGAGCTTAGGGCCTCATCAAACCTAAATCCGGCCCTGGTACCCATGCGGGAGTCTGCCGTGCTGCTGGATCTACCTCCAGGTCTTGATGAGAACCAGGAGGCATCTTGGCCCGGGTTCAGGGAATGCGGAGGGGGCAGATGAGGGTGTTTAATCTACAGCATGTCTGTGTAAGCTCCTGCCTTTTATTGCTGTAATGTGCCTTTGGTGGAGATGCCTTTGAAGAAGATGCAAAGCTACAGCTGGTTTGAAGCAAGATGGCTGTCATCCAGGCAGGGGTGGGCGGGTGAGATGATATGCTGGGTCTCTTTGATAGCTTTCCAGGCAAAATTGAAGTTCACAGCGTTTTTCTTTCTCCCCCCCCCCCCCCCACGGTGGCTAAAGGGTGGGTGCATGGGGACAAATCGCCACCTTCATTTCAGCTGGGTTCTACTTTGGCTTAGAACTTTCTCAGCTACCCCCCCCCCGCTAAAAGTTCCACAGTGCAAAAGGATCACTCACCCACCAAACGCATCGCCAGCTCCTCTGCACGATTAAATCCACACAATCTGGTCCAAGCTCCGAGCAGAGAACAGGTGCAGTTAATCACATGGAAATATATTTATATGAATGAAACTGCTTTGTGCAGATCAGCCTCGTTTCTGACAACAAGGCATAGGTAATGTAGGGTTACCAGACGTCCCCGTTTCCCAGGGACAGTCCCTGGATTTGTGAATAAGTCCCCGGACAAATTCCATCCCCGGAATGTCCCCGGATTTCATCTAATGTCCCCGGGAAATGCAGCAGCGGCAGTCTCTCAGCAGCCAGGAGCAGTTGGCTCTGGCTGGCATCAGGAGCTGCTCGGAAGTCGCCATATGATGGTGGAGCAGGGACTCAAAGATGCAGCTTCCAGGCTGCCTCCACCTTCCCTGACCCCAGCAACTAAGCTGTGAAGGGAGGCTTCATGCTGCTTATTGGAGCAGCCTCCCAACTCCTACTTGTGTGCAAGCAGGAGCTGCGTGGAGATCTCTCAGCTGTGAAGGGAGACCACACTGTATCAGAGCTTGCGTGCAAGCAGGAGGGGGCAGGGATCTCTCAGATAGGCAACGGGAAGCCTCCCTTCCCAGCTGAGGGATCCCCGCCCTCTCCTGCTTACACGCAAGTAGGAGTTGGGATGGGGCTGCTCCGAAAGGCAGTGTGAAACCTCTCTTCCCTCTGCCACCGCCATTGCTGCATCATCAACATCTCGAACGTGTAGTATTATGTATGTATGTATGTATGTATGTATGTATTTAAAGTGTCCCCAGATTCATTGAAAAAAATCTGGTAACCTTAAGTTAATGTATAGGATTCACTGCCACAAGACATCGTGGAATCCTATATTTCAGGCCCTCCAAGATGTCCCTGATTTAGAGAAGCCGTCCCAGTTTCTGATTTGATCCTGGAATCTCCCACTTTTCCTTAGGGTGTCCCTATTTTCATTGGGAAAATGTTGGAGGGGATGGAGTTATCCAACCCCCGAGCCATCTGAAGGCAATCCTGTATAGGGATATTTAATGTCTTATTATGTGAGTGCTGCTTTCTCCCGAATGAAGGGTAGAGTGTTTGAGGATGGGGACATTCACAGGGAAACCAAAATACTCATTTACAAAGCTATTGTACTACCAACCTTACTGTATGCTTGTGAAATGTGGATCATTTATAAACGCCATCTCCAACTCCTCGAAAGATTCCATCAACATGATAAATTTTACACATCACTTGGGAAGACAGGTGAACTAATATCAGTGTCCTGGAAGAAGCAAAGATCACCCATGTTGAAGCAATGATTCTTCAACATCAACTTCGTTGGACTGGTCATGTTGTGCAGATGCCTGATTATTGTCTTCCAAAGCAACTACTCTATTCCGAACTTAAAAATGGAAAGCGTAATGCTGGTGGTCAACAAAAGAGGTTTAAAGACTGTCTCAAGGCAAATCTTTAAAAATGTAGTATAAACACCAACAACTGGGAAACACTGGCCTGTGAGCACTCCAGTTGGAGAACAGCCTTTACCAAAGCTGTCATGGGCTTTGAAGACACTTGAACTCAGGACGCAAGGGAGAAACGTGCTAAGAGGAAGGCACACTTGGCAAATCCACACTGTGATCAACTCCCGCCCGAAAACCAATGTCCCCACTGTGGAAGGACGTGTGGATCCAGAATTGGCCTCCACAGTCACTTACAGACTCATTGTTAAGACCGTGTTTATGGAAGACAATCTTACTCAGCTATGAGGGACTGCCAAAGAAGAAGAAGAAGAAGGTTTTTATATCTGTTGGAAGCTGCCCAGTGTGGCTGGGGCAACCTAGTGAGATGTGTGGGGTATAAATAGTAAAATTATCATCATGGAATGGGATGTCCCCATTTTCATCGGAGAAATTGTAGTGTTGGAATGGATACCCAAGGGTCATCTAGTCCAACCCCCTGCAATGCAGGAATCACAGCTCTAAAATCTCTGACAGATAGCCACTCAACCTCTCTTTAAAAATCTCCAAGGAGAGGCCACCACCTTCAGAGGAAGTCCATTCCATGGCAAGCAGAAAGTTTTCCAAAATGTTAAGTCTTTGTGTGCCCCCTCCACAAGAGGTCCGGGGGGGGGGGCAACATGAGAACGGGGCCTTTTCTGCAGTGGCTCCCCGTTTGTGGGGCTCTCTCCCCAGGGAGGCTTGCCTGGCGCAATCATTGTACAGTCATACCTCATGTTAGGTTTGCTTCAGGTTGAGCGTTTTCAGGTTGCATCCAGCGACGACCCAGAAGTACTGGAAGGGTTACTTCCAGATTTCGCTGCTCGCACATGCGCAGATGCTCAAAATGACGTCATGCGCATGTGCAGGAGTGGCAAATCGTGAACTGCGCACGCATAGATGTGCAGACACAGATTGCGTTCTGCTCATGTTGCGAACAGGGCTCCAGAATGGATCCCGTTCGCAACCAGAGGTACCACTGTATATCTTTAGGTGCCTGGCGAATACCTACCTCTGTAACCAGCCCTTTGGCCTTTAACTAACTGTAGCCTTTTAGAAGTGGGTGGAATGTTTTTAATGTATGTTTTTAACCTCTTGGTTTTAAAGCATCTGTGCAGGGTGCATTGTCTGTTTGTTTTATTGTAAGTCACTTTGGGTTGCCCTGGGCAAGGTTTAAAATGAAATGAAATGAAATGAAATAATGAAAGGCAAGGAAAATAAATAATAATAAAATTAAGAATGACTTTCCCAAGTTTGATCACAATCTGGCCTGAGCTTTTGCATCTAGAAACCAGAAGTATTGGTGCCCATGCAAATCACACATGCTTCAGTTTAGCAGGGGACTCTCCCTGTTTGCTTGTTTGTTTTGCCTACTCTCCCTAGTAAATTCCTGTTCCTACTTTTGTCTCTATTTCAGGGGATGCCTTTTTTTTAAAAAAAAAAAAAAGTTGCTGGTTTGCAAATGCACAAACAGATCAGCCCTCACTCCAGACAATGGGAGTCGCTGAATGGGCTTTAGCAGGTGGCATTATGCACAACCAGATGAGAGCCTACGAAGAAGAGTCTGGCCGCTGGATCAGGCCAATGGCCTATCCAGTCCAGCATCCTGTTCTCACAGTGGCCAACCAGATGCTTGACAGGCTCCTCATTGTTGAACTGTTTCTTTAAATGTAAAGGTTCATCATTGTTTCACCCAATGTGTATACCTTTAAGGGGCCAGAGCAAGGGCCAGAGCAAAGAGATCCAGCTTTACAGCTGTGAAACATGGCAGGTGCTGCTGAGTTGCATTGATTAAGCTGTGTTGGGAATTGGCTGCAGTATATAAGGGGCAGCACCTAGCTCTGCCATTTACCCTGGGGGATGGGTTGGTGGTTGGGTCGTGTTTGTTTGTAGATGTATTTGGTGTATAAGGAGTTTTTGTTTTTCTTATTAAAACCTTGTTTAAGTTATTTTTGAGTCCCTTCTTTTTAATGCAAGCTCTCCCCAGCAAGCTCTCTGCGCTACTATACTGCGAAAAGCCAACACTCATCCCCTGAATAGAGACAAAATTGTTGTTGTTGTTTAGTCGTTTAGTCGTGTCCGCCTCTTCGTGACCCCCTGGACCAGAGCATGCCAGGCACTCCTGTCTTCCACTGCCTCCCGCAGTTTGGTCAAACTCATGTTAGCAGCTTTGAGAACACTGTCCCACCATCTCGTCCTCTGTCGTCCCCTTCTCCTTGTGCCCTCCATCTTTCCCAACATCAGGGTCTTTTCCAGGGAGTCTTCTCTTCTCATGAGGTGGCCAAAGTATTGGAGCCTCAGCTTCAGGATCTGTCCTTCCAGTGAGCACTCAGGGCTGATTTCCTTAAGAATGGATGCGTTTGATCTTCTTGCAGTCCATGGGACTCTCAAGAGTCTCCTCCAGCACCATAAAGAGACAAAATAGGAACAGGAATTTGTGAGGCACAGTTAGCAAAACAAATCAATCCACAGGGGCTGTCCCTGCTATATTGAAGCAAGTGTGATTTGCATTGACCCCAATACTTCTGGTTTCTTGACGCAGACCACCAGAGCGCAGGGATCAATGCAGGGGGGTATTTAAAAGTTTGCTTTATGCCACAATTCACTCTCCACATGCTTGTTCTATTGTGCACCCATGACGATTTGTGCTCCCGCTTTCAATGCTTTTTCAGCCTGCAAATTTATTTGGCGTGGCCATGCGCCTTCATTTCCAATCACCGTGCCTATTCTCAAACTTCCTGCTGAAATCCCGTAACTTTCTCTACACCACAAACGTCCCTGTTTGTTTTGGTTCTGCTTTCGTCGTACCACAGCTCCTCTGCAGAGGGATAATGCGGTAACATTGGGGAAGCATTGCAGGGCAATGCAGGGCAATGCTTGAATCTTGGGGAGGCGGTGGTTCGTATGTTCGGGAAATTGGCAAGTTCCCTACTCTGGATGGGGTTGGGCACCCTCTGGGGGAGCAAGTGCATAGCTGGCAGGTGGTCTTAGATACATCTTTGTCACCAGAGGCCCAAAAATGCCTTCTGTGGCTAGGAGGGCCTTTTGTGAGCTCTGTCTGGTTCATCAACTATGCCTGTTCCCAGTTGGAGATCGCCTGACCTCTGCATTCCATGCACCATGCATGTCTTGATTTTTCAGGGATGGTCCCATAATGACAGAAGCCATCTCGGTTTCTGATTGGATCCTGTTGGAATGTCCCTGTTTTTCCTTTTCCCTCCATGTCTCAGAGAACAATTAAAAGTGGTGTGCAAAAATGGAGTCCTGTTTATCCTGAAAATAAAATCCCTGCACTAAACAAAGGAAACAGTGAAGCTGGCCTACGAAGCCCTTCCTATGATGTTGAAGGAAAAGGTCACCAATCCACTTCAAATTCTTTCACCGCAACGCTTCCACAGCCAGCCACTTTTTTAGGAAACCCGAGGAGTGTTGATTCCTTGACTGTAAATGGAGCCAGACACTGTCTACTCAGAAGGAAGTCCCACTGTATTCAATGGAGCTGACTCTAAGGTAACTAGAATCATAGAATCATAGAGTTGGAAGAGACCACAAGGGCCATCGAGTCCAACCCCCTGCCAAGCAGGAAACACCATCAGAGCACTCCTGACATATGGTTGTCAAGCCTCTGCTTAAAGACCTCCAAAGAAGGAGACTCCACCACACTCCTTGGCAGCAAATTCCACTGTCGAACAGCTCTTACTGTCAGGAAGTTCCGACTCTGGCACAACTAGGCACATCCGACTCTGACAAGGAGACATTCAGGTAAAATCTTTGTTTCATCACCCTTCTTCAGGTCAGTCCAAGTACATTGATGAGCAGGCAACTTTGTTGAGCATTCAGTTGCCTCTTCATCAATGTACTTGGACCAACCTGAAGAAGGGTGACGAAGCAGAGATTTTATCTGGATGTTTCCTTGTCAGAGTCCTCCTCGTACACAGTTTCTCAACTACAAGATTGAACATAAAGAATATACACTCTGGTCTTCAGTACAGTATAGCTGAACTCTTGAACCTGGTGACATTGAATAGTAATCTGTAAGATCGTATATATCTCTTCAAGATTGATCTGAGTGTGTGTGGCTAGGGCCATGACACAACCCCAATGGGAACACCAGGGGGAGCTCGAGTTGGTACGCATTGACAGGGCTCCCCCTTCCGGTGGTTAACCCTTACCGGACTTCCTGTGCAACGGGCAGGAGTCAGATATAGTCGGGTCCATTCAATGCCTAAGCCAATACCGCTCACATTCTGTAATTCAATAAAGTTGTGGCCAAAATTGCCCAATAGCATAAACCTAATATCCGTGTAAGGTCCGTATACTTAAAGCTATGGTTTTCCCAGTAGTGATGTATGGAAGTGAGAGCTGGACCATAAAGAAGGCTGATTGCCGAAGAATGGATACTTTTGAAATCTGGTGTTGGAGGAGACTCTTGAGAGTCCCGTGGACTGCAAGAAGATCAAACCGATCCATTCTGAAGGAAATCAGCCCTGAGTGCTCACTGGAAGGACAGATCCTGAAGCTGAGGCTCCAAGACTTTGGCCACCTCATGAGAAGAGAAGACTCCCTGGAAAAGACCCTGATGCTGGGAAAGATGGAGGGCACAAGGAGAAGGGGACGACAGAGGACGAGATGGTTGGACAGTGTTCTCGAAGCTACCAGCATGAGTTTGACCAAACTGCGGGAGGCAGTGGAAGACAGGAGTGCCTGGCGTGCTCTGGTCCAGGGAGTCACGAAGAGGCGGACACGACTAAATGACTAAACAACAACAACAAAATTTCCTTCAGAGACATGTTGGAGGTGGATACATGCATTGGTACCCTCAATACTAGATGACTGTAGTGTGCTGTATGCAGGGTTGCCCTTGGGTTTGGTTTAGAAACTGCAGCTGGCGCAAAATGCTGAGGCCAGACTGCTGACAGGACCTTCTGGTCAAAAACAAGTGGCACCAGATGGAGGCAGCGATGCTTCTGAATACCAGTTGCCAAAGGAAGGAAGAGCTGCTCTTGTGCTTGAATCCTGCTTGTGGCTTCCCTTTGAGGCTGGCCACTGTGAGAACAAGATGCTGGGCTAGATGGGGGCCTCTTGGGCCTGATCCAGCAGGGACTTCTCAATGTTCTTAGGAAACCTTCGAGTCACCGTTGATTTTTCAGCAAGGCACAATTGTTGCACTTGAAATTCATGGAATCATAGAAGAGCAGGAATCACAACTAAAGCATCATCTTACTCTCTCATTTGTTTTGCATCATTTTGCATTTAAAAAAAATATAATAGCCTGCTTGAAATTTAATGGGCACCTTGCAGTGCATTTCTCTCAGTGTACCCATCTTTGTATGAAATGCACACATGTCTTCACGCAACGTTCCCTGACACGATGCATATTTCCATGTTATTCTCACTAATATATCTATTTTTTAAAGTGCACTTTCCCCTAATATATGCATTTTCAAACACACCATTGGGTTGTAGAATTGCACCGCAAAATTCAGAGAAATGTGACTTTTGAAGGGTAGCCTGCCTATGGGTTTGTGGCGTGTAAACTGCTGGACCAAGTCTCTCACCCATATGGTATGCATGGGAGACATCGTTCTGTGCAAATGCAGAGCCCATTTTCATAAATGATGCTTCATTTGCATAGAAATAACTCTTAAGGGGGTACTTCAGTCTTGGTATACAGCTAAAGCATCCGTGACAGATGATCATCCAACTTCTGCGTAAAAATCTCCAAGGAGGGAGAGCCCACCACCTTCCAAAGGAGTCCATCTCACTGCCCAATGGCTCTTACCACCAGAAGGTCCTTCCTAATATTAAATCGGAATCTCATCTCTTGTAGCTTCCAATCCATTTGTTTGAGTCCCCCATCTAGAGCAAGAGAAAACAAGCTTGCCCCATCTTCTGTGTGGCAACCCTTCAGATAATTTTTTTTTTTGAGTCTTTAACTTTTTTTAAAAAAGCAAAGCCATAAGAATACATGGTTTTTAGAGTTTACACACATTTTACATGTTTACATTTACAAATTACGCTTTAATCCATATTGTGACTTTTGAGTTTCCACGTTATTTGATTTTTCCAGACTTCATAGCAGCGGAAATATTCAATACCCCTGTTTCCACAGTAGTCAAAACACCAATTTTTTGAGTAACCCTTGATCTAGTCCATCCAGTCTTTTCCTTTTCAAATCTTGCTCTTTCGAGATGGCTCTCATATCTCCTCTCCTCTGTGGACATATGCTAATCTGCAACCTCTGTAGCCCATGGATTTGAGATCCCCATTTGGTAGCCACTTGCGTCATATGACCCAGGTGGAGTGGGAAGGAGCCCCCACCTGATACCCCCCCTCCCCATGCTGCAAAGCTCATGTTGGGAAGGGTTTTCCCATGCCTCTCGTGACTGTCGCTTCCGAGAGAGGGAAGGCAGTGCCGTGACGGGATGGCCCCGGGCTAATTCCGACCTGATTCGACCCCACCACACGGCAGGAGACGTTCATCTTCCCCGGCAAGCAGAGTGGTGGCAGCAGATGGCTTTTCCTCTTCCCAGATTGCAACAGCCAAAACAAATCTGCATGCCCAGCTGAAGGCAGCGGGGGAAGAGAAGAGAAAAGAGACAGGTTGGGTGACTCAGCACCAGTGACTCAGCTGGGGAGCAGGAAGGGGGGGGCTGGGAGGAGAGCGAGAGCGAGGAATCGGTGGGTTGCTCCTCTTCAATGAAGGCTGCCTTGTGTAGCCATCGCCCACTCACTGTAAGGTCTTGGAGCGAGTCCTTTTGCACAATACTTGGAGGAGCACGTTTACAAGAGATTTAAAAAGCGTGGGTGGACATTTTCCATCTTGCATGCACATATATCTATATATCCATATCTATATCTGTATCAGAAATTTTAATCTCTTGCAGCGAAACCTTTCAGCTTCCTCCTTCGTCAGTTGCTCTGATAAGAAGCAGTTTCGAAGGTGGCTGTTGCAGATCTTTAAGAACATAAGAAGAGGTTCTGGATCAAGCCAATGGCTGATGTATTCCAGCATTATGTTCTCACAAGGGCCAACCAGATGCTTATTATGGGAAAGCAAGAATTGAGCATGAAAGCAACTCCCCCCTCCTTTGGTTTCCAGCACTGTTGCCTCCACTGTGGAGCCAGACCGTAGCCAACATGGATAAAAGCCTTCGATGGCCCACTCCTCCTAGGTTAAGTTGTCTAATACTCTTCCAAAGCCCCCCAAGTTGGCAGTTGTCAATCCCTCCTGCATTTCTCCCTCTCTAATAACACTAGAACTCACTGGAAGATTTGAGACAGGTAAAAGAAAGTGCATAGTTAGACTGCTCGAAGAATTGACGCTTTTGAATTCTGGTGCTGGAGGAGACTCTTGAGAGTCGCAGTCCAATGCCTAGGTATATATGTATTTTGTTTTTCTTGCTTGATCAAAATTATTTATTATTTCATAGCAGGTAGATAGCTAAGTGGACCATAAAGAAGGCTGATCGCCGAAGAACTGACACTTTTGAATTATGGTGCTGGAGGAGACTCTTGAGAGTCCCATGGACTGCAAGAAGATCAAACCTCTCCATTCTTAAGGAAATCAGCCCTGAGTGCTCACTGGAAGGACAGATCCTGAAGCTGAGGCTCCAAGACTTTGGCCACCTCATGAGAAGAGAAGACTCCCTGGAAAAGACCCTGATGTTGGGAAAGATGGAGGGCACAAGGAGAAGGGGACGACAGAGGACGAGATGGTTGGACAGTGGTCTCGAAGCTACCAGCATGAGTTTGACCAAACTGCGGAAGGCAGTGGAAGACAGGGGTGCCTGGCGTGCTCTGGTCCATGGGGTCACGAAGAGTCGGACACGACTGAACGACTAAACAACAACAACAACATAGTTAGACTGCGGAACTCTCTCCCCCAGGACCCAGGGAAGGCCACCCATTTGGATGGCTTTGAAAGAGGATTCGACAAGTTCATGGAGTAATAATATAATAATAATAATAATAATGATTTATTACAGTATTTATACCCTGCCCATCTGGCTGGGTTTCCCCAGCCACTCTGGGCGACTTCCAACAAAATATTAAACTACAATAGTGCGTCAAACATTAAAAGCTTCCCCAAACAGGGCTGCCTTCAGATGTCATCTGGTAGTTGTTTTTCTCTTTGACATGTAGTGATACACCCATTCCACAGGGCAGGGGCCACCACCGAGAAGGCCCTCTGCATGGTTCCCTGTAACCTCACTTCTCGCAGCAAGGGAACCACCAGAAGGCCCTCAGTGCTGGACCTCAGTGTCTGGGCAGAACGATGGGTGTGGAGACGCTCCTTCAGGTATACAGGACCGAGGCAGTTTCAGGCTTTAAAGGTCAGCACCAACACTTTGAATTGTGCTGGGAAATGTACTGGGAGCCAATGTAGGTCTTTCAAGACCGGTGTTATGCGGTCTCGGCAGCCGCTCCCAGTCACCAGTCTAGCTGCCGCATTCTGGATTAGTTGCAGTTTCCAGGTCACCTTCAAAGGTAGCCCCACACAGAGCGCATTGCAGTAGTCCAAGCGAGAGATAACTAGAGCATGCACCAGTCTGGCACTATTTGTCCTTAGCCATGGGCCAGGTCTTCTCCAAGCCCACCCACCCTGCTTTTCTCCCTGCACAGCCTCAGAGGGACAACCCCTGAACCGCAGCATCTTCAGGCTGTTGTGCAAGAGGGGAGCCACCCACGATGTCTCACGCCCTTAGTCACACACCCTTTCTTGCAGGGTAGTCTCTCTCTCCCCCACCCCCAGGCAAATGCTCTGTGGGTCATCACTGACTTGTCTCTGTCGCCAAAGGGAACTTTTGCTCGTCTTGCTCACGTGAGGGTTTTGCAACGCACCCACCCTGCTCTAGGAAAGAAACTGAAATCTGGGTCAACGGGGCCATTTGGCACAGATCCAAGGAGAGTTTAGGAGCAGTTCAGAGGGCGCATCGAGCAAAAGCTCAAGGCAAGCCCAGGCTTCAGGGCTTTCGCTGAGATTCACCTCCATGCTGGTGGGTTGAAGCGGCTGCAGGTGACTCACAAGAGGTTGTAACAGCCAGTTTGCATGAGTGCAGAACGGGGGAACTCCCTGAATATCCCAGATGTTTTGCTCACCCCAAACAGAGATGCCTGCTGGGACAGGAAGAGGGGCGTATCTGTGGAAGGCAGAGACTGAATTCCAGTTTGCTTCATAAGAACATGAATAGGTAAAAAGAATCGGCTGAATCAGGCCAATGGACCGTCTACCTCAGCACCTGTCCTCTCTGTTTGTTTGATTTTTTATTGATACAGCAAGAAAAGAAAAAAGAGAAAACACAAATACCAAATTACAATAACAATAGATACTGAATTTTCTTAACAAACAATAAGACATAAATTGGTCTTAAAACTAAAGACCCAACCTCCCGTCTATTCCATATTTCAATTTTATATAACTTATTGCCAGTACAGTGGTGCCTCGCAAGACGAAATTAATCCGTTCCGCGAGTCTCTTCGTCTAGCGGTTTTTTCGTCTTGCGAAGCAACCCTATTAGCGGATTAGCGCTATTAGCGGTTTAGCGGCTATTAGCGGCTATTAGCGGCTATTAAGGGCTTAAGGGATTAGTGGATTAGCTGCTAAAAGGCTATTAGCAGCTTAGCGCCTTAGAAAAAGGGGGTGGGGAGCGAAAAAAAATCTCAAGAATCGCAAGACATTTTTGTCTTGCGAAGCAAGCCCATAGAGAAATTCGTCCTGCGAAGCGCATTGAAAAACGGAAAACCCTTTCGTCTAGCGGGTTTTCTGTCTTGCGAGGCATTCGTCTTGCGGGGCACCACTGTACACACTTTTATCATTGTTAATCTTTTTCTTAATATATCTTAATTCTTATATCTGCCTTGCAACTATTACTGAACCCCTCTATTGCAAAGTCAGGTTGTATATGCATGCAAATAAACCATATATCATAAAGATGCCACCATCTCCTCTATGCCTCATTCCCAAAGGAAACATGAACCCTGGGACCCCTGGAATCTCGCGCCACTTAGAGATTGGGGTGACATGCACCATGAGTCATGCAAGGCTGTACCAATCCATTTGCATGAGCGCAGAAAGGGGGAAATCCCTGAACATCCCAGATGTTTTGCTCACCCAGAACAGAGGTGCCTGCTGAGACAGGAAGAGGGGCGTGTCAGTGGAAGGCAAAGAGTAGATTCCAGTTTGCTTCATAAGAACAGCAATACATAAAAGGAGCCTGTTGAATCAGGCCACTGGTCCATCTCATCCGGCACCCTCTTCTTGCAGCAGCCCACCAGAAAAAGCCATAACAGGGTAACAGAAAAGCCATAACCAGGGTTCAAGCACAAGAGCAACTCTCTCCCCTCCTGTGCTTTCTAGCAACTGAGATTCAGAAGCATTGCTGCCTCTCTTCTTTTTATTTTATTTAAGCCAAGAGGGAGAGAGTTTGTATTTTATTTTGCTTTTTGGTGCAGGGAAAAAGGAGCTTCCCACTTCCCTGTAGCTCTGCTAGCAAAATCCTAGAAATAGGAGAGACCGGGTTCTGCTCTGCTAAGTGTGTTGACAGAGCAGATGCTCAGAATGCAGGTCAGAAACGAACGAAGGCTGATCCCAGGAGAATTCCTAGTGCTGAGTCTTTGTGGCAAAGGGGTAGGTCCCAATTCCCCATCTTTTCCTTGCCATCAAAGGTCCGTATAGTTAAAGCCATGGTTTTCCCAGTAGTGAGAGCTGGACCATAAAGAAGGCTGATCGCTGAAGAATTGATGCTTTTGAATTCTGGTGTTGGAGGAGACTCTTGAGAGTCCCCTGGACTGCAAGAAGATCAAACCTCTCCATTCTGAAGGCAATCAGCCCTGAGTGCTCACTGGAAGGACAGATCCTGAAGCTGAGGCTCCAAGACTTTAGCCACTTCATGAGAAGAGAAGACTCCCTGGAAAAGACCCTGATGTTGGGAAAGATGGAGGGCGCAAGGAGAAGGGGATGACAGAGGACGAGATGGTGGGACAGTGTTTTCGAAGCTACAAACATTAGTCTGACCAAACTGCAGGAGGCAGTGGAAGACAGGAGTGCCTGGTCTGCTCTGGTCCATGGGGTCATGACTAAACAACAATGGGGACACGAGTAAACAACTAAACAACAACAAAGACACAGACTGGAATTTCAGGCTGGAATGTGTGGCTCTGTGTTGCTGAGATTGGTGTTGCTTATATACCAATTGCTTATACACACCTGCAATTGCTATTTGTTGCACTTCAGCTTTAAAGAGTCGGGATTTTTATTTATTTTTACTATTAAAAATGCGGGTGGCGCTGTGGGTAAAAGCCTCAGCACCTAGGGCTTGCCGATCGAAAGGTCGGCGGTTTGAATCCCCGCGGCGGGGTGCGCTCCCGTTGCTCGGTCCCAGTGCCTGCCAACCTAGCAGTTCGAAAGCACCCCCGGGTGCAAGTAGATAAATAGGGACCGCTTACTAGCGGGAAGGTAAACGGTGTTCTGTGTGCTGCGCTGGCTCACCAGATGCAGCTTGTCACGCTGGCCACGTGACCCGGAAGTGTCTGCGGACAGCGCTGGCTCTCGGCCTATAGAATGAGATGAGCACACAACCCTAGAGTCTGTCAAGACTGGCCTGTACGGGCAGGGGTACCTTTACCTTTACCTTTACTATTATTTTTGGAGAGATCATAGCCAGGTTTCTTGCAACACACAGTTAGGATTGGTGAATGTTACACAACAGCATTGCAATTGTTGGATGTGCAGATTTTTGCCGAGTGATTTTATTCTGCTATAAACCTTTCGGAATTTTGTCTATATGCCAATAAAGGTTTGAGAATGATGGACTGAGTGGGTTTTTGTGGGTGAAGCTATGGGAGGCGGGGGGAGAGAGAGAGAGAGAGCTCTCAGACATGGAGTTTTAAAGCAGAGACCTGGGCCTGGAAAGAGTAGGGCAGAAGTTAAATGCGGAGAAGCCCTGAGAGAAGAGGAGCTTCCTGCTTTGAAAATCGGGCCCTGACTTTCTACCTCTTTCTGCTGCTTCCCATATGCCCAGTGACCTTGCTCATCTGTTTTTGCTGAGAAATTCATCTGTGAGCAGGGGAAAGGAATGCGCTCACACGCACATGCGGCGTTGCAGCTGGGATTCTGGGTTGGCCGAGCACAGCTCAACGCAACACACGCACAAAGAGAGGTTTCTTGGGAGTCCTGGGCGGCACGCTTTGGTCGGAAGAGAATGGAAGTGTGAAAAAGTTCGGAAAAGGCCACCCAAACAATCTAGGGATGCAGCGAAAGGGCGCAGCATTTTGACTTTTTAGTTTAGAGAAAAGGCAAGTAAGAGGCGACATGAGAGAAGTTTATACATTTATGCCTGGCATGCGAAAGTGGATGTAGAAAAGTTTTTTTCTCCTTCTCTCATAACACTGGAACTCATGAACATGCAATGAAGAAGATGGTTGGAAGGTTCAGGACGGATAAGAGGGAGGACTTCTTTACACAGTGCATGATGGTTAAACTGTGGAACTCACTGCCACAGGAGACAGTGATGGCCACTATCTTGACTGGCTTTGAAAGAGGATTAGACAAATTCAGGGAGATGGTGATGGTGATGATGATGATGATGATTGTTAAGTTGTGGGTGGACACAGCGATTCTTCAAACAGCTCTTGTTTATTCACAGGCCCAGAAGAGAACTGGGCTGAAGGGTTCAGCCAACCTGCTTATAGAGAGCTCAACTACAAAGCAACAGTAACAAGTTTCTGTAACTATCCAATCACTGAATGTCACTTTCGATTTCTTATTTGCATATGTGGACCTGAGTGAAAACTATCTACAGTGTTCCCCTGCTGGCCCAGGATGAGAACTTCAGTACATAACAATGATGATGATGATGATGATGATGATGATGATAATTTATTATTTATACCCCACCCATCTGACTGGGTTTCCCCAGCCACTCTGGGTGGCTCACAGCATATATTAGAACATAGTAAAACATCAAACAATAAAAGCTTCACTAAACAGCGCTGCCTTCAGATGTCTTCTAAAAGTCAGATAGTTGTTTTTCTCTTTGACATCTGATGGGAGGACGTTTCGCAGGGCGGGCGCCACTACCGAGAAGGCCCCCTGCCTGGTTCCCTGTAACCTCACTTCTCGCAATGAGGGAACCTTACATTCTTACATTCTATACAGATAGAAGTGGTCTTCCAGAAAATCATAAATGCAGGGAGCAAAAGTGGAAGAATTATGTGCCACCCTGTCCTTGTGGCAGTTCCTGGCTGTTGGTGCTTTTTTGGGGGGTGGTATTCAGTCGATTTGGAGCTCCTGTGCAACAAAGCCACTCCCCCCTTCCATTGGAGTTTTTGCAATAAGGGGAATGATGGTGGATGCACTGGGAAACTTGGGAGAACAACACTTGCTGGACACAACTTTGTCTAAGCTCCCCACCAACAAGCAAGAATGGAATCAATAAATAGGAGACCTGGACATACCCATGGTCTGGTATAACTGTAGGTTTTCAGTCTCTGCTGAACTTCCTACAATCTGTGCTTTATCGAATCCTAGAACTGTAAAGTTGGAAAGTTGGAAGGGAACCCGGGGGTCATCTAGTCCAACCCCCTGCAATGCAGGAATCGCGGCTAAAGCATCCAGGACACATGGTCAAAATCTACAGTTGTTCCGGAAACAGAATGTTTTCTGCCACCTCAGTCAGTAGCAGCAACTCATCTGTCATCATCAGCAAGATCCCCCATCCCACTGTCAAATGCTTCGACATTTGTGTGATCTCACTGTATACAAGTTGTACAAGTGACAATAAATTATTTCAGTTCGAGCTGTTAGCAAGCCGTTGGTTATGTATTCAGTGTTCTGTGTTTGCCTGAGCTTGAGTCTGGACTAAGGAATCTGAGCTCCTGATTCGATACATGATCATAGAATCATAGAATCATAGAGTTGGAAGAGACCACAAGGGCCATCGAGTCCAACCCCCTGCCAAGCAGGAAACACCATCAGAGCCCTCCTGACATATGGTTGTCAAGCCTCTGCTTAAAGACCTCCAAAGAAGGAGACTCCACCACACTCCTTGGCAGCAAATTCCACTGTCGAACAGCTCTGACTGTCAGGAAGTTCTTCCTAATGTTTAGGTGGAATCTTCTTTCTTGTCGTTTGGATCCATTGCTCCGTGTCCGCTTCTCTGGAGCAGCAGAAAACAACCTTTCTCCCTCCTCTATGTGACATCCTTTTATATATTTGAACATGGCTATCATATCCCCCCTTAACCTCCTCTTCTCCAGGCTAAACATGCCCAGCTCCCTTAGCCGTTCCTCATAAGGCATCGTTTCCAGGCCTTTGACCATTTTGGTTGCCCTCCTCTGGAGTTTGTCAGTGTCTTTCTTGAACTGTGGTGCCCAGAACTGGATTGTGATGTCCAATCACAAAACATTTCAGGATTTGGGCCTATGCCATTGGCCCTTGGAGTCTGAGTCGTGATTCGCAGCTTGGAAGTTTAGACAGCCAATCACGTTGGGAGTGGGAGTGGCCCAGGCTTCCAGGAATGTATATAAGCAGTTGCTTTGCCCCTGTTTCCCAGTTTTGTAGTTCAATAAAGGTTCTTGCTATTACCACTGTGTCTTGCCTCATGGAAACCCACCTACACTTCAGCGTTTTTGCTCTCAAGTCTCTTTTCCCACTTCACTTCCTGTCTAAGGACCCATCTGCCCTATATGTTCAAAGCTGTATCATGCCACTTCAAACAGCCAAGGCGCCCCACGAAAGAATCCCAGGAACCACAGCCCATCACAGGTGCCATGATCTTCCAGAAAACCCTCCTATTCTCACAGAGTTACAACCTGTGTTATATTCTTCGTTGCAGAGTGCCTGGCACTCCAACGAAATAATAAACAAACATTAGGCCAACCCATAGCAACCACAACATATGGGATTTTCCAGCCTTTGTTATCCAATGTTCTGTGACCCATCCCATGACTAGAAGAAGCCAAGTCTGTTGTGCAATCAAGGATATTTGATTTATGTCTTTAATTCAGATCATAGGATTGAGCTTTTCTTGGCTCGGAATCTGGGTTCCTTTTGTGCAATTTTCTAGCGATGGCGGAGGTTGTTCGTTTTGTTTTGTAAAAAATCATTGAAAGTGTGCTGCATTTCACAGGTTTTCTTTCAGAAATCTTTGCAACAACTCTCTGAGGAAGACCAGGACGATTATCCTCATGCCCCTGTTTCTTGGAATGTTTCTGCACATCAGAGAGGTTGCGCGGCCCAGCTGAACAATTCTTTTTCCAAGACCACTTTTTTCCAAGCAAAGGACGTTTAAAAAAATATTTCTTTGGCAGTGGTAAGGCTACAAACCACATGATGCATTGTAACAGCAAGAAAAAAAACAGCCTACATGAACATAGGGACACAGGTGGCGCTGTGGGTTAAACCACAGAGCGTAGGACTTGCCGATCAAAAGGTCGGTGGTTTGAATCCCCACTATGGGGTGAGCTCCCGTTGTTCGGTCCCTGCTCCTGCCCACCTAGCAGTTCAAAAGCACGTCAAAGTACAAGTAGATCAATAGGTACCGCTCCGGCGGGAAGCTTAACAGCCTTTCCGTGCGCTGCTCTGGTTCTCCAGAAGCGGCTTAGTCCTGCTGGCCACATGACCCGGAAGCTGTACGCCTTCTCCCTCGGCCAATAAAGCGAGATGAGCGCCGCAACCCCAGAGTCGGTCACGACTGGACCTAATGGTCAGGGGTCCCTTTACCTTTACATGAACATACCTATAGTTAAACTGACAGATGCTGTGCTGGTCCCGGGGGTAAAGTACCTTGGGTGTAGCAAAGTCCACACGAAGAGGGGCAAGGTCCGAGGCAGAGTGCCGGGCGGTGAACAGGAACGCTGGAACAGGAGGCTGTGCAGGGAACAGGTACACCGGATGGTCGGGAACAGGAGGCCGAGCAGGGAACAGGAGTACCGGATAGTCAGGAACAGGAGGCCGAGCAGGGATCAAGAACGCAGGAAGGTCCGAAGCCAACAACGACGTTGCTCCCGCAACCTGGGGCCGGGCTGACTGGGCTTTTATCCTCTTCTAAGGCCAGGGGCGGTCCCGGCCCCCAGGAGCCCCGCCTCCCCTGGCCTTAAGGCGAGCACTCCTCCTGGGGGCAACCAGTTCCCTTCGCCTCTCTGCTCTAAACCTCTGCAGATCAGGAGAGGCCGAAGGGTTACTGGGCCCTGGAGGAGGCTCACCTGTGGCCACTGAGTCGTCAAGCCTCTCTGGGGCCAGAAGGGCTTCACCTGGGGCCAGCTCCTGATGCACTGCCACAGGTGCAGGCTCTTCAGCATCTAGGCCTGGCCCCAGTTCAGCCGGCCCTGGAGGCGGGGACTCCTGTGCAGGCCGGGATTCCTCTGTTTCATCCTCCGAATCGGAATCCCAGGCCATCACACCATCCCCCCTCCCAGGCCCCCCCCTCAACCGAGGGTCCGGACCCGGCTTGCCGGGGTACGTCGCATGGAACTCTCGGAGGCAGGCAGGTGCGTGGACGTTGGCCGCTGGTTCCCAGGAACGGTCCTCCGGTCCGTACCCCTTCCAGTCAATGAGATACTGCAGCTTCCCCCTGCGGTATCGGGAGTCCAGGATGCGTTCCACCTCGTACTCAGGCTCTCCCCGAACCAACACTGGCTGCGGTCGGGGACGGTTCGGGTGGAACTCGTCGGGTGGGGCCACCGGACTCAAAAGGGACCTGTGGAAGACCGGGTGAACCTTCAGGGTTGCGGGTAACCGGAGACGAAATGCCACAGGAGAGACTTGGTCTACGATAGGGAACGGGCCGGTGAAGCGGGCGTCCAACTTCCGCGAAGGTCGAGAGGGGTGGAGGTGGCGAGTGGAGAGCCAAACCAGGTCACCGACGCGAAGTTCCGGCCCCACCTGGCGGTGGCGGTCGGCCTGGGCCTTGTACGCTTCCTTGGCCTGGTGCAGTTGCTCCACCAAAAGCTGTTGCTGGGACTGGAGCTCTTGAAGCCACTCCGTCACCGCCGGGACTGCGGATGTCGGCAGCACCTCTGGAAACAGCCGTGGATGATAACCATAACTGGCCTGGAACGGGGTCTGCTGGGTGGACGCATTCACCGCGTTATTGTAGGCGAACTCCGCCAATGCCAGGTGGTCGACCCAGTCATCCTGCTGGTAGCTGCAGTAACACCGGAGGTACTGCTCCAGCACCGCGTTCGCCCGTTCCGTCTGGCCATCGGTCTGTGGGTGGTAGGCTGACGAGAGGCAGACCTCCGTCCCGAGGGTCCGGTGTAGTGCTTGCCAGAACCGGGATGTGAACTGAACGCCCCGGTCGGACACCACGCGCTCAGGTAGGCCATGCAGGCGGAAGACATGCTGAAGGTACAGCTGAGCAGTTTCCTTGGCTGTGGGTACAGATGGACAGGGAGCGCAGTGCACCATCTTGGTGAAATGGTCGGAGAAAACCAGAAGGCAGGTACAGCCACGAGACGAGGGTAAGTCCACTACAAAGTCCAACGAAACCGTGTGCCAAGGGTGCGGTGGAACTGGCAATGGCTGAAGTAGGCCGGGGGGTCGCCCGGTAGGTCCCTTGGCGCGCCGGCAGACATCACAACCAGCAACGTAGCGAGCCACGTCAGCCTTCAGGCGGGGCCACCAAAACTCTCGACTGACCAGATGGGTGGTCCGATACCGTCCAAAGTGCCCCGCTGCTGGGGCATCATGGGCCATCCGGAGAACCTCCAGCCGTAGTGGCCCTGGCGGGATGTACAAACGACCGTGGTGCAGCAGAAGGCCCTGATGCAGGACCAGCCCCGGATACTGTGGGCTGGACCCTTCAGCCAGCTCCCGGAGTCGTTCCTGGGCCCAAGCGTCGACCCGCTGCTGTTCCCGCACCCGAACCTGCAGTGGCTGCGCCTCCTGGGTGGCCAGGAATGCAGCCGGAGGTAGGATCGTGGTGGGTTCTGCTTGCTGTACCGTGTCTGCGTTGTCGTCAGGTTTCCGGGACAGGGCATCCGCCTTCTGATTCTGAGAGCTAGGGATGTAGCGGATCCGGAACTGGAACCGGGAAAAGAACAACGCCCACCGGATCTGTCTTTGGTTCAGCTTGCGGGTGGTCTGGAGGTACTCCAGGTTCCGGTGGTCGGTTCTCACCTCCACCGGATGTCGTGCCCCCTCAAGATGGTGGCGCCAGACCTCAAAGGCTACCTTGATGGCCAGTAGTTCCCGCTCCCACACAGTATAGTTACGCTCCGCTGGTAGGAGCTGGCGGGAATAGAAGGCACAGGGTAAGAGTGGCGCTTCAGGACCAATCTGTTGAGACAAGACGGCACCGAGAGCCGTACTGGAAGCGTCGGTCTCCACCACAAAGGGTCGAGAGGGGTCAGGATGTTGTAAGATTGGTGCCCTCTGGAAACAGGCCTTCAACCCCTGAAACGCCTCCTCTGCCTCCTTGTCCCAGGAAAACGGCGTCTTTGGGCGCAGTAGCCGGGTCAACGGGGTGGTGCGATGAGCATAATCAGCGATGAAGGTCCGGTAGTAATTGGCGAACCCCAGGAAACGCTGTAGGTCCTTGCGGTTCCGGGGTGCCGCCCATTCTTGAACCGCTGTCACCTTCCCCGGGTCCATTTGCACCCCATCTGGAGAGAGCCGGTGACCAAGGAAGTCCACAGTCCGCTGATGGAACTCGCACTTGCTGAGCTTCGCGTACAAACGGTGCTCACGCAAGCGCTGCAGCACGGTCCGGACATGCCCCTCATGGCGAGCCGGGTCACGGGAGTAAATCAGTATGTCATCCAAATACACCACCACGTACTTGTCTAACAGGTCCTGAAACACGTGGTTGATGTAGCGTTGAAACACAGCAGGCGCGTTGCACAAACCGAAAGGCATAACCAAATATTCGAACTGCCCGTACCGGGTCCCAAACGCTGTCTTCCACTCATCCCCGGCTCGGATCCGAATCAAGTTGTAGGCCCCCCGGAGGTCCAGCTTGGTGAACACCTGTGCCCCTTGCACCCGCTCCAGCAGCTCCGAGATAAGGGGCAAGGGGTACCGGTCTGGGACGGTAATTTTGTTCAGGGCTCGGTAATCATGGCAAGGGCGGAGTTCCCCACATTTCTTCTTAACAAAAAGCACCGGCGCCGCGGTGGGCGAGGTGGAAGGCCTAATGAACCCACGCTCCAGGTTCTTGCGCAAGAAGTCCTGCAAAGCCTCGCGCTCTGGCTCTGTTAGGGAATATAAGCGACTCACTGGTAAAGGCGCTCCGGGTTGGAGGTCTATGCCGCAGTCAAAAGGCCGATGCGGCGGCAGCTGGTCTGCCCCCCGTTCCTCGAACACGTCCTGGTAGTCCTGGTACACGGCTGGGGGCGTGGGTGCTGCCTCCTCTGAGGGCGCGGCCGCCAGCGTTCCGGATTGAGCATGGGAACATGGGTCTGGGAAGTGCACGGTCCGTTTGACCCAGTCAATCTGAACGTTGTGGGCCTCCAGCCAGTCCATCCCGAGCACCAGGGGGAAGCGGGGCATAGAGGCAATGTCCAAAGTTCGCAACTCCCGGTGCTGCTGGAGACACAGGACCAGAGGCTGGGTCTCCTGAGTAACGGCACCTGAACGCAGAAGTCGTCCGTCAATCGCTTCCACCTGGACCGGTACTGGCTTGTTCCGAAGTGGCACCTGATGATGGGCGGCAAAAGCAGCGTCCATATAGGAGCGGGTTGCCCCTGAATCTACCAAAGCATGGGTGAGGATCCAGGGCCCACCTGGAGGGTATAAACGTACCGAAACCATAAGATGTTGCAAGTCCATTGGTGCGGGCCCATTCTGTACGGTTTGGGACCCCCGGTAGCTAGGGCCATCAGCTACTGGGGTTGGCGGTTTCCCTGCGGCTGGCGTTTCTCAGGGCAGGACCGAGCGAAGTGTCCACTTCCGCCACAGTAAAGACAGAGATTTCCATCCCGACGCCGCGCCTTCTCTGCGGGGGAAAGGCGTGGCCGCACTGCCCCGAGCTGCATAGGCTCCTCCGTTAAATCAGTTGTGACCGTGGGGCTGCCGGAAAAAGCTGGTGCCGTGAACTGGAAGTGTCGGCGACCCCGGGCCTGACGACGATCCTCCAACCGGTCGCCTATTTGTAGACTCCGTTGAATGAGAGTGTCCAGCGTGGTGGGGCGTTCCATTGTGGCCAACTGGTCCAGTACCTCGTCCGAAAGCCCTTCGAGATACTGGTCCCGCAGTGCCGAGTCATTCCAGGTCAAGTCCTGTGCCAACAGCCGGAACTCCGTGGTATATGTGGCCACCGTGGACTTGCCCTGTTTCAAATGCCGAATCGCCCGGTTGGCTTGACTCTCTTTCTGGGGGTTGCCGAACGCGGCCTCCAAACGATTGCAAAACCCCGTATAGTCTGCCAGCAAGGGGGAGTCTTGCCTGAGTAGCGGCAACGCCCACTTGGCCGCCTGGTCCTTTAACAAGCTAATCAAAAAGTGCACCTTGGTACGGTCGTCAGGAAAGTTCCGGGCTCGCCCCTGAATATACAGTTTGGCCTGGGCCAGGAACATGGGAAAGCTGGCCGGGGCTCCATCAAATTTCTCAGGCAAAGCCACTGGGTACTTGCCCGGAGCCGGGGCGTCGGCCCCAGAAGCCGGTAGGGCTTCCAAGCGTTGCTGAAGTGCCTCAACCGCGTCACTGAGCTGCTGCACGGTGTGAGACAAGGCCTGGTTCTCCTGGGCCAAAGCCACCAGTGCAGCCGCCTGTTCAGCCATGGCCTCTGGCTCTTCCCGAACGCACCCCGACGAAGGGGGAGTGCGGGAGGTGGCGGGAGCAAACTGTGCTGGTCCCGGGGGTAAAGTACCTTGGGTGTAGCAAAGTCCACACGAAGAGGGGCAAGGTCCGAGGCAGAGTGCCGGGCGGTGAACAGGAACGCTGGAACAGGAGGCTGTGCAGGGAACAGGTACACCGGATGGTCGGGAACAGGAGGCCGAGCAGGGAACAGGAGTACCGGATAGTCAGGAACAGGAGGCCGAGCAGGGATCAAGAACGCAGGAAGGTCCGAAGCCAACAACGACGTTGCTCCCGCAACCTGGGGCCGGGCTGACTGGGCTTTTATCCTCTTCTAAGGCCAGGGGCGGTCCCGGCCCCCAGGAGCCCCGCCTCCCCTGGCCTTAAGGCGAGCACTCCTCCTGGGGGCAACCAGTTCCCTTCGCCTCTCTGCTCTAAACCTCTGCAGATCAGGAGAGGCCGAAGGGTTACTGGGCCCTGGAGGAGGCTCACCTGTGGCCACTGAGTCGTCAAGCCTCTCTGGGGCCAGAAGGGCTTCACCTGGGGCCAGCTCCTGATGCACTGCCACAGGTGCAGGCTCTTCAGCATCTAGGCCTGGCCCCAGTTCAGCCGGCCCTGGAGGCGGGGACTCCTGTGCAGGCCGGGATTCCTCTGTTTCATCCTCCGAATCGGAATCCCAGGCCATCACAGATGCCAAACCCAGGCAACACAAACAGAAGCATTGCTGATTATTGATTTAGATACAAACAATCCAGTTGAATACTGAACTGAATTCAGTCATACTGAAACTGCTCTCTTTTGGGTCATGGCAGTTCTAGTTCGCTCCAGAGTGTCCCTAATTTCCAGGGACAACCCCAGATTTATAGAAGCCACCCCGGTTTCTGATTTGATCCCAGAATGTCCCGTTTTTCATTGGGACGTCCCTAATTTCAGTGCTTTTCTTCTTCTTCAAGGGTACGCAGTACCGGCACACCCCTCTCTTTGATTAAAAAGTATATGACTTACTGTAACACCTTCATGGTGAATTCCGGCACCTATTTTTCTGGGGGGGAAGCACTACTTATTTTCATTAGAGAAAAGTTGGAGGGCATGGAGTTATGCAACTCCCCAAGTCAAGGAGATAAGTAACTCTTCAGCCTTTGGAAGACACCTGAAGGCAGCCCACTATAGAGAAGTTTTTAAATGTTTTATTAAATTTTTACATATGTCAAAAGCCGCCCAGAGTGGCTAGGGCAACTCAGTCAGATGGGATAATAAAGTTGTTTTTATTATGGAATAGGACGTCCCTATTTTCATCAGAGAAACGTTGGAGGGTATGTGAGAGTAGTTCATAGTTGAATGTGCTCTGTAAGAAAGCCAGACAGGCTGTATCCAAAGTGTTGTAATTACGAAGTGCAGCACCATATATGGAGGCTAGGGAGGAGGGGACATTGGCATTCCTCATTGACAGCTCTAGCTTCCAATACAGGGCCTGAAATAAGTGGCTTGAAATGTGGCTAGTAGTGGGGGCGGAAGACCCACAGCCTTCAGGACCTGTTGGGCTGCAATTTGCTAAGGACAATCCCCTTTGGATGGGCTACCACGTCTCTGAGTCTCGTGCACTTATGTGAAAAAACGTTATGAATACAGTGGTGCCCCGCAAGACAAATGCCTCGCAAGACGGAAAACCCGCAAGACGAAAGGGTTTTCCGTCTTCAGAGGCGCTTCGCAAGACGAATTTCCCTATGGGCTTGCTTCGCAAGACGAAAATTGACGAAAAATTTTGAGGTTTTTTTTTCGCTCAAAAACCCCTTTTTCTGAAGCGATAAGCTGCTAAAAGCCTTTTAGCAGCAAAACCGCTAATCCCTTAAGCCTTTAATGGCCGTTAATAGCCCTTAAACTGTCAATAGCGCTAATAGCGCTACTCCGCTAATGGGCTTGCTTCGCAAGACGAAAAAAACGCAAGACGAAAAGACTCGCGGAACGGATTCTTTTCGTCTTGCGAGGCACCACTGTATGTTGGTTTTGCAATGCAAGTTAATGGGAATACTGATGAGCCAGATTTTCTAATTGCAATTCAGATCTGGGGTCTGTACTTGCATCGCAGGGGGCTGGACTAGATGACCCTTGGGGATCCTTTGCAATCCTACAGTTCTATGATTAGCTGCTTTGAGTAGAACTTACTTGGTTGTGATCTAAAGTGGCTTTAAATTTAAAAACAAACAAACAAACAAAAAAGGCAAGAAATTAACTCTGGAAGGATGTGATCTTTCTTACCGGTCAATTTTGCCAAATTCCAAGGTTCAAAAAATCCACTGTGCAGCGGCAGGGACACACACAGAAACACAGAGACACCTGTTGCCGTTTCCTGAACTGTGTTTGTGTTGAAAGACTTTGCACTTTTGTTTCCTCTGTGGCGGGTTTGCCAGCCTTGCACATTTGAAAAGCGTCATCGAACCGTTTCCTCATCAGATAACATCATCACACCTTCATGATTTCGTTCTCCACGAGTCATTGTTGACAGTTTTGTCATCGTAGATTCATACCGAAGCAGAGAGTAAAAGGGGGTATTTTCTTCTTTCTTTCTTTTCCGCAACCTGGAGCTGCCACACAATAATATATGTTGCTTAAAAGTTTTTTTTTTTAAAAAAAAGCAAAGCAAAAATTGGGAGTTCCTGCTCTGTCAAAACATTTGAGGCGTTGGGGAGAGAAGCGAGACAGGTCTGATAAAGGGAGAGAGGAGTTTCAAAGAGTAGTATTCGGGATTCCTTGCAACCTTTCGCCTTCCTTATCTTGAAATGATTAAAGCGAGATGGTAGCGAAGGGAGATGGTTTGAGGGAGGAATAGCAAGAGCAAGATTTATAAATGGCATCTTGAGTAAGATTGAAAATATGAAGAAGCCTCGCTCTGAGTTGAGACCTTTGGTGCTGCTTCTTGGGCTGCAAGCAGCTCGCCATGGCCACAGGGACCTCACCTGACCTCTTTACCTGGAGGTGCCAAAAATTCAACTGGAGACCTTCTATAGGCAGAACACCTGTACGATTTGGACACTGAGCTATGACCCCTTCCAAGACTAGCCCTGCATCTCAGAGACATTTTCGGTAAAGCCAAATTGATGACTTTTCTTTCCAATTTTGGAGATCTTCCTTTTTCTTAGTCCTCCAGCAGAAGAAGCCCACTTTGCAAGATAGTCTCCAAATTTTCTCCACGTTCCCTCCCATGGGGCCTGCCATCTCACACTCCCACAGACAGATAAAAAGAAACACACAGAGAGAGAGAGAGAGAGAGAGAGAGAGAGAGAGAGAGAAGAAACTTTGGTAATGGTGAGACCCAACTTCAAGAGAAACTGTTGGAGAATTTCTGCTCTCCCTCGAGAAATTGAGTACAGTGGTACCTCGGATTACAGACGCTTCAGGTTACAGATTCCGCTAACCCAGAACTAGTACCTCGGGTTAAGAACTTTGCTTCAGGATGAGAACAGAAATCATGCTCTGGCGGTGCAGCGGCAGCAGGAGGCCCCTTAGCTAAAGTGGTGTTTCAGGTTAAGAACAGTTTCAGGTTAAGAACGGACCTCCGGAACGAATTAAGTACTTAACCTGAGCTACCACTGTATGACAAACAGGTATATTGGGCCAAGGCCGTTTAGGGCTTTCAAGGTCAGCATCAACACTTTGAATTGTGATCGAAAACGTCCTGGGAGCCAATGTAGGTCTTTCAGGACTGGTGTTATGTGGTCTTGGCAGCCACTCCCAATCACCAGTCTAGAAGCTGCATTCTGGATTAATTGCAGTTTCCGAGTCACGTTCAAAGGTAGCCCCACGTAGAGCGCATTGACATCTGGTTGGCCTTGGCCACTGTGAGAATAGGATGCCAGCCTAGATGAGCCATTGGCCTGATCCAACAATGTTCTTCTTAGGTTCTTAAATAATAATAAATAGAAGCCAAGGAGCAGCTCATAGAACGGTAGGATAATTTGTGAGAGCCAGTGTGGTGTAGTGGTTAAGAGCGGTAGTCTCGTAATCTGGGGAACCGGGTTCACGTCTCCGCTCCTCCACATGCAGCTGCTGGCTGACCTTGGGCCAGTCACACTTCTTTGAAGTCTCTCAGCCCCACTCACCTCACAGAGTGTTTGTTGTGGGGGAGGAAGGGAAAGGAGAATGTTAGTCGCTTTGAGACTCCTTAAAGGAAGTGAAAGGCGGGATATCAAATCCAAACTCTTCTTCTTCTTCTGTGATGGTCTTTCCAGGAACTGCATCTTCTGAGAAATTCAGGGAACCTAGGGGGACACTTTGCATGGAAGCCCCTTGCGTCACTCCCCGGCCCTCTGTCTTCCAAGGACCCGAGAGCAGATCACGGTCTGCTCCGCCCCTGCAGCCCATCCGCCCCAGAGAGTGATTTTCCAATGTGGTTAATGTGGCAATCATAAATCACAAACGCGAGCGTAGGAAACGCAACTGCGGTTGTCTTAGTCACCCGCAGTTAAGCAAGCGGTGGTCAGTTCCCAAGCGCCACCAAACGGAATGTGCCCAGCGAGGCCCGGAAAGTCACAAGACAGGAGTCGGCACCGTCAGGGCTGTGGCTTGGTGGCGCAACAGGGCTTCTCGTCGCCTCTTCCCCACAGACTGCTGCTTCTGTCATCCCACAGCCCTGTACAAGATTTGCAGTATTATATAACAGCTGGCTTGTTGTCTTTGTCCATGGAGTTTTCTTGGGAGGGATACCGGAGTGGCTTGCCGGTTCCTGCTCCAGGTGGATCACTTTTTTTGTGTGGGAGAAAAGCAATGACAAACCTAGACAGCATCTTGAAAAGCAGAGACATCACCTTGCCAACAAAGGTCCATATAGTTAAAGCTATGGTTTTCCCAGTAGTGAGGTATGGAAGTGAGAGCTGGACCATAAAGAAGGCTGATTGCCGAAGAATGGATGCTTTTGAATTCTGGTGTTGGAGGAGACTCTTGAGAGTCCCATGGACTGCAAGAAGATCAAACCTCTCCATTCTGAAGGAAATCAGCCCTGAGTGCTCAGCGGAAGGACAGATCCTGAAGCTGAGGCTCCAAGACTTTGGCCACCTCATGAGAAGAGAAGACTCCCTGGAAAAGACCCTGATGCTGGGAAAGATGGAGGGCACAAGGAGAAGGGGATGACAGAGGATCAGATGGTTAGACAGTGTTCTCGAAGCTACCAGCATGAGTTTGACCAAACTGCGGGAGGCAGTGGAAGACAGGAGGGCCTGGTTTGCTCTGGTCCAGGAGGTCATGAAGAGTCAGACATGACTAAACAACTAAACAACAACAATAACAGTTGGCTTCTCCAGCCAGACCCATTCCCCGCCAAGCATGGAGGGGATCTGACAGCCGGTGGATGTTCAGGGAAGCTTGCACCCACAAAATTCCCCATGAAGGGCCCAGGCACCCACAAATTTCTATGCCAGGGCCATGCACGCTGCATGGCACCCACGGCCCTGGGCACCCACAGTCGCAGGACCAAGTTGGCATGCCTGTCACAAAATATACTGTTGTGGGTTTGGGGGAGTCAGTCTGGATGATGCCCACTCAATTCTAGGGATCCCGTGTCTATGAGGATAGAGCAAGCATGCCAAACCAGTCCCTTTGTCTCTAGGCAGCGGTTTGGAGTGATTAGTTAAGCACCAGGACTGGCTTACCCAAATAAGTTGCTCTTTGCCATAGAACAACTCCCCCACCCGCCCTCAACTAGCTGCAAGGTAGGGGAATGATAGCCAAAGTTGTTCCCCTCCCCCCCCCATCACCTGCCACCCACCCAATTTTTATATGCACGGAGCATGGACTGCAATACCTCAAGGACAGCCTCTTCCCATATGAACCTCCCCAGACCCTGAGATCATCTTCTAAGGCCCTCCTTCATGTGCTTCCTCCTTGAGAGGTCCAGAGGGTGGCAACACGAGAACGGGGCCTTCTCTGCAGTGGCTCCCCATCTGTGGAATGCTCTCCCCAGGGAAGTTCACCTGGTGCCTTCATTATATACTTTTAGGCGTCAGGCAAAAACGTTCCTCTTTAACCAGGCCTTTGGTTGATCTGTTTGACATCCTATACCCTTTTAAAATGTGGCTCTTTTCGGGGGGGGGGGGTGTTATTGGGTTCAGGGCCAGATTTAGGTTTGTTGAGGCCCTCAGCTACTGAAGGTAATGGGGCCCTTTATATGTCCAGCTGTCCTTTGTCAACCACAAACTGTCACTGGTTTTTTGTGTGTTGAATATATGCTGTATGGTAATTTATGGATCTCATAGGTATCTAAAGCCATTTGCACATAACAAAATATGTATTTTATCAAAGTAATTGTTGAACTGAAATACAATTAAGAAGAAGTATATTAATAGTGATTGGGGGGGGCAAGAGGGGGGGGGCCTCAAGCTATAGCTTGTTTAGCTTACACATCATTCCAGCACTGATTGGGTTGTTGTTTTATTTGGATTATATGTTGTGATCTTTTCTGCTTTGAGACCTCTGGGTATAGAGTGCTATATAAACTCAATAAACAACAACAACAACTATACGCTCAGGTTGCAAATGTGATCCGTGTGGGATGCACGTTCCCAACCCACAGCATTCGCAACCCGCAACTGCACATCTGCACACACGTGGGTTGCGATTTGGCACTTCTGCGCATGCGCAAAGCACAATTTAGCGCTTCTGCGCATGTGCGACTGCAGAAACCCGGAAGTAACCCGTTCCAGTACTTCCAGGTTTCAGCGGTCCGTAACCCGAGAAAACAGAACCTGAAGCGTCTGTAACCTGAGGTATGACTGTATTGATGGCAGATGCAATAAGCAACTGAAAGGTCAGCTGCCCTGACTTGAGGAGAAAGGTCCTAATTCTGCCCTCTACTGGAAGTCATTAGAAGTCCACTGCAATGTGTCAGGCCTAAGAGGCAGTAGCCTCTGGCTACGAGTCACGTTTCCCCAGCTCTGTATGCTGCGGCCCCTAAAGACACTGGTGGAGAGGAACCACAGAGAAGAACCCCTTGCCTTCCCTTGCCAGGTACACACATAGAACTGTAGAGGTGGAAGGGACCCCAAGGGACATCTAGACCAGCCCCTGCAATGCTGGAATCACAGCTAAACAATCCATGACAGATGGTCTTCCAATCTCTTTTAAAACAAAACAAAAAACTCAAATGAAGGAGAGTCCACCACCTTCCAAGGGAGCTCATTCCGCTGTTGAACAGCTCCGAGTGCCAGAAGGTTCTTCCTAATGTTGGGTTGGAATCACCTTTGTTGTCATTTGAATCCGTTGGTTTGGGATCTGCTCTCTGGAGCATGAGAAAACAACCTTGCTCCACCTTCCATGTGACAAATCAGATCTTTGAAAAATGGCTGTCCTATTACCTCTCAGTCTCCTCTTCTCCAGGGTAAGCATGCCTAAAACCCTCAGCTGGTCCCTCATAAGGTTATCATCCTGGTCAACCTCTTCTGCACATGTCCCAGTTTTTTCAATATCCTTCCTAAACAGGGGTGCCCAGAACTGGACACAAGACTCAAACTGGGGCCTGACCAAACCAGGATAGAGCGGGACTATTCCTTCCCTTGAACGCTCAGATAATACTCTATATCTTTCTAGTCGCCTTACCTCTCAAAAGGTGTCATGGAGTTGGAAAAGCTTGGAGAAGGACCACCAAAATGATCAAGGGGGTGAATTTGCTCCCCTAGTAGGAAAGGTTGCAGCATTTGGGACTTCTTAGTCAGACAATATAGAAGGGAAAGAAATGGAGGCAGTGAGAGATTTTACTTTCTTGGGCTCCATGATCACTGCAGATGGTGACAGCAGTCTTCTTGGGAGAAAAGCAATAACAAACATAGACACATCTTAAAAAGCAGAGACATCACCTTGCCAACAAAGGTCCATATAGTTAAAGCTATGGTTTTCCCAGTAGTGATGTATGAGTGATGTATGATGTAGTGAGAGCTGGACCATAAAGAAGGCTGATCACAGAAGAATGGATGCTTTTGAATTATGGTGCTGGAGGAGACTCTGGAGAGTCGAATGGACTGCAAGAAGATCAAACCTACCCATTCTGAAGGAAATCAGTCCTGAGTGCTCACTGGAAGGACAGATCCTAAAGCTGAGACTCCAAGACTTTGGCCACCTCATGAGAAGAGAAGACTCCCTGGAAAAGACCCTGATGTTGGGAAAGATGGAGGGCACAAGGAGAAGGGGATGACAGAGGACGAGATGGTGGGACAGTGTTCTCGAAGCTACCAGCATGAGTTTGACCAAACTACGGGAGGCAGTAGAAGGCAGGAGTGCCTGGCGTGCTCTGGTCCAGGGGGTCACCAAGAGGCGGACACGACTAAATGACTAAACAACAACAAGTCAGACAATATGATGGAAGTTTATAAAATGATGCGTGGCCTAGAGAAAGAGGCTAGGGGAAAGCTTTTCTCCCACCAGAACCTGTTGACACCGCTAAGCTGAATGTTGGAAGATTCAGGACAGATAACCTCTTCACGCAGTTGAACTATGGAACTCCCTGGAATGATAGAATTCAGTATTGTGGACGAGTCTGGGGTTGCGGCTCTCATCTCACTTTATTGGCCGAGGGAGCCGGCGGACAGCTTCCGGGTCATGTGGCCAGCATGACTAAGCAGCTTATGGCGAACTAGAGACAGAAACACAGTTTACCTTCCCGCCGGAGCGGTACCTATTTATCTACTTGCACTTTGATGTGCTTTAGGTTGACAGGAGCAGGGACCGAGCAACAGGAGCTCACCCCGTCGCAGGGATTCGAACTGCTCACCTTCTGATCGGCAAGCCCTAGGCTCTGTGGTTTAACCCACAGCGCCACCCGCATCCCCTTTTCCTTAGGACGTTCCTATTTCCATCAGAGAAATGCTGGAGGATATGAGACCTCAGTTTGCAAACCCCAGATCCCGTTCACCTGGATGAAGCTTGCAACGACACCAGATCTAAGCTGCTTTCCTTCGCGAAGGGAATATGGGCGGAGAACAACATGCCGAAATGTCTGAGAGAGGTTGTGAACGTGAGCACCTTACAATGTCTGCAGCAGCAGGCCCAAGTCCAGCCCAATTTCCATCTTGAAAAGTCACTGGCTCAGTGTTCTGTAGGCGTCCCAACACCTCCCTTCCCTTCATCTATGACTTCCTGGCTGTTTCTGGATCACCAATTCAAGACTCGCAGTGGAAAAATACCTGGTTCGAGTTTACTGCTGGGAGCAAAGGGTGTGTGTGGCTGGGCAGGGGCAAGGGTGGGAGTGGCACGGCCGGCATTCCTCGGCCATTGGCTTCCGCCTTTGCACGGAGTCTTGCCTCGGTGTTTTCGAGCCACTAAGGTCATTCCTAGTTAATCGTTGGCTAGGAATCAATAGTCGTGGAGCGATGGCTGGGAACGATAAAATACATTTTGCACAATCAGATCTCTGCGCAGTTTATCTCCCGGGCTTCCAAGTCAGCGCAGCCGTGCGTTGTTTGGGCTGCAGCTGTGCAAATTCCCTTTTCGGAAAACCTTCTCTGCCGAGGCGAGAAAGGCTGGCTCAAAGGGGATCGAGGTACCCCAAGCCTCCTTGACTTGGTGCCAAAATAAACCCAGCAAAGGCAGCTTACAGAAGAAGAACAGGGCTGCTGGTCAGATCAAAGGGGACTCGCCCAGGCCAAGATGCTGTTGTCACAAATGGGAAACCTGAATCGAGGACCTGAGTGCAGAGGCAACGCTCCCCAGTGCTCTCACTGGGTAATAATAATAATACAGTGGTACCTCAGCTTACATACGCTTCAGGTTACAGACATCACTAACCCAGAAATAGTGCTTCAGGTTAAGAACTTTGCTTCAGGATGAGAACAGAAATTGTGCTCCGGTGGCACAGCGGTAGCAGGAGGCCCCATTAGCTAAAGTGGTGCTTCAGGTTAAGAACAGTTTCAGGTTAAGTGCGGACCTCCGGAACGAATTAAGTACTTAACCTGAGGTACCACTGTAATAATAATAAATTTTATTTATACGCTGTCCTCCCCGGCCAGAGCCGGGCCCAGGGCAGCTAACAACAATAAAAATTACAGTAAAAACATAATAGGGGGTAGGAAACAATTTAAAATACAGGTTAAAATGCAATTTAAAATGCAGCCTCATTTTAATAGTAGCTAGCCCATAGTTCAAAACCATAAGGGGAGGGAAACATAAGGGTCAGACCGAGTCCAAACCAAAGGCCAGGCAGAACAGCTGTGTCTTGCAGGCCCTGCGGAAAGATGTCAAGTCCCGCTCTTGGGACAGAGCATTCCACCAAGTCGGGGCCAGTACTGAAAAGGCCCTGACCCTAGTTGCGACCAATCTAACCACCTCGCAACCTGGGACCTCCAAAATGTTGTCATTTGTGGACCTTAATGTCCTCCTTGGGGCATACCAGGAAAGGCAGTCCCGTAGGTAAGTGGGACCTAGGCCACATAGGGCTATGATGACGCCTCTTCCTTTTCTGGATGGAGACTAGAAAGGACCCCGACTCAACTGCCACAGTTAACATGTGCCATGTGATACCTGTTCCACATCCAGAAGAAATCAACCGTAGTGACTTAAGAACACTAGGAACTCCCTGCCTAGTGACAACAGGCAGGTTCCTCCCCTTTACGCTTTTCAGCACCTGCTAAAAACTATTTTCCCCCCCAGCAAGCCTACCTAGACACCTGGAACATTGATGCATGCCTTAGTTCTGTTTTTAATTTATTGCCAGTTTTGGTTTTTGAATGTTTCAAGGAGTTGTCTTTACTGGTAATTTTCTTGTTTGGTTCTCATTGCAAACCTTTTTGAGGTTTGTTTGTTTACAATCAAGCAGTGAATAGATTTCATGAAAAGAATGAATAAATTGTCTGCTCCATTTCCACCCCGGACATCTCGGAAGGAGAGCCAGTGTGGTGTTGTGGTTAAGAGCGGTAGTCTCGTAATCTGGGGAACCGGGTTCGCGTCTCCGCTCCTCCACAGGCAGCTGCTGGGTGACCTTGGGCCAGTCACACTTCTCTGAAGTCTCTCAGCCCCACTCACCCCACAGAGTATTTTTTGTGGGGGAGGAAGGGAAAGGAGAATGTGAGCCGCTTTGAGACTCCTTAAAGGGAGTGAAAGGTGGGATATCATATCCAAACTCTTCTTCTTCTTATAAATGAAATTGTTAAACTACGGAACTCCCTCCCACAGGAGACAATGCTGGCCCTCAACTTGGATGGCTTTAAAAGAGGATTGGACGAATCCATGGAGATGAGGGCTGTCCAGGGACGGAGCTAGCCATCCACTGCCCGCATGCAAACTTGGGGGGGGGCGCACTGCTAGCCACCCATGTGGGGAGCATCCCTAGCCGCCTGACACCCACACGGCAAGTGTCATGGGGGCCACTGCTAGCTGCCTGTGGCAGCATTGTCCCTAGCGGCCCACCGCCCGCTCAGCAAGCAGGGTGTGTGTGTGGCGTGGTGATGTCACCCACCCACACGGCTGGTACCCAGTGATACCCAGTACCCTCCGCCGGTGGGGCTGTCAATGACTACTAGCCAAGATGGTTCTGCTCTGCCTCCACAAGAGGCAGCAATGGTAATCTTGCCCAGAATGGAATGCCCTAAAAGGTCCTCCACCTCCCTGATCTAGTATATTTGGAAATAAATCAATCACAAAAAGAAAAGCTAAGTTTCCAGAGGTCTCTTCTCCAAAGGCAGTCAAAAGCTGGCAAGCTTTCTCCCTACAATACTTCACTCCTCATGGAAGTGGGGAACATGCAAAGATATATGTTGTTGTTTAGTCGTTTAGTCGTGTCCGACTCTTCGTGACCCCCTGGACCAGAGCACGCCAGGCACTCCTGTCTTCCACTTCCTCCCGCAGTTTGGTCAAACTCATGTTCGTAGCTTCGAGAACACTATCCAGCTATCTCGTCCTCTGTCGTCCCCTTCTCCTTGTGCCCTCCATCTTTCCCAACATCAGGGTCTTTTCCAGGGAGTCTTCTCTTCTCATGAGGTGGCCAAAGTCTTGGAGCCTCGATTTCAGGATCTGTCCTTCCAGTGAGCACTCAGGGCTGATTTCCTTCAGAATGGAGAGGTTTGATCTTCTTGCAGCCCATGGGACTCTCAAGAGTCTCCTCCAGCACCATAATTCAAAAGCATCCATTCTTCGGCGATCAGCCTTCTTTAGGGTCCAGCTCTCACTTCCATACAGTACTACTGGGAAAAACCATAGCTTTAACGCAAAGATATATCCATAGGAGCAAATCATGCAAGACAGGGATAACCAGGTGCACAACTATAAGGTGGGGACACCTGACGTAAGGCAGTACACGTAAAAAGGATCTAGAATCATAGAATCATAGAATCATAGAGTTGGAAGAGACCACAAGGGCCATCGAGTCCAACCCCCTGCCAAGCAGGAAACACCATCAGAGCAGTCCTGACATATGGTTGTCAAGCCTCTGCTTAAAGACCTCAAAGAAGGAGACTCCACCACACTCCCTGGCAGCAAATTCCACTGTCGAACAGCTCTTACTGTCAGGAAGTTCTTCCTAATGTTGAGGTGGAATCTTCTTTCTTGTAGTTTGGATCCATTGCTCCGTGTCCGCTTCTCTGGAGCAGCAGAAAACAACCTTTCTCCCTCCTCTATGTGACATCCTTTTATATATTTGAACATGGCTATCATATCACCCCTTAACCTCCTCTTCTCCAGGCTAAACATGCCCAGCTCCCTTAGCCGTTCCTCATAAGGCATCGTTTCCAGGCCTTTGACCATTTTGGTTGCCCTCCTCTGGACACGTTCCAGTTTGTCAGTGTCCTTCTTGAACTGTGGTGCCCAGAACTGGACACAGTACTCCAGGTGAGGTCTGACCAGAGCAGAATACAGTGGCACTATTACTTCCCTTGATCTAGATGCTATACTCCTATTGATGCAGCCCAGAATTGCATTGGCTTTTTTAGCTGCCGCGTCACACTGTTGGCTCATGTCAAGTTTGTGGTCAACCAAGACTCCTAGATCCTTTTCACATGTACTGCTCTCAAGGGGTGCCAGTGGACTGCAAACTGAACATGAGCCAAAAGAGAGCAGTAATAATAATAATAATAATAATAATAATAAACAACCCTTGGGTTCACTTCCAACCCTACTTTGCCAATTCCGTGCAGAATCACAAAATCCTGGCTTTAAAATGCAGCATCGTAGTCATATTGTAATGGGACGCGGGTGGCGCAGTGGGTAAAACCTCAGCGCCTAGGACCTGCCGATCGCATGGTTGGCGGTTCGATTCCCCGTGGCGGGGTGAGCTCCCGTCTTTCGGTCCCAGCTCCTGCCCACCTAGCAGGTTGAAAGCACCCTTAAGTGCAAGTAGATAAATAGGTACTGCTTTATAGAGGGAAGGTAAACGGCGTTTCCGTGTGCTGCGCTGGTGCCGGCTCGCCAGAGCAGCTTCGTCACGCTGGCCACGTGACCCGGAAGTGTCTCCGGACAGCGCTGGCTCCCGGCCTCTAGAGTGAGATGAGCGCACAACCCTAGAGTCTGTCAAGACTGGTCCGTACGGGCAGGGGTACCTTTACCTTTTAGTCACATTGATGCTGCGGTCAAAGGCAGGAAAAGGTGAGAAGGTTATTTTCCAGTCTTTGCTTGCAAGTGGGAGAGCTGCATTCTCATGTTAGCAGCCCAGCATTTGATGGTATTTGGATTTTCCCCTCCATTGCTTTGGCACGTGCATGTGGGGGTTGTGTGTGTGTGTGTGTGTGTGAGACATGCGTTTGCATTCTGGCGTTGAGCCTGGCCGGAAACCAAAGGCCTTTCTGGGTTGATAATGCAATTCATGTAATGAGGCGAGGGACACTGAGCGATCGTTGCCCCTCCGGGCATCGAGGGCAACAGGAGGCGATGCCAGCTGGTTCACAAGTGGAGAGGGTTCATTTGGGAGATAAACAACTGCACAGGAGTCAGACAGCTCCTTGCATGAAGACGACGCACCTTCAATTCTCCATGGGCGTACAAACTTAATAATAGCAAACTTAATAATATTAATTATTTCATTACAGTGGTACCTTGGTTCTCAAACTTAATCCGTTCCGGAAGTCCGTTCCAAAACCAAAGCGTTCCAAAACCAAGGCGCGCTTTCCCATAGAAAGCAATGCAAAACAGATCAATCCGTTCCTGACTTTTAAAAACAACCCCTGAAACAAGTGAACATGAATTTTGCTATCTAACAAGACCATTGATCCATAAAATGAAAGCAATGAACAATGTACTGCAGTCACTCAATCAATCAATCAGTAGCTGAACCGGGTTCCACACATTCACAAAAAAGAGCCGTTTAAAAAAAAAGCAGAATAAATAGGCACTCAAAATGGGTGTGGCACTCAAAATGGAAGCATAACACTCAAAACGGAGCACGTTCGGATTCCGAAATAAGTCCGCAAACCGGAACACTTATTTCCGGGTTTGCAGTGCTTGGGTTCCAAGTTGTTTGAGTACCAAGGTGTTTGAGAACCAAGGTACCTCTGTATTTATACCCCACCCACCAGGCCGGGTTGCCCCAGCCACCTGGGCAGCTAAAACCCCTTTAATTGCTATTCCTGCTTCTCTGGGAGCCCTCGGGACTGCAGTTGCGTCTGTGAAGGAGGAGAGGGACCCCTCATTGAATTCTCAACCTGATGGCCCCGATTCCTTGTGGGAGGCTGTGATTCAACATCAGGGCCTTTTCCAGGGAGTCTTCTCTTCTCTTGAGGTGGCCAAAGTCTTGGAGCCTCAGCTCCAGGATCTGTCCTTCCAGTGAGCACTCAAGGTTGATTTCTTTCACCTTTGGGTGGCATACATGGCCCCCACCCCTCCTCATTTAGTCCCAACAACAAGCCTGCCAGGTAGGCTAGACTGAGAAGCAGGCAGTAACTGGCGCCCAAGGTGACCCAGTGAGCTTCATGGCTAAGTGGGGATTCAAACCCTGGGCTCCCTGGTCCTAGGTTGACACTCTAACCACTACAGCACACTGTCTCATGGAATGAGGCAATGGAATCCTGGGCTGGACTCCTTGAAGATGCTGGTGAAGATGGGTGGGATCGTTGTTTTGAATGCCCCACCCTCATTATAGTAGTTCCCTGAATGTAATAAACTAGCAGGTCAGCATTTCCCATTGACATGAAATAGGAGGAGGAAACAGTTGGCAAAAATGAGATTTCAGGAGCACAGCTCTTAAGCTAAGGATACCAGACTTTTTGCAAAGAATCCGGGGACCCCCCTTTTTTTAAAGGGGGGGGAGTTATTTTTTAAAATACTTAAAAAAGAAGAAGTAATATCTTCTCTTCTGTGGTCTCCTCTGTCGTGTGGCCTTCCTCTTAGCCCCAGCCTGCTCTCTTGGAGCGTTAGCCCCTGAGGAGTGAGCTCGGGTCGGGCCTGGGCTCGGCCACGTTTCCTTGCCCTCCTGGTGCTCTCCTGGTGCAAGGTCGGGGCTCCCCTCTTTTTTCTCCTTCCTCTTTCTCTCTCTTCCTTCTCCTTCTCCTCTCCTCCTTCTCCCTGCATTGGCTCCAGGGTTTTTACTGGCACCAGAGCGATGCTGGGCAGTCGGCTGGGCGCTCTCGATCCCGGCTCGATTTGATTCACGGGGCGTGTGTGTCAGCGGTTCCCCCAGTTGACGCGCCGGGCATCCCCAGTTCCCCCTTGGCAGCAGCAGGGGCAGTGCCAGTCTCAGCAACCCAGAGCCAGCCTGGTAGCGCAGTTGGCTCTGACTGGCTTCAGGAGCTGCTTGCTGCCATGGCATCCGCCATTTTGCCTCGCCAGAAGTCCCCATATGATGTGTCTTGTGTCATTGAACCAATCACGCAACATTCATTCCCTGCTAATAAATCTACAACACTTAAGATATAAATCCGGGGACATTAAATGAGATCCGGGGACATTCCGGGGATGGATTTTGTCCGGGGACGGATTTGTAAATCTGTCCCCAGGAAATGGGGACGTCTGGTAACCATATCTGAAGCACGATGGTGGATGGAGAGACAGGCATGGAGCAAAAAAGGCAGGAAGCGTCTGAGAGGGCAGGAATGGAAGAATATGAATATAAGAAGCCGCAGAAGGAAGTTGGCCTTCACTGCCTTCTATGGGAATGGGTTCCACAGTTTAAAGGACTTTCCTTTATTGGGGACCTGAATCTTCCAGCCTTCACCTTCACGGGATGCCTCCAAGTTCCATTGCACCCAGCCTCCCTTGCCCTTTCTCATTGCACTCTTGGCTCGAGGTTTAAAACGCAATAACCCTGGTTTGGCCGCTGTAGCTCTCAGCGAGGAACCAGGAGGAACAGAATTAAGGTCTCGGTTCATTAAGTGAACATGGAACACAAAGCAGCAGTTTAACTGGAGGCAGTAATCAACTATTGTCATTAGCTGGCTAAGCAGAAAGAGGAAGGGCAATGGGAGGCACAGAGCAGAACTTCGCTGCAGCCTCACGGACTAGAGAGACTAGAGGAGCTCAGAAGGGACCCTGAGGGTCATCTAGCCCAACCCCCGGCAATGCAGCTGTCCCATATGGGGCTCAAACCTCCTGTGTAGGGCAGAATTCAGCATACAGTCATACCTTCGTTGCAAGTCGAGGTCCCCCAAGCCACCCCTAAATAATTCACAATTCACACATAATTTTTGGCCACAACTTTATTAAAATGCATAAATGTGAGTGTTTTTTTAGGCATTGGTTCAGACTATCTGCCCCCTACCCTGGGACAGAACTGACTTCTGGATTCCAGCGAAAGCCAGTAAGGGAAAACAATATTGAGGAGAGCATGGAGCTAGGCACGAGACACACCCCCCCATGCTCCCGGGGGCTTGCGCAGCCCTAAGCTCCATTCAGGGGTACGAACAAAAGAATGGCAAGCCCCTGGATTCTTTTAACGGAATCCCTTTCTGCAGCAGCATTGGAGGGGCAGGCACTGCCAATCCTTACCCCTCCACCAACCAATTTTTAAACCAATGCCTAACCGCAACCTTACAAGTTGTGGCGATTTGCTACGCAGGAGGCAAAAACCAAATGGCTCCAGCCAATCAGCCAATTGGACAAAATTCCTACCAGGCCCCTGCCCCAAAAGCAGACGACCCCATGGCAGGCATAGCAAGGTCAACGCAATAGCCCTGGATCAGTGAGGGTGTGCGGGTGATCTGAAGCACGCAGCAAAAGAGCCCAGTCAGTGTTGCGTGACTTGATTCTGGGCTGCATCAATAGGAGTATAGCATCTAGATCAAGGGAAGTAATAGTGCCACTGTATTCTGCTCTGGTCAGACCTCACCTGGAGTACTCTGTCCAGTTCTGGGCACCACAGTTCAAGAAGGACACTGACAAACTGGAACGTGTCCAGAGGAGGGCAACTAAAATGGTCAAAGGCCTGGAAACAATGCCTTATGAGGAACGGCTAAGGGAGCTGGGCATGTTTAGCCTGGAGAAAAGGAGGTTAAGGGGTGATATGATAGCCATGTTCAAATATATAAAAGGATGTCACATAGAGGAGGGAGAAAGGTTGTTTTCTGCTGCTCCAGAGAAGCGGACACAGAGCAATGGATCCAAACTACAAGAAAGAAGATTCCACCTAAACATTAGGAAGAACTTCCTGACAGTAAGAGCTGTTCGAGAGTGGAATTTGCTGCCAAGGAGTGTGGTGGAGTCTCCTTCTTTGGAGGTCTTTAAGCAGAGGCTTGAAGACAGGAGTGCCTGGCGTGCTCTGGTCCATGGGGTCACGAAGAGTCGGACACGACTGAACGACTAAACAACAACAACAACAACAAAGCAGAGGCTTGACAACCATATGTCAGGAGTGCTCTGATGGCGTTTCCTGCTTGGCAGGGGGTTGGACTCGATGGCCCTTGTGGTCTCTTCCAACTCTATGATTCTATGATTCTATGATTTTATAACCTTTGGTCCAACCCCCTAAATGGCAACAGCAAAATTTTCCCAGTAACCCAATCACTGTGGATGGTCATCCAAGCTAACCCGCCCAGGAACAGAGGGGTGGCCTGCCAGACCCCACAGCAACACGTGCTCTCTATGAAGGAGAACACGCTTTGTCAAACGCTTTGGAATTCGGACGTTTTGGCTCCCGAATGTCTCAAACCCGGAAGTGACCGGAGGTTTTGTAAGTTCCTTTTAGATCAGCGGTGGGGACCTTGATGCAGCACTTCAGATTTTCCTGGTACTCCAGTTTATACTACATTTCCTGCTAAACAGGATGAGGATCCGCCTAACTAAAACAGTGATTGGTCCTCGAGTGTTTTGATCCAATGCCCACCAGGTGAATACAAATGTGGCAGGGTCAATATTAATGTGACATAAAACTTGGGCAAACAAAGCACCGATTTCAATAAGTGGAGATACTTTTTTTTCTTTTCACGGTCTGCATCTGTATTGGGTTCGAGTTTGTTTTTATGCATGAAATTGTTACTGTGCCTGTGCTTATGGTTGATGCTATTTTGTTAAATAGCAACGAGAGGTTTCAGAGGATGCTAAGGGCCATCCTGTGACAAGTGAGATTGGTGGGTCATGATGCTGGGGGTGGGGGGACAGCCAGGAGGCAGAGCCTGGGAAGGTGAGAAATGCCATAGCCACAAAGGCAATAGTAATAATAATAATAATAATAATAATAATAATAATAATATATTATTTATACCCTGCCCATCTGACTGGGTCTCCCCAGCCACTCTGGGTGGCTTCCAACCAAATATCAAAAACAATACAGCGTCAGACATTAAAAGCTTCCCTAAACAGGGCCGCCTTCAGGTGTCTTTTAAAAGTAAAATACTTGTTTATTGCCTTGACATCTAGTGGAAGGGTGTTCCACAGGGCGGGTGCCACCATTGAGAAGGTAACGTGGTTTCTTGCAATGAGGGAACCGCCAGAAGGCCCTCAGAGCTGGACCTCAGTGTCCGGGCTGAACGATGGAGGTGGAGACGCTCCTTCAGCTATACAGGACTGAGGCCATTTAGGGTTTTCAAGGTCAGCACCAACACTCTGAATTGTGCTCTGTTACCGGAAAAATCCGAGGGCTCCCTTGGACAAAAAGTAAAGACACCAACCAGAGTAAATTGGAGCAAATCAGCAGCCTGTAGGCTTGGCCTTTATTGAACTGTTGCAGCAGGGTGTTCCCCTCACTCGCAGGAGAGAGGAAAGACACAGAAAAATGGTGTGCAAGACCTTATAAAAACTTTTGAAATTCCCATCCTCTAGGTCAAGCCCACCCCCAGAAACATCATGCATACATTACAGAAAGGAGGGGTTGAGGGAGGAGTTGTGGTGGTAACCTGAGTGTCCTGTCACCTGGCTGGTTCCCTTCTACCCCTCCCCATGAGTCATTTTCTGAAGACAAAAGGTAGTCGCAGTTTCCTGCCCCCTAAGGGAAGATCTGATCATTGTCCTTTGTTCCAGTCTGTGCTGAATCCACTCCCATATGCAAGTTCTTTGTGATCTTGATTGTCTTCTGTCTGGGATCATCAGGGTTGGCATAGCAACTGGGCAGGGCTCCTGTGGATGTGCTGGTATGGTGAAGGGATTGTGGCGCCCTGTATCAAACCTTCCCCATTTTGTAGTCTTTCCTTCATGGAGTAAAATAAAAGTGGAACAGTGCAAATCTGATGTATGGTTGATTTTCTATGAATTTATAACAGAAGCGTAGCGTATGTAGTGTGTGAGTGTGAGTGTGTGTGAAGTTTGTACAAACTGAATGATGGGGGGGGGGGGTTCCTGCTACAGCTCGGAAACCTACTGGGAGCCAATGAATCTCTTTCAGGACCAGTGTTATGTGGTCTCGGTGGCCACTCCCAGTCACCAGTTTAGCTGCCGCATTCTGGATTAATTGCAGTTTCCGAGTCACCTTCAAAGGTGGCCCTACATAGAGCGCATTGCAGTAGTCCAAGTGGAGATAACTAGAGCATGCAACACTCTGGCAAGACAGTCCGCAGGCAGGTAGGGTCTCATCCTGCGTACCAGATGGAGCTGAGAGACAGCTGTCCTGGACACAGAATTAACCTGCACTTCCATGGACAGCTGTGAGTCCAAAATGACTCCCAGGCTGCGCAATAGGAAGAAGAGGAGTGGGAAGAAGATAGCATCTCCATGCCTTTTCTTATCCTGCTCTGGGGACTTTTAGATAATGCCACTCAGCACAAAATAAATTGAAGATACAATGGTACCTTGGGTTACATACGCTTCAGGTTACATACTCTTCAGGTTACATACGCTTCAGGGTACAGACTCCGCTAACCCAGAAACAGTGCTTCAGGTTAAGAACTTTGCTTCAGGATGAGAACAGACATCGTGTGCTGGCAGTGCAGTGGCAGCAGGAGGCCCCATTAGCTAAAGTGGTGCTTCAGGTTAAGAACAGTTTCAGGTGGTGAAGAAGAAGAAGAAGAAGAAGAAGAAGAAGAAGAGGAGTTTGGATTTGATATCCTGCTTTATCACTCCCCTTCAGGAGTCTCAAAGCGGCTAACAATCTCCTTTCCCTTCCTCCCCCACAAGAAACACTCTGTGAGGTGAGTGGGGCTGAGAGACTTCACAGAAGTGTGACTGGCCCAAGGTCACCCAGCAGCTGCATGTGGAGGAGCGGAGACGCGAACCCGGTTCACCAGATTATGAGTCTACCGCTCTTAACCACTACACCACACTGGCTCTCAGTACGGAAGTACGGACCTCCGGAACGAATTAAGTACTTAACCTGAAGTACCACTGTATAGCTCTCCCTCTCCCTCTCTTACAGCAACAGGTCACAATCCACAGAGTACCAAACTGACCAGCCGCTGCTTGGAGTGGGGGAAGGAAGAACAACAACCACCTTCTCAAGCATCACTTTTAAGTTCCAAAGAGATGGCCGAATGGCCCGCAAAGGCAAGGCGGAGTCCTGTGGCCCCTTAAAGGCTAATGCGTTTATCTTATCAGACGCCATCGATCGTGGGCACAGCGCAAAGAGGAGAGGGGAGGGCCTTTTTTCACAAAGTGCAGCCGAAAGGTCAGAGCAAGCGAGGGATTACATTGCAGAGCATCGAGGGAATCAAGGTTGTGCCACATATATATATGATCTTATCTGAGGGAGTGTGACCTAACTGGCAAAACAAGATGCCTATAGAATACGAAAACAGCTCACAGGGGACAATGACTTTCCGTAGCAAAGCAGCCCAGGCCCAGCTCAGCCTCAGCCTGACGCTGCTGTATTTGAGAAATGAACTGCAACTCAGCAGATTCGCCCTGCAGCCTCCTCCCCAAAGCCGGTTGTTTGTTTGTTTTGGATCCAGCCTGTTACTATCAAGGACAGCCGTGATGCAAACCATTTAAGCTGCATCCCAAGCGCTCATTTTCTCTTCCCTCCTGCACACATGTGCAATTTAGTTTTTGCTTGGTGCTGTGTTATGTAATTTTGCAGTTTTATATTGGAAACTGCCCTCTGGTCCTCGGATGAAGGTTGGGATAGAAAGAAGAAGAAGAAGAAGAAGAAGAAGAAGAAGAAGAAGAAGAAGAAGAAGAAGAAGAAGAAGAAGAAGAAGAAGAAATGGGAATAATAGCATAATAGCACTGGCCAAGCTTACTGGGTTGTTGTAAAGACTGGGGATGGATGAATCTTTTCACTTCCGCTGGAGGCAGTGATAGCTACTCTTATGTTCCCTCACTTTCTCTTGTTTTCCCAATCATAGAATCCTAGAGTTGGAAGAGACCACAAGGGCCATCGAGTCCAACCCCCTGCCAAGCAGGAAACACCATCAGAGCACTCCTGACATATGGTTGTCAAGCCTCTGCTTAAAGACCTCCAAAGAAGGAGACTCCACCACACTCCTTGGCAGCAAATTCCACTGTCGAACAGCTCTTACTGTCAGGAAGTTCTTCCTAATGTCTAGGTGGAATCTTCTTTCTTGTAGTTTGGATCCATTGCTCCGTGTCCGCTTCTCTGGAGCAGCAGAAAACAACCTTTCTCCCTCCTCTATGTGACATCCTTTTATATATTTGAACATGGCTATCATATCACCCCTTAACCTCCTCTTCTCCAGGCTAAACATGCCCAGCTCCCTTAGCCGTTCCTCATAAGGCATCGTTTCCAGGCCTTTGACCATTTTGGTTGCCCTCCTCTGGACACGTTCCAGTTTGTCAGTGTCCTTCTTGAACTGTGGTGCCCAGAACTGGACACAGTACTCCAGGTGAGGTCTGACCAGAGCAGAATACAGTGGCACTATTACTTCCCTTGATCTAGATGCTATACTCCTATTGATGCAGCCCAGAATTGCATTGGCTTTTTTAGCTGCCGCGTCACACTGTTGGCTCATGTCAAGTTTGTGGTCAACCAAGACTCCTAGAATCTTAAATTCCATTCACCATATTGATACATCAGCTTGTGAATTTTCTTCAAAATCCTCATGAAAATTCAGCAGCATTTCACTGAACATTTCTCTTCTCCTAATATTCACATTTAGCTGTGCAATTTTGCCTGACGTACCCCTTTTCTTTGAGGCAAGCTATTCCCCACCCTGCCACCCCACTAACATAATGGATTTCTGTAATTCATTTTCACTCATATGTGTGTTTTAATGCACACTTTATGGCTGTGTTTCAGTTTGCACCTTACTTTTGGGAAGCACAAATTGCCCAGGTTTGCATTAAGAAGCAAACTGTACCAACTTTCTCCTGCATACCTAGGAAGGATTACTAAGTTATCTTTGTGAAGTGCTTTGACCATTCAAAAAGAAGGTTGAGAGAGAGAGAGAGAGAGAGAGACTCTTGTTTGATTTGAAAACTTGAAAAACAGGCAAACATATTAGATTGGAGTATAGATAATATTTTAGATGTTGATGGGAGGATGAGGTTTAATTGGATTAAGATAAATAAGTGAGTATGCAGTGAAAGATGGAAAGAATTTGCTGACTTAGTTATTAACTGGAATACAAAAAGGGAGGTGGGAGGAGGTCGAGGAAATAAGTTATTGAAGGATGGAATCGTGAAAAATGGAAGTGTTTCTTTTTTAAATGCTTTTGTTTGTTTTTTCCTGTTGGTGGGGTGGAGGTATGGTTTTTATGTATTTTTAATTCTTTTTTCTATCCTTGTTTTTTTCTTTATTTTACTGTATTTTGTCTTTTTCAATTTTTTTCTGTATTTGGTAAAATTGGAATAAATATCATTTTTTTTAAAAAAAAAAGAAAAAGAAAAACAGGCAAACATAATTTTCTCCTGTTTTGTGCCTGTATTGGTGTTCTACTCTCTGCAAATCGATTTCCTTATGCCTTCAAACTGGAACTGCCCCCTATTTCTAAATCCTCCCATTGCTCCCCTTTCGGCAGTTTGCAAAAGATGTGCCACTTTGTCTTTCCTTGCTTTATCCTACATATCACATACCTACTTTCGTTTAAGAAGGCTTACCCTGAAGTGTGTGATGGAAGATTAATTGAACAAATCTCAGAAATGGCTTTTTGCATGTTTTGTGTTTTATCTTGTGTCAGAGCTGGCTCCAGGTCCCAGCTCACAGAGGACCAACGCTAGCCGGTAGTAATGTACAAAAGTCTTTATTGAAGTACAGTTTCCATTTTCAAGCCGGAGCGCCCCAGCTCTATGTCTAGGGTTTAGATCGGCGAAGCTCCATCTGAATCTCCGCCCCCTGTACACCAGTTTAAGACTCTAGCCTTACTCCACCTCTTCCGTCTCTCCTTTCTCCTCTGGGTCCTGCTACCCCCCGGGGTCCCTTCCTTCCTGGATTCTTCCGACGCAGACGTTGACCCCCCTGACTCCTCCCGCTCTTTTCGGCGGGCTTTGGGACCTGGCTCCCTATCCGGGCTGCCAACCGCGCCGCCCTCCTGTACATTTGAACTTGGCGCGCGCGCCCAGCCTTCAACCTTCCTCTCGACCGTTTCCTCGCTCCCCGATGGAGGCGTGGCCAATCCTGACTCATGTCCTCCCGCTGGCGGTGCGCCGCCTGATCCCGATGCCTGGGACTCCTCCCCCCTACTGCACTCTGGTGTGGACGCTGGTCCTGATTTCCGACTGCTGCTCTCTGAGTCCCCTCTGGCCCCTTCTTCCTGGGGTGTCCCCCTAGGCACCCCCCTTGCCCTGACCATGGGAGCCCCTTTCTGTGAATCTTCCGATTCGCTGGAAAGACTCAGAGACCTCGGACCGCTGTCATCGCTAACATTTCCTTCGGACTCCTCCCCCTCGCTCTCTATTTCCTCCCTTTCTTGTGCCTCTGCTCCTGAACCCCTGACATCTTGTTTTTAGAATCTGTATTTATTCTTCCTTTTTTTGTTACAGCTTGTATCTTTGGCAGTTTATCCAGTTCTAATTTTTCCTCACACTGCTTTCCTAACCTCTGGTTATTAAAGCTGGTTCGGAACAGAAGAACACAAGAACAGACCAAGTACCCTTATTTTCCAGGGACATTCCCGGATTTACGGAAGCCGTCCTAGTTTCCAGTTTGATCCTGGAATGTCCCCATTTTCTTTTCTTTTTTCTTTCTTTCTTATTTATTGATTCCAAAAAGAAAACAATCAACAAAAACACTTTAACACATTACAAAAAGATATAATCGTTTCATAATACATATCTTCTATGGCGACTTCCCATCACCGCAGCATGATTCCTTAGTGCTTCTTGGTTTGTCACACTTATCTTTATCACTAATAATACATCTTAGTTCTCTTAGGTTTCTACGGTTTCCTACTTTCCTGCAGAAGTCACGCCAGGCCTGCCAATGAGTTCAGGTTTTCGCAGTGCTCCCTGAGATACTTTCTATACATGTCCTATTCCCTCATAAATGTTTGTTCAGTCAGGTCCCTTGATTTTCCCATCATTTTTGCTAGTTCTGCATGTTAGGATATTTCCGTTCCACCTTAAAAGGGAGCAGGCTTTGTGAGTCACAGAGTCTGCGTATTTCCTGTTCTCACAGGATGTTTCTGTTGTGACTTTGTTTTCGCTCTCTCTCAGCCGGAACACTGAAGCAGGCAGTCATGTTTTTGTTTGTTCTGATCACCGCAGAAATAAACTTGTAAATAATGCTCTCCTGAGTGCATCTTTCGCTGTGCATTATCTGCTGATAGAGCGTGCATTGGCTCTAGAATGTGGCAAGCTATTTCTGGAGCTCGTGTCACTAATTGCTGATACTGCGTGTCTACGGGAGATTGATGGACATCCGGAGACGATGTGGAGTCATGATGGACTTTGTCTCCCTGGCAGTATCCCAACACTGCAAACTTTAACAGTTTTGTTTGCCACTCCAGTTTAGTCAGTATTACATCTCCTTTCCAGTTTCTAGCTATTAGAATTCTTGCTGCCATGGTGACATGGAGAAATACCTTCCTCCCCTTTTTTGGTATATCCGTGTTTATTTAAGGGCAAGCGGGAATTGTAGAACTGAATATTCCTGCATCGCAGGGGTTTGACTAGATGACCCCAGGGTCCCTTCCAGCCCTGAAGTTCTATTATCCTATTATATTATATTATTCTATTATTTAAAAAGTTCTTCAAGAGCAGCCCCTCTGAGTGTCCCTGATACAGTCATACCTCGGGTTACAGACGTTTCAGGTTGTGCATTTTTGGGTTACGGACTCTCCGAAACCTGGAAGTACCTGAACAGGTTACTTCCAGGTTTCAGTGCTCGTGCATGCGCAGAACCACTAAATCATGCTTTGTGCATGTGCAGAAGCACCGAATCACAACCCGCACATGCGCAGGCGCGGCGCTACGGGTTGTGAATGCTGCAGGTTGCGAACATGCTTCCTGCACGGATCAGGTTCGCAACCTGAGTGTCTACTATATATGATTTGATTCCAGAATGTCCCGCTTTTCCCCAGGGTCTGGAGTTATGTGACCCCTGAGCCAAGGAGATAAGCAACTATACAACCTTAGAAGACAGTGGAAGGCAGACCTGTATAGGGAGGTTGTTTAACGTTCAGTGTTTTATTATGCTTTCATATAGGTTGGAAGCCATGCAGAGTGGCCGGGGCTACCCAGTCAGATGGGTGAGGGATAAATATAACAACAACAACATAGGATGTCCCTATTTTCATTGGAGAAATGTTGGCAGGTATGCAAGAACAGCCTCCAGGATCACGCCAATTGCCCATCTACTTCAGCATCCACAGAGGCCACCTCCTCCTCCTCCTATTTTTGGTGCAACGTGCATAAAGGATGGCAGCTCGTCTTCCCTCTGAGCCTCCACACCTGAAAGAATTTTAATCCCAAATTCATTAAAAATAACGGCGGTGATGCAGTTTACCCATTTGCAAAGGGGTGCTGTCCTGTCTGCCGTCTGATTTCTTTTTTAAGGAAAGGACTTTGAAGAGTGCTGTGCTGTTTTTTCCATTTGCATTTTAATATATTTCTTTTTATATATATTGTTTTAATTCAATTAGAATTTAATTACTTTTATATCATAGAATCAGGGATTTTTTTTTTTAATCTTTGAAGTTTTATTCTCTTTTAAATGTTCTGTTGAAAGCCGCCCAGAGTGGCTGGGGAAACCCAGCCAGATAGGCAGGGTAGAAATAACTTGTTGTTGTTGTTGTTGTTGTTGTTAAAGATCTAGAAGGGACCATGAGCATCATTTAGTCCAGGGGTGGCCAACTCCCAACAGACTGTGATCAACTCACAGAGTTACAAACTGGCTGTGATCTACCCCCTTTCAGGGGGTTCGGGTCAAAGTTGTTCAGTTTTTTCAGGGAGGAGGTAAAATGTTGAGCTTTTTTTAGGGGTGCCACAGTTGTTCAGCTTCTTGGGGGGGGGGTGGAATGATCTACCAGTGATCTACCACAGATGTCCAATCTACCTGTTGGACATGCCTGATTCTAGTCCAAAGATTCTGCAATGCAGGAATCTCTTTGCCCATCGTGGGGCTTGAACCCTCCTCCCCCTGAGATTGTTTTTAGCTTCTTCTATTTTATCTGTGCTGTTTTAATTTGTGTAAGCTGCCTTGAGTCTATTAATATTACAATAATAGCGAATGTGAAGCAGGGAATCGTGGGCATTAGAGTTTCTGCCGTGAGCACGAAGAAACAGAGAGAAAAATGGTGCCAATATCATTTCAGTGGCTGCTCCAAATTTGTGGGAAACCAGGCAAGATTGCCATTGCAAGTGTTCGTGTTGGAGCAATACCTCAACCATGATGGGACTTGATTAAAGGCCTCCCCGTGAAGCCATCGTTAGGTAACAGCACCTCAGGTCACCTGCGGTCGGAGAAGGATATTTGCGAGATAGTAAATATTTGAGGTCCACACTCTCTGTGGCCAACAAGCCTGGCGTGGAAGTAGGAGAGGCCTTGACATTTGCAAGGGGAAATGCAAATCTGGGACATCTTTGGTTGTGTTTTGCATAGCGAATGTCAGCCCAGCGCAAATCCCCAGCTGCCTTGATTAGGAATTTCAGTGAACCCGAACCGCTATTCAAACCATGCCAGGGAGCCTGATACAGAGAGACAGGAACAGAGGAACAGCCTCTGTTCCTTTCATTTAAGACACCCCAGTGGAAAACAGGAGGGATGCAGCCAAAGAAATTCCATGGAGAATGGAGAGCCACCTCGCCACCCCCACCAGCTGCCCTGTCAGCTGTTTTAAGGCTAGATCCTTCGCTGGCACCTCTGGGAATCTGGAGTCTCCAATGGGCAGCCAGTTGCTAACCCCTGATACAAATTGGTTCGTGAGTCATCCACTCTGCCTTTGATCAGCTTCCATGTCACGGCCATATTTCTTGCTCCTTGGCTATGCCAGGACCACAAACATGATGGTTACCATGGCCAAGACAGCTGGCAAAGTTCATCCAGCAGTCTCTGCCCATCTCTAGACAAGATTTCTAATGCAATTCTGGGCTGCGTCAACAGATGATACAGTGTCCAGATCAATGATGTAATGGTTCCGACCAGCGCTTTAAAAAATTAAAAAAATGTTTAGGGGTTCTCTCATTTTCCTACTCATATTGAAATACTGCCCCCCATTGAGGCCAAACTTAGATTCACAAAATGTTTAGGGTATGTGTACCCCTGCATACCCCCAGGGGGAAAAAGGACTCATCCTGACTCCTAGTCTGTTATGCCTTGGTCAGACCCCACCTGGAGTCCTGTGTCCAGTTCTGGACACCACAATTTAAGAAGGATGTTGACAAGTTGGAATGTGTTCAGAGGAGGGTGACCAAGATGATGATGATTATGATGATGATGATAAAAATAATAAAATTTTGTTTATATCCCGCCCTCCCCAGCCGAAGCCGGGCTCAGAGCAGCTAACAACAGTAAAAGTAACACAGTTTACATAAAATCACAATCAATTAATTGAAATACATTCTAAAATCAGTTCATTCTAAAATCAATTCAGAATCAAATTAATGGCAACCATTGGGCTAGAGTTCTGTTAGGATTACAGAAGGAGAGAGGGGGTCAGGCTGTGCCCTGGCCAAAGGCCTGGTGGAACAGCTCTGTCTTGCAGGCCCTGCGGAAAGATGTCAAGTCCCGCAGGGCCCTAGTCTCTTGTGACAGAGCGTTCCACCAGATCGGGGCCATGGCTGAAAAAGCCTTGGCTCTGGTTGAGGCCAGCCTAACCTCCCTGTGGCCTGGGATCCCCAATATGTTTTTGTTTGAAGACCATAAGGTCCTCCGTGGGACATACCAGGAGAGGCGGTCCCATAGGTACGAGGGTCCTAGGCCGTATAGGGCTTTAAAGGTTAAAACCAGCGCCTTAAACCTGATCCTGTACTCCACCGGGAGCCAGTGCAGCTGGTATAGCTGGTGAAGGGTCTGGAAGCCAAGCCTGATGAGGAACAGTTGAAGGAGCTGGAATGTTTAGCCTGGAAAAGAAGAGACTGAGAGGAGATACGAGAGCCATCTTCCAATATCTCAAGAGATGTCACATGGAAGTTGGAACAAGCTTGTTTTCTCCTGCTCTGGAGGGTAGGACTCGAACCCATGGTCTTCAAATGACAAGAAAGGCAATTCCAACTAAACATCAGGGGAAATTTTCTGAAAGTAAGAGCTGTTCAACTGTGGAACGGTCTCCCTCGGGAAGACTCTCCTTCCTTTGAGGTTTCTAAGCAGAGGTTGGATGGCCATCTGTCCTGGATGTTTTAGTTGAGATTTCTGCATTGCAGAGGGTTGGACTAGATGACCCTTGGGGTCCCTTCCAACTCTGCAATTCAAAACAATGGATTCAAATGAGAAGAAAGGATATTCCAGCTAAATCCCCACTCCTGCCACTCACCACCTGGCCCAGGGCGGGGCCTGATGGGCTCTATAAAGGACTTCTGCTGCCGCTGGTGCTGGACAGAGAGGGCTCCTTCTTGTGTTTTGTTTAAATTGCTGTTGTTTTTTACCTATGTCATTTTAAACTGTGATATTAATGCTGCATTCTTAGTTTTAGATTTTGATTTATGTGGAAATTGTTTCCCATTTGGTTGTGTATTTTTTGATGTGGTTTATATATTGTTTTAGGGACGTGGGTGGCGCTGTGGGTAAAAGCCTCAGCGCCTAGGGCTTGCCGATCAAAAGGTCGGCAGTTCGAATCCCCGTGGCGGGGTGCGCTCCCGTCCTTCGGTCCCAGCGCCTGCCAACCTAGCAGTTCGAAAGCACTCCCGGGTGCAAGTAGATAAATAGGGACCGCTTACTAGCGGAAAGGTAAACGGCGTTTCCGTGTGCGGCTCTGGCTCACCACAGCAGTGATGTCACACTGGCCACGTGACCCGGAAGTGTCTCCGGACAGTGCTGGCCCCCGGCCTCTTGAGTGAGATGGGCGCACAACCCTAGAGTCTGTCAAGACTGGCCCATACGGGCAGGGGTACCTTTACCTTTACCTTATTTATTGTTTTGTAGTTATGTACATCTTGTTATGCTCTAAGCCGCCTTGAACATTGTTTTTTTAACTGTGGAAAGGCGGCATACAAATAAAAAATGATGATGATGATGATGATGATGATGATGATTAAACATTAGTTGGGACTTTCTGATGGTAAGAACAATAATGGAATGTGCGACCTTGAAAGCTGGTGGGCTCTGCTTCATTCAAGTTATTAAAGCAGAGGCTGGATCTGTCATGGATGCTTTAGTTGAGATTCTTGTGTTGCAGGGGGTTAGACTAGATGATTCTTGAGGTCTCCTCCAATTCTACAGTCCTTTGAGAATGCTGACTGGAGGAGACTTCCAGAAGTTCACCAAACCATTTACAGTGATGGCCCAGGATCCCCTCCCACTTTATCAACTCCATCTCCCCCTTCCTTTACACCCTCCAGGGAAAGGAGGAAACCAGTTCAACTTAACATAATGAGAGGACAAATGGTCATTTCTTGGGGTGCCAGAGTTTTGTGGGTGCAGGACACTCATTATTCTTGGGTTTAGTAAAAGTTCAAATTCATTGAGGTTTGATTGAGGAGGTTAAGGGGTGATATGGTAGCCATGTTCAAATATATAAAAGGATGTCACATAGAGGAGGGAGAAAGGTTGTTTTCTGCTGCTCCAGAGAAGTGGACACGGAGCAATGGATCCAAACTACAAGAAAGAAGATTCCACCTAAACATTAGGAAGAACTTCCTGACAGTAAGAGCTGTTCGACAGTGGAATTTGCTTCCAAGGAGTGTGGTAGAGTCTCCTTCTTTGGAGGTCTTTAAGCAGAGGCTTGAAGACAGGAGTGCCTGGCGTGCTCTGGTCCATGGGGTCACGAAGAGTCGGACACGACTGAACGACTAAACAACAACAAAGCAGAGGCTTGACAACCATATGTCAGGAGTGCTCTGATGGTGTTTCCTGCTTGGCAGGGGGTTGGACTCGATGGCCCTTGTGGTCTCTTCCAACTCTATGATTCTATGATTCTATGATTGAACTGTGCCAAAGGCTTCTGGATGCAGTTTCTGTGAGGAGCCAGGCTAAACTGGCAGGGTGAGCTGAATTTAAAGCATTAGGAAACAAAGATGGCCCTTCAAGGAAGCCATCATAAGAGAGTTGCCTCTTCCAGCTGTGTGCTGGTGGGCAGAGACCACAGGGGCTAGGATTTCAGGGTGAATAATGTAAGTGAAGAGGGAAACAGTGTTCATTTTGCAAGTGCTTTGGGGAGCAGGATGGAGGGCTGAGCAGGATCTGGGCTGGCTGGGGCAGCCTGTTTTATGCCGCAGAGAAGATCAGACATGATGTTTGACATTTCTCAGAATCTGACGCTGCAGCGATGGGAAGAACACGATGTTCCTGAGATGCGAATGCTCTGCACTTTCTCCAATTAATGCAGGTTGTAAATATGTGCAAATAAACCATATATCTTAAAGACACTACAGACTCCACTGTGCCTCAGAGGCTCAAAGGAAATACAAGCCCTGGTAAGCGTACCAGGACCCTGGAATCTTGCAATGCTCAGAGATTTGGGTGGGACACTATGATTCATCTCCTGCCTGCCTATGCAAGGAAGAAATATCGGTGACGTTCTCCCTTCTTGCTTTTGCAGGACCAAAATAAGAAGAACAAGAACAGTCGGGTTTTGGCAATCTCTTCGTTGTGCAGAGACAGAAGAGCAGTTGGCTTCCTATTGCCGTGAGTGTAATGACAGCTTCTCCTGGTGATCAGATCAGACCTTGCGTTATCCCATTGACCTTCTTAATCGCACTGTGCTCTTTGGCAAAGAAGTGAAACGACATTTGTGCTCTGTGCTCTGTGCTGAACAGGTAGTGGCTGGAGGACGCTGTCAGCACAACAGATGCCTAAGAGATGACAGAACAAGCTGTGGGTATCAGAATCAGCAAGGCTGTTTTGCGCCCCTCCAAGACCAGAGTCCTCTTTAAGCCGATAGAAGAGAAAGCATCGAGTCAAATCTGGTGACAGAGTTCAGATCAAAAATGTGGATTGCATTCAGACATGGGAAATATCTAATTAGTGCTCCTGGTTTCAATGCTGGTGCTTCTGTCCCTAATGTTCTTTTCACACTGCAGTACCTGGAACTGTGGAACTGTGGCTTTTTGATTTTGTGCTAATGGCAAATTCCATGCTAGGGGTCATTAGGAAAGGGACTGAAAAATCAATAATTACAATTTGGCCGGTTTTTTATTTTAGTTTATTGCTTTTAATTGGATTATGATGCAGATATGTTGATTGGCTGTTTTTATTGGAAAATCAATCAAAATGATTTTTTTAAAAAGAAAAGAGCAGGAAAGAACTGTGTGCCCAGAGACCGGCCCAAATTTCATCACTTAACGCCTGCAATTTTCTGGGTTGACGGGCTGCAAACAGATTTTGTTTCTTTTCTGGGAGCAATGAACACGAATCTTCCACTAGAGTTTCGGAAGTGGCTCTTATGTCTTTTGAAAGCTAAGATGTATCGCAGAAATTAACAGTTAGGGAAATGTCAAGGGAATGGCATAAACTGCCGTGTATATCTCAGTAGCGTTGCAACTAGCACAAAATGCTACAACCAAGGTGCTAAGAAGTGCTAGGCCTTAATCTTCTGCCTATATATATATATATATATATAAGCTACTGAAATCTGCATTGGGACGCGGGTGGCGCTGTGGGTAAAACCTCAGTGCCTAGGACTTGCCGATCGCATGGTCAGCGGTTCAAATCCCCGCGGTGGGGTGAGCTCCCGTCTTTCAGTCCCAGCTCCTGCCCACCTAGCAGTTCGAAAGCACCCGTAAGTGCAAGTAGATAAATAGGTACCGCTTTATAGCGGGAAGGTAAACGGCGTTTCCGTGTGCTGCGCTGGTGCTGGCTCGCCAGAGCAGCTTCGTCACGCTGGCCATGTGACCCGGAAGTGTCTCCGGATAGCGCTGGCCCCCGGCCTATAGAGTGAGATGGGCGCACAACCCTAGAGTCGGACACGACTGGCCCGTACGGGCAGGGGTACCTTTACCTTTTACTGAAATCTGCATTTTATTGCAAGTGTTCAATACATGTTTGATCTCAAAGTATGCATTTTTGACCACGTTTCAGCCTAAAGCAGGCAGTTTTTGATGCATTTTTCTTTGTCACTACCCCACCCTGCTCAAAAAAACTTTAGGGTTTATTTCTCCAAACCTGCTGAGACTCCATATACGATGACTGACATTTGGAGGAACTTAGTTTGCTATTGTGATGCAGAATCAAATGCTAGAAATTTCTTCAAAGGACATCTAGCCCAACCTGCTGGAAAACTGCTCTTTTGGTAGCCTCCTTAATTTTTTTTCTTTTAAACAGAGATAGAAGCTCTTCGAAATAAAGCAGAACTCGTGTCACCTGCTCCCCTGCTTCCTGAGTTTACATTGCTGAGAATCCCATTATGAACTGGGTCCCTGGTAGGTTTGAAAAAATGCAGTGTGGATGGGGGGGGAGGGGAGGAGAGATGCCACCCACCCACAGAAATAACTTCTGCTTGAAGTGCTTTTGTGGGGGCAAGTTTGCCTAACGCATCTCTTGAGGAGCCTGAGATGTTCTCAGTGCCTTTGAGGCTCCAGTTAAGTACCAATTGCCATGTTCCTGAAACACACTTAGCAGATAGAAGTGTTTGTTTCCTTCCATCGCTGGCGGATTTTATTATCCTTCTGGCGTATAATCGCATCCCATTTGGGCCGTTTTCATCTTTCTCTTAGACACGGCCCCAAAAGAGAGAGGAAATCTATAAAGGAGGACGAAGGAAGACTCTGCAAAAGAACAAGGGAGCCGCCAGGGATATGCCTTCAGCCTCGGGGCGTCAAGGATCAATGGGAACCTAGGAGAGATCAACCAGGTTCCCCCAACCTGGTGCATTGGACTACAACTCCCATCAGCCCATGCCAGTGCAGGTTCACCTTGTTTTGCAAGCCTGGCTAGTGCTGAATGAGAATCCTCCTGCACCCACCTGGATCTGTCATGGTCACGGGGTGTCTGTGTGCGCAAAAAGATGACCCCCTTCGCCGAGGGTGTCTCTGGCGAAAAAATCCTAAATGAGCCGCAGTCTAGAAGAGACTCGGTGTTTATTTTTAACCAGCTGCAAAATTCTGCGCTGCACCGTGTCTGCACCCTGAATAGCTCAGCTGCCGGTTTACTGCCGTGAATTGGTGAATTTATGGCGCTGGTGTCACACGCTTCGTTAAAGATGCACATGATGCATCAAGTGTTGGTGCTGACCTTTAAAGTCCTAAACGGCCTCGGTCCAGTATACCTGAAGGAGCGTCTCCACCCTCATCGTTCAGCCCGGACACTGAGGTCCAGCACAGAGGGCCTTCTGGCAGTTCCCTCACTGCGAGAAGCCAAGTTACAGGGAACCAGGCAGAGGGCCTTCTCGGTAGTGGCGCCCGCCCTGTGGAACGCCCTCCCACCAGAGGCCAAAGAGAACAACAACTACCAGACTTTTAGAAGACATCTGAAGGCAGCCCTGTTTAGGAAAGCTTTTAATGTTTGATGTATCACAGTATTTTAATATTCTTTTGGAAGCAACCCAGAGTGGCTGGGGAAACCCAGGCAGATGGGCAGGGTATACATAATAAATTATTATTATTATTATGGTTCTCCTGTAAGGAGCTGACAAAGTGGGTGCTGTGATTTCCCAGTGGTTTGGCTTCACCCTCGGAGGTGAACTCCATTGTCTCTTGAGACAGATGGTGGCCAAGAACATCACCAGCCATCATCATCACCAGCTCCTTCCCCTCCCTCCACGGGCCAAGTTTGACCAGCGCATGAGGCCACCATGCTGTCAATCGGGTGATGTCATGGTGATATCAATCGGTCAGTTTTTATCCATGCACTTTGGCGTTAAGCAACATTGGCGTGGGGGTGCTTGGGAGTTCTGGCAACCAGCTGAACACTCAGGGAGGGAGTGAAAAGGCCAAGGGAAGTGGGTGGCTTAGGAGGGAGTCCTGAGAGCCTTCAAGGGCCCCTGAGGCTGAGGTTCCTCACTCCAGTTTTCTTTTTGCCCTGATCCCTTTAAGAGATGAATGAATGAACAGATACATCAGATTCAAAACACTCTCGTGTTGCCCTAGTAAAAGTAAAAGGACCCTGACCACTAGGTCCAGTCGCGGATGACTCTGGGGTTGCGGCGCTCATCTTGCTTTATTGGCGGAGTACAGCTTCCGGGTCATGTGGCCAGCATGACTAAGCCGCTTCTGGCGAACCAGAGCAGCGCACGGAAATGCCATTTACCTTCCCACTGGAGTGGTACCTATTTATCTACTTGCACTTTGACGTGCTTTCAAACTGCTAGGTTGGCAGGAGCCGGGACCGGGCAATGGGAGCTCACCCCGTCTTGGGGATTCGAACCACCAACCTTCTGATCAGCAAGCCCTAGGTTCTGTGGTTTAACCCACAGCGCCACCTGCTTCCCTAAGCCCTAGTAGGGTGGACTATAAATAAGTTTGACAGACATCTGTAGGAGAGACTCTTAGCACCCAAAGCAAGAACTAGGCAAGATACTATTTCCCCAGGGAGCTGCCATCACGCTGCCATTCTGGCATCTGCCGAGGCTGACACCTTTCCGAGCAAAATGCAAAAAAAAAATGAAGAAGAAAGCATACCAGGCCCTTTGGCTATAATTTCTTCTGAGAGTGCCGAGTAATGGAAGGGGATGGCTGAGGAGGAGCCAGCACACCTGTGGTTGACAACGCCATCGCTGCTGCTTTGATGAGAAGATTGGCTGTCTGTGGCAAGCGCTCCGATATGAAAGGCCTCGGTAAGGAAAGAGCTTCTGTGCAACGGACCCGTGAAAATCAGGTCCTGCCTTGCCCTTCTCTCTGCGGGAGGTTAAATCTTCCCAGTTTCCCCAATCCGTGCCACCATCTCAGGTGCTCAGCAACTTTTCGAATGAGTCCCACTAAGCTGGTGTGTGGGAAGGGAGGGGACAGAAAGCAAATCTTCTTTGGCGATCCCTCGTAGCCGACTAAGATTGTCTTCCATAAACACGGTTTTAAAAGTGAGTCCGTAAGTGACTGTGGAGGCCAATTATGGACCCACACGTCCTTCCACAGTGGGGACATTGGTCCCTGGGCGGGAGTTGATCACGGTGTAGATTTGCCAAGCGTGCCTTCCTCTTAGCATGTTTCTCCCTTGCGTTCTGAGTTTGAGTGTCTTCAAAGCCCATGACACCTTTGGTAAAGGCTGTTCTCCAACTGGAGCGCTCACAGGCCAGTGTTTCCCAGTTGTCGGTGTTTATACTACGGTACATTTTTTTAGCTTTGCCTTGAGACAGTCTTTCAACCTCTTTTGTTGACCACCAGCATTACGCTTTCCATTTTTAAGTTCAGAATAGAGTGGTTGCCTTGGAATACGATCATCAGGCATCCACCAACATGACCAGTCCAACGAAGTTGATGTTGGAGAATCATTGCTTCAACACTGGTGATCTTTGCTCCTTCCAGGACACAGGTATTAGTTCACCTGTCTTCCTAAGTGTGGTGTAGTGGTTAAGAGCGGTAGTCTCATAATCTGGGGAACCGGGTTCGCGTCTCCGCTCCTCCACATGCAGCTGCTGGGTGACCTTGGGCCAGTCACACTTCTTTGAAGTCTCTCAGCCCCACTCACCTCACAGAGTGTTTGTTGTGGGGGGAGGAAGGGAAAAGGAGAATGTTAGCCGCTTTGAGACTCCTGAAGGGGAGTGAAAGGCGGGATATCAAATCCAAACTCTTCTTCTTCTTCTTCCTAAGTGATATGTAAAAAATTTTGGAGACACCGTTGATGGAATATTTCGAGGAGTTGGAGATGGCGTTTATAAGTGGTCCTCTCTGTGGGAGGTCAAATCTTCCCAGTTTCCCCAATCCGTGCCACCATCGCAGATGCTCAGCAATTTTTTTGAATGAGTCACACTAAGCTGGTGTGTGGGACGGGAGGGGAGAGAAAGGGAGGGCCCCCTTCTCTGGACACGGGTTGTTCCATCTTTTCTCTGCGCATGGATGGAAAATTAGATCTCCGCAGGATCCTTTGTGTGCGTGTGTCAAGAAGCAATTATGTTAAGTACTTTGAATAAAGCGAGGAGTGTCTGACAAACACTTGCTATTTTTCCAATCATGCGCCTGCCGGTGACTACAAAATGTGCCAGAACAGTGTTCTTTATGGGATGGAGTGTGCTCGCCTGGCAATACGAAAATAAGAGTTGGCTTTCGCAGTGGGAGAAATGATGTTGATTATTATTTTATTAGGATGATGGCTATTTATACAGAAGGCATCAAGCCTGCACAGCCACCTAGCAGAGCTTTTCTGCAGGCAGGAGCTGACAGGTGTTTGGCGAAACGTAGTTTGCGAGTGCATTGCAAAACATTTGCTCACTTTAAAATAAGGGATAGGGGATTGGTTCAGTTTGGTTCTTAGGTAGATCATACTTCTTCATGCATTGCGCAAAATGAGCTTACAGATGAGCTGAGAGTTAAGAAGGGAATGTGCAGTATGAGAAATGGAAGAAAGGAGAAATCACAAAGGAGGAGCCAACAGTTGCAGGGGAGATGACAGGCTGGCTAAAGCTCAGAATGAGCTCAGGCTTGCAAGAGGGGTTAAAAAAGGTTTCTTCAGCTATGTCCAAAGTAAGAGGAATGTTATGTACTGAGTTGAATAGGATCCAAAATGCAGCAGTCTGATTGGTTCTAGAACAATAGGATTCAGAATGCAGCACTCTGATTGGTCCTAGAACAAAAGGATCCAGAATGCAGCAACCTGATTGGTCCTAGAACAATCGGATCCAGAATGCAGCAGTCTGATTGGTCCGCAGGAGCCACCCAATCCAGCTCCAGGTGGAAGTGAATCCGCAACCTACAGGAGAATCCCGGAATTAGCCAATCATGTGGGGCCCATTGTGTAAATAATGTATATAAAGCAGACATTGTGGGGGGACTTCCATTCCTTCCTTGCTACTATGAGCTGAATAAAGAGCATGAAATCCACACTCGACTCCTAGTTTATTTCAAGGAAGAACAAGCAAGTGGTTCGTACTCTGCGTGGGGAAGACGGATAAATGCTATTGGATGACAGAGAAAAGGCAGAACTACTCAACACCTACATTGCCTCTGTCTTCAAAGGAAAGCAATGCCCAACCTGGTGATAACAAAATATAATAATGGTGGTGATGCTACTATTTATACCCCACTCATCTGACTGGGTTGCCCCAGCCACTCTGGGTGTCTTCCAACATCTATAAAAGCATAATAAAGCATTAAAGAACTTCCCTATACAGGGCTGCCTTCAGGTGGCTCAGGGGTCGGATATCTCCATACCCGCCAACATTCCTCCAATGAAAATAGGGACGTCCCATGGACTGCAAGAAGATCAAGGGAATCAGCCCTGAGTGCTCACTGGATGGACAGATCCTGAAGCTGAGGCTCCAATCCTTTGGCCACCTCACAAGAAGAGAAGACTCCCTGGAAAAGACCCTGATGTTGGGAAAGATGGAGGGCGCAAGGAGAAGGGGACGACAGAGGACAAGATGGTGGGATGGTGTTCTCGAAGCTACCAGCATGAGTCTGACCAACCTGTGGGAGGCAGTGGAAGACAGGAGGGCCTGGCGTGCTCTGGTCCAGGGGGTCACGAAGAGTCGGACATGACTAAACGACAACGACAACAACAAGAACAACAACAACAAGGAAAAGTGGGACATACTGGGATCAAATCAGAAACTGGGACAGCGTCTGTAAATCCGGAAACGTCCTTGGAAAATAGGGACATTTGGAGGGTCTGTAAGAGATGCTTTGGCTGAGATTCCTGCATTGCAGGGGGGTTGGACTAGATGACCCCGGGTGTCCCTTTGCACTCTAGAATCCTACTTGAAAGCTGACTGGAGGAGGCCTCCAGTAGTCCACCAAACCGTCTACAGTGGTGGCCGAGGATCTCTTCCCAGCCTCCCACTTTGTCCCCTCCATTTCCCCCTTCCTTTACACCCTGCTGTCCCCACCTCCAAGCAGAAGCCAGCTCAGCTTAGTGTGACGGGCAGGATGCAGAGGTTAAAGGTCACAAAGACCCCAGGAGAGGGAAAGGAGGGGTGGCGCCGGGTGGCGGGGGCAGCAGCCCACTGCTGCAAATGTGGCGTGACAGGACCGAGCACCGACGCACGCACACAGACTCCTTGCCAACTCGGGTGTCGCAGGTCAGGTGCCAAGCGGTCCACCACCCGCCTGCCTTCTCCGGACCCCGTCCCCCCAGGTAGCAGCTGACCGCTGGCCTTGTTTCGCCAAGCCTGCGACTTGAGAAGAGAAAAGTTTCCTAATGAGCGGAGACAAGAAGCACATTCGCCCTCAGCAGTGACATTTTTAGCAGGGACACTTGACTTAAAAAATAAATAGAAGCAAACGTGCTCTCTCCTTCCTCCCGCCAACAAGCTCTTTGCCTCTTGGACACTGCTGTTTCTTTGCTTAATCTCCTCTTTTCTTCGCCCCCTCTCTGCCGCTCTTTTCTGACCCCCTTCCCTCCTTTTTCCGGCAAATCACAATAGCCTTTGAATGCACAGCTTTGCACCTTGTGAAACACACCGTGGCCAGAGAAGCCACACAGAGAATGGGTTGCACCCATAATCAGAGTAAGTCGCTGGAAATATTGAAGCTACGGTTGCCATTTCGAGCAGAGGGTGCTTCTTACTATTATTCATTAATTTGTTTTTCATCTTCTAAACCACTGTCTCAAAGCAACTGTGGTTTGCTTTTTTAAGGGACATTTGATTTTATTATCTGTCTCTTAATAAATTCATTTCCTTATGTCGTTTTAATTTTATTAGCATTTAAAAGCTTTCTGGTTATTTATCCGCTTTTCTGTTACACATTCTCCACTGATACATAGACTACATACAGTATACATAAACTAAAACAATCAAAGCTAAACAAATAACCTCATGACATTTGATAGTTTTCTAACAACTGTCCTTTATATAAGCTTTCAGCTTTTTGCATTTTATCTGGGTTGTTTTTGATTTGTGAAGACCACTTTGAGTCCTGCTCCAGGAAAAAGGCATAATAATAATAATAATAATAATAATAATAATACAAAAGATAACAGAAATGGGACGCGGGTGGTGCTGTGGGTTAAACCACAGAGCCTAGGACTTGCCGATCAGAAGGTCGCTGGTTCGTATCCCTGCAATGGGGTGAGCTCCCGTTGCTCAGTCCCTGCTCCTGCCAACCTAGCAGTTCGAAAGCACGTCAAAGTGCAAGTAGATAAATAGGTACCACTCCGGCGGGAAGGTAAACGGCGTTTCCATGCGCTGCTCTGGTTCGCCAGAAGCGGCTTAGTCATGCTGGCCACATGACCCAGAAGCTGTACGCTGGCTCCCTCGGACAATAAAGTGAGATGAGCGTCGCAACCCCAGAGTCGGTCACAACTGGACCTAATGGTCAGGGGTCCCTTTACCTTAAGATAACAGAAAACAAGAAATGCATTTAAAACACACCAAAAACCCTAACAAGTTGACACTTGTGCTAAGGACTCATCCATCCATCCATTTTATTATCCTTCATTTCATTTGCATGGACAGGCAGAGACCCCCCAAACCCAGGCCGGCTCCCACGTGGAATAAAGACACATAACACTGTGTTATGGGATTAAAATTGGCCACAACTTTATTTAAGATTCAGATGTAGGGAGACCTTGGCTTAGGCCTTGGGCGGTTATCCCTCCCAGTCCCTGACCACGGAGCTGGGGAACATCAGGATTATCCAGAATGCGTGGGGATTGGGCTGGCTCTGGAGAGCGTCTGTTCAAGCAGAGAGCCCCCCCCCCCCACCACAGCACGGGGGAGACCAATGACAGCCTCTCGGTTTATTGCCAATGACTCCCCTCAGAACAACCCCTTTAACGGGGAACCCTGGGATTGCCGCCACGGGGGGGGGCGTGGGTCCCTGCTTCATGCCCCCCCCCCTTTTAGGGAAGAAAGACGAAAGGACTCCACCCAGTTCTGCTGTCCACCTGCTGCCTCCCCCCCCCCCGCAGCTGTAAGGTGGCTGAGGCCCCACAGCACGCGGCAGCGGCCACAGGGACCACGGAGGCACTGCCCCCATAGGGACTGTGGCACAGCACATGGGGGCTTCAGCTGCCCTGCAGCTGGGGGGGGGGGAGGCAGCAATCAGACAGCAGAACTGCGTGGTAACGCCCTGCCCCCGGACACGCCACACCAGGTGCCCGGAAACCTTCTTCCGCCGCTGGCAGGTGAAATTTTCAGAAGTTAGTTATATGGCAGCTCATTTGGGAAGTGCTGCTTATTATTATTATTTTGTGATTTTCCATAAAAAGATATTTTGCAACGGATCTGGCTTTTCCATTCGTTGCTTGGGTTCAGCACAGAGCATGCAGGACTCTGTGTCTCCAGCTTCCAGCTCAGCTCACAACCCCGACTCTGGCTATTGTCCTACCTAGCTGACAGGTGAGGGGGTGGAGGAAGAACCTGCCAATTGCCCAGAGGGCCTCATCGCTTGCAACCTGGCTCTTGCAACCTGACACATTCTTTGGGGAAGCTTATGAGGACATCCAGGAGGGACGCGGGTGGCGCTGTGGGTTAAATCACTGATCCCCTTGGGCTTGCCAATCAGAAGGTTGGCGGTCAGCTCACCAACGATGGGGTGAGCTCCCGTTGCTCGGTCCCTGCTCCTGCCAACCTAGCAGTTCAAAAGGATCTCAAAGTGCAAGTAGATGAATAGGTACCACTCCGGCGGGAAGGTAAACGGCGTTTCCGTGCGCTGCTCTGGTTCGCCAGAAGCGGCTTGGTCATGCTGGAAGCTGTACGCTGGCTCCTTCGGCCAATAAAGCGAGATGAGTGCCGCAACCCCAGAGTCGGCCACGACCGGACCTAACGGTCAGGGGTCCCTTTACCTTTATGAGGACATCCAAGTGGCCAGCTGAGGGCCTTGTCTTATAAAGAAACTTACCTGACCAGTTCGGCAATAGAATCTGACCTTCACTGGGTACAGGACCCCCACCCCCATGAATTGGAAGGGATGCAGGGCATCATCTAGACTGACCCCCTCTCCCCAAAGCCACACCATCACATCAGGAGCAGGCAAGCCTTCAAGGCTGTGGAGAAGCTAACCAGAGAGCTAACTGGCTGTGGGTGGATTCGAACCTGAGGCTTGCCTGTCAAAGCCAGCAGTTCCCTCCCTCTCCCGGCATATTCCTTGCCGGCGCCTCTGTACCCAGCAGTTTCAACAAGGCAGCAATCTTTTACTTCCCGCAAAGCCCTGGAGGTGAAAGGCGAAGTGCCGGTCCTTAAAAGTCTCCCTGCCCAAGAGCCCTTCCACAAATCCTTTGGCATTCAAGGAGGCCGATGACAAGATGGCAGTGACTCAGGCTCTTTTGAAAGGCGGGCGATAAATGGAGGCGGTGATAGGAATGAGATCCGGCAGACAGGTGGATTGCCCCATGAGGCATCGAGAGAGTGACACGACATCTCTGGGCCAAGACGATAATCGCCAACATGGGATGGGTGTCTGTTTTCAATGCCTGCCACACCTTTTAAACCAAGTAGGGGAAAGGTGCCAGACCTAGCATGTGAAATATTCATTCGTTTGCTTTATTTATGCCCCACCTTTCCTCAAGCGCAAGGTGGCGTACGTGGCTTAACTCGTCCCCAATTTATCTTCACAGCACCCCTGCAAAGTAGGCTAGGCTAAGAGAGTCACTCAATCAGCTTCCGGGCTGAGTGAGGGATTTGATTCCTGGTCTTCCTAAGCTCAACATCAAAAAAAACGAAGATCATGGCCACTGGCCATGCACACTTCTTCAGATACCTGTATCTGAAGTATCTGAAGAAGTGTGCATGCACACGAAACCTTATACCCAGAACAAACTTAGTTGGTCTCTGAGGTCTACTGGACAATTTTTAAACTTTTAAATTTCTGCATGAATCCCAACAGAATCTAAAATAAAGATTTCTTTTTTAAAAAACCTAACAGCAACAACCCTATCACAACGAACTACCTCCCCAACAACCGCCATCCAAAACAACAGCCTAGCCCAAGCATCTGTTCAAGCATCAGTCTCAGCTTTTGTAGCTGGAGTCAGTCCGGACCCCGCCCTCCCAGGCCAGGTGGGAAAGACCTGCAAGGCAGGGATCAGGTCCTCCAGGACTCCCAGCCAAGAAGGTCTGCCATCGATCACCCTCCCCTAAGGTCAGACTTGGCCTCAGCTTTGCTGTTTTGCAAGTCCATTGTGTGTCCTCGTTGCAGCATTCCTTTTCACCACCCTCTAGCTAATCTGCTCTACAGATCTTCCTCCATCAGGAACACCTTCTCTGCATTCCTGAGCCTGCCAGATACTTTTCACCTTTGTTTGGGAGGGGATGGAATGTACGGCAGCTTACCTGAGAAAGCAGGGATAGAATGGCCTCTAATGATACGTTGAGGCAGCGCATGATTATTCCTTTTAACGTAATGATTGTTTGTGCTGACGGGACCAGGAGAAGATCTCCTGGGACATGCCGTATTCTGAGCAAAACCTTTCCTTCCTGGAGATCAAATCCACACTTGGGTATTCTGTTGCGTGTCAACTCCACCTCTACCTCTCGTTCAAATCAGAACCAGTGAAGGCGGTGAAGGTCCTGTGTGAGTGCCTGGAGGATGGATGGCGGCTAATGGATTGAGGTTGAATCCTGGCAAGACAGAAGTACTGTTTTTGGGGGACAGGAGGCGGGCAGATGTGGAGGACTCCCTGGTCCTGAATGGGGTAACTGTGCTCCTGAAGGACCAGGTGCGCAGCCTGGGAGTCATTCTGGACTCACAGCTGTCCATGGAGGTGCAGGTCAATTCTGTGTCCAGGGCAGCTGTCTACCAGCTCCATCTGGTACGCAGGATGAGACCCTACCTGCCCACAGACTGTCTGGCCAGAGTGGTGCATGCTCTGGTTATCTCCTGCTTGGACTACTGCAATGCACTCTACGTGGGGCTACCTTTGAAGGTGACCCGGAAACTGCGGTAGCTAGACTGGTGACTGGGAGCAGCCGCCGAGACCACAAAGCACTAGTCCTGAGAGATCTGCATTGGCTCCCAGTATGTTTCCGAGCACAATTCAAAGTGTTGGTGCTGACCTTTCAAGCAGTCAACAGCCTCGGCCCAGTAGACCTGAAGGAGCGTCTCCACCCCCATTGTTCAGTCCGGACACTGAGGTCCAGCTCTGATGGCCTTCTGGCGCCCTCCCACCAGATGTCAAAGAGAAGAACAACTACCAGACTTTTAGAAGACATCTGAAGGCAGCCCTGTTTAGGGAAGCTTTTAATGATTAATAGATTATTGTATTTTAATCTTCTGTTGGAAGCCGCCCAGAGTGGCTGGGGAAACCCAGCCAGATGGGCGGGGTATAAACTTATTATTATTATTATTATTATTATTATTATTATTATTATTATTACTATTAATCCCAGCACTGAAGAGCGAAGACTGACATAAATTCTCTAGTTTTGGGGAAGTGGTTTGAACGCTCTCCTACTCTGCATTCTGGGGCATCTGTTCTGTGGGGCAGAAGATCAGACCCATGTGCGGAGATCACCTCCTCTGCCTTTGAACACCTGCCTGTCTTCAGCCTTACTTAAAAGAGCAAACTCCCAGGCGTGTGTTTCAGCCGCCGCAGCAACAGAGCAGAGAGTCCCCGGGTGCTTGCTCAGGCTGCTCCAGTGTTTATCACTCATTGCAGTCGCTTCCTCCCCAAGGGCAAAGGGGGGGCAGGGAGCAGCAACAGGAACAGTTGGCAAGGCTTTGAGCTGCCAAGGAAGTGCACATTAGGTCATGCGCGGCGCAGGTAGTTCTCGAGAAAGGTGTCGCAACGGTTGTTGATCCAGGTGAAGCTGCAAAACAAAAGAGTCCGATCCAGGAACAAAGAGCAAACAGGGAGGGTGTGTCTGGAAGTGCTGTCGTTTTAAGACGCGAAACCAACAATGCCCGGACCATTTCCATAGCTTTGATTTTCACGCTGTGTGCACTCTGTGAGTTTTAAATGTAAAACAGTGCCGTGATGTGCTTGCCAGGCAAAGGACAGTGGCTGTCAGGAAGATCAAGACACACAGGGATACACAGAGACACAGGGATAGGTCTCCTGAATCTTCCACCATTCAGCTTCCTTGGAAGTTCATGAGTTCTAGTGTTATGAGAGAAGGAGAAAAACTTTTATCAAGCCACTCTTCTCCAATGGACGACTGCAATGCGCTCTACGTGGAGCTACCTTTGAAAGATCTACATTGGCTCCCAGTACGTTCCCAAGCAAAATTCAAAGTGTCGGTGCTGACTTTAAAAGCCCTAAACGGCCTCAGCCCAGTAGACCTGAAGGAGCGTCTCCACCTCCATCGTTCAGCCCGGACACTGAGGTCCAGCTCCAAGGGCCTTCTGGCAGTTCCCTCCCTGCGAGAAGACAAGTTACAGGGAACCAGGCAGAGGGCCTTCTCGGTGGCGTCACCCGCCCTGTGGAACGCCCTCCCACCAGATGTCAAGGAAATAAACAACTACCCTGACTTTTAGAAGACACCTGAAGGCAGCCCTGTTTAGGGAAGCTTTTAATATTTGATGCATTATTATATTTTAATATTTTGCTGGAAGCCACCCAGAGTGCCTGGGGAAACCCAGCTAGATGGGCGGGGTATTAATCATCATCATCATCATCCATGCAACACATAATTTCATAGCTCTCTGAACTCTCACCTTTTCTCCAAAAAGTCCCAAACCTTTCTCATATGAGAGTCCCTCCAGGGTGTTTAGGGATGCTTTTAATGTTTAACAGGTTATTGTATTTTAATATTTTGTTGGCAGTCCCTTCATCCTGCGGAACATTTCAGTGGTCCTTTTCCAAACCTCCTCTCTGAATTCTGACCCTATATCTGAATGTGCCTAATGACCATCCCTTTCCAGACCCTAAAAGGAGCTCAGAGAGCCCATCCCCTGCTTGGCCTATAAAATGGTCCGACGCTCCTGTTCCCAGAAGAAGCTCAGTGCAACTTTACACAGCCAGTGAAAACTGAGATGTCCCCATTTGCAAAGGGATTTTGCTATTTTTATGTAACGAGCTGAGCCCAGTGAGGAAACCTTTTGTTTCCTGGACAAAATGCCTGAATTACAGATGAGGAAATTTCAGCGGATAATCTCTAAAGCAAACAAGCCAGGATAAGGGAAAGCCAATCCCTTTGCTGAGCTAGAGAGGTGTTTTGTCCCACCCAAACTTAACACCTCTCCCTGCAGTTTTATAACCACAACGATGAGCAAACAAATAAACAAACAAACACTTGGAGCCAGTTTGCACTCAGAAATATTTGGCTGGAGGATTTGTGTGCCAAACCTTGACTGGGGTTTCCGGCCACTTAAGAAAGACTCCCTTTTGTACACCTGAAGCATTTAAGGGCAAGCAGGAGTTGAAGAACTGAAGACTCCTGCATTGCTGGGGGTTGGACTAGATGACCCCAGGCTCCCTTCCAGCCCTGCAGTTCTATGATCCTATGATATAAAAAGGTCTTCAAGAGCAGCCCCTCTGAGTGTCCCTGGTTTCTGATTTGATTCCAGAATCTTGCGCTTTTCCTTAAAGGTAAAGGTAAAGTGACCCCTGACCATTAGGTCCAGTCATGGCCGACTCTGGGGTTGCGGCGCTCATCTCGCTTTATTGGCCGAGGGAGCCGGCGTACAGCTTCTGGGTCATGTGGCCAGCATGACTAAGCCGCTTCTGGCAAACCAGAGCAGCGCACGGAAATGCCATTTACCTTCCCACCGGAGTGGGACCTATTTATCTACTTGCACTTTGACGTGCTTTTGAACTGCTAGGTTGGCAGGAGCAGGGACCGAGCAACGGGAGCTCACCCCATCACGGGGATTCGAACCGCCGACCTTCTGATCGGCAAGTCCTAGTCTCTATAGTTTAACCCACAGCGCCCCCCGCATCTGCTTTTCCTTAGGACGTCCCTATTTTCATCAGAGAAATGTTGGAAGGTATGGAGTTATGCGACCCCCAAGCCAAGGAGATAAGCAACTATACAACCTTTAGAAAACAGCTGAAAGCAGATCTGGAAGTTATTTAATATTCAATGTTTTATTATTTTATATGTGTTGGAAGCCGCCCAGAGTGGCTGGGGCAATCCCGTCAGATGAGCAGGGTGTAAATATTATTATTATTATTATTATTATTATTATTATTATTATTATTATTAATTGATGTCCCTATTTTTATTGGAGAAATGTTGGAGGGCATGCAAGAGATGACTACACCAGGAGTCGGCTCTGCCTGTCACCTTCCTCCTCCTCCTCAGCCTCAGAGTTGCCCTTGTAAAACTCAACAAAGGAGAGAGGAACAGAGCCAAAAAACGAGGATTAGTTGGCTCCTCCTCTCGTTGGCAGTGCCTAGCAGTGCCTCTGGCTCCCCCTGCTGTTTGCCTCCCTGCCTTCTCCCCTATCAGCCCCAAAAGGCTCCAGCCGCCAATGCTTTTGCGCAGCTGGAAATGTATCCTTCTGACCCCAGTGGCTCTTTTCCCCCCTGGGCCTGCGTACTTTTGTTCCTCCAGCCTAACTCACCATTGGCACATGGCCACTGGAAAGTTGTCCTGCAGGATGGACTACTGCCTTCCGAAGACCGGAACACACCCTGCACCCCTGGTTTACGACGAAGGATCACCACAGGTGACCACTTCGAGCGCAGCCTGAGCAAGGCGAAGTAACTGGCTATCATCGCCTCTTAAGCGAGGAGGAAGCCCATGGCAAGGGGGCGGATGGGTGATAATTTTCCATAAACAAGGCTGAAACGGCCAACTCATTTCCCGCTTGCTCTACATTATTTTGTCAGTACATTTTGCTAAGAGCTCTGGGTTTAAACAGGGCCTGTCTGTTCCTTGGCTTCTCGCGGAGGTAATTTTCTTCTCTTGACAGCTTGTCCAACGTTCTCCGGTGCCAAGAGAGAGAGGAAGACGGGCTCCTTTTCTGCCGACTTCACTGCTGCTCCAACAAGCTGCTGCCGTTGTTCATCTCCCTGCCATGCGAAGAGGATGGCTGGGGCTTCCGAGATTTTCCTTCCAGTTCCAGACCAGTTTCCCCTGCCTGATATAATTCCTTGATTTCTTGAATTAATATCCTGCCCCTCCTCTCAAAGGAGAGTGGCGATGACATGATGCCATTTACGAAATATTAAAAAGGTAGAGGTAAAGGACCCCTGACAGTTAAGTCCAGTCATGAACAATTCTGGGGTTGCGGTGCTCATCTCACTTTATTGGCCGAGGGAGCCGGCATACAGCTTCCGGGTCATGTGGCCAGCATGACTAAGCTGCTTCTGGGGAAACCAGAGCAGCGCACAGAAATGCTGTTTACCTTCCTGCCAGAGCAGTACCTATTTATCTACTTGCACTGGTGTGCTTTTGAACTGCTAGGTTGGCAGGAGCAGGGACTGAGCAATGGGAGCTCACCCTGTCGCGGGGATTCGAACCGCTGACCTTCCAATCGGGAAGCCCTAGGCTCAGTGGTTTAGACCACAGCGCCACCCCTATTTAAAACAATTGAAATCATATAAACATAGGAATTTAACCCACAAGCAGGAATCTGAGCACCAGAAACTGCTCTCCTACTCTGATTCAAGTGGGATTCAGAAGCATCTCTGTCGCTGGCTGTGGAAGCGAAGCAGAGCCATGGCTAGTAGCCATCGATAGCCCTCTCCTCCCTGCATTTGTCTAATCCTCCTTTAAAGCCATTTATGTTGGCAGCCAGCACTGCCTCCTGTGGCAGGGAGTTCCATAGTTCCCCTCTGGGCTGCATGAAGGAGGACTTTCTTTACTGTGTCCTGGTTTCTCTGGCTGTGGGGTGTATGTGTATGTGTGTAAACAGCGACGTTGGAAGGAAATGGAATTCAAGTTCCCGCAGTGATAATTACACGGCTGTTCACACAGAGAAAACAGTGTTTGACAACATAATCTTGGGATTGATACACCAATTAATTCGCACGGTAGTGTAATAAAAATCCATTGTGCAGATTCAGTGAACAGGTGAAAGCGCTGTCTCTCTCGAGGCGTTGCAATAAAACACCCTTAAGAGCTCGCTTAAAAGGGGCAATGAGGCTTTCCCACGATTTAGGCACCTCACCCTAAAGAGGCTTTTTTGCACAAACACGCTTTTTAAACTCTATAAGTTGCACCATGGCTGGAGGGGGCACAACAAGAAAAGCCCTGGAAGTGGGTGGCGATGGCATGTAGAGTCATGTGAGAAATAGTCATTCTTGAGCTCCTTTAGGGTTTTAAGGGAGAAAATCAACATCTCAAATGGAGCCCAGGAAATGGATTGGCAGATACTATTAAAGAGCAGCAGCACTGGTTCTGTTTTGGAGTGACCATGGGTGTCTCCAGACACCCTTTTTGTTGTGCACGAGTGGTGATTTATGCTCATGACGTGATTGGGACGCCTGCACCTTGGGAGAAAGGAGATGGCAAACCTAGACAGCACCTTAAAAAGCAGAGACATCACCTTGCCAACAAAGGTCCGTATAGTTAAAGCTATGGTTTTCCCAGTAGTGATATATGGAAGTGAGAGCTGGACCATAAAGAAGGCTGATCGCCAAAGAATGGATGCTTTTGAATTCTGGTGCTGGAGGAGACTCTTGAGAGTCCCATGGACTGCAAGAAGATCCAACCTATCCATTCTTAAGGAAATCAGCCCTGAGTGCTCACTGGAAGGACAGATCCTGAAGCTGAGGCTCCAAGACTTTGGCCACCTCATGAGAAGAGAAGACTCTCTGGAAAAGACCCTGATGTTGGGAAAGATGGAGGGCACAAGGAGAAGGGGACGACAGAGGACGAGATGGTGGGGCAGTGTTCTTGAAGCAACCAGCATGAGTTTGACTAAACTGCAGGAGGCAGTGGAAGATAGGAGTGCCTGGCTTGCTCTTGTCCAGGGGGTCACGAAGAGGCGGACACAACAAAACGACTAAACAACAACAACAACGTTTTCTGTCCCACTTTTGCCTCACTACATAGGAAGACTGACCCTCCAGATGACAATAATGCGATAAGGTTGGGGATGCCTTGCTGAACAACCAACCAGGTGGAATGATGTGCATTATGATTGACACATGGCAGAACACACCCACAAACAAAAAACCCCACCAGCTTGGAGGGGCCGAAAAATGGATGTTGAGTCAGTGTGCAGCATCTGTAAAATGGACAGATCCCATGCTAGGAATAACGAGAAAGGAACTGAAAACGAAACAGCCGATATAATGACGCCGTTAAAGAAATCAACCATATTTGGAATACCGTGGGCAGTTCTGGTTACCTGTCTCAAAAAGGATACTGTAGAGTTGGAAAAGGTTCAGAAAAGGGTAGCCCAAGTGATTGATGGGAGACTCCCTGATGAGGAAAGGCCACACAATTAATGGTCTTCAATTTACAGAAAACATATGTTCAAAAATATAGTAAAGGTTTGCTATCTATGCTAGCATTTGATTGACATTGGAGTGAGACTGAGTTGAGAAATAAGACTAAGAGCACATATTGATGTAGGAATGTATTAGATAAAATGAAAAGAAATATACAATAATAAGAGTACATTCATTTGTAAACAAGGAATATACAACAGGATAGACAGGAAGTCTAGTGTGTTGGTATGTATGTGATTTTGGGGGGGATTGTTTTTATTTTTTACTGTTTGTTCTATTTTCTTGTTTCATTTTCTTTCTAGGTATATAAAATTTGTATATAATTTTTGTATACATGTTGGAAATTATATTATAGTAAGTCCTGTAATGTAATATGGCAACGTTTACCGATGTAATATAAGAATGTTAACAAATAAATAAAATGCAAATTAAAAAAAAAAGTTTAGAGAAAAGGTTGGACATACATATTCCTGCACTAATGGGGGTTGGACTAGATGATCCTCAGGGTCCCTTCCAACTCTATGATTCTATGAAAATTATGCATGACAAGGAGAAATGGATCTAGAGAAAACCTCCCCCAACGTAACAGTAGAATTTGTAGGCGTCCAATGAAGCTGAAGTTGGAAGACTCAAGGCAGATAAGGGTACTTCTTCACGCAGCCCACAGTTGGACTATGGAACTCCCTGCCACAGGAGGCAATGATGGGTGCCACCATGTGCATCTTTACGACAGGATTGGACAAATTAATGGAGGACGGTTGGGATTTCGGTGGCTGCCGGTGGCGCTGTGGGTTAAACCACAGAGCCTAGGACTTGCCGATCAGAAGGTCGGCGGTTCAAATCCCCGTGACGGGGTGGGCTCCCATTTCTCAGTCCCTGCTCCTGCCAACCTAGCAGTTCGAAAGCACGTCAAAGTGCAAGTAGATAAATAGGTACCGCTCCGGCGGGAAGGTAAACGGTGTTTCCGTGCGCTGCTCTGGTTCGCCAGAAGCGGTTTAGTCCTGCTGGCCACATGACCCGGAAACTGTACGCCGGCTCCCTTGGCCAATAAAGCGAGATGAGCGCCGCAACCCCAGAGTTGGCCACGACTGGACCTAATGGTCAGGGCTCCCTTTACCTTTTCGCTAGGCTCTGCCTCCACAGTTGACAGCAGCGATGCTTCCAGTTACCAGTTGCTGGACATTTCAGGAGGGGAGAGTGCTTTGGGGGATTGGGTCCTGTTTGCTGGTTTCCTGTAGGCATCTGCTTGGCCTCTGTGAGAACAGGATGCTGGACTAGATGGGCCACTGGCCTGATCCAGCAGCCTTTCCTTTATGCCCTTAATCTATATCCCTGCCCTTTGCCCTGTGTGATTTCTCAATCTCAAACCAAGGCAACGCACCAACTCCACGCCCATTGCAACACAATCCCTCTGGCAATCTAATTGTCTGACGAGTTTCTTTTTGCTCCACGTCTGTGACCTGGGAAGATCCCGCCTGATCCCAACGGCAGTGGCTTTGTTGGCGAGCACAGAGCGAGCGACACAGGAGAGAGGAAATACAGGAACGAGGTGAAGCGATATCTTTATATCAGGGCATCTTCTGTTTGTGTAAAAAGCATTAACATGACACAGAGCTCGCCAGGCAGGCCTCAACAGCTGGGCCCAGGGAAGATTTCTGAAATATCCTGGGAGTCGAGAGTGGATCTCATGCTCTTTATTCAGCTCATAGTGGTGAGGAGGAATCGAAGTTCCCCCACAATGTCTGCCTTATATACATTATTTACACAATTACACCCACGTGATTGGCTAATTCTGGGATTCTCCTGTAGGCCAATCAGGTTGTGGATTCACTTCCACCTGGAGCTGGATTGGGTGGCTCCTGTGGACCAATCAGACTGCTGCATTCTGAAGCCTATTGTTCTAAGACCAATCAGACTGCTGCATTCTGAAGCCTATTGTTCTAGGACCAATCACACCGCTGCATTCTGAATCCTATTGTTCCAGGACCAATCAGACTGCTGCATTTTGGATCCTATTGTTCTAGGACCAATCAGACCGCTGCATTTTGGATCCTATTGTTCTAGGACCAATCAGACCGCTGCATTCTGAATCCTATTGTTCTAGGACCAATCAGACCACTGCATTTTGGATCCTATTGTTCTAGGACCAATCAGACCGCTGCATTCTGAATCCTATTCAACTCAGTACATAACAATTTCTGTGTAGCCTAGAAATACACCCACATAAGTTCTTCTGGCAAAAGATGGCAATTCATTATCCTTGCTCTTTCCCTCTGCCTTGAGCCACGCTATTCTTGAGCCCCATCCCAGCTTCCCATTGCCAAAGAACATGGCTCATCCCTTCTCAAGAGCCACCTCCTAGTTTTGCCAAGGCCCTTTCCCGCTTTGAAATAGGAGTGTGTAGCCTTTGACCTGCCAGCTAGTGTTGGACTACAATTCCCATGAGCTCTGGTGCACCCTGTTTTTGTTTTTTCTTAAGGGGTGATGCCAGAGAAAGGGAACGACCTCATCCAGACTGGTTCCAGCCACTTGCAGTTTTCCTAACGGCTTATATTGAAAAGCAATTGCATTCAAAGCAATGAGCAAACTGGGGGGTCCCTTCTGAGACAAACTCAGTAAAATCAGTAAAAAAAAAGACAGACGTTTAAAATGAATAACAACCTAAGGAGAACTTTCTGGATCAGGCCAAAGGGGGCTAATCCAGTCCAGCATCTTGTTCCTCCACTGGCCACCCAGATGCCACAAGGGAAACCTGCAAGCAGGATTTCAACACAAGATCACTCTCCCCTTCTTTGGTTTCCAGCAACTGCTATTCAGAAGCATCACTGCCTCTGACCGCAGCAGGCAGAACTCCACCATCCTGGCTAGTATCCACCGAGAGCCTTCTCCTCCATGTATATTGCCAATCCCCTTTTTGCAGCCATCCAAATTGGTGACCATCACTTCCTCCATATGGTTCAAGCTCTGGTTTTCCCAGTAGTGATGTATGGAAGTGAGAGCTGGACCATAAAGAAGGCTGATCGCCGAAGAATGGATGCTTTTGAATTCTGGTGCTGGAGGAGACTCTTGAGAGTCCCATGGACTGCAAGAAGATCCAACCTCTCCATTCTGAAGGAAATCAGCCCTGAGTGCTCACAGGAAGGACAGATCCTGAAGATGAGGTTCCAATATTTTGGCTGCCTCATGAGAAGAGAAGACTCCCTGGAAAAGACCCTGATGTTGGGAAAGATGGAGGGCACAAGGAGAAGGGGACAACAGAGGATGAGATGGTGGGACAGTGTTCTCAAACCTCCCAGCATGAGTTTGACCAAACTACGGGAGGCAGTGGAAGACAGGAGTGCCTGGTGCGCTCTGGTTCATGGGGTCACAAAGAGTCGGACACAACTAAATAACACTTCCTCCTGTGGCAGTGAGTTTCATAGTTTAATCTAGCCTCCCTGAACTAGGTCCTTTCCAGGTTCTTGTTGGGTTCCTGATTCCCATCAGCTCTAGCTAGCAGGGTCCAGAGTCAGGGAGGATAAGATTCTTTGGCCAAAACATCTGGAGGGCACCATACTGGAAAGGGCCAATCAAACAGATAAACACTTGCAGCCAGAGCAAAAGACTGGAGGACGTGTTATTTATTTCCTTATTTAAGCCCAAGGGCCTTATTCCATTGTGGGCAACCTTCCTGAGAGAGGTATGACTCTTTTCAACAATACGGCGATGACACATTTCAAAAAGAATGGGAAAAATTTATGTTATACGTAGGATAAGGTGAAATGATGAAATCAGTAGAATGGAAATAAACCCCATAATGGGAAATTAAACGAAACTTTATTTGATGTTAATGACAACACGAATTAAAATGTAAAATACAATCAAGGTAACTAATTGTATCTGTAAATGAATATAGACAAACAAGACGTGTATATGCAGAAAGATTTATTTGTATATAGACACAGTACGGATAAAGTTGAAAGAAGAAGAATATACAAAATCGATAAAGACAATGCGAAAAACTTAGAGACGACATAAAAAAGCCAGAAGGAAGGCGGGAAGTCAACTCTTAGGAGTAAATGTAAATTAATGTGTAGTATGTTAAAATACAGTGGTGCCTCGCAAGACAAAATTAATTCGTTCTGCGAGTTTTTTCGTCTTGCGAAGCACCACTGTGCATTGACGGTTTCCCATAGGAATGCATTGACGGTTTAAAAAAAAAAGGCGCAAGACGTTTTCGTCTTGCGAAGCAAGCCCATAGGGAAATTCGTCTTGCGAAGCAACTCAGAAAATGAAAAACTCGTCTTGCGAGTTTTTCGTCTTGCGAGGCATTCATCTTGCGAGGTACCACTGTAAAATCAGTAAAGATTATCTTCCAAAAGAAAAGAAAAGAGAGGTGTATGACTCTCATCGCTTTGCAGCAAGTGGCATTTTAGCCACGCTAAAGTTGGGTTTCAGCACCAAACTGGCTCAGCCCTTTCCACCCAAGCAAGCAGTTCAGGGACACGTTTTCTTGAGAGTTGGCATCCTGTTATAAAACACTTTACTGATATAACCCTGAAGAATGACTGCCATCAAAACTACAGATTGGACTTTTTTTTTTTTGGCAAACTTAATTAGATTAAACTGTCCTGGAGGGGGAAGGCGGGATTTCATTTTTGCCCCTTTTCCCTTTTGTTGTAATTGTTATATATTGCAAATTAATAAACCATTTTTTAATATATATTTTTTGTAAAAAGGACACATCCCAGCCAGGCCAAAGCCCTCAAGGAGGGGGTGGTATGTGCCCTGGAGTCACTCCCAAGGCCTATCCGCAAGGCAAGGAGGCCTGAAGTTCCCCACAAAGGGAGTCCTCCATCCCCAGATGTTTGGTCCAAGCATCTGGCACCCGAAAGAGATACTGCCACTAAACTTGGAGGTTCCATTGAGCCGTCACGTTTGCTTTGCAAGCTCGTCCAATCCATTTGAAAAGCCACCAGAGGCCATTGTGGCTTCTCAGGGCAACAAATAATAATAATAATAATAATAATAATAATAATAATAATTTATTATTTATACCCTACCTATCTGGCTTGGTTTCCCCAGCCACTCCGGACAGCTTCCAACAGAACACTAAAATACAATAATCTATTAAATTTTAAAAGCTTCCCTAAACAGGGCCGCCTTCAGATGTCTTCTAAAAGTTTGGTATTTATTTTTCTCTTTGACATCTGGTGGGAGGGCGTTCCACAGGGCGGATGCCACTACCGAGAAGGCCCTCTGCCTGGTTCCCTGCAACTTGGCTTCTTGTAGCGAGGGAACCACCAGAAGGCCCTCGGCGCTGGATCTCAGTGTCCAGGCAGAACGATGGAGGTGGAGATGCTCCTTCACGTATACTGGACTGAGGCCGTTTAGGGTTTTAAAGGTCAGCACCAGCACTTTGAATTTTGCTCAGAAACATACTGGGAGCCAATGTAGGTCTTTCAAGACCGGTGTTATATGGTTTCGGCGGCCACTCCCAGTCACCAGTCTAGCTGCAGCATTCTGGATTAGTTGTAGTTTCCGGGCCACCTTCAAAGGTAGTCCCACAAAGAGCGCATTGCAGTAGTCCAAGCGAGAGATAACCAAAGCATGCACCACTCTGGCGAGACAGTCTGCGGGCAGATAGGGTCTCATCCTGCGTACCAGATGGAGCTGGTAGACAGCTGCCCTGGACACAGAATTGACCTGCGCCTCCATGGACAGCTGTGAGTCAAGAATGACTCCCAGGCTGCGCACCTGGTCCTTCAGGGGCCCAGTTGCCCCATTCAGGACCAGGGAGTCCCCCACACCCAATCACCCCCTGTACCCCAAGAATAGTACTTCTGTCTTGTCAGGATTCAACCTAAATCTGTTAGCTGCCATCCATCCTCCAACCGCTTCCAGACACTCACACAGGAGCTCCACAAGGCAGTTATGCATGGGTCATTTCAACCAGACCACCTCTCTCTATTTGCTAAATTCCCTCACATTCCGGAGGGAGCAGTCCAAGAATGCCGCCTGCCTCTCCGGGCAAGATCCCTTTGCCAGAGGGTTTCTGGCATTCCCCCTGCCTGTTTTCCTCCAGCGAGGTTGATTTGCCACGCTCATGCCTTACATGGTCAAAACGGCCTTCGGGGAAACGTAGGAATTTTGGGTCCTGACGTCAGCCCTGCAGCCAGAGTTTTGGGTAAAGTGGAGGAAGAGGCTAGAAGGGGGTGGGGAGAGGAAAGGGGGGAGGCATTAGCCCAAGAGCAGGAGCTCCAGGCACATTTCACATTCGCTTGGGGGGCAGACCTGGACGCCCCTCCCTCCCTTCCAGGAATTCACCTGGAGGAAAGGAAGCAGGCCAGGTAAGGTGTGGTGCCAGAAGATGCTGGTGAGGTAGGAGATTTTAATTGGGCGGGGGGCTAAGAACGGTGGGATGTGGTGATTCAGAGTGGAAAAGGAGGAGAGGAAAAGGATGAAGGAGGCAGGCAGGGACAAGGAAGGAGGAGAGGCGAAGATGGAGTGGTCCATGGCAGGTGAATGAATGAGAATGAGAGGCAGGGTGGTGTAGTGGTTAGAGTGTAGGACTAGGACCTGGGGGACCAGGGTCTGAATCCCCCCACCCTTGGGGTACCAGCCGCTGCCTCTCTCAGCACAGCCGACGTTGCAGGGAGACCCCTGGAAGAAAGCGGCTATGTATGTAGGCAATGCTTTGAACAGCTGCCGAGACGCAATACAGTGGTACCTCGGGTTAAGTACTTAATTCGTTCCAGAGGTCTGTTCTTAACCTGAAACTGTTCTTAACCTGAAGCACCACTTTAGCTAATGGGGCCTCCCGCTGCTGCCGCGCCGCCAGAGCACAATTTCTGTTCTCATCCTGAAGCAAAGTTCTTAACCTGAAGCACTATTTCTGGGTTAATAGAGTCTGTAACCTGAAGTGTATGTAACCCGAGGTACCACTGTATTTGCTCATGTCCACAGTCCGGTGGTATTGCTTTAGTGGCAAAGCTACAGAGGTCCCTCTCCCCAGGAAACTTACAATCTAAAGTGAGACAGCAGGTAGCCCAGTGGAGAGGAGGGAAGCAAAGGTTCAGAGGGGCGAATGAGTTTTGTTGCGTTCTGTATCATTAGACGGGGATAAGGACCGGGATGATGATGTGAAGGGTTCCGGAGCCAGGCTTCACTGCATTTTTGTGCCAGTCGCTGCCTCTCAGCTGACCCTACCTCACAAGGTTGTTGTGGGGAGTAACTGAGGAGGGAGAGACCCATTAACACCATCTTGAGCTCCTTGCTCAAGCGACTTGGTCTTGATAGCTCAGCAGGTTAGAGCGTGGAGCTGATAACAGCAAGGTTACAGGTTTGATCCCCGTATGAGGCAGCTGCAATTCCAGTATTGGAGGAGGAGTTTGGATTTGATATCCCGCTTTATCACTACCCGAAGGAGTCTCAAAGCGGCTAACATTCTCCTTTCCCTTCCTCCCCCACAACAAACACTCTGTGGGGTGAGTGGGGCCGAGAGACTTCAGAGAAGTGTGATTGGCCCAAGGTCACCCAGCAGCTGCAGGTGGAGGAGCAGGGAATCAAACCCAGTTCCCCAGATTACGACTCCACTGCTCTGAACCACTACACCACACTGGCTCTCTATTGCAGGGGGTTGGACTAGATGATCCTCAGGGTCCCATCCAACTTGACAATTCTAGGATTCTATGAACTCAGTAAAGGCAGAATGTCATCTGGTCTCCGCTGTAAGCATCGCGCAAGCAAACCGGGATGGAGGTTGCCCACTGTGAGAACAGGGTGCTGGACTAGTAGGGCCGCTGGCCTGATCCAGCCAGGCTCTTCTTATGAGAAGGGAGGCCACGGAAATGAGCAAAAGGAAACTGGGACAAAAGCAGAGCAGGGCAAATAGCCGGCTGGATTTTGAAAGCGGGGAAGAGAAGAAAGCAGAGAGCAGAAGGAGAGAGAGAGAGAGAGAGAGAGAGAGAGAAGGGGAGGGCAGCCATAACATAGGCATGTGCTAGCTTAAGTAGAACCTCCATGTACAGGCACAGTCTACCTGCCACAGTCCCAGAAGGCTGGGAGTGGTGTGGTCTTCCCTAGACTAGAGGCTTGGGTCGGGTGACCCCTTCTTTGGTCCTACCCAGCAGGGCTCATTGCGGGGTGAAATGGGGCTGGACTGAGTGCAGAAGGCGAGGGAGCAGTAACACCCCCCCCCCCACACACAAGAGAGGCTCTGCCCTTTGTAACAGGCAGGAATGCGAAGGGCGAAGCCTCTGCTTGACCCAAGCCAGCCTTTTCCTCAGGCGAAGTGGGGCGAGGAGCTGGGTTGGGGGCCCTGGAGTGGGAGGCTGGGGTCGGGCGCCCCCCTGCTCCCTCGGCCCCAGCTTGCAGGGAGAAATGGGGCTGGGGTTCGCAGGGGGAGGCAGCAGAACCCCCCCACCCCCTTTCCAGAGGCTCTGTTCAGCGGTTTCAACCACGCTGGCATCTCCAGCGACCTGGTTGAAACCCCGGAGAAGAATTAGTGCGGGAAATATTGAGCTGGATGCAGCTTCCTCCGTTGCAACAGGCAGGAATCCCACCGGTCGAGCTTCCCCCGGCGGCAGGGAGGCGGGAATAGGGACCGCGGCGAGGCTGCATCCCTCCATCCTTGCAGCCTCCTCCTGCGCTCGGCGGCGGGCGGAGCGAAGCGTCCGCGGGGCGGAGGCTGCTGTGCCGTCCGGGCTGCGCTGGGCTGGCTCGTCCGCCGGCTCCTCCTCCTCCTCCTCCGCTGCTCCGCCGCCGCCTCCTCCTCCGCCGCCGCCCGAGGCTCCCTCCCCGGGCCCGGCGCCGTCCGCTGCCCGCCCGCGCAACGCTCCGCTCCGCCCGGCGCAGGTACGCCAAGCTGCCGCGCCTCGCGGGCGCCGCCATCGCCGTCGAGGGCGCAGGAGCGCCCGCTTGGGCTGCTCCCCTTGCGGGGCCGCGGACGCGGGTGGGGGGGAGGGAAGGGGTGGGGTGGGGGTTCCCAAAGGCCCCAGCTGTGCGCCCCCTCCCACTTTCCCCTCCCTCCGTCTGCGTGGGGATTTTGGGGAGGGGGAAAGCTTGTGCGCTCCACCCTCCGGAAGGAGGATCCGGGAGGGGGAGTAAAGGGAGTTGAGGGGGGGGGAGGGAGGAAACATGGGGCACCGCCCCCAAGGAGGATCTGGGAGGGGGGTTAAGAGAGTGGGGGGAGGACTTGGGCAGACACCCCCTAGAAGGAAGATCTAGGAGGAGTTAGCGGAGTTGTTTTGGGGAGGGACTTTGGACACCTCCAAGGAGAATCTGGGGACGGAAGGGAGTTGCTTGGGGGAAGATATGGGGCAGCCAGGGGGATTTGGGAGGGGGTGTGGTGCTAAGGGAATGCAGGAGGGGACCTGGGAAAGCCCCCCCCCCCCATAAGGAGGACGTGGGAGGGGGAATTAAGGGAGTGGGGAGTCACTTAGGGGAGTCCCCCCTCAAAGGAGGACGAAGGAAGGTGAGTTAAGGGAGGAAATATGGGCACTGGGAGTTAAGATGGTGAGGGGTTGCCTGCCCTTTTGGGGTCTGGGGAGGGGGTGCCCAAAGAGTTATGGGGGTGCTGTGGAGGCTGCTGGCCCCCTTTGCAAGAGAATGTGGGCTCAAGGAAGTGACCAAGCTTTGTGGCTGAGCATTTGACTTTTTCAACTTTCAACTTTCCCAAATGAAAGATGCTGAAAAGTTGTATCAGGACATACATTGTTCCAACCTGAGTTATAAAAGTTGCCATTTCAGTTATTTTTGTTTGTTTGTCTGTTATTGTTATTATTTAGCATTACCCGACATTTTCAGAAGGCAAAATAAAAATTCTCTGGCCCCCCCCCCCCCAAAAAAAAGCAGTTGATGTGCTTCTTCATCAGACGTAATATTGCCAAGCTAAATGTTGCCCGGTTGAAAAAATAGCAGCAGATTTGAGTTCATCCCACCCAAAAATGTATTTTAAAGAAATTGGCAAAAGTTAAGTTTATTCCCCTAAACGTGATACGCCTTGAGTGAAGAAGGCCCAGGTTGGACTGGGAAAGACCCCTAGATTGCAACCCTTATTTATTCCTAGAATCATAGAACTCTATGATTCTATGAGTTGGAAGGGACCCCAGGCGGTCATCCATTCTGACCCCCCTGCACTGCTGGAATCTCAGCTCAAGCATCCATGACAGATGGCCACCCAACCTCTGCATAAAAATGTCCAAGGAAAGAGAGTCCACCATGACCCAAGGGAGTCCGCTCCACTGTCAGACAGTTCTTACTGTCAGAAAGTTCTTCTGAAAGTTTAGTCGGAATCTCCTTTATTGTAACTCGAAGCCATGGGTTCGAGTCCTACCCTTCCAGAGCAGGAAAATACAAGCATGCTCCCTCTTCCATGCGGCAGCCCTTGAGATATTTGATTTGTATACCGCCCTTTTATCCCAAGGTGTACAACATGAAGAACATAAATTTATGGATCATCATCATAAAAACCGTAGAATTGTGGAGCTCCCGGCAGTGCAGCAATATTCCTCTGTGGGGATTGAACCCACAATCGTGACACGATCAGCCCCACAACGGAGCTAACTTCCTTGCACATAATAATAATAATATTTTATTTATGTCCCGCCCTCCCCAGCCAAAGCCGGCTCAGCGCGGCTGATAACAGTAAAAATAGCACAGTTTACATAAAATCACAGTCAATTAATTGAAACACATTCTAAAATCAATTCAGAATCAAATTAATGGCAACCACTGGGCTAGAGTTCTATGAGGATTGCAGAAGGAGAGGGGGGGGGGGTCAGACTGTGCCTTGGCCAAAGGCCTGGTGGAACAGCTCTGTCTTGCAGGCCCTGCAGAAAGATGTCAAGTCCCGCAGGGCCCTACTCAGACAATAATAGTAATAGATAGCATAATAAAAATAATAATCATAATAACAGTCCCCTCAGCCATAACTTTAAAAGGACATAGATCATTTATAGGCCAAAGTCCTGGAGAAAGAGGATGTTTTTTTCGCTTGGCGCCTAAAGACATGTAATGATGGCAACCAGGCGAGCCTCTGGGGAGAGCATTCCGCAGTCAGGGAGCCACCACAGAGAAGGCCCTTTCTTATGTGGCCACTGTCCAAACCTCTTGAGATGGGTGGGGGGGGGATTGTGAAGGGTCACTGATGACAAGCGCAGGGTCCGGGTTGGTTCATATGGGGAGAGGCGGACCTTGAGATAAAGTGGTCCTGAGTCACGTAAGGCTTTATAGGCCAGCACTGGAAACTAACCAAGTAGTTAGTTTGGGTGGCTTCCAACAGAATACAGTGGTACCTTGGGTTACATACGCTTCAGGTTACAGACCCTTCAGGTTACAGACGCTTCAGGTTACAGACTCCGCTAACCCAGAAATAGTGCTTCAGGTTAAGAACTTTGCTTCAGGATGAGAACTGAAATTGTGCAGCGGTGGCAGGAGGCCCCATTGACTAAAGTGGTGCTTCAGGTTAAGAACAGTTTCAGGTTAAGTACGGGCCTCCGGAACGAATTTAGTACTTAACCCGAGGTACCACTGTAGTAGTAGTAGTAGTAATAATAATAATAATAATAATAATAATAATAATAATAATAATAATATATTTATACCCCGCCCCTCTGGCTGGGTTTCCCCAGCCACTCTGGGCGGCTTCCAACAGAATATTAAAATACAATAGCCTATTAAACATTAAAAGCTTCAGATGTCTTCTAAAAGTCTGGTGGTTGTTTTTCAATTTGACATCTGGCGGGAGGGCGTTCCACAGGGTGGGTGCCACCACCAAGAAGGCCCTCTGCCTGGTTCCCTGTAACTTGGCTTCTCGCAATGAGGGAACAGCCAGAAGGCCCTCGGAGCTGGACCTCAGTGTCCGGGCAGAATGATGGGGTTGGAGACGCTTCTTCAGGTGTACTGGACCGAGGCCGTTTAGGACAGCTGCTGTCCGTCGGTGTAGACAATACTGAGCTGGGTGAATTAATGGTTTGAGGCAGCTTCGTAGGCTATCCTCACCTGCGCAGAGTCTTTCTCCTGGTTGCTGGGAGCGAATTGCAAAAAGGCTTGTGTTCATAAAAAGGCCTTCCTTTGCCTTCTCCTCTTCCCAGGCCTCGGCGGGTCGTGTTGGAGAAATGGGCCTGTGATAGCTCAGTTGGTAGAGCACAAGACTTTTAACCTCAAGGGTCGTGGGTTTGAGCCCCACGTTGGGTAAAAGACTTCTGCGCTGCACGGGGTTGGACTAGATGACCCCTGTGGTCCCTTCCAACTCTTCGTTTCTGCGAGAAGGCCGTGACCGGTCTCACACCTAGTGTACTTCTTGGCTAAGGGGGATTTGATCCCAGGTCTCAGCCTGACAACTGCAGCACACTGCCATCCGGTTTACACAGGAGGATACAAAATGTTTGTTAAACACTCCAACCCCAAAGGTTGTCAAGAAAGAGGAGGTGTAAAAATAAATAAATATTGAAATATCAATCTGATCAGCAGCTTAGGGGAAAAAAATGCATGTACTGTAACAGAATGGCATGTGAAAGTTACGTGTCTGGGTTAGCTTGCCTAAATTAAATATATAAATAGATAAATTATTTTGTCTGGCGCTGAAAAAAAATCTGCACATGCGTGTAGCAATCTTTCAGCTGGGAACCTTTCACTCTTTGCTGCAAGTTCAGAACTCTTCGCAGAACTTGAGCCCAATGGTTGCCATCAATTTGATTTGAACTGATTTTAAATAATAATAATAATAATAATAATAATAATAATAATTTATTATTTGTACCCCGCCCATCTGGCTGGGTTTCCCCAGCCACTCTGGGCGGCTTCCAACAAAGATGAAAAATACACTAAAATGTCACATATTAAAAACTTCCCTGAACAGAGCTGCCTTCAGATGACTTCTGAATGTCAGGTAGTTTTTTATCGCTTTGACATCTGATGGGAGGGCGTTCCACAGGGTGGGCGCCACTACCAAGAAGGCCCTCTGCCTGGTTCCCTGTTACTTGGCCTCTTGCAGTGAGGGAACTGCCAGAAGGCCCTCAGTGCTGGACCTCAGTGTCTGGGCAGAACGATGGGGGTGGAGACACTCCTTCAGGTATACTGGGCCGAGGCTATTTAGGGCTTTCAAGGTCAGCACCAACACTTTGAATTGTGCTTGGAAATGTACTGGGAGCCAATGTAGGTCTTTCAAGACCGGTGTTATATGGTCTCGGCGGCCACTCCCAGTCACCAGTCTAGCTGCCGCATTCTGGATTAGTTGTAGTGAATTGATTTTAGAATGCTGTATTATTTTACTATTGTTAGCCGCTCTGAGCCCGGCTTCGACGGGATATAAATAAATTGTGTTATTATTATTATTATTATTACTATTATTTTAGAGTTGGAAAGGGATCCCCAGGTGTCATCTAGCCCAACTCGCTTGCGAGGTAGCCACAACTTCAGCTCATATCTGGGTAAAGGGTGTGATTGTGTATGTGTGTGTGTGTGTGTGTGTGATATTGCCCCTGTCTGAGTTTAAGGGGGGATTTTTTTTCTGCATAGACTTATGACCTCAAGGGCTCAAGAGACCTGCTTTTTGGGGTTTGTGGTGCGCTACCCAGGACTGCATAGCCACAAAGGGAGGAGTTTGCAAGGAGCTTGGCTGGGGCATCAGTTGTGGTGACCACAGATGTAGAGTTTGAAAGGTGCAGAAATCCTCATCGGGCCTGTGCAGGCCTGGCTTATGGATGACGCCAGGTGTGCCGAGCGCAGGTGGGCGATGCTTTTTGTAGGGTGGTGGTGTGTGTGCAAAGGGAAGGTTGGGGGCTCTCCATCTATTTGTGGCTGGAGAAGGACAACGGTTTGGCTTTTTCCGTTGCCTGTGGCGATCTCTCTCATTTCGACTGTGCCACCGTCTTTCCCGGCCGACCAGTTTGGTGGGTTCAAACTTGGCAAAAAAACCTCCGAAGTCTGTTTAGCGGAGATGAGGGAGGGATGAGTGTGTGAACCGCATCTAGCGATGCTTCAAGTCAAGCCACTTATTCCCCCCAAATCTCTCTGCAGCCCTTGCGGCCGTTGGTGCCTGTATTGATTTGACACATCCAAAACACCCGGATGAGCCTCTGTTCAACCTGTTGAATGGTTCAGCTTGCCCCACTTGGAAACTGGCATTAGTAACTTTGCCAGCTGGAAATTGTGTCTGTCGAAGTGGCTGAGTCAGCAAGAGGCTATCTATGTGCAAATTGATGCCAGGGATGTGCAAACGTGACAAAAATGCGCAGGTCTATGACACATCGATGTGAAAGTGTGTGTGTGGGGGGAGAGAAATCTCTGTTTTGAAATGCTGATCTCCTGATTGTTGTGGCGGGCCGATGCCCTAGTTCATTTGGTTTGCAAAATAATCTTATGGCACAACATCTCTCCGTGTCAATAAAAAATGTGCTTGTTTTGTGTGCCTGTTAACTATATGGGGTGTGTGTGTGTCGGAGCTGGGGAACCATTTCTGCTGAGTGAATGGTACAGGGGCAGGTGTGCTTGCTTAGACAGGCAGAGGCTGCACATGCCAAGGTCATGCCATGCCAATATGTGCAGCAGATATGAGCAGGGAATGGCTGTAGCTCAGTGCTGGAGGAACATCTGCCTGGCAGGTAGAAGGTTGCAGGTTCAAGCCCCAATGGCATCTACGGATACGGCTGGGAGAGACTTCTGCTTGAAATCCTGGGGCGCTGCTGCCACTCAGTGTGGACAATCCTGCGGTAAACTTGAGCACAGCACCCTGATCTCACAGTGGCCAACCAATTGCCAGTGGCGTAGCGTGGGGGGTGCAGGGGGGGCTGGCCGCACCGGGCCCAACATCTGGGGGGGGGGGGGCGCGCTCACACTCGCAGCTCTCTGCCCCTACCTGGCTCACTCACTCTCTCTCACTGCAGTGCTGGCTGTGCGAATCCGATCCGAGCCGCCGGGTCGCCGCCCACTGTGGAGGGGAGGGTGCCAGGCGTGCGGTGCGGTGCGGTGCGGTGCGGTGCGGAGAGAGAGCGAGGGACTATCTGGGGGAGGGATAGTGCAGCGGGGGGGGGGGCGCAAATTACTTGCCTTGCCCCGGGTTAGGAGGCGCAAATTACTTGCCTTGCCCCGGGTGCTGACAACCCACGCTACGCCACTGCCAATTGCCTTGTGTTTTCTCCCACTCTGGACTGTAGGACTCGAACCCATGGCTTCAAGTTACAAGAAAGGAGATTCCAATTCAACATCCGTAAAAAAACTTTCTGGCAGTAAGAGCTGTTTGACTGTGGAACGGTCTCCCTCTGGACGTTGTGGACTCTCCTTCCTTGGAGGTTTTTAAGCAGAGTTGGATGGCACATCTGTCATTGATTTTTTTTTTTAGCTGAGAATTCTGCATTGCAGGGGGTTGGACTGGATGGCCTTTGGGGTCCCTTCCAACTCCTAAGATTCTTCTGCAGGCAGGACCCAAGTATGATAGTGCACACCCAGTGAGTGTTTCATTGCCGTCGTCAAATTTATTGCTCTCCTTTCACCAGGAGGTGAACCATAAGCGGTAAACCGAGGACAAACCTTGGATACGAACTCACGGCTCCTCTGGGGTCAGACAAACCGTAACCCCGGGTTCAGGCGCAATGCTGCGCTAAACCATGGCTTAGCTCTGGTTGGTCTGACAGTTGCGCAACCAGGTGAGGGGTTAAGTGGCTGTGATTTTTCCTGTGAATAAAGTAAAGGTAAAGGTACCCCTGCCCGTACGGGCCAGTCTTGACAGACTCTAGGGTTGTGCGCCCATCTCACTCTAGAGGCCGGGGGCCAGCGATGTCTGGAGACACTTCCGGGTCACGTGGCCAGCGTGACGAAGCTGCTCTGGTGAGCCAGAGCCGCACACGGAAACGCCGTTTACCTTCCTGCTAGTAAGCGGTCCCTATTTATCTACTTGCACCCGGGAGTGCTTTCAAACTGCTAGGTTGGCAGGCGCTGGGACCGAACAACGGGAGCGCACCCCGCCGTGGGGATTCGAACCACCGACCTTTTGATCGGCAAGCCCTAGGTGCTGAGGCTTTTACCCACAGCGCCACCCGCGATCTTTGCAGCCATTTCAGCACATGGGTGAAGACGCCTCGTGTTCACACAGGCTTTTATGTTTCACAGTCTACAGATTTTCCCCCCATATTTTTTTTATTTAACATTTTTAAAATAGTTTTAGAGTCATAGAATTGTAGAGTTGGAAGGGAGCTAAAGTGTTACCTTGCCCAACCCCTTTGCAGTTCAAGAAAGCACAGGTAACTACATCTGCATGCTCGCACATTCATGGTTAGTCATGGTTTGGCTTAGCCTTAGGGTTATTGCATAGAACCCATTATTATTACTACTTTTTTATTTCTACACCTCTTTATATATATTTTTTTAAAAACCTCAAAGCTGTTTACAACCTACATTAAAGTATCAAATAAAACAACCCCAGATAAAACATCGCTGAAGAAAGTCAAAGTTAAAATGCAAAACAGCATAATTAGCAAGAGAATATTTTATTATCATAAGCATAGAACGTATCTGCTGCGGAGGCTGCCTATCTGGTGGTGGTTCATGGTGGCGGTGGAAAGTCAGGCTCGATGACCTGGGTCTCCACTAAGAGGAAGCCAAGATGTTCTCTGGCTTTTTCAACAGTGGCAGCATTTGTAGCTGGAGTCAGTCCGGGCTTCACCCTCCCAGGCCAGGTGGGAAATGGCCTGCAAGGCAGGGAGCAGATCTCCCAGGACTCCCAGCCAAAAGAGCTTGCCATCTGTACCAGAGGAATGGACTGAATTGTGTTTGGTGGGAAAAGCCTCCTTGATCTCCCTCGGCGGCCCCAGGGCTTATTCCTATTTCCCTCGGGGAGAGGTGGCGCATGTTTTGCATGATACAGTGCAAAACGCCAAAAGGAATAACAGTCCTTTCAGGTGGTTTCCCACCGCCTGCTCTGCTTCTCCAGAAGGGAGTGGCAGATTTTCCCAGCTAGTTGAGTCTTCTCCTAATTTTATTTTTGCTTTGTGCTCTGTTTGAGCTGCCAAACCTTGTTCCCCTGCTCCTTTGTGGCTCAGTTGGCATCTGTGCTCTCTCTCGGGGGCTTTTCCCAGTGAGTGGAAGGTGCTGATACGTGGCAAACTCAGCCGACCGCCACTACATTTCCAACATGAGATTGTCTCTGGCTGTGGAAGATGAGTCGGATGAATCTTTGCAGAAGCGCCTCCCAAATATAGTTTGCTGGGATTTTGGGATTAGTATCCCCCTGATAAAAGGTAAAGGGATCCCTGACCATTAGGTCCAGTCATAGAATCATAGAAGGGCCATCGAGTCCAACCCCCTGCCAAGCAGGAAACACCATCAGAGCACTCCTGACATCTCGCTTTATTGGCCGAGGGAGCCGGCGTACAGTTTCCGGGTCATGTGGCCAGCAGGACTAAGCCGCTTCTGGCAAACCAGAGCAGCAGTAGGCGGTTCGAATCCCCGCGACGGGGTGAGCTCTCGTTGCTCGGTCCCAGCTCCTGCCAACCTAGCAGTTCGAAAGCACGTCCAAGTACAAGTAGATAAATAGGTAAGGGGTAAGGCGGGAAGGTAAACAGCATTTCCAAGCGCTGCTCTGGTTCGCCAGAGGCGGCTTAGTCCTGCTGGCCACATGACCTGGAAGCTATATGCCGGCTCCCTCGGCCAATAAAGCGAGATGAGCGCCGCAACCCCAGAGTCGGCCACGACTGGACCTAATGGTCAGGGGTCCCTTTACCTTTACCTATATCTTGCAGTAGGGACGCGGGTGGTGCTGTGGGTTAAACCACAGAGCCTAGGACTTGCTGATCAGAAGGTCAGCGGTTTGAATCCCCACGACTGGGTGAGCTCCCGTTGCTTGGTCCCAGCTCCCGCCAACCTAGCAGTTAGGTCTTCAGATACCTGAAGAAGTTTCCGAGCACAATTCAAAGTGTTGGTGCTGACCTTTAAAGCCCTAAACGGCCTCGGTCCAGTATACCTGAAGGAGCGTCTCCACCCCCATCGCTCTACCCGGACACTGAGGTCCAGCACCGAGAGCCTTCTGGCGGTTCCCTCACTCCGAGAAGCCAAGTTACAGGGAACCAGGCAGAGAGCCTTCTCGGTGGTGGCGCCCTCCCTGTGGAATGCCCTCCCACCAGATGTCAAAGAGAACAACAACTACCAGACTTTTAGAAGACATCTGAAGGCAGCCCTGTTTAGGGAAGCTTTTAATGTTTGATGTATCACAGTATTTTAATATTCTTTTGGAAGCCGCCCAGAGTGGCTGGGGAAACCCAGCCAGATGGGCGGGGTATAAATAATAAATTACTATTATTATTGTTGTTATTATTATTATTATTATTATTATTATAGCAGTTCAAAAGCACGTCAAAGTGCAAGTAGATAAATAAGTACCGCTCTGGTGGGAAGGTAAACGGCGTTTCCGTGCGCTGCTCTGGTTTGCCAGAAGCGGCTTAGTCATGCTGGCCACGTGACCCGGAAGCTGTACGCCGGCTCCCTCGGCCAATAAAGCGAGATGAGCGCCGCAACCCCAGAGTCGGTCACGACTGGACCTAATGGTCAGGGGTCCCTTTACCTTTTATATCTTGCAGTGCTGTTCTCTGGCTAAGGAGGGCGCAGAAAAATGCGCTTGCTAGGGGACAAAATGTATGTGTTAGTGAAAAGAGCATGCAATAACATGTTACATTTGGGGAAATGGCTTGGCAGAAATATTCCTTCCAGGAGCACTTTCTTCAGATACTTCTTCAGGTATCTGAAGACCTAATATATCAGAGTGGCAAACACTAATGGTAGAATACTTGCAGCTAGCAAAGGTGACGGGAAGAGTTAAAGGCCAAACAAAACAAAAAGTCCACAAAGAATGGAGAATATTTAAAGAATATTTGACGAACCATGGTATAAAGGGTAATCTCCTGGTAGACTTAGAAAGAGCCTTGTAGTATATTGTGTAATTGACAATTTACATAGAAATACAATTAAAAAAATAGAAGAAATAAGTAACTGTGCGATAAAAGTGTATTTAACAGATAACATACAATGAGAATGTTTGGAAGTGTATGCACACGAAAGCTCATGCCAATAACAAACTTAGTTGGTCTCTAAGGTGCTACTGGAATGAATTTTTTTTATTTTGTTTCGACTATGGCAGACCAACATGGCTACCTGCCTACATCTTGCAGAAATATGTGTTGAATGGTCTCTTTAAATGTGAAGGTTCATTATTGTTCCACAAGATGTGTGTTTCTTTAAGGGCCAGAGCAAATAGCGAGACCCAGTTTTACAGCTGTGAAACAGTATAGCAGGTGCTGCTAATTTGTGTTAATTAAGTTGTGTCAGCAATTGGGTATAGTATATAAAGAGCAGCACCTAGCTCTCTCAGTACCCTGGTGGATGGGTTGGGTCTTGCTTGTTGAGATATTTAGTGTAAAATGAGTTTTTGTTTTTGTTATTAAAACCTTGATAAAGTTATTTTTGAGTTCCTTGTAATGCGTGGTCTCCCCAGCAAGCTTTCTGCAGCGCAACTAAACTGCAAAAAGCCAACAGGCAATCCCCTGTTTTAGGGGCTACTGATATGTGCACAATAGCTCACAGCACCGATCCCGGAAGTAACCTGGAAATGTCATAAAAGGTGTTTCTAAAAGGGCAAAGCGGGGGAGGGATGGGGTGGCACTGGGTGTTTTCAGACTGTTTCAGTTGCATGCGATTTCACACAGGCTCGCAATGACCCAGAATGCAACCCGCAATCAAATCGGGGGTTGCCTGTATATTAGGCATAACTGGGCATACCACAAAATATATGTACAGTGGTGCCCCGCAAGACAAATGCCTCGCAAGACGGAAAACCCGCTAGACGAAAGGGTTTTCCGTTTTGGAGGTGCTTCGCAGGACGAATTTGCTATGGGCTTGCTTCGCAAGACGAAAATGCCTTGCGATTCCTGGGTTTTTTTCCCCCTCCCCCCTTTTCCCTAAGCCGCTTAACAGCTGATCTAAGCCGCTTAACAGCTGATCTAAGCCGCTAATAGCCTTTTAGCAGCTAATCCGCTAATCCCTTAAGCCTTTAATAGCCGCTAATAGCCGCTAAACCGCTAATAGCGCTAATCCGCTAATGGGCTTGCTTCGCAAAACGAAAAAAACCGCAAGACGAAGAGACTCACGGAACGGATTCTTTTCGTCTTGTGAGGCACCACTGTATCAGCAGAAATCCACATTCTCAGTGGTACTCACTTTCGAGTAGATTTTTGCAGGACCAATGCAATGAACGTACTTACGCATGAGCAAACCCTTTGAGACACCAGCTTCTTGGTGCTCAGGATTGCAGTCTGAATTAAAGGTACAAACGATACAGGAGATGCAAAAAATGAAGGCCCAGTGGTTTCCCCGAGGCATCTTGTGTCTAGGCAGGCGCCTGGTCCCTTTCCTAAGGTGCAGGATAGAGATCTGATTCTCGCTCTGTCGCTTGCGGTTGCTTTTAGACCGAATGCTCTGGCAGAAGACCCTGGCAAAGTCTTAATGCACATGGACCTACGTGAATTGCCAGCAGGGCACTGAAGGTCTCAAGGAGGAGGACGAGGAATCTTGCCAACTTTCTTACGGTTGACGAAAGCACCCTCAGCTCGTCAATTGGTGCTGGCTCTCTCAAGGCCACCAGGTGAGTGGCTTGATCTCTGACGGTTTTGTGATTTACAAATACTGGGTTGTGCTAGGCAAAGGACAGGACAGGTAGCTGTGTTGGCTCAAGAAAAACGCCAGATCCATCATCAGGCGAGGCTTTAATTAGACCTGCCAAATGTCACACAATAGCATTTCAACACTGTTTTTAACACTTTTCCGAGCTCTTAAGGCTAGAACCCGTGGACTTCCATAAAAGCTGAATGTTGGAAGGTTCGGGACCAGGGCCAGATTTAGGTTTGATGAGATCCTAAGCTACTGAAGGTCATGGGGCCCTTTATATGTCCAGCTGCCCTTTGCCAACAACAAATTGTCCCTGTTTCTTGTGTTGAATATATGCTATATGGTAATTTATGGACCTCATAGGTATCTCAAGCCGTTTGCACATGTTGCCCTGCAACCAGTCCATGCAGAATGTAGGCACCCTATACATTGTTGTTGTTTAGTCGTTTAGTTGTGTGTGCCTCTTTGTGACCCCCTGGACCAGAGCACGCCAGGTACTCCTGTCTTCCACTGCCTCCCACAGTTTGGTCAAACTCATGCTGGTAGCTTCAAGAACACTGTCCCACCATCTCGTCCTCTGTCATCCCCTTCTCCTTTGGCCCTCCATCTTTCCCAACATCAGGGTCTTTTCCAGGGAGTCTTCTCTTCTTCTGAGGTGGCCAGAGTCTTGGAGCCTCAGCTTCAGGATCTGTCCTTCCAGTGAGCACCCTATATATAGAAAGGAGCAAACCAGTGATATTTTAGGGAGTAGGCGGGGCCCATGAATCACATCATAGGAGCCAACACAACACAAAACACTGTTTCTGCATGTAGATTTTATTTTATTTGTTTTTATATTTTGGAAATGTACATTCAGTCCCCCCCCTTTAATTTTTTTTTTGGGGGGGGGGTCCCCAAGAGAGTGGGGCCCTAAGCTAGAGCTTGTTTAGCTTATACGTAAATCTGGCACTGCTCGGGACAGATGAAAGGAGGGACGCCTTCACGCAGCGCCTAATTAAACTGCGGAACTCCCTCCCACAGGAGTCTGAGATGGCCACCCACCCATGGAATCATAGAATTGTACAGTTGGAAGGGATCCTTAGGGTCATCTATCCCAACCCCCCTGCAATGCAGGAATAAGAGGATTGGACAAATCCATGGGGCAGGAGAGGGCTATCAATGGTTCCTACAGTCCGGGCCATCTTAAGCATATTCAGTGCCGTGGTGAAAGATCCTTCTAGCGCCCCCCCCCCCGGAAGCTCCAAAACAAGGGAGGGGCAGTAGAAAATGTCCTCTGCCTTTCTCAGCACCCTGATCCATGGCGTGGCAGGAGAACGTGCTGGCGGACATGCTCTACGGCATCAGGGCGCCTGAGAAGGCAGGCTGGGAAGGCTGCACACTGCCTTTTGCTAGGAACCAGAAGGAGGCGGCTTGGGAAGGAAGCTGCAAGCCCGCCCGCCAGCCATATAGTCGGCGGGGCACAGCTGGTGGGCGTTCAGGGAAAGGGGAGGCCTCCGGCAAAGCTGTGCAGCTCCCTCACTCGCTGGGGCGTCCCTGAGAGGCCGGCGCCCTGGCGCAACGAACCATTAACACCAATGGCGAAGACGGCTTTGACTACAGTTGCAGGCACTGTGGGAATGGGATGCTGGACGAGATTCCTGCATTTCGGGGGTGGAGTGGATGACCTTTGGGGGTCCCTTTCAACTCTGATTCTATGACTAGATGGGCCATGGGCCTGATCCAGAGGGCTCTTCTTATGTTTTCGATGTTGAAACAAGTGGGAAGACAGTAGGAGGAAACAGATGTGGTTGATCTTGTAGCCGCAGAGTTTTCATTCTGTCTCAGGGTATGTGGGAGGTGGTAGCAGATGATGAGATTAGGTTGCACCATGTGGGTGCCTGGGAGCCTCTGGGCTGCAACCCAGGCCTGCTGGGACAAAGAAAACGAGAGGGGTCGATCACTTTTGAAACTATAACACCCAGCTGTCCCTTGGATCTTAGGCAGAAGGCACAGGTCATCTGCAAGATTGAGAACAGAAGCAAAAGTGAAACTAGACAGCATTTATAGTAACAAAGCTGGGAATGAATTTTAGACTGCATACTAGGGCGACCGCATACTGAGCAATATGGCCAGTCTTCAATATGGCGTTATATCAGCAGCCAAACATTGCAATACAGTAGTCCTTGCAGTTACGTAACCCTCTGGTTACGTAAACTTCAGGATGCGAAAGTGGCAAACCTGGAAGTATTTGACTGAGTTTCTCCCCGCGCACATGCGTAGAAGCGGTCCTCAGGCTGTAGAAACCTCAGGATCCGACCAAACCTCCAGAACGGATCCCATCCGCAACTGGAGGTACTACTGTATATTGATATACCACGATATCTGAAATAAGGAAGGAACTATGCAGAGGTGAACAGGCAAACGTCCTGGCAACTGCTACTAAACCGGATGAATGACAGTATTATCAATCATCACACACTCAGTTTCATCAGCAGGGAAGCCAGAATGCATCCCAACAGGACTTTTGGTTTTGGACTTGGCTGTCAAACAGTGATATTTGGATTCATCAGGTTCATGCAGGCAATGAAGAGCACATCTTTCCACCATGGTTAGCTGATTTCTGATTTCCGCTTTTTATTTGGTTCATATTTTTAGGTATGGTTATTCTGAGCCACTTTGATTTTTTCTTTTTTGATGAATTAGCAGTATATGAATATTTTTCTATAAATACGACTGATAAAGTGGGAAACTTAAATAGACAGATTAGCCCATCGCTCACTTGTCGTTCAGATTGTGCCACCAAATCTGCATGTATCCTTTTGTAGCATTGGGTGCTGGATAGGGATGGGAGCAGTTTGGTTCAGCTGGCATTTTATGGTGAATCTTTCAATTTGGCGCTTTCCAAAGCAACAGGCGATCCAAAACTTGGCCGCCTTTCGAAATTTGTACATATTTGAATTCTGCAGTGCAAAATGCATGTATTAGGGGAAAACTGAGCTTAGCAAGAGCTAGTTTAGTGCAAAAAACACCCGGAAACGTTTGTGTTTATGTCATGAAAGTTATATGCCGCTTGAATGTAGAAAGGCAAGAAATCCCTCAAAGTAGTTGAAATGCATTACATTTGGGGAAATTTCTTGCAAAAATATGCACATTGGTCAAAACTGCATGCAAGGATGTGCTCATTAGGAGAAATTTGTCCTGAAATGCTGCTGCAATGCTCGCTAAAGAAATTGCAGATTGTTGCAGCGGGGTGGAGAACTGAATTTAATGTTGGAAACATGGCAGACTGAGGGAGCCGTGATGGACGAGCCCTTTCCTCCCTCGTACTGAATGGCCCTCTGCATTTTTCTGGGGCCTTGATATGACTCTGACTTACAGGCTCCAGTGGACGGCTACCTTGAGCTGGCCCGGCTTGTCCTCGGCTCCTGAATGCTCCCAGAACTACCTAGGCAGGGCATGGGAAAAAGCACCACACGATCCCCGCAGTGCCAACACGCTCCTCTCCAAATGGTCCACACCCTTCCGATTGCTGCAGACAGTTTGCTTTCCTGACAGCCGTGTGAATTTCTTTAATGCAAATCCTCTGGCGGGATGTTCTGTGCTCTGCCTTTTGGCGCTTGTCCCTGCTGGATTCTCTGTTGATTTATGGATTCCGTTTGTCGGAGAGCAGAAATCGGAAGGGCGTTCCTCCCCCTCGTGGCGGGAGAAGCATCCTTGCCGTACCCAGACCTTCCTAGAGAAGCTTTCTGTTCTGAACGCCTCATCTTTCCTTCTAAATGTGACCGTTGACCCAACTTGGTGCCCCAACTCTTCAGCTGTGGCTCGCGATCTACAAGCAAGTAACTAGAACCGTGGGCTCCCATTGAAGCTGAATTTTGGAAGATTCGGGACAGACAGAATGAAAGGTCTTCTTCACGCAGCAGGAGGCAATGTTGGCCACCAACCTAGATGGTTTAAAAAGCTTTTCACAGAGGTATGGTTCCTTGGACACGACACTGTATAGCTTCCTGGACAACAGCACAGAGTGAAAGCTCATTAAATAACCAAGATCATCCAATCCCTCAGCAAGCAATTTAGAATGAAGTTTTGACAAATAGGTCATTGGGAAGCACCTCTCAGATCTCACGAAAATGATTGACCCATGCCTGGGTTATAGTGCTTTAGGCCATTTGAGAAGTCCCACCCAAGGAGGGGAGAAAATATGCATGTAGAAAACCCAAGATCTCAGGGACAGCTTCCCCCCTGAGTTGCTGACTTTCTGCATGTAAGGAAATTTTTATTTGTGGGATGGAGTATTGGTTTGAACTAATTCACACCCTGTTTTAGTGGTGACCCAACTGCTTAGAACTCTTTGTTCACACTCAGCGCCTGGCTAGAGGACAGACAACTTGACGGAGAACAGCAGGCGATGAAGAGTTTTCCAAACATGGGCATGAGAAAGAAGAATGTTGCAAGCATTTCATATTAAAGGAATTGTGGGCGAAATCTGAAAAAAAAGAAGAAAAAGAGGTTTTGAGTGTGTGTCCATGTGCCCCTCCCTCTCCCCCTCCTCCTGGAGAGCTTCTGACTTTTGCAAAATAGAAGCAAAACCAGCTCCAAACAGAAGATAAAGTCAAACTGAAAACCACAGACCCAAAAAACCCTCTTGAGACAACATGTTTTTGGTGCTGTGAGTGCATGCCCGAGAAACAGGGTTAGGCGGGTGTGATAATTTGGTTGTTTTTGCTCGGGAGGCCTGGAGGAATACAGCATGCGGTTATGTTACTAATCCTGATACCAAGAAGGTTGCCTGATTGTCGAGATTAAAGAGCATTTAAGATGAATGTCGGAGGCACTTGAGTTGCAATTCTGCCTTAATCCCGAGGAGATTAAGCTCAGCGGTAAAGCGCAAGTTTTGCAGGCAGAAGGGCTCAGCCTCCACCTTTGGCATTGCCAGCTGAAAGGTCTGTGGAAGCATAGAATCACAGAAACGCAGAGTTGGAAGAGACCCCCTGGGATCATCTAGTCCATTCCCCTGCAATGCAGGAATCTCAGTTCATGACAGATGGCCACCCAACCTCTGCTTGAAAACCTCCAAGGAAGGAGAGTCCACAAGCTCCCGATGGAATCCATTCTGAACAGTTCTTGCTGTCAGAAAGTTTCCCATGAATTTTAGTTGGAATCTCCTTCTTTGTCCTACCCTCCAGAGCAGTTTGTTCCCTCTTCCATGTGACAGCCCTTCAGATATTTGAAAATGGTTCTCATATCTCCTCTCAGTCCCCTCTTTCCCAGGCTAAACATACCCAGCTCCTTCAACCGTTCCTCATCAGGCTTGGTTTCCAGACCCTTGGTCTCCCTCCTCTGCACACCTTCCAGCTTGTCAACATCCTTCTTAAATTGTGGTGCCCAGAACTGGACACAGGACTCCAGATGTGTTTCCTAGATACCAAAGGAGGCAGTGCTGGCGGGCCAGATCCCCCTAAGATCTGACTTGCAGTTTCATAACCTTTTAGAAGGAGGCTGAGACTCATTGGAAGAGCAAATGTTCTGCATGTGAGCACCTTCTCTTAAAGGGACCTCAGGCAGTTAGATAAGGGGGGGGGGGACTTAAACTCTGCATCGGTTGTTCCCAAACATTTCTGGGCAGCTGCCTGCTTGGTTCCACAAACTCACCCCCAGTTTCCCCCTGTCCTAGAAAAAGCAGTATTCAAAACAGTGGTTTTTGCACAGCCCTTTATCCAGCGGCCGTTTCCTATGTTCTTTATAAAGACCTCTGAGTCTCCATTTTGGCTTCCGGGATCTTTCGAAGCACTTAACTCAACTGTATTTGTGAACTTCGTAAACCACAACAGCAACACCGCCCCCCCCCCCCCGGCTGAGTGCTTTCACTTGGTTTCCACATGGTGGCTGTAACGTTTAAATAGGGAAGCTTCAAATATCCACATCTCTGGTGATTGTGAAGCAAACAAGGCGCATTTGCTTGTTGCAGATAAATACTCCAAGGAGCTTCGGGAAAATATGTGTGTGTGTGAGAGAGAGAGAAAGAGCAGGAACTGCAACTTGGAGGCCCCCCAACTCTTCCGCATGTAAGCATTTAATGCTAAATGGGATTTTAACATGAGAAGAGTCCTGGATCAGGCCAGTGGCCCACCTAGTCCAGCATCCTGCTCTCACAGCTGAACAGTTGACTGTAGGAATCCTGCAAACAGGATCCAAACACAGGATCTCTCCTGTGGTTTCCAGCAACTGGTGTTCAGAAGTATGGCTGCCTCTGCCTGCGGTTTATACTTTTGCAAAGGAAAACAGCACAGGGCAGGAAGCCAGAAACTACCTTGGAAGGTTGAAGAGCAACGATGAAAGCAACTTACTTGCAAATGCTGGCCAGATGGGGTCCCACGGACTTTGGGAAGATGCGAGAAGCGTGCGAGGCTTCGAGCGACCTTGCACGTTAACCCTCCCTTAGCCGACAGCATTGCAGGAGTTTAAAAAATGGGGTTTAAAAGCCAGGAGGGTCCTCGGAGCTCAAGTAGTCAAACTGCCCAGTCAGTGCAGGGGTCTTGCAACTGCAGCCTCCTCGCAGGTAGATGACTGACCAATGTCTGTTTAAATACTTGTATCGAAGGAGAGCAGGCCACCCAAGGATGTCAATCATGTATCTTTCCGGGGAGAAGTCTGTTGCGCTTGAATCCTGCATGCAGTTTCCTACAGGCCCTTGGGAGAACAGTCTGCCATTCTGGCCTGGTCCGGCAGACTCGTCTTATCTTCTTCCATCCTCAAAATTTTGCTGCAATCTCTTTTCCCTGATGTTTCCACCTCCTGGTTTCTCCCCTGCCTTCCGGAGCGATAGAGAGTCACCCTGTTCCTTCTTCCACATTGCAAGCCTTATGATATTTCAAGATGGCAGCTCTCAGGTCTCCTCCTGAGAAACAGAAGCTGCTCTTCCACGCCTTCCACACCGGACTTGGTTCATCGAAGCTTCACCAATTCACACCCACGTCCTCTTTTAGCTGTGCGCTCTGAGCAGGCCAGGGGGAAGAGAACATACCCAATGGTTTAAAATAGAGGCGGGGGTCTCGCAATGGAGGAAAATACCCCGGGTCTTCCTGCGTTCTTTGCACACGCCTCCCCGGTGCTTACAGGTCTCTGCGGGCTGAGATCCGCCTGCTGTCTAATTTCTTCTCCTGCAAGCAGGTGTCATAATTACATGGTTGTAACAGCAGCAGCGGAGGGGGTGGATCCCGGTTACCGGATCAAATGTACGCTCGAGGGTTTCCTTCATCCAGATCCTTGGCAGTCCCCATTGAATCTGAATATCCACCGGCAGTCTCTGATAGGTCTGCTTGCAACTTTGCAGCCTCCTTGGGGCAGGGGACCTGGCTATTTCCCTGCACACCTGGCAGGCAGGTGCTGTCGGTGATGGTGTTAAATAGCGCCCCTGTGTGGTAGGCCGGTAGCTCAACAGAAGGGGTTCAGCTGTTGCCTGTCCACATACTCAATAATGACATTTGTGGTGAAGCCTGGAGATGGAAATATAGGTATCATGTGACACCTGTCAGTTCCGCTGATGAAAGCAACCAAGTGGGTGCATATGGGACAAGGTGATCTAGCATGTAGATTGGCCCCAAGTTACAATCTTAGAATACAGTGGTACCTCGGGTTACAGACACTTGAGGTTACAGATGCTTCAGGTTACAGACTCTGCTAACCCAGAAATAGTACCTCGGGTTAAGAACTTTGCTTCAGGATGAGAACAGAAATCGTGCTCTGGCGGCAGGGCAGCAGTGGGAGGCCCCAATGAGCTAAAGTATTGCTTCAGGTTAAGAACAGCTTCAGGTTAAGAATGGACCTCCAGAATGAATCAAGTTCTTAACCCGAGGTACCACTGTAATAGAATTGTACATCTAGTCCAGCCTCCTGAAATCAAGGGAGTTTGGAATGTTTAGGCTGGAAAAGAGAAGACTGAGAAGCAATAGGATCGCCGTCTTCAAATATCCCAAGGGCTGCCACATGGAAGAGGGAGCAAGTTTGTTTTCTCCTGTTCCGGAGGGCATTGCAGGTAGGTGGACTAGATGACTGGATGTCCACGGAGGCACAGGTCAATTCTGTGTCCAGGGCAGCTGTTTACCAGCTCCATCTGGTACGCAGGATGAGACCCTCCCTGCTCACAGACTGTCTGGCCAGAATAGTGCATGCTCTAGTTATCTCCCGCTTGGACCACTGCAATGCGCTCTACATGGGGCTACCTATGAAGGTGACCCAGAAACTGCAACTAATCCAGAATGTGGCAGCCAGACTGGTGACTGGGAGCGGCCACCGAGACCACATAACACTGGTCCTGAAAGACCTACACTGGCTCCCAGTACGTTTCCAAGCACAATTCAAAGTGTTGTTGCTGACCTTTAAAGCCCTAAACGGCCTCGGCACAGTAGATCTGAAGGAGTGTCTCCACTCCCATTGTTCTGCCCCGACTCTGAGATCTATCGCTAAGGGCCTCCTGGTGGTTCCCTTACTGCAAGAAGTGAGGTTACAGGGAACCAGGCAGAGGGCCTTCTCGGTGGTGGCGCCCACACTGTGGAATGCTCCCCCATCAGATGTCAAGGAAATAAGCAACTATCTGACTTTTAGAAGACATCTGAAGGCAGCCCTGTTTAGGGAAGTTTTTAATATTTAATGCTGTATTGTTTTTAACACTTGATTGGAAGCCGCCCAGAGTGGCTGGGGAAACATGCAGTATGTTTGGTTTATGTATGTTTCATTCTGTTTAATATTCTGTTGGGAGCAGCCCAGAGTGGCTGGGTATAAATAAAATTATTATTATCATCATCATCATCATCATCATCATCATTATTATTATGACTCTTAGGGTCCCTTCCCACTCTACAATTCTATTCCACGAATGCAGGAATCACAGCTAAAAAAATCCCTGACTGTTCAACCTCCGATTAAAACCTCCAAGGAAGGAAAGTCCACAACCTCCCGAAGGAGTCTGTTCCACTGCCGAACTGCTCTTCCCGCCAGAAAGTTCTTCCTAACGTTTAGTCGGAGTCTCCTTCCTTGCCGTTTGGAGCCATTGGTTTGGGTCCTCCCCTCCGGGGGAGGAGAAAACAAGCTTACTCCCTCTTCCATATGACAGCCCTTAAAATATTTGAAGATGGCTAGCGTATCTCCTCTCTTTTTTTCCCTCTTTTTTTTTTATAACATTTTATTAAGATTTTCACAAAGTAAGACAAACAGAAAAAGAAAAAAAAAAACAATACCAGAAAAAATACAAAAAATAGCAGCAATTAAAAACAATTCCATCTTTCAAAACATATCTTGCATTAGCTTGTTTCTTGGACTTCCCCACACCTCCCCCCTTTGTATTCCAGTTCAATTGTTTGTTCAGCAAATCCTTTCCCTCTTTACCTTTTATCTTAATTTTTGTCTTGATATTTTAACTTTACCTTTCCCTCTGTTTAATATCCCATTTTTTCCTTATATTTCAAACCTTATTGCTATGAACCCCTTAACTTCAATCCAACATCGTTCCATCATTCATTAATTTTACATTGTTTCTGTAAATAATCTTTAAATTTCTTCCAATCTTCTTCCACCATCTCTTCTCCCTGGTCTCGGATTCTGCCGGTCATTTCTGCTAATTCCATATAGTCCAGGCTAGCGTATCTCCTCTCAGCCCCCTATTTCCCATGTGAAACATACCCAACTCCTTTAAGAAAGAGCAACACCCGTATGAAGAATGTGGTTTTGTGATGATGTGTGAAAGGGGCCTGGATGAAAGATGTGGCTTAGCTCTGGAGTTGGGACTTTTCGGGAAGTGAGACGTGTGGCAGACCGGCTCCTCCAGGGACAAATGTGCCCCCAGGAGCACCCCACAGCCTTTCTGATTCCCTTTTTCTTTAATCAACAGTGTTTCTGACGTCCAGCCTTCGTAGCTGGACCAGGGGGCGGGCGCGGGTTTTGTTTTCCCTGCGCAGCCCCTGCTAATAAGAGAGTCGCGTTTGATTTGGTTATTTCAGCTAATTGCGAGGCACCAGGAGAGGCTGCCTTTCCACAGTAATTATCCGGGATAAAAAGAAGAAAATTGCACCTATTACCAATTTGCTTCCTCACTCCTACTGGGCCTTGATCTGCAGAGCCCGAGAGACTAATGCGGTTGCCAGCGGTTTTCATTATGAATCGTGTCAATTTAAAAGGGACTGTAAAAGCCGCCCTCTCCACGACTCCAAGCCTGGCAGGAGTAATTTTGTGTGGTGCTCCGGGGAAGGCTAGGGATTGGTCTAGGCTTGGGGTGGGGGGCACTGGTTGGTTGGCTGGCTGCCAGCCCCTTCGGCAGGCAGATTGGAGAGTTGGGGGAAAGCTAGACTGCTCTCTTCCTCTAGTTTTAAGCCTGATGCTAGGTAAAGGTAAAGGGACCCCTGACCATTAGGTCCAGTCGTGGCTGACTCTGGGGTTGCGGCACTCATCTCGCTTTATTGGCCGAGGGAGCCGGTGTACAGCTTCTGGATCATTTCCTTGATCAGAAAGATGGACGCCATCGTCATAAACAGATTGGGAGCTGAGCGCTGCCCCAGCTGTTTAAACGCATTTAGCCCCGTCCACCAGCCGGCCCTATTGGTCGACTGGGAGGCTTGGCCGTGGCAGCAGAACCAATCAGGAGCAGGGGGCCTCCTCTGGGAGGAGGAGAGGCTATGTCCCAAGTTCGGTTCCCCAGCATCATTTCCAGGGAGGGACGGAGAGACGACTTTTGCCTGAATCCTTGGCAAAGCAAGTCTCAGCAATACTGAGCCGGACGGTTGACAAGCGAAGGCAGTTCCTGTGAGGACAGTTGCCTGGGGGAGATGGGTATGTTTTAGGCTGGAGAGAAGGAGATTAAAGAGGCTATGCTGACAGCCTCCAAGTGTTTAAAAGTATGTCGGGAAGGAGCTAGGGAATAGTTGTTTTCGCCCATCAAGCGAGGATCAGACAAGAGGCAGGGGATTTGAAATCGATGCTGCCGTTATGCGGGGAGATCAGTGCAATTTTGCCTGTCCTGTGAGGTTGCTCGCCTGCAAATGTTAGCAGAAGTATGCAGAGGTATCTTTCAAGGCCAGTTTAAATTGCAGACAATTAGAATGGGACTCCCCTTAGGATAAGTGTTCCAACCTTCAAGATCAGCTCACCAAGCAGGCAAGCTGGACGTCGTTCCCTTCCATGGAACTTTTCCTAAGAGAAAGCTGGTCCAGTTCTTCTTCTTCTTCTTCTTTTTAAAGAGCATTATTATTTTTAAAAGAACACACCCATATACAACTAGATCAGATGTAATATATAGAACAGTGCTGTAACGAAGCAGAAAGATTACACGGATAAATATTGCCCTATAATTCCCCCCCCCCAATGATTTTTATTGTTTTTTGTTTAAGTACAAGAACAACACACAGTCATTGCCCAATCTCAACTAAAGCGTGGTGGGCTGCCCTAAAACATTGGCTCAGGATTTCAGTTTTTGATCTAGGGAAGGGTTTGTACCAACACCTGACTAATGAGGAATTTGTCAGCAAATGGCAGAAAACCATGGCTAAAAAAGCCACCTCTATTGGTCTGTCAACCCCCCAACTGTATTACCTGGGTTATGAAGGCGCACAAAAGAAGTTAAAGCAAAGATATGGGATAATGCACACAGTGACTTGCAGTCTCGATCACACGCAGTCTGTAGTCTGCTGGCAGTAGGAGTACAATATGTAACATCTTACATTAAAAACCTGACAGTACCAAACTATCAAAGGCTTTTCACCAAAGCCAGACTAAACGTCTTTCCTTCTGCAGTGTTGGATGGCAGGTTGAGAGGAGTTCCCTACCAGGACAAACTTTGCTCGTGTGCTCAAGACATTGATTCCATAAAACATATTTTGTTGCATTGTGAACAAATGATCCCTATATTCTGAACAAAATGCTTGTTTAACCTGGAGGTAGGCTGTATGAATTGTGTATTGCTTTGTAATGATTTGTTGGGTCTCTGGACCGTAATAAAAATTGAAGATGACATACAGTCATACCTCTGGTTATGGACCGCCGAAACCCAGAAGTACCAGAATGGGTTACTTCTGGGTTTTGGCGGTTGCGCATTGCTGAATCGCAACCCGTGTGTGTGCAGATGCGCAGATGTATAACCACAGTAAATTGTTCAATGGTTCAATGGTACCTTCCTGTTAAGTTTCATATGCAAGACATAATACACATGCAATATGTTTATTTATGTATTAATCCAAGTAGCCTCTCCGCAGAGAATCTTGTGTTGAGGGTGGAACAGAAATATTTTCTGCCTCTTTTATAAAGCGAAAGGAAGGAAGCCAGGTCTCACCAAAAGCGTCTATCCTTGAAATGCCTTTAATTACCCTTCTGTGAATTCCACCCTATAATTTATCATTTCAAAATACAATAGAGTCCACCGTACAACAAATCTGTTCAGTGCTTGTTCTTCTATACTATTTTATAATAATTTGTTTCGCAAATTTATGTAGCACATTATTGTAAAAAAAACACACCTTCAAAGCAGTTAACAAAACAGTTATCACAAAGGAAAATTAACATTAACAATGTAAAATTTTGTAAATTTAAAATAACCATAAGCTGAAAACCGATTCAAAGTTGCACCAACTTTCTAAACATTTGGGTAGTGTGGCACTTTGCTCATTATCCCAGATTTTTTGAACCATTCTGAAACTAAAGGTGCCGCTCAGCACCCCACAACCACCCCCCCCATGTTCAAAATACGTAAAAGCCACTTCCAGATATATAGCGGAATATAGTGCAAGTTTAGTGCTTGTTTACATGTAATTTGCTTCCAGGTACGGGGAGACAGGGACCCTTTTTGCAAATAAGACGGAACTATTGATTGCTTCTATTTCTATACTGCTTTTTATTCAAATAAATCCCAAAGCGGCTTACAAACAAAAGATAAAAATAAGATAATGGAACATCACAAATACAGCACAAATCGTATAGAATGCTTAACCAATCATCACTAAAACAATCCCAAATCCCAAATGAAGCAATTCCCATCTATGTAACACTATTGGCAAAACAACTAAAAAAATAATATAAACAGTTACACCAAAAATCATATTATAGGATTCACAAAGTACAACAGCATTCATGTCTATAAAACAATATAAGCAACATTAACAAAATAGCAACAAAACATAGTGTTGAATTTGTACGCAATTTTTTAAAATAAATGATTTTTATTGATTTTAAATATAATCACATTACGTAACATCGTAGCCTCTTATTTTATCTCTTTGGCTTGACTGAAGCTAACGACTTCCCTCCCTCCCGTCTGGTGGTTTACAAAATGTAAACTTTACATCTTTACATTTTGCTTCGTTTCCTATCCTGTTATATCATTACCTAAAATATTTTATTACTCAACCTGAATAGGTCGCCATTTCATCTTACGTATAACCCCGCTAGTGATGTTAACTGCTTACAGTTGTCTTTCAAATACAGTGGTATCTTGGGTTAAATACTTAATTCATTCCGGAGGTACGTTCTTAACCTGAAACTGTTCTTAACCTGAAGCACCACTTTAGCTAATGGGGCCTCCCGCTGCTGCTGAACTTTGCTTCAGGATGAGAACAGAAATCGTGCTCCGTTGGTGCGGCAGCAGCAGGAAGCCCTATTAGCTAAAGTGGTGCTTCAGGTTAAGAACAGTTTCAGGTTAAGAACGTACCTCCGGAACAAATTAAGTACTTAACCCGAGGTACCACTGTATTCCTGTTGTGTTTTGCAATTTTCCTGATATTGTAAGTGAGCTGGAACTGGTCTGTGACTGTAATAATAAAATTCCATTTAAAGCTCAAATATAATGCGGGAATTAGCAGGGGAACCTTGTGAAAACGGAATGAAACTGCCGTGGGAATGCATGGTTGGTTGGCAGGGGTGGGGATTGTGGGCTGGTATTATTACCCAAGCTGGGCCTCTGCCAGAGCCACCAACCCTTTTACTGGTTTTGGAGGCATTATAGCTGCGTCGTTGTCACCTGCTTCACAGGGGAGAGAGATAAGGAGAGACTCTGGGCGTGGAAGGCGCTAACTGTGGGGTTAAGGGGAAAGGTTGACGCTTAGTCATTCTGCTCTTGCCAGCAAGGCATTCTCTTTCCGGGAGAGTCTCCCTGAGGCAGACACACTTGGTGCCTCTTTCACACTTCACCACTCGATTTCACCCAGTGGCACCACCAATTCAGCTGATCTCTCCCACTGCCTCTCTCTGTGGGATGTCTTGTCGCCACGGACTGGCGGAGGCATTGAGTCCCAGTACATCTGACCGTGGCACATCTGGTGCCCTGGGCAACGGGAGAGCTGGGCCGGGCACCAAATAAAGAGAAACTGAGCTTTTAATGTCATGGGCCCAGTCCTGTGGAACTCTCCGCCACTGGAGATTCAGCGGGCGCCTTCTGTGCCAAGTTCTAAGCCCCTGCTGGGAACTTTTCTATTCCTCCAGGCCTGTGCAGGCAACATGGTTTATTGAGGCTTGCTCCTTTAAATTTTGTGGCTTTTAATTTTTTAAAGACGTTTTCATGCTTTTATTGTATGGTTTTAAAAAATCTTTTTAATGCTGTAAACCACTTTGACTTTTTAATGATTTGTTGCTAAATAAATAAATAAATTTGGGTTCCCCAAAGCCATTAATAAGTTTTAATTTGCAGAGGCTATTCATATTCCACATAGCCATTGGGGATCAATTCATTAGATGCACATTTTAACAGGAACATAGCTAATCCTCATTTCCTGAAAACTGAAACTCAGCCATCCTTTGACATTTGCACTGCTCTGCATTTTGCAACGCCTTTATCCAGCAGCCGTGCACGGGAAAATGTGCACATTTGGAAAAACAGCGCATAGAACGCAGCACGCATAAGGATAACTGACTGCAAAATTCGTGTGTTAGTCAGAAGTTCCTTCTAAAGTAGTAATTTTTTTATATATACTTTTAGTATTTTTCAAATACCTTTCATAGTTTTTATTCCTGTGATCTGCATTGGACCACTGCGTGCCATGTATGTTGTTGTTTAGTTAGAATCATAGAATCATAGAGTTGGAAGAGACCACAAGGGCCATTGAGTCCAACCCCCTGCCAAGCAGGAAACACCATCAGAGCACTCCTGACATATGGTTGTCAAGCCTCTGCTTAAAGACCTCCAAAGAAGGAGACTCCACCACACTCCTTGGCAGCAAATTCCACTGTCAAACAGCTCTTACTGTCAGGAAGTTCTTCCTAATGTTTAGGTGGAATCTTCTTTCTTGCAGTTTGGATCCATTGCTCCGTGTCCGCTTCTCTGGAGCAGCAGAAAACAACCTTTCTCCCTCCTCTATGTGACATCCTTTTATATATTTGAACATGGCTATCATATCACCCCTTAACCTCCTCTTCTCCAGGCTAAACATGCCCAGCTCCCTTAGCCGTTCCTCATAAGGCATCGTTTCTAGGCCCTAGACCATTTTGGTTGCCCTCCTCTGGACACGTTCCAGTTTGTCAGTGTCCCTCTTGAACTGTGGTGCCCAGAACTGGACACAGTACTCCAGGTGAGGTCTGACCAGAGCAGAATACAGTGGCACTATTACTTCCCTTGATCTAGATACTATACTCCTATTGATGCAGTTGTTTAGTGGCGTCCGACTCTTCGTGACCCCCTGGACCAGAGCACGCCAGGCACCCTTGTCTTCCACTGCCTCCCACAGTTTGGTCAAACTCATGCTGGTAGCTTCAAGAACACTGTCCCACCATCTCGTCCTCTGTCGTCTCCTTCTCCTTGTGCCCTCCATCTTTCCCAACATCAGGGTCTTTTCCAGGGAGTCTTCTCTTCTCATGAGGTGGCCAAAGTCTTGGAGCCTCAGCTTCAGGATCTGTCCTTCCAGTGAGCACTCAGGGCTGATTTCCTTCAGAATGGATCGGTTTGATCTTCTTGCAGTCCATGGGACTCTCAAGAGTCTCCTCCAGCACCAGAATTCAAAAGCATCAATTCTTTGGCAATCAGCCTTCTTGATGGTGCCATGTATAAATCTGTTTAAATCGAATCTCTCCCCTGTTCCTAACTCTGACGTCCCTCCTCTCTTAACTCTGGTCCAAGCTGGAGAATTGGTGAGAATATCTTTCTTACTTCTCTCCAGAGACGACAAGCCTACTCAGGTGGTGCCTTGCTCTCTCCATCTCTCCTGTGCCTTGAGGGCGAGATCCCGATTGCGGAGAGCTCTCAGTCATTTCTAACATGGCAGAAGTAAACACCGCTGCCTTTCGTGTTTCCCTTGCACCCGTGTCTTCTTGTTGATGGATGGGGCAAAAGGACTTGTGTGCTTGAGAATGGAGGGCCAGGGGTTTTGATGTTACCCTATTTCTCTCTACTCCTCTGGCTTTTGAGATGCGGATTCTGTTTCGATGAAGGGAGAGGCTTTGCTGAGTGGCAAGGGGATTGCAGCTTTGAGGAAGCTTACGGGGTTGGCAGCAGTGGGTGGAGCGATGGCACTGACTCTCTGTACAACCTGCAGTGCAAAAAGGACAAGGTTTTTACATCTTAAATTTCACATTTAAGCAGATACAGTGGTGCCTCGCAAGACGAAATTAATTCATTCTGCGAGTTTTTTCGTCTTGTGAATTTTTTTGTCTTGCGAAGCACCACTGTGTATTGACGGTTTCCCATACGAATGCATTGGCGGTTTTTTAAAAAAGGCGCAAGACGTTTTCGTCTTGCGAAGCAAGCCCACAGGGAAATCCGTCTTGCGAAGCAACTCAGAAAACGAAAAACTCTTTCGTCTTGCGAGTTTTTCGTCTTGCGAGGCATTCGTCTTGCGAGGTACCACCGTAGATGGCCTTCTGTCCTGGATGCTTTAGCTGAGATTAATAATAATAATAATAATAATAATAATAATAATAATAATAATTTCTTATTTATACCCCGCCCATCTGGCTAGCTTTCCCCAGCCACTCTAGCTGGCTTTCAACAGAATATTAATATACAATAGTCTATTAAACATTAAAAGCTTCTCTAAACGGGGCTGCCTTCAGATGTCTTCTAAAAGTCTGGTACTTATTGTTCTCTTTGACATCTGGTGGGAGGGCGTTCCACAGGGCGGGTGCCACCACTGAGAAGGCCCTCTGCTTGGTTCCCTGTAACTTGGCTTCTCGCAGGGAGGGAACTGCCAGAAGGCCCTCGGTGCTGGACCTCAGTGTCCGGGCAGAATGATAGGGGTGGAGACGCTCCTTCCGACATTCCTGGATTGCACGGGGTTGGACTAGATGACCCCTGGAGTCCCTTCCAGCTCTACAGTTCTGTGATTCTATTATCTCCACCTGTGCCATCTGAGCAGTTTCTGTTCAATCTAGTCATTGTCACCTATTGTACCCCAGTTCCCACCCACCAGAAACTGTCTTTAAAAAGCAGAAAAGCAAGCTAGCCATGGCTGATCCTGGTAGAATCATAGAATCGTAGAATTGGAAGGGACCCCCAAGATTCATCTAGTCCACCCCCCTGCAATGCAGGAATATCAGTTAAAGCATCCGAGACAGATGGCCATCTAACCTCTGCTTAGAAACCTCCAAGGAAGGAGAGTCTACAATCTCCCAAGGGAGTCTGTTCTACTATCGAAAGCTCTCCCTGTCAGAAAGTTCTTCCTGATGTTTAGTCTGCATCTCCTTTCTTGTAACTTGAAGCTGTGGGTTCGAGTCCTACTCTCCAAAGCAGGAGAGCCCTCTTAAGGTGACCTGGAATCACGGGAGCTAGAAGGGACCCTGAGGGTCATCTAGTCCAACCCCCTGCAATGAAGGAATCTCAGCTAAAGAATCCAGGACAGATGGCCATCCAACCTTTGCTTAAAAACCTCCAAGGAAGGAGAGATCTGAAGAGCTTCTGGCAGAATACTTGTTCAGGAGTTGCAGGTCTGCTTCTGTGTAATACAGTCATACCTCGAGTAACAGATGCTTCAGGTTGCGTTTTTTTGGGTTACAGACTGCCGAAACAAGGAAGTACCGGAATGGGTTACCTCTGGGTTTTGGCGGCCGTGCATGTGCAGAAGCACTAAATCACGCTTTGCGCATGCGCATTAATGCTAAATTGCAGCCCACACGTACGCAGACGCGCAGCTGTGGGTTGCGAATGATGCGGGTTGTGAATGTGCATCCCACATGTATCACATTCACAACCCAAGAGTCCATTTATTATTTATTATTTATTATTTATTAGGGACGCGGGTGGCACTGTGGGTTAAACGACAGAGCCTAGGACTTGCCGATCAGAAGGTTGGCGGTTCAAATGTGACGGGGTGAGCTCCCGTTGCTCAGTCCCTGCTCCTGCCCACCTAGCAGTTCGAAAGCACGTCAAAGTGCAAGTAGATCAATAGGTACCACTCCAGTGGGAAGGTAAATGGCGTTTCTGTGTGCTGCTCTGCTTCGCCAGAAGTGGCTTAGTCCTGCTGGCCACATGACCCGGAAGCTGTACTCCGGCTCCCTCGGCTAGTAAAGCGAGATGAGCGTCACAACCCCAGAGTCGGCCACGACTGGACCTAATGGTCAGGGGTCCCTTTACCTTTACCTTTATTATTTATACCTGCCCTGGCTGGGTTTCTCCAGCCACTCTGGGCGGCTGCCAACAAAATATTAAAAATACATTAAACGTGTAGGACTTGATACCATCCTGTTCCGCACCAACCTGTGTCATCCTGGCGTGTGCTTGCGTCCTCCCCACCTCCGGGTCTGTGCCGCCTAGGGATCAGTTGTGCAGACTGACAACGCCCCTGGCACACACACAGCCCGACTTTCCTATCTCTCCCTGTGAAATCTGAGCGATATCCTGCGCATTGGTGTTGCGTCCTCCCTGCTGATGCTGCCGCCAGATCCTCTCAGCCGCTGGCCTAAGCCCCCCCTGAGCCCTGCAGTAGTACATCATGAAGCCAGTTTCTGAGCAGATCCTTGCCATATATGGCCAAAGCCCAGGACTCCTGCTCCTTTGCCTGCAGAACTGATAAGTGTCTTGTTTTAAGAGAGCAGCCACAGGCTGCCCCCGCAATCTCCAGCTGCGTCACAGCCCTTTTTTTCCTGGATTGCGCATTCTTTAGATTTTCGGTCCTCAAATTGCGGAGAGAGGACTGTTTGCACTGGGAGGGCTGTCTTGTCTTCTGCAACTGGCCCCCAGGGAAAATAGATAAATAAAATAGAAGGAGGGCATATAAAGGCTGCAGTCCCATTGAACTCTCTCACCCCAGGGCCCAAGGAGAAGAGAAAAATACATTTACAAGGCAAAGCACTGTAAGCATAGAGCACTCTCGGGCTCTATGTATGTGTGTCCTCTTTTCCGTTTGAGCTGGAGAGGGGGTGCATGGAAGGGTTATTTATTATTATTAAAGGTAAAGGTAAAGGTACCCCTGCCCGTACGGGCCAGTCGTGTCCGACTCTAGGGTTGTGCGCTCATCTCACCCTAGAGGCCGGGAACCAGCACTGTCCGCAGACACTTCCGGGTCACGTGGCCACCGTGACAAAGCTACTCTGGCGAGCCAGAGCCGCACACGGAAATGCCATTTACCTTTCCGCCGGAGCGATACCTATTTATCTACTTGCACTGACGTGCTTTCAAACTGCTAGGTTGGCAGGCGCTGGGACCGAGCAGCGGGAGCGCACCCCGCCGCGGGGATTCGAACCGCCGACCATGCGATCGGCAAGTCCTAGGCGCTGAGGTTTTACCCACAGCACCACCCGCATCCCTATTTTTTTTTTATTATTATTATTATTATTAAATATATTGGTCTATATACCCAGAGGTCTCAGGGCGGTTCACAGAACAAAAGCAAAATATAAAACCACAAAACATAGAATTAAAATAAAAACAACAACGCAATAACACACACACACACCCAATCAGTGGGGGCTGATTCTGTACTTTCTTATGCAGTTACAAACTTGGTAGATCAGAGGAATGCTGTGAACATAGTGTATCTTGATTTCAGTAAGGCTTTTGGCAAAGTCCCCCGTGATATTCTCGCAGGGAAGCTGGTAAAACGTGGGTTGAGTGAGGTAACTGTTAGGTGGATTTGTAGCTGGTTGACTGACCAAACCCAAAGAGGCCTCATTAATGGTTTCCCGTCACCCTGGGGAAGAGTGGCGAGTGGGGTGCCCCAGAGTTCTGTCCTGGGCCTGTTGTTATTCAGTGTCTTTATAAATGACTTGGATGAAGGAATTGAGGGGATGCTCATCAAATTTGCAGATGACACCAAACTGGGAGGGGTAGCTAATGCCGCAGATGACACAATGTGAAAAGGATCTCGGGGTCTTGGTGGACCACAAGTCAACAGTTCCAACCAACCCCAGCCAGCATGGCTGCTGTAGAGGGATGATGGACGTTTGAGGGTTCCAGCAACACCTGAGCCGTATAGGCAATGCTGTGCCCATGTGCTCAACCCCAGGTGTGGACCTGGTAAAGTCGCTGCTTTGCTGAAAGCCTTGTCTATGCCAGAGCTGCTCTGGCCATCAGCACATGACAAGGCCATTGGCTGCCTGTGAAGCCCTGTGCTTTGTGAGTGCTGCTGATCAGCTGGGGTTGGCGCTTGGTTTCTGCCAGGTGATGGGCAGACAGGCGGCCCTCGCCACCTCTCCAGCATGGGAGAGATAAGGATTCAGTCAGCTGCCCGGATCCAATTGCCCACCTGTGTTGTTGCTACAGAATGGATGCACATAGTCTGAGGAAAGTCCTTTGCAGCTCTGGATTCTACAGTTTGCAAATAAAGAGCGTGGCAGTTGCCCTGTTGCATCAGATAGATTTGTGGAGTCATAGAGTCGAAAGGGACCACCGAGGGCCATCTAGTCCAGCCCCCTGCAATGCAGGAATCACTGCTAAAGCATTCCGGGCAGATGGCCGTCCAACCTCAGCTTAAATCCCTCCAAGGAAGGAGAGTCCACCACCTTCCGAGGGAGACCATTCTGCTGTGGAGCAGCTCTCCGAAACTGCTTCCTAATGTTGAGACGGGATCTCCTTTCTTGCCATTTGAATGCCCTCTGGAGATCAAGCAGTCCGGCGTCCCGTTCCCCACAGTGGCTAAGCAGATGCTCTCAGGAATGGCGACCATCGCCGAGAGGTGTTCTGCCTCTGAGCGTGAGATTTCCACTTTGCTAAGAGCTGCAGATAAGGCTCCCAGGGCTTGCTGAACCCACTGAGGAAGAGAAACCTGCTGGAGCTGGTAGCCTTTGCAACGCCTTTCGTCGTTCCCTGCAACGTTGGCAAGGCGCTGACCTGGCAGGCCAGCGAGGCCCAGCACCCGGCTCGACGTTAATCATTGACCCACAGTGGGGGAATTCCGCCTCTGGAGCTGCCGTCCCCAAGTTGCCCGAAGAAGGGCGATTTTCCTGACATCCTTTGGTAGTCGTGATCTCCATATTTGGAAATGTTTACCCATGCTCTGATCTATTGGAAGGGGAGGGGAGGTGACTCAGGGCCTGGTGGAAGCGAGATTTGAATTCCTGCAGGCAGGAGAAGTTTTTCCCCTTCCTTCTTTCTTTCTGCTTGCCTCTCTCCCTCTTCCTTGTGCTTGTGGTCACTCCGGCAGTTTTGCTCAGTCCTGGAGCCGGTTCCAAATTTGTTCCGCTCAGGGACAAGGCGTCCCCTCGGGGAGGGAGAACAGCCCAGCCTCCAGTAAGTACCTCCTTATTGGCCTCGTGAGCAGAATGTCGAACAACCAGGGTGGCAGGGTGCGGGGTCACGGCGGAGCTTGCATCGTGCCATGTGGGTCCGGTTAGCGAAGAGGCAAAATGCCCAGTGCCAGACAGCAAGGGAGGGCAAGGGGAGGAGGAGACAGGCAGCTGTGCTTCAGAGTCCTTTCCGGCAGACTGTCAAGGTCCTTGCCAGTGAGGCTCAAGGCTGGCCTTGGCATAAATTGGCAGTGCCAGCCATGGTTTGCAGTCCGTTGTTGCCATTTGCCTTGAGTCCCAGGAAGGCGTCAAAACAGCCTTTATGGTTCCTGACATGCTTTGTCTCCAGAAAGAGCTGCCTGCCCATGTATGGTCTGTTGAGCCGCAGGACTTCTTCATTGCCCCAGTTAATATTTATCTCTGATCCATCGAAGGAATGGAGATCTCAACAGGAACAGTTTATTCAGCTCGCAACTTGTTTTCTGTTGGTGCCGTAATCGCCTCTTGTTTTTCTCCAACGTGCCAGCCCGCATTTTGCATGCAAAAATTTAGAAATCTGACCAGGTAGGGAGTACGTAGGAAAGCTACCTTGCACCGAGGGAGACCATTTAACTTAGTATTTCCTACACGGACTGGCAGCGATGGGTTTTGGGCAGGAGGGTCTCTCAATCCTGCTTGGAGATGCTGTTGCAGATTGAACATGTGGGATCTTCTGCATTTGAGGCAGATGCTTTGACCCTGAGCTACGGCACGTCCCCTGAACTCCCCTCCTTCCCTTTTTCCTGAAAGGAAATTGTTTTGTGGACAGTCAGGGAGCCAGCAGGAAAACCCTGGACCCCCTACTGCTTCCTGGCTCCTTGGGGGAAATGGAGGCAAGCCCCAGCTTCCCTCCTTTATCTTATTTTGCAGGGCAGCTGTGACGCTGGCCACAGATTCAGGGCATGCGGGAGAAAGTTCCCATAGCGCATCGTTCCCTTGTGGAACTCACTGTCACATGAATGTGACGGTCGCAGGATTCAGTGGTTTTTGGAGAAGGCGGAATTGTGCAAGAGAGGGGCTCTTCTGCTGCAGAAGGGGCATGTTTTTTTTGGGGGGGGGAATACCCTGAGGACACCAGGTTGGGAAGGACTGTTCCAAGCGGTCCTCTTGATCTGAACCAGTGTCCTTAAGATTTTAGGGTGCATGCCAAACCTCTGATCTGGGGTGTTTGTGTGTTGGAAGGGGTGGAGGTCTGATTCCCTCCAGCCCTGAACAGCTACACTGGCATCTATCTGCCCATGGAGAGGTGGCATTTCTGTGCCAGTGCCCAGCTCCTGGGTTGAATTTCTGTGAAATGGGGCATTACAGGGGAGGAGCTGAACTGCTCGGGATCCACTGGGTCGTGAGTTGCCCCTAATTCTGTCACTTCAGAAGGCCCAATTTGGGCCCGAAGACTAGGCCAGCTCCGAATTGGCACCTTGTTTCTATTATTGTTATGACTGATAGCATTTATACCTCGCCTTCTCCTCCCAAGGAGCACAAGGTGGTGTATGTGGTCTCCTTGTTCCTCAGCTGATCCACACAACAACCCTGTGAGGTAGGCTAAGCGGATAGGCAGTGTGACTGGCCCCCAAGGTCAGCTCAGTCAGCCTCATGGCCGAGTGGAGATTTGAACCCTGGTCTCTCCCAGGTCCTAGTCTGGCACTTTAACCATTGCACCATACTGCCTCAGAACATAGCCCAGAGTAGACTTTCACTTGCCCCCTACCTTTTGCCCCAGTTGGAGTGATTAATCCCCACCCCACTGCCCAGCTAAAGTCCCGGGTTTAGTTCCTGGCATCTCCAGGCAGGAGGATAAAACTTTGCTCTTCCTTTTAGTTCTGTCCCCTTGGTGTGTTTATTTTCATAGACTCACAGAATTGCTGGAAGGGACCACGAGAGTCTGGGACGCGAGTGGCGCTGTGGGTTAAACCACAGAGCCTAGGACTTGCCGATCGGAAGGTCGGCGGTTCGAATCCCCGCGACGGGGTGAGCTCCCGTTGCTCGATCCCTGCTCCTGCCAACCTAGCAGTTCGAAAGCATGTCAAAAGTGCAAGTAGATAAATAGGTACCACTCAGGCGGGAAGGTAAACGGCGTTTCCGTGCGCTGCTCTGGTTTGCCAGAAGCGGCTTAGTCATGCTGCCCACATGACCCGGAAGCTGTATGCTGGCTCCCTCGGCCAATAAAACGAGATGAGCGCCGCAACCCTCGAGTCGGTCACGACTGGACCTAATGGTCAGGGTTCCCTTTACCTTTACCTTTTACCATGAGAGTCACTATGCCAACCCCTTGCAATGCAGGAATCTTTTGCCCAATGTGGGCCTCCCTCGAACCCACGACCCTGAGACAAAGAGTCTCACGCTATCCCAGACTTCAGCTGTTTGCGTGGTTTCGTTCTTTGCTTTAGTAAACCCCTTTCTGGGTCACATTTGCTGGACTTGGGAGGGCGAGATGCAAACCGTTCTGAAAATGGGGGGGGGGGGACAATAAGGAAATGTTTCTGCCACTTTTAAATAAACTCTTATAAGGTCCACGTGCCCCTGATCCAAATCCCAGTGTCTGGAAGCCACAGGAAGGGAAAGTTGTTCTCGTGCTGGGATCCCGCTTGCTGGTTTCCCACGGTGGCATCTAGTTGATTCCAACAAAAACAGGACGATGGACTTGATGGCTCATTGGCCTTTTTCAGCAGATTGTCTTTATGTCCTTATGCCAGTTCTGGGAGGTGGAGAGGTGTTATGTACTGAGTTGAATAGGATCCAAAATGCAGCAGCCTGATTGGTCCTAGAACAATAGGATTCAGAATGCAGCAGCCTGATTGGTCCTAGAACAATAGGATTCAGAATGCAGCAGCCTGATTGGTCCTAGAACAATAGGATTCAGAATGCAGCAGCCTGATTGGTCCTAGAACAATAGGATCCAGAATGCAGCAGTCTGATTGGTGCACAGGAGCCACCCAATCCAGCTCCAGGTGGAAGTGAATCCGCAACCTGATGGGCCTACAGGAGAATCGCGGAATTAGCCAATCACGTGGGGCCCATTGTGTAGATAATGTATATAAAGCAGGTATTTGGGGGGAACTTCTATTCCTCCTCACCACTATGAGCTGAATAAAGAGCATGAAATCCACTCTCGACTCCGAGCATATTTCAAGAGGAACACACACCTTCATCCCAGAGATCCCTGTTGGATCAACAGTGCCATAATACATTGGGTGACCCCAAAGGGAGAGACACCAAAGAAAATCACCCCTTGGGGTTTGGCCCCTCAGGGTCTCCAAAGGGTGAAGGTGCTACCCTCCTTTCTTTTGTGTGTTTGTGTGCACGCACACATTTTCGCTCTCTGGTGTTATTGTGGAACAAGGGGGTGGGAGGTTTCTGCTGTGGGTGTTGTGGGCAATGACTCACACCGGAGCCTGGGTGGGTGAGGACCGAGGTTGGAAGTTGTGAAGAGGCTCACAAGCCACAGAGCGAGGCGCACATTGCGTGAGAGACAGCGGAAGGCTGAGTGGGATGACCCAGGTGATTGAGGGGGCGAGACCTGTCGATCGGGGTGTTTTCTAGTTTCAGTCAGCTGAATGGCCTGTTTTTTTTAATCCGGGTCTTTGATTAAATTGGAAATTCTGGGTGTTGCTCTCGTCGTTGTTTTGTTTTATGCTGGAGTTGTTAATTTGTTAGTTATTTCTTGGATTTGTTTTTATGGAGTCTGTAATTTTTACGTCTTGTTATCTTGTGTGTTCCGTGTATATTATACTGTTACTTTATTTCATTGTTTGCTCTGGGATGGAAATATTCAGTGGGAAGCAGGCGATAAGTTTGCACTGGCTGATAAATATGCATCTTCAGGGGCAGAAAGCCAGTTCAAAGGTGCCCTTTTTTACCTATAACACCTGTAGAAATGGGGGAGGGAATTCAAGAGATTGCAAAAAAAGAAGAAAGAGGATGGATTTCAACCAAACCAAATTCAACCAAAATGCAACACTTTGCATTTGACTTTAATCCCCCAATTTTGAGTTTTACCTTCAAAACGTTGCATTTGAATAGTGAGCATGCAAAAGCTCCCAGATCAGGCCTGCAGCCAGATATCCTATGGCGAATGATCTAACCTCAGGGCCAAATCCCAGTGTAGTTAGATTAAGTTGTGATTAGTGCTATATAGCGGGGTGGGAATTTAATTGGTTTGGTTAGTTGAATGGTATTATTGATGTATGGTGGCCCGGAAATGAGTAGATTTTCTTCTGCCTAATTTTCTCCCATGTTATTTTTTTTAAAAAGGTTGAATTTTGTACTTCATAGCTGACCTTCCTTTGTAATATTTTTCATGGTTGTTTTCTGTGCTTATTGGGAATTTTCATTGTATTTTTGCAGCTGATCTTTTAAGGTGCAATGTTTGTTTTGGTGCTTGAAAGAGGACGCTTTGTTTAGTTGTTCATTGTGTTTTACAAAACGTAGCTACTCCCTGGTTGTTGTTTTTTTAAATAAACCATGATAATGGCCAAGTGACTGATCACATGCAAAGTCCCTCACTACAGAAGGGCACCTTCTCGTATGTGTGTGCTAATTTTTTTATATATAAAGTTACAAAACAGCCACTTATCAAAAACTCCCTTGCCTCTGCATTTGCCATTTAAGATATTTTAACCTTTTGTGTGTCGAGGTCCCCAAGCCATCCCAAATAACTCACACATCACATGGAATTTTTGTTTAAGGTTTTTGGCATAATTTTGGCCACAACTTTATTAAAATACAAAAATGTGAGTGGTTGCTTAGGCATTGGTTGCGACTATCTGCCCCCCAGTGGGGGACAGACTGACATTTCACAAGCCTGCGAAAGTCAGAAAAGGGGAATACATTTGGGGGTAGCGACGGAGCAGGGAATCTGTCCTCAGCCCTCCCCAAATGCAACCAGGTGCTCTTGCATGGCCCTAGTCCCTTGACAGGGTTTGGACAAAAGCAATAGTTAGCTCCCAATTCCTTTAACGGAATCCCTTGCAGCAGCAGCATTAGAGGGGCAGGTGTAGCCAATCCATGCCCCTCAACCAACCAAACCATAAACCATAAACCAATGCCTAACCGCGAACCTTACAAGTTGTGACGATTTGCTACGCAGCAGGCAAAAACCAAATGGCCCCAGCCAATCAGCCAGATCGACAAAATTCCTACCGGGCCCCTGCCCCAAGAGCAGACGACCCCATGACAGGCATAGCAAGGTCAAGCGAACAACCCTAAATATAGGGAGGGGGGGCGGGCAATCCGATGCACGGGCGAAAAGAGTAAGCTCTACGCTTCGTGCAGGGAGTTTTAACAATTCTGGCTGTCAATCACAGAATGGCAACATTAACTTCATCCCAACAACAAGGGAAGCCCAATCACAACCGTGGCCAATGATCAATTAGCCCGCCCCCCCCACAACTTTGGAGTGTCTTGTCGGCCCCCACCGCAACATGTGCTCTCCATGAGGGAGAACACGCTTTATGCAAACTGCAGAGAGTTTTGTTCTAATATGCACAGTCTAGAAACTGTCCGATGAAATAAAATACATTCAAAAGGTTCTCCCAGCTTAGGAAGTTCCACACCTTTCTGTATGGAAAAGCACAGGTGGAAGAGGTGAATTCAAGTGTGCTGAAGGGTTCATTGGCTACTGGGTGTCCTTTTTCAGGTGAAGCATTTCTCTCTACAAAGTAGGCAAAGTTGACAAGACTGGAATTGGAATGGCTGTTGTTGTTTTTTAAAAAATTCCCTGCAGCTAAATGATGGGCTGAGTGTAGAGGAGCCTCTTTTTTGGGGAAGCCTCCCAGGGGTTTTGATGAAAGTTAGAAATCAAAAGGGCGGCATTTGTTTGGGGTCTGAGGCAGGCCTTCCTCAGGCAGACTGTACAGCTTTTAAAAAAATAATGTTCAAGGTGGAGAAGAATGCTAGGACTGCGTCGTAAAAGTGAATTATGCTGCGTGTCGGATGCTGTCTAATGAGGTTTACGGTGCATAATAATAATAATAATAATAATAATAATAATACCCCACTCTCCCCAACCAGAGCCGGGCTCAGGGGTGCTAACACCAGTAAAATTACAGTAAAAACATAATGGGTGGGGGGGAACCAATTTAAAATGCAGCCTCATTTTAAAAGTAGCCCATAGATCAAAACCATAAGGGGAGGGAAGACATAAGGGTCAGACTGAGTCCAAGCCGAAGGCCAGGCGGAACAGCTCCATCTTGCAGGCCCTGCGGAAAGATGTCAAGTCCCTCAGGGCCCTAGTCTCTTGTAACAAAGCATTCCAACAAGTCGGGGCCAGTGCTGAAAAGGCCCTGGCCCTAGTTGAGACCAATCTAACCACCTTGCAACTTGGGACCTCCAAAATGTTGTCATTTGTGGACCTCAAGGTCCTCCGCGGGGCATACCAGGAGAGGCGGTCCCGTAGGTACGGGGGTCCTAGGCGGCACAGGGCTTTAAAGGTCAAAACCAACACCTTAAACCTGACCCTGTACTCCACCGGGAGCCAGTGCAGTTGGTAAAGCACTGGATGAATGTGATCCCCCAGTGAGGACCCCGTAAGGAGCCTCGCCACGGCATTCTGCACCCGCTGGAGTTTCTGGGTCAGCTTCAAGGGCAGCCCCGCATGTGGATGGTCAGTGGTTTGTTAATGGAGCCATGGATGGCCAAGTGCTGTTGAAAGTAATCTATCGGAATCCTGTGGGTTATTAGGGATCTGGTGCTTGGCAATGATTTAGGAGAGCTGCGCATTTCCCGCCCCCCCCCAATTTTCTATAAGAGGCGGATTTGTGCCACAGTGAGTGAATCTTCGTAAGTAAGTCTGTTTGCATTGCATAGTTCAACTGTGGAACTCCCTGCCACAGGAGCCGATGGTGGCCACCAACCTGAACGGCTCTGAGAGTGGATTAGACAAATTCCTGGAGGAGGAGAGGGCTACCGATGGCTACTGGCCAAAATGGCTTTGCTCTGCCGCCGCAGCTGGAGGCAGCTGTGCTTCTGAATTGCTGGAAACCACGGAAGGCGAGAGGGGCTGTTGTGGTGGAATTCCACCGGCAACTGTGGGAACAGGATGCAGGACTAGATGGGCCATTGGCCTGATCCAGAAGACACTTTTAACGTTCTAATGTTCTTATGTAGATAATCCAAGACTCTTTGCTGCCTTGGTGTGTTTTCAGGTGGTTTTCTGCCACCATGAGGACTAATAACGTAAACGTGTATGGTGGAAATGCGAAGATCTTGAGATTTCCCTTTTTTTCAGATCTAGCATGAGATGGCCGTACTCTGCATTGCGTGGTGATTCATAGTAAGGCAGATTGGTAAATCCCCGCCTCTCCTTCTTTGAGTAGGAGTCCCTTTACCGCTGCTGCCCTTTAGAAACGAAAGCAAAATTGCAATTAACCCGTGTAACAGAGTGATCTCTTGATTTTTACCTTGGTGGTGGTCCCTTTTATCTTCCTTGCCACAAGCAACTATTCTGCGGGCAAAGGAAGATAAACTTTTCTATTTTTTTATATATAATTTTTTATTAGTTTTTTAACATACCATTTTCAACAGTAATTAAACATACTTTTACATCTTATTCAGTTTTTTGACTTCCATCAGTCCTGTCTGAAAATTTTCCAATCTAATCTTTTAGTATGCATTTCTTATTTCCCCTATTACATTTAAAACTCATAACCAATATCTCTATCTTTTTCTACTTGGTAACACTTCGTATATTTCTCCTTACAAAACTTCTTGTAGTCCTACTAGCATAATTTGTTGGTTACAATTGCTCTTCAAATAGTTCATATACTTCTTCCAGTCTTCTGTAAATCTCTGGTCCCGCGGGTTTCGAATCCTTCATGTCATTTTGTCCAATTCTGCATAGTCCATTAATTTCGTTTGCCATTCTTCTTTCGTCGGAATTTCTTCTTGCTTTGAGGAAGATAAACTTTCCTAAACCTGGGTTGCCCCCAGCTTTGCTGCAAGAAGCAGACTCCTGATTTGCCCGTAAACTGGGCAGCGGAGGGTAAGACTGGGTTTCAGAAGTGGGGGTACCAACCACTTTTGACTGGCTTTGGTAGCCATTATTTTTGGTTGTGTTCTGCCCCCCCTCCAAGGGGCAGGGAAATGTCCAGCCTCTCGCTTTGTGCCGCCAGCCCAAAGAATTAAGAGAAATAATTGATAATATTTATACCCCTCCCACCTGACTGGGTTGCCTCAGCCAGCCTGGGTGGCTTCCAGCATGCATAAAAACATAATAAATCATTAAAGATTAAAAAGCTTCCCTATGCAGGGCTGCCTTCAGATGTCTTTGAAAGGTTGTATAGTTCCTTATTTTCTTGACTGGGGGGGGGGGAAGGGGTCACATAATTCCATGCCCTCTAACATTTCTCTAATGAAAATAGGGACGTCCTAAGGAAAAGCGGGACATTCTGGCATCAAATCAGAAACTGGGACGACTTCTGTAAAGTCTGCAGCTGTCCCTGGAAAATAGGGGCAGTTGGAGGGTCTGGCATTGAGTCTTCGTCCCATCGGTGATGGGACAAGTCTCTTTCCCCTACCCTCTTTCTCTTTCTCTCGTGTTTTTCCAAAACAGAACACACACACACATGGTCCAAATCCTTGCAAAGACCGCATGGACACACCTTCACGAGTCTATTGGCCATTAGCTTGTTATTAATGGGATCCACATGTCTTGGAAGACTCAGATAAAAGGAAGACCTTCATGCAACACAAAGTGATTGAATTGGGTCCCACGGCAAGGCCAGATTTCGGTTTGATGAGGCCCTCGGCTTCTGAAGGTAATGGGGCTCTTTATAGGTCTAGCTGCCTGTAATGGTTCTAGGGGTTGCTCGTGCGTAAGCTTGTCCCAACGTCTGGCTGGGTTGCCTGAGTGAACCTTTCCTGTCCGGGCAGCCACTCGCCCTTGACCGTCTCAATCACTGGCAGAATCCGTCAGTGGGCGTTTCTTAAACTTCTTCCAGCAAAGAGGTTCTTTGACGCCCAGTCTTCGCCTACTTTCCCTGTGCGGAAGCCTTCTGCGCAAGGAGGGCGTGGGCAGCGGAGGACCCCTTCTCTCCCCGCTGGTCCCTGGCAAGGAGTCATGGGATCGCTTCGCCGCTTCCCCCACCTGCCCCCCTTCTCCACTGGAGCTACGCTGATTCTCTCCCCCAGAAGATGGGCTGCCCCTCCCACTCCCGGGACGCTCTCTGGGATCCCTTCGGAGCTTGCTCTCTCCCTCGGACACTGATGGCAGTTCCCTGACACTGCCCTTTGTCAACAACAAATTGTCACTGTTTTTTTTTGTGTTAAATATATGCTATATGGTAAATCCCTGTGGAACGCCCTCCCACCAGATGTCAAAGAGAACAGCAACTACCAGACTTTTAGAAGACACCTGAAGGCAGCCCTGTTTAGGGAAGCTTTTAATGCTTAATGCATTACTGTATTTTAATATTTTGTTGGAAGCCGTCCAGAGTGGCTTGGGAAGCCCAGCCAGATAGGCGGGCTATAAATAATAATAATAAATAATAATAATGATGATGATGGACCTAATAGGTATCAAAAGCCATTTGCACATGTTGCCCTGCAACCAGTCCATGCAGAATAGAGGCACCCTATACAGTCATACGTCGGGTTGAAGTAGCTTCTAGATAAGTATTTTCGGGTTGCACGCTGCGGTGATCTGGAAGTAACAGAGCACATTACTTCCAGGTTGCGCCGCTCGCGCATGTGCAGACGGTCTAAATGATGTCATGCTCATGCGCAGAAGTGGCGAATCGCGACCCGCGCATGTGCAGACGTGGGTTGCATTCGCTTCTGGATGCGAACGGGGCTCCAGAACGGATCCTGTTCGCATCTAGAGGCACCACTGTATATAGAAAGGAGCAAACCAGGGATATTTGAGGGAACGGCTAGCAGGCGGGGCCCATGACTTACACAATGGGAGCCTACACAACAAAAAACACTGTTGCTGCATGGAGGTTTTATTTTATTTGTTTTTTATCTTATATTTTGGAAATGTACATCCGATTTTTTCCCCTTTAAATTTTTTTGGGGCCCTCAAGAGGGAGGGGCCCTAAGCTATAGCTTGTTTAGCCTATACGTAAATCTGGCACTGTCCTACAGTGATGGCCACCATCTTGGAGGGCTTTAGAAGAGCGTTAGACAAATTCACGGAGGAGGAGGAGGAGAGGGCGATGGATGGCTCCTAGCCAGGATAGCTATTCTCTGCCTCCACCATTGCTTCTGAAAATCGGTTGCTAGAAACCACAGGAGGGGGGAGAGAGAAGGTTCTTGTGCCCCAATCCTTGTGGGTCTCCTTTTGCAGCATCTGGGGGGCTGCTAGGGGAACAGGAGGCTGGACCAGGTGGGCCACTGGCCTGATCCAGGAGGCTCTAGTTAGATTCTTCTGCTATGTGAGACCACAGTGCCGGATTTACATATAAGCTAAACAAGCTCCAGCTTAGGGCCCCACTCTCTTGGGGGCCCCCAAAAAAATTAAAGGAAAAAAAACCTGAATGTATATTTCCAAAATATAAGATACAAAACAAATAAAATAAAACCTACATACAGCAACAGCTGTAAGGGTGTGTGCGCTAATGTTGTTTTTTAATTCCCCTAATATTTTTCCCTTTTAAAATGTGTTTTTTAAAAAATAATATTCTATTAAAGTTTTTTTCATAATACAGTAAGATATAATAAGCGCATCTAAACCAAAACAAAAAAGAGAGAATAAGAGAAAACACCAAAGGAAAACAAAAATGAAAAGAAGAAAAGAGGAAAAAATGAAAAATAAGAGGACTTTTGATTTTCTGTCTCTCAGTTACATAAAAGAAACTATTCAAAATATTCACCCTAGAATTGCATCCAGCTAATCTGCTTTCTGCTAGGCCATATTTTCCCAATCTTCCTAAAAAGATCTTGCACGCCTATGCATTTTTGGGGTGGCTCCCCTGCCCCCAAGGCTGTTGACTTGTCCGTAGGTTGATAACCATTTTGCCTACAATACGAAGGGCACTTGCAGCTGGAACATTGCGAAAAAAGAGGGCATGGGGATTAATGGCAGCGTGATGAACCTCAAGTGCTGTCGGCCCCCAAGAAGTGTATGTGTGTACAATCAGTGTGGCGCTTTTCCTGGTTGACGGATCTTTCCTATAAGTGCCCGGCACCGAGTTCTAGTGCCGCGGTAATCAGTGGTGGCCGCAATTACCTCCTCCTCCTCCTAATTGTGGATGTGAGGATGGCAAGAATGGCTTTTAGGCTCCTGGAGTTCTGCGGTCTTTAATCTCCTTCGTATTATCGGGCGAAAACTGCTCCCAGGCTCCCTGTATTGTCGCATTAGCTAGACAATGGCCACTTTTATCATTGCTCCTCTTCTGCAAGATGCACTCACAAATGTTTCAGGTAGAGGGAAGAGGGAGGCATAAATCACTTCATTCCAGTTTGCCTCTGTTTGTGTTTTCGCTCAGTCTTAAATTCACTTCTCCACATTTCCACAGCAATCTGCATCCCTCCCCTGCCCGTTTTTTAAAAAATAATCCTCATGGAATCTCTTCTGCAATTTTCTCCTAACAAACACATTTTGCATGCAATTTTGCCCAATATAAACATTTTTTGCAAAACATTTTCCCCTAATAGAATGCACTTATGTATGTTCCCACCCCCTTGAATATGTGTATTTTTTAAAAAATGCACGCTTACTCACTCCCAATACATGTCAATTTTTGTTATTGGGTTGTGTTGCAAAATTTGGAGAATTGCGGTGATTTCAAAGGGTAGCTGTGTTTCGTTTTGCGTGCTGATTCAAGAGTTGTGTTGCAAAATTCGGAGAATTGCGGTGATTTCAAAGGGTAGCTGTGTTTCGTTTTGCGTGTTGGTTCAAGAGTTGTGAATTAGGTGGCGAGGCCATTGCATCTTGCTGCCCCCAATTGCAGAAACCAGGAATTGTTGGCAACATTGAATTCGCAGCTGGTACTTTCAAAGGAGAACACTGCAGTGATGCTTCTGTTGCACACTTCACAACTCTTGAACCAACACGCAAAATGAAACACAGCTACCCTTTGAAATCATGTTTCCTTTAAACATTTTGGAGGGCAGGTGGCGTAGTGAAATCCCCCCCCCCCTCCGTGAAGTTGCTTGGAATTCTCTCGGGACGTGGAAGGAGTGAGGAAGATTAGGAGATCTTGAGAAATTGCAGTTACTGCGATTAGCATGCATGCTTGACTCAGCGGCAGAACACATGCTTGGCATTCAGAAGTGACCGATCCAGTCATTCTTATTTTAATAATAATAATAATTTATACCCCGCCCATCTGGCTGGGTTTCCCCAGCCACTCTGGGCAGCTCCCAACAGAATATTAAACAGAATAAAACATCAAACATTAAAAACCTCCCTAAACAGGGCTGCCTTCAGATGTCTTCTAAAAGTCAGATAGTTCTTTATTTCCTTGACATGTGATGGGAGGGCGTTCCACCACCACCACCACCAAGAAGGCCCTCTACTTGGTTCCCTGTAACCTCCTTTCTTGCAGGGAGGGAACCACCAGAAGGCCCTTGGAGCTGGACCTCAGTGTCCGGGCTGGACAATGGGGGTGGAGACGCTCCTTCAGGTATACTGGACCGAGGCTGTTTAGTACTTTAAAGGTCAGCACCAACACTTTGAATTGTGCTTGGAAACATACTGGGAGTCAATGTAGGTCTTTCAGGGCTGGAGTTATGTGGTCTCGGTGGCCACTCCCAGTCACCAGTCTAGCTGCCACATCTCCAGGGTTGTATTGGCATCTGTCTGTCTCGAGAGACAATGGAGCGTGCCTTTGGGGGTGAAGTCAAACCCCTCCGTTCGCAGCCCTGAAGTGACCTCTCTGGGACACAAGCCTGGGCAGTGTACCTGGAGGTCTTGGGCTAGCCAGACCACAAAGACCCCCTCTGCCTGGCTGAAGTGGTCCAGAGGAAAGCAGAGAGCAATGTGTTTGGCACCAGCTTGGCTGCAGGAAGGAGGCACGCAAGACGCCATCCAACTATTTTAGGAGCTCTGTGCCGAATTTGTGTGGGGTTTCCTCTGGAGCCTTCCAGGTGGATGTGGATTGTCGGAAGCCACAGACGGTCAGACAGTTTCTCCAGGAACACTCTTGACTGGGAGCAGATCTGTCTCCAGGGGCTCAGGCAGAAACATGAATTGCACACTGCCTGCTTCCGGATCCTTTTAAATGGAGGTCTTGGGGGTTGAATTGCAAAGCATATCTTCCGCTCTCCCTGCAAGGGATGCAGGTGTGAGGGGAAATTCTCCAGGAGCCCCTGCCGCCAGTTTAGAGAGCACTGGGCTAGATGGACTCAAGGGCTGACTCAGAGAAGGAGAGCTGCATGAAGTTCCTATGGCAGAGCCTTCTTCGTCGTGGCCCCACAACTCAGGAATTATCTCCCTAGGGAAGATCTGACAGCTCCCTTTCATATGGGTGCTGAACCCCTTTGTATTTGGGAAGGCACTTTTTACGGCGGATTTATTCCTTTTCTTAGCTAATCATCTGGTTTTACCGCTGTGGCATTTGCTGTGTCTTATTTGCAAGAATATTTCTGCCTCTTTTTCTGGAATGCACTTTCATAAGCCTGTTAAATGCAGGTTATATATAGCCATGGGCCGCAGCTCAGCTTTGGAGCAGCTCCTTTAAATACAGAAGGCGCCAGGTTTTTATTTATTTCTTCATTTACCGCATTCACACCCCACCTTTTCCTCCCAACGAGCTGAAGGCGGCATCCATGGTTTTCTCCTTCCTCACTGAACCCCCCACAACAACCCTGTGAGGTTGGTTAGCCTGAGAAGCAGTGACTGGCACTCAAGCCCACACCCAGCGAGCTTTATATCTTAGTGGGGATTCAAACCCTGGTCTGCCTGGCATCTCCAGGTACAACTGGAAAAGATTCCCTGCCTAAAATCCCAGAGAAACGCTGCCAGGAGCTAAAGGGACCAATGGTTCTTGGTTCCCTGTGTTCCTAGAGGTAAAGGGACCCCTGACCATTAGGTCCAGTCGTGGCCGACTCTGGGGTTGCGGTGCTCATCTCGCTTTATTGGCCGAAGGAGCCGGCGTACAGCTTCCGGGTCATGTGGCCAGATGACTAAGCCGCTTCTGGCGAACCAGAGCAGCTCACGGAAACGCCGTTAACCTTCTCGCCGGAGCGGTACCTATTTATCTACTTGCACTGGTGTGCTTTCGACTTGCTAGGTTGGCGGGAGCAGGGACCGAGCAACGGGAGCTCACCCCATTGCGGGGATTCAAACTGCCAACCTTCTGATCAGCAAGTCCTAGGCTCTGTGGTTTAACCCACAGCGCCACCCGCGTCTTTGTGTTCCTAGAAGTAACTGAATAAAACAGATCTCCGAGTGAAGCTCACCCACTTACACCGAAAGTGGGGATCTGTGTTTGAACACACACACACTTTGGAAGCCCACAAACTGTTGCGCATTAGAGAGGTCTGAGGTTTGTGGCTTAGCAAGGAAGGTTAAGGATCAAGGGTTAGGTAAACCCCAACCTCCTGGCTGTGATATCCGAAAGCCCCCTGTGTTTAACCTCAGGCGATCGCAATCTTGCATGAAGAGATGAGATTAGGAGAGGTTGGGGTAGCCATGCAAATCCCCCCTCTCTTGATTCAGCCTTGCAGCAAAAGAGACACTGTGAGATCATACTAGATAAGAGTTTCAAAAAGCATGGGGGAAATGCAGAGAATACTTCACAAAACAGTGCCCTAAAATACATACCTGGACATGTTTCGATTAGTGTCTGCAGGTGACTTTGTGGATATTTAATTAGAAAAATCTTAATAATTACTCATAAAGGAAACAGCTTATAAGAAGTAAATAAGGAGGCCAGATACAGGATAAAAGAAGTCTTTTATTTGGTTGTTCGGCTCCTTCGGCCTATAGAGCGAGATGAGCGCCAAAACCCCAGAGCCTTCTGTGACTGGACCTAACGGTCAGGGGTCCCTTTACCTTTACCTTTTTATGTTATGCTTATTGTGTGTTATGTTCGTGTTTAATGAGGGTGGATTTCTGTATTGGGAGGTGGGAGGTTATGTTGTAAATAAAATTTCTAATAAAAAAAAAACAAACACAAAAGAGACGCCGCGAGTTCAAAGCAAAGGGGGCTTTGAGTCAGGTGTGGCTCAGGGCGCTCCTGGAATGCCGATCTTCCTTATTTATTGCTGTGCTGCAAACGACCCCCATAAATGTATATGGCACTTAGCAAACAGACGAGGGCCAAGAATTCCAGGCCTGGGAAATTTACAGCCCGAGAGGAGCCCAGACAGGTAGAAGGAGCAAGAATATTGCTGCCGTGTGATAAGAGCGGTTTGTAGAAATGCAGGCCTCCTCCTCTGGGGGTCGGCAGAGAGAGGGCTCAGCAGAATGTTGTTGTTGTAGTTTAGTCGTTTAGTTGTGTCCGCCTCTTCGTGACCCCCTGGACCAGAGCACGCCAGGCACTCCTGTCTTCCGCTGCCTCCCGCAGTTTGGTCAGACTCATGCTGGTAGCTTCGAGAACACTGTCCAACCATCTCGTCCTCTGTCGTCCCCTTCTCCTTGCGCCCTCCATCTTTCCCAACATCAGGGTCTTTTCCAGGGAGTCTTCTGTTCTCATGAGGTGGCCAAAGCACTGGAGCCTCAGTTTCAGGATCTGTCCTTCCAGTGAGCACTCAGGGCTGATTTCCTTCAGAATTGAGAGGTTGGATCTTCTTGCAGTCCATGGGACTCTCAAGAGTCTCCTCCAGCACCAGAATTCAAAAGCATCCATTCTTCGGCGATCAGCCTTCTTTATGGTCCAGCTCTCACTTCCATACATCACTACTGGGAAAACCATAGCTTTTACTATACGGACCTTTGTTGGCAACGTGATGTCTCTGCTTTTTAAGATGCTGTCTAGGTTTGCCATCGCTTTTCTCCCAAGAAGCAGGCGTCTTTTAATTTCGTGACTGCTGTCACCATCTGCAGTGATCATGGAGCCCAAGAAAGTAAAATCTCTCACTGCCTCCATTTCTTCCCCTTCTATTTGACAACCTCAGATATGCAGATGACCCCGCAGAATGTTATTGCACGCAAAAAGGCGTGGTTCTGGTCCTCATGATCTCAGAGACAGCTGAGCGGCAGCGTTGTCGGTAAGGGTGGATCAAGAGAGCCGTGGGTTTAAACTGCAGTGCAGGAGAATTTCAGGGATAAAGCCCTAATTGTAGGAATACAACAGCCCTGCAAGGTTGGTTTTTAATGTGGCTCACATATTATTTATGGTAGGGCAGAAACAGAGGTGTAAGAGTACCAGGAGAGCCTCTCGGATCAGGCAAGTGGCCCATCTAGTCCAGCACCCTGATCTCACAGTGGCCAACGGGGTGCCCTAATGGGAAACCCGCTAGCAGGATTCGAACACAAGACCTCTCTCCCCTCCTCTGGCCTCCAGCAACTGGTATTTAGAAGCTTTGCAACACCAAAAACACATGTGGCACTCCACGCAGAAAGCAAAGATGTCTACGTTCAGTTCATCAGCCTAGCCCTCCTTCCTCACTCGCTGGTCTTCAAAACAACAACAAACCTCTGGTTAAGTGAAACATATTCAATAAACGTACAAGACGTAACTGGCTGTATGTTTGAAAAAAATAATACATACTATTCATTGTATTGAATTGTATCTTTCAACAGAAGTAGCTCATAAAGTTCAACGGAAAAAGTAGAAGACCCAGTGGATCAGTTCATTCTCTAATCAGTTTATGAATAAGGTCCATATATGTGAAAGCGTCTATTCCACCTGTCTGTTCATAGAGTCCAACAATCCACACGAAAGGTTGTTGTAGTTCCACAGAATCCTTTCACAGACCCCAAGGACAAGGATTTCTGGAATATTAGCCTTGTTTCGCTCTCCTGGGCTTCATCAGCGGTACAAAATCTAGGTAATGCAAATAAATACAATATTGTAATCTCACACATTTTTACAGCAAAAATAATATAAAAACCGCCAACAACCGTACATACCATATATGATATCACAGGACAGTGGATCTTATAGCATAGTAGTAGCTGCGGTAAGCAGCGACTTTTACAGAGTGGGCTCCTTCTTATGTTCTTAATTTCATTTATATCCGACTCATCCTCTGAGTGATGATGCACATTGTTCCCATTTATCTTCCCAGCACCCCTGCGAGGTGCCCCAGGGTCACAGTGTGACCAAGTAGAGACCTGAACCCTGCTCCTTCTGGTCACAGTCTGAAACCATGACCACTATACCACACTGCCTTTATTAAAAAATCTTTTTTTAATAAAGATTTTTTATTGATGCAACAAAAAAAGAAGAAAAAACACAAATACCAAATTACACACAGGAATAACTATAGACACATAATTTTCTTAGCAAACAATATAACATATATTGGTCTTAACACTAAAGACCCAACCTCCCGTCTATTCCATATTTCGAGTTCATATTGCTTATTGCCAATACACACTTTTACCATAATTTTAACTTATTCTTAATATATCTAATTTCGTATATATACCTTGCAACTATTACTGAAGCTCCTCGAATGCTGCAACAGAATTTAAACTACTATATTTATTTTTCAGATATTCTTTGAAAACCTCCCATTTTGAAACAAATTCCTGTTTTGATATAGTCTTTATTTTTTTCTGATAGACCATCTAATTCGGCATATCGTGTTAGCTTTTGGATCCAGTTTTGTATAGAGGGGATTTCATTATTTTGCCGCGATCAGAACTCTTGCTGCCGCCGTCGCATATAAAAAGATACCCTTCCTCTTTTTATACCACGCTGCCTCTAGCAGGCTCATCCCCGCATCCCGTGGCCCTTATTTCAATGACGGGGTTCCCCTGCAAGAACCACCGACGTGGCAATGAGGGGAGAAGGGTGTGTGTGTGTGTCAGGGGTGTCCCTGAGACATTTCCCCTGGCTGCTTGAACTTCCTCGACAGCTAGCTGGTAGGCAGGGAAGCCCTTGCAACGATCCACAGAGCCATCATTATTTAAAACCCAGATGCCCACACGATCCGCTGCCTTTCCTTCTGTGGGATTTTCTCATTTCCTCAAAAAAACCGCCCGAACTGGTCGGCTTCCCTGCAAAAAACTCTTTTGGGTTTCCTGGAGAGAATGTCTCCTCGCCTGATGCAACGAGGCAGTTAATCCATTGCATGAGTGAGGCCATGTGGCCTAGGTGGGGAGGGAGAGCCCGGAGGGAAATGCATCAAAAATAAAAAAAGCAGTAATAATCTGGGGATGCTGCTCCTCAGCTTGTCTCCATAGTCTGCAGTTCTTTCCTGTCTGCAATGGAGATAACAATGCCTTCGGTTCTTTTGCAGCAAAGGGATGTGGGCACACAGGCGAGTCTGTCTTTCTCTCTCTCTCTCCCTCTCTCTCTCCCTCAAAATAAATCCAGCTCAAAGGGATTGCGCTCTCCTCACGACTACCTGAGAGGCCTCACCGACAGCCCCAAGCAGCGTCGAGCATGCAAAAAAAGAGTTAGACCATCAGGTGTCTTTGCTTTTTTGGCAGTCTGGGCTGCCACAACAGCTTTAAAAATAAAATAAAGTAACTTGGTTGATATGACGCTTGGCTTAAAATTTATCCTGTGGGGGTGCGGGGAAGTACAACGCGAATAGGAACAAAAGTGAGGCGGCGCAGAAGCGGTTTGTGGAAAATGGTGACTTCGTTTAAAAATGAAAATCATAGGATTCTAGTCCTCATTGTTATGGAGGGATGAAGTTGAGGGGTAAGGGGCAGCCAAGGCTTCTTGAGCCAGATTCCGTTTTAAGGTGGTGTCCGAAGGTCATGGGGAAAGTTAGCAATTTAGGATGATCTGCAAGGGTGGGGTGGGGGGGTGAGTCACAAATGTTAGTGCTGGGATTAGGGATAGGGTTAGATTCCATTTGCACTTCTCGGTACTTTTCGAAGCAGAAAACCGAACTGAAACATAGCCGTACTTTGAAATTTGTACCTCTTCTGAATTTCGCAACTTGCTTCTCCGGCCAAAGCGTGTGTACAGAAATGTCCATATAGTGCAGAACATGAGATACAAAACGGCGTTGCGTCTTTGCGATCGCTTGCAAAACTGGGCCTGGCAGGCAAAACGGCATACGGAACAGGCACATTGAGAGAAAGGCACACTGAAACATTGCAGATTTTTGTGAGGGTTTCTCCTTTTGAGAGAGAGAAAATCGCAAGCTGGTGTGGAAATGTGATGGGAAGTGAGCTGGTGCCTGGTGAAATGAGGAACGGTGCAAAACCCAACCTGGCAGGGTATCCGTCTTGGATGAGCAAAGGTTTTTGGATTGTAGCTCGGGCATAGGCTGGTCTGCCTTCTGCTAGAATAATAATAATAATAATAATAATAATAATAATAATTTATTATTTATAACCTGCCCTGCGGAAAGAAATCAGATCCTGCAGGGCCCTGGACTCATGAGACAGAGCATTCCACCAGGCTGGAGCCAGTGTTGAAAAGGCCCTGGCTCTGGTTGAGGCTTATCTGACTTCCTTAGGGCCCGGGACCTCTAGGGTGTTGCTATTTATGGACCTTAAGGTCCTCCGTGGGACATACCAGGAGAGGCGGTCCCATAGGTACAAGGGTCCTAGGCCATGAAAGGTCAAAACCAGCACCTTAAATCTGACCCTGTACTCCACCGGGAGCCAGTGCAGCTGGAAAAGCACTGGGTGAATATGCTCCCATGGCAGGGACCCCGTGAGGAGCCTCGCTGCAGCATTCTGCACCCGCTGGAGTTTCTGGGGCAGCTTCAAGGACAGCCCCACGTAGAGCGAATTACAGTAGTCAAGCCTGGAGATGACCATCACATGGATCACTGTGGCCAGGTCGGGGCGGGAAAGGTAAGGGACCAACTGCTTGATGCGGTGATGGTGGAAAAATGTCGCCTTGGCTGTTGCTGTAACCTGCGCCTCCATGGAAAGGGTTACATCCAAACTCTTAACGGAAGGCAATGGCACTAATTGGTCCCCCACAAGAGAAGGCAGTTGGTCCCTCATCCCCATGCCATCCTGACCCAGCCATAGGACCTCTGTCTTCGAAGGATTTAGTTTCAATCGGCTCCCATGAAACCATCCAGCCACAGCTTCCAAGCATCTGGTCAGTGTGTCCAGGGCCGAGTCGGTGTGGCCATCCATCAGCAGATAGAGCTGAGTGTCATCAGCATATTGGTGACAACCCAGCCCAAAGCTCTGGATAATCTGGGCAAGGGGGCGCATAAAGATGTTAAAAAGCATTGGGGAGAGGATTGCGCCCTGCGGCACTCCACACACCAAGGAGTGGCACGACGACATCTCCCTCCCTAGCGCCACCCTCTGTCCCCGACCAGAGATAAAAGAGCACAGCCATTTAAGGGGGAAACGCAGAAAATCCCAGGTCAATCTTGACTCCTGCCATTGGAGGTGTCTTGCCCAAAAAGGCCCTCCGCGGTCTCTTTCTGGAGGGGGGGCCTTGACCTTGCCGACCCCTGGTGCCGTCCTTGGGCAGCTGAGCCCCCTGCCCTGTCTAAGAGACAGGACATCTCTCTTCCTCCTGTCAACAAGATATATGCATCTCCCTCCCTGACCCCTTGAGGGGCTTTGCCAAGGAGGATGCTTCCAGTGGTGCCGCAGGGTTTGAACTCAGCGGGACCCCCTCGGAAGCCCCTGCGCTGCAGATTCTTACAACCTGACCTGCGTTGGCTGCAAATGTTGTACATCTTATCTGCGCTCCCTGGCTGTGCTCAGATCTATATATAACTCTCCACGGTGGGAGGTATTTTGGCTGATACACTCGCAGCTATGATCCGCCGCGAGAGATTTAAAAATATCTCGCTGAGAGCGCACGGTGACAGAAGCCGTCGAGAGGGCCGTGCGTGGCAGAGACCGCAGAAAGAGGCTCATGAAAGGGAGGAGAGGGAGCGCTTGTTGCTATCACTCTCTACATTTGTCTCTTGAATTGTTTGCTACTTTTCTTCCCCTGGCAAAGCTCCTTGTTTTTCTCCTGCCAGAAACGTTTTGTGCTTCCAGGCGGGGGGAGCAGTGTCTCTCTTCCCCTCCCTCCCAATTCCCACTTCACTGGTTCTGATCTCGGTGGGCAGCGTTCTAGGCAGTCTCTCTGGAGCCAAGGAAGCCCCGAGCCAGAGGAGCGGAGGAGAGGGCCAACAGCCAGGGTGGCGCATGGTTTGAGAGGGCACATCCAGCCTAGAGAACCTCTCCACCTAGAAGGACGGATTGGTTTTCTTTACAGAGAGCTGGGAAGTGGGTTGTTCTGCCAAAGATGGATTGTTTGCATGCTTCAAAGCGGCACATTCTTGGGCATTGGCATTTGAGGAAACAGCCTAAGACTTGCCGATGAGAAGGTCGACGGTTTGAATCCCTGCAACGGGGTGAGCTCCCGTTGCTCGGTCCCTGCCCCTGCCATCCTAGCAGTTCAAAAGCACGTCAAAGTGCAAGTAGATAAATAGGTACCGCTCTGGCGGGAAGGTAAAGGGCGTTTCCGTGCGCTGCTCTGGTTTGCCAGAAGTGGCTTAGTCCTGCTGGCCACATGACCCGGAAGCTGCACGCCGGCTCCCTTGGCCAATAAAGCGAGATGAGCGCCACAACCCCAGAGTCGTCTGCGACTAGACCTAATGGTCAGGGGCCCCTTTACCTTTAAGCTCAGATAAATCTAGGCAGAAGGCAGTTCGGATGCACTGGGAGCACTGGGCGCAACCCTGGAGAATGTGCAGAGAGAGACTCAAACTACGTGCAATGTTCATCACACGTTCTTTCCATAAAAGGCACCCCTTTTAGTTTGAATCCATGATGATTTGTGCTCATGATGGTTTCGGGGTGCTCATACATGATCCCACTTTCAGTTCCATTTGCAGCCAAAAAGTTTTGGGGCTTCATTTCCTTCCAGTGAATGCCCCCGTAGCGTAGCTGAAACCCCAAAGCATTCCATAGCACAAATGAGGGGTTTTCGGTCCAACTTTTGTGGTTCTATAGCACAGGGGTGGCAAACTTCCAAGAGACTGCGATCTACTCATAAAAACTGGCAGTGATCTACCCCTTTTTGGGGGGTTTGGGTCAAAGTTGTTGAGTTTTTTCAGGGAGGAGGTAAAATGTTTTTTTAGGGGAGCCACAGTTGTTCAGCTTCTTTGGGGGGAAACCAGTGATCTACCAGTGATCTACTGCAGACGTCCAGTGATCTACTGGTAGATCACGACCTACCTGTTGGACATGCCTGCTATAGCATAAGGCAGCGCCCCCTGCAGGAACAATAATGTGTTAACTGTTGGGAAGCATTGCAGAAAAAATAAATAAAGCAGAATGATGTGTGGACAGTCCGGTATAAATCTGCCACATATGTGCTACTAAATGCATTCATGACAGGTGGAGGAATATACCTGCAAGATCAAAACCAGTTGGGGGACCCCCCCCCCCCAGTCTTTCCTTCCACCCCCAGGGCAACCTCCTGTCTGGGTGATGGAGGGTGTGAAAGTAGTGGTTAGAAGTTATACAAAAAAACCCCCCTGAGAATTCGTTAGTGTTATGGCCAGATCTGATTGTGAGGGGACAGGTTGGGATGGTTGCACAGAGAGGCATAAAACCATTGGCGTACCTTCCAGTTCTACAATTCTGTATGTTTCTTCAGATTTGGCTCATGTTAGGATCTTGAAACCGAGCCAAACTCATTTCCAGGGCTCCCCGTAAGCTGCGAGGGAAATAAACGGTCCTGCGTCTTGAACCCGAGGCTTCACCTGCCATGAACTCTGGGCCTTGGGCTTGGAGTCTCTTGGCCTTAGCCCAGAGAGTTGCCACCGACTGTGTCTCTGCGCTGCAGATAGCTCTTTTTAAGCATAGATACGTTTTTGCAAGAGAACCAGTGTAGCGGTCAGAGTATCGGATGAGGACCTGGGAGAGACTTGGGTTCGAATCCCCTGCTCGGCCATGAAGTTCACTGGGGTGACCTTGAGCCCCTCCCTGCCTCTCAACCCAACCTTCCCCTCAGGGTTGTTGTTGTGGTTAAATGAGGAGGGGGAGAAGCATGTTTGCCTGACCTTGAGCTCCTTGGAAGAAAAGGAGGGATTTAAATGCAATGAATGAATTAATGAATGAATGGGTCTCTAGTAAGGAAAAGGAAAGGGACCACGTAAAACGGAAGGGACCACATCCGTGGTCGAGTAGAGAGATACTGAGAGTCGCAACAAAGGTGGTGTGTAGGGAATAAATGGAACTGGCGAGACTCTCTGGATTCAGCTCAAAGTTGTGGTCCGATTAGGCACACTCTTGCCTTACTCGATTCCTTGAGGACTCCTTGTTTAAAACATATAATTTTTATTAGATTTCCTGCTTTACAATTTTGAATATGCATTTAAACAACCGTAAAATATCAACGACTTCCCTTCCTCTCTTTCCATGGTTCATTTTGTATACCATAAATCCCTGCATATTTTACATAAACTAAACCATTCAGTATTCCATCATTGCATCCACCAAAACTTATTTACCCTGTTGAATTTATCTTAATGCTACCAGTGTTGTCAAGCATACACAATCCCCCCCACACACATATTCAATAAACTTTTTCCTTGAGGGCTCTTGAGGGCAGCCCCGAAGGTTGAAGGTTCACATCTTCTTCTGGCTCCCAAATCCAGCTCACTCCGTTGCAAGCATGTCACAAACGCTACCAGGGATCTGGGCGTCTGTGAAAAATTTGAGGTGGGCGAAAAAAAAACTCCTGGCACAGCCAGGGGCACGAGCTAGCCGGGGCGTGAAAAACGAGCCCAGGGCAGAGTCGGACGAGAACACCTAAGTCGGAGGCCCCGTGCGACGCGGCTGGGCACCCACCCCCGCCATGCGCCATCTCTGGAAGTTGTCGGCAGCTGCGAGACCCAGAGCACATCTTGTACATTCCCCCGGCTTCTCGGAGACCGCTTTGTAAGCCTCCTGTCCTCAGCCTCCGCTGTAGGAAGGCACGGGATAAGCTGGAGGAGACGAGAGCGGCTGTGGCAGTTTTATGTTCCCCTGCTGGGCGTCTAACGTGGCTGGCACTTAATTATGGTGGCACCTGCTCCTCCCGCTCGGTTTCCCCTCCCCGGAGCGAGACATCGTGGGCTTGTTTCGCCAGGCCGGAGGCTTTGCCTGTAAACAGGACGGGCTGTGGGGTTTCCGCTCTGCCTTGTCGGTGTAACCTTAGACCCTTCTTCCCAGGCAGAGCTGACACTCCAAAATAATCCCTCTCGTCATGCGCCTCGCCTGAGCTCATCTCCAGAGATGCTTCTGACCTTGTTCGCAGCAGCGGAAAGGCGCCTTCGCCGGGGGCTTAGCCCCAGAACCTATTGCAACGGGAGGGGCTAGATCTGCTCTGTTTAACATAAAAAATAAGCGGCTTCTCTTTCCTGGTCAGCCTGTTACTGTTTGAGTACTGCGGTGAGACTCCCTCTTCTAAAATCTATGTAAGACTAATAAACTTATAATAATAATTTTATTATTTGTACCCCACCCATCTAGTCCAGCACCCAATTTACTATGGTTAAGAGATGGGTGGATCTGTCAATTTAGATTTTTTTCGGTTTCTCATCCCCCACCCCCAATCTTTAGGTTTCCATATTTGTTTGTGATACTTCTGGTTCAAAATTCTCATGAGAATTCACCAGAATTTCACTTGATATGTCCCGTGGTGTACACTTTTTGCATGCGATTTTGCACGATATACACTTTTTTTTTTGCACAAAATGTTTTGCCCTGCCATAATGCACATTTGTATGTTATTTCCACCAATGCATGCATTCTTTTGCACACGTTCCCCATGTCTATTCATTTTTGTACACATGAACTGGCTTGAGAAATGCACAGCCAGATTTGGAGAAATGCGAGTTTCTTCGGATCCCTATATTTTGTTTCATGTACTGTTTGGGAAGGCACAAAGTAGATTAAAAAGGTAAAGGACCCCTGACAGTTAAGTCCAGTCGCGGAGTTGCGGCGCTCATCTCGCTTTACTGGCCGAGGGAGCCGGTGTTTGTCCGCAGACAGTTTTTCCAGGTCACGTGGCCAGCATGACTAAGCCACTTCTAGCAAAACCTTAGCAGTGCACGGAAACGCCATTTACCTTCCCACCAGAGCGGTACCTATTTATCTACTTGCACTTTGACGTGCTTTCAATCTGCTAGGTGGGCAGGAGCAGGGACTGAGCAATGGGAGCTCACCCCGTCGTGGGGATTCGAACCGCCAACCTTCTGATTGGCAAGCCCTAGGTTCAGTGGTTTAGGCCACAGCGCCACCCGCGTCCCTTCTACAAAGTGGATTACTTTCCCTTTAAATGAGAACAGTGTCAGATTACTCCATCCTTTTCCGTGATGGCAAGCTGGACATGAGCTCAAATGCGCCCTTCCGAATTTGCTACCCTTGCACGCCTGCTGTCACTTCTTGGCCCACCAGGCCTCCGGCCCCAACCAAACAATGTCCCTATGGAGAAATACTGTTTGTTTGCTCCACAAGTTTCTCTAACCCAATTCTAATTCCATGATAGATGTGATACCTTTCAGATGCCTCAGTAAGGGGAGGCTGTGCTTTATTAAAGTCCTCTCTGTATTGGCTCTCGGTAGTACCATATTCCATGCCCACTACCGATCATAGACTCATGGAAGGAACATCAGCGGTCATCTAGTCCAACCCCCTGAAATGCAGAAATCTTGCATATTCCTGCCTTGCAGGAAGGTGGACTGAATGATCCTCAGGGTCCCTTCCAACTCTGTGATACTGTGGTTCTCCTATCAAAACAGCTCTCACAGTCAGAAAGTTCTTCCTAGCTGGAATCTCCTTTCCTGTCATTTGAATCCACTTGTTCGGTGTCCTGCCCTTTGGAGCAGCGGAAAACCAGCTTCTCCACAACCCCATTTGACAGCGCTCCAGAGATCCTGGAAAATGACTCTCACCTCTTGGTCTCCTCTTCTCCAGGCTAAACATACCCAGCTCCCTCAACCATTCCTCATAAGGCTCAGTTTACATGTCAGGAACATGACACGGTCTTTGGGACCTCAGCTACTTCCAACTGGGCTGAGTGGAGTTTCTGATTCCTCGCCTCGTCTGCACACCCCGTGCTCTGCGGGGCGACAGGATGGCCGAATGTAGCTGGGGGTGGGGGTTGAATTGAGAGCTCAGAAGGGAGGGAGGCCAGTCACCTTCCTGTGTGCACAGAAATAGCCTTCAATCTCTTCTGCAGCCGGATCTTTCTGGTTCCTAAATGTTGGGAATATTGAGGGTTAAAGAGACACACGTTTCTGACACTGTGCGTTAAACAGTTGGCTCAACCTCTCTAGAGTTAAAGGGACCCGGGTGGCGCTGTGCGTTAAACCACAGAACCTAGGACTTGCCGATCAGAAGGTCGGCGGATCGAATCCCTGCAATGGGGTGAGCTCCCGTTGCTCGGTCCCTGCTCCTGCCAAACTAACAGTTCAAAAGCATGTCAAAGTGCAAGTAGATAAATAGGTACCGCTCCAGCAGGAAGGCAAACGGTGTTTCTGTGTGCTGCTCTGGTTCGCCAGAAGCGGCTTAGTCATGCTGGCCACATGACCTGGAAGCTGTACGCCGGCTGCCTCAGCCAATAAAGCGAGATGAGTACCGCAACCCCAGAGTCGGCTACGACTGGACCTAATGGTCAGGGGTCCCTTTACCCTTTACCTTTACCTAGAGTTAAGTATGTAAGGAGCCAAGCAGCCGGGACATGGCTGGCTGGTGTATCAGAGTAGATCTGGTGGGACCCACTTTTCAGGGACAGAGGGAGCGACGCCCCTGCCTCCTTCCTCAAAGGCAAGGCTGGAATTGAAATGGGATTATAGCATTGTGGGTGGGTGATGGGGCACATTCGCCATCCTGGCAATTTGAAAAGGAGCCTTGAAAGAGACATCAGTTATCTTAAATTTAGACTCCCAATTTACATTTTTGCAAAAAAGAGCTGGCGTTGAGAAACCCAAGGGCAATAGAAACGTATTTCTCAGACCGAGATCCAAAAAAATAAATAAATCAGCGTGAATAGCCTGAAAGTAAAACTGGCCGGGAGCCAGTGGGAAAACCAATTTGGTTAGTGTTTTTCCTCTCCTCCCCAAATTCTTGAGGCTGAAAGGAGAAGAGAGAAGAAAATAAGAAATCAAAAGAGCTGAATTCAGAGGGAGGGGAGAGACATGCGGAAGCCCTGTGTGGGAAAGTTTTATACTCCATTTCATTTTGTTTCTTTCAATACAGCTGCATTTCTTCCCAAACACCCAACTCGGATCGCACATAGCATCCTACAAATAATTGAGTGGACACGATCCGCTGGGGCATCTTTTTGCACAAGCCCTTGGAAATTGCTGGGACTTGTGCGAGTCTTTTTTTTGGGCCCGTGTTGCTTCTAAAGAAGAATAAAGTTTAGGGCAACTTATGGCACAAACAGGGAGGTGTTAGGGAGCAAGACACTGAATTCCTAGTTCCTCTAAACTTCCCCATAAGTACATGTTTGAAGTAGACCCACTGTTTGAGGGATGCCTCATCTTAAGACTATTTTGACACGGAGCCTCGGGACGACTGGGCTACCGTGTTTCGGGGGGTTAAAAAAAGCGAGTGGTGAAAGCCAACGAGATGGCTAGCCTGTCATACTGCTTGCTTGTTTTGTTTTTTTGTCTGCTGCGTGGATGCCTTGGAAATGCAAACATTTCCCTGACTGCAAAGGCATTTCTCGGCTCGCTCGCCATGAGGCCAGCGACGCTGGGATGCTTTGAGCCTTGCTGTTCAGTTCGTGGAAAACAGGATCGTGTTTCGCCATGCCTGTCTCTAGTAAACACATTGCTCGCCTTTCTGGAAGCGGCTGTGACTCAATAGAAGGCCAACTTTGTACGTTCCTGGGGGGAGGGGAGAGGGGGCGATTATGCAGCCGTAGAGCAACATGTGCTGCTTCCAGAAGGGCTCCAGGTCGTCAGTATCTCCAGTTACAAGGCTCAGGGGAGGGTCCTTACCTGCCCAAGACCCCCAGAGAGCCACATTAAACCATGCGGAGGTAGAGGAGCCCTGACTGTAAAAGGCAGCGTCGAATGTTCATACTTGGCGGTTTGGAAAAGCAGCAAAGTATGCTTGACCTCCTTTGCAGTGGCTCGATTCGGCGTTGCTGGAATTCTGCAAAGTCACTGTCTTCCTTGAGCTTGCTATGAATTGCTGGTTGGCAACAAAATTCAGGGAAGCAATTTGCACACGTTTCTGCTGAGCGGCCCCCAACTTGCCTGTGGGCACATTGCGGGCCATGCTCAGTTCGCACAGTTCCAGTGGCGCGCTGGGGGAAAGGGGCTCGCTTTTGCTCCCCCCACACCCCAAATCCTGAGCTAAACACCCCCAAGACTGCAGATGGATGTCTTGCCTTTGGGGAAATTTTGTGCAATGTTATAATAATAATAATAATAATAATAATAATAATAATAATAATAACAATAATAATAATAATAATTTATTACTTATACCCCGCCCATCTGGCTGGGCTTCCCCAGCCACTCTGGGCGGCTTCCCAAAAAATATTAAAATACTGTAATACATCAAACATTAAAAGCTTCCCTAAACAGCCCTGGGCTGCCTTCAGATGTCTTCTAAAAGTCTGGTAGTTGTTTTTCTCTTTGACATCTGGTGGGAGGGTGTTCCACAGGGCGGGTGCCACCACCGAGAAGGACCTCTGCCTGGTTCCCTGTAACTTGGCTTCTCGCAGTGAAGAAACTGCCAGAAGGCCCTCGGTGCTGGACCTCAGTGTCTGGGTAGAACGATGGGGGTGGAGACGCTCCTTCAGTGTGGTGTAGTGGTTAAGAGTGGTAGTCTCGTAATCTGGGGAACCGGGTTTGTGTCTCCGCTCCTCCACATGGAGCTGCTGGGTGACCTTGGGCCAGTCACACTTCTTTGACGTCTCTCAGCCCCGCTCACATCAGAGAGTGTTTGTTGTGGGGGAGGAAGGGAAAGGAGAATGTTAGCCGCTTTGAGACTCCTTAAAAAGGGAGTGAAAGGCGGGATGTCAAATCCAAACTTTTCTTCTTCTTTTTCTACTGGACCGAGGCCGTTTAGGGCTTTCAAGGTCAGCACCAACACTTTGAATTGTGCTCGGAAACGTACTGGGAGCCAATGTAGCTCTTTCAAGATCGGTGTTATATGGTCTCGGCGGCTGCTCCCAGTCACCAGTCTGGCTGCCGTGTTCTGGATTAGTTGTAGTTTCCGGGTCACCTTCAAAGGTAGCCCCACATAGAGCGCATTGCAGTAGTCCAAACGGGAGATAACCAGAGCATGCACCACTCTGGCGAAGTATTCCGAAGGCAGGAAGACATCATTTCTAAAATTTCTAAAAGGGTTAATGCCCTGATCCTCTGGAAGTTAGGCATGCTTACCTGAGGTTTTTCAGCTGCTGTTACTTATGGGTTCAGGGCAGCAGGTTTGAGTGCTGGCATGGAAAAGAGAATGTGGAACGGAGCCCTGGTTCAAGCTTTAGCCCAGGGGTTGGCAAGGTTTACCTCGCTTGGATCGGTTCACTCCAGCCGAGATCTCTTCATGGGCCGTATCGTGCATGCGCCCGCAATTTCTGGCGTCTGTGCAGACACAATTTCTGGCGCCTGAGCATGCGCAGACATGATTTCCAGCACTGCGGAAGCAAGTGCACCAGTTTAGCACAGCACGTGGGGACCCGCCGAGCAGGTGGCTTGATCCGGGGGTGGCTTGTGGGCCAGTTAAACAACCCCCATGGGCTGTTTGTGGCCCATGGGCCTTAGGTTGCCTACCCCTGCTGTAGCACTTCAGCCTTGCAGTCCCGGTTTGGTTATGTGAAAAGGTCACCTGAACAGGGGAGCTTTTATGCACATCTCTGTATGTGCAGCTGCCATTCATTTCAGGGGGACCTCATGCAAATGATGGTCCTGTTGTATTTACTGTATTTTTTGCTCTATTACTCACTTTTTCGCTCCTAAAAAGCAAGGGGAAATGTGTGTGCGTCTTATGGAGCGAATGCAGGCTGCGCAGCTGTCCCAGAAGCCAGAACAGCAAGAAGGATCACTGCTTTCACTGCGCAGCGATCCCTCTTGCTGTTCTGGCTTCTGAGATTCAGAATATTTTTTTTCTTGTTTTCCTCCTCCAAAAACTAGGTGCATCTTATGGTCTGGTGCGTCTTATAGAGCGAAAAATACGGTACCTGGTAAAGTTTCCTCCAGGCCATATGCTCTTAACCAGTTTCTGGAAAGGGTTGATTCAGGACTTCTGGGATTTGGACCCCGGAGAACCTACTCTAACAATGCAGGTTCCTGGTCCTCATTTGTTAAGAGTTTGAAACCAGGAGGTGGTGCCCGTGAAAGGTCCAGGCAGTGTTGCCAAATGGTTACAGACCCTTTAAAATATCAGAGTTCAAAATGAATCCCATAACTTTGGCGATTGCTTTGCAAACAGTGGTTTAATAATTTGCATGACACGTTTTGACCGAGGAATTTGGAGCTGGATTTGGTGGTTGTCTATTGCATTTTCCTTAGGGATCACTATCCTTTCAGGCTTAATATCTTATTGCTGAGGTCTGCTGTAGTCAGAGCTTTTTAAATTCCTTGCATCTGTTCTCCCAACACATGCTTCAGATACTGTATTCTGGGGTGGGGTGGGGGAACCACTCAGCTTTTGTTTGAGAAATGCCTAGCCCCTTATATTGAGGTCTACCACTTAACAAAAGTTGCAGGTAACTGTGTTGGTCTATTAGAAAAGCAAACAGATATTCCCCCAAAACAACAAGAGGATAATGTCTTTATTATCTCACAAAGGGAAAGTTGCTCAGGTGAACTTCATTAGGCATTTGAATCATGCATAAGAGGGCTGTTTGAGCCTGACAATGCATTGATCATGCAATGGACAAGTGTGAGAATCATAGAATTGTGGAGTTGGAAGAGACCTGCGAGGGTCATCTAGTCCAACCCCCTGCGATGCAAGAATCTCAACTAAAGCATCTCTGGCAGATGGCTACCTAACCTCTGCTTAAAAACCTCCAAGGATGGAGAGTTCACCATCTACCCCCTGAGGGAGTCCGTTCCACTGTTGAACAGTTTTTAGTGTCAGAAAGTTCTTCCTAGTGTTTAGAGTCCATTGGTTCGGGTTCTCTGGAGCAGCAGAAGACTAGCTTGCTCCATCTTGCATGTGACAGCGCTTCAGTTATCTGAAGGTGACATGACAGCCCTTATATTAGCAATGCTGGGGATGAGTTTTGAGAGTGTGTTGATACCTTAACATTAGTAAAGGTAAAGGTAAAGGGACCCCTGACCATTAGGTCCAGTTGTGGCCAACTCTGGGGTTGCGGCGCTCATCTCGCTTTATTGGCCGAGGGAGCCGGCGTACAGCTTCCGGGTCATGTGGCCAGCATGACTAAGTCGCTTCTGGCGAACCATAGTAGTGCACGGAAACACCATTTACCTTCCCGCCGGACTGGTACCTCCTTATCTACTTGCACTTTGTCGTGATTTCAAACTGCTAGGTTGGCAGGAGCTGGGACTGAGCAACGGAAGCTCACCCCGTGGCGGGATTCGAACCTCCGACCTTCTGATCGGCAAGTCCTAGGCTCTGTGGTTTAACCCACAGCGCCACCCACATCCCACCTTAACATTGCCAAGTGCTTAACCGGGTTAACAATAATGTCTTTGTTTCATTTCCGCAATACCCTGCCCCTGCAAGGTAGGCCAAACAGCCCGTCAGTGTTCGAACGCAGGACTGTTTTGAGACTAAACCTCTTTCTTCTGTTTGCTTGCTAGGCCCAGTCTCCAGAGCAATCCTTCTGAAATCGCTTCCCAACAGACAACATTCCTTTTTCGACTGTGGGATCCAGAACTGAGCAGCAGACTCCAGGTAAATCCTTGCCAGAACTGAAATCTGCAGTGCTGATTAACTATTGCATCTTCTGATCTGCACAAGGAACAGCTAATACGATGTATTTGCTCAAAGGCATGAGATACTGGGTTCAAATCTTCACGCGCCCTCAAAAAATCACCGCCTGATCTTAAGCCAGTCCTGATTTTGATCTTGCAGCCTCTCCTACCTCGAAGGGCTGTTGTGAGGCTAAAACAGGCGATCCCTCAGATTCCTGGAGGAAAGGCAGTCTAGAACTGCCAAAGACCATTGCATGGCATTACTGAGTGTGGCCCTTCATGCAAAACAAAATTCCTTCCTTTAAAAAAACTGCGCATCAGGGAGAAGGCTGAGAGCAAGAGAACACATTTCCTGACACCCGACTTTTCCGTGTCCTTGCATCACACGCTACTCTCTCGTTTGCTTTTCGGTCCAAGGTTGAATGTTTTCTTTCTGCTGTTCTGGTAGCTTTGTGGCCCTGGCAAAGGTGATTTGGGGTCAGCGGAGCGGCTTTACAATGTGTGTGTACCCAAAAACCCTCTCGGAAGTGATGGAGCATTGATTTGTTCAAAGGCTTGCCGTTTTCCAGGGCTCTTGTTGCCCTTCCTTCGCTGCCCGTCTCTCTCTCTCTCTTCTTTCGCTCTTTTGTAAAATAAATAATGCATGCAGGATGCAAACGAGGGCTGAAATTTTAGAAGGGCTGACCCAACACATCACTGCAGATCAATCCCTTCAGTTACGCGAAGCACTTCTTGAGAGGAGGAAAGGAACTCTGGTTTCGAGAAAAGCGCTGGGGTTTATTTTGGGACTTGGTTTAGCTGCTTCTCCCTGCATCTGGGGCAAAGGGGCGAAGATTCCTCGTCAACAAACAACAAGCGCCGCTTGTGCCACCGGCCCCCTTCCCTCGCACTGCCCAAATTGATACCTTGGAACCGCTAGGGTGCAAAGCCAGGGGCGCCCCCAACCTTTTTGCTCCTGGTGAGAATGCAAAGAAGGCAGGGAATAATCTGCAGCCGGGTCCCGGAATTCTGCATGCCACTTCATGTACTTCATTGCAAACTTTGGTTCCTTACATCACTGAGCATGCCAGCGTCTTTGCAGCACCTTTCAGAATAAGACTTTGCTTCCCTGGGTGCATTTCCAGAACCCTCCTGAGTTTCCCTGTCTAATATGTCCCGAACCTCACTATCCCTGTACCAAATTTGGTTTGCAGCAGGGATGGCGCATTGTGGAAGGCTGCCTGCCTGGGCTGGCAAAATATCAGCACCCCAGTTCCCCCCCCCTTTCATAAAATTTATATAAAAGGTAAAGGGACCCCTGACCATTAGGACCAGCCATGACTGACTCTGGGGTTGCGGCACTCATCTCGCTTTATTGGCCAAGGGAGCCGGCATACAGCTTCCAGGTCATGTGGCCAGCAGGACTAAGCTGCTTCTGGCGAACCAGAGCAGCGCACGGAAATGCCGTTTGCCTTCCCGCTGGAGCGGTACCTATTTATCTACTTGCACTTTGACGTGCTTTCGAACTGCTAGGTTGGCAGGAGCAGGGACCGAGCAATGGGAGCTCACCCCGTCGCGGGGATTCGAACCACCAACCTTCTGATCGGCAAGTTCTAGGCTCTGTGGTTTAACCCACAGCGCCACCCGCGTCCCCATAAAATTTATACTCAATTGTAAAAAAAAATTAAAAAATAATCCGAAACAATCTCCAAATGGGTCACAAAAAGATGAAACAAGAAAATAAAAGAAAAATGGCAACAATGGTTTAAAATATATAAGAAGTTAAAATACTCAAAGCAGGTTAAAACTCTCAGCAGCTTCCTAAGCATTTGGAGAGGCTTGCTTAAACAATAATGATTTTAGCAAGTGCCGAAAAGAATGTAGCGAAGGGACCTTCCTGGTGTCAATTGGCAGGGAGTTTCAAAGGTGCTGCCACACTGAAAGACTTGAGTTCTGAAGGTGTCTGCGTATTGGGGAAGGGGAATGCATTGCCTCGCTCTCTTTTCTTTATCTTCGAAATTCTCCTGTATTGTCATTTAAACCCGCTGCTCTCTTTTTCTGATATTAATATTTTATTGGAAGAATTTCCTGCATAAAAAGAAAGAGTGATTAAAAGGAAAAGGAAGGAAGAAAAACGCAGATGAAAATAGAAATGAAGGAAAAAATGCTCAATACATATATGTTTAGTCCTATTAGCCTGGTAGAAATATATTTATCAGTAACCTAATATATTCTTTGGAAAGTCATTCCAAATATTGTTATATTTATCCAAAGAAAGGTTGCTTCTGTATTCAGTCCGTTCATACGTTGCTAATATTGTCATATTGTCAGGCCATTGATGAAGGGGAATAATAATAATAATAATAATGATAATAGTAATAATTTATTTATTTATACCCTGCCCATCTGGCTGGGTTTCCCCAGCCACTCTGGGCGGCTCCCAACAGAATATTAAAAACACGATAAAACATCAAACATTAAAAACTTCCCTAAACAGGGCTGCCTTCAGATGTCTTCTAAAAGTCAGATAGTTGTTTATTTCCTTGACATCTGATGGGAGGGCAATCCACAGGGTGGGGGCCACCACCGAGAAGGCCCTCTGCCTGGTTCTCTAGTCTTCTAGTTCACCAGTTTCAATCTCTTAGCCATCATTACTGGACCCACAGTTCCGCCAGCAGCAACCGGCCTGCCTATCAGCCGTCTCTCCAAGATCATGAGGACCAGAAACCTGACTTTTATAAAAGGGCCGGTTGTCCGAATGCCGTTCAGTGCTGATCTGAGCTCTTCCTGTTCCGTCTATAGCTCCCCAGACTCGGGAAGCTAAGATGATGGGGAGAATTGTTTGTCGGAGGCAGACGCAGCTGTTATCTAAGCCCACTTAGCCTCAAAAACAAGTCCTTGAAGAGTCTGCCTGCAGCAGTCTGAATGTTTTCAGCTGTTTGAGCTGCTCTCCGGTCAGACAAAAGCAATCTGTTGCCTGCTCTATAAAGGGAGGTTTAAGAGCAGAGAGTCTCAAGCTTAGAGAAAGGGGCTTTAGAAACGGAGGGGAGATGATGGTTATTTAAAAAATCGAGAAGGATGATGGAAAGGATGAAATCTGGGGCCAATTCTGCTGACTCTCACAACACCCCTTTGCATCAATCACCCGCTGACTGGCTGCAAGTCTCGGGTGAGCAGGTCCACACCCGAGGAACGGATTGCCGCAGGCTTGTTGTGGTAGCTGCCGGCAAAAGCGCTTTGGGGGAGAGAAGAAAATATCAGAATGAAGAAAGGATTAGGCAACTTCACAGAGGTTTGATAGAAACTCCATTGCCAGAGGCAGTTGAGCTTAAGTCACCAAATGTCAGGGACAAACAGGAGGAGATGCAGGAAAATTTCCTACAGGCATTTTCTCTATTCTTACTTAAACTGTCTTTGGGAAACTAGGAAGGCGCCTTATAGTGCGTATGACCATTGCTCCATCTAGCTCCAGCATCCCCAAACTTGGCCCTCCAGATGTTTTGGGACTACAACTCCCATCATCCCTAGCTAACAGGACAAGTGGTCAGGGATGATGGGAATTGTAGTCCCAAAACATTTGGAGGGCCGAGTTCGGGGTTGCCTGATCTAGCTCAATATTATGATATGATACGATACAATACAATATATTGTCATTGTCCCATGCAGAACAATGCAATTGAAAAATCTACGTAAGACATTCCAAAACCCCTAAAAACTCTGATACCCCATTTTCAAATACAATATACTCCCATAGAGACTCCTTAAAAGCAAAATCGCATTTGGATAGAAACTGTTTCTCAGACGGCTAGTCCTAGTCTTTATAACCCTGGACCTTCTCCCAGAAGGCAGAAGCTGAAAGAGATCATTTCCGGGGTGCGCACTATCCTGCGCTATCTCTGCAGTTTTCTTATGGCACCTGGAAGCATAGATTTGATCCAAGGTGGGAAGAGTGCACCCAATTATTCTCTCCGCAGTCTTTACAAACCTGGACAGTATCTAGCCTGACTGACAGTGACTGGCCAGGTTTTCTGACAGGGAATCCTTCCCAGCCCAACCCAGAGACCACTGACTCATAGAACTGTAGAGTTGGAAGGTAACCCCAAGGTCATCCAGTCCAACCCCCTGCAATGCAAGAATTTCAGCTAAAGCATCCCTGACAGACGGCCAGCGGATCTCTGCTTGAAAACCTTCAGTGGAGGAGAGTCCACCACTTCCCTGCTTTCCTGGCTGGGGCTAATGGTTGTTGTAGCCCACAACTGGATCACTGCAATGTGCCCTATGCGTGGCTTCCCTTGGGCTCAGTCCGGAAGCTGCGGTCAGTGCAGAATGCTGCAGCACGATTGCTGACAGGAGCGAAGCCTTGTCCACATGTGACACTTGGGCTCAGATTTGTGACTGGGCCAAGTTCAAGTGCTTATTCTTAGTCTATAAAGCCCCTAACAACTTGGGGCCAGTTAACCTGCAAGATCTCCTTTCCCCCTATTTCCCCACTCAATCACTTCAGTTGGAACAACCGGCCGGATAATCCCTGCTCCGCTTTTGTAAGAACTCAATCTTTCAGCACCTTAACTGTGGAACTCCCTGCCTATTGATATCAGGGAGGCCCTTTCCCTGTATTCTTTTCGGCGCCTGCTGAAGCATTTTTCTGTAGGCAAGCCTACCAGGTGTTTGGAAAGCTGATGCCCTTTTTAACCTGCTTTTAGTCATTTTAGAGGGACGCGGGTGGCACTGTGGGTTAAACCACAGAGCCTAGGACTTGCAGATCAGAAGGTCGGCGGTTCGAATCCCCGCGACAGGGTGATCTCCCGTTGCTCGGTCCCTGCTCCTGCCAACCTAGCAGTTCAAAAGCACATCAAAGTGCAAGTAGATAAATAGGTACCACTCCGGTGGGAAGGTAAACGGCGTTTCCGTGCGCTGCTCTGGTTCGCCAGAAGTGGCTTAGTCCTGCTGGCCACATGACCCGGAAGCTGTACGCTGACTCCCTCGGCCAGTAGAATCATAGAATCATAGAGTTGGAAGAGACCACAAGGGCCATCGAGTCCAACAGCCTGCCAAGCAGGAAACACCATCAGAGCACTCCTGACATATGGTTGTCAAGACCTCCAAAGAAGGAGACTGCACCTAAAAAAAGTAAAGCGAGATGAGTGCCGCAACCCCAGAGTAGGTCACGACTGGACCTAATGGTCAGGGGTCCCTTTACCTTTACCTTTACTAGTCATTTTAACCTTTCAGATGTTTGGAATCATTGCCGTCAATTCTTCCTCGATTGTAGTTTTATCGTTTCCTCTGTTTGGTGAACCGCTTTGGCTCTCCCCCTTTGCACTCAAGGGGCGTATTAACCTTCTACGAAGCAAACTGATGTCTGTAGGGCACCAGATTGGGGAAGCTGGCTCTCTTTGCTCACGTGCCTCCTATTCCTAGAGGGAGACTCTGGCTTTCCAGCAAAGACAAGCAGAGGTGGAAACCTGAGCGCTCCTTGTTGCCGCCTGTGGCTGCTCCGTGACCCGAGGCCTCGCCACGCTCGGCTCCATATACGGCCCGGAGGAGCAAGACGATGCAGAGGCACTGGGAACGAGAGTGCAGTGCTGAATACCAGACATACATTAAATTCTTCCTGGCTGCACTTCCCCCTCTGCTTCCCCATTAATTCAGAACATGATCAGGGCGTCGCAGACAGAGAGAATCCAATGTTCCGAGTGTCACCTCCAGGGAACACTTAACTCCTGAGCATGTGTGTGCTTAAAAAAACAACAACAGTCTCCTGCATATTTGAAGGCCATATTGTCCCCAAATGCCCAGGGGCTTCTTGGCACACCGTAGGCAGGTAGGCTTTTTGGAAAAGATTGTGAAGGGAGAAATCCGAGGGATCCCTTGGACAAAAAAACAAGGACACCAGCCAGGAATACCAGGGCAAAACAGCAGCCAGTAGGCTTGGTCTTGATTGAAGACTGTCGCGACAGGACTCCCACCTGCCACCAGGTGAAACAAAATGGAAGCCCAGAACAAAAGAAGACCCCAACTTTTATTAGTTACTAATCCCCAAACTACACCACTAGAACTACATCATGACTACATCACTGACACATCACAAAAAGGAGGGGTTGAGGGAGGAGTTGTGGAGGTAACCTGAGTATCTTGTCACCTGGCTGGTTCCTCCTTTCCCCCTCCCCATGAGTCATTTCCAGAGGACAAAGGGGAGCTGGCAGTTTCCTGCCCCAAGAGGGAAGAGCTGATCATTGTCCTTTGTTCCAGTCCATGTTGAATCCACTCCCATACACAAGTCCTTTGTGACCTGGATGGTCTTCTGTCTGGGACCATCAAGGTTGTCATGCCAACTGGGTAGGGCTCCTGTGTATGTGCTGGTACGGTTAAGAGATTATGGCCGTCCTGTATCAAACCACCCCCCTTTGATAGTCCTTCCTTCATGGAGTAAAATAAAAGTGGACCGGTGTAAATCTGATGTATGGTTGATTTACTATGAATTTATAACAGAAACGTCGTGTATGTCGTGTGTGTGTCGTGTTTGTACAAACTGAATGATTGGAGAGGGGGAGTTTCTGCAACAGGATGAATTTTGCTCTCTTTCGCTGTCTGGCTCTGTACCATCCCTAGTCCTCTCTCTTCGCTCCCTCGGCCTCCTCTCATGGGCAGCTGCCAGCAGAGGGTGAAGGGAGCCAGTCTGCAGGAGATATCCGCTCAGAAAGCCCCAAGCTGGCTATCCAAACAGAGCTCTGCCAAATCAGGCCAGTGGTCCATCCATTCCATCATCTTCTTCTCGCAAAGGGGCAACCAGATGCCTCTTTTGGGAAACCTGCAAGCAGGACCCGAGTGCGACAGGGACTCTCCGCTCCCGTTGGTTTTCTAGCAATGGCGATTCAGAAGCGTCGCTGCCTCTGACTATGGGTGCAGAGTGTGGCCATGGTGTATCTACTGTAAGGAGGACGGGGGCAGACAGGAAGAGTGCCCATACTGGACAGGACCTAGCTAGGAAGGGGCATGTAGAATCATACAATGGCAGAGTTGGAATAATAATTTATAATAATAATAATTTATTATTTATACCCCACCCATCTGGTTGGGTTTCCCCAGCCACTCTGGGCGGCTTCCACCGAATATTAAAAACAATACAGCATCAGACATTTAAAACTTCCCTAAACAGTTGTCTTTTAAAAGTAAAATAGTTGTTTATTGCCTTGACATGTGCTGGGATGGCGTTCCACAGGACAGGTGCCACTACCAAGAAGGCCCTCTGCCTGGTTCCCTGTAACCTCACTTCTCGCAGGGAGGGAACCGCCAGAAGGCCCTCGGAGCTGGACCTCAGTGCCCGGGCTGGATGATGGGGGTGGAGACGCTCCTTCAGGTATACAGGACCCAGGGTAATCTATGCCAACCCTGTGCCATGGAGGTGTCACAACAAAAGCATCACTGTCAGATCTCGGCGCACTAACTCCGGCTTCCATCTCCGGGGGAAGCGGGTTCAGGTGCTGCTCTCCTCTGCTTGAGAACTTGGTCAAGGCCTTAAGGGGAACGGGCGCAGCATCTTCCCTCGGTGAGCGGATGAGAGAGAGGGAGGGAGGGATGGTGGCGAGCCCCTGCCCGTTCCAAAATCAATTGAGGAAGGAGCAAAGTGTCTCATTACCGTCTCTCATCCCTCCTGCAGCAACAATAGGTGGTGAAATTGTGAGAGGAAATTAATCACGGAGACCAAACCCTTATAGCCTCTGTGTTTTCCCGGAACCGTGGAAGGTAATTAGCAGGTCTGACTATCCCCTGGGTTCAGTACGAGATTAGCTGTGTGACGTAAATGGAGGTGGCTTTCTTTTTGTGTTTTTTTGTCCTTCTGGGGGTAAATTTGAAGGAACGGATTGCTGCGAAATTCAGCGGTGCCGATTCTGATTTAACCTTGCAGGGAGGACTAAAAAAACACACTATCCCATATATCTGCGGCAATTAAAAATTCAATTCAGCATGCCACTCGAAATCTCGTTTTCTTATGAATCATCCCTTTAATTGAATATGGTGAGCTTGGGGAAACTTCCTAGCAAGAAAAGGTGTTTTATTTTGGCCTGGGCCAAAAGGTTCTTGTAGCAGACAAGCCTCGTAGGCTCAGGCAAGAATGCCAGAGCCAGTGAAATCTCTGTTATAACATTGGTAGCCACTGTTCTAACATTGCTTACCTCCACGGCCAGAGGCAGCACTGCTTCTGAATAGCATAGAATCTCAGAACCGTTGAATCAGAAGGGACTCCCAACGATCATCTAGTCCAACCCCTGTGGTGCGGGAATCACAGCTAAAGAATCCCTGGCAGATGGCCACCCAACCTTTGCTTAAAAATATGGGGGGAAAGAAACCTTTAAAAATGGGCATAATTGTGTAGGCCGCCTAGTTTTCCCCATCGTCTCCAAGCGCAAGGCTTTGGGGAAAGGCGGAAGGGGCGGACGCCCCCAGAGGCAGGTATATCTTGGTCCTGCTCCTCGGTCTGAGAACCTGCGCCTGCTTCTGTGTAAAGGACCTGTGCTGCCTCCTTCAGCCGCTGCTGGGAATGCCAGCCTTGGGGGTTGTGGCTGCTCTGGGTAGCTTTAAAAAACGCATCTGAGGAGCTTAGTCTCCTTGCAGCTGTGAGAACCCTTAACAAACTACAATTCCCAGGATGCTTTGAGGCATGGGGGGGGGGAGCCATGGCTGCCTATAGCAGCCTGGTGCTGCTTTAAATGTGCAGTGCAGCTGGGACTTTGGTTTAGACACCACCTCCCTGGTTCAGCTTCATATTACCCCCCATTCTTTGTCCTGCGTTCTGGCCGATAAGAGTCGATTCTTTGACATTCAGCAGATTTATAGGGGGCTGGAGGGAACTCGTGAGTGTGTTTTTTGGGGGGCCTCTTAGCATTTTAGGGACCTTGCAGGTCCCGCAGACCAAACCACTACTAATCTGGGGGAGGGGGTACAGACATCCATCATAAAGTATGTCTGAATCCATCATAAAGTATGTCAAAGAAAGTTAATATTCACCTAGAGTTAAGTGCGATGATTTTTTTTTTTTACTTAAAAATAAAATTGAAATTAAGGACATATTGATTTTCTATATATTCCCCGTTAAGTGGCATCCTTCAAATGCCATATCCATAAATACGAATAAGGTTTTCTGATTCCAATTTTCAGGTAAGATTAGCTTATCACCGAGCGCACCATCTGCTATGTGTTATACTTCACATTTACATCCTCTCTCGGTTATTAACATAATTGAGCTGCTTCAGAAACAATATATATATATATATATATATTCACTCATCAAACAGACGCCTTTCCCTCCCTGGCAATTTGTCACTTGAGGCTTTTTAACTTAATGTCCCACGAGTCTTATTTATTATCTTACTAAAATTGGGAGGATAAATTATTAATTTGTTCTAGGCGGTGCTTGCCGATATGTGCCAAAAGAAAAAAGAAAAATCAACTTGGAAATACTTTAAGGACTTTTTACTTTTGTTCTGCCCTGCAAATAAAACAGTCAGGTTGTTAAAAAGAGACGAAAATGGGGATGGCACGGCTTTGAAAATGGGCTTGCTTCACTTTGCTAAGATGAAAAAAAAGACAGAAAAGAAGGGCAAACTTCTTTTTAAAAAAAAAGTCAGGAAGGAAGCCCCAAAGCTGGCTTGCGGGTTTCGAGTTTGCTCTGAATGAAATGACTGCTAGTTTCGTTTGAGGTCTCATCCCCTGTGAGGGAGGCTTGAGAAAAATCTGTAGGCTGGGCAGCCCCGGTTAAAAAAGTTCAGCCAACTAGAACTACAGTCGAAGTCTTTCCAAAGTGTCTGGTTGTTGTGGCGGGCAGATTTTCTGATATAAAATTGGATGCACTTTGAACACCTGAAAAGAGAGTGTGTGTATTTTTGTTGTTGTTGTTGTTTAGTCGTTTAGTCGTGTCCGCCTCTTCGTGACACCCTGGACCAGAGCACACCAGGCACTCCTGTCTTCCACTGCCTCCCACAGTTTGGTCAAACTCATGCTGGTAGCTTCCAGAACACTGTCCAACCATCTCGTCCTCTGTCGTCTCCTTCTCCTTGTGCCCGCCATCTTTCCCAACATCAGGGTCTTTTCCAGGGAGTCTTCTCTTCTCATGAGGTGGCCAAAGTCTTGGAGCCTCAGCTTCAGGATCTGTCCTTCCAGTGAGCACTCAGGGCTGATTTCCTTCAGAATGGAGAGGTTTGATCTTCTTGCAGTCCATGGGACTCTCAAGAGTCTCCTCCAGCACCAGAATTCAAAAGCATCAATTCTTGGTGTGTTGCAATTCAGCAAGGACTTCTGCCCTGAGAGAAGATCCAGCCTCCTGCATATTTAGCAGATCAGGGAGTTTCTCTCTCTTGGAAGAAAAAGGGTCAACCCCCAGAGTCCTGGATTTGCAACCAGGAGAATCCTCAGGGCATTTTTCCGCAACTCTCTATTGGGGTTTGTGGTGTAGCCGAACACATACCGGCACCTCAGAGGACAGAGCCCAACTCATGACACCTCTCCCCTGCCAATCAGCTGAACACTGTGATATTCTGCAGGGAGGAAATTATTATTATTATTATTATTATTATTAATAATAATAATAATACTCTGCCCACCCCAGCCAAGACTGGGCTCAGGGCGGCTAACACCCGATATAAAAACAAATTGATTGAAATACAACTTAAAAACAAGATTAAAATACAACATTAAAACATTAAAATACAGTCTTCTTTTAATGGAAACTCAAATCAAAAACTTTTGGGGGGATGAAAACATTGTCTTCACCAAGGCTAACTTAGGAAGGGGGTTGAAATTAAAATTGCCACTGTAATAATGCAACATTACAAAGATGTGGGGTGTATTGCAGAGTTGGAAGAGGGCAGCCAAAATGATCAAGAGGCTTGAGGGTTGCAGCGTTTGGGACATTTCAGCTCAGAGAAAACGTGAGGAAGAGACAACACAATAGAAGTTTATAAAATTCTGCATGGCTTGCAGAAAGTAGGCAGAGGAAGGTTTTTCTCCCTCTCACATAACACTGGACCTTGTGAAAATCTAAAGACGCTGAACTTTAGAAGATTCAGGACAGAAAAAAGGAAATCCTTCTTCAGGCAGTGTATAGTTAAGCTATAATAATAATAATAATAATAATAATAATAATAATAATAATAATAATTTATTATTTGTACCCCGCCCATCTGGCTGGGTTTCCCCAGCCACTCTGGGCGGCTTCCAACAAAGATGAAAAATACACTATGGAACTCATTGCCACAGGAGGCAGTGAGGACCACCCACCTAGATGGCTTGAAAAGAAGATTGGACAAATTTGTGGGGGAGGAGAGGGCTATCGATGGCTGCTAGCCGTTAATGGCTATGCTTTGCCCTCCATAGTCAGAGATACCAATACTTCTGAATACCAGCTGCTGGAAACCACAGGAGGGGAGAGTTGCTCTTGGGTTCGAATCCTGCTTGCGGGCTTCCCATGGGGGCATCTGCTTGGCCACTGTGAGCTGCTGAACTAGATGGCCTGATCTAGCAGACTCTTCTTATGTTTTTATGAGGGAGACGTATTTGTCTTTGAGCATTATTAGGTTACGGCAGGGGTCAGCAAACCTTTTCAGCAGGGGGCCGGTCCACTGTCCCTCAGACCTTGTGGGGGGGCTGGACAATATTGTTTTTTGTGGAAAGAATGAATTCCTATGCCCCACAAATAACCCAGAGATGCATTTTAAATAAAAGGACACATTCTACTCATGTAAAAACACCAGGCAGGCCCCACAAATAACCCTGGGATGCATGTTAAATAAAAGGACACATTCTACTCATGAAAAACACACTGATTCCTGGACCATCGCGGGCTGGATTTAGAAGGCGATTGGGCTGGATCCGGCCCCCGGGCCTTAGTTTGCCTACCCATGGGTCACGGGTTCAATCACAACACTGCAAAACTCGTCACCGGAAAAAGCAGCCAATTACTAACCCCGAAACTGAAAGTTAAGACTATGTGGCCAAATTTCCCCCTTGCTGTGGTTAGGAAATTCTTGCCATCCACTTCAGATCATAATCTAAGCACAATTAGAAGCTTGCAGTCAAGGAATGGTCTCAGCTCTTCATTTCCTGTATACTCTTGCTTTCTTCATTCCATCGACAGCTCTTCTTAAGCCACCTTCCCTCTGGGCCTTCTAACCCCTGAGCGTTCCTTCTTCCTGGGTGACTTTCCAGGTCTCAGTCAATCTTTGCCCCGGTGACTGCGTAGGATTTTAATCCCTGCCAAACTGACAAGTTTCACTTCCCTCTCAGAAGCTGGGCTACCAACATTCCAACAGCTTTGTGAGCAATGGGAGACTTTGTGAACGCAGCAGGCCAAACCACAGTTAAGCATAACTTGGGTTTATTGGACAATGACTGAATTGACTAGGCACTAGATTTGACTAGGCACTGGACTTTAAGACATGTAAATTGAATATTCAGCCACATATTATTGAGGGGAAGTATGTGGAACAGGTCTCGGTGTTTCGATTTCTGGGAATGGAATTGAGAGATGACCTAACCTGGGGAGAAAACAGCAAAGACCCGATGAAGAGAGCACAGCAGAGGTTATATTTTCTGAGAATCCTCCGGAAAAACAATCTCTCAAAGGACCTGTTGATGGCATTTTACCATTGTACTGTGGAGAGTGTACTAACTTATGGTCTGTGTGTGTGGTTTGGGAGCTGCACAGTCAGGGAAAAAACAATGCTGTTCAGGGTTGTAAAGACTGTGGAGAGAATAATTGGGTGCACTCTTCCCACCTTGGATCAAATCTATGCTTCCAGGTGCCATAAGAAAGCGGCAGAGATAGCGCAGGATAGTGCGCACCCCGGAAATGATCTCTTTCAGCTTCTGCCTTCTGGAAGAAGGTACAGGGTTATAAAGACTAGGACTAGCCGCTTGAGAAACAGTTTCCAATCAAATGCGATTTTGGTTTTAAGGAGTATCTATGGGAGTATATTGTATTTGAAAATGGGGTATCAGAGTTTTTAGAGGGCTAACCAGGCTGGGATAGCAGGCTTGTCGGTTTTTGAATGTCTGATGTAGATTTTCTCAGTTTCGTTGCTCTGTATGGGACAATGACAATAAAGATTATTGTATCGTATAGCAAATCAGATTTGGAGGTGGGCTTGCAAATCCTGGTTCAATGTGATGTCTGAATATAGAGACCCGAATTGCTGGCCAGGAGGCAAACAGAAGCACATCTAAAACATGGGTTATCTCCACAATGCGAAAACATGGTTCGGGCACTAAACTGGGGCTAGCGTAAATCATGCTTTGGCATGATGGTGCCATTGAACCGCCATGTTGCGGGTGGAGAACATGTGACCTTCTAGAGGTAGCTAGAATTCAACTCCCATCAGACCAGACCAGCACAGCCAGTGATCTGGGGTGCTGGGAGTTGGAGTCAAGCAACGTTTTGAGATCACTATTGCTATATTGATACATACAGAAGTGGGAGAAGCCATCTCAGTTCCTACGAGATCTTCCTTTCAGCAAGGTTGGAGAGACAATTTCCAGGATCCTTCAGACCAAGCTAATGCCCCCGTTTCGTATTTCTTGGACCACAACCCCTGCAGTGCTGGGGCTGATGGGAATTGTAGTCCCAAAAATCTGGAGGGCACTGGGTTGGCGAAGGCTGTTTTTGGGCATAGGATGCATCCAGTTTTAGGAAGGAGGGAAGACAAGATAGCCTAGTTTGAGAAGTCTGTGACGTTTGTTGGCCAATAATGGATCCATTATCTAACCTACGGGTCAGGCCAGAGTTCAGTGTTCACAGCAATACAGGATACCCAAGGACTCTGTGGTGAATGGGTCAGAGAGCCCATTGAATTCAGAAAAGACAATGCTAAGCCTATATTGCATAAATCTTTAGGGTGGTCTGCGAATGCTAACTCCTTGAGTTAGCAATTTATTTATTTTTTACAGCGTCCAGGGCCTGCCAGCTCTCTCGGTTCCCCTTTCAGGTGCCAAAACCTCCTGTACGATGAAAGAGCCCTGGCTTTCAGGCTTCGCTAGAGATTTGTAGCATGGCTTGCTTAGAAACAATAGTTGCACACTCACGCACCACTCTGGTGTGTTTAGTTAGACTTTCATATCCACTAAGAGGAGATGGGGAAGTCCCGCGTTGGCCTTTCCAGCATAGGGGATCTTTCACGGCAAGTTTAATGCACGAATGAGGTTTTGTCTCGGTCTCGTTGTGGTCCCTGTAAGCCTGTGGTGTTGCATAGTGTCATGCGATTCACCGAGTGTGGTTAAGAACACACTAGAATCGTAGAATCAGAAGGGACCTCAAGGATCATCTACTCCAACCTCCTTCGATACAGGAATTGCAGCTAAGACGAGCTAGATGGACCAATTGTCTGACTCGGTACAAGTTGGCCTCTGATGTTTCTGTGAAATAGCGGGCAGTCTCTTGGTTCCATTGAGGAGTGTGTTAAGTTGTGGGTGAACATATCAGACGACACAGCGATTCTTCAAACAGCTCTTGTTTATTCATAGGCCAGAACAAAACTGAACTGAAGGGTTCAGCCAGCCTGCTTATATAGAGCTCCACTACAACGCAACAGTAACCATTTTCTGTAACTATCCAATCACTGAACGTCACTTTCAATCCCTTATTTGCATATGTGGACCTGAGTGAAAGCTATCTACAGTATCCCTCTGCTGGCACAGGGTGAGAACTTCAGTACATAACAGAGTGGACAGCAGTCGACAGCAGTCGACAGCTAGATGGACCAATTGTCTGACTCGGTACAAGTTGGCCTCTGATGTTTCTGTGAAATAGCGGGCAGTCTCTTGGTTCCATTGAGGAGTGTGTTAAGTTGTGGGTGAACATATCAGACGACACAGCGATTCTTCAAACAGCTCTTGTTTATTCATAGGCCAGAACAAAACTGAACTGAAGGGTTCAGCCAGCCTGCTTATATAGAGCTCCACTACAACGCAACAGTAACCATTTTCTGTAACTATCCAATCACTGAACGTCACTTTCAATCCCTTATTTGCATATGTGGACCTGAGTGAAAGCTATCTACAGTATCCCCCTGCTGGCCCAGGGTGAGAACTTCAGTACATAACCGAGTGGACAGCAGTCGACGGTGCCTTCCCTTCCACCAGGATGTTCACAAACATTCTGTGAGGTCACAGCAGTCTTGCCAATGGCTTGCGGCACACAGCACGTGGCCAGGTGTTAGAATTGAGCTTATTTTGTATATGGGAGTCAGTGATATGTACATTGCACCTGTTTCAGGTGGTGCTGCTGATGGGAACCCCTTGTAAAGGGAGATTAATTACAAGGGAATTAACGGACGCCTCCCAGCTCCTTCCTACATCTCGAGTTTAGCTGCAGGCCTGCTCTGGATAAACCACTCTTTTTTATTTCTTATTTGCAAAGCCATTATCTAGTCCCAAGAAGCGAGGAGAGAGAAGGAAGTAAGGTAGTCAGAGAGCAGATGCTGGGATGACTCAGCTGGCAATTTGTGATCCTGGCCTATTTCTGTCCCATTTCTAACACGCGCCTGTTCCTTTCTCTTAACGTTAGATCATTGCTGTGCAATAATGCCGTCCTCAGCTGCGCAGAGCAAGGAACACTTTCCTAACCAAAGCTTTTTCTTCCCTCATTACCAGGCTGCTGGGGGCCAGTGACCCTTTCGCGCGGCCTCGCATTGTCGCAGGTTACACCGAGTCTCGCTTCAAAGCCACTTGATCTCTCTACAGCTCTCAGTTGTGAGACGCTGCTTTGAATCCAGGGCCCCTGTTTCCTTCAGTTGGGAGGTCAGGACAGATGCGCATGGCGGATTAGCCAGCACAATAGCTCAGGCGGCGGTGGAGGGGCCATAGGGCAATAGTTGCACAGCGAGAGCAAATTGCAGTGGTACCTTGGTTCTCAAACTTAATCCGTTGCGGAAGTACATTCCTAAACCAAAGCATTTCCAAGACCAAGGCGCGCTTTCCCATAGAAAGTATGGGGGGGGGGGGAGAGAGAAAATTTGCTCCAGACTTGAAAAAACAACCCCTAAAGCAGCAATTTTGGGACACGGGTGGTGCTGTGGGTTAAACCACAGAGCCTAGGACTTGCCGATCAGAATAATATTAATAATAATAATAATAATAATAATAATAATAATAATAATAATAATAATTTTTTATTTGTACCCCGCCCATCTGGCTGGGTTTCCCCAGCCACTCTGGGCGGCTTCCACAAAGACCAAAAATGAACTAAGATGTCACACATTAAAAACTTCCCTTAACAGGGCTACCTTCAGATGTCTTCTAAAAGTCTGGTAGTTGTTTTTCTCTTTGACATCTGGTGGGAGGGTGTTCCACAGGGCGGGCGCCACCACCAAGAAGGCCCTCTGCCTGGTTCCCTGTAGCTTTGCTTCTCGCAATGAGGGAACTGCCAGAAGGCACTCAGCGCTGGACCTCAGCGTCCAGGCAGAATGATGGGGGTGGAGACGCTCCTTCAGAAGGTTGGTGGTTCGAATCCCTGTGATGGGGTGAGCTCCCGTTGCTCAGTCCCTGCTCCTGCCAACCTAGCAGTTCGAAAGCACGTCAAAGTACAAGTAGATAAATAGGTATCACTCCAGCGGGAAGGTAAACGGCGTTTCGTGCGCTGCTCTGGTTCGCCAGAAGCGAGATGAGCGCTGCAACCCCAGAGTGGGTTAAACTCTGTGGTTTAACCCACAGTGCCACCTCCGTCCCAAGGTTTCGGTTAGGAATTGGTTTTAGAAAACTCACTTTTTTTGTATTTTAATAAAGTTGTGGCCAAAATTATGCCAAAAACCTTTAACAAAATTACGGTGTGAAGTGTGAATTTGCTAGGGGTGGCTTGGGGACCTCGACACACAACTCCAGTCTTGCAGCAACGGCTGATGCCTCCACCTGGGTGCTCCTTTGGTGATGCTCCTTTGGGACTAGGGAGCCACTGTCTAGCTTCCTTCCTCAGGTTGAGTTCTGAGCCCCCAAACTGTGCTCAGACCCAGGTGTGGCAGGGATGGTGACTAAGATTTTCTGCTGCGTAGATGGCCATTGGTTGACAAAGTGAGCAAGCATTCTCTCCTGTTAACTTGTGTTTGTGTGTGTGTGTTACTTCTGTATGCTATCCCTTGCAAGTTTTTATTTTTGCTTCATTATTTTTGGGTTCGGCTTCTGATTTCCCCCCAAATATCCCCCCCACTCCCATCTTTTTATAGAAGATTGAGTGTTGTTTGGGGAGACCTTGGTTAACAGCTTTCGTGCTCACTAAATGTCATCTCGTTTGTTCTAAAGTGAAAATGGGGAGTTAGAAATGGAAAGTGTGTATTTTGTGGGAGGCTGCTTTTGGGGAAGTTGATCGGCATCCCAAAGTCCGCTTGCAAATTTCTTAACTTATAGGGGATTTCGGCTACTGCAGCTCAGCTTTCTGGCACACGTGATTTATTTGAAAAGATTTGTAAGCTGCTTTCTTAAACCCCATCCAAAGTGGCTTACAGACATAAAATAGCAAGAGATGGCAACACAATAACACAGAACTGAACACTGAAAATCAAACAACTCCTCCAAACACTGTCTACAATAATAATGATTAATAATAGCTGGGTTGGGGGGGGGGGACCATAATTCAACAGAGCCCAAATTTAACCTGTCTACTTTTGCATGGCTTGCACCTGGTTTAATTTGCATATATTTGCAATTAAATTGATTTCTAAATTTTCTAGCCCTGTTGACCCAAGAGTTTTGGATCAGCAGTGACATTAAAGAGGGTTTCACACATTTTTTTTTTTTGGGGGGGGGTGCGTATAGCTGAGAGTGTGTTGTTCGAAGGCAACAAAGCTGTTCCCCATTAGGTGCACCATTGAAGGTTGTGGGTTCAGTGAAAGATCTTTGGTAAATCAAGTTAAAATGCAATGACGATCCTTTGAGAACTCACAGATGCATGCATGCGTGGGCTCATACAACAGTTTAAGGCAGTGGTCCTAGTGCGCAGTCTATCACTCTCTGGACCAGGATACATAAAAGCAGGGGGGGGGGTTCTAGAAAAGGAAGTGCCAGAACTTTTTTCTAGAAGGAGCTGGTATGCTACTGCTGTTGTTTAAAACGCTTTCTAATATTTTTAACTGCGTTTATACATGCCTAATGTTTTAACTCTGTTTATTGCTGTAGATGTTACTACTTTGCAAATTGTTTTGGGATGCTTCGTGGGAAGCGGATCGTAAATGAAATTATTATTATTATATATCTTTATCGCGGTCCAACAAAACAGTTTCAAAACAAGATACAGTTAAGACAACCAAACAACATGCAAAAGAGACTAAATGAAATTAGTAATAAGGATAATAATAACCAATGTGCGCTTCTTTAAAAGGAAAATGCGTGGCCAGAATCCTTTTCAAACCAGGCCAGATGGAGAGAGAGAGAGAGAGAACCAGAAAATCAGTCCTTCTCTTATATTTTTCCTCCTTTCCTTTGGCTCACAACCCTGCTGGACCACGGCCTTAAAACGGACTTCCTTTGATAGTTTCCTTTTTGCAAAATTAAAAAAAAGCAGGGAAACGAAAAACCGAGGCGGGTTAGGAGAGGAAAAGGCTAAAGATCAGGTGTGGATTTTTATTTGTGGCAGGTCCCTGTTAACGACTGATACGGCATTAGCCAGGGATTAAGTGCAACATTAAAAGCAGCAGAGCTGGCTTGTTAGGAGAGGGTGGCTGCGATCCTGCTCACAATATATGACCCGCACACTGGCGGGCGGATGCAGTAATTGATTTGCTTCGTGGAGAACCTTGTCATTCCAAAGTGATTTCTTGCGACTGTTGGATTACCGCTGGACAGGACAATTAGAATTTCCTCCACAAGTCATGTTCGTCAAGGTCGGAAGTCCTAACATCTTGCTTGCTTGGGAATTCTTGCCAGAGGCTAATGTTTAACTAATTCCGGCCCCTCCCCGCCTGAACCCACACGTTCCAATTTTGTATGACAAAGCTAAAGGCAGAAGCCTTTGCACACACAAAACCTATTCTCTAAATTTGCCCACCTCTCCCCAATTGACCTGTATGTTGCAACGTTTTTATTATTCTTATTTTGATCACCGTTTACCCCCTGGGTGGCCTTGCAGAATGCAGACAGATTCATGGAGGAGGAGGCTGTCAATGGTTACTAGCCACGAGGTTGCAGAAGAGGGGGGGAAAGCTAATTTTTGGCTGCATTAATAATGTTCTGATCAAGGAAAGGAATTGTTGTTTAGTCATTTAGTTGTGTCCGCCTCTTCGTGATTCCATGGACCAAAGCACACCAGGCACTCCTGTCTTCCACTGCCTCCCGGAGTTTGGTCAAACTCATGCTGGTAGCTTCGAGAACACTGTCCAACCATCTTGTCCTCTGTTGTCCCCTTCTCCTTGCGCCCTCCATCTTTCCCAACATCAGGGTCTTTTCCAGGGAGTCTTCTCTTCTCATGAGGTGGCCAAAGTCTTGGAGTCTCAGCTTCAGGATCTGTCCTTCCAGTGAGCACTCAGGGCTGATTTCCTTCAGAATGGAGAGGTTTGATCTTCTTGCAGTCCATGGGACTCTCAAGAGTCTCCTCCAGCACCAGAATTCAAAAGCATCCATTCTTCGGCGATCAGCCTTCTTTATGGTCCAGCTCTCACTTCCATACATCACTAACCTTTACCTTTACCTTTAAGCAATGTTCTTGGGAAATCAAGGAAGTTTTGTTGCCTTGCTGTGGGGCCGCACGAGGACGCCTGCACGATTTCAGATCAATGGCAATTTCAGGCAGCTTTGTGGGTTCTCTGAGCTGAGCTGAGAACTCGGGACGGAGATTGTGACCTCAAGCCTCAGCGAAGGTAGTTTGTGGGCAATTGAGGCAGGAGGGTGATTCCTGGGATGGAAACCGAGAAAGCAAAATAGGAAACCCTGGCTTCTGCTGAACGGCCGAGCGACTCTGGGTTCTAGGACAGTGGCCTCTCAGCTGTGATTTCTGGCAGAGGACATGCTAGTCATGCTAAGTCTCCTGGGCTTAAAGGCCGTGAAAAAGGCAAATTGCATGTCAGAGATCATTAGGAAAGGAACTGAAAATAAAACAGCTGACAGTGACTGGGGAAACCCAGCCAGATGTGTGGGGTATAAATAATAAATTGTTATTATTATTATTATTATTGTTGTTGTTGTTGTTGTTGTTATCCATTGACAAGCCCATCTGCCTTTCACTTTCCTCTGCAGCACATGCAGAAATCGCCTTCTTGACCACTGGACCCACGATTGGTCCAGTCTGCTCCATTCGCCAGAACCTGTGGGTTTCAGACCCATTGGCTCCTTCACCTGGTTTAGTCGGCTAGTCGAAATCGTTCCCCAGGGTGTGGCCACGGTCAGCTGCCGATAGTTTTTTATTTTTATTTTACATAATTTTTAATTAAATTTTCTGATTTACAATTTAACATATTCATTTAAACAACCTTGAAATATCAATCACTTCCCTTTCTTCTCTTTCCATGGTTCAATTTGCGTAACATAAATCCCTGCATATTTTATATAAACTAAACCATTCAGTATTCCATTATTACATGTATTTTAATGTATTTTAATCTTTTGTTGGAAGCCGCCCAGAGTGACTGGGGAAACCCAGCCAGATGGGCGGGGTATTAATAATAATAATAAAATAATAATAATAATAATAATAATAATAATAATAATAATAATAATAATTACATCCATCAAAACTTGTGTACACTGTTGCATTTATCTTAATGCTGCCCACCTTTTCAAATGCACACAATTCCCCCCCCCCCATATATTCAACAAACATTTCCCAATCTTCTTTAAACCTATGTTCTTCTTGTTCTCTTATTCTATGAGTTAGGTCCGCAATCTGCTCATATTCCATAATTTGGTGTTGCCATTCTTCTTTGGTTGGGACCTCACTCGTTTTCCATTTTGGAGTTAACAAAACACAGGCCGCAGTAGCGGCGTACATAAATAACCTTTAAAAATAAATAAATTGAGCAAATTTAACACGTCAAATTATAAATCAATATAACCAATTACCGGTACATTTCCCCCGCCCCCCCTTCCCCCCTCAAAATACTTCCCTCAGCTCCCCTCTCTGATTTCTTTATACATGTTATTCTCTGCATATTGTAAAATTGTACATATCATTGCCTTATCTATCATATGTTCTACTAATAAATTTGAGGATGTTTATTCAAAACCTGCCAAATCATTTTGTCGTCTTTTTAGATAATTTGTAAAAAGGTCCCATTCTTCCTTGAAGCCACGGTTGTCCTTATTACGCAGTTTGTATGTCAACTTTGCCAACTCCGCATAGCTCATCCATTTTTCTTGCCATTGTTCTTTCTTTGGGATTTCCTCATTCTTCCATCCTTGTGCTAACAAGACTCTTGCCGCTGTTGTTGCGTACGTAAATAAGTTCATAAATAACCCTTTTTTTGACACCTGGGAATTCAGTCTGAATTATCCCCAACAGAAAGGACTCTGTTTTTGTTGTTGTTGTTGAAAAGTGTTTTTAAACATTCCCCCCCCCCAATTTGTTATATGTAAAAGAGTATTGGGAAATAATTTATAACAGCTGCTGACAGTTTCTAGGAGCCGCAGGTGAGAGCTGAGTGCAGGCTGGGGAACAAAAGTGGACAAACTCCTCCAGAAGGGGCACAGTGTGCCCCCCACCAGAGGTACCAGCCCTCCCCTAATACCCCATAAATTCTGGAGGTCACTTGGGTGCTGCTAATGCAGTGGTTTGACTTCACCCCTGTTGGCACACTCCATTGTCTCTCAAGACAGACGGATGCCAACGAAATGCAGTTATACAAACCTATGGTTTGGCTACGTTTGGAATACTGTGTGCTGTTCTGTCTGCCCCACCTCAAAAAGAGTCAGAGACGGTTCAGCAAAGGGCACCCCAAATGATGAAGGGGGTGGGCCATCTCCCCAGTGATGCAAGGATGCAGCATTTGGGGACATTTTAGTTTTGAGAAAAGACGAGTAAGGAGCAATATGTTGTTGTTGTTGCTTAGTCGTTTAGTTGTGTGCGCCCCTTCGTGACCCCCTGGACCAGAGCACGCCAGGCCCTCCTGTCTTCCACTGCCTCCCACAGTTTAGTCAAACTCATGCTGGTAGCTTCGAGAACACTGTCCCACCATCTCGTCCTCTGTCGTCCCCTTCTCCTTGTGCCCTCAATCTTTCCCAACATCAGGGTCTTTTCCAGGGAGTCTTCTCTTCTCATGGGGTGGCCTGAGTATTGGAGCCTCAGCTTCAGGATCTGTCCTTCCAGTGAGCACTCAGGGCTGAGTTCCTTCAGAATGGAGAGGTTTGATCTTCTTGCGCCGCTGCGGGTTGCGCTCTTTTCATGTTGTGAATGGGCCTCCGAAATGGATCCCGTTTGCAACCAGAGGTACCACTGTATTTTAAGGTTTGTGTATAATAAAGGATTATAAAAAATAAAAAAAGGAAAGAGAGAAGTTTGCAGGAGGATAAAAGGCTCGAGAAGAGAGTAAAAGCAAAGGACATTAGGAAAGTCTCACGCTTATCAAACTTCTCCAAGCTGGGTGAGGCTTTGGGGTCTGTAAGTTTTGTTCTGGTCTGACGTGGGTCAGCTCCCAAACCTGGTTTTAGCACATCCCTTGCACCCGCTCCTTAAAAATAATATGCTAATCTGTAGAAATTGCTGAGAGGAGTTTCGCCTATGCCAGTTCCCTGACCTTCCTTCCCACTCGGTTATTTAATGTGGCATCAGCCTGCTCTGGTCTACAGCCGACGTGGCAGATTGGCATTGAAACTTGCTGCGGACTTTTGCCGCGAATGGAGACACGGTTGAAGGAGGCGCAGAACTTCCCCTGGAGGGTTTTTGCAGTGTGTTCGCATCCTTCTTTTCCATCTCCTCTCCACATCCTTGCAGATCCTTTCGGCCTGATCTGAATCCTCGAAACGTGCCCGGGGTTTTTGCTCCTCGGAGGCCACCATTGCTCAACAGGGGAGAATAAACTACGTGCCGCACGCGTCATGGGTTCGGAGTGGCTGCATCCGCCTCAATCTTTCCTCTAAAGTTTTGCAACATTGCTCAGCTCTCTCCCCATGATTTATAAAAAGGCAAAACAGGAAAAGAAAAGAAAAAGCAAGCTGAATTCATTTCGAGAGTGATGGGGGAGGGAATTGAGAAAGCGAGAGCCTTTACAGTAAGTCTCGGGTTTTCAATGACAGAAACTCGACTCTTAGAAGTCTCTGGGTGTTGCAGAAACCCACTTTCACATCACGAAAGACAAAAAAAAAAACTCCCCTGAATTTGGAAATATCTGCAGGATGTCTCAGAAACCACAGAAAGTAAAAGGGTGCTCTTATTTCCCCCCGCCACTCGTTTGGGTGGGCTTGGTCCTTTCTTGATAGAATGATCTCCAAATATTCCTGGATGTTCAGACTTGCTGAGCTGCCTAAGGCTGCTGCCGGAAGGTGTAGACTTGTTGATGTGCACAGCTCAACTGTGGTGTACCTAAACTGTACACTTGTTGTACACTGTACGTGGGTGGCATTGTGGTCTAAACCACTGAGCCTCTTGGGCTTGCCAATTGGAAGGTCGGCGGTTCAAATCCCCATGACGGAGTGAGCTCCCGTTGCTCTGCCCCAGCTCCTGCCAACCTAGCAGTTCGAAAGCACACCAGTGCGAGAAGATAAATAGGTACCACTATGGTGGGAAGGTAAATGTGTTTCCATGCTCTCGGGCTTCCGTCACGGCGTCCCTTTGCACCAGAAGCAGTTTAGTCCTGCTGGCAAACATGACCCGAAAAGCTGTCTGCGGACAAATGCTGGCTCCCTCTGCCTGAAAGCGAGATGAGTGCCACAACCCCATAGTCACCTTTAACTGGACTTAACTGTCCAGGGGTCCTTTACCTTTACCTTTTACGAGTGTACAGCTCAATTATTTGTGTACACAGATACAGTGGTACCTCGGGTTAAGAACTTAATTCGTTTTGGAGGTTTGTTCTTAACCTGAAACTGTTCTTAAGCTGAAGCACCACCTTAGCTAATGGGGCCTCCTACTGCCGCCACGCCGCCGGAGCACGATTTCTGTTCTCATCCTGAAGCAAAGTTCTTAACCTGAAGCACTATTTCTGGGTTAGCGGAGTCTGTAACCTGAAGTGTCTGTAACTCGAAGCGTCTGTAACCCGAGGTGCCACTGTACACCCATTGAATGTAACATGGCAGCCCACCTGAGTAGGGATGCAAGAAGACATAGTTTACTGTTCAGCCCTTTGTTGAATTGCCAGAGATGCATTTTAAATAAAAGCACACATTCTACCCACGTAAAAACACCAGGCGGGCCCCACAAATAAACCAGAGATGCATGTTAAATAAAAGGACACATTCTACTCATGTAAAAACATGCTGATCCCCGGGCCTTAGGTTGCCTACCCATGGGTTAGAGTGTCAATATAGGAGGACCAGGAAGACACAAGTTTGAAAACCCCGCTCCCTGCCTTTCAGCCTAGCCTACCTCTCAGGGTTGTTGTGGGGGTTAAATCATTAGGAGATGCTGGACTCTCTGTCTCTGGAGGCTTTTAAGCAGAGGTTGGATGGCTGTCTGCCAGGGATTCTTCCGCTATGGTTCCTGCATTGCAGGAGGCTAGACTAGATGGCCCTGGGGGGTCCCTTCCTCTTTGATTCCGTAATATAGTAAACACACTGGAAGAGTAATTTCTCTCTCTCTCCTCCTCCTCTTTCTCCAAACCCCACAAGACAAGCCCTTTGGAGGTGGGGGGGGGGTTTCCCCAGGCAAAAGCATCACACACAGTTCTTATTGTTTTCTTCCATCCTGAGAGAGAGCAACTCTCTCCCCCCAGGAGAGAGAAAATATGGGGCATGCAACCTTTTAGAAAAAGAGTTTTGGAGCAGTTTGGAGCTATTCTGCGTGTCTGAAGCCACTCTGGGAGATCGAGGGATTTGCAGGAAAGGTCACTCGGAAGAAGAGGGAAAACAGGCTTGTTGGGGGGGGGGGGCTGAGAGCAAGGGACACTGTCTCTCTTTCTCAAGCTGTGGATTTCCCCTTGCTATAATAAAACCTGCAGCATCTTCTCCAGTGGCTCCGCGGAGAGTCATAAGTTCTGCCAGTCATGCTCTGTTAATCCCAGCTTGCCTTCTCTTATTTGATTAAGACGCTGGAAAGAAAGAAGACCATGCAAGCGATTTTCCCCGCCCCCTTGAGCTGTCGTGCGAGGGAAGTTTCGGCATAAATGCCTCTCGTGGAGGTGGCCCCGAAAAGGCCGCTTCCAGAAGTGGGAGGTCAGGGCAACGGGGATTCGGAGCAGAGGGAACCGCTGCTTCTTTCAAAAAGCTTTCTTCTCTCTGCTTCCAAAACGGCCGCACCGAAAACGCAGAACATTGCATTTACTGGTCCAGAACCCGTCCTCTCGGAAATGCCAGGAGCCTACTGGGCTATTGCATTCTCCGCTGGCAGTTGGCAGGGGACTTGACTGGCATTTCCTGGATTTGAGCTGCAGAGAAGCAGATGGAAGGCCAACGACATCTTTCTATCTGGCAGGCGATTTCGGCAACAGAACATGCCGCTGCCTAGGAACACGGCAGAGGCACCGGGCTCTTTTTTGGGGGTGTCTGGCATGTGCCAGCTGGTGCCCCTGTTTTGGCTCCTCCCTTAGCATGGCCGAGTGGGGATTTGAACCCAGGTCTCTCCCTGGTCCTAGCAGTCTAACACTCTTAACTGCTGAACCACGCTGGAGAACCCGGATTTGACTTACAAGGGTAGTGGGTGGCAATTGCAATTGCGCTCTGGGGGAGAGGAAAGAGCCCCCAAATCGCCCCAGTTTGCTTCATTATTCCCTCCCAAAAAAGAGAACTGAGGCACGCCCCAAGGATTTTGATCTCCCCCCCCCCCCGGGATCTGCCAAGGGATCCAGTCAATCACTGGGTCTTCTTCAGCAGCGCAGGCCTGTCCCTAGGCGCAGTTGCAAAAAAGTGGGAAACGAAATTGTTGTTTAGTCGTTTAGTCGTGTCTGACTCTTCATGACCCCCTGGACCAGAGCACGCCAGGCACTCCTGTCTTCCACTGCCTCCCGCAGTTTGGTCAAACTCATGTTGGTAGCTTCAAGAACACTGTCCCGCCATCTCGTCCTCTGTCGTCCCCTTCTCCTTGTGCCCCCCATCTTTCCCAACATCAGGGTCTTTTCCAGGGAGTCTTCTCTTCTCATGAGGTGGCCAAAGTCTTGGAGCCTCAGCTTCACGATCTGTCCTTCCAGTGAGCACTCAGGGCTGATTTCCTTAAGAATGGATAGGTTTGATCTTCTTGCAGTCCATGGGACTCTCAAGAGTCTCCTCCAGCACCAGAATTCAAAAGCATCCATTCTTTGGCGATCAGCCAAAGAAACGGAATAATGGAGTTTATTGCAATGGGTTCAGAAGCTCCAAGTGTCCCGATTTTCCTGGGACCGTCCCATAACTATGCAAGGCTTCTGATGTGATCCCAGAATGTCCCTATTTTCCCTGCCAGCATTGCTGATTGGGAAGGAGGGCTTCCCTGGGTGGGAAGAAAAGGCAGAGCAGAACACAAGAAATCTTGATCTTTTAAAATAGATGTCAGGGAACTGCCATCGGCAGGACAGGAGGTGCCAAGGCTCTCTGAGGTAGAGAGAGACTTGACACCTGAAGAGGGAACCAGTAGGGGGCGAACAGGAACGTCAAGGGAAGGGGAGTCGGAGGAATGGCTCAGAGATGCTTCCAGTGAAAACAGTGGGGAAGTCTCAGGGCCCCCTATAGGAACACCCGTTCCTCGGCGGAAACTGTCACGCAGAGAGTCCAGAAGACGTGTTTCCGTTAAGGAGCTTTTATGTTGGAAACGTTTCCGAAAGCAGCCACTTTCGGATTCTGCTAGCGACTGACGCAGCCATGCTGGAGGGGCTCCGTCACAGGCAGAGGTTTGAGAAGCGGTTCAAACTCTGAGGGATTGCAATTTACACACAAGCAGCTCTTCATCCCATCACAGCAATCCGAAAGTCATCGACAGCTAGCTTGTGCCAGGGAGAGGCATCATGAGCGAACCAGCAGGAACCGGAGGGGCAGCTGGAGGTCCAAGCCTGGAGGAAAGGTATAGGACGTTGGAAATCCAGCTTGCCTTGCAGACGGCGAGGCTGGAAGAAAGGAGGGCTCAGGATGCAGAGAGGGGGAGGGAGAAAGCCACCCCACTCAACAGAAAGATGCCAGGATTGGTGCAGAAATTTGGGGGGGACCCCAGGAACTACCATGCCTTTAGGACAGAGATGCAATATGCTCTCAATCTGCAATTCGATGACTTCCCTGATGAGGAATCGCGAGTGGCTTTTGTAATTAGCCACCTCGAATCAGGGGCGAAGGACTGGGTTAGACCCTTGATGGCAGCAAATAATGAGATCCTAAAGGACGCGATGAAGTTTTTTCGTGCCATGGACCTGATGTTTTCCAGTGACATTGAGCAGGGAGGAGTGCGAAGGCAGTTAATGGCTTGCAAACAGGGAAACCGGACTGTCCGTGAGTACTGGACTGAGTTCACTATGTTGATTCATCGATTGGGGTGGGACTTGGCTTCTGAGCCCATTCAAATGCTTTTTGAAGAGGGTCTGTCTTCGTCCTTGAAAGATGAACTTTCCCGGAACCCCAGAGCAGAGTCTATGGACCAGCTGACTAAAGCCGCGCTAGCCATTGGAGCGCGCCAGGAGGCGAGGGCTTTGGAGAAGCGGGAGGGGAAAGGAGAACGTTGGAGGGAGCTCCGCATTCCAGACATTCCAGAGCAGCCTTTCCCGCCGGCAGAGCCGATGGAAGTGGGAACAGCGCGTGCGCGCACAGTTTCAAACATCGGTGAAGGGCGGAAGAAAGAGGGAAAGGGCGGGAAAAAATGCTATCTCTGCCAACAGCCAGGACACTTTGCCAGAGTCTGTCCACGGAGAAAGGAATGGCAAGGCATGGCAGGAGCTGTTGGGGGAGAGGAGGAGGAAGGCACAGAGCAGGTAAAAGCCAACGCCTGGCTGCCGTCGGGGCACAGCAGCCAGGCTCAAAAGTAGTGAGAGTGCCCACACCAGAACCTCCCAGGCCTGCTCTAGTGATAGAGGTGTTGCTAGAGCTGCCAAATGGACACCCCCTACAGATCAAAGCCCTGCTGGATTCAGGCAGCTCCTGTAATTTCATGAGTAAGGAGTTCGCAGCTGAGCACCAGATACAAACCCTCCCCTTAAGTAAACCCCTGCAGGTAACCACGATTGACGGCAGAGAGCTGTTGGGAGGAGAAGTGAACCAACAGACTGTTCCCATGATAATGAGGGTGGCAAGACACACCGAGAGGATAGCGTTTAATGTGGCCACATTGGGAGGAGCTCCCATTATTTTGGGGATGAGCTGGCTGGCACTTCACGATCCTCTAGTGGGATGGCACCAGAGGGTGGTCTCCTTTGGGTCGGCGCATTGCCTGGAACACTGCAAGCAGGGGAAGGATCCAGGGGGAGCCAAGATCACCTTAGCCGGGATGGAGGTAATGAAGCAAGGGGAGGTGCCTCCGCAATATGCAGATCTGAGCAACGTATTCAGCGAAAGAGAAGCGGACAAACTGCCGCCGCATAGACCCTTTGACTGTCAAATCAACCTACTCCCGGGGGCTCAACTCCCAGTGGGCAAGCTGTACGCCATGTCAGACAGGGAGATGCAGGAGCTGAGGGAGTTCATTGACAAAAACCTGAAGAGGGGTTTCATCAGAGAGTCCCGAGCGGTGGGGGGCAGCCCAGTGTTTTTTGTGGACAAAAAAAACACAGATAAGCCGAGACTTGTAGTGGATTTCAGGGCCCTAAACGCCGTGTCGGAACCCCTGGCCTTTCCTATGCCCCGAATTGATGACATTCTGACCAGGGTGAGGAAGGGGAAGATTTTTACAAAACTGGACCTGCGGGGGGCGTATAATCTGATACGAATAAGGAAGGGGGATGAATGGAAGACCACCATGTTCACCCCTTTGGGAGCATTTGAATACCTCGTAATGCCCTTCGGTCTCCAAGCCGGCTCCGCATGTTTTCAAGCTTTCATCAACCACGTCCTGGGGCCGTTGCTCTACAAGAATTGTGTGGCCTTTTTGGATGACGTGTTGGTGTATTCGGAAAATGAAGAGCAGCATGTGAGGGACGTGAGAGAAGTGTTGGGCCGGCTGCAAGCCAATCAGCTGTGGGTGAAACTGGAGAAGTGCCAGTTTCATGCCAAGGAGGTGGAATTCCTGGGGTACCGCCTGTCAGACCAAGGATTGGCCATGGATCCAGGCAAGGTCCAGGCGGTGCTGGAATGGAAGACACCGAAAACCAAGAAGGATGTGCAAAGATTCCTGGGGTTTGGGAACTTTTATCGGAAGTTCATCAAGAATTTTGCACACTTGACGGCGCCCATCACCGACTGCCTCAGTAGCAAGAAGAAATTTGTTTGGACGGCGGAGGCGGAGAGAGCTTTTGAAGAACTGAAAAGGGCTTTCGCTTCGGAAGAACAACTTCTGCATGTGGACCTACAGAAGCCCATGAGGGTGGAGACAGACGCGTCAGACAGAGCGGTGGGGGCTGTGCTTCTTCAGCCGGGAAGAAATACGTCAGGGTGGAGACCGTGTGCCTTTTTCTCGAGGAAGCTGAATAAGTCCGAGCGGAACTACACGGTGTATGACAGGGAACTACTTGCCATTCACGAAGCGTTCCGGCGGTGGAGACATTTATTGATTGGGGCACAACACAAGGTGCAAGTGTGCACCGACCACAAGAATTTGGAGTATTGGAGAACAGCTCGAGTACTCAACCAACGGCAAGTGAGATGGGCACAGGAATTTTCCAAATTCCACTTTGAGATTTGTTATGTACCAGGCCCAGAGAACGTCAGGGCGGACGCTCTCTCACGCAAACCAGAGTACTTGGAAGGGGAGGGGGCAAGCGAAGAAAGACATGTCATTCCTGAGGACCGCTGGGTGTGTGGGGCGGCGCTGGTGGGGAGACGAGAGCTGGTAGAAGAAACGGAAACTGACGAATATGCCCAAAATAAGCTCAGAGGCCTCAGGGGAGAGGGCGAGAGCCCGGAGGGTTTTGAAGAAAGAAATGGGGCATTGTATTACAAAGGGGCACTGTATATACCAGAAGGTGAATTGAGAGGGAGGGTACTCAAGCAGTTGCATGATAGTCCCACGGCGGGACATTTTGGACAACACAAGACCATGTGGATGGTCACCAGGGAGTTTTGGTGGCCCAAGGTGAGGGAAGATGTAAAGGAGTATGTAAGAGGGTGTGACCAATGCCAGAGGGCCAAGGGGGAAAGAAGGGCGCCGGCAGGGTTATTGGAACCACTACCCACGCCAGAACGGCCTTGGGAGGCGGTATCAATAGATTTTATGACGGATCTGCCCAAATCCAAAGGGAAGACGGCCATCATGGTAGTAGTGGACCTGTTAACTAAGATGTGCCACTTTGTAGCATGTTCACATGCAGTCACAGCGGAAGAAACAGCGAAGTTGTTTGTAGAACACGTCTTCCGGCTGCATGGCGCCCCCTTGAGGGTTGTCTCGGACCGCGGGAAACAATTTACTTCCAGGTTCTGGAGGAAGCTCATGAGCTTGCTGCACGTGGAAGTCAATTTTTCGACGGCCCGGCATCCTGAAACCAATGGGCAGGCGGAAAGAGCAAATGGCATCCTCCAACAATATCTGAGGTGCTATGTCAATGACAGAGGGAATGATTGGGTCGAAAAGCTGGCGCTGGCAGAATTTGCCTACAACAATGCGGAGCATGTGTCCACAGGGATGAGCCCCTTTTTGGCCAATTACGGGTGTCACCCCAGGGCATTCCCGGGGGAGGGGGGCGAGAGATGGAGCGTCCCAGCGGCCGAACAGTTTGTAGAAGAGATGGAAGCGATCCATCGTCAGCTTCAGCTCAACTTAGAAAGGGCCAAGGCTCAATATAAGAAGCAGGCAGACAAGAGCAGGAGGGAAGGTGAAACCATAAGGGTGGGGGATCAGGTGTGGTTGTCCACCCAAGGGTTGCCGTTCAAAGGGGGTTGTAAGAAATTAAGACCCAAGAGATTGGGACCTTTTGAGGTCATTCAGCAGGTCAACCCAGTGGCTTTCAAACTCCGGTTACCCAACCACATGAAATTGCATCCAGTGTTCCACAGGTCATTACTGTCACCGTACAAGGGGGGAGGTGAAGAGGAGCACACCAGGGGACCGGTCTTGGAGGAGAGGGAAAGCAGTAACCATGTAGCGGAAATCCTCGATTCCAGGTGGAAGGGCAATCAGGTGGAGTATTTAGTGGCGTGGGAAGGGGAACCGGAGTCAGAAAACACCTGGGTGACTGCAGAGGAGGTCAATGACGAGGTTTTAACAGAAACGTTCCACCAAAGATTCCCGCGGAAACCACAGCCGGTAGCAAGGTTTAGAAGGGAGTATTTCGGCACCACAGACGAGGAAGAGGAACTGGAAGGATTCGCGGAGTCGGAGTTGGAAGAAGGAACGGACTCAGATGACGAGGAGTACCGAGAGACTAGGAACCACAACGAGTGGAGAAAGGTGTTCGAAACTTCAGACGATGAGGAAGGTTCTTTCCGGGGTTTTACCTCCTCACAACCCGTAGGGGAGGAGACGGGAGGGGGTGAAGGGGGCCCTGGAGGGGAGGTGGATGTCAGGGAACTGCCATCGGCAGGACAGGAGGTGCCAAGGCTCTCTGAGGTAGAGAGAGACTTGACACCTGAAGAGGGAACCAGTAGGGGGCGAACAGGAACGTCAAGGGAAGGGGAGTCGGAGGAATGGCTCAGAGATGCTTCCAGTGAAAACAGTGGGGAAGTCTCAGGGCCCCCTATAGGAACACCCGTTCCTCGGCGGAAACTGTCACGCAGAGAGTCCAGAAGACGTGTTTCCGTTAAGGAGCTTTTATGTTGGAAACGTTTCCGAAAGCAGCCACTTTCGGATTCTGCTAGCGACTGACGCAGCCATGCTGGAGGGGCTCCGTCACAGGCAGAGGTTTGAGAAGCGGTTCAAACTCTGAGGGATTGCAATTTACACACAAGCAGCTCTTCATCCCATCACAATAACAATAATAATAGAAAATGCCTTGTGCATCTGTGTCTAACCTTGTCTTCTTCCAAAAAAATATTTGTTGGTGTGTGCTTTTCTTTCTGTAAATCCACCAAACAATAAAATAAATTTGGGTTTATGGGTTTTTCTCAGGACGGTGGAGGCCATGTGATGTATGCCATTGGTTTGGTGGGGCTGGCAGTCACCCTTCTGATAGTCTGGGACGTGGGGGGCAAAAAGGGGGGGTTGAGGAGGGTCAGGTGGTGAGGGCATGAGAAATGCCCCTATTTTCATCGGAGGAATGTTGGAGGGTATGTGAGTTATTTGGGGGATCTCTGAGTCGACCCTTGGGGTCCCTTCCAGCGCTATAATCCTGTGATTCTTCTCCTGCGTCACTTAGACTTGTTGTAAGCAAACGGTGTGCAAACTGTCAGAATAAATAAAGTAACCCCACGAAGAAAGAAAGAAAGAAAGAGAAACTTCTGGAGATCTGTAATTAACACAGCCAGCCCGTGACTGGAGCAGGTTTGCGGCGAATGAGCATCTTTGCTCAGCTTTGATGGTTGTGATTCAGAAAAAAAAGTTATTAAACAGACAGGAGGTAGGAAGACTATATATAAATACGCAAAGCTGTGTTTCAAGTCAGCCTGCGAGGAAGGAGTGAAAATTGCATCTTTATTTCTCTCTTTTCTGAGTCATCTTCAAAGGACAGATCATAATGATGCAGAGGTTTGGCCCAGAGAAGGCTAACGTTTTGGAGACTGTAGGAGAGGGAGGCCAGCCTTTGCAGCCCCAAATTTGGGGCTCTGTGTGGGCTCTGTTGTATGTCTCTGTTGTTTAACCATTGGCAATTTTATTGACTGACTAATGGATCTGTAAGATTTATTAACAGCCTTCCACCGCAAGCTCCCAGGGTGGGTTACAGCAATAGAATATGCAATTATATATGGAAAACGAAAGCTTCGCGGCCATAAAAGAAGGGGAATCATTTGAAATGGGGCAGAACCGTATCGGTTTTGCAAAAGAGATGGGTCCCATGAAAGAGAAACGTGATAAGTGTCAAGGCCAGGACAGAGGTCCCTCTTTGGAAAAGGGTGAAAGTTGTATAATGAAAATCAAAGAATAATAGAAGTTTGAAGGGACCACAGGGGTCATCTAGTCCAACCCCCTGCAAGGCAGGAATCTTTGCCCAATGTGGGGGTTGAACGTGTGATGACCTGGGACTCGGACTCAGACTTGCAATCAGAGTTAGTCTCAGTCTGCACCGGATCCTTTGCCTCAGGCATCATCTGAGCCAAGTCTGGGGCCTGATCCTGAAGATTTTTTTTCTTGATTTCTCCCTCTAAAAACTAGGTGCGCCCTATGGTCTGGTGCGCCCTATGGAGCGAAAAATACGGTCTTTTATTTATTTATTTAATGGTTATGATTTTCATGAACTATAGCAGCTGCTTTACACAAGAGGTGTTGGACTCTTCTTCCTTGCAGGATTTTTTAAAGCAGAGGTGGGACGGTCATGCATGATCTAGCTGAGATTCCTGCATCGCAGGGCAGAAGTCTTTTCTTCTTGCTTCGAAGCAATAACTGAAAGGGACCCCTGGTGTCCCTTCCAAGGCTAAGAGGCCTATTCTTCTTTGCTCCCTCAGTGGAGAGGGGTCTGAAGGCTCGGATCAGAGAACACCTGGCATCTTCCTAACACCACATCTCCGTCTCTCTCCCTCTCGACGCACCAAAGTCAGTTTCCAAGGCACGAAATTCTGCCTGAGCAAAAATGTGCGACTTACCCCCTTGTTACCATTCTAAATATACCCCGGTTGCCAAGGCAACAAAGGGGAGACTGACGGGTCTCGCACACGTCCTGCATCTATCTAATTGTCAGCATTTCAAGACTGACTCAGAAGAAAACATCGCCTGAGATGTCTTATCGCCATGGTTACCACCGGCTTAAGCTACAGGTGTTTTCAAGCTGCCAAGCCGGAGTCCACCGACTGATTGAGGGTCGCAGGTGCTGCTGGCTGCTAAGTTGTGGGGTGCAGGGAGAGGGTGGAAAAGCTCTTGCAAGCCCCCAAAAGAAAGGGGAAAGGGTAAAGGACCCCTGACAGTTAAGTCCAGTCGAGAACGACTCTGGAGTTGCGGCGCTCATCTCACTTTACTGGCCAAGGGAGCTGACGTTTGCCCGCAGACAGTTTTTCCGGGTCATGTGGCCAGCATGACTAAGCCGCTTCTGGCAAAACCAAAGCTGTGCATGGAAACACCGTTTACCTTCCCACCGGAGCGGTACCTATTTATCTACTTTGACGTGCTTTCAAACTGCTAGGTTGGCAGGAGCAGGGACCGAGCAATGGGAGCTCACCCCGTCGCAGGGATTTGAACCACCGACCTTCCTTTCAGCGAGCCCTAGGCTCTGTGGTTTAGAGACCACAGCGCCACCCGCGTCCTCTTTCTGCTATCTTACTGAGATGCTAAGAAGAAACACAAGAGAGCATCTTGGCAAATGCTTCGTTTTTGGGTGTGCTTCTGCCGCTTGTGTTTGGCAAGTGGGGTGTGGGAAGAGAGGACAAATATTCGTGTAGCACCGAGGACGTGACCTTAATCTGGCAATATTTGAAGGCACGCCTTCAACCCACAAATACACTCAAGGAAGGCTGGCTAACTTTGGATTTCCTGGGGCAAGACTCTGCCTGCTGAAAGTGAAATGAGCAGTCGGCCTGGTTCCATGCAAGCAACTGAGTACATTGGTCACTTGGTCAGTCTCAGGGCCACATTTAAGTGCAGTTGCCCTGATCACGATCTGGTGCCACTTTGAGAACAGCTTTGGGGGACCTTTGGCCCACCAGATGCAACACAGCAATACAGTGGTACCTTGGTTCTCAAACTTAATCCGTTCCAGAAGTTCATTCCAAAACCAAAGCGTTCCAAAACCAAGGTGTGCTTCCCCATAGAAAGTAATGCCAAATGGAGTAATCCGTTCCAGACTTTTAAAAACAACCCCTAAAACAGAAATTTAATTTTACGGTCTCTATTGTTGTTCTGTTAATGGTTCTCTTGGCTTTGCAACTTTTATCCATTTCCGCAGTCACACAATCAATCAGTAGCTAAAATGGGTTCTACTGCTACTACTACTACTACTACTACTAATTTATTATTTATACCCCGCCCATCTGGCCGGGCTTCCCCAGCCACTCTGGGCGGCTTCCAAAAGAATATTAAAATACTGTGATACATCAAACATTAAAAGCTTCCCTAAACAGGGCTGCCTTCAGATGTCTTCTAAAAGTCTGGTAGTTGTTGTTCTCTTTGACATCTGGTGGGAGGGAGTTCCACAGGGAGGGTGCCACTACCGACAAGGCCCTCTGCCTGGTTCCCTGTAACTTGGCTTCTCGCAATGAGGGAACTGCCAGAAGGCCCTCGGGGCTGGACCTCAGTGTCCGGGCAGAACAATGAGGGTGGAGATGCTCCTTCAGGTCTACTGGACTGAGGCCGTTTAGGGCTTTCAAGGTCAGCACCAACACTTTGAATTGTGCTTGGAAACATCCTGGGAGCCAATGTAGGTCTTTCAAGACCGGTGTTATATGGTCTCGGCGGCCGCTCCCAGTCACCAGCCTGGCTGCCGTGTTCTGGATTAGTTGTACACAGTCACAAAAACAAATTAACCGAAAAAGCCACACAAACAAAAACACATATTTTTTTGTGAAAACAAAAGCACCAAATATAATCTCAAAATATCTAATCGGAAGCGGAAGACTCAAACAGGAAGAGGAACACTCTAATCGGAAGCGGAGGACTAAAAATGGAGCGTGTTCAGCTTCTGAAAAAGCGTTCACAAACTGGAACAGTCATTTCCGGGTTTGCAGCATTTGGGTACCAAGTTGTTCGTGAACTAAGCTGTTCATAAAACAACTTCTGTTTCAGTGTATCTGAAGAAGTGTGCATGCACACGAAAGCTCATACCAAGAACAAACTTAGTTGGTCTCTAAGATGCTACTGGAAGGAAATTTTTTATTTTATTTTGACATCAGACTGGTAAAGCACTTAGGAGCATTATGAAAAACAACTTTCACATTGCATTGTGAAGAGGGAGTCCCCTGCGTCTGTATATTTTGCACAAAAGAGAAAATCTCACCGAACAGCACAGGATTTTTCAGGGTCCTTTGTGCCTTTGACAACACGCAGTTTATGAGTTACTGTTTCTGCTCATGCTAAGCTTCCCATATTTTTATCCCAAAGCAAAAGTCGCACGTCTTGTAAGGCTTTCCATTTTTAATCCATTCCATTGTTAATCTTTATTTATCCCTCGTTCTTCACCCCGGGGTCTCAAGGTGGGTTGGAACTTTCAAACAACATTGAAAACAGTTCAATACAACTTGCAGTACTAAAAAATAAGGCGGGCCCTGGAAACATCCACCACAAGTGCCAAAAGCCACAGTAAAAAGGTGCGTCTTCAGCATCAATGAAGGTGCCAGGCACACCTCTGTGCGGAGGGAGTCCCACAGCTTAGGGGCCACCACAGAGAAGGCCCTCTCTCCCTGGACTGGCACCACCCTGAGCCTCTGAGGGCACAAACACTACCAAGAGGGTGCCAAGCTCAGCACCCGAGAGCATCTGTGGGGAAGGAGGCAGCCTCCCTGGTACAGTATTTGGGGCTTGAGTCGTTCAGGACTTTAATCACCAACCTGAACATTGAGCCCGGAACCAATCTGGAAACTGGTGCGCCCATTTTAAAACAGGAGTTATGAGCCCCAGCCAGGAATCTGCCCATTGCATATTGGATCAGTTGAAGTTTTTGAGTCATTTGCAAGGTCGGTCTTGCCATAACACAACCTGGAAGTTACCACGCCGAACTACAACTCCCAGCACCTCTGACCATTGGCCATGCTTGCTTGAACTGATGGGAGTTGTAGTTCAGCCATATCTGGAGGGCCTAGGAGAGGTGGACAATATGTTCAGGGGTCTCTTTTCTTTAAAAATGTGGACTCGCTTGAATATTGCTTCCCGGTTATTGTTATTCTGCTACAAGGTGTTTCTTCATTTGGTAGATTTAGGTGCTATCTTTCCTGCTGGCATGCTGGAGGCGACTCGTGAAACATGTCACGGCACAAAACAAGCTTTCCAAGCAGTTGCCTTCCAGATGTTCCGATGGCAAATGCAGTCCCGGACATCTGGAAGACTACGGGTTGGGAGACGCCGCTGTCAAGAAAAACGATTCTGTGCTAGCGTCGTAACAAACATGGGGGTCTTTGTAGGGAGCGCGATCCTTACTGGAAACTTGGTGGACCTCTTTTTCTCTCTCCATTCTGCTGCTTCCTGTTGGCTCAGAATCTTTCGGTTGTTGAAGCAATGATGGAAAAATGGAGGCTTGGGGTTTGCCCCACTCTCTGCTGACATCAGTTTCCTTGACAGCAGAAGAACTGGAAAAACGTCGTCTTCTTAGGGCGTTTTTGAGCACCTGAAGTCCTCCAAGTACCGCATTTTTTGCTCTATAAGATGCACCAGACCACAAGACGCACCTAGTTTTTGGAGGAGGAAAACAAGAAAAAAAATATTCGGAATCTCAGAAGCCAAAACAGCAAGAGGGATGACTGCGCAGTGAAAGCAGCAGTCCCTCTTGCTGTTCTGGCTTCTGTGATAGCTGCGCAGCCTGCATTCGCTCCATAAGACGCACACACATTTCCCCTTACCTTTTATTAGGGAAAAAGTGAGTCTTGTAGAGCAAAAAATACGGTATGTTACTGCAATGCACTCTGTGTGGGGCTACCTTTGAGGGTGACTCAGAAGCTACAGCTAATCTGGAATGTGGCTGAAAGACTGGTGACTGGGAGCGGCTGCTGGGATCATAAAACACCGCTCCTAAAGGATCTAAACTGACTCCCAGTACATTTCCGAGCAGAATTCAAAGTGTTGGTGCTGACCTTTAGAGCCTTAAACAGCTTCAGCCCTGTATACCTGAAGGAACGTCTCCACCTCCATCGTCCAGCCCAGACTCTGAGGTCCAGCTCCGAGGGCCTTCTGGTGGTTTCCTCAGTGCACAAAGTAAAGTTACAGGGAATCAGGCACAGGGCCTTCTCGGTAGTGGCACCCGCCTTGTGGAATGCCTAGGAGATAAGTACAGGGGAGTTTTTAATGGTTGGTGTTTTTCTGTGTTTCTATATTTTGTTGGAACCTGCCCAGAGGGGCTGGGTACCAGTCATCAGTATCATCACCATCATCTTGTCATGCATGTAGAAGCCCTGTGGGTCGGTACTCTCTCCCCATCATTTGCATCTGGGGATGTGGTCAGGCAGATAGCAAGCCTCAAGCCGCTTAGTGAGTTCATGGGACATCCTGAATCGCAGCTCAAATGTTCTGCAACGTCACAGCTCAGTTTTTTGCTTCCACCTTTTCTCGGATAGCATAGAGGTTTGTGTGTGTCAGGGGGCTCAGGCCCTGAAGCTGAATGTCACCCTCCAGACCCCTCTCTCTGCATCTTGGGGTGCTTCCTTCCCACGCCACACCTCTCAACAGCCCTGGGTCAAGTTTTCCTCGAGTGCTTTTCCCTGGGTAGAATATATCTTTGAACTGCAATTGCTTCATTGGACTGGATGACCTTTGGGCCCTTTCCATCTCTGCAATTCTATGCTTCTGAGAACTGTGATACTCTGTTGGGAGCAAACATGCAGTAAATCACACAGAGTAAGTGAAGTTAACTCTTTATTTGAAAAAAACCAGCATCCGCACAGCAATTTATTCCTGGCGGTCTTACTCCATGAAAATCAGTTGCCGAGACTGAAAGCTGCCTAAGTTCCCCAAGCAATCTGAGACTGTGCCTGTATGAAGCTAACTTCTCTGCTCTTTTCATGCCTCTTCTGGTTTTGGGAGACCAAGGGGAGGGGAGTTTATTGCAGCAGGAGGAGGAGACACCCAAGATACTTTACCAGACAGACTCATCTCTGCCTCTTGGCCTCCCTCCTTCCACTCTCCTGCTTCAGCTTCTGCCTCTGATTCTGCACTGCATTCTGCCACAGACTCTCCCAGCTCACTAAGCCCTGTTTCCTCTTCAGCTTCCAATACCTCCTCCTCCCAGTTTCCTCCCTCATCTCCCTCTGACCACCCATCATTGTCCCACCACCAGTCCCTGGACTCTCTCTCTCTACACACACACACAGTGGTACCTTGGATTAAGAATTTAATTCATTCTGGAGGTCTGTTCTGAACCTGAAACTGTTCTTAACCTTAGATACCACTTTAGCTAATGGGGCCTCCCGCTTCCGCCGCACAATTTCTGTTCTCATCCTGAAGCAAAGTTCTTAACCCGAGGTACTATTTCTGGGTTAGCGGAGTCTGTAACCTGAAGCACCTGCAACCTGAAGTGTCTGTAACCCGAGGTACCACTGTGTGTGTGTGTGTGTGTGTATTTAAATTTTCTAAATTACATTTCAAAATATTCATTTAAACAACCTTAAATCAATGACATCCCTTCTTCTGCTGTATTGTTTTTAACACTCAGTTGGGAGCCACCCAGAGTGGCTGGGGAAACTCAGCCAGATGGGCGGGGTATAAATAACTTCTTCTTCTTCTTCTTCTTCTTCTTCTTCTTATTATTATTTCTCTTTTGGTGGTTCATTTTGCATATCCCTGCATACTTCACATGAACTAAACCATTCAATAATCCATTGTTACATCCACCCAAACTTATTTACACTGTTGAATTTATCTTAATGCTACCAGCGTTTTCAAATACAGTGGTACCTCCGGTTGCGGACGGGATCCGTTCCGGAGCTCCGGTTGGATCCCGAGGTTTCCACAAGCGGAGGTGCCTGTTCTGCGCATGTGCATGGCCTGGCAGAGCACTTCTGTGCATGTGCATGTGTCAAAACCCGGAAAAATACTTCCAGGTTTGCCGCGTACATATCCCAAAGGATACGTAACCAGAGGTGAACGCAAGTAGAGGTACCACTGTATAGACAATTTCCCCCCATATATTCAACAAACATTTTCCAATCTTCTTTAAATGTATGTTCGTCTTAATCTCTTATTCTAAGTCTGCAAACTGCATGCATTCCATCAGCTTAAGTTGCCATTCTTTGGTTGGGACCTTGCTCATTTTCCATTTTGGGGTTAACAAGACATGGGCCGTGGTAATGGTGCACATAAATAGTCTTTTTTGACACCTGGGAATTTCCTTCTGACAGTCCCCGGACTCTGAGCCTTCTTCCCTTGGTGATTCGCCAGCTGGTTCTTTCCACCGTTCCTCTGTATCCAACCTGTCCATCACACCCTGCCTCTTGCTTGCCTGGTCGGAAGACGAGGTATTTGTGGATGAGGCTGCAACATGAAACATCCAGGGATCCACCTCCTTTTGCCCCCAGCTCCACCTGCCACAGGCACTCGGTCCCCGGCAGATTCTCCTTGAAGTTATGTGGTCCTCAGTCCCTCTCGCTGCAAGAGGGAATGCATCACGTAACCTGCAGCGATGTCGCAGCAAGTTCACATTCATTTTGGCTGCACCGAGGGAACGGCCAGCAGTAGGATGTTGATAAGTTGTGCTGCTTCCATCAGACTCACAAGTGTTCAATTCGGCTTCAAGAAACAGAGCATCGCTTGGTTTCTTGGGGGACGAGAAGTGGGGGCAGAGAGGGAACTTCCGCAGCCGATGTGAGCTAGCTTGCTTTCAGGGCAAGGTACGTGAGATACAGCACAGCGCTGTAGGAATTCAGCTGATAAATAATTTGTGCCTGCGTCGGAAACCCAACAGCTCCTTGTCTTGGCGTGACGAGGATCCTCGCAGACGGAGCAAAAGGACGCCTGGCAGATGTGCAGCTTACTTGAAAGTTGGTCCCACTGTTTGCTGGCTTAGGTTTGCAGGCTTAGAATTGTAGAATTGTGGAGTTCTAGTCAACCCCCTGAAATGCAGGAATCTCAACTAAAGGTCTCTTTAAAATACACCCTTCTATGATTCTACAGGGATGCAGGATTCTGAAGGGACGCAGGTGGCGATGTGGGTTAAACCACAGAGCCTAGGACTTGCCGATCGGAAGGTCGGCAGTTCAAATCCCCGTGAACCTAGCAGTTCGAAAGCATGTCAAAGTGCAAGTAGATAAATAGGTACCACTCCGGCGGGAAGGTAAACGGCGTTTCCGTGCGCTGCTTTGGTTCGCCAGGAGCGGCTTAGTCATGCTGGCCCCATGACCCAGAAGCTGTATGCCGGCTCCCTCAGCCAATATAGCGAGATGAGTGCCACAACCCCAGAGTCGTCCGTGACTGGACCTAATAGTCAGGGGCCCCTTTACCTTTAGCTTATGATTCTACAGGAGGGACATGGGTGGCATTGTGGTCTAAACCACTGAGCCTCTTGGGCTTGCCGATCAGAAGGTTGGCGGTTCAAATCCCTGTGATGGGGTGAGCTCCCGTTGCTTGGTCCCTGCTCCTGCCAACCTTGCAGTTTGAAAGCACGTCAAGTGCCAACTGGAAGAATGGCAGATGAAGGTGATGGACTATATGGAGTTAGCAGAAATGACCTGCAGAATCCGAGACCAGGGAGAAGAGCTGGTGGAATAAGATTGGAAGAAATTTAAAGACTGTTTACAGAAACAATGCAAAATTAATGAATGATGGAATGATGTCAGATTGAAGCTAAGGGGTTTATAGCAACAAGGTTTGTAGTATTAGGGAAAAAATGGAATGTTAAACAGAGGGAAAGGCAAAGTTAAAATATTAAGATAATAATTAGGATAGAAGGAAAGAGGGAAAGGATTTGCTGAACAAACAATTGCATTGGAATACAAAGGAGGGAGGAAGTCCAAGAAACAAGCCAAGGCAAGTTTGGTTTTGAAAGATGGAATTGTTTTTAATTGTTGTTATTTTTTGTATTTTCCTTTTTTTTGTATTGTTTTTTCTTTTTTCCTTTTTTGTTTGTATTATATTGTGAAAATCCTAATAAAAAATATTATGAAAAGAAAAAAAAAGAAAGCACGTCAAGTGCAAGTAGATAAATAGATACCGCTCCGGCGGGAAGGTAAACGTGTGCTGCTCTGGTTTCGCCAGAAGCAGCTTAGTCATGCTGGCCACATGACCTGGGAAAACTTTCTGCGGACAAACGCTGGCTCCCTTGGCCAGTAAAGCGAGATGAGCGCCGCAACCCCAGAGTTGGTCACGACTGGGCCTAATGGTCAGGGGTCCCTTTACCTTTTTATGATTCTAGAACCCAAAGAGTCCTGTGTTGCACTAGTCTCCCTGTTAATACGCACAGTTTGGGCCACTGCAGTGGTTGGGGTGCAGCTGTTTCAACGAGCCTTTCTTCTTCCAGTGCTCCTGATCTTCCTCCCCATCAACTCCTCATTTATCTCCGGCCTGCAAATTGCAAAGGACGCCAGGTGGGGCTTAGCCATCTTGTTTACCACCAGCAACTGCGGGCATTAATAAAGGGGCGAGATGGAGAGGCAGGCAGGGGATTAATAAGAGTGCGTCAGAATGCGGTTCAAGGCCTGCTTCTCCTAGTTGCCGGGATACAGGAGTTTAATGGCTCTGTCGCTCCGGCTAATTTTGCTCTCTCAAAAGTCCGCTCCAGAGCTGGGAGGAATGAAGGCTACAATGACAGCAATGGACACTCAGCATGCCAGATGCTTGTTTTGCTTTGGTTTTGTAACGATACAGGTGATGTTAGCTTTTCCCAACCCAGCATCCTCCAGAGGTTTTTATGGCACCGTAGTGTTGGAAGGGATCCCAATGGCCATCTAGTCTGACCCCCATGCAGGGCAGAAATAAATCATTCTGCCTGGCCGGCCCTGGCCATCCAGAAATAATGTCTGGAGAGACCACATTGCGGATGGCTGACCCGATGCTCTCTTGTTTTATTTAAAGCCCGCCTCTTCGGAAATGTTCTGGGCACGCTTGCAAATCAAAACAGAGCACACAGCTTGACATAATTCAGGGCATCATAAACAAAGATAAAAACAGCCAAGTCAGTGTGGCAGCAATGAAATGGGCTGCTTGGAATCTGGAACAGCGATTCAAGTAAGAATTTGCTGGATTAAAAAACAGTTGTGCAAATGAAACTGGCTTTGTCTAGCCCTAGGAACTCAAGAGGATCAGTGCTGGGTTCATGGACTCTGCGAATGGCAGGGAGCATTCAACAGATATGGTGCCACCACGAGAAAGGCCTGTTTTCAAGCTTCTATTTGCCTAAGCTCAGTAGACTAGACGTGTTCACAGGTGACGTTCAATGAGTGTTCAATACGTCTACCCATGTACAGTCATACCCCATGTTACGTCCGCTTCATGTTACGTTCTTTCAGGTTACGTCCTGCGGTGACCTGGAAGTACCGGAAAGGGTTACTTCTGGGTTTTGCCGCTTGCACATGCGCAGAAGCGCAAAATGACATCAAGCGCATGCACAGAAGCGGTGAATTCTAACCTGCACGTGCGCAGACATGCTGCTATGGGTCACGCTCTTTTCATGTTGTGAACGGGCCTCCGGAACGGATCCCGTTCGCAACCAGAGGTACCACTGCACACAGTAGTGGAGTCATATGCATCAACAAGCGGGCACCATTTTCCTGCAAAGACTTGTCCAAGACAGCATGTACCTGTGATCAGTGTAATATGTGAATATGTGGGAGGAAGCCAATACGGTTTTAAGTTGTTTAAACAGTTTTTCTAAAAGTTTTTTTTCATTTGTGCAACCTGCCCAAGGTCCTCAGCCTGAGGGGCAGATAAGTAAATAAATAATAATTTATTATTATATAATATCAGGCACAGCTGATAGAAAGGACTCCCCGTGCCAGTAATGCGGTGACCAGGAGTCAGTTATGACCCTGCAAAGGCCTTCTTTAGCTGTGTGATTCCGGCATTGCAGCGGGTTGGTCTAGATGAACTCTATAGTTCTCTGATCTTTCGTCGCTTGCGGTCCTCTCTGCCCCTTTCCCCCTTCTGGAGTTTAGGCTCCTTGCGTTGGGGGAAGGATTGCAGGAGCAACTCGCATGAACCGCTCTGTTCCTCCGCGTCTGATTCCCGCCCTCCCTCCCCCCCCCCCCGACCGCCATCACCAAAAATACATCCTGCTCGGCGGCTCACGACTAACAAAATATTTTTGTTTCCTTTTCCCGAAAGCATATGGGGAGCTCCGGGGAAGCATATGGGCCTTTTCAGGAAAACATATTGGTGAATGGACAAATTAGAGCAGTTGCCAATCTGCTTTGGGTGTCTGGCGAGACCACCAACCACGGCGACTCTGCTTCGATTTCCCGCAAGACTTCCCAAGGTGGAAGCCAGGCAAGCAGGAGGGATGGCGAGAGCTCCACGCGCTGACGCAGAAACAGAGGCATGCAGGGATCTGCACCTACGTTTTGAAAGAACAGTGCAAAGCCTGATTTCCCTCTCTGAGTCTGCACACTAATCAACTGCCACGGTGGATCGGGCCCCCAGCAGGAAGTCAGCTTAGTCTTAGAAATATGGGGGAGTGTGTGTTGGGAGCTCACTTAATTTTGTGTGTAAATGTGTGGACATACCTAATCTGCAGTTTCTGAAACTATACAAGCGCAGAGTTTGAAATTCACACTTCTTTGAATTTTGTAATGCGGTTCCGCAGCCAAGTCGTGTGTTTGAAAATGCATATACCAGGGCATTAAATTGCATATAATAGGGGGAATAGCTTACAAAACAAACAAACAAAAACACAACCCTGTTGTATTATGGAAAATTGCTAGCAATAATGTCTTTATTAGGCAAAATGTCATAAAAATGTGTAGCTCAAAATGCCCAAATTCTCCAGCTGGGTTTTGATGAGCCTGGGATAGCATGAAACTCTTAGATCTCAGGATTGTGTGTTCAAGCCCCATGTTAGTCCAAAGATTCTTGCACTTTAGGGAGTTGGGCTAGGTGACCCTAATTGTCCCTTCCGACTCTGCGATTCTGCGATTTTAAGAAAAATCTGTGAAATAAAATAAACATGTAATGACCATGGAGGTTTGGCAAATTCTCATATTTCTCCACAAACCTAGGGCAGTGGGAAATCAGAGCTCTTTCCAAAGGCTGTAATGCTTAGATTACTGTATGGTGCACATGCAGATTGTCAGTCTAAGTCTAGGGGTGGCCAACTCTCAAGAAACGGCAATCTACTTTCAGAATTATAAACTGGCAGTGATCTACCCCCATTTTCCAGGGGTTCAGCTCAAAATTATTGAGGTTTTTTATGGAAGAGGAAAGTACCATTTTGGGGGGTCAGCTCAAAGTTATTGACCTTTTTTATGGAGGAGTAAAGCTTTTTTTGAGTGAGATGGGCGGACAACCCTAGAGTCTGTCAAGACTGGCCCGTACGGGCGGGGTACCTTTACCTTTTAAAGCTTTTTTTTGGGGGGGAAAGGTAAGGGACAAAGGGGTAAAGTCACTCACAATAAGATTGTTATGGATTAAAACTGCAGCATAGAGAAAGCTCCTTCCCTTCCAGAGATCAAACAACAATGGAGGGTGGGGCAGGAGTCAGTTTTAGCGACGCTAAGGAAAGGGAGCCAGAGATCGACTGCGATCTACCAAAACCTCAACGGGATCTACCAGTAGATCGTTATTGACCAGTTGGACACCCCTGGCTAAGAGATTTCAGGCAATACAGTCATACCTTGGGTTACAGACTCTTCAGGTTGCGTTTTTTCGGGTTGCGGATCGCCGAAACCTGGAAGTACCAGAATGGGGTTACTGCCGGGTTTCAGCGGCCGCGCATGCGCAGAAGTGCCGAATCGCAACCCGCACATGCGCCACTGCGGGTTGTGAATATGCATCCCACACGGATCACGTTCGCAACCTGAGCATCCACTGTACACATGGTTAATCCTAAATGCAGCCTCAACAAAGGCAGGTTCTGTAACTGCCAAAGATTGGACATCGATCTGAATCTGATACACCCCTTGGCTATCCTCTCTGTCGGAACAGGGTGGGCTCAGTTTAAGGCTGGGAGCATTTCTGCAATATCTAGTAAGAGGAACCCCTCTGTTCCTTCTCTCTTGAATCCTCCTGGAACTGGTGTGACTGAGGGGATGGGGGGGGGGTGTTCATCTCCGCCTCCTGAGAAGTGCCCAGATCTGGTGAAATAACAACAACAACAACAACAATAATAGTAATAACAACAATAAAAATTATTTATACCCTGCCCTCCCCGGCCAGAGCCGGGCTCAGAGTGGCTAACACCAATAAAATCACAGTAAAAACATAATAGGGGGAAAAGGGGGGGGGGCAAATCCTCTGGGGGGCGGGGGAGACTCCGCTCTGTTCTTTGTCACAATATTGAACACGAGTTGCTATTTACAGTAATGAATCGAAATGTCAGCTATAAAAATACGGAGTGTCAGAGCGCTCCTGCTTCGCTCAAAAAAGTTTGATTTGACAGTTTGTTAATCATCTGACGATTAAACGTGTTTCGCGGCGCTGCCTGGCCAGGTCTTCCTTCCTTCTTTCCTTCTCGCCACCAACACTTCCCCTTCCTTCGCTCCTTCTCTCTACTGTTAAGCCGTGGTTGGCCATGCCCAGGGGGCTGATGGGATTTGTAGTCCATCAGAATCGGGAAGGCGCCAGGCTGGGGCGGAAGGCTGCTGCAGCGATAGCTGTGCGACAGAAGAGCCTTGTTCTCAACTTTACTTGGATTCATTTGGCTCTCGCTTGGACCTCTGGCCCTGTTTTCCTGCCCACCTCGCTTTCCCACCGACTCATTACAGAGATTGTGCAGACTGGGGAGCGGCTGTGGGCAGGTGTGCAATTAGCAAGGCTTGAAATTCAAAGTCCCCCCGGCGCAAGCAGGGAGAATTGCTCCTTATATTGGATAATTAAGGCGCATGCAAGAGAGCCTCTTCACTGCCTCTCTCCAGCAGTCCTGGCCCAGGTGCTATTTAACTAATAGAAACGCCTCTTTCTCCCGCAACCTCAACCCCAACAGGACCTGGGTTTTGAATTCCGCCTGTGCCTCAGTAAATCCGCATTTTGGACAGTGATGAACCCTTCGGTTGACAATTCTGGCAATGTTTTGAGGCCTGGGAGGGAATCGATGGGCAGGGAGGATGAGTTCTCTGCCTCAGAGAACTCATTGTACCTTGTCGTCAGCGTAACAAAGGATTCGGGCCCATAAAGGTAAAGGGACCCCTGACCATTAGGTCCAGTCGTGGCCGACTCTGGGGTTGCGGCGCTCATCTCGCTTTACTGGCCAACAGAGCCGGCATACAGCTCATGTGGATCGGCAAGTCCTAGGCTCTGTGGTTTAACCCACAGCGCCACAATTCAGCTGATGTTAACCACCACAGAGTAGCCATGGACATAATTAAGTAAACCAGGAGAAAAATGATTTTGCTGCCTTCACCTGCTTGGTATCAAGGAGAGGAATTTGTTGCAGAAGGCTGAAGAAAGAATCTGTCTAGGGTGGAGGAGAGACAATTTGCAGACTACCCAGGAAAGGACAACACAATAGATGCTGTGGGACAGGCGAAAGTCCCAAGTTGTGGCCTTAAAATGCACAAACAGCCTTTCAAATTTATGGGGGAAACGAGTCTGTTTGCTAAGGTCCCTTTACCTTTACCTTAAAGGGGATTACCAGGAATCTTATATTGAAAGGCTAAAACTAGCCTGCTGCAAGCTAACCGCTGCACATTTTAAAAGGGGAATGTTAGAACTCTGCTAAGTTATAGAACCTGCTAGTGCAAGTTAGGAAGGATATTATTCAACAATATATCTTCTCCTGCCTCCCTGAACATTCCCACACGTATCCCAAGAGGAGGAGATGAGCGCCACAACCCCAGAGTCGGTCACGACTGGACCTAATGGTCAGGGGTCCCTTTAGCTTTTTACTGTTTAAGGATGACCTTTTGGTTTACCTGCAAGTACACAACTCTTCACATTTCCACATGCGTTTGTGATTTTAAGCGAGACAAACTCACGGAAACCCATCAGTGTTTTCGTCCTACTTTCTTCCGACAGGCCCAATTTCCTTTGCAATTATGTACTTTTGCAGGCTGTTTGATAGACCGCAATGCATATTTATTTTTTTTTGGCCTGTAATTTTCACTAATCTATGGATTTATCTGCACACTTTACCCAACCCAGTGCATGCATTTTTTTCAACTCAGAGCTGCATTGTGAAATTCAGAGAATGGCAAATTTCAAGGGATTTCGTTTCGTTTCTCATATTGTTTCAGGAAGTGTGGAGCCGATAGGTTCAGCTTTGGCCCCGATCCAATGCAGAACCAGGCGTGCTCAAGCCGTTTGATTCTGGCAGGCTGGAGTGTGTCTTGCTCTCTTCTGGATGACACCCAGGGGCTAGTAACATGGATCCCCAGAGCATATTTTTGTTAACAGGCTCCTTCATCATGGAGCATTTTCTCCCCTTTCAATTTTTTTTATTTTTGCAAAGCAGTTTCACATCATGATGAACGGCCGTGGGTGGCCAGTGGTTATACACCAGGCCACCGGGGTGGACTTCTGTCATCAGAGCCACTCTCCTTTCTTGGAAGCTGCAAAACAACAAAACAACTCTCTTTTTTTGCAGTTTGCATGTGAGGCAGAAGGAAAATAAAAAACCCCAAACTTGACCACAATCAATTTCAGATTCAAGGAGTTTAAAGTTAATTTTCTTTGTTGAGGTTGCAGCCTCTGAGACCGGAGTTTGCTAAGAGATTTCTGGCTGGGGAAAGCAGTTTCTAGGATGCAGGATCTCAGGAGGCTCCCTTGCACTGAGTCAGACCATTGGTCTGTCTTGCCTAATGTTGTCTACACTGACTGGCAGCTGCAAGAGTTCAGACAAGGGATTTTCCCTGACCTACCTGGAAATGCCAGAAATTCAACCCAGGACTTGTTGCTCTACGGCTACTTAATTTGTGCGTTTGTGATGAACACCAGAATAGCCCTGCTGGATCTAGCATCCTCCCAGTGGCCAAACCAAATGCCTCTGGTAAAACCCACAAGCATGACCCATGTGCAACTGGTATACAGAGGTGTGCTGCCTCTGATAGTGGAAAGATAACATAGCCTTCATGTCTAGTGGCTGTCGAAAGCCTCATCCCCCCATGAATTTTGTCTTTTCAAGGCTTCCAAGTTGCTGGCCGCTGCTACCTCTTGTGGCAGGGAGTTCCACAGTTTAACTATGTGCTGTGTGACCCCCTGGACCAGAGCACTCCAGGCACTCCTGTCTTCCACTGCCTCCCACAGTTTGGTCAGACTCATGTTTGTAGCTTTGAGAACACTGTCCAACCATCTCGTCCTCTGTCATCCCCTTCTCCTTGTACCCTCCATCTTTCCCAACATCGGGTCTTTTCCAGGGAGTCTTCTCTTCTCATGAGGTGGCCAAAGTATTGGAGCCTCAACTTCACAATCTGTCCTTCCAGTGAGCACTCAGGGCTGATTTCCTTAAGAATGGAGAGGTTTGATCTTCTTGCAGTCCATGGGACTCTCAAGAGTCTCCTCCAGCACCAGAATTCAAAAGCATCAATTCTTCGGTGATCAGCCTTCTTTATGGTCCAACTCTCACTTCCATACATCACTACTGGGAAAACCATAGCTTTTACTATACGGACCTTTGTTGGCAAGGTGATGTCTCTGCTTTTTAAGATGCTGTCTAGGTTTGCCATCGCCTTTCTCCCAAGAAGCAGGCGTCTTTTAATTTCGTGGCTGCTGTCACCATCTGCAGTGATCATGGAGCCCAAGATAGTCTCCTATTTGTGTTTTCTAAAAAGCCCCAGATGTTGTAACTTTTCCTCCTAGGAAAGCTGCTCCATCCCTTGATGGCTTGGGCTGCCTTTTCAAATCCTTTGCAATGCTCTTTTTGAGGCAAGGCTGTGGACGTAGACCAGAGGGCCACTAATATTTATTTATTGCATTGCTTTCCCCCCCTTTTCCTCCCAGAAGCTCAAATTGTCATAAATGGTTCTCCACCACTTCCTCATTCAATCTTAGCAGCAACCCTGTGAGGTAGGTTAGGCTGAGTGGCAGTGACCGGCCCCCAAGCTCACACCCAGGGAGAGAGCTTCATGGCTTAGTGGGGGGATTTCAACCCAGGTCTCCCAGGTCCCAATGGGGGAATTTGAACCCAGGTCTCCCAGGTCCTAGTCAAACACTCTAACCATGGCGACTCTCCATTCTATTCCAGTCTTAGCACACACACCCTCCTCTGTTGCAGAGGGACAGCCCAGCTCACAACTGATCATAGCTGTCAACATTTTCCCTTTTTTAAGGGAAATTCCAAATAGGATTCCTCGCCAGAAAAGGGGAAAGTTGACAGCTCTTCAACTGATCCTGTCTCCAGATCGGCCGTCCCAAAGCTCCAAGCCCCTCTTGTCCCCACTTGCGCCTTAGCGTGCCACGAGTTTTGCCCAGCCGTGCCAAAACCTCCAGAACCATAGGGAGGGAAACTATTTTCAAATTCATTTTGCCGCTGCTAAAGGCAGATGGCAGAAGGGAGATGCAGAACCACATTGCCCTGTGTTGCCATTTGCAGATGCGAAGGCAGCTCTGGCGGAGAGTGGCTGCTTTCTCTTCTATTTTACCCATATTAGGAGAGGCGATTTTGCTGCTCTGGTTCATTTTCTTCCCAAACAATTTACGGCGGTTTAGTAGCAATCGAGGCTCCCCGCTGTGAGGGCTTGTTTTGCTTCCCTAAACTGGGACAATTTGAGCTCTGAGCTTGGCAAGACTGCCAGCGTCCTCCTTCCTCCGGTTTTCAATCTCTGTTTCAACATCTTTTGCAACCCTTTTGTGTTCCTTTGAGCTGGCAAAGGCTGCAAGCAATGAAGAGAAATGGCTTCTCTCCCTGGCCCCCACTGCGCCCCCAAAACCCCACTCACCCTGTATCCATACCTTTTCTCATTGCAGTGCAGAGGGGCCGCAGGACAATGTTGTTGCAACAGAGGCATGCGATGGAGATATGGGAAAAATTGGGTCTGCGCCTTCCCTGGGGTGCTGCAACCAGCTTGCAGCATGGAGAGTTTGGGAAGAACGTTAACTACCGTATTTTTCGCCCTATAGGACGCACTTTTTCCCCTCCAAAAATGAAGGGGAAATGTGTATGCGTCCTATGGGGCGAATGCAGGCTTTCGCTGAAGCCTGGAGAGCGAGAGGGGTCGGTGCGCACCGACCCCTCTCGCTCTCCAGGCTTCAGGAGAGCTGCAGCGCCAGCCCCACAAGATTGGGGAACAGCGGGGAGGCGGAACGCTGCCATCCCACTGTCTCCCGATGTGGTTTGGAGGCTGACGGCGGGGAGACATGTGCTTCTCCCCGCCGCCAGCCCCGCAAGCTCTGGGGACAGCTGGGAGGTGCAGCGCGTCTTCCCGCTGTCCCCGGACCTGGTCTGCAGGCGGGCGGCGGGGAGAAGAGCGCTTCTCCCCACTGCCTGCCCCGCAAGCTCCGGGGACAGCTGGGAGGCGCAACACGTCTTCCCGTTGTCCCCGGACCTGGTCTGCAGGTGGGCGGTGGGGAGAAGAGCGCTTCTCCCCGCTGCCGGCCCCACAAGTGCCTGGGGGGGATTTTTTTTTTTTTATTTCCCCCCAAAAAAACTTGGTGCATCCTATGGGCCGGTGCGTCCTATGGGGCGAAAAATACGGTAGCTGCAGAACTGCCGAGGTGATAAAAGGCTATGCCAGGGCCAAAGCAGATATAACTTTTTAAAGCAGTAAGGCCAGGTTTGAGTCAATTCAGGGTGGGTGGGTACATAGATCAGGGGGTCAGGATCCAAGCAGAATGCGTTAGCTGCAACAGTGCAGACCAGCTGCCCCTGATCCCTATCACTGTTTTGCATTTCTATTAAAGGGTGTTTTGTTTGAAAACTCATAAGGCAGATAAATGCAGTGCTTCTAGCTCAGGTCCCTGCTTGCAGGTTTTCATCTGGTTGGTCGTTGTGAGATATGGATGCTGGACTCGATTGGACCAGGGGGCCTGATCCTGCAAGGCTCTTCTTGCATTTTTAATCCTTGACTCTCGGTGCTAAAGGTTGCAGGTCAGCAGATTGACATTCTGAGTTGGGGGGCGGCGTGTATTCCCTTCCACCCAATTCCTTTCCACCCCACCTCCGAGATGCTTCGAGGCTTCCAGTACAGATTTTGTCAGATGAAACTGTTCCCGCCCGCCTTCTTCCCCAAACTGGGTTTCAGATCCAAGTCTCGATTGCTTGCATTTCCATATTAAGCCAGAGTTCAGCCTTGCTGCAACGGGCCACTTCCCCCAGTTGGGAGCCCCTCCAAACCGCAGCGAGATTTTCCCTCCTCCCCAGAGGGGGTTTTGCTTTCCAGTCCATTCTCTCTGCTTCCTAAAACGCAAGTTTCATTTCTGTGTCCTTCGGCACTTCTAGAAAGTACCGTATTTTTTGCTCTATAAGACTCACTTTTTTCCCTCCTAAAAAGTAAGGGGAAATGTGTGTGTGTCTTATGGAGCGAATGCAGGCTGCGCAGCTATCCCAGAAGCCAGAACAGCAAGAGGGATCGCTGCTTTCACTGTGCAGCGATCCCTCTTGCTGTTCTGGCTTCTGAGATTCAGAATATTTTTTTTCTTGTTTTCCTCCTCCAAAAACTAGATGCGTCTTGTGGTCTGGTGCATCTTATAGAGCGAAAAATACGGTAAAGAGAGAGGGGTGTGGAGGGGAGGAACCAGCCCAGGAATCTATGACCCCACCAAACTGGCTGCCATTGCTTGTGGGCAGTGAGGAGACTCAAACCCCTTCCAGCAGCTGAGCTTCAGCAGGCCTGTGTGTGTGGGTTTTTGTGTTTTTCTGAGTGCCAAATCCAGACAGAAGCAGAGACTTGCTCAAAATTTAAGTCTGCGGTGGGTCTTTGTGGAATAGGGGCATTTCATGGAATCCTAGAGTTGGAAGGGACCCCGGGGTCATCTAGTCCAACCCCCAGCCCTGCAGGAATCACAACTAAAGCATTTGTGACACATGGCTGGTATGTCCCCCTTCTGGCCAAAGGGGGGAAGTTCAGGGGGAACCAGCCACTCCAGCCAAATAAGGCTTCTAATGCTGATAGGCTGGAGTTGGTCAGGTGATGCTTCTTGGCCCCTCTCAAGGTTCCTGTGTCTGAACATGGTCGCTCATTGGAACAAATAGGGCTGGATGCACCTCATACACTGTGGTGTAAGTTGGAAGGTATCCCAAGCATCATGTAGTCCAGGCATCCCCAACCTTTGGCCCTCCAGATGTTTTGGACTACAATTCCCATCATCCCTGACCACCGGTCCTGCTAGCTAGGGATCATGGGAGTTGTAGGCCAAAACATCTGGAGGGCCAAAGGTTGGGGGTGCCTGATCTAGTCCACCCCCTGCAATGCAGAAATCACAACTGAAGCATCCATGACAGATGGCCGTCCAACCTCTGCTTAAAAAGCTCCAAGGAAGGAGAGTCTACCATCTTCTGAGGGAGTCCGTCCCTCTGTTGAACAGCTCTTACTATCAGAAAGTTATTCCTGATGTTTAGTCGTAATCTCCTTTCTTGTAACCTGAAGCCATTGCCTCGAGTCCTACCTTCCAGAGCAGGAGAAAACAAGCATGCTCCATCTTCCATGGGGCAGCCCTTAAGATGTTTAAAGATGGCTCTCATATCTTGAAATATACTTGGAGTCGAGAGTGGATTTCATGCTCCTTGTTCAGCTCATAGTGGTGAGGAGGAATGAAAGTTCCCCTGAAACGTCTGCTTTATATACATTATTTACACAATGGGCCCCACATGATTGGCTAATTCCGGGATTCTCCTGTAGGCCAATCAGGTTGCCGATTCACTTCCACCTAGAGCTGGATTGGGTGGCTCCTATGGACCAATCAGACTGCTGCATTCTGGACCCTGTTGTTCTAGGACCATCAGACTGCTGCATTCTGAATCCTACTGTTCTAGGGCCAATCAGACTGCTGCATTCTGAATCCTATTGTCCTAGGACCAATCAGACTGCTGCATTCTGGACCCTATTGTTCTAGGGCCAATCAGACTGCTGCATTCTGAATCCTACTGTTCTAGGGCCAATCAGACTGCTGCATTCTGGACCCTATTGTTCTAGGACCAATCAGACTGCTGCATTCTGAATCCTATTGTTCTAGGACCAATCAGACTGCTGCCTTTTGGATCCTATTCAACTCAGTACATAACATATCTCCTCTCAGTCTCCTCTTTCCCAGCTCCTTCAACCATTCCTCATCAGGCTTGGTTTCCAGGCCCTTGATCATCTTGGTCCCCCTCCTCTGCCCACTTTCCAGCTTGTCAACATCCTTCTTAAATTGTGGTGCCCAGAACTGGACACAATATTCCAAGTGTGGTCTGACCAAGGCAGAATAGTACTATGACAGGATTCAAACTCCTACTTGATGATGATGATGATGATGATGATGATGATTATTACCCAGCCCATCTGGCTGGGTTTCCCTTGCCACTCTGGGCAGCTTACAGCATATATTGAAACATAATAAAACATCAAACTTGAAAGGTGGGTGACCTTGGGCTAGTCCCTGCCTCTCTGCCTCTCCTACCATACGGGGGTTTTGTGGGGATTAAATGACAAGCAGGAATACCATGTATGCCATCTTGAACTCTCCGGATCAAAGGTGGGATATATGAATGCAATAAATAAGTGAGAAAATCCCACCTACCCCGGGGAAAAAAGAATCATGAGAAGTGTAACTTACTTCCCACACAGGTACAATTCCCAGCACCCTTAGCAAACTACACTTCCCAGGAGTCTTTGGGTCTGTGTGGTACCTTGTTTCTCAAACACTTTGGTTCCCAAACGCCGAAAACCCAGAAATGAGTATTCCGGTTTTTGAACGTTTTCCAGAAGCCGAACGTCGGCTATTGTTTCCGGGGCGCCTGCACCAATCAGAAGCTGTGCCTTGGTTTTTGAACATTACGAATGGACTTCTGGAATGCATTAAGTTTGGTGCTTTTGTTTTTGCTATTTATTTTGCGTTTTTCTTTTTGAGGTTTTTTTCAGTTAATTTGTTTTTGTGACTGTGCGAAACCCAGTTCAGCTACTGATTGATTGATTTGTGACTGCGGAAATGGATAAAAGACCCCCATCCAAACAATGACTATCATCAGTGCAGGGAAGGGGGGGGGGATCAAATTTTCATTTTTATCATCTCCAATACAGTCTTATTTATTTTATAGTGCTGTACATTGATTATTGCTTTCATTTTATGGATCAATGGTCCTGCTAGTAAAATTCATGTTAAATTGCTGTTTTAGGGGTTGTTTTTAGAAGTCTGGAACGGATTAATTCATTTTGCATTACATCCTATGAGAAAGCGTGCCTTGGTTTTGGAACGCTTTGGTTTTGGAACGGACTTGCGGAAGGGATTAAGTCTGAGAACTAAGGTACCACTGTATACAGCCTAAGAGAGATGTCCTCCTTGCTGGATGCAGACCAGCTTTTGCCTCCAGCTGTTTCTCATGTGCCCATTTTAACGAGCCATCTCTCCTCCAGCGATTACTCAACCTTTGACGGCTGGCGGGCTGGAAGTGTGAGCTGACTGTGCTGCGTTATCAGTATTGCACTTGAGCTGACGCTGAGCGGGGCGAAAGGTTTCTATATGTGGCGCGTGGTCTGAGACAACTCATCTTCACATGCATCTGATCCCCGGAGCCTTGCTCAGTCACATGCTGGGCATGAGTAGTGCCAGCCACGAGGAAGGACTGCTCAAAATGCACCCGGTAGCCTCAACCCTAGAGCAGGGTCACCCGTCCTCCAGCTGTTTGGCATCTATCTGAAAGTTGCCTACGCTCTGAACAGTGCTTTGGCAACCCATAATTTTTTAAAGGGATGTGCATGTGTACATCTCCCTCTATGAACCTGCCTGGGTGCTAAGATCATTGAGTATAGCATCTAGATCAAGGGAAGTAATAGTGCCACTGTATTCTGCTCTGGTCAGACCTCACCTGGAGTACTGTGTCCAGTTCTGGGCACCACAGTTCAAGAAGGACACTGACAAACTGGAATGTGTCCAGAGGAGGGCAACCAAAATGGTCAAAGGCCTGGAAACAATGCCTTATGAGGATCGGCTAAGGGAGCTGGGCATGTTTAGCCTGGAGAAGAGGAGGTTAAGGGGTGATATGATAGCCATGTTCAAATATATAAAAGGATGTCACATAGAGGAGGGAGAAAGGTTGTTTTCTGCTGCTCCAGAGAAGCGGACACGGAGCAATGGATCCAAACTACAAGAAAGAAGATTCCACCTAAACATTAGGAAGAACTTCCTGACAGTAAGAGCTGTTTGACAGTGGAATTTGCTGCCAGGGAGTGTGGTGGAGTCTCCTTCTTTGGAGGTCTTTAAGCAGAGGCTTGACAACCATATGTCAGGAGTGCTCTGATGGTGTTTCCTGCCTGGCAGGGGGTTGGACTCGATGGCCCTTGTGGTCTCTTCCAACTCTATGATTCTATGGTTCTATGAGTGAGCAGCTTCTCACAGTCTCTCCAACATCGGAGGCACGGATGGTGGCAATGTGAGAGACAGGGCCTTTTCTTTGGTGGCTCCCAGGTTGTGGGATTCCCTTCCAAGAGAGGTTAGATTGGCTCCCTCCTTGTTATCCTTCTGCCGACAGGCTGAGATCTTCCTCTGGAAACTAAGGCGCTGACAGTGCTGCCCGCCGGGCTGCCGCCAAAGCACATTATATTTTACTTGCTGGTTCTAAAAACCTTGCAAGGCATTTTCACTTGTTGCTTTCATCATTCTATATTTTGCATTGATGTTTTTACACGCAGGCATCGTTTTATATGTACGCTACCATGCAGCAATTCAAGCCATGCTCAAGGCTGCTTACGACCTGGGGAAAATCCCTAAGTGCAACGTAACAAAAGTAGCCAAACACAATAAATGAAACATTTAAAAAATGCAGAACTGAAACAGTTTTTACATTTATCACAGTATCTAAAATGAAGATGGAAAATAGTGGAGAAGGTCTTCCAGGACTCCCAACCGAGATGTTATGCCACCTTTGCATAGTTAAAACTGTGTTCAAGGTGGCTTACAACATGAAAACAAATACAGTGGTACCTTAGTTGTCAAACTTAATCCATTCTGGATGTGGGTTCGACTCCCAGAACGGTTCAAAAACCAAGGCATGGCTTCCAATTGGCTACAGGAACTTCCTGCACTCAAACGGAAGCTGTGGAAGCTGTGTTGGATGTTTGGCTTCCAAAAAATGTTCGCGAACCAGAACACTCACTTCCGAGTTTGCGGCATTTGGGAGCCAAAACATCCGAGTACCAAGGCATTTGACAACCAAGGTATGACTGTACGTATAAAATAATAATAATAATAATAATAATAATAATAATAATAATAATAATAATAATAATAATAATAATTTATTATTGATACCCCGCCCATCTGGCTGGGCTTCCCCAGCCACTCTGGGCAGCTTCCAACAAAATATTAAAATACACTAATGCATCAAACATTAAAAGCTTCCCTAAACAGGGCTGCCTTCAGGTGTCTTCTAAAAGTCTGCTAGTTGTTGTTCTCTTTGACATCTGGTGGGAGGGAGTTTCACAGGGCGGGCACCACCACCGAGAAGGCCCTCTGCCTGGTTTCCTGTAACTTGGCTTCTCACAGTGAGGGAACCGCCAGAAGGCCCTCGGAGTTGGACCTCAGTGTCTGGGCAGAATGATGGGGGTGGAGATGCTCCTTCAGGTCTACTGGGCCAAGGCCTTTTAGGGTGTGTCACCTTGAATCACAACTTGGAGGAAAGGAAGGATAGGAATACCTGAAATAGAAAAACAAAGAGCCATTCACAGAAGGCCCAGATTGTTGAGTGAGCTACAACAGTGTGATGCTGAGGAGTAATTGGGTGATGGCTTAGTTGTAAAGTCATTATGTTTGCTGACCCTAAATAGCATGGGGAACTAAGGGGGCATCTCTTGAAAAGCTTGTCTTGCCTATATCCATCCCCAAGGAGCCACAAGGCACCTCATTCCTTGCAAAGTTTACGTCTCATTCCTTGCAAAGCGAATCTTGGCTGCGTTCGCCGTTGAGGAACAAACATGTGTCCACTTACGAGACTGTAATTGTTGAATAAGCAGAAGCGGTTGTATTTAGAGTGAAACCACCGGGAACAAAGGGTCCCTCTTGAGACTCTCTTGTTGGGGAGGCGGCCTGGCCGTTGCTGGCAAATGCTTCTCTTTTTCATGTGGCGCCTTTTAAGGGAGGCTTCCTGAAGGGTTTTTTTTTTTTTTTGCCGTTACTCGAAGATTTGCTCGCTCGCAGAAGAAAAGAGCAAGCCATCTGTTTGAGCAGGAGATGGAATAACGAGACAGATCTGTAGCTAAATAAGTTCACATCTGCTGGGAGGAACCATCAAAAGACAACTGAAGGTTCTAATGAGTGCCACATGCGGATGAAACCCGAGAAATATTGAGGGAGATCGGCTGCCAAGAATTGTGTGTGTGCGTGTTTGTGTGCCTCTGTGTGTGATCTGGGCCAGCTTGCTTTCGTTCCTCCTCCTCCTCCTCCTCCTCCTCCTCCTCCTCTTCTTCTTCTTCTTCTTCAGCTTTTCCTTTTCAAGTCACGCAGAAGCAGAGAGAGGGCAAGATCTAGGTGACAAGACGCCATCGCTGCTCTCAAATCTCAGCCTTATATCAGCAGTTTGGGGTCGTAGCAGAGAGGTTTGCTGATGTGGGGCAGCAGACAAAAGCAAATAGGGAGCCCTTACCCACAAGACTGTAAGAAGAGGTTGCTGGATCAGGCCATTGGCCCATCTAGTCCAGCATTCTGTTCTCATAAGGGCCAACCAGATGCCCCAAAGAGCAAAATTATCCCCCGTCACGACCGAAAATGTTCTGCTGTTATTTTGCAACATTGCTCCTTCCTTGGGAGCACAGAACTTGAAATTTCAGTTCCAAAAATGTATATATTCACAATTTTTTTAAAAAGTGGAGAGGGGAAACTTTTTCCTCCCTCATTGCACTAAAACTCATGGGCATCCAAAGTAGCTAAATGTTGGAACATTCGCTTTCTAATGTTGTACACCACCCTGAGATCTTTTGATAAAGGGTGGTACAGGGGTACCTCTGGTTGCGAACGGGATCCGATCCAACATGAAAAGAGCGCAACCCGCAGTGGCGCGTCTGCGCATGCGCAGGTTGCGATTCGCTGCTTCCGCGCATGTGTGTGACAACATTCTGCGCATGTGCGAGCGGCGAAACCCAGAAGTAACCCTTTCCAGAACTTCCGGTCATTGCGGGACGTAACCTGAAAGAACCTAACATGAAGCTGGACACGGTGAGAACAGGATCATAGCTGTCAACTTTTCCCTTTTCTTGTGAGGAATCCTATTCGGAATAAGGGAATTTCCCTTAAAAAGGGGGAACAGTTGACACGGAAGAGAATTAAAACAAACATGGATAGCTCAATTGGTTGGAGCGTGGTGCTGATGATGGCAAGGTTGCATGTTAGACAGCTAAATATTCCTGCATTGCATGGACTTGAACTCTGTGATTCAGCAGACCCAGTTAGGAACCTGGAGTTTATCAGATACTACTGCAGTTTGGGACTGCAGAATGGGACGCTGGTGGCGCTGTGGTCTAAACCACTGAGCCTCTTGGGCTTGCCGATCAGAAGGTCGGCAGTTTGAATCCCCGTGATGGGATGAGCTCCCGTTGCTCTGTCCCAGCTCCTGCCAACCTAGCAGTTTGAAAGCATGCCAAAAAGTGCCAGTAGATAAATAGGTACCACTCTGGCGGGAAGGTAAACGGCGTTTCTGTTCGCTGCCCTGGTTTCGGTGTTCCCTTGCATCAGAAGTGGCTTAGTCATGCTGGCCACATGACCTGGAAAAACCGTCTGCGGTCAAATGCCAGCTCCCTTGGCCTGTAAAGCGAGATGAGCGCTGCAACCCCAGAGTTGTTCGCGACTGGACTTAACTGTCAGGGGTCCTTTGCCTTTACCTTTTTACTGCAATAGAACAGAGCTCAACGTAACGTGGTTGTTTTGAGTCTAACTGCTGCTTAAGAAGAAGGCCTACTCAGAGGAAAATCAGAACAAAGCTTAGAGAGGAGCTCAGATGCAGCACACAGAGAGTCATAAGACATCGAAACATCTCCAAGCATCCTTCTACATGCACCAAGAAAGGTTACAGGTCGTGAGCAGCAAAACAAGTAGCATACTGATAACTTCACCCCCATAATTACCTTGGGGTGCCAGACCATTTGGGTCTCAAATGTGCTGCATTATCACTGTTTCCTTAGCTACCAGGCCATCAACAGGGTTGGTGTCATTCCAGTCCCTATCTTTTCCTTGGAACCTCTCAAGGAGATGCCAGATTTCACTCAAAACAGACCTAGCAAAACATCCCGAGTGACTATTTCTGCCGCTTTCAGGGTCAGAATGCAGCATAGGAGTCCTAAAATGCAGGCACACAAAAACAAGCCTATGACCTTCTAGCCAGAGGTTCAATACACTTAATATTGGGACATTTTTTAACTCAACGGAATTCATACCCCGGGTCTCAAATTCTTACGTCACATGGAATCCACAAGCCAATGGTCTTCTTGTGTTTCTCTTTCCCCAGTGCTGAGTGATGTCTCACCCGTCATGGCTGCCCCCCAAGAACCCCAGCGAGCCCGTGGGCCATGTGACCGCGAGGATGGAGACCACCCATTCTTTCGGGACTCCCAGCATCTCCATATCCACTCAGCAGACCCCAAAGAAGTTTGCTCCAGTCGTGGCCCCCAAACCGAAGTACAATCCCTACCGAGCGGCTGAAGGGGAAGGTAAGAATTGTTGGTTGCTGTAGTTCGAAGGATGCTTCCATGTATCAAACAGCAATAACAAACGATACGTCTGTGAAACAGTAATAAATACAGTGGTTTGGTTCCCGAGCACAATCCGTTTTGCAAGTCCATTTGACTTCCAAAATGTTTGCAAACCAAGGCACGGCTTCTGATTGGCTGATTGGCCCTGGAAACAATGGCGACAGCCGAAACAGACATTTGGCTTCTAAAAAAAGTTCGCAAACCGGAACACTTACTTCTGGATTTGCAACATTCAGAAGCCGATTTGTTCAGGAGGCAAGCTGTTCGGGAACCAAGGTATACCACTGTAATGGAGACAGAAGGGGAGTCAATGTCGATAGAAGGAAGGAAGGAAAGTGGCCATTGCGGTATATGGTTCCTTTTTAATTGTGGCATTTTTATCCTTTCGCTATTTCGTTTTTTAAAACTTCCCTGCAAGGCGCTTTAAGAACCTGTTGATGGGGAGGTAAAAACCGAATCAAACGTACCCACAAATAAAACAAACTGCAGCTCTTCACAAAGGTGATTCAAATCTTGTGTCCAGTTAAAAATTATGGTCTGACCACTCCAGATTTGCATGTTCTATTCTGTTTCTTGTGGAAGAGACAAAGAGTTGTGCTTGTTGTTTAGTCATGTCCGCCTCTTTGTGACCCCCTGGACCAGAGCATGCCAGGCACTCCTGTCTTCCACTGCCTCCCACAGTTTGGTCAAACTCATGGCAGTAGCTTCGAGAACACTGTCCCACCAAATGGTCAAAGGCCTGGAAACGATGGCTTATGAGGAACGGCTAAGGGAGCTGGGCATGTTTAGCCTGGAGAAGAGGAGGTTAAGGGGTGATATGATAGCCATGTTCCAATATATAAAAGGATGTCACATAGAGGAGGGAGAAAGGTTGTGTTCTGCTGCTCCAGAGAAGCGGACACGGAGCAATGGATCCAAACTACAAGAAAGAAGATTCCACCTAAACATTAGGAAGAACTTCCTGACAGTAAGAGCTGTTCGACAGTGGAATTTGCTGCCAAGGAGTGTGGTGGAGTCTCCTTCTTTGGAGGTCTTTAAGCAGAGGCTTGACAACCATATGTCAGGAGTGCTCTGATGGTGTTTCCTGCTTGGCAGGGGGTTGGACTCGATGGCCCTTGTGGTCTCTTCCAACTCTATGATTCTATGATTCTATGACCACCTCATCCTCTGCCGTCCCCTTCTCCTTGTGCCCTCCATCTTTCCCAACATCAGGGTCTTTTCCAGGGAGTCTTCTCTTCTCATGAGGCGGCCAAAGTATTGGAGCCTCAGTTTCAGGATCTGTCCTTCCAGTGAGCACTCAGGGCTGATTTCCTTCAGAATGGATCGGTTGGATCTTCTTGCAGTCCATGGGACTCTGCTTTCTGCGTTTCTCCCTGCCCCATACCTGACACTACGTAGGAGATCAGTTTGGGGCAGGTGGGTGTGTTTGGTGGGGAAACGACCTCTTGGGGGGCAAATGGAGGCGGCTGGTAGGACAGGGGGTCTCCACCACCCTGGGATGGAATTGAGAGTGACCAGATGGAAAGAAGGCGTCTTGGCTTGTGGGGTGGGGTCCCCGGCGCACCTGCGGGCCTGAGATTCTCCCCCTTTCTTGTAAGCCGCTCACTATCTCTGCAATGTTGGACGGGATTTCCCTTCTCCTTCCAGAAACATAATTAGCTCAAGAATAGAATTGCTATTTCTTACTCTGTCGGTTAGTTACTCCGATAGAAGCCATCTGGTTTCTTCTTACAAACTTGTATCCAAAGAAACGGAGGATTTCTCCCCCCCCCCAACCCTCTGCATACGATGTCAGTCTGTGAGCGTTTAGAGCCTTTTCTTTCTTTTGTGCTCGGCTGCACCCGAATAATTTTTTTTGGGGGGGGGGTAGACAGACACAAATTCCGTGCATTCCTCATTCCTCTTGCTCCTTTGCGGTTTCCTGCCCTCCCCCCCCCGGGGTAAAACCCTGCTTGTCCTGTGCTGGGCAGCTGTGATGCTTCTGTCGGCTTTCAGCTGCCCTTTGGAAACTGCTGTCATAGAATTGCATGGCTGGGAGGGACCTCAGCGGTCATCTAGTCCAACCCCCTGCAATGGAGGAATCCCGGCTAAAGAATTCATGACAGGTAGCCATCCAACCTCTGCTCCAAGGAAGGAGAGTCCACAACTTCTCAAGAAAGTCTGTTCCACTGTCAAACGACTCTTACCCTCAGAAAGTCCCTCCTGATGCTTAGTCAAATCTCCTTTCTTGTAACTTGAAGCCATGGGTTCGAGTCCTACCCTCCGGAGCAGGAGAAAACAAACTTGCTCCATCTTCCGTGTGACAACCGTTCAGATATTTGAAGGCGGCTATTCTATCCCCTCTCAGTCTCCTCTTCTCCAGGCTAAACATACCCAGCTCCTTCAACCATTCCTCATAAGGTTTGCTTTCCAGACCCTTGGGCATCTTCGTCGCCTTCCTCTGTGCATGTCCAGCGTCATGGGATTTCACCAAATACTTCTCCCACACCTTAGGCTGGGGGATTAGTTGTGGGTTGTTTTTCTGGCAGGGAGTTATTTCTGCTGTTGCTGTTGGTTTTTTTGTGTCTCTGTTTTAGATCTTGTGATTTATGCAGAAATGGTTCAGTTCGTTTGTGGGTTTTGAAATATTGTTAATGAGTACTTTTGTGACATTGCAGCTATGCAATTTTTCATGTTGTGAGCCGCCTTGAGCAGGGCTCGAACTGGGGGAAGTCGTCACACAAATAAAATTGTGCATGTGTGAATGCATAAGAACTAGAAACTTAAAAAGATGGAGGACTGGCAGTCAAAAGTTTCCAAACTCTTGTGTCTGAGAGGGATTCATATGTTGACGCTCACTTGTACATATTGTCTGCAATTTGGGCGAATTAAGTTTCCTCGGATCACGACTCCAAGGTGAATCTTGAACTTACATCTGGGACTCTACGTAGTTCTGAGACAAAAAAACTGAAATGCTGCAAAGATGATTATTTTTCTTTTAATGAACTTGCAAGATTTTAGAATCATGTTTTCCTTTTGGAACATAAAAATGGGCATGTTTCTTATTGACATTGTACACACTTGTGCAAATTAATTGAAACAAACAATGTTGTTTATTGTACAAAACTCACATATACATATACAAAACTCACATATACAGTGGTGCCTCGCAAGACGAAATTAATTCATTCCGCGAGTTTTTTCGTAGAGCGAGTTTTTTCGTCTTGCGAAGCACCACGGCGGGGAGGGGTGGGGAGAAGCAGGGCAGCTGCCGCAGCCGGTCCTTGGACTCACCTGCGCCTTGTGGCCACCGTGCGACGCGGCTGCTGGAGGGCGGCGGGGCTCAGGAGCGAGACTCCGGCTGCAACGCTGGCTGCTGGCAGCAACGGCTCTCTGAGGAGCGCGGTGGGCAGTGGGGCGAGGCAGCCGGAAGGTCGGCCGGAAGGTCGGAGGGAGCCGGAGGAGCCGTCAGCCGGAAGGTGGGAGGGAGCCGGAGGAGCGGGGAAGCGAGCGTGCGACCGTCACCATGACAGGAGAGGCAGGGCTGTTTCGTCTAGCAAAGCAAGCCCTTTGGAAAATCCGTCTTGCGAATCACCTCAGAAAACAAAAAACCCTTTCGTCTAGCGAGTTTTTCGTCTTCTGAGGCATTCGTCTTGCGGGGTACCACTGTACATACATTATTAACGGATATGACCTCTGCTATTTTTAAGCAGCATTTGAACACGGTTTGGCATGGAGTCTACTAGTTCCAAACAGTCTCTGTTGATTTTCGGATCCCTGTACCACACTTGAATCAGCGCCTGAATGAGCTTCTCCAGAGTCGTACAGTCTACAGCACGGAGGCGACTTTTGCATATAGCTCACAAATTCTCAATGGGATTTACGTCCAGGGAATTCCCTGGCCAATCAAGTACCTGTATTTGCTGCTCTGTCCTGAATTTCTTCACCACTTCCGATGGGCTAGGTCCTGCTGCAATATCCCAGTACCGTCAGGATACCTCTTTTCCAGCTCTGTAATAACTCTCATTCATGGAACCTCAATATATTGTGGCGAGCGCATCATTCCTTCTATTAGCTGCAGGCTTCCAACACCATCAACTGACTTTTCGTGTTTGTTTTGAGTACAGGATTACGAGTAAGATAGCAAACATGCTTTGTTTCAATTAATTTGCACAAGGCTGTACTCTGCTGAAAATCTGGGCAAATATATATATTTTATAATAATAATAATAATAATAATAATAATAATAATAATAATAATAATAATAATTAATAATAATAATGGCAGCTATCCTCTGCTGCTCTGGCTCATTCTGATATAGAGATAGGGAAAGAGGTTTCTCTGGTTTGTTTCCAAGCATTTGGAAATCAACGCAGGTTTTTAAAAAGTCCTTTCTACTCTGCTTTACAGCATTCCTAAAGCGAGCGACATGGGTCAGTCAAAGAGAACTTGTTCACTGGAACACCAATAATCCCCTTTGCCAGCATATAACCTGGTTGGTTTAGTTTAAATAATCTCTGCAACCTTTTCATGCCAAACCCTCATCTTATCTGCAACACACAAGAAAGAAAGTACATTACCCAGTTAACCCATCACCTCTAGAACTTGACTGTGTTACTTACCTGTCTTGGAGGACCTGTGAAAACTATAATAACCAGAGAATGATAATAACAACCTCAAAGTGCAACCGTCACTCCTGTAGCTGGCTGACTTTGGTTTTGGCTATGACTGCAACTAGTTATAAGTAAATTATAACTATGATTTTTGAATCTTGTTTTATTTTGCTCCTCTATTTGAAGGTTTTGTTTAATATTGTCCAGGTTCAATATCCCACAGATGTATTGCAACCAAAAATGAGGGGCTTTGTGAGAGCGGTATTGAATTTCCTTTGTGTACAATTTCAAAAGTTTAAATTACATTAGAGAGGAAAGGGAAAAGGGGGAAAGAAAGGAGCTTACTCATGGTCTGTGCTCCGCTGCTGCAGCAAAAAAACCCACACGGCTGAATGACGCAGATATATATGGAATAAACTGCAAGTCGAAGGGGGAGACTTCAGGAGGGGCAGGAGATTTCTCCTTAGAACGGCTAAGGCTGATTCTGAAGAGCCCTCCAGAAGTCATTGATTTTTGCCTAATGGCATCTGCTCCCTGCTGGCGCAATGGATAATGGAGCTGGCTGGTGATTTGCGGGGGCCTGAAGACTAAACCAAGACAAGCCCTCCTGCAAGGCCAGGTTGTAACTCCCCATCTAGAAAAATATTGGCTGTTGTTGTTTCTGTTGTTGTTGTTTTCTATCCCACCCTTCATCCAAAGATCACAGGGCTGCTTACCATTATTATTAGTATTTTTATTATTAGGACTATCCTAGGATCATAGAATTGTAGAGTTGAAAGGGACACCAAGGGTCATCTAGTCCAACCCTCTGCAATGCCGGAACCTCGTTGTCGAAGAAGTGCAATATCCCTTTTCAGGAGCGGCAATCGGGACTGTCTCAAGTGTGGCTGCACCATAGGAACAATGGAAGCTGCCTAATACAGAGTGAGATCAATTGGTCTGTCTAGATCAGCCTTTCTCCACCTGTGGGTCCCCAGATGTTGTTGAACTACAACTCCCATCACCCCTAGCTAGCAAGGCTAGAGCTCAGGGATTATGGGAGTTGTAGTCCAACAACAGGGGACGCGAGTGGCGCTGTGGTCTAAACCACAGAGCCTAGGGCTTGCCGATCAGAAGGTTGGCGGTTGGAATCCCTGCGATGGGGTGAGCTCCCGTTGCTCGGTCCCTGCTCCTGCCAACCTAGCAGTTCGAAAGCATGTCAAAGTGCAAGTAGATAAATAGGTACCGCTCCGGCGGGAAGGTAAACGGCGTTTCCGTGCGCTGCTCTGGTTCGCCAGAAGCGACTTAGTCATGCTGGCCACATGACCTGGAAGCTGTATGCCGGCTCCCTCGGCCAATAAAGCGAGATGAGCGCCGCAACCCCAGAGTCGGCCACAACTGGACCTAATGGTCAGGGATCCCTTTGCCTTTTACTAGTCCAACAACATCTGGGGACCCACAGGTTGAGAACCGCTGGTCTAGATGATGATGATGATGATGATGATGATAATAATAATTGTTATTATTATTTATTATTTATATCTCGCCCATCTGGCTGGGTTTCCCCAGACATTCTGGGCGGCTCCCAACAGAATAATAAAAAAGAATAAAACATCAAACATTAAAAAATTTCCCTAAAGAGGGTTGACTTCAGATGTCTTCTAAGTCAGATAGTTGTTCATTTCCTTGACATCTGGTGGGAGGGTGTTCCACAGGGTGGGCGCCACCACTGAGAAGGCCCTCTGCCTCATTCCCTGTAACTTCGCTTCTCACAGGGAGGGAAGCGCCAGAAGGCCGTCGGAGCTGCGAATCCAGTGCACATGACTTCCTCCAAAGAATCTTGGGAAGTGAAGTCTGTTCAGGGTGCTAGAATTGTATCTCTGTAGGAATTATGTCTCTGGAAAGGGGAAACTACAGTTTCCAGAATTCTTTTTTTGGGGGGGATGGACGGACGTACGCACTTCAGATGTGTGTTTGTTGGGTGAGCTTTAAATGTGGACTTGCTCCCAGAAAAAGCAATGCAGTCGTACCTTGGATCCCAAATGGCTTGGCTCCCAAACAAATTGACTCCTGAACACTGCAAACCCAGAAGTGAGTGTTCCGGTTTCTGAACGATTTTTTACAAGCCAAATGTCCAGCGCGACTTCCCATTGGCTGTAGGACACTCCTGCAGCCAATCGGAAGCCACGCTTTGGTTTCCAAACATTTTGGAAGTCAAACGGACTTCCAGAACGGATTACATGAAGGAGCGTCTCCACCTCCATCGTTCAGCCCGGACACTGAGGCCCAGATCCGAGGGCCTTCTGACAGTTTCCTCGCTGCGAGAAGCCAAGTTACAGGGAACCAGGCAGAGGGCCTAAATGGTGGTGGCACCCGCCCTGTGGAACGCCCTCCCACCAGATGTCAAAGAGAAGAACAACTACCAGACTTTTAGAAGACATCTGAAGGCAGCCCTGTTTAGGGAAGCTTTAATGTTTGATGCATTACTGTATTTTAATATTCTGTTGGGCGCTGCCCAGAGTGGCTGGGGAAGCCCAGCCAGATGGGCAGGGTATCAATAATAAATTGACTGGGGGTAACCCAGCCAGATGGGTGGGGTATAAATAAATTATTATTATTATTATTATTATTATTATTATTATTATTATTATTACATTATTATTATTATTATTATTATTATTATACATTAGAGAACCAAGGTACGACTGTACTGGGCTAGATTGGACAAAGGTCTGGCTCTGTTCATTGAGGGAGGGGAACCATAGCCAAGTGGCAGAGCAACTGCTTTCCTGGCCTAAAGCCCCAGATTTAATCCCTGAGGGCATCTCCAGATAAATCTGGGAAGGACTCCCTGCCTGAAACTTTGGGGGGGCTGCTGCCTGGACAGTACTAAGCTCTATGGACCAGTGGCTCCATTCATTCTTCTAACAGGCACCCCAAGGAGCTCTTGATATGCTTAAAGGTATTAGGTCTAGTCGTGGACGACTCTGGGGTTGTGGCGCTTATCTTGCTTTATTGGCCGAGGGAGCTGGAGTACAGCTTCCGAGTCATGTGGCCAGCATGAATAAGCCGCTTCTGGCGAACCAGAGCAGCGCACGGAAACGCCGTTTACCTTCCCGCCAGAGTGGTACCTATTTATCTACTTGCACTTTGAAGTGCTTTCAAACTGCTAGGTTGGCAGGAGCAGGGACTGAGCAAAGGGAGCTCACCCCGTCGTGGGGATTCGAACCGCTGACCTTCTGATCGGCAAGTCCTAGGCTCTGTGGCTTAACCCACAGCGCCACCTGCATCAGCTTGATATGGTTAATCCTGCATAAATAGGGATTTGATCTTCCCCTGCTTTCTTGCAGCCCCAAAATCTTTTGGGGGGGAGTAGGGACTGGGGGGACATGGCCCTTAAAAGCCAGGAGCTCCACCTCTTTTGAAAACCACGTCAAATTAGTGGCCAGCACCCCAATCAGATGCTATATTTAATGTTTTCGCCTCGCCATCATTGCAACCTCTTGCCTAGTGATTCATCCAGACAGTGTCCTGTTTGTGAACCACAGGATATTAATATGAGCAAAAGGGTGTGTGTGTGTTTTCTGGGGGGAGAAATCTTGGAAAGGGGGCGGGAAGCGAAATTAAAAATCCTGACATACTTAGTGATGGCATGAAAATTGTGTTTTTGAGAACAGCTACTGCCAGTACATCTCTCCTCGGCTATATTAAACCTGTTTTGAAAAAAGATAAAGGTTACTCTGTCTATATTTACCCATGGTGTTTGTGCTTAATGAAGGTACAACATTCTAGCAAAGAGAAAATGCTTTTAATGTCAGAAAGCAGCAGCTCCTTCTAAGCCTTTCAGGAGCCCCCAAATAGTCATTTTTATTTTGTTTTATTTTTCCTTCACCATCTCCCAATTCTTAAAGAGATATTAGACCTACGTGCTGCCCCATCAATGAACATCAGCCTGCTGCAGGATCAGGCCAGAGGACCTTCTAGACCAGCATCCTGACCTCACAGTGGCCAATCAGATGCGCCAATGGAAACCCCAAATTCTGGACTTAAGCAGAAGAGCAACTCATTTCACTTGTGATAATCATCCACAGGAGCCATTATAAAATAAAAATAAATAAAATTTTATTTATATCCCGCCCTCCCCAGCTGAAGCCAGGCTCAGAGTGGCCAACAACAGTAAAATGATACAACATTCCAAAATCAGTTCATGATAAAATCAGTTCAAATCAGATTAATGGCAACCATTGGGCTAGAGTTCTATGAGGATCACCAAAGGAGGGGGTCAGGCTGGGCCCTGGCCAGAGGCCTGGTGGAACAGCTCCGTCTTGCAGGCTTTGCAGAAAGATGTCACGTCCCGCAGGGCCGTAGTCTCTCGTGACAGAGCTTTCCACCAGATCGGGGCCACGTCCAAAAAAGCCCTGGCTCTGGTTGAGGCCAGCCTAAACTCTCTGTGGCCCGGGATCCCCAAGGTGTTTTTGTTTGAAGACCGTAAGGTCCTCCGTGGGACATACCAGGAGAGGCGGTCCCATAGGTACATGGGTCCTGGGCGTATAGGGCTTTAAAGGTTAAAACCAGCACCTTGAACCTGATCCTGTACTCCACCGGGAGCCAGTGCAGCTGGTATAGCACAGGGTGAATGTGTTCGCGCAGCGAGGACCCCGTAAGGAGTCTCGCCATGGCATTCTGCACCCACTGAAGTTTCTGGGTCAGTCTCAAGGGCAGCCCCACGTAGAGCGAGTTACAATAATCCAGTCTGGAGGTGACCGTCGTGTGGATCACAGTGGCTAGGTCAGGGCAAGAGAGGTAAGGAGCCAACTGCTTAGCTTGGCGGAGATGAAAAAATTGTGGCTCATAGCCTTTGGTAGCGTCATCCTGCATGGAACTGTCTCATCTTTTCAAGCTGTCCAAGTTGGTGGCTGCTAATAAATCTAGTGGAAGAGAGTTCCAGAGTCTAACCCGTGGTTTCTTGGACTTTTGGAAGAGGGAACACAGGGACATATCTACCTATTTGGTGGTCATGCCCAAAGATAATGCAGTGCTTGGATAGATGCGTAGCTGTACAAATACCCATTACAGGGTATATGGTAGCCTTGAGACCATTTGCCATTCTTAGAGAGTGTTACTAGCAGTAGGAACAAATAGGTCTTTTGCTAACAACAGGCAAATTTCACAATGGCAATGCCCCCAAGTCCCTCCTTTTAAGGAGTGGTTTGACAGTAGTGTGAGATAATGGATAAAATAACTATGCAAATCAGAGCTGCTCCACTCCCTAAGGATGATTTGTTGGGGAAATGGTTCTCATTTGTAGCTTGTGCTGACTCTAAAGGGTTGTGAGTAAAATATAGGCAGAGCTCATTTATTCATTGTGAAGAGCAGGCTTTAAGTGCAAGTCAGAAGTACCTCCTAGTGGTGCAGCAATAAAACTGCCAGAACATTTGCAAAAGCTAAGCAGGGCCCGGTACGGTTTCGCATTGGACGGGGGACCATCTGTTGCAGTTCCTGCATTGCAAGGGGGCGGGTTGGACGAGATGTCCCTCTGGGGTCCCTTCCAACTCTACCATTCTGTGATTCTATGGTGCATTCACACTCTATAGAGTATTGCAATTTGTGGTGCAGCACGGCTGCATCTTTTGCAGGAGTTTGGCTCCCAGGGTTTTCCATGAAAAAGGCATATACTCAAACCTTAGAGCCGGCCCCAGAGAGCTTAAAAGCTGTTTTTGTGCCTGGTAACGCAAGCAGACCCAGCACAAAAAGAGTTTTTAAGGTCTCCGCCGTGGAGAGCAAAGACTGTTCAGCAAATGGGCTTTGGGAGACTAGGGATCCTGGTGTGAGATCTTATGGGAACTCAGATGCCCCTGCCTGATCTCACGGGAACATCCCATAATTGGTGCCCCCAAGCAAGGCGGACAATTTGACAGAAACACATCCGGTGACCCCAGGGAAGGGACCTCAGCGGACATCTAGTCCAACCCCCTGCAATGGAGGAAACACAGCTAAAGAATTTGTGACAGGTAGCCATCCAACCTCTGCTTCAAAGTCTCCAAGGAAGGAGAGTCCACAACTTCTCAAGAAAGTCTGTTCCACTGTCAAACGACTCTTACCCTCAGAAAGTTCCTCCTGATGCTTAGTCAAATCTCCTTTCTTGTAACTTGAAGCCATGGGTTCGAGTCCTACCCTCCGGAGCAGGAGAAAACAAGCTTGCTGCATCTTCCAAATACTTCTCACACACCTTATCTTTCAGAGACACCAGGCCGGGGGATTAGTTGTGGGTTGTTGTTGTTTTTTCTGGCAGGGAGTTATTTCTGCTGTTGCTGTTGGTTTTTTGTGTCTCTATTTTAGATCTTGTGATTTATACAGAAATGGTTCGGCTCATTTGTGGGTTTTGAAATATTGTTAATGAGATGGCAAGACTGCCAAGTGGTGCTTCCAGATCTCCACAGAGGCCACTCCTTGCCCCCTGCCCCGCCCCACCCCGGCCAGGGTAGTGGAGAGTTTAATGTGGCTCACCGCCCCACAACATGCCCGGCGTTTGAGGCTGCGCTCAGACATCCTTTGCCGCTTGCCATAATCTGGTCAAAAGAGAACGCAAAGTATTAGTGCGTTCCTTAGCAACTGGTCCCAGGAGAAAGGAAGAAAAAGAACTACGCAAACAAGAAAGACTACCTGGCCCAGGGAAGTGGAAATAGAACATATATTTCTTTCTTTCCTCCCTTTTCTCTAAAGCTCTCCTGGGAAGGTGGCGGGGGGAATCATTCCTCTTGACAGAGGAGGGGCATTTGTCTGTCAAATAAAGCTTCCCCTCTCCATCTTCCCGTCTGCCATTTCTTTCCAACAAAACTGTCCCAGTGCAATAATGGAATCGCCCGAGGCCACACTTTGAAGGAAGCGGTCTGCGGGGTTCTTGTTTGGATAATCACCATTTGGTTTTTTACCTCGTTTATTATATCCCACCTTTTTTCTCCAAGGAACTCAAGGGGGGGGGGTGTATACGCTTCTCTCACTCTTCATTAAAAATTATTAATATGTAAAGCGGGGAACATTTGAATAGAGCAATCCCTAGGAAGGTGGTGCTGAATTGCAACAGATCTGCCCGACGTGACTTTCCTTGTTCCCACAGAAGTGGTCTTGCAGACGATCTGCTGCCGAAAGCCTTTCTGAGCTGTAGTGTCAGGCCTTGGGCTTGCGTTTGGGCAGAGGTATTTTGGGCAGAGGGACACGGGTGGCGCTGTGGGTTAAACCACAGAGCCTAGGACTTGCCGATCAGAAGGTCGGCCGTTCGAATCCCCATGACGGGGTGAGCTCCCGTTGCTCTTTTCCTGCTCCTGCCAACCTAGCAGTTCGAAAGCACGTCAAAGTGCAAGTAGATAAATAGGTACCGCTCTGGCGGGAAGGTAAATGGCGTTTCTGTGCGCTGCTCTGGTTCGCCCGAAGTGGCTTAGTCCTGCTGGCCACATGACCCGGAAGCTGTATGCCGTCTCCCTCGGCCAATAAAGCAAGATGAGCGCGGCAACCCCAGAGTCGGCCACGACTGGACCTAATGGTCAGGGGTCCCTTTACCTTTACAATAATAATAATTAATAATAATAATAATAATAATAATAATAATAATAATGGCCAGGAGAGCACACTGGCTACTGAGCAGTAGCTCGGCTACCAATGCCGAAAAGCTTCCCTTTCTCGCCTCATTGGCAGAGCGAAGAAAGAAAAAGTTTTCTTCCCCGGTCTTCAGCAAGAGAAGACTTTCCTTTTTGCTATTTTTAGGACTACCGGTAAGAGAGACTTCCGGATGTTTTCCCCTCGCTGCTCTGCAGAGAAAGAGAGCCCCGGGAGGCTGGTGGCGGTGACTCAAGCCAAGAAGGGAGAAGAAGCTTCCTCAAAGCTACCAGGCAGTGTGACCACGGCCAATGCAGAACTTCTGCAAAGCTGAATTTGCTTTAGGCTCGGCCACATTCCCCACCCTCTGTGCTGAATGATGAGCTTTTTATTTTTGCTATTTGTGACCTGGGCTTAATTTCTCCTGCTCTCTCTCTATCCATGGCCAGATTGAGGTTTGATGAGGCCCTCAGCTCCTGAAGGTCATGGGGCCCTTTATATGTCCAGCTGTCCTTTGTCAACAACAAATCATCTCTCGCTGTCTTCTGTGTTGAATATATGCTATATGGTCATTGATGGACCTAATAGGTATCTCAAGCCATTTTCACATAACAAAATATGTATTTTATCAATTGTTGAACTGAAATACAATTAAGAAGAAGTATATTAATAGTGATGGGACACGGGTGGCTCTGTGGGTTAAACCACAGAGCCTGGGACTTGCCGATCAGAAGGTTGGCGGTTCAAATCCCCATGACAGGGTGAGCTCCCGTTGCTCGGTCCCTGCTCCTGCCAACCTAGCAGTTCGAAAGCATGTCAAAGTGCAAGTAGATAAATAGGTGCCACTCAGGTGGGAAGGTAAACGGCGTTTCCGTGCGCTGCTCTGGTTCGCCAGAAGCGGCTTAGTCCTGCTGGCCACATGACCTGGAAGCTGTACACCGGCTCCCTCGGCCACGACTGAACCTAATGGTCAGGGGTCCCTTTACCTTTATATTAATAGTGAAATACAATTAAGAAGTATATAGCAGTCCATTCAGAATGCAGGCACCCTATATATAGAAAGGAGCAAAGCAGTGATATTTGAGGGAGCAGGCTAGCAGACGGGGCCCATTACTTACATCATGGGAGTCGACACAACACAAAACACTGTTGCTGTATGTCGTTTTTATTTTATTTGCTTTTTATCTTATATTCTGGAAATGTACATCCAGTTGTAATTTTTCCCTTTAATTTTTTTGGGGTCCCCAAGAGAGCAGGGCCCTGAGACAGACTGAATTGTATAATAGTGAGAGGCTCACACGAGCTTGCAACCAGCTATCTGCTGTCGATGAAAAGGGGAATGTAACTCTGCTCCATAAAGAAACTTGCTAGCGCAAGTTAGGAAGGATATTAATTAACAATATATACTCTCCTGCCACCCTGAACATCTCCCACATACTGCAGCTTTCAGATCATGTGCAAGGGAAGCCCCATATAGACCTTTTTGGGATCCTGCCCACAATTCTTTTCCTACGCATTTGAGCTCGGGCCCTATCCTGTCCTTGGGTACCTACTCCATCCTTGGCTCTGTCCTTTCTCCTTTGCACAAGTCCTGCTTCTCAGACGAGAGTCGCCAACTTTTTGCAAACTCTAAATCAGACCTCACAGCTTTCTCTGTCTCTCTCTTTCTCTCTGCTGCTTTTATTATTATTATTTTTAAAAAACAAGCCTGCAATTAAATCCATAGGTTCTTTTGTCTGCCTGGCTTGGTATTCGTCACTCCCTCCAATTGCACCCTCGTTCCTATGGAGACCGGTGCGTCTTCGCTCATTTTCTTGTCTCTGCCGGAGAGGGCATCTGGACAGGTGGGTGGACGTGGTCTGCCAGGGATTGACCCCTCCACACCAGGAGACCTGCAGTGCTCAACTAAGCGGCTGGAAGAGAGCAGGAGAGGTGAAAAGCATGGTTGCGGCACCCGCAAGGGTACCAATTAGTGCGCTCAGTCACAGAATCACAGAATTGTAGGGTTGGAAGGAACCCCTTGGGGTCATCTAGTCCAACCCCCCGCAACACACTTAAAAAAATGACTACCTATTTCTGCAAGGGGGGCAGGGGGGAACCAACTAATATATTTGCAGGTTGGTTTAGGTATGTTAGAAATACCATGTGTGTGTATGTTTGTGAAGTGGGTAAAGGGCAGGCTTGTGGTTTCCCTTCTGCATTGGCACAGTCTTGCTGTCATGGACGGTTCAGAAGCATTTCGGCTTTGGAAGAGTGTGGGGTGGTGCTGGGGTCTTGGTGGTCAGCGCAACTGCTGTGGGTCAGGCAGGAGGTTTGTTGGGTTGCAGGGAAAGTTACCGTATTTTTCACTCCATAAGACACACCTAGTTTTTAGAAGGGGAATGCAAGAAAAAAATATTTTTAAAGGGAGCTCTGAGCAGAGCCTGTATGCATCCCAGGCTCTGCTCAGCGCTCCCTTTCATGAGCCGCATGGAGCATGTGTGCGGCGCTTGCAGGCTTTTCCCCAGGAGGGAGAAGGGAAGCCCCCAAGAGCCGCACACATGCTCCACGCGGCTCATGAAAGGGAGTGCAGCTCTTGGGGGCTTTTCCCCAAGGAGGGAGAAGGGACTGAGAGGCTGCTCTCTGTCCCTTCCCCCACCTCCCGGAAAAGCCCACAAGAGCCGCGCTCCTTGGGGGCTTTTCCCCGAGGAGGGAGAAGGGACTGACTGGCCGCGTCAGTCCCATCGCCCTCCTCAGGGAAAAGCCCCCAAGGAGCGGCATGCTCTTTAAAGGGTGCGCGGCTCCTGCGGGCTTTTCTGCGAGGTGGGGTTGGAGCGTGTGTGTGGCCCTTGGGGGCTTTTCCTGCCTGCCTCCCCCCTGCATTCGCTCCATAAGACGCACACACATTTCCCCTTACTTTCTAGGAGGGAAAAAGTGCGTCTTATGGAGCGAAAAATACGGTACTCGTCTGGGGACAATGGACGAGTCTGAGGGTTGAGTGGGACGGGATCAGGGCCTAGAGGAGGAGGAGGAAATTTATTGCAATTTATTAATAAATTGTTTTGGGAGTGGGAAGGAATGCCAAATGGGTGAAGGCTAAATTTCAGTGGAGACTCTCAATCACTGGGTTGTGGGTTCGAGTCCCACGCCGGGTGAAAGATTCCTGCACTGCCAGGGTTGGACTAGATGACTCTGGGGGTCCCTTCCCACTCTACAATTCCATGATTCTATGTTCTGATTTGAAGCCGGATTTCGGACTGTCAATCTCTGATGTGCCTCTGCATATCAGCTCGTCGGACTAAGTCCTCGGGTCCCTGCGGAGGAAAAATGAGCTCAGCCGGAGACAGGAGCAAGCTGCAGAAGATCCCAGTTTATTGCACAACAGGTTCAAGGCGAGATTCAAGGCCTTCTTTATGGTCCAGCTCTCACTTCCATACATCACTACTGGGAAAACCATGGCTTTAACTATGCGGGCTGTTCTGGGGATTAAATGAGAAGAGGGAGAATCATGTCTGCTACCTTGAGCTCCTTGGACAAAAAGGATGGGACATAAATGCAACGTACTAAATAAATGCAGAAGCCCCCTCCCCTCCAGTGTGGTGTAGTGGTTAAGAGCAGTAGTCTCGTAATCTGGTGAACCGGGTTCGCGTCTCCGCTCCTCCACATGCAGCTGCTGGGTGACCTTGGGCCAGTCACACTTCTCTGAAGTCTCTCAGCCCCACTCACCTCACAGAGTGTTTGTTGTGGGGGAGGAAGGGGAAGGAGAATGTTAGCCGCTTTGAGACTCCTTAAAGGGAGTGAAAGGCGGGATATCAAATCCAAACTCTTCTTCTTCTTCTTCACAGAAGATGACGGGAGAATCTGGGTGGAAACATGCTGAGAGGCAAGTTCTTTGGCTTGGGGGAGAAGTTAAAGACTCCTCGAATTGTTTATTTGCATTGCTGAAAGTAAATGATTTGCAGTCCACCCCCCCCCCCCGCAATGCAAATGTATACCCCAGCTACCCCACACAGAGAGTGGGAAGATCCAAAATCTGCTCTGTGATTTGTGTGAAGTGAGACGGGGAAAACCCGATGCGAAACTTTGCACAAAGCTATTAAAAAGCGACAGTGCTCCGAAGTGTTAGCAATTTGCTTAGGATTTCCCCACAATTGTTAATAAACAGAAGCAGTAGCTCTTTTGAGGATTCAAGATGCCTTATAGGGACAACCCCGTCGTCATGTGGCGTTTGTGGGAGATTTGTGGTTCCTCAGTAGCTCTTTGGGAGAGACGTCTGGTCACGCTGGGGGGGGATCAGCACCAATTTCATATAAGCCTCTTCCATCCTATTTCTGCATTAATTTGCAGTTTTTGGGTTGTGGGTTTTTTAAATAAATAAATCATGCAAGTTCATACCTGCCTGTGTGGAAAGATACCCACCTCTAGTTGCGATTGTAATTTGTTTTAAAGTGTTGTATTTTTCATGTGAATAATGGGTGAATAATAATCATAATTATATGGATGGAAATAATTCATGCTTAAATACTTGTTTGGTTATGTAATTAAATATGAGTCTGTGTACTTTAAATGCGCATTTTATCTCGATTTCCTGACATATCCTATGATCTGAGAATTATCTCTTATCGTAAAAGAGGGGCTTTTAATGCATGTTGGGCCAGGTGTGTGTGTGTGTGTGTGTGTGTGTGTGTGTGTGTGTGTGTTATGTGTGTTGCCTTCTTTTTTAACGCTGAGAACTGAGTTGCAAAATGCAGAGGAGTACAAAATCTGAAGCTTAATTGCATCCTGATCCTTGTATTCCACCAGGAGGTGCGATTTGGGTCCATTTCCTTTAAAATGCAGAACAAATGAAATCTTCCTGCTTCCCTGGTCATGGGAAAGAAAGATTGCCCAGTCCTGCCACAGATCTCCCCATGCGTTGTTGTTGTTGTTGTTGTTTCATACCCCATCGCTTTCCCTGACAGAGACTCAAGGCCTATAATTCGGTCACAGTTCTGCAGCCACAATTCACATACACACACAGTCGTGTCTAGTGTCAAGTATGTCCCAGAAGGCTCTGGGTGCAGAGATGCCGACGCCATAAAGTTCTGCATGGGCGCCATTCTAGGATGTGCCATTTTAGGGGATGAAACTTAATTTTTGCAAATTTATTCAGTGAGAGGTCTTAATAATGCCTTTTTGGGGTACGAGGAATTCAAATCTGCTATTATTTTTGCAATGTGACAGCATTTAACAGCATTTAGCTTTGTAAATAGACATTTGATTGAAAAGCACATCAGCTGCTCTCGGGAAACGGAAGAATTTTAATTTTACCTTCTGGAGGTGTAATGCCAAATCATAATAATATATTTGGCAATCATTCTACGGCTTCTTAAACATGTGTCTGTGGAAGGAGTGCTATCATGGTGATATAAGAATTGGAGACCCGAGGTGTATGTATATTTTTGATTTTAATAATGTTTCAATGTTTCACTCTTAATTGCATTTAATCTTTTAGATAGAATGCATGAAAGGAAAAGTGTGATTTCTGTGTGAGGCTCCTGTGGGCCTGCATTTTACAAACAAGAAACCCCATCTAACCCCATGAAAGCATACTGGGACATGATCTATAATGAACTTCAGAAAGTGTTTAAGAACACGTTCCATAAGAAATCAGAAGCTTTCTTGCTAGGTATTTTAGGAGAAGAGATCCTTAAGAAAGACCATACTATATTCTTAATACACAACAACAGCGGCAAGGATTCTTTTAGCCCAGAAGTGGAAACAGCAAGAAACTCTAATAGCAGAAGAATGGCAGAACAAGATGATCGAATATACAGAGATGGCAAGACTGTCCGGGAAAATCTGAGACCAGCGAGACCAACAGTTTGAAAAGGATTGGAGTAAATTTATTATTTACTTGAAATAACATCGTTCTGCCATTCTTCTGTTTTAAGAAGGTTTAGCTGTTTTATAACACTTCATGTGCTCCACCTATAAAAGCCTCGTTCCAATTCTCCTCGAGGCAGACCTTAATTGGCAGCTCATCCTGAACCACCACGTTACGTTGGGCTCTGCAATAGCTGCAATAAACGCCGGGTCCCTCTTGGATCATGGACTTGACTTAATTTCCTTGGTTCCATGTAAAAGGTTGTTACCCCTCACTCGGGTAACAAAGTGATGTAGAAGTGAATTCGTTCCACAGTGGTGACACCACAGCACCGTGAACAGCCCTGTGGCATTTGGGTGAAGGGTGGAATAATAATAATAATAATAATAATAATAATAATAATAATAATAATAATAATAATTATAATAATGTGTGGCCCATGTGCTGACATCACAGAGTGTCAGTAAAGCCACTTCACGCAGAAGTCAAGGCATTCTGAAGCGGCCAAAACTCTCGCCTTATTTTACAGCAATAACTGGGGAATTGGCAAGGTGGCTGAGTGGGCAGGGGGCATCTCGACAGTGAAATTTATTCGCATCCCCCTCCTGTTCCTCACACATTTCCCACTCAACGTTGCTTTGGGTTGGTCAAGGAGAAAGCCAATTCTAGATGGCGAATAAATGTTAGCACTGTTTTAATCATGACCCTTATATGTATATCCCCATGGCAACCACATTTCAGCCTGTTCCTGCCTGGGCTGTCTGTTGCCTAATATTACTAATTCATGATGAAAAAGGTCCCTTTGCTTTCTGCGGCTCTGAAGCCCAAGTCTGGCTGCTCCAACTTGCTCTGCCATCCATCTATGGAAAGAGCAGGATATAAATAAATGCAGTAATAATAGCAATAATAACCACAGGGTTCGGCTGATTGCCCCCTGATCAATTTCAATTGCTTAATCCACCCACCCAACCCAAAATCCATTGGATGGTGGCCTTCTTGGAAACCTTGGCTGGTGGCAAAATTCTGTGGCTCTAAGCCGGAAGACGTGTTTTAACCAGCCCAACAGCAGGAAGAGAGTTGGTGAGAGACCCCTCAACATTTTGTGGGGTCTTTTTTGGGAGAAAAGCAATGACAAACCTAGACAGCATCTTAAAAAGCAGAGACACCACCTTGCCGACAAAGGTCCATATAGTAAAAGCTATGGTTTTCCCAGTAGTGATGTATGGAAGTGAGAGCTGGATCATAAAGAAGGCTGATCACTGAAGAATCAATGCTTTTGAATTCTGGTGCTGGAGGAGACCTCTTGAGAGTCCCATGGACTGCAAGAAGATCAAACCTCTCCATTCTGAAGGAAATCAGCCCTGAGTGCTCACTGGAAGGACAGATCCTGAAGTTGAGACTCCAAGACTTTTCCACCTCATGAGAAGAGAAGACTCCCTGGAAAAGATCCTGATGTTGGGAAAGATGGAGGGCACAAGGAGAAGGGGACGACAGAGGACGAGATGGTGGGACAGTGTTCTCAAAGCTACCAGGATGAGTTTGACCCAACTGTGGGAGGCAGTGGAAGACAGGAGTGCCTGGCGTGCTCTGGTCCACAGGGTCACGAAGAGGTGGACACGACTAAACGACTGAACAACAAACAGTGTGGTTAGTTCATTCTTCGGTTCAGAAACCCACCCCATCCATCCCTGAAACTTCACCAAATGTCTCACCGAAGCGCCTTTCGCTTCCCTCTGAAATTCCTTGACTCTTTTTAGAACTTTGAGACTTCCTGCATTGCAGGGGTTGGACTAGATGACCCCTGGGGGTCCCTTCCAGGTTAAAATTCTCTGATTTCACGAGGCTGCGGAGGGACGGAAGCAGCAGAAGGAAGGCCTGCCCCAGAGGCTGCCCAGCCGATGAACTGAGAACAGAAGGAGCTTTTTTCTTCTTTTTTTCTGTTGTGCAAATACTCTGGCGCTGCTTTTGAGGACGTTTTCGACGAGGATGGCATGAGATGACCTTTCTGGGGGCCAGGGAGGGATTCTCAGCGTCCTCCCTCCATGCCATTTCTAATGATAGGCATCCCATCTGTCCATGTGTGGCGTTTCCGAGGGGAGGAGAGCCGAAAGCAGCAATCGTTTCATATCACAATTATTATGGAAGCTTTAATTCTTGGGGTTGGTGCTTACGGAAGGAAGGGATCAGGTCTTTGCTCCTGCCTGAATGATCACTGTAAGGGGAGATGCCACATGGCTGAATACATCCTACAGAAAGATTGGGCTGCCCAGCGCTGTGCCAACCATGGGAGAACATCATCAGAACATCAGGAGAGCATCTTCTGGGTCAGGCCAATGGCCCATTTAGTCCAACATCCTGTTCTCACAGTGGCTGAACAATGCCCTTTATGGGGAAACCCACAAGCAGGGTTCGACCCAAGAGCCACTCTCCCTTCCTGGGGTTCCCAGCCCCTGGTCTTCAGAAGCATTTCTGCCTCCAATTGTAGACTCAGAGCAGAGCCATCAACAGCCCTCTCCTCCTCCAGGAATTTGCCTCCTCCTCTTTTAAAGCCGTCTTAAAACTTGGGGCCCAAAGTAAGAAAGACAAATTATCTTTTGTTTGGTATGACTATTAGTTTTGATATCTATCTATCTATCTATCTATCTATCTTCCGGCTTTTTCGGAAAAGTGTATTTAAATACCTTTTTTCAATTCGTTATAAATCTGTCCCATGTTAAAAGTCATGGACAGCAAACAAGCCCACTCCAATCCGTTGTATACAAATGAATAAGGTTAATCCAATATGACCTAATTACTGGATTTTGCTTCTTTCGTGGACATAAACATAGAAGGGACATAGAATTGGAGAGCTGGAAGGGACCACAAAAGTCATCTAGTCTATCCTGCCTCAAAGCAGAATTAATACATTACATACCTCCCTCCCAGAGACATCACCTTGCCAACAAAGGTCTGTATAGTTAAAGCTATGGTTTTCCCAGTAGTGATGTATGGAAGTGAGAGCTGGACCATAAAGAAGGCTGATCGTCGAAGAATGGATGCTTTTGAATTAAGGTGCTGGAGGAGACTCTTGAGAGTCCCATGGACTGCAAGAAGATCAAACCTCTCCATTCTGAAGGAAATCAGCCCTGAGTGCTCACGGGAAGGACAGATCCTGAAGCTGAGGCTCCAATACTTTGGCCACCTCATGAGAAGAGAAGACTCCCTGGAAAAGACCCTAATGTTGGGAAAGATGGAGGGCACAAGGAGAAGGGGACGACAGAGGACGAGACGGTGTGACAGTGTTCTCAAAGCTACAAACATGAGTCTGACCAAACTGCGGGAGGCAGTGGAAGACAGGAGTGCCTGGAGTGCTTTGGTCCAGGGGGTCACGAAGAGGCAGACATGACTAAACGACTCAACAACAACAGCACTGCAATGGAAAGGGCGACTTCTTTTTATTTTATTTTATATACAGTGGTGCCTCGCAAGATGAAAAGAATCCGTTCCGTGAGTCTCTTCGTCTAGCGGTTTTTTCGTCTTGCGAAGCAAGCCCATTAGCGGATTAGCGCTATTAGCGGTTTAGCGGCTATTAGCGGCTATTAAAGGCTTAAGGGATTAGCGGATTAGCTGCTAAAAGGCTATTAGCAGCTTAGAGCCTTAGAAAGAGGGGGTGGGGAGCGAAAAAAAACCCCCAGGAATCACAAGACATTTTCGTCTTGCGAAGCAAGCCCATAGCATATTCGTCCTGCAAAGCACCTCCAAAATGGAAAACCCTTTCGTCTAGCGGGTTTTCCGTCTTGCGAGGCATTCGTCTTGCGGGGCACCACTGTATACACTTTAGCAAAAGCGCTCTAGAACCAATTAACCGCAGGAGAACAGGTGACCGTCTTAGCATTCTGAGGGACGGTGCACAGACAGGAATCCTTTTGAAGCCGTGCAAAGGCAAAGTGGAGAGGGGAGGGTGTAGAACAGGAAGTTTTGCAAAGGTGAAACCGTATATGGAGGGGCATGAAAAATTCATTGGGGAATTTAAGCTACTTCCAAATCGCATGAAATATTAAATGTTCCCTCCGAGAAGAGTGTGGTGTCGCTGATCAGTACAGCCTAGCCTACTTCACTCTCCCCGGGTTGCTTCCAGTTGCGCTCTACTCACGAGTAGACCCATTGAAATTAAGGGACCTGAGTAAGGACAGGAGAAGAGCCTGCTCAGTGGGTCGAGCGTCTGCCCCTGCAAGTGGAGGCTGCCGGGTTCAGTCCCCAATGGCATATCCAGGTAGGGCTGGGAGAACATCTCTGCCTGCAATCCGTGGCTGCCAGCCAGTGTAGGGAATACTGAGTGAGATGGGCCAGTGGTCTGACTCTGCATTAGGCAGCTTCCTATGGTCCTGGGAAGGCTCAGCCACCAATCGGGTAGTTCCTAGCCCTGTTTCCCGTGGTTTCCCCACCCTGCCTGACTCGCCTACCTGCTCCATGTCTGTGTGCACCCAACACATCTGAGACTCAGTTTGAATCAAGTTTTAGGCCACAGACAGACCCAGTAAATAGCCCAATAAACAAGGGGGCCACCACCCAAAAAAGTCCTGCCGTGTGTTCCAGCTGGGGTAATTGTACATTACTATTACCAGTGCTTTTTTCTAAAAATAAAATAATGTTTAAGGGTACTCTCATTTTGACCCAAGAAAACCACCATTTTATAGTTCAAATCAGGAAAAATAAATACAGCAAATGGACAAAAGTACAAAAATTCACAAAATGTTTAGGGGTATGCATACCCCTCCGTACCCCCAGAAAAAAACACTGACTATTGCTATTGCTATTTTGTACCCCCCCGACAGAATGGGTAGCCACAATCACTATGGGCAAGGAGGTTCCAACAGATATAAGAACACTATAAAACATCAATCACTAAAAACTTCCCTATACAAGGATGTCTTCAGACGTCTTCTAAAAGTTTCAGCTGCACAATTGAGTGGAGAAAAAGAAAATCCACATGGACATGATTTATGGAGCTCATTGGCTATCGATTTTGTACTTGACACCCCACAAGTGGCTTATTTAGAAGCAAGGCCTCTGAGCTGATCTCAGCGATGGGCAGATTCATATAGGGGTGCAGGTGATGGAGTAAACCAGCCCCAAACTGTGAAGGGCTTTAAAGGCCGCAAGGAGCAGTTTGAAATTGGGCCCCAAAGCGAACAGGTGGCCAGGGTGGCAGCTGTGGTCTCAGAACAATCTGTCCCACGTGCCCCCGCTCCAATGGTGAAACATCTGGGCAGCTGCATTTTGCATAGGATGGGAACTTCCAGACTATCTTCAAAAACAGCCCCATCTAGACGGCACTGCAAAACCATACAGTGGTACCTCTAGTTGCGGACACGATCCGTTCCGGGGTGCCGCTCGCACCCCGAAAAGTCTGCAACTAGAGCAGTGCTTCTGCCCAAGCGAGGAGTGTGATAGAGTGCTTCTGCGCATGTGCAAAGTGTGCAGAACACTTCTGTGCATGCGCAAAGCACACAAAATGCTTCTGTGCATGCATGCGTGGCAAAACCTGGAAGTATACACTTCCAGGTTTGCTGCATTCACAAGCCGAAAAGACGCAACATGAACCCAACGCAACACAAAGTACGACTGTATTTCCGTTGGATTTGAGGGCCAGTGGGGAGGGGGGGGGGAGAAACCCTGAAAGATCTTGAGTAGATAGGAGTGTTCTCTCCTTCAGGCCTCTTGAAGCGAAGCAACCAAACCCCAGATTGCCTAAAAGCTTCTGTGAAGATGTCTGTGGACCATTTGGCTTCTGGGAAAGAGCGCCCTGGCTGGAACTCTTGAGAGGGAGAGAGCCTTTCAGCCTGCGGTCGAGGGGGCTGGCGGGGTGTCAAGTGTCAAGTCCAAAGTGGGGATCGATAGCTGATAAGCACCAGAAAGCTGGGGCAGGTGGGTTTTCTTTTTCTCCATTTGTGCTGCTCAAATGTGAAGGAAGGGAAGGAGGAAGTAATCTGGAGAAGTTCACACAACTACTGAAAGCGAAGTGGGGATGGGGCCTCGAGGTTGCTGAATGAGGCCAGTGGCATCTAGTCCAGCATCCTGTTCTCACAGTAGCCGACCGGATGCTGCTTTTACGCTCGAATCCTGCTTGCTGGTTTCCCATAGTCATCTGGTCAGCCAAGATGAGAATAGGATTTTGGACTGGTGTGGCCGTTGGCTTGATCCAGCAGGGCTCTTGTCAAGTTCTTATGTTCCGTTCTTAGGGTCAAGAATAGGGCTGTGGAATTTGCAGGGTGTTTGTGTGAGTATTTTGGCAGGGGGTGCATGCAGGCAACAGAAAAGGAAATTGACATGGAGGGCAGGCGGTCAGAAAGAGAAGGGTTGTGGCATCTGAATTGAAGCTTTGCAGAAGCTGTTGCTCTGGCAAACGCCCGTCCTTCAGATGGGAGTTTCCGTAGCCAAGCCCAGAAGACCAAAGGGGGTGTCGTATACCATGGTGACCCACAGAGGATAATTTGGATTATTTTCAGGCTGTTTCCTCTGGGAGAGAAGCACCGGTACCCAGGTCTACTGCTGAACTAGATTCAGAGGACGAGTCTGTCTTGGCCATCTGATCTTCTGTAAGCCAGTGGCTATAGAACCAGACACAGCCCCTTTAAGCACCCAGTCAGCTAGCCAGCTTCTCCCTGGCCACCTTGCCACCCTCCAGGCCTGGTCAGCCTAGAGAAGGGCTTCATCTGGGCTTGGCTTTCTGCAAAGGCAACATCTTCCAGAGCTGCTTTAGCAGGGGCAATTGGAGCTGTCCAAGGTGCTGTCTGTTCCTTTCTTCACCGGACACTACCTGCTTCCTCTCCAAAACTCAAGTGTCCTGGGCCCGGGGGTAACCCGTGAAATGCAGTCCAGGACCGGTGCAGAATCTGAAGGTTCCTCTAGGAGTCAGTCCGACAGGGCCAAGGCAGGACACGAGGCAGGAAACCAGGCAAGGACAGGTACAGGATCTCAGGCAGAATCTAGCATACAGCAATGTTGCCCCCTCAACCTGGGGCGGGGTCCGGCAGCCTTTTATCTTTGTCAGAGTAACAGCCGGTCCTGATCCCCTGGCGACTCACCTCCCTGTTTCGCCTGAAGGTGAGCATTCCTCCTGCGAGTACTCAGGTCTCTCCGTCTCTCAGACCTGAGTCTCTGCAGCTCAGGAGACGTCGGTGGGTTACTAGACCCAGGGGCCACCTCAGCCTCCCCTGACCCAACTGGTAGTGGAGCAGCTGTAAGTGATGGCCCAGCTGGAGGCAGCAAGGTCATCCCTGCACCTGGAGCCAGGGCAGGCTCAGGCCCCTGACTCGGCCCAGCTGGTGCTTGTTGCAGGGGAACCTGTGCAGACTGGGGCTCTTCAGAATCAGGCCCCAGACTTGGTTCAGATGATGCCTGAGGCAAAGGATCCGGTGCAGACCGAGACTCCTCTGGTTCCTAATCCAAGCCAGAGTCCGAGGCCATCACATCAAGCTCTCACTGATCTGGACAGTCATGGATGGACACATGCTGGGAGTGGAGTTTGTGTGACCCTTGTCTCCTCTTTCTCTTCCTCCTCCTCATCTTCTATCATAGAATTGTAGAGTTGGATGGGACTCTGAGAATCATCTGGTCCAACCCCCTGCAATGCAGGAATCTCAACTAAAGCATCCATGACAGGTGGCCATCCAACCTTGGCTTAAAAAATTCCAGTTCTCCGAGGTTGACCATTCAACTGTCAAACAGCTCTTGTCAGAGGGTTCTTCTTCTTCTTCTTCTTCTTCTTCATCATCATCATCTTCTTCACCAGCAAGTGTGCCCATAAAACTTCTGGTTCTGATCTCAGCTCACCCAGAGATCTCCTTCTAACTTGCAAGCCCAGAGCGTATGGCTTAAATATCAGCCACGCACATGTTCAAAAACCATCTTGGCTGCTGCTCATATCTGGCCTAAGCGATGCGTCAGTCCCCTGCACACGCCTGAGTGGAGGCCTGCCATGTGTGCCCGGGCGAAGCCGAGTGTTTTTCGATTGGGTAACCATCCACTTGGAATATTCCCGGCACGTCTCACTGCCCTAATCCACCCGGAATTTGACGGCTTCAGGAACGGGAGGAAAACATCCACACACGCCTTTGGCGGAGGGCAAATTATCGACTTCTGAAGCTGGAAACAGCAGAGCGGATTTCTGTTTGTTCAACATTTGGCTTCTTAGAATGATGGTGTCGCGAGGGAGTTACTTAAACAAATTGCTTTATTATTACAACGTTGCATGGAAGAATTAAGGAGTGTGTGTGTGTGTGGAACCGCACTTCTCCTTTTATCTCCCGTAAGAAAAGTTACTTCATTATCACTTTCTCTTCGTGTAAGCTCCTTGCTTTTAAGATGTAACCTACCTCCTAGGGTATCACAGTTATTTATTCTGAGTTTTAGCCCGGATGTTTTCCACGTAGGCAATATTTAAACCTTATTTCATGTAATTATTATCATATCTTTGGGAGGTTTGTGCCAATTGGGCAGCATCTCTTTAATGTGCTGTCAGTGATGGAGGGGGGAAGAAGAAGGCAGGCTGGCTCTGGGCGTCCTCAGAGCTTCCACCTATGGGGGTGCCATGTCTCTCTGAGAACTATAGCACAGAATTGGTAAACTCGGTGCAGAGTTAAGAGCCGTTGCTCACCCTTCACCAACCTGCTGCCCTCCAGATATTTTGAACCTCAACTCCAGCAGCCCCAGCTGGCACGAGAAGTGTGGTGTAGTGGCTGGAGCACTGGTCTAGGACCTAGCAGACCAGGGTTCTCGTTCCCAGGTGGCCATAAAGCTCACCAGTCTTCCAGCCTAAGCTACCTCACAGGGTTGTGAGGCTAAAATGGGAAGGGGAGAACCCCATACTCCCATACCTCCCGACTGGGCCATGCTGTAGAATTGGCACTTTCTGGGAACGTGACGGAGACTATAATAGGATTAATAAAACAGGACGGACATTGTAATCGGATCAGAAGTGAGAAGCGCTTTGGGAACACATTCAAAGCCAAAAGAAAGGGCACCTGTTTGTCCCTCTCTCTTCAGGAACTGGGAGAAAATGAAGGCTACTTTTGACTTCTAGTAATAAATACATAAATAGACACACAGCTTGTGCAGAAAGCACTCTTGTGCAATTGAAAGCGAGGGTGGGCAACCTCAGAAGGTGGGTGCATTTTAAGTGCTCCGCCGCCGAATGTGTGAACAGCCTTGCGTTTGAAGTGATATGGAAGCTTTTGTCTGCTGTGTTCGATCTGCGACGGCTCTGTCATCTTTTCCCTTGGCGGTGGCTTCAATGGCCTTGATTTAAAATCAGCCCACTTTGCCGCGTGTCCTGACCTTGCACGGAAGCCGGAGCAACGACCGGCCTTTAAAAACTCTCCGCGGATGGCAGCAAAGCTAGGCCTGGCGAGGGGTTGGGGGAAGGTGTGTGTCTCTGAGGCCGAGCAAGGTGTGGGATTGGGACTCAAACCAGGTATGATTTATCAAGGAGCACCCTCAACGGGCTGCTTTTGTAGTTAGCTAACTGGATGGGTTCGTTGGCTGGGTGCATTGATAACTACTCGCTGGATCATCACCTTGTTGCGGTGAGTGGGCTTGCATGTTCCTATGACACTTGTGAGCGAAGCCGTCGGGAATCTCGTACTCCCAGCAGGGTCACCCAAGGCGGTAAGGACAAAGTGTGCCAAATGTTGAGCCAGTGTGGTGTAGTGGTTAAGAGCGGTGGACTCGTAATCTGGGGAACTGGGTTTGCGTCTCCGCTCCTCCACATGCAGCTGCTGGGTGACCTTGGGCTAGTCACACTTCTCTGAAGTCTCTCAGCCCCACTCACCTCACAGAGTGTTTGTTGTGGGGGAGGAAGGGAAAGGAGAATGTTAGCCGCTTTGAGACTCCTTAAAAAGGAAGTGAAAGGCGGGATATCAAATCCAAACTCTTCAAAGGGAAGGAGCTAGACAAAGAATGATCCAAGAAGTCCTCAATGGCAGAACAGGCGGATGATAACAAGTGTTATGTTACAACAGCTGTGAAGGTGGATGAAGGCTGCAGCAGATAGGAATCTACCAGTTTGTCGTGACTACTTTATGCCATCGGAACAGAGCCCTACTTCGAAGACTGTGCGTTGGTCAGCATGCATTGATCTACACACATAAAACAAATTCACGTACAGGGGTCATCCAAAAAGCCACCGTGTTTATGGAAGACAATCTTACTCGGCTACGAGTGATCGCCAAAGAAAGAAAGAAAGATTGATGATAGCACCAAAGAATTCACCAATTCTTGGAAGAGACCCCCAAGGATTACAGAATCATAACGCGGTAGAGTGGGAGGGGACCCTGAGGGACATCTAGTCCAACCCCCTGCAATGCAGGAATCTCAGCTAAAGCATCCCTGACAGATGGCCATCCAACCTCTGCTTAAAGACCTCCAAGGAAGGAGGTAAAGGTAAAGGACCCCAGACAGTTAAGTCCAGTCGTGAACGACTCTGGGGTTGCGGTGCTCATCTCGCTTTAATGACTGAGGGAGCCGACGTTTGTCCGCAGACAGTTTTTTCGGGTCACGTGGCCAGCATGACTAAGCTGCTACTGGCGAATCCAGAGCAGTGCACGGAAACACCATTTACCTTCCCGCCGGAGCGGTACCTATTTATCTACTTGCACCTTGACGTGCTTTCGAACTGCTGGGACAGAGCAACGGGAGCTCACACCATTGCGGGGATTCGAACCGCTGACCTTCCAATCGGCAAGGCCAAGGCTCAGTGGTTTAGTCCAGAGCGCCACCCGCGTCCCCAAAGGAAGGAGAGCCCACCACCAATATTGCAAAGGAATACTGAAACATGGAGAGCTGAACTTAAACTTGGAGAAATGTAATTTGGGAGACACCGGAAATGACATATTTGCACATCACTCTTTGCTATGTTGGGGAAGTCTGGTTCCTTCGGAGGAAATCTCGCCACCCGCTGTGACCGATGTGATTTGCAGGTGAGCAAGGGACCGCCTGGCTTTGAAATCTGCAAGTCCGTATGGTGGATCAGGGCCAGTCACGGCACAGATGAGAGAATGGTTATACCTTTTGTTGCCAAAATAGCTTGTACCGCCTGGAACGGCCTCTACAGAATCCGCGTGGCCAGAACGCCTTCCATTTGCGTGCCTTAATTGCAGATAAATACTGTGCTGTTTGAAGAAATGTCTTTTAAAAGCCAGATCCCTGGTTCGCTGTCGGGATCAGTGGGGTGCTAATGTGCCTGCCTCCCGGCTGAGAGCGCCTAATTCAGCATCTCATCTTGCCGGCACACTCTCGGCCTAACTGATTTCGCCTCTTGACGGGCTTCAAATCAACAGGAAGGCTAATTGCCATTCCTGCCGCATCAGACGACGAGTCCTGGAGTAATTTGCCCCAGATAAGAAGCAGACGAACCAGCCCTTCTAATGAGATCCCCCAAAATGTCTTGTTTGCTTCCGAATTTTTTCTCCTCCCTGCTAGGAGATGCTGGAGAAGTTTAAAGCTGCTTTAGTCTTGATAGCTTCGAAGAAAGGGCGAGGATAATATTTCTATTGCCGGCTGACCTATCTCCATTTGGGACTGTGAAGATGCTTCTCGAGACTCCGCCAGGGGTGAAGTCAAATTGCTAGAGAATCACAGCACCTGCTGTGGCCGCAGAGACCAGGAACTTGTAACTGCTTCTCCCTGCGTTGTTTTTGCTGCATTAGCAGCACCAAAGGGACCTCTCCAGGTCGCAAGCCTGGACAGTGTTTCTGGAGGTCCTGGGCTGCCCAGGTGACAAAAGCCCTCTCTCGGCCTTGCTGGTGTGGCTCAAACTCCCAATCACTTTCTAAACACCAGCTTGTCTAAACTTAAGTTTGTCTAAACAAAAATGTTTTTAGCAAGTGCTGAAAAGGGCAAAGTGATGTTGCATACCTAATAGTGATAGGCAGCAATAAAAATAAATGAGGCCTCTCTGCAATTCCGCCCCCCCCCCCAAAAAAAAATAATTGGTGGCATCTCAAAGCCAACTCAGAGTATGGACCCTCACTCTGCATGCACGTTTTGAAGAGACCTTTGGAGACAGAGGAGATTGGATTTCACATATGCGCACAAAAACCATATACACTGGGCACCAGCTCTGCCCCCCGTGGCTGGGGAAACTCAGCCAGATGGGTGGGGTGTAAATTTATTATTATTATTATTATTATTATTATTATTATTATTTATTTCAGATTGGTTGGTATTTGATCCCCTTGCAAATTCCCGTATTTGGCCTCCTCCTTTGTGCCATTTGGGCATTTTTGGATTGAACCAACACAGGGACGCGGGTGGCGCTGTGGTTTAAACCACTGTGCCTCTTGGACTTGCCGATCGGTAGGTCGGCGGTTCGAATCCCCGTGACGGGGTGAGCTCCCGTTGCTCGGTCCCTGCTCCTGCCCACCGAGCAGATCGAAAGCACGTCAAAGTGCAAGCAGATTAATAGGTATCGCTCTGGCGGGAAGGTAAACAGCATTTCCTTGCGCTGCTCTGGTTTTGCCAGAAGCGGCTTAGTCATGCTGGCCACATGACCTGGAAAAACTGTCTGCGGACAAAGGCCGGCTCCCTCGGCCTGTAGAGTGAGATGAGCGCCGCAACCCCAGAGTCATTCGCGACTGGACTTAACTTTCAGGGGTCCCTTTACCTAGAAACCAACACAAAGCAGGGATGGATCTCGCTCCATGCTTATGTTAGCCTTGCTGTTAAGAAAACCTGCCTCTGCCTTCCCCATCCTGCGAGCAGCTCCTCTAAACAGCTTGGATTTCCAGGAGGGTACCTCACCTGAAAGACAAAAACCAGAGCCGACAAGCTCACGGCGAGGATATGTGAGAAGCTGCCCCCGGAGAGCCTGTTTAGACTCGAGCCCCGTCTTCAACCATCTGGTACCAACAAGGCTTCCTAAATCACGGCTTGGGCTGCTTGTTCCAGACATCAATATTATTTATGTATATAATCAAATCTCTATAAACAGCCGCAGCGTGTGTTCAGGAGCCTACCGGAATATATCTCGGCACAAGAGAGGCAAACCCCAGAGGCGCCAAGCTGTCAAGGTTGTAATAAAGCCATCTTTATTTAGTGGCACCCTGACCATTGCCAGGGTCTCAGTCGGGCGCCGGTGACGTGCAGTGTGCGTTCTGAACGCGGCACAGGTACGGAGTAGGCCTGAAATTTATGCGAGGGGTTTATGTTCTGGGGACTCGCACACAAAGGCATCATCGCGCAAGTTCGGGAAGACACCCTGGGATCTCCCCCTCTGGAGATTTAGCATTGGGCGGCAATTTCCCTCAGTGGAAATTCAGAAAGTGGGCCAAAGATGTGACAAAATTGGCAAGGAGGTGGCTCCCTTTTCTGGCCCAGCAGCAGCAGGACACATGGAGCGGACGTCTCCGGGGTGGCCGGGCGGGCTGTGAGTGGATAGCAGGCTGCCAGCCAGGCAGTGATAATTCTGTCCCACCTTAAGGAACAGACGTGTGGAATTGTTGCGTGTCACATGTCTGTTTACATTCCAGCACAGTATGCTGGGAGCTTCCGTTTGTGTATAGCTTTTTGTTTTGCTTTGGACACAAAGGAGATCAGACATGTTTCGTTTTGTCCTGATCTACGCTTAATAAAAAGGGACACAGGTGGCGCTGTGGGTTAAACCACAGAGCCTAGGACTTGCCGATCAGTAGGTCGGTGGTTTGAATCCCCACAACGGAGTGAGCTCCCGTTGCTCAGTCCTAGCTCCTGTCCACCTAGCAGTTCGAAAACACGTCAAAGTGCAAGTAGATAAATAGGTACCACTCCGGCGGGAAGGTAAACAGCGTTTCCGTGCGCTGCTCTGGTTTGCCAGAAGCGGCTTAGTCATGCTGGCCACATGACCTGGAAGCTGTATGCTGGCTCCCTTGGCCAATAAAGTGAGATGAGCACCGCAACCCCAGAGTCGGTCATGACTGGACCTAATGGTCAGGGGTCCCTTTACCTTATGCTTAATAAAACCTGCTTGTAAATATGCTCATACAGCCTCTCATGCCACTTCTGTCTGCGCAGCGTTTTCTCTGCTGAATAGCGTGCTCAGTCTTCTAAAGCTGGGTCGCAGATTTATGCTGCACCAAGGACCAGAGTATGCCTGGCACCCCGACCAGTGGGCTGGGGGCCTGCCAATTGGCCCCCGTTTCCTTGGGTGCATGCCAACAGCCTGGCCCTCTCTCTTGCCAGGATGGAGCCCCCTCTCATTGCCCACCCCTTTCAACATCTCGTGATGGCACGCCACATGCTTCTCATGCCATGGCTGCCGCCGCTGCCGTGTGCAACAGGTTGCTGCTGTTCTGGGTTGTGCCCTCAGATCCTTCCTGCCCCGGGGCTGCCGGAGAACCCCCAGCCAAGGTTCATCAGTACGGAAACAGACTAGCAGCACAGTGGCTTCTGGGCCTGACAGGCGGATCTTCCTGTGGGCACACTACAAGCTATTTGCAGTGCCCCATCTCTTCCGCACCTTGCCCCGGGCACAGGCAACTGACGCTACACCACTGTCTCCCTGACAGCTCTCCTTTCCTTAATGGGCTCTGTGGCAGTTGCATGAGGCTTCTGGGAGGCCGTGGGAGATCTCTCACGGGCTTCCCAAGATCTCAGATGGCCCCACGGTATCTTGTGGGATCCCGCAACTTTCCCAGAGCCCCATAGGCAAAGTGGAGGGCTTATAAACTCTTTCCATGCCACAGAAAGAGCTTTTTAAGAATGGGCACACTGTGAAAGCCCTCAGATGGCAATTGCAGGGTATGAGGCTCCCAGCTTTTGCTAGAGCAGGCATGTCCAACATGTAGATCATTGGGGGGGGGGGGTTCCAGGTAGATCATGGGATCTCCAGGGTGCTCCTGATCGATCCCCCAGGAAAGCTCAACAACTCGGGGCACCCCTTCCCAAAAAAGGATCAACAACTCTGATCAACCCCCCCCCCCAAAAAAAAGATCAACAACTCTTGGCAATGGGTAGATCACTGCCATCAATGAGTAGATCACAGTCTCTTGGGAGTTGGACGTGCCTGTGCTAGAGCATTGCTTCTCAGACTTTTTTCTCTGAAGCACACTTTCAGAATAAAAATTTGCTCATGCCACACTGAATTTTGTATTGATAAGATATACATCGGAAAACAAAAAGGAACAGCTCCCAGCAGTGCTTGATTTATAACACAGAACACAGCGGTCACAGGACACCCAGAAAGTATAAAACAACGCAGCTACATAAGAAGATTAATCAGTCCCACAATATAACTATCAATGAGCCTCTTGTGGACGTACCCTGAGTATTTTGTGCAAACCCAATGAGAGGTGTGATCTTGCTTTTGCCGGGTAATCCCATTTATATAAGGTCTCGTTTGGGACAAACCAACTCTCCTCTCCTCATCAACACAAAGAAGCCTTTGTATTTTCCAATCTTTCATATTTGTCAGAGCAGGAAATCTCTGCTCACAGCAATATGTCGTGGAGAACTGTAGAAAAATAGCCAATGCTCTTGAAGAAAGATATAGATACTGTTTCTGGTTGTATATCCCCCCAAATTACTTTGATATTATCCTGTCCTATACTAAACTGAAATGTTTCAGTGTTTCTTTGATTGACCTCAAATGTTCCCGCCAGACTTGCTTTCCTTTCCTGCTAAACCCTCAGAGAACCTGTGGCCTAGGGGGATATTGTATTTATCTTGTGCTCAGCTTGATGGTTGGTGGGTGGGGTACAAATAATAAAATTATTATTATTATTCCTGTCATCTATAGGTGACTTTCCACCACCACCACCACCTCCACCTCCTTCTGACGATCTTGGGAATCCTCCTCCACCGCCGCCCAGTGCCTTTCTTCCTCCTCCTCCTCCTCCTGATGAGGCCATGTTCAATGTTCAGGTAAGAAGGCGTCCATAGTGCTGCCAAGGGCACGGGTGGGGTTCTTGTGGTGCCCGGCTGTGGTCAAGGCGAATCAAGTGCCCATGGTGCTAGGTGTTGTACAGCAGCAGTGATGACCACCAAAAGAAAGAGCTGCTTCACGTGGCTTGTAGTTAAACTGTGGAACTCCCTGCCACAGGAGGCAGTGATGGCCAAATTTGTGGGGGAATTGTGCTTGAGTTCTGCTTGTGGGTTTCTCCTTAGTGTATCTGGTTGGCCACAGCAAGAACAAGATGCTAAATGGGCCATTGGACTGACCAAAAGGCTTCTTCTTATTTTCTTAGAACGGTATCTAAAAAATCCCAGCCTTATTGCTTTCTCATTATATGTTAAACCATCACTTGTATTTACTTTATTTATAATGTTAGTCTTCCTTTCCTTTTTAATTCCCCCCCCCAAAAAAACTAGCAATCTGCCTACTTTATTTGCAAACTCTGTTTCAAATATTTTAATTTCCGTTTCGTTTCTTGCCACGCTTAAATAGCTTAACCTTTCCTATTTCCTTAATGGTCAATTTCCATCCAGGTGTCTCATGAACATCACTAAGTTGGGGTCGGCAGGGTGAGGGATTTGTAACTGGATTTGTAACTGGCTGACTGACCGGACCCAAAGGGTGCTCATCAATGGTTCCTCTTCATCCTGGAGAAGAGTGACTAGTGGGGTGCCACAGGGTTCTGTCTTGGGCCCGGTCTTATTCAACATCTTTATCAACGACTTGGAGGATGGACTCAAGGGCATCCTGATCAAATTTGCAGATGACACCAAACTGGCAGGGGTGGCTAACACCCCAGAGGACAGGATCACACTTCAAAACGACCTTGACAGATTAGAGAACTGGGCCAAAACAAACAAGATGAATTTTAACAGGGAGAAATGTAAAGTATTGCACTTGGGCAAAAAAAATGAGAGGCACAAATACAAGATGGGTGACACCTGGCTTGAGAGCAGTACATGTGAAAAGGATCTAGGAGTCTTGGTTGACCACAAACTTGACATGAGCCAACAAGTGTGACGCGGCAGCTAAAAAAGCCAATGCAATTCTGGGCTGCATCAATAGGAGTATAGCATCTAGATCAAAGGAAGTAATAGTGCCACTGTATTCTGGTCTGGTCAGTCCTCACCGGGAGTACTGTGTCCAGTTCTGGGCACCACAGTTCAAGAAGGACACTGACAAACTGGAACGTGTCCAGAGGAGGGCAACCAAAATGGTCAAAGGCCTGGAAACGATGCCTTATGAGGAACGGCTAAGGGAGCTGGGCATGTTTAGCCTGGAGAAGAGGAGGTTAAGGGGTGATATGATAGCCATGTTCAAATATATAAAAGGATGTCACCTAGAGGAGGGAGAAAGGTTGTTTTCTGCTGCTCCAGAGAAGCGGACACGGAGCAATGGATCCAAACTACAAGAAAGAAGATTCCACCTAAACATTAGGAAGAACTTCCTGACAGTAAGAGCTGTTCGACAGTGGAATTTGCTGCCAAGGAGTGTGGTGGAGTCTCCTTCTTTGGAGGTCTTTAAGCAGAGGCTTGACAACCATATGTCAGGAGTGCTCTGATGGTGTTTCCTGCTTGGCAGGGGGTTGGACTCGATGGCCCTAGTGGTCTCTTCCAACTCTATGATTCTATGATTCTATGAGGGATTTGCAAAGGTGCGGCCAAGAAGTAGAAGGCATTTTATTCCATTGCCAACTCAAGGAAGATGATACCCGTTTGCAGCATTTAGCCAGAATGCGTTGCATGTGCATGACCCAATTAAGCCTTGCAGCAACAGACCTGCAGTGCAGGCCAGTAGCTTGCAATTTCAGATCTGAGGCTGAAGTGGTCACTGCGCTTACTGTCACACATTGTAGGTTTGTGGATGGTCTGTGTTTCGATCCGGGGGGGGGGGCGCTCCCTCCCACTTCAGAACTGATAAGCAGCTTCGTTTTGTTACTGGCTGCTGGTTTTATTTGACATTATTTGGATGGTTGGCATTTCTATGCTGTCAGCTGCATGGATTTCCCGTGGTGGAAGGGAAGGAGACAGAACAATTTAAAAGAAAAGATTTGACCAGGTGGCAGCGGAGACCCAGAGAAGGTGCTTCGAGTGGCTCAGGGAAGCTTTCTTGTTTAGTGGTGTCCACCTCTTCGTGACCCCCTGGACCAGAGCACGCCAGGCCCTCCTGTCTTCCACTGCCTCCTGCAGTTTGGTCAAACTCATGTTCGTAGCTTTGGGAACACTGTCCCAGCATCTCGTCCTCTGTCGTCCCCTTCTCCTTATGCCCTCCATCTTTCCCAACATCAGGGTCTTTTCCAGGGAGTCTTCTCTTCTCATGAAGTGGCCAAAGTCGTGGAGCCTCAGCTTCAGGATCTGTCCTTCCAGTGAGCACTCAGGGCTGATTTCCTTCAGAATGGAGAGGTTGGATCTTTTTGCAGTCCATGGGCCTCTCAAGAGTCTCCTCTAACACCATAATTCAAAAGCATCCATTCTTCGGCGACCAGCCTTCTCACTTCCATACATCACTACTGGGAAAACCATAGCTTTAATTATATGGGCCTTTGTTGGCAAGGTGATGTCTCTGCTTTTTATGATGCTGTTTTTTAAGATAAAACACAGCAAATAATGGAACCCAAAGAACAAAACAATAGCCCTCCTCCCCACAGATCTGTTTAAAAGGATATGAATCAGCCCAAGGCCTTGTTGAACTGGTCACATTTGGGGCAGAAGAGGCTGCCTTATATTGAATCACACTGGGGGCTCCCTCACCCAGCTGTTGCCTCTTGCCTCTCCTGAACGCAAAGCAAAACTCCCTTACATGAACTCTGATAGAAAGGCGAATTTTTGCTCGGAGCATGAGAAGGGTTCGCTTCCTCCGAGAACGTCAGCTGAGACTGCAGGATCAGACCCAAAGGCCACCTCCTCCAGCAGAGCCTCTTTCTGTATCGTGGTGACCACACAGATGTATCTGGGATGCACACAAGCAGAATAGGTGCAAGGGAGTCTTCTCCCCATTCACACTCCCCAGCAAATGGTGCTCAGGGACATCATCTAGGGATGTTGGAGAATTTGGGGTGGCTTTGAAAGAGGACTGGACAAAGCAAAAACAGAAACGGAAATTGCCAGCGTTCCCTTCTTCACCCCAGGTCTGGAACGGAAACCAATGTGATGTCTGTATTTGGAATTCAAGACTTTTGTTGCTTTCAGTCTGCAAATCTTACATAAAGGATTGCATTTCCCACCTGCCTCAATCAGCATTGTGCTCCCTTTTCATACCGCCCCCTTTTTTAAGAATAGCAACATTGGACGGCCTTATCAAGTCTATCTGAGGACTGCCATACCTCAAGGACCACCCCTTTCCGTATGAACCTACTTGGACCCTGAGATCATCTTCTGAGACCCTCCTTCATGTGCCTCCTCCTCGAGAGGTCCAGAGGGTGGCAACACGAGAACGGGGCCTTCTCTGCAGTGGCTCCCCAGGGAAGTGCACCTGGTGCCTTAATTATACACCTTTAGGCACCAGGCAAAAATGTTCCTTTTTAAGCAGGCCTTTGGTTGATCTGATGGACATCCTATGCCCTATTAAAATGTGCTTTTTGTTGGAGGCGTATTGGGTTGGTTTATTTTTATTTTTATTATGCATTTTGTGGTTTTATATCTTGATTTTATTCTGTGAACCACCCTGAGACCCCCCCTGGTATAGGGCAGTATATAAATTCTATTATTAATAATAATAATAATCTCCCAACCGCCCCATGGGGTTTCTTCAGATAATCTTTGCCAGCCAGATAGGCAAGGTATAAGTCATAAATCATTATTCTCATATTATTCTGACGGTAAGAGCCATTTGATGTCACAATGAACTTCCTTGCCGGGTGATGGACTCTCCTTCCATGGAGGTTTTTAAGCAGACATTGGGTGCCCATCTCTCAAGGATTCTCTAGGCATCGTTCCTGCATTTCAGGGGGTTGGACTAGATGACCCCTGGGGGTATCAATTCTCTGAGAAGATGAGACTTGGCAGGGCAAGTTCTCCCACGGCTCAGTCATGGAGGGCGAAGATGGAATTCCCGTCAGAAATATTTCCTGCGGCAACGGGCGCATGCGGTCGGTGTCTCTGCCTGATCCGTTGGTGACATTCTGTCGATTGGCTGAGAACGAGGGCTTCTGGTTTGTTGAGAATCTCCCCCCAGTCGCGGCTGCCGGACTTGTCCTGCGCCAGGAAGCCTCCCTTCTCCTCCTCCTCCTCCGATTGTTCGGCGTGCCACCTTGCCGCCAGAGACCGTTAATTCTATTTAATGGCTAATTAAACGCTAATTCATGCTGCATTTGGAACAGGATTAAGGTCGGCGGGGGTGGGTGCCAGCAAAGAAACGGGAAGCTCTCGCAGTGGCCATAATTATCGATAATGAGCTCTGGGCTGTAATTTTATTAATTAAAAGGGGAGAGAAGAGGCAATATCCTCTGGAGCGATTCTTCGTCAGAAAGAGCGCTGCTGCCGGGAAAAGGTTTAATGACCTTTTTGGATGGGCCTGGGTCTTGATCTTCATCCCCAGATGGGACGCAAGTGGGGGGGGGGGGCAAAGCAGCTGGGGGTTTTTTTTGGGTGGGGGGAGAAGATGCAGCACCACCTCCTATTCCCTCTAACGCTGAAAACACACCCCAAGACACAGAGGTTTTTCCCAAAAACAGTATAATTTCCAAGCCAAATGCAGCTTTAATTCTAGCCAAGCAATAATGAGTTGTCTTTACAACAACATAAACCGATTTGATGTGCAAAGTAGTTTCTCTGTGTTATTCCGCCTCCCTGCGACCGAGATAACATCCATGGGTCTCTTGTTTTTCCTGGATTTGCTTTTCGCCAAATGCATCCAGTATTGATGCAATAGTATAATTCCTCAGAAAGCAGGGTTAAAGTCACCTGAGGGTAGCTTCCATTTTAGAATTCTTCTTTATATATAATTTTTGTGGAGTTTTCAATTTTACATTTCAAAATAAACATTTTGCGAACTTCAAAATATCCAGTGACTTCCCTTCTTCCCCTTCCATGGTTCATTTTAAGTATCGTACATTCCTGAATATTTTACTGTAACCATTCAAATCAGTTTTCCACTTTTACATCCATCAAAAATCATTTACTCTGTTGAATTGATCTTACTGCTGCCAGCATTTTCAGGTGTGTACAGTTATTTTCCAGATATTCAATAAATGTATTCTACTCTTCTTTAAATATATGTTCTTCTTGCTCTCTTATTCTACGTGTTGAATCTGCAGGTTCTTCATACTCTGTCAATTTAAGTTGTCAATCCTCTTTAGTTGGGGCCAACAAAACATAGGCCACAGTTGTTGCATACATAAATAACCTTTTCTGACACCTAGGAATTTCTGTCAGGGTTATTCCCAACAGGAAGGACTCTGGTTTTGGGGGGAAAGTAGTTTCAAAAATGTTTTTCAATTCATTATAAATCATTTCCCAATATCCTTTTACCTTGTTTCATGTCCACCACATGTGAAGAAAGGCTCCCTCTGCTTCTTTACATTTCCAACACATATCTGATTCTGTTTCATAAATCTTAGCCAACCTACTCGGAGTTAGGTACTATCTATGAATCATTTTCAAATAATTCTTTTTCAGTGAATAGGTAAAGGTAAAGGGACCCCTGACCATTAGGTCCAGTCATGGCCGACTCTGGGGTTGCGGTGCTCATCTCACTTTACTGGCCAAGGGAGCCGGCGTACAGCTTCTGGGTCATGTGGCCAGCATGACTAAGCCGCTTCTGGCAAACCAGAGCAGCGCACGGAAATGCCGTTTACCTTCCTGCTGGAGCGGTACCTATTTATCTACTTGCACTTTGACGTGCTTTCAAACTGCTAGGTTGGCAGGAGCAGGGACCGAGCAACGGGAGCTCATCCCGTCACAGGGATTCGAACCATTGACCTTCTGATTGGCAAGTCCTAGGCTCTGTGCTTTAACCCACAGCGCCACCCGCGTCCCTATCTTTCAGTGAATAACTTTCAGTAAATTTCAGGGTGCTTTCCCAAAGTTTCTCCAAGAGGTGAAGATCTATATTGTGTCCTATATCTGTTGCCCAGTGTTTCATTGAAGCTTTAACTAGCTCGGCTTTTGTTTCCCATTCTGATAAAAAATTACACATTTTAGACAGAAGTTTATCCTTGTTTTGTTTCTTTTTCAAATTGGGAGCTTTGGTCCAGAAATCCATTCTTTCTATCTCATTTAAACATGTCGTATATCTGGTGAAATTGCAACCAATCCGTAACTTGGCTCCTTAAGTTTTCCATTGATTTCAGTTTGGGTTATCCCCCACCCACTGTAAAATCCAGCTGATCCCTGTAAATTGCCCATTGTCTGTCCATATTAATTTTTAATTGTAATTGCTTCATTGGGAGATGCCTGTTGTCTTTGCCCATGGAGTTTTCTTGGCAGGGATACTGGAGTGGCTAGCCGGTTCCTGCTCCAGGTGGATCACGTTTGGTCAAAACTCTCCACTATGACCTGTTCATCTTGGGTGGCCCTGCACGGCATAGCTCATAGCTTCTCTGAGTTATTCAAGCCCCTTCACCATGGCAAGGCAGTGATCCATGAAGGGGTATCTCATTGAGAGATAGCTATAAAAGTGTTTTTTTTTTCTTCTTTCCAGCAGATTTATATATTTCTCCCAGTCTCTATACAGATTCTTCCTAAGAATGTGGTTCAAAAAACTCTTATGGATTTTAGCCTTCCCATACCAAAGACATGCATGCCAACTGAATTTTAATTTATGACCTTCTAAATCTAAAATGTCTGCATTGTCCAATACTATCCATTCTTTCAACCAACACAAACAAGCTACCTCATAATACAATTGCAGATCTGGCAGGACATAGCCTTCTCTTTCGTTTGTATCTATCATCCAATGGCATTTCAGGCCCGCCTCAATCGAGAGGAATCACAGCTCTCCTGGTTAGCAGGGTGACTTGAGTACGTTCTCAGAGTTGACTCGAGGGATCGTGTCCCCATTTTTAAAGGACGGCAGCTGCCATGCCTCTCTCCCCCCCCCCCTCCCCTGGCTTCATTCTCAGCACACAAATATGCAGCACATCTTGGATGAGAAGCCCAAGAGGAGCTTTGCTTCCAGACTGCTTCCTTCCTTACTCTGCTATCCTTGTTTTTTTCCAATAATTTATTATTATTGGGGAATTATATAACCCATGAGTGTCTTGACAGCGGTTGCAAATTGACACTTTGTTGCCTGAGATCCAAAGGGCCTTGGTGGAACAGCTGGGCAAGGGGAGCGTCCCCCCCCCCAATTTCTCCCCCCCCCCCGCTGCCCAAGAGCATCTTCTATTACCACCCAACAAGCCAGATTTCAAAGTGCTCAGAGAAACCTCCAGTGCAGAACAAAGCCCCCAGCTCCTTGCAGAGCAAAATGGGGAAGTGCTTTTGGCACCCCTGTTCTTCACTGTTCATAAGTGAGGCGGGCTGTAACGCGATAGTCTTGGAGCCTCAGCTTCACGATCTGTCCTTCCAGTGAGCACTCAGGGCTGATTTCCTTAAGAATGGATGCGTTTGATCTTCTTGCAGTCCTTGGGACTCTCAAGAGTCTCCTCCAGCATCATAATTCAAAGCATCAATTCTTCAGTGATCAGCCTTATTTATGGTCCAGTGAATGAAGAGAACTCCCCCCAAATGGGCTGTGCAGAAGACCCCACAGGCCATAAATTCACCTCTGACTCCACCTGTCTCCACCCTTAATGCCAAATCCCTTCATTTCTTTGTGTGTTCCTTCCCTCTTCGTCTAGGTCAGCGCCGGCGGCAAGACCCTGGAGGAGAGGCGTTCCAGTCTGGACGCGGAAATCGACTCCTTGACCAGCATCTTGGCTGACTTGGAGAACAGCTCGCCTTACAAGCCGCGGACGCAACAGGTCAGAGTTGGGGAGAGATGGCAGAGGGACACAGGGTCCAGCGGCCACGCTCAGCCTCTTCTCTCGGACGGGGGCTTGTGTTGGGGCCGTACATTGCCACACGCTGCCTGTTGCATTCAAAACAGACTGTGAAAAAGTGGCAAGGTATTTTTTTATTTTTCATAAATACCGCTCAGAGCAGCACACTGGTTCCTACCACATCGGTGTTCCGTGCCTCTATTCTGTTAGCAAACTGCCTTGAGAACGATGCAATCCACTAGTGAATCCCTCCCCTTTTAGCAGGTGAAAGACAAGCTTTCCTTGAAGGTTTTTAAGCAGAAGTTGGGTGGCCCATTGCCGCGGATGCTTAATAATAATCATAATAATCATAATAATTTTTTATTTATATCCCACCCTTCCCGGTTCAAAAACCGGGCTCAGGGCAGCTTACAACAAATTTAAAACACTTAATTGATGCAACAAAAAACAGCGTAAAATACAGTATAAAACGTGGATAACAATACATTCAGAATTCAAAAATCAATGGGGGGGGGAATTCATCCAATAAACATTAGATGATCACCAGGGCTAGCTGGCTAAATTAGCCCTATTTGGGCCAGCGAGGAGACCAGGGGAGAACGAGCTGTGGGATCCCAGAGCGGGGAATCTTCATAAAAAGGGGAGGGGGAGGGAAGGAAGGGGAATAAAAGATCAGGCTAAGTTCAAATTGAAAGCCAGGTGGAATAGCTCTGTCTTACAGGCCCTGCAGAAGGAGGTTAAATCCTGCAGGGCCCTGGCCTCATGGGACAGAGCATTCCACCAGGTCGGAACCACCACTGAGAAGGCTCCGGCCCTGGTGGAGGATAATCTGACTTCCTTAGGGCCTGGGACCTCTAAACTATGATTATTCATGGACCTTAAGGTCCTCTGCGGGGCAGACCAGGAGAGGTGGTCCCGTAAATACGAGGGCCCTAAGCCACAAAGGGCTTTAGCTGAGATTCCTGCATCGCAAGGGGTTGGACTAGATGTCCTTCGGGGTCCCTTCCCACTCTCAGATTCTATGATTCTGTGAATGCTTGCAGGCCAGGGTGATGGTAGCAGGCGCAGCCTTGCTTTCCCCTCCACATTTAAGTGCTATGCACAGAGCTTCTGCACAGATACCTGTGAAGAGAAACCAGGCAATTTGCTTAAAAAGAATCTTCTCTGTGCCAGAGAATCTTTCCCTTCTGACTGCCGCTGTCGCTCCTGCGATCTGAGCTTCAAATTGTGTTCTCTCTCTCTCCCCACCCCCTACAGCCCCTCTTTGTTGTCTAATCCCCCGGGCTGAAAACGCTCTGGAAACAGCTCTGCTATCAGCAGGGTGCCTGCGTCAGCACGGTGGGGTGAAACCGGGGTGAGGTGGGTGGCAGGGATGAGTCAGACAGGAAGCCAGGGCTTCGGAAGAGCAGTTTTCTGTTTGTGCGCCCAGAAGGAGAGTGTAAGGGGCTGCCCTGGAGAGATGGGACTATGCGCATATTTTCCTGGAGGAGGAGGAGGAAGAAGAAGAAGAAGAGGAAGAAGAGGGAAGCCCTCTCCCCTAACGCTAGGATTTGTGGGTACCCAATGAAGCTGAAACTTGTGAGATGCAGGATGGATAAAATAATGTCCTTCGTTAACCTGTGGAACTCACTCCCACAAGAGGCAGTGATGAGCAACAACTGAGATGGCTTTAAAAGAGGATTGGGCAAATTCGCGGAGGAGAGAACGATCGACAGCAACTAGCCAAGGTTGCTATGCTGTACCTCCACAGTTGGAGACATAAAAAGGGGGAACCCACTGTATGAAAATATACGCAAGTGGGGGGGAACAGGGGTTCAGGCCCAGGTAGGGTGCATTATAAAGTATAATATATAAAGCAAGTAAGATTCAACAAATGTACCCGCAATTACAAAACATACCGTATTTTTCCATGTATTAGGCGCCTAGAGTTGTTGACTGCCAGTCGCCCACCCAGTTGCTACAGCGTCAGCCAATCAACACTAGCCCTTGACGCAGCAACCAATAACACGCCCAACAGCCACTGGCAGCTGCGGCAGCAGCCAATCAAACGTCCACCCTATGCACTATCCATGTATAAGACGACCCCCACTTTTTAGCATGATTTTTAAAGAGAAAAACCTAGTCTTATACACAGAAAAGTACTGTACATCCCGCTTTAGGAGTGCCTCAATAAATTCCCTTCCAGGGAAACATCACCTTCAGAAAAAGCACATATAATTTTTCGCCATTTGGGGATTGAAACCTGACCCATACAACAGAATCAATACTCTTAAGAAAAGAAATTCAGTTCGTCCATCTCTTCGGCACGATTGCACCACATGGGCTGAATGCTTCCTTTGATTTGGGTTGCTTCTTGGAACGTCTCTCTCAGAAGCCTCTGGTATTTTTTCTATGTTCACTATAAATGCTCACTAGATGGCTCCCTCTATGCTGTGCCGGCCAGTTTGCAGCAGGCACCTCCCTTGTACCCTTTGCGGGACCTTACTAACCTGACAGGGTGAGTCAGCATGCTCACGGCCTCGGAAAGTTTGTTTCTTACGGTTTGGCTTGGGTTGCTGTTATGTAGGAGGAGTTTTCCTCCGAAACGGGGATTACTGGCCTCCAGTCCTTTTGCCACAGCTGCTCAGCCACTTCCAGGAACTTTCTTGCGCCAGAGATTTGAAAAAAATGTGTCATTTTAGTTTTGGACTTACGCTCATAACTCTGGAGTAGGCACTGTATGTTTTGTAATTGTGGGTACATTTGTTGAACCTGATTTGCTTTACGTATTATAGTTTATGTTGTCCCTTACCTTGGCCTGAACCCATTGTCCCCACTTGTGTGTATCCACATTTGGAAGCAGGTTCTGAATTCCGGTTGCAGGAAACTACAGTAATCCAGCTGTCTCCCATCAGCCTCAGGCAAAAAGCAGAGAAAGCACTTTCGCTTGCTATCGTTTATTAAGGGGCTTCAAAATATTAATGGTTATTATTCAAGTGCCTACAAGGCGTATGAAATGAAATATAAAAAACTCACTTGGCGTACCGGCTGAAAAGCTCACAGTTGACTTTTCTTCCCATCTCATTTGTGTCTATGGAACTCCCTCCCACAAGAAGCAGTGACGCTCACCAGCCTTGGATGGCTTTAAAAGAGGATTGGACAAACTGATAAGGGGGAGAGTGGCTACTATGCTTTTGAATTATGGTGCTTTTGAATTATGGTGTTGGAGGAGACTCTTGAGAGTCCCATGGACTGCAAGAAGATCCAACCTCTCCATTCTGAAGGAAATCAGCCCTGAGTGCTCACTGGAAGGACAGATCCTGAAGCTGAGGCTCCAAGACTTTGGCCACCTCATGAGAAGAGAAGACTCCCTGGAAAAGACCCTGATGTTGGAAAAGATTGAGGGCACAAGGAGAGGAGGACGACAGAGGACGAGATGGTGGGACAGTGTTCTTGAAGCTACCAGCATGAGTTTGACCAAACTGCGGGAGGCAGTGGAAGACAGGAGTGCCTGGCGTGCTCTGGTCCAGGGGGTCACGAAGAGTCGGACACGACTAAACAACTCAACAACAACAACAACAATCATCCCTGGCATACAGCAGTGAGGGTTAGTTTCTGCAGCTATCTCTTGGAAGTCTCCAAATTCGTTTCCTATATTATGTTATGTTGCCTTTCTCTTTATATTCTGCCTTTTGGTCCCAAAATTTCCCCAAGGCGGCTCACAACGAGCAAACGAATGTGAATCCAAACAATGCAAATGATGCAAATTGAAAAGCAACATTTCAAAAATGGGGGTACTTCCTTTGCTGTCACTTAAGGCCCAGGTGGCCTCAGTGGCACTGAGGGCCTTCCATCTGCTTCAGCTGGTGGCCCAGCTGCGCCCCTATCTGGACAGGGAGAGCTTAACTTCTGTTGTCAATTGTAAGCTCTTGTTAGATTACTGCAATGTGTTGTATGCTTGTGAAACATGGACCACTTATAAAGGCCATCTCCAACTCCTCGAAAGATTCCATCAACGGTGTCTCCGAGAATTTTTACACATCACCTGGGAAGACAGGCGAACTAATATCAATGTACTGGAAGAAGCAAAGATCACCCATGTCAAAGCAATGATCCTTCAACATCAATTTCGTTGGACTGGTCATGTTGTGCGGATGCCTGATGATTGCCTTCCAAAGCAGATACCCCATTCCGAACTAAAGAATGGAAAGCGTGATGCTGGTGGTCAACAAAAGAGGTTTAAAGATCGTCTCAAGGCAAATCTTAAAAAATGCAGTATAAACACCAACAACTGGGAAACACTGGCCTGCGAGCGCTCCAGATGGAGAACAGCCTTTAGCAAAGGTGCCATGGGCTTTGAAGACACTCGAACTCAGGACGCAAGGGAGAAACGTGCTAAGAGGAAGGCACACTTGGCAAACCCTCACCATGATTAACTCCTGCCCAGAAACCTATGTCCCCACTGTGGAAGGACGTGTGGATCCAGAATTGGCCTCCACAGTCACTTATGGACTCATTGTTAAAACCGTGTTTATGGAAGACAATCTTACTTGGCAACGAGGGATCGCCAAAGAAGAAGAAAACCTGTGTGGCTTCCTCTGAAGACAGTTCGGAAACTTCAGCTGGTGCAGAATTTGGCAGCCACTGCGGCAAGACAGTTTGAGCAAATAACAGCGATCCTGGCCCGACTACACTGGTTGCCAATCAGTTTCCAGGACAATTCAACAGTTCAGGACTGTAAGGCCTCAAGGACTGCCTCTCCCCATATGGGCCTAGTGATCATCATCTATTCTAGACCCTTCTTCACGTGACTCCTCCACGAGAGGCCCAGAGGGTGGCAACACAAGAATGGGGCCTTTTCTGTGGTGGCTCCCCATTTACAGAATGCTCTGCCCGGGGAGGCTCTCCTGGTGCCTTCATTACATCTCTTTAGGTGCCAGGCAAAAGCGTCCCTCTTCTCCCAAGCCTTCGGTTGATAAAACAATCTGTGGCCTTTTGTGAGAGGGGGTGTTTGTTGGCTTGTTTTGCTCCTGTTTTTGTTGTGCATTTTGTGTTCCCATTTTGCATTTTTATGTTGTGAACTACCCTGTGATTTTTTGGGATGTTGGGCAGTATACAAATTTTGATGATGATGATGATGATGATGATGATAAAAAGCAACTTAGGCAGCAGCTTCGCCTTTTAAGGGTCTCTTGCCGAGTGCGATGGGCTAGGCAGCTGGGAGAACTGGTGGCCCTTGATGGATCCAGCAGTCTCCCCCTCTGTAGTCATTTGCCCCAACAGACTGGCCTGTTTTCAAGGATGGGAGGAGTGGGGGTACAATAACATTCCCCTCCCTGGTTTGCACACCTGAGAAGGAGCATTTACACCCCACCTTTCCTTCATACAAGGTGACGTACATCGTTCTCCTCCTCCCACATTTAACCCTCACAACAACCCTGAGAGGTAGACCAGGCTGAGAGTGAGTGACTGGCCATCGAGTTAATGGCTGAGTGAGGATTCGAACCCTAGTCTCGTAGGTCCTAGTCTGACACTCAACTCCTGGTTATATGCCCTCTCCTATCTGGAAGTTCTCCTCTCAATCTCGGACATGCGTTTGGCTAGCGTTGTGATGAAAAGGCACTCTGCATATGCTCCGTAGCACTGCATTATTCCTTTGTGACCTGGAGCTGTAAATAGGTTCTGGGGCTGAGCTCTGGTGAGCCCCCCAGTGAGGCAGCGTCTCCGTCCTGTGTGGCATGTGAGTGTTTCACGGGAGGGGGGGGCGGGAGCGGCAAAACGTTTCGTCTGCGGCGCTGTTTATCTGCCAGACCCTGCTCCCTCCTGGCAGGAATAAATACATGATGCGCTTTTAAAGCTCCAGACTGCTTTGGAACAATTGCAAGATGTTCTCAGTACAGAACAGTTTAGCTGTGGGTGGAGGATGCATCTCTCAGACACTTTGTCAGAGAGCCGTCTGCGCCTCGTCCCCCCCCCCCTCTTCCCTGGGCTTGCTTCTTTTAAAAAAGAAACAACACAAAATATATTGATTGCCTTTTGCAGCGCTGGCTGCCTGGAACATATTGAGATCTGTTTGCGGATGTCTGGACGTGCCTTTGCTTTCTGTATATATTAAAGTTTCATTGACTTCAAGAGGAGAAACCAAAACTCCTTTTATCTCTCTCTGGATGAGAGAGGTGGGAACTGGTCCCATCCAGAAGGGAGGAAGGGATCGGGCTGGTTTCAGGACGCTGCAGCTTGTGTTTTTGTAGAACCCTAGAATTGTTGGCTTCAAGGGGACACCAAAGGTCATCTATCCCCCCCCCACCCCACAATGCAGATATCTCAGAATCCCTGACAGACGAGGGTCAACCACCTTCCATAGAACTGCTCTTACCGACAGAAAGTTCTTCCTGTTGTCTAGTTAGTCATTTTCTTGCAGCTCGAAGCCATTGGTCCTCCTTTCTGGAGCAGCAGAAAGCAAGCTTGCTCCGTCTTCTGCCAGCGAGCATCTCTGTTCCTTTCTTCTGGTTCCCCCTCCCTCATTATTATTTTTTAAACCTGCTTTTATTAATTTCCAAAACAGACCAATCCCACACCTGAGCTCTGGGGGACCATGACTCAGTCGCAGAGCAGTTGCTTTGCATTTAGAACATCCAAGGATCAGTCACCAGCCGCTTAAGGGAGCTCAGCTTGCAGGACCTTGGAGAGCAGCTGCCAATCTGAGTAGACAGGGCTAAACTAACTGGACAAAAAGGGGATACGGCTGCCTTAGCAGGCACTTTATTGACCAGTAACCACAGGAAGGGCCATAGGTCAGTGGCAGAGCATCTTCTTTACATACAGAAGGTCCTAGGTTCCATCCCTGATGGACTGCCTGAGACTCCAGAGAGCCAGTTCAAGTCAGTGTATGAGCCTTCTGAGCTAGGTGGCCCATAGGTCTGTACAGTGGTACCTTGGGTTAAGTACTTAATTCATTCCGGAGGTCCGTTCTTAACCTGAAACCGTTCTTAACCTGAAGCACCACTTTAGCTAATGGGGCCTCCTGCTGCCGCCGCAGTCCGATTTCTGTTCTTATCCTGAAGCAAAGTTCTTAACCCGAAGCACTATTTCTGGGTTAGCGGAGTGTGTAACCTGAAGCGTATGTAACCTGAAGTGTCTGTAACCCGAGGTACCACTGTATAAGAGTATCAGCCTTACATGCTGAGCTGGGTTGGTCCGTTCTGCATTTTTCCAAATACAGTGGTACCTTGGGTTACAGACGCTTCAGGTTACATACAGTTGAGGTTACAGACTCCGCTAACCCAGAAATATTACCTCGGGTTAAGAACTTTGCTTCAGGATGAGAACAGAAATCATGCAACAGTGGCACGGCAGCAGGAGGAGGCCCCATTAGCTAAAGTGGTGCTTCAGGTTAAGAACAGTTTCAGGTTAAGAACGGACCTCCAGAACGAATTAAGTTCTTAACCCCAATATTTCCCAGCTTCTCCCCTCTGCAGCCTCTGAACTATGTCCTTCTGCAAACCACTGTTCTAAATCTATACTGTCTCCCTCTTCTCTGGGAAGTGCCGGAGGGGGGGGGCAGCGGACTCCACCGTCCCTCCTCTTTGGACCAGTCCCTGACAGCAAGTCCTGCATTGCAGGGGGTTGGACTAGATGACCCTCGGGTGCCCTCCAGCTCTGTGATTCTGTGGACCCTTGTCTCCAGCTCCCGCCTGGCTCATTCCTCTTCTGGCTCTCCCCCCCCCCGCGCTTGCCCTCCCCGCCCCTCCACCTTCTGTCTGTCTGATTTATCTCCCCGCCTGCCCACGCAACATACACACAGTACAAGGAGTTTTACATCTCCAGTACAAAGCTGCAGCGAAGCGACTGACAGCAATGCACAGTATTATGCCTGACCTGACAATTAGGCAGACTTATTACTGTGTCAGCTTGCCAGATGGATCATCTCCTAGGCGGGCAGCACGTTTCGTGTGTGAGCTTATGAATTTGCTGCTTCTTGAGTTATGTTTCCCCGGGTTGCCGGGGGTGGGGGGAGGGGGCAGAAGAAAGGGGAAAGCTGATTGATTTGAACTCAGCTGCCTCCCCCCTCCCCAATGCACTTTCAAGCGTGCTCAATGACAGCGAGGGGCAGCGGAGGAAAACGAAACCCTGGAGTCACCCCAAATCCTAGAGAGCATTGATTTGCGCCTTCAGAAGGTTGTAGAAAGCAGCAGCTAAAGGGGTGTGGGGAGAGAGAGAGAGAGAGAGAGAGAGAGAGGGAGGGAGAGAAGGGAAGGGAAAGGGGCTGGTTTTTAAAGTAAAAATAACTCCTTTATCTCACCCACTTGAGGGATGCCTGATTTTCACTGCTTTTCTTCAAGCACCAATTCTGATGGGTTGGAAGTTCAGGAAGAAAACCACCCAAGAGAATCGGGCCCTTTTTGCTTGCTCCAGTTGCTGTCCTGGCCAGATCTGATTCCGAGGGAACAGGTGGGAGGGATGCCTTGCAATGATTGTCTCAAGAAATTGGCGAACAGCACAAACTCCTGAATCCTTTTGAAAACTCCTGGCCACACCATCTTCTGGGTGGGAGATGCAAAGCACCTTCCCATGCTCTCTGACCAGCTTGGACAGCCGCACCCGCCAAAATCATGGGTGGTGGGCTGGGAAGGCCCACCGCTTGCAAAAGACCCTCGTGGTTATGGGGACCTTGGCAGGGGGTGAGCCTTTTAAAACAGGGAGAGGCGCAGCCTGTTTATCTCAAGAGCTTCCAGTGTCTAAGAGAACTTTCCCCAAGCCACACGAAGCTGCCATTTGAGGGGCAAGCATCTAAGAAAAGAATTTAAGCAGAGCCTTCTAGATCAGGTGAAAGGAGACCCATCTCATTCAACATCCTGTTCCACAGACACCGAAAAGGAAAACCAGGATCAGAGCAAACGAGCCCTCTCTCCTCCTGTGGTTTCCAGGAATTGGGATTCAGAAGTGTTGTACTCTCTGAGTCAAACAGAGGGTGTCAAATTTAGATTGGCTTGGAAAGGAAAACAGTCCATTGCTTATCTCTGTGCCCATCTGAGTTGTTCCAAAAAATGTGTCTCCTTTCTCGGGTTCTAAAGTCTTTTGGTGCTGGAGGAGACTCTTGAGAGTCCCATGGACTGCAAGAAGATCAAACCTCTCCATTCTGAAGGAAATCAGCCCTGAGTGGTCACTGGAAGGACAGATCCTGCAGCTGAGGCTCCAAGACTTTGGCCACCTCGTGAGAAGAGAAGACTCCCTGGAAAAGACCCTGATGTTGGGAAAGATGGAGGGCACAAGGAGAAGGGGACGACAGAGGACGAGATGGTGGGACAGTGTTCTCGAAGCTACCAGCATGAGTTTGACCAAACTGCGGGAGGCAGTGGAAGACAGGAGGGCCTGGCGTGCTCTGGTCCAGGGGGTCATGAAGAGTCGGACATGACTAAATGACAACAATAACAAGAAAGTCTTTTCTATTTAGTGGTTACATATGATGGGGGGGGCATGTGTATCTTAAAGGAATGAGCAGACAACGTTTATATATTAGTGGAAAGCCACCTGCTAAGGCTGCAATCCTAACCTGGGGTGTGAGAAAGGTAAACAGATCAGTGGGGCCAACATCCCATGTATTTGTCCTGCTGTTCAGAACAGAAAAATACAAAATAAGAATACAAAATGTGCAATAAAAGAAAAACAAACCAATAACCCCCACAAGTACATTTAAAAAGCCGTAGAATGTCCATCAGCCAAACGCCTTGTTGAAGAGAGACGCTTTGTCTGCTGGCGCCTAAAGATATGTAACAAAGGTGCCAGGTTAATTTCCCCGAGGAGAGCCTTCCACAAATGGGGAGCCAACACAGAAAAGGCAATGGAAATGTTTGGCTGAGACAGCTAAATGCACATAAGGTGCGACCATACTGTATTTTGATATTTCCCTTCCTTATTCTCACTTCTTTTTCCAAACAAAATTGGAAATGAATATAGAATCTACTCTTCTCCCATAAGAAGATAAAACTTTATTCGCATTAGCCAATGGCCATAGCAACAATAAAACATTACAGTATACGTAGAAAAGGAAATTTAGGAGCACAATTTAAAGTCCTGAACCAGCCATCAGTTAGTGGCCCTTATTCTCACTGCCCCTGCTATGAACCTCGCAGCCTTTGCTGTTATCTGCTCATTTTGATCTGATAGAAGAAAGGACATTGTGGCAGTGGTTGAGCACCCTGGGATGGTTAGTACAAATCGGGTGATGATCTCGTTCCTCAGGTCTTTGTAGAGAGTACAACACAGGAGGAGGTGTGTTGCTGTTTTGGTGCTACCATCTCCACAGGGGCAAAGACGTTTTTCAGGCGGGATTTTTTGGAATCGACCCTCAAGTACCACAGATGGCAAAACATCCAGTCTTGCAAGTGTAAAAGCACACCTGTATTTTGGGATAATAGGTTTGTGCAGATATGGGGCCAGAGAATCAAAATGTGGCCAGCTCAGTAGCAAGCGAGCGGCTCAGATCAAAATGGCGCTGTGTCAGGTGGAGCCCAGCATATAATTCAGCCAGCTCCAACCTCTCCAACCGCCAACCTCTGGCCCTCTGCCGTGAATGCTTTAGTTGACATTCCTGCGTTGCAGGGGGCTGGACTAGATGACCTTTGGAGGTCCTCCGCAACTCGACAATCCTACAATTCTATGAGAAACCGAGCCTCTCATTCTGTTCTTGCGCTGATTAGCCGACCGTTCTCCTTTGGCGCACGGATCTCGTTCAGGGGAACGAAATTGCAGCGGTGTGTCTTCAGAGGGGGAGAACTGGCCCAAATCACTGAGTTTAGCCATTTGGCGAAGCACAAGGCAACCACGCCAAGGCCCTCTGAAAATCTGGCTGGCGATTGCTGGAGATGCTGGTGAGGTGTCTTACCAGGGAGCAGATAATTAAACGTAGCATTGGGTCGGGCGTGTAATTGCTATGTATCCATCAGCTTGTCTCTGCCTCTAATAATTTCAGTGCCAGAAGATGATTTCTGCATGAATATGTTCCATCTCCCCACCCCAGATCCCCCAACTTGCAGGCATAAGTGTAAAGGTAGCAGAGATTTCTGCAGATAAAAAAAGCAAAGCATCGCAATGGAGGCACATTCTGGCTGCCCACCTGCTGATCCCACAAAGATCCTCCTTCTATGGAAGCCCCCACCTCTCCACCCATCACTAAGAAGGCGAAATTTCCTAGTCTGTAGTAAACTGCACAAGCGAGTGGGATGTTGAGATGATGATGATTGTTGTTATAATATCCGTGTCAGAATAAATTCAGACTATAGAGGGATGCGGGTGGTGCTGTGGGTTAAACCACAGAGCCTAGGGCTTGCCAATCAGAAGGTCAGCGGTTCGAATCCCCGCGACGGAGTGAGCTCCCGTTACTCGGTCCCAGCTCCTGCCAACCTAGCAGTTCAAAAGCACGGCAGTGCAAGTAGATAAATAGGTACCACTCCGGTGAGAAGGTAAACGACGTTTCCGTGCGCTGGTCTAGTTTCGCCAGAAGCGGCTTAGTCATGCTGGCCACATGACCCGGAAGCTGTACGCTGGCTCCCCCAGCCAGTAAATCGAGATGAGCACCGCAACCCCAGAGTCGATCACGACTGGACCTAATGGTCAGGGGTCCCTTTACCTTTACCTTTATAGAGCCACAAAGATCTTTGTGTGCCCCATCACGGAGGCCATTCTTGCTCACTAGAAATCCAAGCGGCCTCTGGGATCACCAGACATTTGCACAGCTCAGGACACAAGCAAAGCACCTTGGCATCCTCTGTGGTTGTGCAAATGCACATTTTCTTCACAGCCAGCAACAGAGAGGTCGGGAGCAGAGAGCCTTGAGGAACAAAACCGTTCCAAGCAGTACTGCCTTCCTCCTGGCATTAAGAGCATCCTAAGAACTGTCGGCTGCTGGCTCAGGCCAGTGGCCCATTGAGTCCAGTCCCCTGTTCTCACAGTGGCCAACCAGTTGTCCCCGTGGGAAACCCGCAGGCGAGATCCAAGCACTAGATCCCTCTCCCTCCCCTGCTGCTGTGATTGCCAACGACTGGGATCCTTTTCAAAGAATTGTACAGTGGTACCTCTGGTTGCGAACGGGATCCGTTCCGGAGGCCCGTTCGCAACATGAGCAGAACGCAACCCACGTCTGTGTGTCTGTGCATGCGCGGGTCACAATTTGCTGCTTCTGCGCATGCACGTGACGTCATTTTGTGCATCTGCGCATGCGTGAGTGGTGAAACCTGGAAGTAACCCTTTCCGGTACTTCTGGATTGCTGCGGGACGCAACCTGAAAGTGTTCAACCTGAAGCAAACGTAACATGAGGTACGGCTGTAGTTGAAAGGGACTGTGCGGGCCCAAAGCAGGGCCACATGAGGAAGTGATGAAAGAAAAGACTCCTTCACGCAGCACAGAGTTAAACTGTGGAACTCCCCGCCACAGGAGGAAGTGACGGCCACCAATTTGGATGGCTTTAAAAGAGGATGCGACAAATTCATGGAAGAGGAGAGGGCTATGGATGGCTCCTAGCGGCTGCCTCCATGCTCAGAGACAGCATTGCTCCTGAATGCCAGTTCCAAAGTGGGCCCAAAACTCGCAGCGCTGAGATTCAGAGCCTCATGCTCTACCAAACTGAGCTATCTCTTCAGTGCAGAAGCATTGCAGCCTGCTTCTCGGCCCTGAACGGGCTGCTTCTTCCTTGCAAGTGGGGAGGGGTGCGCAATGGCTGCAGGGAGAGAGGAAAGCCATCGGTGCAGGATTCTCCCTCGCCGAGGATCCTTCCTGCCAATGTCACGGCTTCTCCTCTCCCCCCCCCCCCTTGCTTGTAGCGCGACTAAGTAGCGGTGACGGCATTCAGCGGCTGCCAGCATTAATTATTTCCGCAGGCTCTGTTTACTTTCCTGTGCCTCGGGGGAATGTTGTACGTACAGATCGCGGCGTCTCCCGTTCCATCTCGCCGGCGAGCATCACTGACGCAGCAGTGCTCCCCGGCATCATCCTTCTGCTTCCCTTCATGCGTAGGATTTTTATGAAAACACACACACACACACAAACCCCACCACCCTGCTCTCGTTAATTCGGTCACATCCACGGCGGGGAGAGACCCCAGGTTACCCCAGTAACCAGCGCTGGCTGGCAGGCTAATCCTCGCCATCTATTCCGGCTCAGGTCTAATGAAATTAGCACGTCTCTGACGTCCGTTCCCGGGGAGGCGGTTCTGACGCGGCGACCCCAGCAGGGACCTGCGCCCTTCACAGTTGCGCTCATCTTTGTGGCAGGACCTTGGCGAGGAGCGTGCAAGGATCAGGCCTCGCACGCTTGGCTCGTGGTGTTCGGAACAAAAGGTGCCACAGACCTGGAGCGGGGGGGTTGACGCAAATGCTGCCTGCAGCTTGAGCAGGCCGTATCAGGCCTCCCCCGGGCCCCTCCATATGAATTAGAACTCGAGGCTTTTGCTTTTCGCCATCTGCCGTCGCAGCGCAGGAGGAAGGGAAGGGAGCCTGGGCCTGGCGGCCTTGCTTCTAGACAACTGAAGAGGAGAAAGAGAGACAGAGAGCAAGGCTGGGCTGCAGGATTTGTCCCTTTCTTGGGAGCTTTAGTGCTGCACCCGGTTTTTGTGATTTCTTTCCGATGCAAATGTTGCCAAGGGGGAGAGAGGGTACCATTCCTCCCCATCACATAAACACACAAACACAAACCTGCCTTCCACTCTTTCATGTACTTTTCAGATGCTATTCTGGGATAATGTAAGAACATTAGCCTGCAGGATGAGGCCAGCGTCCTTTACTCGCAGGGGCCGACCAGGTGCCAGCCGGACACCCACAAGCAGGCTCTGAGCAGTGGCAGATCTTGGGGCCTCAAATTTCAGCGGTGCCTTGCGCATCCCCAACCCCCAATCTCACAGTCCATTCTAAATAATAGTTGTGTCGCCTCTGGTGGCACCCTGAGGCTCTGTGCCCAGAGCAACCAAACCAGTTGGACCAATCTGCCTGTGATCTGAGCCAGTGCCAGATTTAAGTGTAAGCTAAACAAGCTATAGCTTAGGGCCCCTCTCTCTTGGGGCCCCCCAAGAAAAATTAAAGGGGAAAAAATCCCAGATGTACATTTCCAAAATATAAGATAAAAAAACAAATAAAATAAAGCCTACCTACAGCAACAGTGTTTTGTGTTCTGTAGGTTCCTATTTGTTATGTGCAAATGGCTTCAGATACCTATGAGGTCCATCAATTACCATATACAGTGGTACCTCAGGTTAAGTACTTAATTTGTTCCGGAGGTCCGTACTTAACCTAAACTGTTCTTAACCTGAAGCACCACTTTAGCTAATGGGGCCTCCTGCTGCTGCCGCGCCGCCGGAGCACGATTTCTGTTCTCATCCTGAAGCAAAGTTCTTACCTGAAGCACTATTTATGGGTTGGCGGAGTCTGTAACCTGAAGCGTATGTAACCTGAAGTGTATGTAACCCGAGGTACCACTGTTTCATATATTCAACACAAAAAGCAGCGACGATTTGTTGTTGGCAAAGGACAGCTGGACATATATAAAATATATAAATATATAAAAATATAAAATATATAAAAGGATGTCACATAGAGGAGAAGCGGACACAGAGAAGCGGACACGGAGCAATGGATCCAAACTACAAGAAAGAAGATTCCACCTAAACATTAGGAAGAACTTCCTGACAGTAAGAGCTGTTCGACAGTGGAATTTGCTGCCAAGGAGTGTGGTGGAGTCTCCTTCTTTGGAGGTCTTTAAGCAGAGGCTTGACAACCATATGTCAGGAGTGCTCTGATGGTGTTTCCTGCTTGGCAGGGGGTTGGATTCGATGGCCCTTGTAGTCTCTTCCAACTCTAGGATTCTATGATTCTATATAAAGGGCCCCATGACCTTCTGTAGGGCCTCATCAAACCTCAATCCGGCCCTGATCTGAGCACAGGAACAACTCTTTCCTCCTGCAGTTTCCAGCAACTGGTATACAGAAGCATCGTAGTCATTGATAGCCTCTTTCTCCTGCAGCAGGGAGTTCCGCAGTTTCACCCTGTTCTGTGTGAAGGAGGACTTGCTTCAGCCTGCCCCGAATCTTCCCACTTCCAGCTTCTTAATTTTGCTTGATTGCCTCTTAACTTCTGCTGCAAGCTGCCCTGGGAACATGAGGCGCACAACCGGTAAAGGCATAAGCGCACATTTGAGGTCCAAGACTCTTTTTCCGCTGCCCATCTGCACAGCGCGGGGATCTGGGGCCTGAGACTTCGTAGGTGGCTTCAGAGACCAAAGCTAATCCTTAATGGCGGCGAAATTAATGGCCTACCCGTGTTAATGCGTTAGATAAAAAGGCAGCCAAAGCTTTAATTGAAGTTCGTCCCCTTGTGAATTTCCCTTTTCTGGCACAAAAGGCTTGAAATCAGCAGAATGGCCTTGAGGAAGCTTGTTATTTGAATGGATTATTATATGGCTTTTATTATATAACTTGCATCTCATTTATGTTTAGAGGGAGAAAAAGGGCTCTCTCCCTCCACCCTCCCTGCTCGGGTGCGGGTATAAATATATCCTCTATGCAAAGAGCAAATTCTGGGCACCACTGTTCAAGAAGGACACTGACAAACTGGAACGTGTCCAGAGGAGGGCAACCAAAATGGTCAAAGGCCTGGAAACGATGCCTTATGAGGAACGGCTAAGGGAGCTGGGCATGTTTAGCCTGGAGAAGAGGAGGTTAAGGGGTGATATGATAGCCATGTTCAAATATATAGAGGAGGGAGAAAGGTTGTTTTCTGCTGCTCCAGAGAAGCGGACACGGAGCAATGGATCCAAACTACAAGAAAGAAGATTCCACCTAAACATTAGGAAGAACTTCCTGACAGTAAGAGCTGTTTGACAGTGGAATTTGCTGCCAAGGAGTGTGGTGGAGTCTCCTTCTTTGGAGGTCTTTAAGCAGAGGCTTGACAACCATATGTCAGGAGTGCTCTGATGGTGTTTCCTGCTTGGCAGGGGGTTGGACTCGATGGCCCTTGTGGTCTATTCCAACTCTACAATTCTATGATTCTATGAAATTCAGCCCTCTAAAGCAAGATCAGACCACTTTAAATAGCCATGGCTTCCTGGGAGCTGTAGTTTGTTAAGTGGGTGCTGAGACTTGTTAGGGAGACCCTTGTTTCCTCCCCCCCCCCGCTACAATTCCCAGAGTGGTTTAACGGTCAACCCCTCTCCTCTGGGAGCTCTGGGAATTGTAGTTCTCTGAGGGGGATGGAGCAGGGTCTCCTAGCAGCTCACAGCATCCTGAACAAACTACAGTTCCCAGGGTGCTTTGGGAGGGAGCCACAGCTTTTTGAAGTGGCATTCTATGGTTAATCTGAAGGAGCGTCTCCACCCTCATCGTTCTGCCCGGACACTGAGGTCCAGCACCGAGGGCCTTCTGGCAGTTCCCTCACTGCGAGAAGCCAAGTTACAGGGAACCAGGCAGAGGGCCTTCTCGGTGGTGGCGCCTGCCCTGTGGAATGCCCTCCCACCAGATGTCAAAGAGAAGAACAACTACCAGACTTTTAGAAGACATCTGAAGGCAGCCCTGTTTAGGGAAGCTTTTAATGTTTGATGTATTTTAATATTCTTTTGGAAGCCGCCCAGAGTGGCTGGGGAAGCCCAGCCAGATGGGCGGGGTATAAATAATAAATTGTTGTTGTTGTTGTTGACCATAATAATAATAATAATAATAATTTATTATTTATACCCTGCCCATCTGGCTGGGTTTCCCCAGCCACTCTGGGTGGCTTCCAACCAAATATTAAAAAGCTTCCCTAAACAGGGCTGCCTTCAGATGTCTTTTAAAAGTCAGATAGTTGCTTATTTCCTTGATGTCTGATGGGAGAGCATTCCACAGTGTGGGCGCCACCACCGAGAAGGCCCTCTGCCTGGTTCCCTGTAACCTCACTTCTCACAGGGAGGGAACCGCCAGAAGGCCCTCGGAGCTGGACCTCAGTGTCTGGGCAGAATGATGGGGTGGAGATGCTCCTTCAGGTCTACTGAGCTGAGGCCGTTTAGGGCTTTAAAGGTCAGCACCAACACTTTGAATTGTGCTTGGAAACATACTGGGAGCCAATGTAGGTCTTTCAGGACCGGTGTTATGTCGTCTCGGAAGCTGCCCCCAGTTGCCAGTCTAGCTGCCGCATTCTGGATTAGTTGTAGTTTCTGGGTCACCTTCAAAGGTAGCCCCACATAGAGCGCATGGCAGTAGTCCAAGTGGGAGATAACCAGAGCATGCACCACTCTGGCGAGACAGTCTGTGGGCAGGTAGAGTCTCATCCTGCATACCAGATGGAGCTGGTAGGCAGCTGCCCTGGACACAGAATTGACCTGCGCCTCCATGGACAGCTGTGAGTCCAAAATGACCCCCAGGCTGCGCACCTGGTCCTTCAGGGGCACAGTTACCCCATTCAGGACCAGAGAGTTGCTATGTGCTGTGCTGAATTAGGGCCCCTCTGGGTTTCTGGGGGTCACACCTGTGCCATCCCTCCTGCCTCCTGCCCAGGAAGGACCAGATGTGCTTACAAGCTCGTTTTCGGTTTCCGCCAGTGCTGAGTCACCGACACAAAAGCAGGGGTTGGAACGCCTTGCATTTGCAGAAACATGTATGCTTTCCAGAGAATTCTTTCTTCCACCCCCTCTGTTTCTCATGCATTGTGAAAAGAAACTGTTGTTGAAAGAGAAAACGGGATTTTTTTATTCAAAAGTGGGACACTAAGTGGATGAATCTCCCGATTTTGGTTTCTTCCACATCTCAATACCAGTTCTTTTTCTCTCTTTTTAAAGTTCCTCCAAAATCCACCAGCATTTTATTTATCCATTCATTTCGCAGGATTCATACACACTGCAGGGTTTTAGGTTTTTTTAATAAAAAAAAACTAAACTAAACCAAGCCAACCTCTCAAAGCACTTTACAATGAGAGAGAAAGAGGTGATAAAATTATGGGTAAATGCAGTTAAAAGCAACCATTTGCAGCATTGAAGTGATTTTTAAATGAATTAACTTTTAAAAGTTGGCTAAAGCTTAAGAACAGATTAAAGCACACATCAACACTGGCACTTTTAGGTAGACTTGTATATAAAAAAGAGCCAAAAATGATACAGCAATGGCACCTGCCAAGTCAAGAGGCAGGCAGTTCCAAAGTGCAAATGATGCACATATTTTCACCTAAGGTACACACTTTCGCTTAAGCCTTTTTCAAAGTCATTTTTTCTGAGTTCACTTTGTGTATTATTTCAGAAGGTACAGATCAGGCAGACGGCTGAAAACATCTGTAGGGATTAATAAAGGGATTTTCACTATGTGCGGTTTAATGCCGCCAAATTTCTGAGCCATCCTTCCCTGTGATCGTATGGCCTCCTTGCTCTTCGCTAAGACAAGATATTGGAGGGAGAGACCTTGTTTGCCACGGGTTTTGTTGTGTTGGAAAGGCAGACTTCCTATTTATTTAACCAGAATCTAATCAGCTGCAAGCGCTGTAATGGCGCTCTCCAAGCCAAACAAAGACAGTAGAGCAGAGAAGCTTCATCATGTCAGTTATCTTCATTTTCGAAATGTTTTGCTGTGGTTAACAGTTGCATTCAGAACTAAAAATAGGAAATGGCAAGATGGAAATTAAAACCAAAGTAAATATCTGGCTGAGCCAGCCTCGGTGATTATGCAGTTTGTAGGGTCGAGTGCCAGGTCTTAATTAAGTTTCTCCCCCCTCCTTATTGATTTATGCTTCATTCTGATTTATTCCTCATAACATTTGTTACTACGTCTCTTTCCCCTGTTTATATTGCGAATGACCTGTGGTTAAAAGCAATAAATTTGAACCCAACTGAGTTCTATTATTTGTGCATTTCCAGCTTCTGAAGACATCTGTGCTTCTGAATTGCTTCTTCCCACCTAGCTGGGAAAGCAAACAGCGGCAAACCAGTAAACATGTAGCCCTAGGGTCATCCTGAGGGCCGAATTTAGGTTTGACGCGGCCCTAAGCCATTGAAGGTAATGGTGCCCTTTATATGTCCAGATATCCTGGACAGATCTCAAGCTATTTGCACATGTTGCTCTGCAACCAGTCCATGCAGAATTTGTTGTTATTGTTGTTTAGTTGTTTAGTCGTGTCCGCCTCTTTGTGACCCCCTGAACCAGAGCACGCCAGGCACTCCTGTCTTCCACTGCCTCCCGCAGTTTGGTCAAACTCATGCTGGTAGCTTCGAGAACACTGTCCAAGCATCTCGTCCTCTGTCATCCCCTTCTCCTTGTGCCCTCCATCTTTCCCAACATCAGAGTCTTTTCCAGGGAGTCTTCTCTTCTCATGAGGTGGCCAAAGTCTTGGAGCCTCAGCTTCAGGATCTGTCCTTCCAGTGAGCACTCAGGGCTGATTTTCTTCAGAATGGAGAGGTTTGATCTTCTTGCAGTCCATGGGTCTCTCAAGAGTCTCCTCCAGCACCAGAATTCAAAAGCATCCATTCTTTGGCGATCAGCCTTCTTTATAGTCCAGCTTTCACTTCCATACATCACTACTGGGAAAACCATAGCTTTTACTATACAGACCTTTGTTGGCAAGGTGATGTCTCTACTTTTTAAAGATGCTGTCTAGGTTTAGGCACCCTAATTCTGGAACATGATTTATAATGAAATGAAAAAAACTTCCTAAATACACCTTCCCAAAGAAACCAGAGGCTTTTTTGCTAGGGATAACGGGATGAATTAAGAAAAGAGGACCACAAATTATTTATGTGCGCCATGACCGCCGCTAGGATTCTAGTGGCTAAAAAATGGAAAACCCAGGAAATCCCAACTTCAATGGAGTGGCAGACGAAAACATTTGAATACGTAGAATTGGCGAAAATGACCTATAAGATTCGGAACCAAAAAGTAACAAAGTTCAAAGAGGAATGGAGTAAATTTGCTGAGTATATACAGATTAATTGTAGAAGCTTAAAGACTGTAGCAGGGTTAATATAAATCTTGTGACGTGAACAGAGTGTAAATAAGAATCTGTAAGAGTGGATGTTAATTGTGAAAGCCGGAAGTCCGGGCGCGATAACACACGCGGTAAATAAGAAAACACAAAAATGTTGAATGTAAGAGTATAAGTTTTATTTATTTTTGTTTTGGAAAATCAATTAAAAAAGCATTTTTTTAAAAAAAAATTAATTTAGGCACCCTATATATAGAAAGGAGCAAACCATTGATATTTTAGGGAGCAGGCTAGCAGGCGGGGCCCATAACTTACATCATGGGAGCCTACACAACACAAAAACACTGTTGCTGGATGTAGGTTTTATTTTATTTGTTTTTATCTTATATTTTGGAAATGTACATCCAGGGGTTTTTTTCCCCTTTTTTGGGGGGGGGGGCAAGAGAGTGGGGCCCTAAGCTATAGCTTGTTTAGCTTATATGTAAATCCGGCACTGCTCATCCTACAAGGGAGGAAGCGGACATTAGGATTTGTGGACATCCAATGACACCAGGGTTGCCATGGACCTGGGCTTTATCAGACATATCTGGAATACTGCAGTCGGAAGCAGCGTCCGGGCGGAAATCAGCAAAAATGTATGGGAAAATCTGGACGCAGGGCAGCCCATGTCGGCAGTGTCGTTTTTGGCGATTTCCCTTTTTTAAAAGCCGGAAAACTTCTTATTTTCGGCCAAAAAAGGGGGGGAGGGAGCTCAATAATTTTGCCCAAAAAAGTTTTTTATCCGTATTTTCACTTTTTTGAAATATGGCAACCCTAATGAATCTGAATGCTGGGAGATTCAGGAGAGATGAAAGAAAGGACTCCTTCACACAGCGCAGAGTTAAACTACGGAACTCACTGCCACAGGAGGAAGGGATGGCCACCAATTTGGGTGGCTTTAAAAGAGGATGAGACAAATTCATGGAAGAGGAGAGGGCTATGGATGGCTCCTAGCTGCTGCCTCCGTGACCAGAGGCAACATTGTTCCTGAATGCCAGTTGCTGGAAACCCCAGGAGGGGAGAGGGCTGGTCTTGTGTTCGAATCCTGCTTGAGGCTTTCTCATTGGGGCAGCTCTTCAGCCACTGTGAGAACAGGATGCTTGACTAGATGGGCCACTAGCTTCACACAGCAGGCTGTGAGGTTCCTGCGTCCTGGGATTGGTCACTGTCCACACAGGGATGCAGATATCTCACAATGTTTGCCTCGTTCCTGTTGCCAAAAAAACCCTGCGTAATTTATGTCTCCAGGAAAGTGTGCATTAAAAATATATGTCAAGATAATGTACAAAAATGCATTAGAACGGGCAAAACAGCGTACAGAAACCTGCTGATTAGGACCAGGGCGCTTTAAAATGTTAACATTTCCATGAGGACTTCTTTATTTTGAAAAATATGGAAATGTGGTCAACTGATTGGAAGAATAAAAAGGTAAAGGGGCCCCTGACCATTAGGTCCAGTCGTGACCGACTCTGGGGTTGTGGCGCTCATCTCGCTTTATTGGCCAAGGGAGCCGGCGTACAGCTTCCGGGTCATGTGGCCCGCATAACTAAGCCGCTTCTGGCGAACCAGAGCAGCGCACAGAAATGCCGTCTACCTTCCCACCGGAGCGGTACCTATTTATCTATTTGCACGTTGCTGTGCTTTCGAACTGCTAGGTTGGCAGGAGCAAGGACCGAGCAACGGGAGCTCACCCTGTTGCAGGAATTCGAACCACCGACCTTCTGATCGGCAAGTCCTAGGCTCTGTGGTTTAACCCACAGAGCCACCCATGTCCTGATTGGAAGAATACCAATAAACACCAATAAAAACTCAAATGAACAGACCCAATCTGCCCCTCTGCTCTTTCAGAGTGCAGGCTGATGGCAGGAGGACTGGGGCGGTGATGCACACAGGCCCGAATTCTCCTCCTTGCAAATATGCCCTTGCACCTAGAAAGCCAGCATGTCAAGGAGAAGGCCAGTTCATAAACCCTCTTGCTAGAATCTGGTTTTCTGCAAGGAGGGAATGTGTTCAAACGAGCTGTTGGGCACCGGCTGACACGCAAACACGCACATCCGTGAGAACGAAATAAAAGGATGTGAGGAATCTTTCCGGGTGCAAGCCTGTGCCTGTTATTTCCTTGTTGCTTCCTCCGACCGCACCTTTCTTGAGATGCCTCCTCCTCTCCCTCTTGGCATTAATCCCTTTCCCTTTTCTGAGCACCCCCCCCCCCATCCCAAATCCCTCTGCCTTCAAGTTTGGCTCTTTGACAGAGGCTGCTTTGTTCTGCCTTAGTGAAATATCGATTTTTTTCTTTTTAAACATCAGTAGCCGGCAATGCCTTTTAGCTCTTAAAAAACACATACAAAAAGACCTTCGTTTTTCTTTAATGTGGCTTTATCGCGGGGTTTAAAGCAAAGGTGAGCCAAACTTTCCCCTGCATCTAACACCCCTTTCCTACACACACACACACCCGCCCTGAAAACTGCTCCCAGGCAGCGGAGGCAGAGCTTGATCTTTCTGTAGCTTGATCTCTCCTTCCTGCCAAATCACTTTTTCTTTTTTGCAGATGCAACTTGTAAATGAAAGAAAGGGAGGGAAATTAACCTGGCTTAACCTGGATTTTTATTTTTTTACCTTTCTCCCAAGAGTCCAAAATGAAGACCGCACATCAGCGCTGAATGGTGTTTCAGGAATTTTTAGCAATGAAAATTGCTAAAAATTGGAAAAAAGAAACTGTGCCAACGAAAAAGGAATGGCAAGACAAACTGTTAGAGTATATTGAACTGGCTAGATTAAGAGAGGCAATTAGAGATCACACAAGACAAGAGTTTTGAAAAGCATGGGGGAAATGCAGAGAATACTTCACAAAACTGCCCTAAAATACGTACCTGGACTTGTTTCGATTAATGTCTGCAGGAGACTTTGTGGATTTTAAAGTTATAATTAGAAAAATCTTAATAATTATTCATAAAGGAAACAGCTTATAAGAAGTAAATAAGGAGGCCAGATAGAGGATAAAAGAAGTCTTTTATTTGGTTGTTTGTATTGTTGTATGTTATGCTCATTGTATGTTATGTTCACGTTTAATGAGGGTGGATTTCTGTATTGGGCTTCTGGGGGGTTTATGTTATGTTGTAAAATTTCCAATAAAAATTTTAAAAAAGAATGGTGTTTCAGGGAATCACAGAATCTTAGAATTTTAGAGTTGCATGGGACCCTATGGGTCATCTATAATTTAATCCTGGGGTTTTAATATCTGGGGTGAGTGGTGACTCTAGATGGGAGGAAATGTCCACTTTTCTCCACTTACAACTAATTATACCATCGTAGCTTGGAAGTCAAATGGAATCGGTTCCGGAAGTCCGGTTCAACTTCTGAAATGTTCGGAAACCAAAGCGCAGCTTCTGATTGGCTGCAGGAAGCTCCTGCAGCCAACCGGAAGCCATGGAAGCCCCATTGGACGTTCAGCTTCCGAAAATAGTTCAAAAACCGGAACACTCACTTCCAGTTTTTATTGTTCGGAAGTCGGAACGTTCGACTCCCAAAGCATTCGGGAGCCAAGGTACGACTGTATACAGTGGTACCTCGGGTTACATACGCTTCAGGTTACATACGCTTCAGGTTACAGACTCCGCTAACCCAGAAATAGTGCTTCAGGTGAAGAACTTTGCTTCAGGATGAGAACAGAAATCGTGCTCTGGTGGCGCAGCAGCAGAGGGAGACCCTATTAGCTAAAGTGGTGCTTCAGGTTAAGAACGGTTTCAGGTTAAGAACGGACCTCCGGAACAAATTAAGTACTTAACCCGAGGTACCACTGTATATATTTTATTTTTCTTCCCTTTGTTAACTGTTAACTGGTTCTGTCACCCAGGAGAAATGTATAAAATAGGACCCAATTCTACATTTGGAAAGTTCACTGCCAAAGTCCAGTTGCAGGAACTCATGAATGATGAATGAAACTTTTTGTGCGTCAGCCATCAGCCATAGCAGCAAAAGAACATTGCAATATACACAGAACACAGAACAAAAAGTCAGTGATAGAAAAAACGGTTTAGGGTCCAGAATCAGCAGTCAAAGAATGGATCTTATTCTGATTGCCCCAGAATAAGATCTTCTTTACTTGGGACCTCATGAACAAGGCTGCTCTTAAGGCCTCTTAGCTTGGACAAAAGGTAAAGGTAAAGGGACCCCTGACCATTAGGTCCAGTCGTGGCCGACTCTGGGGTTGTGGTGCTCATCTTGCTTTACTGGCTGAGGGAGCCGGCGTACAGCTTCCGGGTCATGTGGCCAGCATGACTAAGCCACTTCTGGCGAAACCAGAGCAGTGCACGAAAACACTGTTTACCTTCCCGCCGGAGCGTTACCTATTGATTTACTTGCCCTTTGACGTGCTTTCAAACTGCTAGGTTGGCAGGAACAGGGACCGAGCAATGGGAGCTCACCCCGTCGCAGGGATTCGAACCGCTGACCTTCTGATCAGCAAGCCCTAGGCTCTGTGTTTTAACCCACAGCGCCACCCGCGTCCCTAGCTTGGACAAACCAGTACGTAATGGGGCAAATCTTCAGGCGCATGTTATTCCTGTCCCGAATTAATGGTCTGTTGCTATTGTCTCTATTCCCACATGCAGGGCTCTGGGATTCCGGGCGGATCTCCCATCGCTACGCCTCCGATGGCCACCCCAGTCACTGGCCACAAGCGCATGGTCATCCCAAACCAGCCTCCTCTGACGGCCACCAAGAAATCGACATCCAAGCCTGGCTCTCAGCCCATCCCGGTGACCCCAGTCGGCACCTTGAAACCTCAGCCGGTTCCGGCGTCTTACAGCACAGCTTCCACCCCGAACCGCCCGACCTTCAATGTGCAAGTGAAGTCGGCCCAGCCGGCCCCCCACTTCCAGCCACCAGCCCCCCAGTATAGCAGTCTGGCCCCCAACCAAGCGGCTCAACCCGCGTCTTCTCTGGGTCCAGCGCCCTACGTGCCGTCTCAGCCCCGGGCCGCGGATTATGGCTACGCACCCCAAACCGCCCCTCACCCAGAGCCAAGCTATGGGTACGGGGGCCCCCAGGGCCGCTACCAAGAGCCGGCCTACCCCGGAGGCTACGGAGGGAGGACTGGCTCGGATCCATCCTATGTGCCGCAAAATGCCTGGAAGCCGGAGGCGACATACCCTTCTCCCGGGTCTGCGGCCCTGAATCCCACAGGGCAGTACCCGTCGTCTGGAGCCAAGAAAACCTATATCACGGAACCGGCCACCGGGCCTCAGCCCCCTCTGCTGCAGCCAAAGGTAAGAGGCAGCGTCCGACCCCGGCGATGGGTGTGGGAAACAGGGAAGGGAATGGGTCTTGATTCCCCACGGGCAGGTTGATCTGGTGATTGCATTTCTGTACAGTCATAACCTCATGTTACGTCCGCTTCATGTTACATTCTTTCAAGTTATGTCCCGCGGCGACCCGGAAGTACCAGAAAGGGTTACTTCCGGGTTTTGCCGCTCGCGCATGTGCAGACGCGCAAAATGACGTCACGCGCATGCGCAGAAGCAGCGATTTGCAACCTGGGCATGCACAAAGGTGCCGGTGCGGGTTGCGCTCTTTTCATGTCATGAACGGGCCTCCGGAATGGATCCCGTTCACAACCAGAGGTACCACTGTATTTCGCTTCACGCATTCAGAGGCCCCCCAAAGCGATTCGCAAGAAGACAGCGTTACGTGTGAAACACATTTGGATAATTAGTAACACAGCAGTTATTTATTTGTTTGTTGACTTATTTCATGAAATTTATAGGCCTCTCGATCTCAGAATAGAACCCTCGAAGCGGTTCACAAGAAAAGACAACACAATCCAATAATCAACAGGGAGAATTAGCAACAACAATGCAAAAAAGTTAAGATAACAATAGACTAAAAACAGATTTAGGACTTGCATCAACTGTCTAAGCATCTAGGTAGGCTTGTCTAAACAGGAATGGTTTCAGCAGGTTTCTGAAAAGAGTGCAGTGAAGGCACTTGCCTGATGTCAAGAGGCAGGGAGTTCCAAAGTCTAGGAGTTGCCACACAAAATGGCTAAGTTCTTACTAATGTGGAACAGATCTTATGCGGCCCGTGTAGAGGTACAGATTCCACCGACTGAAGCGGTCAAGGGGGCAAATGTTGGGTGAGAGGATATCCTAGGCAAACTGGTCCTGAGCTGTTAAGGGCTTTATACACTAATAACAATATCTTGATCTGGTAGCAAATCACCAACACATGCAGAGCTCTGAGCGGGAGCGTTATATGCCTGTGAGCCCTCCCTCCTCTCAGCAAATGTGCTCCGGCATCCTGCCCTAGCTGCAGCTTCTGGCTCAAGCGCAAAGGAAGCCCCACGTACAAATTCAAACATGCAAATTCAAAATATTAAAAGTGTTCATCCAAAGAAAAGTAGAAAGAGCTCCAAATATCCACAGTTGGAGGTAGCAGTGCATTTCAGGACCAGGAAACCACAGGGCAGGAGTCTGCTCTTGTGTGTGAACCCTGCTTGTGGATTTCACGCAGTCAATTTTTTGGCCTTTTTGAGAGCAGGATGCTGGACTAGGTGGGCCTCTGGCCTGATCCAGCAGATGCTCTTCTTATGTTCCTAATCCATGGTCCATATATGAAGCGAACCCCTTCCACCTCTACAATTCTATGATAAGATTTGCAAGTGGGATAAACTTTGGAGAGCCCATCCTCTTCTGCGCAAACAAAGCCGCCAGCAAGTTCAGCCTTGCTATATGATTTAGGACCAGGTGTGGCTGTGTGTTGCTTTTACCCTTGCAAACATTGTTTTCGGAAGAGCCGCTTTGCCTGCCCTTTGGCAAATCAGGGATTTCCATGTCCACCTTCGCAGGCTGAAAACATGTCGCTCCTTTGATGCCACCGTGAAAACGTGTTTTGTATGTGCGGGTGATATGAATAACATCAACATTGGGAAGGGAAGGGGTTTTTGTTTGTTTGTGGTTTTTTTTTGCAGACCAGGTGCACACACCTTGCATGCGCTGAATCATCACCTTGCCATGTGCCCCGGAGTCTCACCCTGCTCCCCTCCGCCTCCTCTGTGCTTGCTGTCCTTCATTGGAGGTTTTTAAGCAGAGGTTAGATGACCACATTAGGGATTCCTTAGTGGTGATTCCTGCGTTGTGGGGTTAGACTAGATGGCCCTTTGGAGCCCCTTCCAACTCTACAATCCCATGACTCTGTGCACAGGGTTGCTGGAGCTCTGCCAATAATCCAGCCTGCATGAACAAAAGGCCTGAGTCGGTCCATGGAGGTGCGAAGCAAACTTCTGGTTCCAGGTCAAAGGGTCGCATCCAGAGTTTTGCCTGTGGCTTTCCCAATGGGGCAGCACCCCCTCAGAGTTGATTTTGGATTTCTCCTCCTCTTGAGGAACGCTTAAGCAGCTCTGATGATGCTTAACGTGGGGTTGCCTGCGCTTCAAGCAGATAATTCAGCTAATTAACTCAGTGTGTTCCTGGAGCAGGCAAGGGCAGAACCTCTTCGAGAACAGCAAGACAGCAACTGAAACCCGCAGCTTTGAAGTGCAGCCTTCCAGACCCTTGATCATCTCAGTTGCTCTCCTCTACACACCTTCCAGCTTGTCAACATCCTTCTTAAATTGTGGTGCCCAGAATTCAACACAGTATTCCAGACGTGGTCTAACCAAGGCAGAATAGAGTGGGACAATTATTTTCCTTGATCTGGACACTAGACTTCTGTTGATGCAGCCTAGAATAGCGTTAGCTTTTTTTTGTGGGTTGTGTGTGGGCTAGCAATGTGCTGCACATGAATGTGCAAGAGGCCCAGTCCCTGGATGCTCCTTTCTTATTCCCTCTTAACTTAACTTTGGGACAAGTTTTCTTCAGATTCATCTTTCCAGTTAGCTGAGGAATCAGGAGTGGTCCAGTTGGAGTCACAAGCCCTAGAAGAACTCTCTGAAAATTCATTGTTAGTTTTCTTTGATTCTTACATTTTTCATATGGATGCAGATATAAAATCTAATATTTCCTGCCCTGCTTCTCGAGGCTCCAAGCAGCTAACAGATAATAGCCTGCATCAAAACTGTTTCTGCTGCAAATTTCTAATAAATCTCTTTCCTCTACGCCAAATCGTCTTTGTTCAGCAGTTCAGCAGCCAACTTCCTTTGCTGCCGCCTTGGACTTGGATTCGGAAAGGAGAGGGCCATTGGTGGCTAGTAGCAAAATATGGCAAGTTCTTAAAGAAATGGGAGTGCCTGATCACCTCATCTGCCTCCTGAGAAATCTCTATGTGGGACAAGAAGCTACAGTTAGAACTGGATATGGAACAACTGATTGGTTCAAAATTGGGAAAGGAGTATGACAAGGCTGTATCTTGTCTTCCTGCTTATTTAACTTATATGTGGAATTCATCATGCGAAAGGCTGGGCTGGATGAATCCCTAGCCGGAATTAAGATTGCCGGAAGAAATTTCAACAACCTCAGATATGCAGATGACACAACCTTGATGGCAGAAAGTGAGGAGGAATTAAAGAACCTTTTAATGAGGGTGAAAGAGGAGAGCGCAAAATATGGTCTGAAGCTCAACATCAAAAAAACGAAGATCATGGCCACTGGTCCCATCACCTCCTGGCAAATAGAAGGGGAAGAAATGGAGGCAGGGAGAGATTTTACTTTCTTGGGCTCCATGATCACTGCAGAGGGTGACAGCAGCCACGAAATTAAAAGACACCTGCTTCTTGGGAGAAAAGCAATGACCAACCTAGACAGCATCTTAAAAAGTAGAGACATCACCTTGCCAACATAGGTCCGTAAAGTAAAAGCTATGGTTTTCCCAGTAGTGATATATGGAAGTGAAAGATGGACCATAACGAAGGCTGATCGCCAAAGAATGTATGCTTTTGAATTCTGGTGCTGGAGGAGACTCTTGAGAGTCCCATGGACTGCAAGAAGATCAAACCTCTCCATTCTGAAGGAAATCAGCCCTGAGTGCTCACTGGAAGGACAGATCCTGAAGCTGAGGCTCCAAGTCTTTGGCCACCTCGTGAGAAGAGAAGACTCCCTGGAAAAGACCCTGATGTTGGGAAAGATGGAGGGCACAAGGAGAAGGGGACGACAGAGGACGAGATGATGGGACAGTGTTCTCAAAGCTACCAGCATGAGTTTGACCAAACTGCGGGAGGCAGTGGAAGACAGGAGTGCCTGGTGTGCTCTGGTCCAGGGGGTCACGAAGAGTCGGACACGACTAAATGACTAAACAACAACAGCCTCGATGGCTATGGTCTGCCTCCACAGTTGGAAGAAGCAATGCTTCTGAATCCTGGTTGCTGAAAACGGCAAGAGAGCTCCTGTGCAAGTGAGCAGACAAACCTGTTGACCAGCATTTCTGCCAAGATGCTCTTGCATTTCTGATGCCCGCACAGGGGGAGAGGAAAGAGGGCATCTGGCCTTGCAGATTCTGATTGCTTTTGAGAGCCAGCGTTCCCGAAAACCAGACATTTTCAGAAGGCATTTCCTTGCATAACGAAGCTGTAATAACGGGGAGTGTTTGTCCTGTGGGCCTTATTAGGCCCCTTCCGTTCGATGCGCACAAGCCATGATTTGTTTTTCCACTTTCCTTTCGGAAGCCTTGTTACCGAGCTGTGCAAAGCGTACCTCCTCTCATTTCCCTAGCAATGCCAGCACCTCTCGCCGAAGCCTGCAATTAGACGCTTTGCAGAATAATAGGGCTAAAAGGGGAATGGCAGGATCTTGTCTGCGGCCTCCAAACCGACCCCATTTGTATAAAATTATACGGGAACACAAAAGATTAAGCGCTCGCTCCGGTGCGCGGATGCGCCCTCTCAGACCAGCCGCTGCTCACGGTCTTTTTTTGGTAACAGAACACTTTGTACTTTGGAGATAATTGACTGTGGAATATAACATTGTTTATTCAAAAGCAGGTCACGCAGAAGAGAGCCTCTTGCCACGCTCCTGCTTGCACCTTGCCTTTGATGCCCATGCAAATTCATGAGCATGTGTGCCTCCGTACAGCCTAATATATATAGAAATGTATATATTGTTTTAAATCTCTCATGTGATTCAATTTCAGCCTAAGCTGCATTTGCAGTAAGGTGCTTTTTTCCCCTGGGGGTACGCAGGGGTACGCATAAAGATAAAGGGTAAAGGGACCCCTGACCATTAGGTCCAGTCGTGGCCGACTCTGGGGTTGCGGCGCTCATCTCGCTTTACTGGCCGAGGGAACCGGCGTACAGCTTCTGGGTCATGTGGCCAGCATGACTGAGCCGCTTCTGGCGAACCAGAGCAGCGCACAGAAATGCCGTTTACCTTCCCGCCGGAGTGGTACCTATTTATCTACTTGCAATTTGATGTGCTTTCGAACTGCTAGGTTGGCAGGAGCAGGGACCGAGCAACGGGAGCTCACCCCGTTGCAGGGATTCGAACCGCTGACCTTCTGTTCGGCAAGTCCTAGGCTCTGTGGTTTAACCCACAGCGCCACCCGCGTCCCATACCCCCAAACATTTTGTGGATCTTTGTACAGTACTTTGTCCATTTACTGTATTTATTTTCCCCGAATTGAACTAGAAAATGGTGGTTTTCTTGAGTCAAAATGAGAGTACCCCTGAACATTTTTTAAGAAAAAAAGCACTGGCGATGCCTCTCCCTCTGCTAAACTGCAGTGTTCGGGGTGGGGGCCGGGAAGCTGGTCAGGTCACCATCAAAGTAAATTTGTCTGGTTTTTAGGTTGTATTCTAACCTGCACATTGTTTGAGGAAGTGGGACACAAAGTAGAACAAACACAGAAAAAGACCCAGTGGCTTCGATGCTTTGCAGCAGCAGAGTGAGACCTTGCCTGAGTTTCACGGCAACCTGCAAGCGAGCTGCTACCTGGCGCCTGAGACTTCACCTGACATTGTAGGAACATAATAAAGGCCTGCTGGGTCAGGGCAATGGCCCATCTAGTCCAGAATCTTGTTCTCACAGGGGCCAAAGCAGATCCCCCCCATTGGGAAACCCCCAAGCAGAATTCACACACACAATTCAGATTCAGATTCAGATACTTTATTCGGCTATAAGCCCACAAGGTAAAACCAATCAATAAATAAAATAGCATTTTACATACTAAAATATCAACTAAAATATTTCAACGCGTAATCTCCTTCACATTACGTACCATCTCTAGATATACCATATTGTGGCCTTGAGTATAAGGATGGTGGGTAAATTTACTAGATTTTTAATAGTCATGCAGCATTCCATGAAGTCTTTTATATGAAAGAACTGAATTCAGGAATCTGGCAACCTGTAATGTTCTATAAGAGTCAATGTCCTGGAGTAGATAGGCAAGCAGCATTCACACACACAATCAATTCTCCCCTCCTGTGGTTTCCAGCAACTGGGATTCAGAAGCAACTGGGATTCATAATAATAATAATAATAATAATAATAATAATAATTTTATTATTTATACCCCGCCCATCTGGCTGGGCTTCCCCAGCCACTCTGGACGGCTTCCAAAAAAACATTAAAATACTGTAATACATCAAACATTAAAAGCTTCCCTAAACAGGGTTGCCTTCAGATGTCTTCTGAAAGTCTGGTAGTTGTTGTTCTCTTTGACATCTGATGGGAGGGCATTCCATAGGGAGGGTGCCACCACCAAGAAGGCCCTCTGCCTGGTTCCCTGTAACTTGGCTTTGCGCAGCAAGGGAACTGCCAGAAGGCCCTCGGCGCTGGACCTCAGTGGCTGAACGATGGGAGTGGAGATGCTCCTTCAGACATACTGGACCGAGGCCGATTCAGAGCAGAGCCATCCTGGCTCATAGCAGCTGATAGTTTTCTCCTCCTCCATGAATTTGTCTCACCCTTTTCTCAAGCCTTCCAGGTTGGTGCTGGCACCACTGCCTCCTGGGGAAGTGAGTTCCACAGTTTACCGTATTTTTCTCTCCATAAGACACACTTTTTTCCTCCTAAAAAGTCAGGGAAACTGTTTGTGAGTCTTATGGAGCGAATGTGTGGCCGATCGCTGGCTCCCTTTCTGGCCCCTGGCCCAGGCCTCCATTGTTGAATGTTCTGTTGAGTGACTGGCTGATTAGATTATCTGTCTGGAAACTGTAGAAATGGCTCCCTTTCCTTTCCTAAAGAAGCTGCAGAACTGTGAGTTGAACCCCATAAAAACAGGATTTTTTTCCCTTTGCAGAGTAAGCTCCACAACTTTGAGCTGTTCCTCAAAAAAATGGGGCTTTCCCCCTTTCCTCCTGTAAAAACGAGGTGCGTCTTTTGGTCAGGTATGTCTTATAGAGCAAAAATACAGTAGCTATGCGCTACATGAAGAATTTCTGTCTGTTGTCTGTCTTGAATGTTCCAGCATTCGGCATCACTGGACATCCACAAATTCTAATGTTAACGAGAAACAGAGGAAAAACTTCTCTATGTACTTTCTTCTTGCTAATACAGTCCGTCAGGCTGGCAAGTCCTGCAGAGAGGGACTTCTCTGTTTTGAACCCATCATTATGGAGCTTCCTTCTTTGGGAACTTCTCTTGGCAGCCTTATTGACTGCTTTCAAATTGCCTCCAAAGACCTCTCTTGTTTCTATCCACTTTTAACTGATTAATCTGAAGCTGGTCCAGAGTTTCTAGGTGCAATTAAAGCACCAGTGCTATTTTCCCCCCTACTATTTCCCCCTATATCTTATTTTTTTCTGTTTTACTGCTGGATTTTCAATTGAATTGTTGTCGTTGTTGTGTGTGTTTTAATCTACCTCGTTGCATGAGCTGCCTTGAGGGGGCTGGGTGCCCTATGAAAAGGAGTATATAAAAAAAATAAATTAGCTTAAGGAAGAATTTGAATTGTTCTCTAGACAGTGCCCACTATAAACATCCATGTCTTGCATACTTTTGGATCTGTTGGCTGGGTAGTAGACCTGCGTTTGAGTAAGTCCAAAAGGGCAATATGTGAGGTTCATATGGAAAACAAAGAATATTCTGCTCGGTATATTTTTTTCCAGTTATCCATGCAACAGCCCTGCAAGGTAGGGATTATTATTGCCAAGTTGCATTGGCAGGGGGAGGAGCAGGCTTCTTCTGGGCACCTGGGGAGTTGCTTGGGGAGACATCTGAACCAGGGACATCCGCTGTGGATTTCAATCATTTCAGTGACAGAACTGGCAAAACTGCAACCCCCCCCCCCCGGGGAACGCCAGACTCTTCTCATTATCCAGCCTAAGATAAAGGTAAAGGGACCCCTGACCATTAGGTCCAGTCGTGGCCGACTCTGGGGTTGCAGCGCTCATCTCGCTTTATTGGCCGAGGGAGCCGGCGTACAGCTTCCGGGTCATGTGGCCAGCATGACTGAGCCGCTTCTGGCGAACCAGAGCAGCGCACGGAAATGCCGTTTACCTTCCCGCCGGAGTGGTACCTATTTATCTACTTGCACTTTGACGTGCTTTCGAACTGCTAGGTTGGCAGGAGCAGGGACCGAGCGACGGGAGCTCACCCCATCGCAGGGATTCGAACCGCCGAACTTCTGATCGGCAAGCCCTAGGCTCAGTGGTTTAACCCACAGCGCCACCTGCATCCCATTATCCAACCTATCCCATTATTATTATTATTATTATTATTATTATTATTATTCCCATTTTAACGCTTCCAGGCCATTGCCATCATGCCCCTTTTGGGTATGATAAAATGTTAAAAGCCCCAGTTAAACAGAGAAGGAAATTGATCAAAGCATTGAAGGTTTTGGAAGTGTTTTAATTTCTGGGTTGGTTCCCCCCTCTTTTCCCCCAACCCAGCCTCCAGGAGCGATGGCAGCTTCTGCAAAATTATTTATCTTCTATTTTAAACCTTGGATAGTGACTCATTGTGCCCTGGAAATGTAATGGCTGTATTTCTCTCTCTCTCTCTGTTTCTCCCTTTATTTTTCAAGCGGCGGCTCAGCTCAGCGTTAGAGGCATAGGCACTTACAAGCCAAGGCGCCTGTCAGAGTCAGCCCGGTGCTCTAAAAATACAATATTTGCTTTTACCTTTTAGCTGTCAACAAGTTTTCCTTCCATCCTGTCTGTGTCACACACGCACGCACGCAAATAGCAAGTCCGGGGGGGGGGGGGGGAGTGGCCTCTTAAGAAGCAGATCCAGAAAATTTGCCCAGAGGGGAAGCTTTTTGGAAGATGGTCTTTCTTCGCGTATGGCAACACAGACGCTGCAATATTCTCCCCGGTGCTTGGATCCTGCTGCAGAAACCTAATGCTGCCTCTTGCAGATAAGTGTTCAAAAGAGGTGACCCTCCCTTGGGCAGACAAGCACTGTGATGCCCCTTCACTCTCATGGCTGCTCCCAAAGAATCCTGCAAACTGTAGTATGTTGTGGGTGCACAGAGTTGTTTGGAGACCCCCCTACCATTCCCAGGAGATTTAACAATCAAGCCTTCTTCCTGGGGAACTTTGGGAATTGTAGCTCTCTGGGGGAGGGGATAAGGGGTCTCCTAACACCTCTCAGCATCCTTGGAAAACTACAGTTCCCACATCTGTCTCTCAAGTAACCCATTATTGAGCTGCACGGAGGTGTCTTCCACTAGCACCAAACTCATCATCATCATCATCATCATCATCATCATAATTTATTATTTATACCCCGCCCATCTGGCTGAGTTTCCCCAGCCACTCTGGGCGGCTCCCAATCAAGTGTTAAAAACAATACAGCATTAAATATTAAAAACTTCCCTAAACAGGGCTGCCTTCCCATGTCTTTTAAAAAGAAGATAGCTGCTTATTTCTTCACATCTGATGGGAGGGCATTCCATAGGGAGGGCGCCACCACTGAGAAGGCCCTCTGTCTGGTTCCCTGTAACCTCACTTCTCGCAATGAGGGAACCGCCAGAAGGCCCTCGGTGCTGGATCTCAGTGTCCGGGCTGAACGTGGCCCCGTGGCAGTGCAAATCCGACAAGCAGAGTTTAAAACCCAACAAATGTCTTCACTTCTTGCTCTCTCTTGGTTGAGAAAATGCCTCCGTCTTTCCCCAAAGGACTCGTGAATCTTGCTTGGGGCTTCCTCTCTCTGTTTGTACGTAACGTTTGTGTGTCGGTAAGAAGGAAAGGAACAGGTGAGGCAGCGGGGGGGGGGTGAGATAGGCATCAGAACATCCAGCAGGATCAGGCCTGTGGTCCATTTAGACCAGCATCCTCTTCTCACAGGAAAACCCACAAGCAAGAGAGAAATTCTCCTCTCCTAGGGTTTCCCGCAACTACGATCCGGAAGCATTTCTGCCTCCAACTGTGGAGCCATCCTGACTAGTAGCCATCGATAGCCCTCTCCTCCTCCATGATTTTATCTAATCCTCTTTTATAGCCGTCTAGGTTGGTGGTCATCGTGGCCTCCTGTGGCAAGGAGTTCCACGGTTTAACTCTGCGCTGTGTGAAGAAGGACTTTCCTTTTATCCGTCCTAAATCTTCCAACCTTTATTATAATAAAGTAATATTTTTTTATTTATACGCCGCCCTTCCTGGTTCAGAAAACCGGGCTCAGGGCGGCTAACAACAAATTTAAAACGCTTAATAGATGCAACAAAAAAACAGCATAAAATACAGTATAAAACTTGAATAACAATAAATTCAGAATTCAGAAATCAATTTGGGGGGAAATCCATCCAGTAAACATTAGATCTTCATCCATGCATTATTGGATGTCCACATTTCCGGGCCCATGTATAATTTTTATGAACTTTTATCAGGTCTCTGAATTGTTTCCCCTCTAAACTGATGGCTTCTTTGGTCATTCTGAGAAATCATTAAGGAAAGGGCTATTCAGTCTTATTCGCGTCCGTGCAATATTTGTGGGTGCCTGAAAGAGGAAGGAACCTTTTTTTGCCATCAGGGACATCCATGCGAAGTCCTCCTTTCCTAACCTGTTTTACCCTCATTTCTTGGGGCCACCAGTAAACGGAAGGTGTTGATTTTAGAAAACCTCCCCAGCTATTCTTGGTGGTGGGTTTTAGCCGCTGCACGCCTTAGCGGCTTCCGGGAAGAGGAACCCACAGCAAGAGTAAATTGTTGACCTTTACGAACCCAACCTTTGAGCTTTGTTTATTGTACGTTTTTATCCGTTCCCATCTCAGCCTGGGCACCTTTCTCCTTTTAAGGCTTGCTAATCAGAGATTGCGGGTAATTCAGCGAAATGGCACCACAGGACATCGTGTGGCATTAAAGGGGGGAGAAAAGCAATGACAAACCTAGACAGCATCTTAAAAAGCAGAGACATCACCTTGCCAACAAAGGACTGTATAGTTAAAACTATGGTTTTCCCAGTAGTGATGTATGGAAGTGAGAGCTGGACCATAAAGAAGGCTGATCGCCAAAGAACTGATGCTTTCGAATTATGGTGCTGGAGGAGACTCTTGAGAGTCCCATGGGCTGCAAGAAGGTCAAACCTCTCCATTCTGAAGGAAATCAGCCCTGAGTGCTCACTGGAAGGACAGATCCGGAAGCTGAGGCTCCAAGACTTTGGCCACCTCATGAGAAGAGAAGACTCCCTGGAAAAGACCCTGATGTTGGGAAAGATGGAGGGCACAAGGAGAAGGGGACGACAGAGGACGAGATGGTGGGACAGTGTTCTCGAAGCTACCAGCATGAGTTTGACCAAACTGCTGGAGGCAGTGGAAGACAGGAGTGCCTGGCGTGCTCTGGTCCACAGGGTCACGAAGAGGCGGACATCACTAAACAACAACAAGCAGAGGTTGGATGCCCGCCGGTCAGAGATGCATAACGATCTTCAACCCATGGCAGCCTGGCTGATCCCCTTTTCCTCCACCCGTTGCCTCTTCCGACTCTACTGTATGGCACCCACAAAAGGAGCACGGCTAAAGAATCCCACAAGTTCTACCACACATGGTGGACATGTAAGATAACAAAAGGATTCTGGGAGATGATTTATAATGAGTTGAAAAAAAATGCTTAAAATAATGTTTGTGAAACAACCAGAGGTTTTTTTATTAGGGATTTTATTTGCAGAAATACCAAGGGAGCAGAAACGACTATTTATGTATGCAACGACAGCAGCAGAGATGCTACTGGCCCACAGATGGAAAGAAGATAAAAGTCCCAGCCAGAGACGAATGGATGATGAAGATGAGGGACTAGGCCGAAATGGCAAAAATGACCGGAGAAATCAGAAACCAGGAAGAGAAGAACTTTAAGAAGGAATGGGGGAAATTTGCAATGTATTTAAGAGAACACTGTAAACAACTAAAAACTTTTGCAGGGTTTGAGTAACGCTTGTAATGAAGGATAACTATAAGAAAACACATTATTGACGAAATTAACAAAAGATAATGAAAATTAACAGTGCACTAGATAGATTAAGTGGTAGATACCCGATGGAGTGGCGGGCAGTCGTTGGAAACTTAAGAAGAATGGACTGTGATGTGATGTAACAAATATTATTACTCTTATTGCTATTTTGGTTAATCCATTTGTTTACTTCTTTTTAATCTGAATAAAGCATTTGGGGAAAAAATTATGGTAGAAATGGATTATTTGAGAAGCAGTTAGAAAAAGATTGATAATGTTAACCATGGAGGGGAGTCGAAGGATTCAGGGAATTCTAAATGATGACGTTGATGTTTAATGTTTCAATTCGCAATGCAAAACCTAATAAAAAAGATTTGACTCGAGAATTCCACAAGTTGTGGCCCTCGCCTGCCCTTTCCCCCTCTCTGCACAGCTGGCCAGGGCAGCTCCAGAGCTCTTGACAGCAGAGCAAGTCCAACCCCTGCCTTTGTAATTAGACTCACAATAAATGCAGGAAGCCATGCGCAAGGAACACAATGTTCACAGCTGCCATTCACAGCTAAATAATTAGTCAATATTGGGCTCCCAACGCTGCCCCCGGCGCTCATGCCAATCTGGACGGGGGGAGGCACTTGTCCTCGCGTCACACCAGGCCGTCCTTCGCGGCTGTTCCCGTAAGCCGGCATCCTGGCCTCGCAGGAGACAGGGCCGACTCGCTGCTAATCCGGCGAGATTCCTAAATGCAAAACTCGGCGGGGGTTGAGTCAGGGAGGGTGGAGAGGCAGAACCCTCGAAAGCCGCACGCACAGGCAGAAAAAGACCTTTGCATCTCTGCGCCGACCGACTCTTGGAAAGCTCGTCTTCTTTTTCCTAAAGAAAAAAGCTAACGTGGTACGTCAGGTTAGGAATAGTTTCAGGTTAAGAACGGACCTCCAGAACGAATCAAGTTCTTAACCTGAGGTACCACTGTAATGGTAAATGTATGATAAATGTACTAAAATTTTGGGAAATGCAATCAATCAATCAGGTGGTCTTATACTGAATAACGTGGAATGTTTTTTGTACAGTATGCATTTGATATTTTTATAGCATTTGTATTTTTATAGATTTCATGGACTCATAGAAGAGTAGAGTCGGAGGGAACTCTGAGGGACATCTAGTCTACCCCCTGCTATGCAGGAATCTCAGCTAAAGCATCCCTGACAGATGGCCATCCAACCTCTGCTTAAAAACCTCCACCACTGTTGGACAGCTTTTAATGTCAGAAAGTTCTTCCTGATCTTTAGTCAGAATCTCTTTTCTTCTGACTTGAATCCAATGGTTCTGGTCTAACCCTAACCCTCCAGAGCAGGAGAAAACAAGCTTGTTCCCTCTTCCATGGGATATTTGAAGATGGCTCTCCTATATTCCCTCTGTCTCCTCTCTCCCCAGGCAAACTCAGCTCCCTCAACCATCTCCAAACCCTTGATCATCTTGGTCTGTGCTGCTTTTATGACATTTATTTGCACATACATACAACCTGAGCATAGGATGGAAGGGATCGCAGCATCAACACTGCAACAGATCCTGCAAATCCATTAGTTGCAGCTTGGGAACCAGCACGGAGCAAGCAGATCTCTGTGTCTCCTGCTTCCTGCTTGCTTCCTGACTGGCTATTGTTCTCCTACCTAGTAGACAGGTGAGGGGATGGAGGAACGATCCACCTATCAGTTGTAGCTCTTGCAACCAAGCTTATTCCTTTGAGATGCTGATGAGGTGACCAGTTAAGGCCCTTGTCTTACAAAGACTCTTATTTGACCAGTTCAGCAATAGAATCATCTGTTATATTCTAACCTTTGCTAATTTGTTGTTGTTTAGTCATTTAGTCGTGTCTGCCTCTTTGTGACCCCATGGACTAGAGCACGCCAGGCATTCCTGTCTTCCACTGCCTCCCGCAGTTTGGTCAAACTCATGCTGGTAGCTTTGAGAATACTGTCCAACCATCTCGTCCTCTGTCGTCCCCTTCTCCTTGTGCCCTCCATCTCAGCTTCAGGACCTGTCCTTTCAGTGAGCACTCAGGGCTGATTTCCTTCAGAATGGAGAGGTTTGATCTTCTTGCAGTCCATGGGACTCTCAAGAGTCTCCTCCAGCACCAGAATTCAAAAGCATCAATTCTTCAGCAATCAGCCTTCTTTATGGCCCAGCTCTCACTTCCATACATCACTACTGGGAAAATCAGAGCTTTAACTACCGTATTTTTCGCTCTATAAGACACACCAGACCACAAGACACACCTAGTTTTTGGAGGAGGAAAACAAGAAAAAAACTATTCTGAATCTCAGAAGCCAGAACAGCAAGAGGGATCGCTGCGCAGTGAAAGCAGCAATCCCTCTTGCTGTTCTGGCTTCTGGGATAGCTGCGCAGCCGGCATTCAGTCCATAAGACGCACACACATTTCCCCTTACTTTTTAGGAGGGAAAAAGTGAGTCTTATAGAGCAAAAAATAGGGCATATGGACCTAAGATGCTAGACAGCATCTTAAAAAGCAGAGACATCACAGGACTGCAAGAATGGGAAGGCACTCAGGCCATCATGCAGACTGACCTCCCGAACCTGCAAGAGAAAACTTCTTTTTGCAGATGGTTATCTCTGTTTCAAGGAGGAAACGGAAAACTCAGGGCTGCCGCCTTCTCCTTAAAAAAAGAAGAAGAAATGATTTACCTAGCAGCTTGAACTCAAAAGACTGCAGGCTTTTTATTTCCTTAAGAAAATAATTTGTTTCCCCTACGTGCTCACACCCATGCAACGCGGGCTGCAATTACAGGAAATGCAACAAGGAATTCAGTTTAGTCACTGGAAAATGGTTCATCATCGGCCACCAATACTGGGGTATTTCCCCCCCTTATAATTGGAGGGGTGTGTGTGTCTGTGTGTCAACAGCTCTGCCTAGTCACTTACCTAGTATTGCCTCCCGGACTTTGGGCTGGCGTCCGAGCCCCCAGATGAACTTGTCTTGCGTCAGGGCTGCTGACACCTTATCGATGGGCTGTGTCTACCAAGCCCACCCCAGAGTTCATTAAATGTAGATAGCGCCCTTCTTTTAACTGCCAGGCTAATGTTTATTAATGAGGCGCGCAGCATCTGAGAAGATGGAGAGCTTCCCTGAAAGGCTCCGACAGGCCCGGGAGAGCCCTCCGTCCTCGTGGCTGAAGCACACCTCGGGAGCTTTCAAAATTAACACACTTATTTATTTTAATTCCTCACTGTCTGGCCCTGTTAAGGGAACAGGCTCGGGCATTTAACAGCATCAGACAAAATTCCATTCCTGCGTCACTTCTGGTCTGTCTAGTTTAGCTGTTGCCTAAATGGTTTTAGACCACATATTTAAGAGGGCGGGCCGGTTCCGACCACATAGGGTTTAGAGGCAGCAAGGAATACAGTAAGGGTGACCCCAAGAGACCCCACCCTGCTAGGAAGGCGCAAGATCCATTTTAAATTTCCCACACGAATCATACCCCCCCCCCCCCCGATTCCCAGCCTCCATTCTTTTTTAAAATAGCAAGTTTTGGCACCTGTAAAACCTGAGATATGAGATAAGATCTACAGGCACTGTTCTTCTCATGTCAACATCCTTCTTAATTTGTGGAGCCCAGAATTCGACACGGTATTCCAAGTGTGGCCTGATCAAGGCAGAATAGAGGGGGGGGGGACTATTACTTCCCTTGGGATGCGGGTGGCGCTGTGGGTTAAACCACAGAGCCTAGGACTTGCCAATCAGAAGGTCGCTGGTTCGAATCCCCGCAACAGGGTGAGCTCCCGTTGCTCGGTCCCTGCTCCTGCCAACCTAGCAGTTCAAAAGCACGTCAAAGTGCAAGTAGATAAATAGGTACCACTATGGCAGGAAGGTAAACGGCATTTCCGTGCGCTGCTCTGGTTTGCCAGAAGCGGCTTAGTCATGCTGGCCACATGAGCCGGAAGCTGTACGCCGGCTCCCTCAGCCAGTAAAGCGAGATGAGCGCCACAACCCCAGAGTCAGCCACGACTGGACCTAACGGCCAGGGGTCCCTATACCTTTACCTATTACTTCCCTTGGCCTGGACACTCGACTTCTGTTGATGCAGCCTAGAATAGCATTCACTTTTTTTGCTGCTGCATCACACTGTTGGCCCCTGTCAAGCTTCTGGTCCACCAAGACCCCTAGATCCTTTTCACATGTACTGCTAGTAAGCCAGGTGCCCCACATCCTATATTTGTGCATCTGGTTCTTCCCGCCTAAATGCAGAACCTTAACTTGGTCCCTATTAGTTGGGGGTTCCTTCCAACTCTCCGATTCTATGATTCCCTGACTAGATGGGCCATTGACCTGATGCATGGGCTTCTTAGGATCTTAAGGTGAGCACGCTTGCCTCAGTGAGTCCTGGGTTCAAATTCCCGCCCCCGCCATGGACAAATGCTGAGGTTTTGAATGAGGTTTGTGCTCTCTCTCTCTCTCTCTCATTTGCAAATCTGCAATGAGGCTCATGATCTGCTGCGCAAGGTTGTTGTGAGGGCAACTGCATTCGGGACTGCGGAAATGTTATCGATTGATTTTCCAGCGCAGGCTCAGAGAGGGACGCGGCAGCCTGGCCTCAGAGAACACGTCTCAGTGCAAACATGCAGGCACGCAGTAAAATACTGTAGAGATCATGCATTCCAAAGCAAAACATCCAGGGGTTATATTTGGAAGAATTTGAAGGTAAAGACACACACACACACACACACACACACACCGGAATAAAGTAGTGCATTTGTAAAAAAAATTGTGTGCCAGGCTTTAGGTGCCCAAAACTCACCTGGCAACACTAAATAAGAAACACACAGTTTGTTATTGTTTGTTTGTTATTATGGTATGTATTTTTGTGTTTTTATATTGTAAACTGCCCTGTGATCTTCGGATGAAGGGCAGTACAGAAATTCAATTAATTAATTGGACTACTACAATGCGCTCTACGTGGGACTGCCTTTGAAGGTGACCCGGAAACTGCAATTAATCCAGAATGCGGCAGCTAGACTGGTGACTGGGAGTGGCCACCGGGACCACATAACACCAGTTCTGAGAGATCTGCATTGGCTCCCAGTATGTTTCCGAGCACAATTCAAAGTGTTGGTGCTGATCTTTAAAGCCCTAAACGGCCTCGGTCCTGTATACCTGAAGGAGCGTCTCCACCCCCATCGTTCTGGCTGGACGCTGAGGTCCGGCGCCGAGGGCCTTCTGGTGGTTCCCTCATAGCGAGAAGCAAAGCTACAGGGAACCAGACAGAGGGCCTTCTCGGGGGTGGCACCCGCCCTGTGAAACGCTCTCCCATCAGATGTCAAAGAGATAAACAGCTCCCTGACATTCAGAAGACATCTTAAGGCAGCCCTGTTCAGGGAAGTTTTTAATAATTAACGCTGTACTGTTTTTAACACTTGATTGGGAGCCGCCCAGAGTGTCTGGGGAAACTCAGCCAGATGGGCGGGGTATAAATAATAAATTATTATTAATTAATTAATTAACCAGTGTGGTATAGTGGTTAAGAGCGGTAGTCTCGTAATCTGGGGAACCGGGTTCGATTCCCCGTTCCTCCACCTGCAGCTGCTGGGTGACCTTGGGCTAGTCACACTTCTCTGAAGTCTCTCAGCCCCACTCACCTCACAGAGTGTTTGTTGTGGGGGAGGAAGGGAAAGGAGAATGTTAGCCGCTTTGAGACTCCCTCGGGTAGTGATAAAGCGGGATATCAAATCCAAACTCTTCTTCTTCTTCTATAAAACACACAGAGAAAGTAAAATTATTAACTGAACAAATCAATTCTTGGAGGTTTTGCGTGGACACTGGGGCACAGAATCTGATGTTAGTTTGTCCCTCCCCCACCCCAAAATTGGTATGTGTCTCTCTGCTTCTTCCCGACTCAGCTAAATATTTTTCAAGATTTTTTTAAATGCATGTTTCTATCCCTCCCTTCTCATGACCATGCCCCACTCAGGACAGCTTGCAACAGTTTAAAGGGACAATGCAATAAACCACGTCTTAGCAACAATAATATGAATATAGAAAAACATGCAAGAAATAAAAGACACCACACTTAAAATCCATTTAAAAGATCAGTCACAAAATTAAAAGATGCCTGCTTCTTGGGAGAAAAGCAATGACCAACCTAGACAGCATCTTAAAAAGCAGAGACATCACCTTGCCAACAAAGGTCTGTATAGTTCAAGCTCTGGTTTTCCCAGTAGTGATGTATGGGAGTGAGAGCTGGACCATAAAGAAGGCTGATCGCCAAAGAATTGATGCATTTGAATTCTGGTGCTGGAGGAGACTCTTGAGAGTCCCATGGACTGCAAGAAGATCCAACCTCTCCATTCTGAAGGAAATCAGCCCTGAGTGCTCACTGGAAGGACAGATCCTGAAGCTGAGGCTCCAAGACTTTAGCCACCTCATGAGAAGAGAAGACTCCCTGGAAAACACCCTGATGTTGGTTGGACTGGATGACCGGGTTGGACTGGATGACCCTCGGGGTCCCTTTGAACTCTACGCTTCGACATTCCTCAGGCTGCACTCCTGCTTCGCCCTGTTTTGGCCACCACCTGTGCCCTGCATGCCCTCCTGTGTAGACCAGGATGCCAAAGAAGAGATCCGCGTGCGTCCGCCATCAGGCAAATCCCACCCCGTCATCCGGAACGGGTTGTGTGAGCCAGGTTCCTGCTTACGTGCTTAATGAGAGAGAGGTACAAATAGTCAGGGGAGCCGGCGAAAAGGAGAGAAGCGCGACTCGTAGTGTTTCCAGCAGCACCGGAGAGAGCGGCTCAGCATCCGATCTCATTATCGGCACAGCTGTGCGGATCGCATGTTCTTTCCTCCGGGCGCATGCACGGAACGGCGTACGGGGATGCAATGCGGCTGGAGCCATCGACACACATGTCACCACGGATCGCCACGGTCCCCAAAGGGTTGGCAGGCTTCCGCCTTAGGAAGGATGGGGTCACTTCTGTTGAAAGGCAGGAGGTTGTTTGGTGTTTTGCTCTCTTATAGTTCGGCTGCCAGAGAAAGTGGCCATTTGCACATAAAAAAACATCTGCAGGATCAGGCCAACGGCCCATCTAGTCCAGCATCCTGTTTTCACAGGGGCCAACTAGATGCCTCAATAGGAAACCCACAAGCAGGATTCGAACCCAAGAGCAACTCTGACGGGATGGAATGACGGGAGGAAGGGGCCCTCTTATTTTTGCATCAAATGAAGATTTTTAAAAAGGAAGGAAGAGGAGAGAGAGAGAGAGAGAGAGAGAGAAAGAAAGATAAATACAGTTCCAGATTTGACTAAGAGGACCTCAGGGGGACTGGGCTGATGAGTCAATAAATGCATGGTCTTTGGGAGAAGTGAGGAAAAGAGACAACTCAACAAGATCCATGTTTAGCTGTCAAAACATTCCCTGGCGCTCAACGGCTTCACCCTGCCTGCAGCGCAAGGGGGTGGTGGTGGTGGAGGCAGCTGCAAATGAACTGATCTCGATAATTGGTCAAGAAATGGCTGGCAGGGACTAGGCGTGCGCAGGGAGGCAGAGGTGGCGCCCAGTGCAGCTTCGGCCGAAGAAGCCGAGGTTACGGTACGTTCCTGCTCGTCTATACACTGCCATTCGGCCGAAAAAGGCTCCCAGCAAAGGAAATCCCTTGTGTTGCAAAACAGACAACTCTGAACCATCACAGGCAACACGCGCCTAATAATGTTCTAACAAAACATTTGTAACACGTGCTATTTCACAATTCACCAACCGAAACTATGTAACGGAAGTCACAAATAATAGAAGTCAATCAAGGCAGCATGAACAAAATTAGAATATTTTTGTCCATCCGTATCAAAGAGGCAAACAAGCCTTTCAACAGTCACCATCCTGTAACCGTGCGGTAATGGAACAGTTTCCCCCCGGATGATGAACTGTTTCGATAGTATCTCTTCTCAGCTGGCGATGATGTAAAATAAAATCCATTACATTCAAATATAATATGAGATGAACAGTTACATGCAGTTACAAAACAAACACTGCATATATGGTTAGCTGGCATCCATCTGTCTCTGGAGACAATGGAGCATTGCACCTTTGGGGGTGAAGTCACAGCGCCTGCTGTGGCTGTAGAGACCGATAAGGGAGAGACATGATTCAGCTAGGTAGCTGTGTTGGTCTGACACAGTAAAGGTAAAAGTAAAGGGACCCCTGACCATTAGGTCCAGTCACGGACGACTCTGGGGTTGCGGCACTCATCTTGCTTTACTGGCCGAGGGAGCCGACGTACAGCTTCCGGGTCATGTGGCCAGCATGACTAAGCCGCTTCTGGCGAACCAGAGCAGCGCACAGAAATGCTGTTTACCTTCCCGTCGGAGTGGTACCTATTTATCTACTTGCACTTAGGGGTGCTTTCGAACTGCTAGGTTGGCAGAGCTGGGACTGAGCAACGGGAGCTCACCCTGTTGCGGGGATTCGAACCGCCAACCTTCTGATCGGCAAGTCCTAGGCTCTGTGGTTTAACCAACAGCGTCACCCACATCCCTTAGTCTGACACAGTAGAAATATATATATATATATATATATATATATATATATATATATAAATTTTAATTGTCCAGTAGCACCTTAGAGACCAACTAAGTTTGTTCTTGGTATGAGCTTTCGTGTGCATGCACACTTCTTCAGATACACTGAATGACTCCCAGGCTGAGCACCTGGTCCTTCAGGGGCACAATTACCCCATTCAGGACCAGGGAGTCATCTTAATTTGCCAGCCTTCATGCCACGTTTGCAGACATCTTTGTAGCGCAGAGTTGGTGTGCCAACAGGCCTGGCGCCTGCAGCCAGTTCTCCACGGAGCCCCTCCTTGAGGGTCCAGCCATCTGTGGACATGACCAAGGTGCTGAGACAGGATGGATGGAGAAGGGTTGCGAAAGGAGGTGATAGAATCAGAAAGGGAGGCAATCGGGGCATCGACAGGGAGAAGGTGAAGCAGCTCTTAGCCACGTGCAGAGGGCCATGTCCAATCCTGGCATCTGCTGTCTTGTGTGCATGTTTAAGGGGGCATGTTCAAGATAGGAGATGGCAAGCCAGTGCAGAAGGCTGAGCAGGTAGAGGAAACAAGATTTTGTGGATTGGGGGGGAGGGAGATTTCCTGAGACTTTGCAGGCACCATAGGAGGTACTGGTGGGCACTGAACATTGACCATCCTTCCTCCAGTTTGCATTTCACCTCTTCCTGTTCAAACAATGTCTAGAAAAAGCAGCAGCTTCTCTCCATCGTTGGTCATTCCTAGAAACAAATGTGCTTGGTTCTGCTTTTTTTTTTACACCGGCAGATGTTTCTGGAGACGTTTGCTGTGATCTACCGGCCAGCAAGGCAAAGAATGAAGGAGCCCGTGTCCTTATTTTCCTCCCCTTCACTTGTACGGAAAATAGGGAATCAACTTTGCACGGAGGAAGGGAGGGAGAGCACCAAGGTGCCTAATAAACACCAGCCGGAGGTGGGATTCGAATTCAGGGCCTCCGGATCCCAACGCTTCGCCCGCGGGGCTGCCCTTGCGCTCAAAGACACAGCCTCAGTTCGGTCTCCCGAAGCGTTGGGACTTTGCCAAGAAACTTCCGAGGGTGCCGGCCAAACGGGAAATCATTTTTATAAGTACATTGGATGAGATAAATGATAATATGCCTGACAGGCTCTTGGCTTGGCCTTCTCCCCCTTGTGCGGAGTGTGGAACTTGGCTCAGCCGCTGCCTTCAAAAAAGAGAAGACATTATTGTGGATTGTTCCCTGGCAGGGAGGCGTGTGAGCGTCTCCGGCGGGGATGATGCCCTTTCTGTCATTAGAGGCTTAAGTCACATTTGCCGGGCTGGGTTATCCATAAGGCAGAGTAAGCCCCAGCGAGTGTTTGCCTGGGCAGAGGAAGAATGGGCTAATCCTGCGCCCGCCCTCCATCCACCTGAGTGGACAGGCGACGGTCTCACTGTATCGTCAAACTGTAGAGTTGCAAGGGACCCTGAGGGTCATCTAGCCCAACCCCCTTCTGGCAGTTTTCTCCCTCTCTTGTTCATTCATTTCACACACTGCTTGGTTGTAGAAATGAAACTCAAAGCAGATCCCTGCATATTTTACATAAACTAAACCATAAACTAAACTAAACCAATCCCTGCATATTTTACATAAACTAAACCATTCAGTATCCCATGATTACATCCCTTCAAGCTTATTTAAACTGTTGAGTTTACCTTAATGCTGCCCACGTTTTCAAATATACACAGTTTCCTCCCATATATTCAATAAACGTTTTCCAATCTTATTTAAAGGTATGTTCTTCTTGTTCTCTTATTCTATTGGTTAGGTCCGCAAGCTGCGAATATTCCATCAGTTTGAATATCCCAACATTCTTCTTTGGCTGGGACCTCGCTCGTTTTCCATTTGGGGGCTAGCAAAACGTAGCCTGCCCTTATATCCTGACTTCTCGCACCCGCTTTTCCAAGTCCCAGAAACCATCCGAGTTGCATCAAGGATTATTGTAACTTGCTCTACATGGGGCTGCCCTTGAAGGTGACCCAGAAACTCCACCAGGTGCAGAATGCTGCGGCGAGATTCCTTACGGGGTCCTTGCCGCTGGATCACATTCACCCGGTGCTATACCAGCTGCACTGGCTGCCAGTAGAGTACAGGATCAGGTTTAAGGTGCTGGTTTTAACCTTTAAAGCCCTATACGGCCTAGGACCCTCGTACCTACGGGACCTGGTATGTCCCACGGAGGACCTTACGGTCTTCAAACAAAAACATCTTGGAGGTCCCAGGCCTCAGGGAGATGAGGCTGGCCTCAACCAGAGCCAGGGCTTTTTCAGCGGTGGCCCTGATCTGGTGGAACGCTCTGTCCCAAGAGACTAGGGCCCTGCAGGACTTGACATCTTTCCACAAGGCCTGCCCAATGGTTGCCATCAATTTGATTTGAACTGATTTTATAATGAACTGATTTTATAATGAATTGATTTTAGAATGCTGTATTATTTTACAGTTGTTAGCCTCTCTGAGTCCAGCTTTGGCTGGGGGAGGGCGGGATATACATAAAATTATTATTATTATTATTATTATTATTATTATTATTATTATTATTATCCTTGCCCGTCTCCAAACTCCCAAGCTAGCTGGGACCGGTATGGAGTCACGCTAGGTGCTGTGAGAAGAGGGCAACCTGGGTGTATCAGGTAGAAAGCAGGGAGCATACAGGACAAGGCCTGGGACACCATTTCATGGAACCTTAGGCTTGCAGAGTTGGAAGGGACCCAAGGGTCATCTAGTCCAACCCCCTGCAAGGCAGGAATCTTTTGCCCAGTGTGGGGCTCCAACCCGTCATCCTGAGATTAAGAGTCCCATGCTCTTCTGGCTGGACTATCCTGAGTTCTGTTCCAAGCCGCACTAATACCGAAAGCCATCTTCCTCAAAAACAACCTTGCAAATATGATGTGCATCTGAACAAGCGGGAGGCAAAGGGGAGGGGGGACACACACGAAAAAGGGGGGAAAGTAAATATCAGCAAGGGATGTTTTTTGGCAGCTTTTCAGTTCTAAATTGAGCTAATTCTACCTTCTGAAAGGAAGATAATTTCCATGTTTCTTTGGTTGAGAACACATAATTGAAGTTATTTTCCTTCCAAGAAAGGAGCCTCAGGAACATCGTTTGCAAATGGACAGGAAAAAATGAATGTATCTGGCGCTGCCGGAGCCGCGGGGCGTTCATTGCGGCGCAGTTTCTGAAGGCTGCTGCCACTTTCCCAAAGGTGTTTATCACTTGCTCAGGTGTCTTCCTCCCCCTCTCCTTTCTCCGGCCCCCCTCTTCTCGAAGGGAGAGCGAGGGGGGGCCGAGCCGAAAGCGAGTGGCGCTAAACCCAGTGAGCCGTGGGAAAGTGGAAGCCAGATTGCTATCAGGAAGGTTCAGAGTGAAAATTGGAGGAAGAAAACTCGAGGATCTCTTAAACTGACCATTGCTTTTGGGGGAGGCGGCAGCCACTGTCTCCTTGGCCTGTGAATTCCTCCTTAAAACCAGCATCTCAAAAGCCAAATGTTAACAAAAGTGCTGAGATGGAAGAGATCAAAGTTGTAAGAGTTTATGAACTTCCAGAGTGGATTATTGCGATCTCTGCTGCTCATTTTGGTTTTTAAAGCCCCAAACGGCTCAGGCCCCAAATACCGAAAAGGCTTCCTCTTCATCGCAGCCTCCTGTGGGAGTGAGTTCCACAGTTTAACTCTGCTCTGCGTGGAGAAGTCTTTCCTTTTATCTTTTAAGCTGGAAGGTGTGCAGCCAAGATGATCAAAGATCAGGAAGCCAAGCCTTATGAGGAATGGTCGAAGGAGCTGGGGTTTAGCCTGAAAAAGAGGAGACTGGGAGGAGATAAGAGAGCCACCTTCAAATACCTGAAGGGCTGTCCCGTGGATGATGGAGGAAGCTTGTTTTCTCCTTTTCTGGAGGGTAGGACTCGAAGCAAGGGCTTCAAGTTACAAGAAAGGAGATTCCGACTAAACATCGGGAAGGACTTTCTGACAGTAAAAGCTGTTCGACAGAGGAACGGTCTCCCTCTGGACATGGTGGACTCTCCTTACTTGTAGGTTTTTAAGCAGAGGGTAAAGGATGCAGGTGGTGCTGTGGGTTAAACCACAGAGCCTAGGACTTGCCGATCTGAAGGTCGGCGGTTCGAATCCCCGCGCCGGGGTGAGCTCCCGTTGCTCGGTCCCTGCTCCTGTCAACCTAGCAGTTCAAAAGCACCTCAAAGTGCAAGTAGATAAATAGGTACCGCTCTGGCGGGAAGGTAAACGGCGTTTCCGTGCGCCGCTCTGGTTCACCAGAAGGTTCGCTTAATCATGCTGGCCACATGACCCGGAAGCTGTACGCCGGCTCCCTTGGCCAATAAAGCGAGATGAGCGCCGCAACCCCAGAGTCGGTCATGACTGGACCTAATGGTCAGGGGTCCCTTTACCTTTAAAGGTAAAGGACCCCTGGATGGTTAAGTCCAGTCAAAGGTAACTCTGGGGTTGCGGCGCTCATCTTGCTTTCAGGCCGAGGGAGCTGGCGTTTGTCCACAGACAGCTTTCCGGGTCATGTGGCCAGCAGGACTAAACCCCTTCCGGCACAACGGGACACTGTGACGGAAACCAGGGCATACAGAAATGCCATTTACCTTTCTGCCACAGTGGTACCTATTTATCTACTCACACTGGTGTGCTTTTAAACTGCTAGATTTGTAGGAGCTGGGACTGAGCAACAGGAGCTCACTCCGTCCAGGGGATTCAAACCGCCAACCTTCCGATTGGCAAGCCCAAGGGGCTCAGTGGTTTAGACCGCAGCGCCACCCGCTCCCTACTGCAGAGGTTGGATGGCTTTAGCTGAGATTCCTGCATTTTGCCTTGGGGTCCCTTCCAACTCTTCAGATTCAGTGATTCCCCAGAGACCCTCTCAGCTGGTGATATTTGGCAGAGGGGCCACTCTTGAGAGTCCCTGCACCCTCAGAGCCTTGGGGTAATGGAGACCCGGCCGGTAGGAGGACCTGCTCTTCTCTGCCGGACAAAGAGGACCATGATAAGGTCCATTTTATGCAGTGAAGAGGAATTGTGGGCAAATGTCGGTTCATGCCCAGTGGTTGCCATTAATTTGATTTTGAATTGATTTTAGAATGCATGTCAATTACAGTGGTGCCTCGCAAGATGAAAAGAATCCGTTCCGTGAGTCTCTTCGTCTAGCGGTTTTTTCGTCTTGCGAAGCAAGCCCATTAGCGGATTAGCACTATTAGCGGTTTAGCGGCTATTAAAGGCTTAAGGGATTAGCGGATTAGCTGCTAAAAGGCTATTAGCAGTTTAGTGCCTTAGAAAAAGGGGGTGGGGAGTGGAACCCCCCCCCCCCCCAGGAATCGCAAGCCCATAGAGAAATTCGTCCTGCGAAGCACCTCTGAGAACGGAAAACCCTTTGGTCTAGCGGGTTTTCCGTCTTGCGAGGCATTCGTCTTGCGGGGCACCACTGTAATCGTTTGTGATTTTATGTAAACTGTGTTACTTTTATTGTTGTTAGCCGCTCTGAGCCAGGCTTCAGCTGGGGAGGGCGGGATATAAATAAAATTTTAGTATTATTATTTATTATATGCTGCCCTGTGATCCCATGGGATGAAATGAAATGACAGTGATGATGATGATGATAGGATATCACAGAGTTGTCGGGTTTTTTACGGAAAACCTCACACATCGTCTACAATCTGTTTGCTGCTAGTATGAAGAGACCCGCACTTACAAGCAAGCGCAGTTTGGGCGTGGGGAAAAGCTTTCAGCTCCTAAATGGTGAACATAATAAGTGCACACAAAGAAATGTTTTCGCCGTTGTTAAATCACGATAAAATCCAAGAACAGCAATGCCGAAGGGGAGATTTCCCAAAATGTTGCCTGTGTACAGCAAAGCCGCGGTTTTTTATTTTAAAAAAATCTTTCAATTCCCTCACCCAATTTTGTACCAAACTATGCGAAAAAGTCACATTATGCAAATTGGGACTAGATTGATGTAGATTTGCTTCCAACTGCGCTCATTCTGAGCACTGTGGAGCTCTTTGGCCAGGGGGAGGGGGGAGCCTGAGTGCAGGCAAGATGCAAATCAGCTGGTTTTAGTATAATTGAAAGTATTGCCCTTAAGATATGGAGTCCGTTAATGATTAGAGTGGGTCTGACGAAGAAGCCATGGTGTAGGCAGACATTTTGTCTCTCTCTTTTTGTGTCTAATCAGAGAAGATTTGGGGGGCAAAGGAGGCCAAATTCAGAAAAATCCCATCACCATAATTCAGAATAGATTGTCCCAATGTGGTGGTCCATGAGCCTCTGAAAAGTGGACCATGCAGCCACTCGTAATTACCTGCATCCCACCCCCTGGCAATATTTTCCAGGTGAAGATGCTCATTCAGAGTGAGGGCAGTGCTAGTTCATACACCATTGCCTTCTCTCTCCACTGGCTTTGTGACAACGCTCATTGCAATTTACTCTGCAGCACCGTCAGGCTGCTGTGTGATCCCTGCGTAATCCCAAACTGGGTTATTTTATTTTTTAATGGTGTTGCAGTTTCAGCTGATTGCAGCGAAAGAGATGGGGGAGGGACAGAGGTTTTGCCTATTTACAGATGCCACCAGGTGATGCCATATTTTGAAGAAATCGCCATGCATTTGGCTGCTTTGCCATATGTTTAATAAATAACCTTTCCTCCACGGGCCTATTTGTCAGTCCCCGGACGGTTTTGCTCAACAGCATGCCCCTGGTCCAAAAGGAAACGTCAAAACCTGCCTCTTTTTCCTCTTCCAGAGTGGGCATGGCGGTCCCAACCCTCCCTCAAGTGCTCCTTTGTTCAGACCGGAGGATGAGCTGGAACACCTGACCAAGAAAATGCTGTACGATATGGAAAACCCGCCTTCCCAGGAATACTTTGGTAAGTGCTCCGACCTTTCCCATGCTCTGGTGGCAGAGAGTTCCACAAGCCATTGGCGCATGGTGCAAAAATAAATAAATAAATAAATAACAAATAGTTAGCTACCAGAGCTAATGAACTTGGTGGTGCCCATGATACAGTTTTGTACAGTAGAGGCCCATTGTCCCAGGGTGAAGGAGGGGTGGGGGGGCCAGCCAAAAAATGAAAACAGAGAGGGGACGGCCCAGCGACATTGACTCTAATTTGCATCAAACATGTTTCCCCCAACCCCTCGGGGATTCAGCGCTGCGGTAATCGTAGCAGGCCAGATAGCCGCCCACTAATCGTATCATTAGGTCAAATTTAGAAAGCTGCATCAGAGCATATTAAAAGTCGGTTGAGAGCAGAAAGGTTTTGAATGCAGCGATCTAATTAACCTTACTGGAGAGCTCCAAGGCATTGTATTAAGTCATGGAAATAATTTGTTCCAAATAATTACATTCGAAAAGCCAGCAAGGATCATTCGGCGGGTCGGCCTCTGCTCAAATGGTGGGCCGCTGGCTCCCATCAGAGACTTTCCTTCCTCTCACATCATGGGGGATTCCCCCCCCCCAGCCAGTGTTGCGTTTCAGATGCCCCCCAAAGGGGACTGTTGTGCTTGAGAGATGGGTGGAAGCTCATCCCTTTAAAAGGACCATTTGTTTGGGAATGCAGGCATCATGTCTCTCCGGGAATTGCGGAGGTTTAAGTTCGTGGGGTGGGGCTGAAGTTCACAGCGCAGGATGCTTGCTAAAGTTGGTTTTGGGGAAAGTTGCTCAGTTGTTCCTGCAAAGGCTTGGACACTCAGAAAGGCCAGTTAATTTTCAGGATGAGTGTTGGGGCTTCAGCAGTTTCACATGACCCCCGTCCTGCGCAGAGAGAGAGAATGAGGGCAATGCCGGGGGGGGTTGGGGGTGGAGGAAAATAAGCCAAAAGGGGTGGGATAGAGGGGCAAAGCACTCCCCACACAGTCAGTTCAGACCTCTGGGAAGGACACAGTTTCCCTCCCCTGGGCAGGATGTGCTGGGCCCGGGGGTAACCCGAGAAACGCGGTCCAGGTCTGGTCCCAAATCCATAGGTTCTGCTAGGAGTCAGTCCGACAGGGCCAAGGCAGGACACGAGGCAGAAAACCAGGCAAAGTCAGGTACAGGATCTCAGGCAGGTTCTGGCATACAGCAATGTTGCTCCCGCAACCTGGGGCGGGGTCCGACAGCCTTTTATCTTTGTCGGGATAATGGCCGGTCCTGATCCCCCGGTGACTCACCTCCCTGTTTTGCCTGAAGGCGAGCACTCCTCCTGCGAGTACTCAGGTCTCTCCTTCTCTCAGACCTCAGTCTCTGCAGCTCAGGAGATGTCGGTGGGTGACTAGACCCAGAGGCCGCCTCAGCCTCCCCTGACCCAACCGGTATTGGAGCAGCTGTAAGTGATGGCCCAGATCATTCCCGGTCTGGGAATGACCAGGTCATTCCCGCACCTGGAGCCAGGGCAGGCTCAGACCCCTGACTTGGCCCAGCTGGTGCTTGTTGCAGGGGAACCTGTGCAGACTGGGACTCTTCAGGATCAGGCCCCAGACTTGGTTCAGATGATGCCTGAGGCAAAGGATCTGGTGCAGACTGAGACTCCTCTGGTTCCGAGCCTGAGCCCAAGTCCCAGGCCATCACAATAGGGAAGGAATGGGGGTGAAGGAGAACGAGAGAGAGAAAGGGGGTGGCAGAAGGAGAGAAGGAGAAAATGGGTGGCAGGAAGAGAAAGGGGGCGTCCTTACCCTGCTCACCAGCATCAGCATGCAAGCCCCCCCCCCCCCATGTCTATGTTCTCCTTCGACAGTCAAGAGGCAGCAATGCTTCTGAATCTCGGTTGCCGGAAACCACCGGAGGGGAGAAAGTTCTCGCACTCGGGTCCTGATTGCAGATTCCCTTTTGGGCATCCTTTTGGCCACCGTGAGAACAGGATGCTGGGCCAGGTGGGCCATGGACCTGATCCAGCAGGCTCTCCTTAAGTTCTTTCATTCTCGGATGCCTGGTTCGCACACCATGCTAAGCCGTGACTTAGTTCAGCATAGCGAACGTTGGCACAGCACATAGTTGAACTGTGGAACCTGCTGCCGCAGGAGGCAAGGGTACTCACCAACTTGGATGGCTTTGAAAGCAGGGTGAAGACAAATTCATGGAGGAAGCGAGGGCTATCACAGGCTGGCAGCCACAACGCCTCTGCTTCGCCTCCGTGGTTGGAGGCAGCCTTGCTTCTGTTGCTGGAAACCTGGGAGGGGAGAGGGTTGCTCTCGCACTCAGATCCTGCTTGCAGGTTTCCCTTTGGGGCATCTGGTCGGCCCATGAGATCAGAACTGGCCTGGTCTAGCAGGCTCTTTTCATATTCTTACTACCTAGGAAGAAATGCAGTTTTTAACTGGGAGGGGGAAAACATCCCTCATTCCTGCCTTAGATGCTCTTGCGTGGTGCGTTCCCGGCCCCCCAAGTGGAAATAAAGACACATGACACAATTATTAAGGTTAATGGGCTAATTAAGGCCACAACTTTATTGGTTACAGGTGATGAGCGGTATTGGCTTAGGCATTGGTCCTAACAGACGATATCCAACTTCAGCCTGTTCGCTTGAAGTCTGGGAAGAGTTAACCACCAGTAGGGGGAGTCCTGCTGATGCACATCAACTAGGAACTTCCCCGGGGTCACCGATAGGGGGCGTGCCTTAGGCCCTCACCTCCCTAGACTTTGGACAGGGCCACGCCCCCTGGAATCCTTTACCGGACTACCCTTCAATATGGGGGGGGGGGGCAGGTGATGGCGCTTCCTCCCCTCTTCCAACTACAGAACTATACCAACTGCCAATACCCAGAAAGTTGTGATGATTTGCTACGAGGTAGGCGAAAAACAAGTGCCTGGTGCCAATTTGCCAAGTGGAAAAATTCCTACCGGGCCCCTCAACGGCGACCAAGCAAGGTCAAGGAACGAAACCTTATAGGGCGGGAGGGTGGGGAAAGCAGGAACAGCTGGCAGGTGGGAAAAGAGGGAGATCCCCGGCCATGTCCTGGTTTAAATTGGGCAAGCCACACCACCAGAGCCAGCCAATTGGCTGGCCAGGGTGTGATGCGGCTGGGAATCCCCCCAATTGTGTGGGGCTGGGCTCTAGCAGCCACGCATGGTGGGGCTGTGAAGCCCGCAACCCCACCTCCTCTGTAGGGCGGAAGTGGCTTTCTCTTGCATTTTGTCCTGGACGCTCTCCCCACCTTCAGCACACCAAAGGAGTGTGGCTGGTTCGCTTGCACTGGGTGCAAAGTCTTGGCAGTGCCACAGGGAACCGCAACTATACTTTAGAACGGAGTGCAAGGGGGGTGGGGAAGCAAATGTTGGTGTTGCCCAGGGCGCCGCTGAAATTTGAGACCCCGAGGTCTGCCAGTGAACACACACCCTCCACCCAAACACCTCAGGTCTCTGCAGCACCCACACACCTTTCCAGGCTGCAGGCTGCCCACCCAGTCCACCCTCCCCATTTCATCTTGGAGGCTTGGAGGCTGAGCTCAGAAGCAGGGCAGCCCTGTGTCGCATGGCTCCTGAGTCCTGCCTGTTCTTCCGTTTGATGGAAATGAGAGGCGACTCTCATGGACATTCGGGATGGAGTCCGAGCCAATACAAATTAGAGGAGGAAATTCCATTAGCCCACCGACTTGTCAGCATTGGGGTATTCCACTTTGCTTTGGGAGCTGACAGCGAGCTACCGAGCAAGGAGGTGGGTGGTTGCAAGGCTGGAGCATCAACCAAGCGGTCAGGGTTTTGAAAGGCTGCTTAAGACCTTCCAGGGCCAGCTGCAGATATTTTGCTGCCTGACGGGAAGGACAGACGGTTGTCATGCAGCCCCGACAAGTCACAATCGGAACCCCAGCAGGGTTGCAGTCGGATCTTACTTCAAGGCTGGTGTGAAGAACACAAGGACATAAGAAGAGCCTGCTGGATCAGGCCAGTGACCTATCTGGTGTAGGATTCTGGTCCCACGGTGGCCAACCTGCGGGAAACCTGCGAGCAGGATCCGAGCGCAAGAACAACCCTCTTCCTTCCTGTGGTTTCCAGCAACTGCAGGTTGGGAGCCACAAGTGGAGCAAACTTATTTGGCGTCTGCTGAGATGCTGGGGGGGGGGGGTGTTCTGAAAGAATGAGTCTTACTGGGGTTCTTGGGGGGCAGCCATGACCAGGTGAAAGAGAAACGAAAGAGCATTGGCTCTTCCATGCCTTTTATAATACCCTTCCAGGGGGGCTTAAAGCGGTGAAAAGGACCACTACAAAAGCAACATATCAGAGCATAAGAAGACCATGCAGGGTCTGTCTCATGGCCGATCTGGTCCAGCATCCTCTTCTCAAAGTTTCTGAACAGATGCCTCTTCTGGGAAGCCCTCAAGGAGGACCCGAGGGCAAGAGACACTGGGGCCCACTAACTGGCATTCAGAAGCATCGCTGACTCCAACAGTGGTCACAGAGCAGAGCTAGTAGCCATCAAAAGCCCTCTCCTCCCTGAATTTATCTGGCTGGCCACTGTGAGAACAGGATGGTGGACTAGATGGGCCACTTGATTGAGCCTGCAGGCCCTTCTGATGTTGACTGCACTAATTCAGAATACTGGGGGGACTGGCACTTTTGAAAGTTCCCTGCCCCCTGTTATAAAATCCCTATAAACATACAGCTTACACACCAGGGAGGCATGAATGGTTTTCCAGCCCTTTGTGTTCTGTATCTTTCTTGTTTTCCTATATGCTGGGACTTCTTAAGATGGGGCATTCCTAACTGTGATCTCACACCTGCTGCTACCTGCGAAGATTGGGCTTTGTGCCCCTGGGGCAGCTTTCTGGAGGAGAGGAGCCTCTACTGTCTTGCAGAGCCCCCTCTGCAGATGGCCCAGGGGTGGTGCTGCAGCCCCCTGCTCTTCAGGGGGGCAGACAATTCACCCTGTAAAGCTGGTGGCTAGGGCTGATTTAGCATATGCGACGCCGGGGTGCAAAAAACTGCCCTGTGTCCCCAATTGGGGGGGCAGGCCAATGTTGCTTTTTAGGGGGGCACACAACTCTCTCCCATGCCGCACACAACTGTCTCTCGACGGCCCTTCAATCCCAGGTGCTCAGGAGGGCAGAACTGGCCAGCTGCCTCAGCACCCTGTGCTGGTCCCGGGGGCTAACTGAGAAGCAAGGTCCGAGTCCAGTCCAAGGTCGAGGGTGCGGTATGGAGGCCGTCCGTCAAAGCTGAAGCAGGGTCCAAGGCGGGGAGTCGGGTGAGGTCAGGAACTCTGGCAGATGAGCAGGACAGGGTGCCGGCAGGAACAGGTTACCAACAACGTTGCTCCCGCAACCTGGGACTGGGGTTGGCTGGCTTTTATCTGCCCCGAGGCATAAGGCAGCCTGATCCTCTGGTGACTCGCCTCTCCTGGCCTGGAGGCGAGCACTTAGTTCCCTCTGCCTCTCTGCCCTGATCCTCTGCAGCTCAGGAGAGGCTGGAGGGTTACCGGACCCAGAGGCAACCTCACCTTCCCCTGAAGGGGCTGGGAATGGAGCACCTGCAGGCAATGGGTCCTCCATCCCCTCAGGAGCCAGAGCAGACTCAGCTGGTGCCAGCACCTGAGGATCCAGCACAGGTGAGGGCCCTTCAGGCTCATGCCCCAGCCCCGGCTCAGCTGGTTCTGGAGACGGGGACTCCTATGCAGGCTGGGATTCCTCAGGTTCAGCCTCCGAGTCCCAGGCCATCACCCACAGCAAAAAGAAACCTGTGGCGCCCTGACGCACTCTGCTCCGCTCGGCAGCAGCTGTCGGCCGGCCTGGCTCTTCAATCCCCGGACTCCAAATCTCAGCCCCGGACTCTCGACCTGTCGCCCCCGAGAGCCCCGCACCCAGGTGCCCTGCACCCCTAGCACCTATGGGTAAGCCAGCCTTCTGCTGGCTATTCAGCACCTCCCAGGCTGGTCATCACTTTGTTTGAAGACCACCAGCCCTGACCCCACTTTCCTGCATTGGCAAGGGGAAGGAGTGTATGCCCCCTGCCCAAAGGTGGTCCTGTGATTCACATGCGCCTGCGGTTGCTAAAGGATCATTTTCCTTTGTGTGGAAATGATTCGGAAGGGTTAATCCCGGGACCAGATAAGGGGCAGGGGGAAAAGAAGCCCTTGACAGCCACCAGAGGTTTTAATTGAATGTCAGTGCTGCTGGAATTTGCTGTCGCACTCAGAACTCCGGATAATGCTCCATTGTTATGAAAACTGATAATCCAGCCTTAGCAATGGGTTGTTTCTTTCAGCGTGACAATCAGCTCTGTCATTTTGGGGGTGGGCATGTTTCCGTTGGGTGTAGATTGTTCCCTACACTTAGTCTCTCTCTTCCCCACACTTCCACCCACACCTTTTCCCTTTTGAAAGGAGAGGGGGGGGCGCCTTTTAGCTGCGCTCGTTCTCGGATAATTTTGGAACGGTATGGGAATGGAGGATGAGATCTCGGAAGGCCACGGCAAAGGGAGAGGCATTAGCAATCAGATGCAATTTTGCGCGCTGAATGAGTGCTTTGATCAAGCGATGTCTTTCATGTCTCTCTCCTCCTAAAATACAAAATATGCCGTAGTTGGAGTATTTGGGGATGAACCGAGCAGCAAACATTTCTGCTCTGCAAAAAGAACTCATCTGAAACATCAACCCTGGGAAATTACCTGGGAGTCACGAGATCTTCTTGAACCTGACCAGGTGGGAAGCAGGCAGTCTGTGGCCTTGCCCTGTTGAATCACAAAATCCTAGAACTGTATAGTGAAAAGGGATCCAAAGGGTCATTTGCCCCCTGCAATGAAGGAATATTTTGCCCAACCACCTGCAAAGCAATTCAGGCCAGGAGCTGGCAGGGAGGGGCCTTGTCATCCCGGCAGAGGCATCACTGCTTTTTACCCGGAGGGGCAAGGAGGTCGGTACTGTTCAGGAGCACTGGTGAGACCACCGCTTTGGCTCTGCAGGGGTACTCACGCAGCACCCCCTCCCTAATGCCTCACCCCCTTCCTCCCAGAAAGCAACAGCAAAAGAAGCTAAATGCTGGAAGATTCGGGACAGACAAATGAAAGTGCTTCTCCACAAAGTTAAACTGTGGAACTCTCTCCCACTGGAGGCAGCAGATGTCTTTAAAAGAGGATTGAAGGAGGAGGGCTACAAAGCAGAATGGCTGTGCTGTGTCTCCACAGTTTGAGGCAGCGATGCTTCTCAATATCAGTGGCTGGAAACCGCAAGAGGAAAGTGTTGCCTGCTTGTATGCTTCCCTTTGCTGCGAGAACAGGATACTGGGTTTGATGGGCAATGGACCCGATCCAGCAGGCTCTTCTTACATTCATTAGTCTACAGGCCTCCCAGCTCTACTGAAAGCCTTCATAGAATCACAGAACAGAGTTGGAAGAGACCATGAGGGTCATCTAGTCCAACCCCAATGAAGGAATTTTTTGGGTCCAGTGTGGGGCTCAAACCCACGACACTGAGCTTAAGGCCCTGGTGCTCTACTGACTGAGCTATCCCAGCTCAGCTTGAATTCTGTGACCGCATTGCATAGTTAAAACATTCAACAACAACGAGAAGAAAGGCAGACCCAACGCTGCTCTCTTTCCCCCTCTTCGCAGAACACCGTGTCCCAACTATTCTTATCCCTCGCCGTCAAATGGCTGTCGTGAGCAGAAGGTCTTAAAAGATTAAAGTGTGGTCACCGGTGGCCTTTGACTGGAAGGGAAATCCATAAGAGCAAAGCTCTGTGTGTGTTTGCGCGACACGCACCGTAGCCGGGATTCGGGGCGGGCGAGGGTTCGACAAGGACCAGGAACGGAAATCTTGTTAGGCTGCTGACTAGAAACGCTGTTCTGTCATCGATATTTCTTCATTAGGAATAATGATTTTTCCACGTCCGCTGCCAGTGGGTTCCCGGCCGTCCAAAAGCCGGGATGTGCCATGAATCTCTAAAGCGCACTTATCGGAGGGACTCCGAAAGCGGCGAGAATTCAGAAGGCGGCGAGGGAGGGGGGCAAGTTGCACGCACTGCGCCGCTGCAGGAACAGCGGTTATTGATGGCACCTGTGGGAGCCCTTAGGTGGATATTTCAGTCTGATGTATTTACATAAGAAAGACGTCCTGGCTCAAAGACGCCGTGTTCTGTTTCTCCAGCTCTCCGTCATGTATCGCTCTGCAGCAGCAGCGGCGGGGGCTCTGGGGAGCGGCGGAAGCAGGCGCATGTAACCGTGATGAAGGCATCTCCTTGCAAGCCAAAGAAGCAGGGAGGGATGGCTTTGGCTGCATCATCATCTCAGAGTTTTCGTCCGTTCCTTCCAATGCCTCGCCTGACCTCTTAAGAACAGTGCTTGTTGTTGTTTAGTCGTTTTGTCGTGTCCGACTCTTCGTGACCCCCTGGACCAGAGCACGCCAGGCACTCCTGTATTTCACTGCCACCCGCAGTTTGGTCCAACTCATGCTGGTAGCTTCGAGAACACTGTCCCACCACCTCGCCCTCTGTTGTCCCCTTCTCCTTGTGCCCTCCATCTTTCCCAACATCAGGGTCTTTTCCAGGGAGTTTTCTCTTCTCATGAGGTGGCCAAAGTCTAGGGAGGTGAGGGCCTAAGGCACTCCCCCTATTGCTAACCCCGGGGGAGTTCCTAGTTGATGTGCATTAGCAGGACTCCCCCTACTGGTGGTTAACCCTTCCCGGACTTCAAGCGGATGGGCTGAAGTCAGATATACAGTGGTGCCCCGCAAGACGAATGCCTCGCAAGACGGAAAACCCGCAAGACGAAAGGGTTTTCCGTCTGCTGAGGTGCTTCGCAAGACGAATTTCCCTATGGTCTTGCTTCGCAAGATGAAAAATGACGGGGGAAAATCGAAATTTTTTTTTTTGCTCCAAAACCCCTTGTTCTGAATTGCTAAGCTGCTAAAAGCATTTTAGCAGCAAAACCGCTAATCCCCCCCTTAAAAAGCCATGTTTAGCCCTTTTTAAGCCAATAGCGCTAATAGCGCTACTCCGTCAATGGGCTTGCTTCGCAAGACGAAAAAACCGCAAGACGAAAAGACTCCCGGAACGGATTCTTTTCGTCTTGTGAGGCACCACTGTAGTCAGTTAGGACCAATGCCTAAGCCAATATTGCTCATCACCTGTAACCAATAAAAGTTGTGGCCTTATTTAGCCCATTAACCTTAATAATTGTGTCATGTGTCATTTCCACTGATGGGGGTGGGAAGTCGCCATACAAAGAGGCTTGTTCAGAAGCGTTGCTGTCTCCGGCTGCAGAAGAAGAGCAGAGCCATTGTGGCTATTATCCACCGACAGCCCTCTCTCCTCCATGAATTTGTCTAATCCTCTTTTAAAGCCATCCAAGGTGATGGCCATCGCTGGCTCCTGCAGGAGGGAGTTCCACATTTATTTATTTATTTATTCATTCATTCATTCAATTATTTATACCCCACCCATCTGGCTGGGCTTCCCCAGCCACTCTGGGCAGCTTCCAACAAAAGATTAAAATACAATATCAAATATTAAAGACTTCCCTAAACAGGGCTGCCTTCAGATGTCTTCTAAAAGTCAGATAGTTGTTTATTTCTTTGACAACTGATGGGAGGGCAATCCACAGGGTGGGTGCCACCACCAAGAAGGCCCTCTGCCTGGTTCCCTGCAACTTGGCTTCTCACAGGAAGGGAACCGCCAGAAGGCACTCTGTGCTGTGTGAAGAAGGACTTTTATCTGCCCCGAACCTTCCAGCATTCAGCTTCCTTGGGTGTCCACGAGTTTTAATGTTATGGGAGAAATTACTGGACTGGACTTTGTCATGTTCATTCATATCAGCGGGTCCTCTCTGCGTTATACTTACTTGAATGCCACCCTCTATAAACATGAAATAGGTAAAGGGACCCCTGAGCATTAGGTCCAGTCACAGACGACTCTGCGGTTGCGGCGCTCATCTCGCTTTACTGGCTGAGGGAGACAGCGTACAGCTTCCGGGTCATGTGGCCAGCATGACTAAGCCGCTTCTGGCGAACCAGAGCAGCGCACGGAAACGCCGTTTACCTTCCCGCCAGAGCGGTACCTATTTATCTACTTGCACTTTGACGTGCTTTCGAACTGCTAGGTTGGCAGGAGCAGGGACCGAGCAACGGGAGCTCATCCCGTCGTGGGGATTCAAACCGCCAACCTTCTGATCGGCAAATCCTGGGCTCTGTGGTTTAACCCACAGCGCCACCCGCGTCCCAAACATGAAATATAAGTTTACAAAAATCTAGAAATAAAGCAATTCCAATGAAAATGATATGCAAAACTCAATAGAAAATCCACATTTAAATCAGACTAATGAATGGGGGTGGGGAGTTCTAGGATGCATTAAAGTTTAAAATAGAAAAGAAATGCAAATGCACAGTAAAAATAATCCACATATAAACCACCATTAGCAATGTAACAAACTAACTGAGATAGCATTCTTTTCATGCAGAAGTTCCTGTTCTTTGAGATGCTCAGAATCTCCTGATTGGTCTCTGTTTGAAAGCAGGAGACTTTACAAAGCAACCCCTGTGGTTGACCCAGCAGGGCACTTCTGACATTTATTTTATTTTTTTAAAAAACTTTTTTTAAATTGTTATTCTCTAAATTTCCTCAAGCATTCCTCCAAAATGCATTGTGAAAGCCTGTGCATACACCACAACCTATAACACTGGATATCTGTAAAATATGTCCACAGGTTAGTATAAACCTTTGGGAGCTGGTCTTTAGTTAGTTGTAGAATTTGTGAATGAAAGGTGTCTCTCTGCTTTGTTCCTCTTAAATTGTGGGTCATTTTTTTCAGTCAGGGCCTCCCGTCGGAGCGAGTTCCACAGTTTTAACTACCGTATTTTTCGCCCTATAGGACGCACCGGCCCATAGGACGCACCTAGATTTTGGGGGGGGAAATAAAGGAGAAAAAAAAATTTTTCCCCCCAGGAGCGGGGCTGGGGCGGGGGAAGCCCGAGCTTCCCCCTCCCCCAGCTCCCAGAACGGGACCCAGAGCGAGGCCTCGCTCTGGGAGCTTGCGGGGCTGGAGGAGGGGGAAGCCCTCCGCCAGCCTTCTAACCAATTCGGAGGACAGTGGGAAAGGCGCGCTGCACCTCTCCTGCTGTCCCCCGAGTTTGCGGGGCTGGCGACGGGGAGGAGCAGGCTTCTCCCCTCGCGAGCCTTCTAAGCAAGTCGGGGGACAGCGGGAAAGGCGCGCTGCGTCTCTCCCGCTCTCCCCCGAGTTTGCGGGGCTGGCGACGGGGAGGAGCAGGCTTCTCCCCCCGCCAGCCTTCTAAGCAAGTCGGGGGACAGCGGGAAAGGCGCGCTGCGTCTCTCCCGCTCTCCCCCGAGTTTGCGGGGCTGGCGACGGGGAGGAGCAGGCTTCTCCCCCCGCCAGCCTTCTAAGCAAGTCGGGGGACAGCGGGAAAGGCGCGCTGCGTCTCTCCCGCTCTCCCCCGAGTTTGCGGGGCTGGCGACGGGGAGGAGCAGGCTTCTCCCCCCGCCAGCCTTCTAAGCAAGTCGGAGGACAGCGGGAAAGGCGCGCTGCGTCTCTCCCGCTCTCCCCCGAGTTTGCGGGGCTGGCGAGGGGGAGGAGCAGGCTTCTCCCCCCGCCAGCCTTCTAAGCAAGTCGGGGGACAGCGGGAAAGGCGCGCTGCGTCTCTCCCGCTCTCCCCCGAGTTTGCGGGGCTGGCGACGGGGAGGAGCAGGCTTCTCCCCCCGCCAGCCTTCTAAGCAAGTCGGAGGACAGCGGGAAAGGCGCGCTGCGTCTCTCCCGCTCTCCCCCGAGTTTGCGGGGCTGGCGAGGGGGAGGAGCAGGCTTCTCCCCCCCGCCAGCCTTCTAACCAAGTCGGGGGACAGCGGGAAAGGCGCGCTGCGTCTCTCCAGCTCTCCCCCGAATTTGCGGGGCTGGCGACGGGGAGGAGCAGGCTTCTCCCCCCGCCAGCCTTCCAACCAAGTCAGGCTTCTCCCCCCCAGTTTGTGGGGCTGGCGGTGGGGCTCTCCTGAAGCCTGGAGAGCGAGAGGGGTTGGTGCGCACCGACTCCTCTCGCTCTCCAGGCTTCAGCGAAAGCCTGCATTCGCCCCATAGGACGCACACACATTTCCCCTTCATTTTTGGAGGGGGAAAAGTGCGTCCTATAGGGCGAAAAATACGGTATGCGCTGCATTTTATTTCACTTTTAATCTGCATACCACCTTTCTATATTGCTATGCATAAGACCATCTGCAAGCTGAAGAAACAGCAAGGATCACACACATAATAAACAATCTGTTCCGATACAAAAAGGCAAACAGTAAAATTAAATACTAGCAAATAATAATTAAGCAGTTTACACTTCTCAGTTTTTACTAAACTGTTGTTGTTGTGGTTGTTGTTTAATTGTTTAGTCGTGTCTGCCTCTTCGTGACCCCCTGGACCAGAGCACACCAGGCACTTCTGTCTTCCACTGCCTCCCGCAGTTTGGTCAGACTCATGTTTGTAGCTTCGAGAACACTATCCAACCATCTTGTCCTCTGTCGTCCCCTTCTCCTTGTGCCCTCCATCTTTCCCAACATCAGGGTCTTTTCCAGGGAGTCTTCTCTTCTTAGGAGGTGGCCAAAGTTTTGGAGTCTCAGCTTCAGGATCTGTCCTTCCAGTGAGCACTCAGGGCTGATTTCCTTCAGAATGGAGAGGTTGGATCTTCTTGCAGTCCATGGGACTCTCAAGAGTCTCTTCCAGCACCGTAATTCAAAAGCATCAATTCTTTGGCGATCAGCCTTCTTGATGGTCCAGCTCTCACTTCCATACATCACTACTGGGAAAACCATAACTTGAACTATACGGACCTTTGTCGGCAAGGTGATGTCTCTGCTTTTTAAGATGCTGTCTAGGTTTGTCTAAACTGTAATCAGCAAAAATAACTGCAAGTCACAATGCATGAAGTCCTTCCTTTTCTCTGCCCTGAATCTTCCCATATTCAGCTTCATTACTTGTCTGCAAGTTTTAGTATTAGCCAAGAGGGAGGAAAACTTTTCCTGATCTGCTTCCTCTGTGCCGGGTCTAATTTTGTAAACTTCCGCCCTCTTCCTCCAGCTAATGACCGCTCCCCACATTAAATGGGGGGTGCCCTTTGCGTGGTCGCACGCAGCCCCTGAACCTATGCAGCACCATTAGCACAGGCTTGGCTTCGCTCCCCCCAGGTGGGATACCTGGAGGTCTCCACCCACCTCAGTCAGTTGCCCAATCCCGCCTGGGGAAGCGTTGCCAAGGTAATCAGGCCAGGTAGGGGGAGGGACCACCTGCCCACACAATAGAGGGAGGATCTTACCTTGGAATCACCAGTTGGCTCCAGGGCTTCTCCCACCCTCCCCTCCCTCAGTTAAGACTTCTTTTGCAGGTTAACCTTTTCTCCAAAGGTACGTGGGCGCTGCTACATCAAGGTCACTGTTCAAGGGCTGGAAAGGAATTCCCCTGCATTGGCAGGTTTGCCTTTCCCGTAGCAAAACGTCACAACTTTCACGGTATCAGGCCTTGAGTGGAATTCTTTAGTCTATCTTCCCTGAATTGGAGGGGTGTGCAGTGGTGACACACGCCCCCATCCTCTTTGTGGCAGCAATACCAGAGTTCCCCGTTAAAGGGGTTGTTTGAGGGGAGGCTTTGGCCGTACACCTAGAGGTCATCATTGCTCTCCCCTGCAACAACGGCATAACGGGGGCAGACTGTTGGGAAACTGTATGTGCAGCTACTCACACAGAGTCAATAAAGGTTTGGAAAACAGTCAGAAGGAAATCGGAAGGAGTAAGTCTGCCTGGTGATAACAGAGACATGGAGACCGCTCCCTGATTGGTCAAGCTCTCTCAAGCGAGTGATAATTAATGGCCTACTAACTGGATTGTGTTAGTTCAGTATTCAGTGTTCAGAGTTCTGTGTGTCAGTGTAGGAGTTGTGAGTTGTGTGAGAGAGAGCTAGCGAAAGATCCTTGTTCTGTTCCTGTAAATAGTCCACTGTATATAATAAACACCTAACTACAAGTTCCTGGTTCCTGCTTCGTCTAGCCTGTCTGCATCCAAGTCACCAATTGCTTCCGTGGATTCTGCGTTTACTCTGCGAGGTCTGGCTAAGGTCCTGCAACTAGTCAGAAAGTTGTGAAACACCAAATATGTTTTGCCAATACAGACTCTCTCTGCTTGAACATATGTTCTCCAGATCCAGCCCATCCCCCCACACACACACTTGGATAACCCTGATGTTCCCCAGATCCCCGGCAGGGGACTGGGAGGGATAAACGCCCAATGCCTGAGCCAAGGTCTACCCACATCTGAAACATAATAAAGTTGTGGCCAATTTTAATCCCATAGCACGTTGTCTTGAGTCGTTATTCCACATGGGGGCCGCCCGGGGTTTTGGGGACTCTGCCTGTCCATGCAGATCCAGTTGATGCCCCCTTACGTTCCCATGGGGGGTCTCCTTCGCAGCCAAGCGCCATGAGTGGCCCCTAACGCCAGGCCCCTCTCTGCCCTCCAGGTCGCTGTGCCCGCTGCGGGGAGAACGTCGTGGGAGAAGGAACCGGCTGCACCGCGATGGACCAGGTCTTCCACGTGGAGTGCTTCACCTGCATGACCTGCGGCAACAAACTGCGGGGCCAGCCCTTCTACGCTGTGGAGAAGAAAGCCTACTGCGAGCCCTGCTACATCGTAAGTGCCTCCGACCGCTCTCTGCTTCTGGCGGAGCTGGGTGTTCGTTCATTGTGTTTCTATCCTGCCTTTTCCTTGAAGGACCTCGTGGCTGTCCCCCTCCTCATTCAGTCCTCACAACAACCCTGAGAGGTAGGCTTGGCTGAGAGGCAGTGAGCGGTAGCCAAAGCCACACCCCATTGAGCTTCATGGCCGGGTGGGGATTCGAACCCCAGCCTCTCCCAGGTCTTAGTCCAGCGCTCTAACCACTCCACTCCACTGACAGGTGTCTCTTCGGATTCAGGAAGACCGTTTGTATGTTCTGTGTCTCTCTGATTCTCGAGTCCCCACTTACACCAGGGGTCTCCGTGTGAGATGTGCCTGCCCCTGGGGTGCAATGGGATTATCTTTGGGGTCACCAAGATGCAAGGGGGTGGCACAGGACACTGGAGGTCATACCTGTCGGTGTCGATGCTCATTGGCTGTCTGGAGGACTCAGGTGTGAGGAATCTTCTGAGGAATTCATTTCTGGGAATCCCCAAAGCATATGCTGCTTTGCGTCCAGCTGAGCTACTTGGATAAAGTATCTCCTTTGACCCAGATGACGAACGCCTATTTATTGCATTTCTAGCCAACCTTTTTCTCGATAAAGAGCTCAAGGCAGTGCACCTAGTGCTCCTAAACCCCACATTTTATCCTCGCGGCAACCCCGCGAGGTCAGTTAGCCTGAGAGTGAGTGACTGGCCAGAGCTCTCTTCCATTTCTACAATTCTATGAAGTCATGGACGTACACCTTTCTGGAGCAAAAGGGGACCCTTTGATGGATTCCTCTTTAGCATGTGTTTTGGGTAGGTAAGCCACCCCCGCCCTTTGCACAACAGAAGAGTCAAGAAACCCACTTTATACGGTGGTCAGGAAGGGGAGACCGCGCAGCATGTGTCAAAGTCAAGTCCCGTAGCCTCTGCTTCTCTTACCCTTCAGCATTAGATAAAAATTTACAGCAACGTAAAACTCAACGTTTATGGTCAGCCTCGTTGCATTTATGTTTCTTACTGGAAAGGAAGGACAATTTCTTTGGAAGGAAGGTTCCTGGGGAAGCTGAGTTTATTTCACTTTCATTTCATTGGCCAAGGTGGGAAGGAAGGACGTTGTGCAACTTCAATTCCAAAGAGAGAGACTATGTAGGAATGTGGCAGAGCTTGGCATGCAGAAGGCCTCACATTCAGCAGCTAAAAAAGCCAATGCAATTCTGGGCTGCATCAATAGGAGTATAGCATCTAGATCAAGGGAAGTAATAGTGCCACTGTATTCTGCTCTGGTCAGACCTCACCTGGAGTACTGTGTCCAGTTCTGGGCACCACAGTTCAAGAAGGACACTGACAAACTGGAACGTGTCCAGAGCAGGGCAACCAAAATGGTCAAAGGCCTGGAAACGATGCCTTATGAGGAACGGCTAAGGGAGCTGGGCATGTTTAGCCTGGAGAAGAGGAGGTTAAGGGGTGATATGATAGCCATGTTCAAATATATAAAAGGATGTCACATAGAGGAGGGAGAAAGGTTGTTTTCTGCTGCTCCAGAGAAGCGGACACGGAGCAATGGATCCAAACTACAAGAAAGAAGATTCCACCTAAACATTAGGAAGAACTTCCTGACAGTAAGAGCTGTTTGACAGTGGAATTTGCTGCCAAGGGGTGTGGTGGAGTCTCCTTCTTTGGAGGTCTTTAAGCAGAGGCTTGACAGCCATATGTCAGGAGTGCTCTGATGGTGTTTCCTGCTTGGCAGGGGGTTGGACTCGATGGCCCTTGTGGTCTCTTCCAACTCTATGATTCTATTATTCTTCCCATCTCTGGTAGTAGAGGTGGAAAAGACCTGATGTCCCAGAGAGGTCAGAAAGGAGAGCAAACTAGGCATGGAGTCCTGTGAGTCATTGAGCCCCTGCCCCACTTGGCCAGTGGACGTTCATAAAATTTGGGAAAAGCCCAAAATTTATTTCAAATCCAGGTCAGTCCTCAGGTTCAATCCCAGTTCAAAGGATCTTGGGTTGGCAGACGTCTGAGAAAGACATCTGAAGCCACCTATCAGATTGGACAAGTTGGGGTTACAAGGACCAACCTCCTGACTTGGTATCAAGTATCTTAACAAAGCTGTTCCCCTGTGTTGTTTGGAGGCCAGGCCTGTCACTCACAGGATAGCACCTCCCTCTGGCTGAGACAGACAGGATCTAGCATCTTTAGAGCCCTATCCCAGGGGAAGGACCTTCGCACCTCCAGATCCTGCCTAGGACCTTTTAGAAGAGCCTGGGATCAGCCAGGGGGACATTGTAGCTGCACACGACCCACTACAATTGTGGGAGGGGGATTTAGCAATGACGTTTTGTGCCCGCATCATCCCTATGTTAGGAATTAGGTCACTGGCCTTACAAATCCAAGGAAGGGGAGGTCAGTATTTCCTGCTTCCCCAGATGAGCAACTTGGAGGGAGATCAGATTCAGGACCATGGATAGTTCACCTGCAGCTGAGACTAAACATCTACGTTGTCTCAGCAAGGTTCTGAGTCTTCTTCTGGTTCTCCTCCTCCTCTGCTTCTAGTTCTCCTCCTCCTCCTCTCCCACAACAGCATAAGAATAGCCTTCTGGATCAGGCCAATGGCCCATCTAGTCCAGCCTCCTGTTCCGACAGTGGCCAAACAGATGCCGCTATGGGAAACCAGAAAGCAGGCTTTGAGCACAAGAGCAACCCTCTCCCTTCCTGTGGTTTCCAGCAATTGGTATTCAGAAGCATTTCTGCCTCTGACTGTGGAGGCAGATCATAGCCTTCATGGTTAGTAGCCATCAATAGTCCTCTCCTCCATGAATTTGTCTTATCCTCTTTTGAAGCCATCGCTGCCTCCTGTGGCAGTGAGTTCCATAGTTTAACTTCCTTTTGTTGTTTTATGCTGCTGCAAGGCCGAGGATCGGCCCTATTACCACTCCCTACCAGCAGCTCACTTCAGTCGCAGCCTTTCCTTGAGCTTCATACCTCTCAAAAAAAGCTCCACTGCATCTCTAGGGCTGGGTGGTCTCCATCCCTGGAGTGCTACTTCCTGGCCAGTTGAAAAGTCTTCTGCAGCTGTTGGCTCCTTTGGGGCTAATGGAGTTTCCAACTGTGAGGCATCTCTCCCCAAGATGACTGTGGACCAGCCATCACAAGAGTCTCCTTCAGGCACAAGGAATGGTAGGCAGTTCTCATGTCCCACATGAGATGGACCACGGCATCCTTCTCCTCAGAGCTACAGTTTCCAGAGGACTCTGTCTTAGAGGAGGCCTGGTGTAGGGTCACGATCCTGCGCTTGCGAGAGCGGGGAAATCTTTCAAAGGGAAAGGGAGGCCCTCCCTCCCGTCTCGCCCCGAATCTGCCATAGTTTTGAGGTGCATCTGCCTCAGGCAGCCCAATAATGGTTTTGAGATTATTTAATCTCATTACTTACGCACTTCATTAGCCTGAGTGAATTGCTGGCGAAGATTCAGTAAGCTTCCTCCGTTCAGAGATAAAAGGATGAGCAAGAAAACGCAAGAGGATCCTCGTCCTCCCGCCCGCTTTCAGATTTATCATCTAATCTTTGTTAAAGCATAAAAGAATGGTAATTGGCCGGCGGCGTGAGCCTGATCCTCAGCACGGCTTTGAGCGCTGGAGGGGCAGGATGACAACACTCGTAGAGGACAGTTGTCCCAAAGCACCGCAAGGACATCTTGCAAGCAACCACCGAGGGTCCCCGGGGGCTCCAGAAAGCTAGCGACATTTAAGAACAACCGGACATTCAAAAGAAATGCAAATACAAAATAGAATAATAGAAATGTGGAGTTGAAAGAGGTCCACGAGGGTCATCAACCCTCTGCAATGCAGAGATCTCAGCTAAAGCATCGGTGACAGAGGGCCACCCAACCTTCTTGGAAGCTCCCATGGAAGGACTTTCCATTCCACCATCAAACAGCTCTCACCACCACAAAGTTCTTCCTAAGGTTTAGTTGGAATCTTCTTTCTCGTAACTTGAATCCATCAGTGGTGAGCTGAACCTCCGGAGCATTTGAGGGATTAACTATTCAGCAGTTAAACATCAGGAATCACTTCCTGATGGCAAGCACAGCAGAACGGACTCCGTCAAAAGGAGACAGACTCTCCTTCCTTGGAGGTTTTTAAGCAGAGGTTGGATGGCTAGCTGAGATTTCTGCATTGCAGGAGATTGAACTAGATGGCCTTTGGGGTATTTGAAGATCGGTGTCATACGAACTTTCAGTCTCCTCTCCTGCAGGCTTTGTTGTTGTTTAGTCGTTTAGTCGTGTCCAACTCTTCATGACCCCATGGACCAGAGCACGCCAGGCACTCCTGTCTTCCACTGCCTCCCGCAGTTTGGTCAAACTCATGGTGGTAGCTTCGAGAACACTGTCCAACCATCTCGTCCTCTCTCGTCCCCTTCTCCTTGTGCCCTCCATCTTTCCCAACATCAGGGTCTTTTCCAGGGAGTCTTCTCTTCTCATGAGGTGGCCAAAGTATTGGAGCCTCAGCTTCAGGATCTGTCCTTCCAGTGAGCACTCAGGGCTGATTTCCTTCAGAATGGATAGGTTTGATCTTCTTGCAGTCCATGGGACTCTCAAGAGTCTCCTCCAACACCATAATTCAACTGCTGAAGGCTAAACATGCACAACTCCCTTGATCGTTCCTCAGAAGGAATGTTCTGAGGAATGTTCAGAAGGTGGTGCCTGATGTTCTGTGGGTTCAACAGCCAAGAGCCCCCTACTGAGACCCACCCTCTTCTCCCTGGGTAGGGAAGGAAAAGGAATCAGCGTAAATCCAACACTGCTTCCCCTCAAACGCCACTCTCGCCTTGAACTAGACGGGGAATTGGTTGCTTAGGATGAAAAGCAGGACAACGGCCGTGGGCCAGCCCTGCGTGGTTTGCATTGCAAATGCTAAATCTTCTAATGCGTTTCCAATTATCTGGCCTGCACCTTCGCTCAGTCTCTCTCAGTGTGCCATTATTCATATTGTCTGAGAAGCCTTGCTGGTCTCTTCTGCCCCTCTCTGCCTCCCCCAGGATGCTAAAACGGTCTCACAAATAACCTGGGGTGGTGGTAGCAGAAACATGTCCGTGTCGCCATGTGGGACGAGGAATGTGTGAATCTGTGCATCTCTGTTTCTCATTTTTTCAAAGTTCAACTTCTTTGCACCAACTAGCAATTTTTATTGTATTTCTTTCAACAACCAAAAAAAACCCCTTTAGAAATCAGCCTTTTAGTGCTGATGTCTCCTAACAGACAGGCATTTGCATGCAATTGTGTCTAATATACATGTTTTCGCAAAGCAAGTATACACACTTTGCTATAATAGGTGCATTTCTTGGACCTATTACACGGCTGGAGAACTGTGCTGCAAAATTCAGAGAAGTCTGTGTTTCAAAAGGTGGCAAAATCGGTGACAGGACACCCAGAGAGAGGGAGGGAGGAGAGGAGAGGAGGGTTTGAGAGAATGCAGTGCAATGACTATCAGGGCAATCCTGCTTGTGTCTACTCATCAGTAAGTCCTATTGTGGGCCAGGTAAGTGGGGTTAGGATTCCAGCCTAAGAGAGAGAGCTCGGAACCAGACAGTCCAGATCTCGCCTAGAATTTAAGCACACCAAGAGGCCCGAAGCTGAGATTCCTGCATTGCAGGGGGTTGGATCTTATGGCTCTCAGGATCCCTTCCAACTGGATTTCCAGCAGCAGCAGCAGCAGCAGCAAACCTGTGCCTGCCCCCTGTGCCCATTGTTGCAGAATTTATGCTTAGGCAAAGTAGGGTGGGGAAAGGGACACGGGTGGCGCTGTGGGTAAAACCTCAGCGCCTAGGACTTGCTGATCATCAGGTCGGCGGTTCAAATCCCCGCAGCAGGGTGAGCTCCCGCTGCTCGGTCCCAGCGCCTGCCAACCTAGCAGTTCGAAAGCACCCTTAAGTGCAAGTAGATAAATAGGGACCGCTTACCAGCGGGAAGGTAAACAGCGTTTCCGTGTGCTGCGCTGGCTCGCCAAATGCAGCTTCGTCACGCTGGCCATGTGACCCCGGAAGTGTCTCCAGACAGCGCTGGCCCCCAGCCTCTTAAGTAAGATGGGCGCACAACCCTAGAGTCGGACACGACTGGCCCGTACGGGCAGGGGTACCTTTACCTTTTTTAGGGTGGGGAAGGACTTTCAGGAAAGCTCGCATAATTTCTTTGATTCTCTATAAGGATAGCCCAAGCACCATTTTTTCAATTGGAAAAACCTGCTGCCTGTGAAGGCACTCAAGAGCAGAGCAGAGATATTATTATTATTATTATCATCATCATCATCATCATCATAATCATCATCATCATCATAATCATCAATAATACCCCACCCATCTGGCTGGGTTTCCCCAGCCGCTCTGGGTGGCTTCCAGCAGAATGTTAAAATACAATGCTTCATCAGATATTAAAAGCTTCCCTAAACAGGGCTGTCTTCAGATGTCTTCTAAAAATCCGATAGTTGTTTATTTCTTTGATGTCTGATGGCAGGGCATTCCACAGGGCGGGCGCCACCACAGAGAAGGCCCTCTGCCTGATAACCAAGGGGAGAAGCAGGGAACTACCTCTTCCTTTCCCCATCCATCGGTTTTCTGCCCCAGTTGCTTCCCTCTTCCCCGTGGGGCTTCCCATCATTTCCTACTCTTCCAGCTGTTCAGCTCAACCCTACCAGAAGCAGATTTTCCTGATTGAAAGGGACCTTTCATCACCCACCATTTCTGTACCGCGTGTTGTCTCGAGTTCCTTTCCCCTCCCAGCCCATGTGCAATATGGGCATTCGTAGATTCACAAAAACGCAGGAATCACAGCCTTAGAATCTCTGACAGATGGCCGTCCATCTCCAAGTCTCCAATGAAGGAGAGTCCAGCACTGACCTGTCAGCATGCAGAGGTCCGGGAGGCCAGCTGGCTAGTCCCGGCCGGGCTGTTCCCTTCCAGTTGTCCTGCTGCATGGACCATCGGCCTCTGCTCCAACGGAAATCAGCAACCCAGGCTTCAAAGCCAGGGCACACTATCAGCAGATCGAACTGTGCACCCAGAATAGGCGTGAGGCTTGTGGAAGCATACTACAACTACAGATTTATTCATCATAAATCAGGACAAAGAAACATGTAGCCTCTTTCTCATGTCGTCTCAGAGAGAACATCTAAAAGCAAAAGCTATACACAAGGGAAGTTCCCAGCATACTGTGCTGGGATGTAAACAGACATGTGACACGTAAGAATCCCATGTCTGTTTCTTAAGGTGGAATAGAAATGTCAACATGACCTCCCTTGCAAGATTGTTGTAAAGACAACTCTAGTCATGCAAGCAAAGGGCTTTGAACACCGCAAAGCCCCGAGTCCCTCTAGACATCATTTTCTATGGAGCTTTCATGACGATTTGTGCCTGTGATGCGGTCAGGACAGTCATACCTTGATTCCGGTTTCTTCTTCTTTGTTTGAATATATATTTTATTGGACAATTTTAGCAAACAAATTATCAATCAACATAACCGTTTGAATTCTCCCCTTTTTTCTCTCCCTCCCCCTCTCCCCCCCCCCCAGCACTTCCATCAGCTCCCATCCCTGGTTTCTTCACACATATTATCCACTGCATATTATAAAATTATACATATCATTGCCTTATCTACCATCTATTCAACTGGTAACTTTGTGAATGTTTATTCAAAACCTGCCAAGGAGTCAAAGTTGTTTTGTTGTCTTTTTAGTTAATTTGTAAAAAGCTCCTAATCTTCCTTGAAGTCGCAGTTGTCCTTATTACACAGTTTGTATGTCAACTTAGCCAATTCCGCATAGCTCATCAATTTTTCTTCCCCCAGTTCTTTCGTTGGGATTTCCTCATTCTTCCATCCTTGTGCTAACAAGAATCTTGCCGCTGTTGTAGCGTACATAAATAGATTCTTTGTTTTTTGGCAGGTCTTGTCCTACAATCCCTAACAAAAATGCTTCAGGTTTCTTTATAAATGTCATTTTAAGCATTTTTTTTCAATTCATTGTTTATAATTTCCCAAAAATTTTTAACTTCTCTACATTCCCACCACATATGATAAAAAGTACCTTCTTCTTTACATTTCCAGCATATGTTTGACCCGGTTTTGTACATTTTTGCTATTTGTACTGGTGTGATATACTATCTGTACATCATTTTCATATAGTTTTCTTTCAAAAGAGAACAATCTGTAAATTTCAGATCTACTTTCCACTGTGGATATGTTGATTCCGGTTTCAATGTCGTTTGCATCTGCAAAAGTTTCAGGGGAGAATACCGCCTTATTTCCAATAAGTTCATGCCTGCGTAACTTTTTGCTGAAATCCCATAACTCTTCATGCCAGAAATGTTCTGCTTTTGGGTAGCTGGAGTCATCCTGCCTTGGTTGCGCTATAGCACAAGAGTGCCCCTCCGGACAGCAATAATCTAGTATCGCTGGGGAGTTGGAACGGCTAATAAAACAAAATAAGGTGCAATAGGATTCCATTAGGGACGCGGGTGGCGCTGTGGGTTAAACCACACAGCCTAGGACTTGCCGATCAGAAGGTCGGCGGTTTGAATCCCTGCGACAGGGTGAGCTCCCGTTGCTCGGTCCCTGCTCCTGCCAACCTAGCAGTTCGAAAGCACGTCAAAGTGCAAGTAGATAAATAGGTACCGCTCCAGCGGGAAGGTAAACAGCATTTCCGTGCGCTGCTCTGGTTTGCCAGAAGCGGCTTAGTCATGCTGGCCACGTGACCCGGAAGCTGTACTCCCTGGGCCAGTAAAGCGAGATGAGCGCCGCAACCCCAGAGTCGGTCACGACTGGACCTAATGGTCAGGGGTCCCTTTACCTTTTTATGATTCCATCGCCAGTGTACTTGTTGCAGAAAACTGTCATCTGGAGGGACCCTCTGCTTAAATACTCAGCAATATTTTTATCAGCAGCTTGGATGCCTGAGCTGGATGCCTGAGCTTGGGTTGGCTGAGCCTTAAATATTGCCCTACGTCTTGTTTCCTTCCCAGAGATACGAACGCGATCATAATCGCCATTCTTACAGCACCTTATCTGCCAAATAGCCTAAATTGAGTTCTGCCGCACTGCCCCGCTGCATGGAAAAGATGGAAACCTGAATCAGGAGGCTTTCACAGTCTGCTTGTTTGGAATGAGATGTGAACTCCTCTGCCCCTCTAAACAAACCTCTGCTTGGAGAATGTTTGCCTGTTAGTTATAGAAAAGGGGGGGGGGCAGCAGGTGGCATATTAATTTCTGCGAGGAGACCTGGCAGCCAAAGGTTTGCTGGTGGTGACAGTAGGCAAATCTGTGGCAAGCAGAAAACAAGGGTGCATAATAACCAATAATGTCATCATTAGTCTCTTTGGTGTGTGGCTTACCATGCACAGATCGGGTCTGTTATTATTCTTATTTATTATTTTTATCTCCCACATTTATCTGCCAAGGAGCTCAAATAATAATAATAATAATATATTTATTTATTTATTTATCCCTTCTTGGGATGTTTTCAAGGAAAGGTTGGATGGCCACCTAGCAGGGATGCTTTAGTTGTAATTCCTGCATTGCAGGGGGTTCAGCTAGATGACCCCTGAGGGTCCCTTCCAACTCTACAATTCTACAATTCTCTGAGTGACTCCCCAGCCACTCTGGGTGGCTTCCAACAAAACACTAAAATACAATAACCTATTAAACATTAAAAGATTGCCTAAACAGGGCTGCCTTCAGATGTCTTCTAAAAGTTTGGTAGTTATTTTTCTCTTTGACATCTGGTGGGAGGGCGTTCCACAGGGCAGGTGCCACCACCAAGAAGGCCCTCTGCCGGGTTCATTGTAACTTGGCTTCTCACAGTGAGGGAACTGCCAGAAGGCCCTTGGAGATGAACCCAGGTGTCCAAGCAGAACGATGAGGGTGGAGACACTCCTTCAGGTCCACTGGACCAAGGCCATTTATTTCCTTGACCTCTGAGGGGAGGGCGTTCCACAGGGCGGATGCCACTACAGAGAAGACCCTCTGCTTGGTTCCCTGTAGCTTGGCTTTTCGCAGTGAGGGAACCTCCAGAAGGCCCTCGGTGCTGGACCTCAGTGTCTGGTCAGAATGATGGGGGTGGAGATGCTCCTTCAGGTATACTAGACCAAGGCCGTTTAGGGCTTTAAAGGTCAGCACCGATACTTTGAATTTTGCTTGGAAATGTACTGGGAGCCCATGAAGATCTTTCAGGTCCAGTGTTATATGGTCTCGGTGGCCACTCCCAGTCACCAGTCTGGCTGCCACATTCTGAATTAGTTGTAGTTTCCAGGTCACCTTCAAAGGTAGCCCCACATAGAGCACATTGCAGTAGTCCAAGCGGGAGATAACCAGAGCATGCCCCCACTCTGGTGAGACAGCCTGTGGGCAGTGAGAGTCTCATCCTGTGTACCGGATGGAGCTGGTAGACAGCTGCCCTGGACACAGAATTGACCTGGACCTCCATGGACAGCTGTGAGTCCAGAGTGACTCCCAGGCTGCGCACCTGGTCCTTCTGGGGCACAGTAGCCCCATTCAGGACCAGGGAGGGAGACCAGGGAGGTTGGGCTAAGAGCTGATACCTGGCCCCAGGTCTCCCAGTGAGCTTCATGGCTGAGTGGGGATTCGAACCCTGCTCTCCGACACTCTAACCATTGCTCCACACTGCCTCTCAATTCCCCCAACCCTGCCCCGCTTGACGTCCCCCCCGGCTACTCCTCCCATTGCGTCCCCTCCCCCTGAAGGTCCGAAAAGATGCATCAGAGCCACGGCAGCAGTCTTGGGACGGAAAGGGAAGGTTAGTTGCAATATCCTTGCATGCGCTGTTATAAAAGATTGACGAGTGCGATGCTCGCTTTGTGCCAGCTGTCAGCTTTCCAGCCTCGGTACTTATCAGAAGGACGTCGCCCAAGGACGAGCGGCTTGCTCAGGCTGGGGACACGGCTTCGCTAGGCAAATGCGCCATTTGCCGATGTCCTGATGGCATTCTCCCAACCAGGGCCGTTTTCCTCCCGTGATGTCATCTCTGTTCCCTGTGACCTGTTGCGGCCCCTCATTTTTGCAAGTATAATGAGGCAAGTTAAGTCTTCCTTTCTGCTGCTCACCTGGAGCTCTGCAATGGCCTCCTCTGATATACTGTATTTTTTGCTCTATAAGACTCACTTTTTCCCTCCTAAAAAGTAAGGGGAAATGTGTGTGCGTCTTATGGAGCGAATGCAGGCTGCGCAGCTATCCCAGAAGCCAGAGCAGCAAGAAGGATTGCTGCTTTCACTGCGCAAAATACGGTATATACTGTATTTTTCCGTTTACAACACGCCCTCATGTATAAGATGCCCCCTATTTTGGGGGACTCAAAATTAAGAAAATTGGGGGGGGGGAGATTGCCCAAAGTTGTTGAGCTTGCACGCATCACGATAGCGCTTATCCTCTGTCCCATCACCCGCACAATTAATGAAGCAACAGCCAATAAACACTAGCCCTTGCCACAGCCGCCAATAACAATCTCTGGGTCGCAGCAGCAGCCAATCACACATCAACCCTATGCACTATCCGTGTATAGGACGACCCCAACTTTTAAAGCTTTTTTTAATTTAAAAAACCCCTCATCTAATACATGGAAAGGTGCAGTACAGTGGTGCCTCGCAAGACGAAATTAATTCGTTCTCTGAGTTTTTTTGTCTTGTGAATTTTTCGTCTTGCGAAGCACGGTTTCCCATAGGAAATGCATTGACGGTTTCCCATAGGAATGCATTGACGGTTTTAAGAAAAAGGCGCAAGACTTTTTCCATAGGGAAATTCGTCTTGCGAAGCAACTCAAAAACCAAAAAACTATTTCGTCTTGAGTTTTTCGTCTTGCGAGGTACCACTGTATATTGATTATATTTGTATCCCACCTTTTCTCTCTTTTGGGAATAATAATAATAATAATAATAATAATAATAATAATAATACAGCCCCTTTAGTGTATTTGTTGTCATTGTTCCACACTTCCACAATCTCTGAGCGGTCCCAAGCACTTGCCCAGGACTTCGTTTCATTGTAATGAAGGTCAGCAGAGACTTTGGTCTTCAATATATATGCGGTTTTATTTACATATATATCCAACCTGTGTATAAGGTGGTGGTGCCTCACAGCATTGACACTCAGCAGTTCTTGCTTCTCTAGCAAAATTTGGATTCAGCCCAGAGCAAGCAGATCTCTGCATCTCCTGCTTCCAGCTTACCTCCAACTCAGCTCCCACACAACTCTGGCAATAATAATAATAATAATAATAATAATAATAATACATTTTATTTATACCTTGCCCTCCCCAGAGACAGGTGCAGGGTGGCTAACAACAGTAAAATTGCAGTAAAAAACATAATAGGGGGGAAAAACCAATTTAAAATACAGGTTAAAATGCAGCCTCATTTTAAAAGTAGCTCATAGATCAAAACCATAAGGGGAGGGAAACATCAGGGTCAGACTGAGTCCAAACCAAAGGCCAGGCGGAACAGCTCTGTCTTGCAGGCCCTGCAGAAAGATGAAAGTCCCGCAGGGCCCTAGTCTCTTGTGACAGTCTCTTGAGAGCCAGTGTGGTGTAGTGGTTAGGAGCGGTAGTCTCGTAATCTGGGGAACCAGGTCCGCTTCCCCGCTCCTCCACATGCAGCTCTGAAGTCTCTCAGCCCCACTCACCTCACCTCACAGAGTGTTTGTTGTGGGGGAGGAAGGGAAAGGAGACTGTTAGCTGCTTTGAGACTCCTTAAAGGGAGTGAAAGGCGGGATATCAAATCCAAACTCTTCTTCTTCTGACAGAGCGTTCCACCACGTTGGGGCCAGTACTGAAAAGGCCCTGACCCTAGTTGTGGCCAATCTAACCAACTTGCCACCTGGGACCACCAAAATGTTGTCATTTTGTGCAGGTCCTGTGCAGGGCTTACCAGGAGAGGCAGTCCCATAGGTGGTAATAATAAATTTATTTATACTCCATCGATCTGGCTGGGCCTCCCCAGCCACTCTGGGCGGCTTCCAACAGAATATTGAAACCACAATAAAGTTTTGTTGTTTAGTTTTTTACTCGTGTCCAACTCTTCGTGACCCCCTGGACCAGAGCACGCCAGGCACTCCTGTCTTCCACTGCCTCCCGCAGTTTGGCCAAACTCACGTTGGTAGCTTCGAGAACACTGTCCCACCATCTCGTCCTCTGTCATCCCCTTCTCCTTGTGCCCTCCATCTTTCCCAGCATCAGGGTCTTTTCCATGGAATCTTCTCTTCTCTCAAGGTGGCCAAAGTCTTGGAGCCTCAGCTTCAGGATCTGTCCTTCCAGTGAGCACTCAGGGCTGATTTCCTTAAGAATGGAGAGGTTTGATCTTCTTGTAATCTCCTCCAGCACCAGAATTCAAAAGCATCCATTCTTTGGTGATCAGCCTTCTTTATGGTCCAGCTCTCACTTCCATACATCACTACTGGGAAAACCATGGCTTTAACTATACGGACCTTTGTTAGCAAGGTGATCTCTCTGCTTTTTAAGATGTTGTCTAGGTTTGCCATTGCCTTTCTCCCAAGGAGCAGGCGTCTTTTAATTTCGTGACTGCTGTCACCATCTGCAGTGATCATGGAGCCTAAGAAAGTAAAATCTCTCACTGCCTCCATTTCTTCCCCTTCTATTTGCCAGGAGGTGATTGGACCAGTGGCCATGATCTTCGTTTTTTTGATGTTGAGCTTCAGACCATATTTTGCGCTCTCCTCTTTCACCCTCATTAAAAGGTTCTTTAATTCCTCCTCACTTTCTGCCATCAAGGTTGTGTCATTTGCATATCCGAGGTTGTTGATATTTCTTCCGGCGATCTTAATTCCGGCTAGGGATTCATCTAGCCCAGCCTTTCGCATGATGAATTCTGCATATAGGTTAAATAAGCAGGGAGACAATATACAGCCTTGTCGTACTCCTTTCCCAATTTTGAACCAATCAGTTGTTCCATATCCAGTTCTAATAAAATATCATACATTAAAAACTTCCCTAAACAGGGCTGCCTTCAGATGTCTTTGAAAAGTCAGATAGTTGTTTATTTCCTTGACATCTGATGGGAGGACGTTCCACAGGGTGGGCGCCACCACAGAGAAGGCCCTCTGCCTGGTTCCCTGTAACCTCACTTCTCGCAGGGAAGGAACCACCAGAAGGCCGTCGTAGCTGGACCTCAGGGGCTGAACGATGGATCTCAAGGTGGTGTGTGTGGCTCTCTCCCCCTCGTCTTTTAATCATCACAACAACCCTGTGAGGTAGAGGTTAGGCTGGGAGTCAGTGACTGGCCCCCAATGTCACACCCAGCAAGCCTCATAGCTAAGTGAGGATTCCAACACAGGTCTCTCCCAGGTCCGAAACTCTAACCACTAAGGGCACACCCTGGCTCTGTGGTCTCTTGCCGGGTCTGAATCTGTTTGGAGGTCGTCTGTTTGCAGGATCAGGTCTAAAAGAGTTCCCCTGCCAAGTCTTGCTGACATATTAAATTGTGTCGCTTCTCACTGCTTTATTCCCAGTTCCCTATTCTTTTTATTCTTTTACACCTGGTTTTACAGGGTTTGACCCCAAATGGAATAATTTACAGCGAAATACAGATACCCTCGCAATAACAACAGGAATTGATAATAATAGTAGTAACTGCCGTTTGAAGGCAAGCCTCTCTGAGGCCCAGATCCAACGTTCCTGCTCTCTTGGTGTCAAATGGGGCTTGGGCAGGAGAACCTTTCTTGCGGTTTGTGCCTTCGCGTATAAAAAGAAAGCAGATGCCAGATCCATACTGTAAAGAACAGCTATTTTTAAAATAATATAATTCATTTGCTGTGTTTTTTTCCATAAAAGAGATTATGAAGAAGAATAGCAGCCAAGTAAGAATGTAAATCAGATGCAAGAAGAACATTTAGAGAATATATATATATATATATATATATGCAGGCACATTTTAAAAAATCCTGTATTTTTGTTTTTATCACAACCCAATTTGGAGAGTAATTTACGGAAAGTGCTTGTCTGTGTGTGCTGCTCCCAGCGCTCGGTAATTTGAATTTTAACTGCTCAGTGGGATCATTAAGACTATTATGTTTGTTTCCCAAAGAGTATAAAGAATTCTGAGTGACTACTTGAAAAACAAAAGGGTGGAGAGAAGAAAGATGAAATTCATTAAAATGCCTCTCACACTCTTTGAACTGAAGAACACCTGAGACCGCTCAGGATTTCACCCTCTGTGGGCACTTGGCTCCCTCTGCAGGTATAGATCAAATACATTGCTTAGGGCTGAATTTGGGGGAGCTGGGGGCTTTTGTTTTGCCAGTGTCAGAAAGTCAAAAAAGGTAAAAAGGTAAAGGACCCCTGGACGGTTAAGTCCAGTCAAAGGCGACTATGGGGTTGCGGCACTCATCTCGCTTTCAGGCCAAGGGAGCCAGTGTTTCTCCACAGACCTGGCCACAGTCATGTGGCCAGTAGGACTAAACCGCTACCGGCACAACTGGACACTGTGACCGAAACCAGAGCGCACGGAAACACTGTTTACCTTCCCTCCACAGTGGTACCTATTTACAGTCATACCTCGGGTTGAAGTAGCTTCAAGTTAAGTATTTTCAGGTTGCGCTCCGCGGTGACCCGGAAGTAACTTTCGCATGCGCAGACGCTCAAAATGACGTCACACGCATGCGTGGAAGCGGAGGAACGCGCAGACGCGCAGACGTGTCTTGCGTTTACTTCAGGATGCGAACAGGGCTCCAGAACGGATCCCGTTCATATCCAGAGGTATCTCCTTGCACTGGTGTGCTTTCGAATTGCTAGGTTGGCAGGAGCTGGGACAGAGCAACGGGAACTCACCCCGTCGCGGGGATTCGAACTGCCAACCTTCCGATTGGCAAGCCCAAGAGGCTCAGTGGTTTAGACCACAGCACCACCTGCGTCCCTAAGTAAAAGTAACCACAGCCAAGAGTTGGGGGCCCTAAAAACCCAGCAGAACTGCCTGCCAGAACTGGATATGCCAGTCAAAACAAGCCGGGCTTGTGTGCCAGTATGGCAGCAAAAGAGGTCAGAGGAGTGAAAACCAGACGAGGCAGCGGTCAGGAAAAGACAGCCAGTTGCATGACCATCTTCTCTGCTATGTTGCTTAGACTGAAGAGCAAGTTCCGAAACGCTGTGCTTTATAGGGTCTCGTGGTCTGGGATTGGTTCCCTGCAGAGTCAGCTGACCGGATGTCCCAGGAGAGTAGTTCTGCAGCACGGAGCTGAATTTGCCAAGCTGGCCGCGGAAACGGGGTGCTGGCAGTGCAGGGGGGTCCCAAGGTGGACTCACGCACAAGGAAAAGCTCTTTGCACCTGCCCTCTGTCCAAGAAAGACAAGGAGGTGGGTGCCTGGTTCTAGCAGCCGGGAAAATGTGAGCCTATCGAAGAAGTCCAGTGCAGGAAGGGAACTGGGAAACTGGGAAGCACCTGGAGGAAGGCAAATCAGCTTTGGAAACCTTAAGGCTCCTTCATCAACGGGAAGGAGATATCTATTTGGTGTTCCAAGCGGTGGGGGGGAGAATATTCTTCTTCCCAGCTCTTCTGCATCTGAAAGCAAGGAGGATGTAAACTTTTCATGTATGCTACAACAGCGGCAAGGATGCTGCTGGCACAAAGATGGAAAAGCGATAAAATACCAACCAAAGAAGAATGGCAAGAAAAACTTATGGGATATGTCGAAATGGCAAAACTAAGTGAAAGACTTTGAAATAAGGACAAAAATTCCTTTAGGAAAGACTGGGGACCATTTTCGGCCTATTTACAGAATCAATGCAAAGAATTGGACTCATAAGTAGGTTTTGAATAATCATTTACAATTAGCAAAATTTATACAATTTAGGAGTGAAAGGAGTGAGAAAGGAAATATGCAAGAAATGATATTATTTTGAAATAAACCAGAGAAGGGGGTTGAAGGAAGTTGGGGATAATGGGGGAATCTTGGAATTGTGAATTATGTTATTTGTTATGATGTAATATTGAAAAAATGGTAAACTTAATAATATTTAAATTTTAAAAAAGCAAGGAGGATGTTTGCCTTTTGCAAAGTGCAAAGTTGGTCGAATTAAGGAGAACAGCAGGCGCACATGTGGCGTGGGCTGAGAGGGAATTATCGGCCTGGAAGGATGCCATAAGAAAGGCAAAGAATGAAAACCGCACGGTGGACATTCCAGCATGGATGGAGGGCGAGAGAGGCTTTTTGCAGGTGCTCAGGAACAACTTTCCATCCCAGGCAGTGGGATCACCTTGACTGCGGAATCTCAAGGCTAGAAAAGTCAAACCACCCCCAGAGAATAATGGATGGAGGGAAATGAGATGCAGCCGCTTGCAAACAGAGCTCCGTGCGTTTTGGGTGAGCTGCTTGTGGCGCCTGCCAAAGCAGAGACGCAAAAGATGCTGTGTCCCTCTTTTCACGCGATGTTCTAGTCCCAGCTCCAGTTCCTGCCCTGTCCTGCAACCCTGGAGAACTGTCGGCAGTCATTATGGACTGGAATTGGACCTGGACAAAGGTCTGGGTTGCTCTCTCCCCCACCCTCCATGGACCAAGTTAGGCAGGTGAAGAAGGCTGCCCACCCTCTGATCTCCTGATGTCACGGTGACATCCATTTTCACCTACGCAGTGAGAAATTAATACTGTGCGAGTGCAAGCTCACCATGGTGTTGCGCTTTGGAGATCCAGCATTCAGCTGGTCGCCGGGGCTTTGAGTGCTGCACGCAGCTCCCAGAATGCACCAAACATCAGTGCTTGCAAAAAAAAAAACCAGATGGGACTTTGCAGGGGCTCCCAATCAGCTGATCATTGGCACCTCCAAACCCCTTTTTTGGTCTGACCTCATTTTACCTGCCAGGTGTAGGGCATGTGGGCATGGAGATCCGATGGAGAGTTCTGTTGCTTTCACGTCTTGCCTGGGGACACTTCCTGGGGGTGTCTGGCCACTGGGAGAAGTTCTGTTGCTGAGAACTTTCACAGAATCTTAGAGCTGGATGGAACCTCAAGGGTCATCTAGTCCAACCCGCTGCAAGGCAGGAAACACGACTAAGGCACCTGTGACATATGGCCATCCAACTGCCGTTTAAAAACCTGCAATGAATGAGAAAGATGCTGAAATATGCATTCATTAAAAAACCAGAAGCATTTTTACTTGCCATTGTAGGGAAGGATGTTAACAGACAGGACTGTAAGTTGTTTTTATGTGCAGTAGCGGCAGCAAGAATACTATTGGCACAGAAACGGAAGCAAGAAGAATTACCGACGAAAGAAGAATGGCAAATTAAATTAATGGACTATGCAGAATCAGATAAATTAACAGGAAGGATTCGAAACCTGCGGGACCAGAGATTTTTAGAAGACTGGAGTAAATATTTGAACTATTTGAAAAGCAATTGTAATAAGCAGATTACGCAAGTAGGACTGCAGGAAGTTCTGTAAGGAGGATTATATGAAATATTGCAAGGAAGACTAGTTAATGATAATTAAAAGTAATAGAGAATTAAAGAAATGCAGAATAAGTGATGAAGAACGAAAAATCTTCAGAGGTTGTTGGCGGAAGTCTAAAATATTGTATAAGATAAGAAGTTATGTTAAATGACTGTTGGAAATGATATGTTAAAAATTAATAAAATGTGTGTGTGTGTTTGTGTGTGTATGGACACAGGTGGTGTTGTGGGTTAAACCACAGAGCCTAGGACTTGCAGATCAGAAGGTCAGCGGTTCGAATCCCCACGACGGGGTGAGCTCCCATTGCCTGGTCCCTGCTCCTGCCAACTTAGCAGTTTGAAAGCACGTCAAGTGCAAGTAGATAAATAGGTACCGCTGTGGCGGGAAGGTAAACAGTGTTTCTGTGCGCTGCTCTGGTTCGCCAGAAGCAGCTTAGTCATGCTGGCCACATGACCCGGAAGCTGTACGCCGGCTCCCTCGGCCAGTAAAGCGAGATGAGCACTGCAACCCCAGAGTCTTCCTGATGTTTAGTCGGAACCTCCCTTCTTGTAACTTGGAGGCCTTGATTCAAGTCCTACCCTCCAGGGAAGAAAACAGACTTGCTCCCTCTTCCATGGGGTAGACCTTGAGATATTTGAAGATAGCTCTCATATCTCCTCTCAGTCTCCTCTTTTCCAGCCGAAACATACCCAGCTCCTTCAACCGTTCTTCATACGGCTTCATAAGACCCTTGATCATCTTCGTCTCCCTCCTCTGCACACCTTCCAGCTTGTCAATAACTTTCTTAAACTGCGGTGCCCAGAACTGGACACAGGACATCATGTTTCCTCAACTGTTCCAATCTGTCAGTAGCTCAGGACCAGCTGAACAGAGAGGACAGATGCTGTTGTAGTTTCTAATGTATTTATTTAAAATATTTCATCTTCAAAGGTCTCTCGCCAGGATTCAGAAATGCTGGCACATTCACACCCTCACCCTCCATGCCCTGCTTGGGCGACACAAGGCAAGGGGGGCACGTTTGGAAACAGCCCCTCCACCAACGACCCCTGATGCAGGAAGGACCGCCTGCCCTCTCTGTCCTATAATCCCTGAGACACAAGACACAGCATCTCAGCCTGTTTCTTGTGCCCTCTCCATTTAGAAGTCAGCCATTCATGAGCTGTGATTCCTGTGGAAGAGATAAACTCTACGTAGATAAACTCCACAAAAAGCCAATGCAATTCTGGGCTGCATCAATAGGAGTATAGCATCTAGATCAAGGGAAGTAATAGTGCCACTGTATTCTGCTCTGGTCAGACCTCACCTGGAGTACTGTGTCCAGTTCTGGGCACCACAGTTCAAGAAGGACACTGACAAACTGGAACGTGTCCAGAGGAGGGCAACCAAAATGGTCAAAGGCCTGGAAACGATGCCTTATGAGGAACGGCTAAGGGAGCTGGGCATGTTTAGCCTGGAGAAGAGGAGGTTAAGGGGTGATATGATAGCCATGTTCAAATATATAAAAGGATGTCACATAGAGGAGGGAGAAAGGTTGTTTTCTGCTGCTCCAGAGAAGCGGACACAGAGCAATGGATCCAAACTACAAGAAAGAAGATTCCACCTAAACATTAGGAAGAACTTCCTGACAGTAAGAGCTGTTCGACAGTGGAATTTGCTGCCAAGGAGTGTGGTGGAGTCTCCTTCCTTGGAGGTCTTTAAGCAGAGGCTTGACAACCATATGTCAGGAGTGGTCTGATGGTGTTTCCTGCTTGGCAGGGGGTTGGACTCGATGGCCCTTGTGGTCTCTTCCAACTCTATGATTCTATGATTCTAACCTGTTCACCAGGAGTGGGCTAGGAATTTCTTCCAGGCAGCCAGACAGAGACGATGGAAAGTGGAAAAACGTCGGACTTCCTTTTATTTCTGACAATGTGCTGAAGGTTACAGGAGAGCGTTTAAAAACGGAGACCTCGATGATGATCCTTGCATTGCAGCGGGTTGGACTAGATGACCCTCAGGGTCCCTTTGAACTCTACGCTTCTACATTCCTCAGGCTGCACTCCTGCTTCGCCCTGTGTTGGCCACCACCTGTGCCCTGCATGCCAAAGAAAAGGTCCGCATGCGTCCGCCGTCAGGCAAATCCCAAAGGTTGTTTTCTGCTGCTCCAGAGAAGCGGACACGGAGCAATGGATCCAAACTACAAGAAAGGAGATTACACCTAAACATTAGGAAGAACTTCCTGACAGTAAGAGCTGTTCGACAGTGGATTTTGCTGCCAAGGAGTGTGGTGGAGTCTCCTTCTTTGGAGGTCTTTAAGCAGGGGCTTGACAACCATATGTCAGGAGTGCTCTGATGGTGTTTCCTGCTTGGCAGGGGGTTGGACTTGATGGCCCTTGTGGTCCCTTCCATGATTCTATGATTTATGGTGGGGAAGAACGGAACCATTGCACTCATTGCCTGAACTTCATGGAGCGGAATGAAGCCATCCCACCCACCCCTTCTCTAGCAGAAAAGGGGGGCCTCGAGGTCCAGAAGTGACTTCGTAGGTGACATTAGACAGAAGTGTCCAAATACGGTAACACAGAAGAAAGACGGTGCTTAACCTTTGTCTCTCCTGCCATTTATCCGCTCACAATCACCCTCCACAAACCGATTTTCTCTCTGCAAGGGAAGAGAGATTCATAGATCCCTCGTCCCTTTTGCCCTTGCAGCTGGGAAGTCAACTGGGAGAGGACCCTTTGGAGTGGGAAAGCAGCCGCAGGCGAGACGGTTAAGCAGCCCACTGCCCCTCTCCCACTTAAAATCACCCCGGGCTGCTTTGCAGTGTAAAACCCCCAGGAGCTGCTCACCTGCCTACAGTTGTAGCTTCTAGTCTATCTGCTTTCATTTGCTGGTGGAAATTCACAGAGTTGCTGGGCCAGAGGCACGGTCTCTGGTGCCAGCCAGGCCACAGTTTCCCCTTTGTAATTTGGAAAATGAAGCTTTTGCCTTGTCATCTTTTTTTTTTTTTTTTTTGAACTTTATTAATTTTTAATTCCGTTAATTGTTTGTGGATGGGGGAAATGCATGGGCTGTAAGTGCGATCTGTTATTCCATTCCTGTGCTCCGTTGCAAGGGGCAAAATATCAATAACAATAAAGGAGTTGTTAGCCATACTGAATACTGAAAAGGGCTGTGGGTGCGCAGGGTAATAAATGTGCTATTCGTGTGACTGTGGGTGTCTTTTGCCATAAAGAATCACTCTCTACTTTGAATTACAAGCACCCTCATTTTCTGAAACTCTTATGCTATATAGATATACATGCACATCTTTTTCTGAACTGGCAGCCAGGTTATCACTTCATGCTCCTGCCTCTTCTTCCAGACTTTCCCTCTCCATCACTTCATTTTTTTATTCTTTATTCTTTTTAAACCCTTTTTATGGAGCCCTTACATCTGTTAATAAAAACCCTTAATTCATTCTGAACATTTTACAGCCACTCCAGATAAAAGTTTAATCAGACGGAATTATTGCCCTTCTAATATTCCCTTAACCTTTGCGTTCCAGATCCACACTGTATCACTTAAAATTTTAAACCCATCTTTTACGGACTTAGCTTTTTCCCTCCCCACTTTCCTCTCGGAGAAGTTTTTGGCACCTGGAAAGTGCCCTGGCGCATCCTCCGGGTCGCGGGATACTAAACCCGCGTTCCAACCAGGCCTCCTGTATGCCCCGTTAATTATCTTAATGGTGACATGCTGCTTTAAGAGACACCTTTATTAATCCCACTAAATCTCCTCTTTTTATTGTTGCTTAAACACTTTTTCCTATCCATTACGTAGATGTGTTTAAAGCAGCCTGTCTGCTGGAATGAATAGCTCCATAACTCCGCACAAACTGCCCCGGCGCGTTTCGATTTCGCGCCCTGGGCAGAAAGGGAGAGGGATGGAGCGGGGAGCGGATGGGGGTGGGAGAGACGATGTTCTGTTCTTTGCAAAGCGTCCCTTTCCTCGCAAGGGAAGGCTGCCATCAAATCTGGGTGGCGGAGGCGTTGTGAGGAACAGGCTCCCCGCCGGAGCCACAAATCCTACCCCGCGGCTGCTAATGATATGTTAAATTATGGCAACACAAAAGCAGTTTAAGCTCCTCATTTACTCCGTGCTTCAGCACCGTACATTTTGTTAGCTTTGGGTGTTCTCCTCCTCGCTCGTCTCCTTCGTACGTTTCCAACGACTTCATACGGCGTCGATCGTACGGAATCGTAAGTCGGTTGCAGCTAAGGCCGGCCCCGCGATGTTTCCGCAAAGGATTTATTGGCACTCCACAAATAATTGTTGTTCAACTCGCAGGTTTCCAGGGCTAGTAAGTCAGGAGCTGGGAGATGGATCCGGCGGGAGGGTGTAATAACCAATGTGGGGTGAGTTTCTCCTTGGGGGTTGATTAATCAGTCGAGTGAATGTATTTATATACTGCTTAATGCTTATAAGAGCCTCTAAGCAGCTTACAAAATAATAAATGCAGTATGTAGCAAACAGAAAAAATGAGAAACTACAATATTATGCAGTGCAGCACTGAGCAAAGCTACACTAAATCTATGGCAACTCAAAAACATAGCAGCATATTTTGAGACATTTTGGATTCAGGGATCCTCCTCGGGCCGAGGCACAGTCCTAACATGCAAAATTCTGCACATCACACCAAAATCCTTCTTTACATTGACACCATCATTAAAGGAAACCCTGCGACTCCATTCAGTCTCACTCATCAAATTCTACTCCCAAACCTCCACCAATACGCACAAAGACAACATTCACCCCATTGGTGCACACAAGAACTGAAGTTCAAGTACAGAGGCTCACATCCCATTCACAGTTTGTTGTTGTTGTTGTTGAGTCGTTTAGTCGTGTAAGACTCTTTGTGACCCCCTGGACCAGAGCATGCCAGGCACTCCTGTCTTCCACTGCCTCCTGCAGTTTGGTCAAACTCATGCTGGTAGCTTTGAGAACAGTATCCAACCATCTTGTCCTCTGTCGTCCCCTTCTCCTTGTGCCCTTCATCTTTCCCAGCATCAGGGTCTTTTCCAGGGAGCCTTCTCTTCTCATGAGGTGGCCAAGTCTTGGAGCCTCAGCTTCAGGATCTGTCCTTCCAGTGAGCACTCAGGGCTGATTTCCTTCAGAATGGATCGGTTTGATCTTCTTGCAGTCCATGGGACTCTCAAGAGTCTCCTCCAGCTCCAGAATTCAAAAGCGTCAATTCTTTGGCGATCAGCCTTCTTTATGGTCCAGCTCTCACTTCCATACATCACTACTGGGAAAACCATAGACATTATTCAGTAATGTGTTACTGGACAGATTCTGAAGAGTCCTTGGGAGCATTCCTATTGGCTTACTTGCAGTACATGTAAAACAAATCTAGGGATCTTGGTGGACCACAAGCTGAACATGAGTCAACAGTGTGATGCGGCAGCAAAAAACAGCTAATGCTATTCTAGGCTGCATCAACAGAAGACTAGTGTCCAGATCAAGGGAAGTCATTGTACCGCTCTATTCTGCCTTGGTCAGACCACACTTGGAATACTGTGTCCAATTCTGGGCACCACAATTTAAGAAGGATGTTGACAAGCTGGAAGGTGGGCAGAGGAGGGCAACCAATATGGTCAAGGGTCTGGAAGCCAAGCCTTATGAGGAACGGTTGAGGGAGTTGGATATGTTTAGCCTGGGAAAGAGGAGATTGAGAGGAGATAAGGGTAAAGGGACCCCTAACTGTTAGGTCCAGTTGTGGACAACTCTGGTGCTGTGGCGCTCAACTCGCTTTACTGGCCGAGGGAGCCGGTATACAGCTTCCAGGTCACGTGGCCAGCATGACTAAGCCGCTTCTGGCAAACCAGAGCAGTGCATGGAAATGCCATTTACCTTCCCGCCAGAGCGGTACCTATTTATCTACTTGCACTTTGACGTGCTAGGTGGGCAGGAGCTGGGACTGAGCAACGGGAGCTCCCCCAGTCACAGGGATTCGAACCGCCGACCTTCTGATCTGCAAGCCCTAGGCTCAGTGGTTTAGAGGAGATTGAGAGGAGATCGCCATCTTCAATTATCTCAAGGGCTGTCCCATGGAAGAGGGAGCATGCTTCTTTTCTCCTGCTATGGAAGGTAGGACTCGAACCAATGGCTTCAAGTTACAAGAAAGGAGATTCTGACTCAACATTCAGTATAAGAGAGCTTCGTATGCCTCTCATAGGCTGTGTTTACTATTCCCACCCTTGCTTCTTCCCACTTCCTTCATCTCGTAAAATAATAGTAATCGTGTTTTCAAGATTAATATAAACAGATTGCAACAGTATGTGTGCGCTCTCTCTCTCTCTCCCTCTCTCCAATGGGCAGATAAATATATTCCTCCTGCAAAGGAACAATGATTAAATAATTCACGAGGCGCCGCAAACCCAGGAGTAATAAGCGCTCCATTTTCCTGGGTAAATTCCGAGATCCCAAAGGAGCTCATTGGTCCGCCTTTCTTCCTAATGTTCAATAATTTTCTGCAACCTGGCACTGGCCCCTCAAGCCCGCCAGAATCTTCCGCTGGTCCCCTCCCTCCTCACCCACCTCGAAAGACCTTGCAGGTGTCAGGGGAGAGAGAGGGAAATTCATGGACTTAATTTCCTCCAGTTCTTTTGCTCCCAAGGCTGAGCCTTCCTTGCAACCGTATCCCTTATCTCTTTGCATTCAAACTCGCCTGTGTGTGTATCTTTCCAACTTTCCCCCCAGCAAATAAATCCTCAGTGGTGGTCCAGTTGTGGTGGTCCAGCCTGCTTCACCCTTCCCTCCTTGTGCTTTTTCCTGCTCCAAATCTCTCCCCCAGCTATTTTTCACTCCACCAGGGAAAAGATGCCTCTTCATATCTCCCACTCTCTATGGCGAAATGTATTCGGGGGAGATGATTTTTCAGCTGGGGAGGAAAATACCTCAAACCGAGGGAAAGTAAGCAGACGGCTCTCATCCCACTCTCCTCAGTCTCGTTTGCTGCTTCTGAGGCCGCTTTTTCCATTTCCTAGAATTGTAGAGATGGAAGGGGTCCAGGGTCATCTAGTCCAACCCAATGCAATGCAGGAATCACAGCAAAGAAGGTCGCTGACAGATGGCTGTCCAACCTCTGCCAAAAAACCTCCAAGGAAGGAGGCACCACCATCTTTCAAGGGAGACCGTTCCACTCTTGAACGGCTCTTACCATCAGAAAGTTTTAGTCAGAATCTCCTTTCTTGACCCGGTGAAGGTCCAGTGTGAGTGTCTAGAGGTGGTTGGAGGATGGATGGCAGCTAACGGATTGAGGTTGAACCCTGACAAGACAGAAGTACTGTTTTGGGGGGACAGGAGGCAGGCGGGTGTGGAGGACTCCCAGGTCCTGAATGGGGTAACTGTGCCCCTGAAGGACCAGGTGCGCAGCCTGGGAGTCATTCTGGACTCACAGCTGTCCATAGAGGCGCAGGTCAATTCTGTGTCCAGGGCAGCTGTCTACCAGCTCCATCTGGTACGCAGGCTGAGACCCTATCTACCCGCGAACTGTCTCGCCGGAGTGGTGCATGCTCTGGTTATCTCTCGCTTGGACTACTCCAATGCGCTCTATGTGGGGCTACCCTTGAAGGTGATCCGGAAACTGCAACTAATCCAGAATGCGGCATCTAGACTGGTGACTGGGAGTGGAGACTCTCCTTCAGGTATACTGGGCGGAGGCCATTTAGGGCTTTAAAGGTCAACACCAAAACTTTGATTTGTGCTCGGAAATGTACTGGGAGCCAATGTAGGTCTTTCAAGACCAGTGTTATGTGATGCTTCTGAATCTCAGTTGCCGGAGAGCACGGGAGGGGATAGTGGTCTTGTGTTCAAATCCTGATTTGGTCCTGAGTGGTCTTGTGTTCAAATCCTGATTTCTGGCTTCCCCTTGGGGCATCTGCTCAGCCCCTGTGAGAACAGGGTGCTGGACCAGGTGAACCACTGTCCTTGCGTTTCTGTGACCAGGCTGCCTCCAGCCTCAGCGAGCCCAAAATGTGCAGAATGCAAGATTTGTGAGTGCAACCCTAAGCCTGGAAACACTGGCACTTACTTTCAAGTAAGCACGTGTCCAGTTGTGCTGCAGAGGAACAGTCTCCCTTGAGAGGTGGTGGACTCTCCTCCCTTGAAGGTTTTCAAGCATTGGAGAGGGTTGGGCTAGATGACCCTCAGGGTCCCTTCCAGCTCTAGGTTCCTGGGTCCTACTGCTCAAATTGTGGGCTTCCCATGAGGGTGTTTTGTTGGCCACTGCAAGAACAGGACGCTGGTCTAGTTAGGCTGCTGGCCTGATCCAAGAGGGCTCTTACGTTTGTAAGTGTGAAGGAGTTTCTCCTAATTCCCTCCGAAAGCAGGGAGGTTCAGTATTCGGGCACCAGAACCTTCTCGTTTCATGCTGAAGCAAAGACCCTGAGAGAGAGAGAGCCGCTGGTGGTTCTCCGCAAGAGATCTTCTTTTCCCCGCATTCATCCAGCGGTGTCTTCTTTGGCCATTATAATTTATAACCAGCAATTGGCGATTTTATCACCCAGCTAATAATAATAAAAGAGTCAAGCGTAGACCGTGCTTGCTTCCACCTCTGAGAGTTTTTATGATCTTTTAACGAGCTTAATTAATCTGGCTGTCATTGTTGGAGCTGCGTGTTTCTCAGGGAGCGAAGGCCCTCTGCTGTTCCCAGACACAAAACTCCATCTCAGGCATGCAGAGATTCAGGATTAGAAGCCTCGGAAACCCTGGTCTTCTGTGGCCTTCCCCCAGTAACAAACTGGGTGCTCCTGGGTCTTGAGCGAAAGGGAGTCCAGAGATAAAAGGAGAACCGTGACGAGGTCAGGGAAATCTTCCAGGATAAACCCACACCTCCTCTGTGTTCCAGTAAGCCTGCATGAATGATCTGGGAGTGGTCAGATCATGCAAACCTTTGCTGCAGTCATGTTTGGAATACTGGGTACCGTTCTGGATGCCTCACCTTAGAAAGGAGGAAGAAGAGTTGGAAAGGGTTCAGGAAAAGGCAAACAAAATGGTCCATGGGATGGAGAGACCATGAAGGAAGGTTACAGCATTTGGGACTTTTTAGACTAGCGGAAAGGTTGTTTGTTGGCATCCATCTGTCTCAAGACGCAATGGAGTGCGCCTCCGGGGGTGAAGTCAAACAACCACTGCTTGCAGTGCAAGCCTGGGCAGTGTGTCTGGAGGTCCTGGGCTGCCCAGGTGACAGGCCCCTCCCCTCGGTCCCGCTGATGTAGTTAGACTGTGGAACTCACTTCCACAGGAGGCAGGGGCTGCCAATAACCTGGATGGCTTTAAAAGAATTAGACAAATTCTTGGAGCCGTTGACGGCTACTAGCCAAGATGGCTGTTTTCGACCTCCATACTTGGAGCCAGTGTGGTGTAGTGGTTAAGAGCGGTGGACTCGTAATCTGGTGAACTGGGTTCGCTTCCCCACTCCTCCACATGCAGCTGCTGGGTGACCTTGGGCCAGTCACACTTCTCTGAAGTCTCTCAGCCCCACTCATCTCACAGAGTGTCTATTGTGGGGGAGGAAGGGAAAGGAGAATGTTAGCCGCTTTGAGACTCCTTAAGGGTAAAGGTAAAGGGAACCCCTGACCATTAGGTCCACTTGTGGCCGACTCTGGGGTTGCAGGGCTCATCTCGCTTTATTGGCCGAGGGAACCGGCATACAGCTTCCGGGTCATGTGGCCAGCAGGACTAAGCCGCTTCTGGCGAACCAGAGCAGCGGACGTTTACCTTCCCGCCAGAGCGGTATTTATCTACTTGCACTTTGACGTGCTTTTGAACTGCTAGGTTGGCAGGAGCAGGGACCGAGCAATGGGAGCTCACCCCGTCGCGGGGATTTGAACCGCCGACCTTCTGATCGGCAAGTCCTAGGCTCTGTGGTTTAACCCACAGCGCCACCCCTTAGGGTAGTGATAAAGCGAGATATCAAATCCAAACTTCTCCACCTCTTCTTCCTCTGAAATAAAATAAGTTTCCCAAACTCCTTAGTTGAAGCAGCATCAAAAATATGAAGGAGATCCACATATCTTGAAATAAAAATTTAGCATCCTGGATGATTGGCTGGCTGCTATATGTCTCGGGAGACAATAGAGGAATGTACCACGGGGGGGGGGGGGGAGTCAAACAGCACCAATACAGGAGAGACATGTTTTGTTGCAGCTGGGGCAGATGATGGCATTTGGTTGTGCTGCTGCAGATGCAGCATGGTCAACTGGTTGTCCCAGTGGGAAGTCTGCAAGCAGGACCTGGGTGCAAGAACACTCTCCCCTCCATTTGCTTTCCAGCAAATGGTATTATTCAGAAGCACATTGATCCCGGTCATTGGTGCTGTGTGGGGCTCCTCTCCCTCAGGAAGTAAGGGAACCAAGCCTCACAGCTCATGAGGTCCTTTGGTTGGTGAACTATTTCCCCAGGAGACTCCTTAGCGTAGTGATAAAGCGGGATATCAAATCCAAACTCTTCTTCCACTTCCTCTTCCTCTTCTTCTTCTTCTTCATCTTCATCTTCATCATCATCCCAGTTGCTAGAAACCACAGGCAGGGATGTTGTGCTCAGATCTTCCTTGCTGCCTTCCCACAAGCTGATTTCGAGAACAGGATTTCAGACTAGCTTTGTCATTGGCCTGATCCTGCAGGCCCTTCTTACATTCTTAACCCCCTTGTTTTTAGCGTCAATGCTGTCATTTCTTCATTTTGGTGGCCGCCGACTCTCTTGACCTTACAGTGTTCACAATTGAAAAGGATTCACGTAGCAATCACGAGAGATTTATCTGCAGAATACTTCAAATCTCTGCGCATAGCTGGTTGGCGGACCTTGGGGTCAGCCCGCACATGAGCCCATCAATGATGCTTCAAGTTGTCCCCCAAAGCCTCTGGGTGACTGTAACAGATATTGATTGTAGCAGCTGCTACAGTCACCCATAGAGAGCATCTTTCCAACCTTCTCAGCGTTGTCACTCACTTATCCTCCAGCAGCATATGACTTCTTGCAGCAAGGAGACAGAGGATCAAAGAAACTGCAATAGAAAGAGGAACTTCTATAACTAATCTGTACCTCTCTCTTGCTGAAATAGGAAGCCACTTGCTGCTATTAGGTAATTCAGAAATGGTTCTGAGTGGGTTTCTGGGGAAAGAGTTCGATTGGTGCCTGTAAAGGTAAAGGGACCCCTGACCATTAGGTCCTGTCGTGGCCGACTCTGGGGTTGCGGCGCTCATCTCGCTTTACTGGCCGAGGAAGCCGGCGTGCAGCTTCCAGGTCATGTGGCCAACATGACTAAGCCGCTTCTGGCGAACCAAAGCAGCGCACAGAAACGCTGTTTACCTTCCCGCTGGAGTGGTACCTATTTATCTACTTGCACTTTGACGTGCTTTCAAACTGCTAGGGTGGCAGGAGCAGGGACTGAGCTACAGGAGCTCACCCCGTCGCGGGGATTTGAACCACCGACCTTCCCGCTGGAGTGGTACCTATTTATCTACTTGCACTTTGACGTGCTTTCAAACTGCTAGGGTGGCAGGAGCAGGGACTGAGCTACAGGAGCTCACCCCGTCGCGGGGATTTGAACCACCGACCTTCTGATCGGCAAGTCCTAGGCTCTGTGGTTTAACCCACAGTGCCACCCGCGTCCCTCATTGGTGCCTGTAGCAGCTGTCAAAACCAGCAGTTGCCACAAGCACCTGCAGGCTTCTAGGCACATGTAGGTTTCTCATAGGATTCTGTGTGGAGTGGCCTTTTATCAAGGGGAGGTTTTGCAGCTGGGAACAATTCATAGAACCATGGAATTGTAGGGATGGAAGGGAAGCCTGGCAATGCAGGAATCTCAGCTAAAGCATCCGAGACGGATGGCCCTCCAACCTCTGCTTAAAAATCTCCAAGGAAGGAGAGTCTACCACCTTATGAGGGAGTCCATTCCTCTTGCCATCAGAAAGTCCTTCCTGATGTTTAGTCAGAATCTCCTTTCTTATAACCTGAAGCCATGGGTTCGAGTCCTACCCTCCAGAGCAGTTTGTTCCCTTTTCCATGTGACTGCCCTTGAGCTATATCAATACGTCTCTCCTCTCAGTCTCTTCTTTTCCAGGCTAAACATACCCAGCTCCTTCAAGCGCTCCTCATAAGCCTTGGTTTCCATTCCTTTTCCGTTTCTTATATTTCTATGCCCCTTGTCAGTCACATGAGTCACAAAGCGGCTTACAATCAATAAATAATAAAATAATAGGAGATCACAAATACAGTCATGCCTCATGTTATGTTTGCTTCAGGTTGCACGTTTTCAGGTTGCGTCCCACGGCGACCCAGAAGTAAGGGAACAGGTTACTTCCGGGTTTCTCTGTTCGCGCAAAATGATGTCATGCACATGCGCAGAAGCTGCGAATCGCCACCCGCGCGTGCGCAGAGGCGGGTTGCGTTCTTCTCAGGTTGCGAACGCACCTCTGGAACGGATCCCGTTCGCAGCCAGAGGTACCACTGTATAGGATAAATCATATAGAATACTTAACTAATCATCAGTAAAAGAATCACAGAAGGAAAACAACCCCAACTAATAAAACGCAATTAGCAAACAAGCAAACCAATGAAATAAGCTAAACTGCACAACCGCTACAAAAGTCATATTATAAGATTCAGAAAGTATTGCAGAACGCATGCTCCATGAAAGATGATGATGATGATGATGATAATAATAATAATAATAATAATAATAATAATAATAATAATAATTTATTTATACCCCGCCCATCTGGCTGGGTTTCCTCAGCCACTCTGGGCAGTTTCCAACAAAACACTAAAATACAATAACCTATTAAACATTAAAAGCTTCCCTAAACGTTGTTATTAACAACGTTAACAAACCAGCCACCAAAAGACAAACTAAGCAGTGTTGAATTCACACACACTCCAAATCCTCAGGACTTGACGCAGACTCAACTCTGTTCTGAAGGCAAGGCAGGTGGAAAAAGCCATTGCCTGATGGCCGGTGCAAAGTCTCATTCCCCTTGACCATCTTGGTTGCCCTTCCAGCTTGTCCATGCCCTTCTTAAATTGGGCTGCCCAGAACAGAATGCAGGACTCCATGTGAGGTCTGAGCAAAGCAGAACAGAGCTGGACTATTACTTCCCTTGATCCAGACACGCTGCTGCTGCGGATGCAGCCATCATTATTGTAATGTTCTGTAGGGAGGGAAGCGGGCTGCGAGGAGGCAGCATCGCAACCACATATTTATGGCCATTGGCTATAATTTTATTGAGCAACACAAAGAGGAAAATGAAGCGAGAACCTGAGAGGGTTTCTGAGTGCCGCTTTTGTGCGAAGACACACCGGCTGCTGATAGATCTTCTTTTGCCCCGGAAAGAAATTGCTCACCCCCCAAATGGGCCGTGGAACGAGAAAGCGTGAAGCGTGACAGGGACGCTTCTGCCCAAATGGGTCAATTTCCTGCCATTTCCCCCCATAATTGCATGTAGAGCGTATAGCATTTAATATACCAGGCAGAGGCAGGCGAGAGACAGAGATACAGAGAGAGTTTCCATTCTCCTTAGTCCTGTTATTTTATTTCTTTTACGGTTGGAGTGGAAACGGTTTCTGAGCTCAGCCCTGCCTTTACAGAGCCACTCTTGCCGGCTGGCTAATCACCACCCATTTCCCAGCGAGTGCTTTTTATTTATTTATTTTACCTGCATCGTAAGATTTACGCCCCGCCTGATAGTTTAAAAACAAACAAAACGAGAAAAGGATAAAATGAAACAAAAACCCCGGAAACGTTTACAACATAGTTTTGAAACGTACAGAAAGTTAAGAGGCTGAAACGACGATTGTTGTCCAGAGATATCTCTGTTGGTAGAGCGTGAGACTCTCAAGGCCATGAGTTCAAATTTGGGCAAAAGATTCTTGATTTGCAGGGGGTTGGACTGAATGACCTTTGAGGTGCCCTTCCAACTCGACAGTTCTGTGATTCTACGAGGCTTCGATTGTTGCCTGCAGGCGTTCCTGCTCCTTGTTGATTTCCCCTTGGAGTCATTTTCCTGGGGTGGCTTTTCTGGAAAGCTTCTCCATTCCCCGGTGATCTTGCCTGCACTCCAGAGATCGAAAAAGCCCGGCACCAGAAAGCTGTGCAAGCCTGCAGGTTGACTCTTGCTAGCCACCTCCCTGGCTGCCTGCGCCGCTGCCCCCCCCCCCTTGCACAATGCCAAAATCTGGCTTGGCAGCCTCATTTTTTCCACCCGTGAAGAGGTGCAGAAATAGCCAAACTTCCCCAACTGCCCAGAGGCACTTTGGGAACCGGTTTGCGGTGAGGTGTAACTGGAGTTTAAATCTTAGGACGACCGCACATGTTTCCAGAAGCCTGGTGATTAGCCGGAGCAGAGTTTTATAGACTGTTTCTGGCTTCGGGGCCTTGGTGTACTTTTCAAAACAAAGCCCAACAACAGAAATATCTTCGTTTGAGGTCTGGAACGTGTGTCTGGTCACTGCAGGAGCGGACAGGGGACCTAGGGGTTGTCTCTTCGACTCTGGACGGGCCCCACCCCATGGAACAGGCCCAGGGCTGCCGTGTCGTGCATCTGTTTGCAAAGAAGCATAGAAAAGGGGCACCAAGGGTTATCTAGTCCAACCCTCTGCAATTCGGGAATCACAGGTATAGAATTCCTGGCTGATGGCCATCCAGACATTGCTTAGCATCCTCTGACAAAGGAGAGCCCACCACGTCTTGTGGGAGTCTGTTCCGCTTTCGAACGGATTTTACTGCCAGAAAGTTCTTCCCGAGGTTGAGGCGGAATCTCCATTCTTATAACTTGAAGCCACGGGTTCGAGTCCTACCCTCCAGAGCAGGAGAAAACAAGCATGCTCACTCTTCCATGGGGCAGCCCTTCAGATACTTGAAGATGGCTCTCAGATCTCCTCTCAGTCTCCCCTTTTTCCAGGTTAAACATACCCAGCTACTTCAACCGTTCCTCATCAGGCTTGGTTTCCAGACCCTTGATCATTTCTTTTTTTTTAAAAAAAAAAAAGTTTTTATTTATACTTTTCAAATATATACATTTCATTAGTTTTACAATCAGTTTTACATTTGAAAATGTGACTTCCTTCCCCCTCTTTCCTTAAATTTATTTTTAAATATCTTCTGCATATCCAAATTCATTTAATTTCTTCAATCTACTTTAAATATATACTCTTATAAAACTGCAGGTTATTACAGTGGTGCCCCACAAGACGAATGCCTCGCAAGATGGAAAACCCGCTAGACGAAAGGGTTTTCCGTTTTGGAGGTGCTTCGTAAAACGAATTTGCTATGGGCTTGCTTCGGGACGCGGGTGGCACTGTGGGTTAAAGCCTCAGTGCCTAGGACTTGCCGATCACATGGTCGGCGGTTCGAATCCCCGCGGCGGGGTGCGCTCCCGTCGTTCGGTCCCAGCGCCTGCCAACCTAGCAGTTCGAAAGCACCCCCGGGTGCAAGTAGATAAATAGGGACCGCTTACCAGCGGGAAGGTAAACGGCGTTCCGTGTGCTGCGCTGGCTCGCCAGATGCAGCTTCGTCACGCTGGCCACGTGACCCGGAAGTGTCTGCGGAGAGCACTGGCTCCCGGCCTATAGAGTGAGATGAGCGCACAACCCTAGAGTCTGGCAAGACTGGCCCGTACGGGCAGGGGTACCTTTACCTTTTACTGCTTCGCAAGACGAAAATGTCTTGCGATTCCTGGGGGGGTTTTTTCGCTCCTCACCCCCTTTTTCTAAGGCACTAAACTGCTAATAGCCTTTTAGCAGCTAATCCGCTAATCCCTTAAGCCTTTAATAGCCGCTAATAGCCGCTAAACCGCTAATAGCGCTAATCCGCTAATCCGCTAATGGGCTTGCTTCGCAAGACGAAAAAACCGCTAGACGAAGTGACTCACGGAATGGATTCTTTTCATCTTGCGAGGCACCACTGTACAATAATCCTGCCAATGTTTTTATCCGCTTGCAATTCATCTGTAAATATTCAATAAACCATTTCCGTTCTTTTATAAAAAGTTGATCATCTTGATTTCTTATTCTTCCGGTAAGTTTCGCCATTTCTGAATATTCCCTAAGTTTTTGTATCCATTCTTCCATTGCTGGGACTTCTTCTTCATTCCACTTTGGGGCAAGTAACAGTCTTGCCGCTATAGTATCATACGTAAATAAATTTCTAAACAATTTAGGCAGTTCTGTCCCTATAATTCCCAAAAAGAAAGCTTCTGGTTTTCCCCACAAACGTTATTTTGAACATCTTTTTAGATTCGTTGTATATCATTTCCCAGTAAGCTTTTAAGCCCACCTTCCAGCTTGCCAGTATCCTTCTTATCCCTTTGAGCATGTGCAGAGTTGCCTTTTCCTTTCTCCAAAGGGACCCCAGCCAGCTCCCTCTCGGGCTTAGACTTGAGGTCCGGGCGTCTTAATCTTCTTCACCCCCAGGAAGGCAAAGAGCGTTAGACACAGAGGTGCGGCAGCTACGTGCCACGGAGGCTGGGCAGAAAGCTAGCAGCCGCTTGCCCTGAGCTGTGTGTACAGCTGTTAAGATGTTAGATCGCAGCTTGACGCTCAGGAAGGCTTGCCATCAGAACACATTTCCATCACGGAGGGATTAATTTGTCTATCCTGTCATCCTGGTGGGAGCAAAGCAAATTCCACAGCAAGGGCGATTCGCCTCCCGAGAAAGAGGAGGGGAACAACAGAATAAAAAACAGAGACAGATACAGAGCTGGGTGAAAGGAGGGAAGGGGACCGAGCAATAAAGTTGCAAGGGTAAATTGCATTTATTTAAATCTATTTTTGGGACGCAGGTGGCGCTGAGGGTTAAACCACAGAGCCTAGGCAGGGGTCAGCAAAGTTTTTCAGCAGAGGGCCGGTCCACTGTCCCTCAGACCTTGTGGGGGGGCCGGACTATTTTTTTTTGGGGGGGGGGAGGAATGAATTCCTATGCCCCACAAATAACCCAGAGGTGTATTTTAAATAAAAGGACACATTCTACTCATGTAAAAACACACTGATTCCTGGACCGTCTGTGGGCTGGATTTAGAAGGTGATTGGGCCGGATCTGGCCCCCGGGCCTTAGTTTGCCTACCCATGGCCTAGGGCTTGCCAATTGGAAGGTGGCGGTTCGAATCCCCGCGACGGGTTGAGCTCCCGTTGCTCGGTCCCTGCTCCTGCCAACCTAGCAGTTTGAGAGCACGTCAAGTGCAAGTAGATAAAGAGGTACCACTCTGGCGGGAAGGTAAACGGCATTTCCGTGTGCTGCTCTGGTTCGCCAGAAGCGGCTTAGTCATGCTGGCCACATGACCCGGAAGCTGTATGACGCCTCCCTCAGCCAGTAAAGTGAGATGAGCGCCGCAACCCCAGAGTCGGCCACGACTGGACCTAATGGGCAGGGGTCCCTTTACCTTTAAATCTAAAGCAGTGGTTCCCAAAAGTTTCTGGGTGGCTGACCCCGCCTGGTTCCAAAAAGTCATCCCAAATGCCCTTTATGCTGCCCTGGAAAAAAAGCATTACAGTGGTACCTCAGGTTACATACACTTCAGGTTGCAGACGCTTCAGGTTACAGACTCGGCTAACCCAGAAATAGTGCTTCAGGTTAAGAACTTTGCTTCAGGATGAGAACAGAAATCATGCAGCAGTGGCATGGCAGCAGCAGGAGGCCCCATTAGCTAAAGTAGTGCTTCAGGTTAAGAACAGTTTCAGGTTAATTACGGACCTCCAGAACAAATTAAGTACTTAACCTGAGGTACCACTGTATTCAGAATAGCGCTATGCACAGCCCACTAAAGAAGATTATAGCAGACAACATGGCGTGAAGAAAATTTTGAAGAAAACACAAGGGTGAATAGATGAAATATTTCATAGAATCCTAGACTTGGAAGGGACCCAATCCCGACCAGGTCTTTTAAGACTGATGTTATGTGGTCTCGCGGCCGCTCCCAGTCAACAGTCTAGCTGCCACATTCTGGATTAGTTGTAGTTTCTGGGTCACCTTCAAAGGTACCCCCACATAGGTACCTTCAAAGGTAGCCCCTCGCATTGCAGTAGTCCAAGCGAGAGATAACTAGAGCATGCACCACTCTGGTGAGACAGTCCGCGGGCAGGTAGGGTCTCAGCCTGCGTACCAGGTGGAGCTGGTAGACAGCTGCCCTGTACACAGAATTGACCTGTGCCTCCATGGACAGCTGTGAGTCCAAAATGACTCCCAGGCTGCGCACCTGGTCCTTCAGGGGCACAGTGATCCCATTCGGGACCATGGAGTCCTCCACACCTGCCCGCCCCCTGTCTGATCCAGCAGGCTCTTCTTGTGCTGTTAAGCTTAAATCAGGACTGCACAAGTTGGGTGATTCCTCAAGCCCAGTGCAGCTTTGCCAGCTGTACATGGCTGCCATCTGGAACCAGACAAACTCCCTGCCTGGAATTGGAGAAATGATGGCATGTGGGAGCGCTCAGTTTTCTAGCTCTCGACAGGCCGCAATGAACAGATTGGTTCAGCTTGGCCAGTCACCAGTTGCAGAGACCCACCACGTCGGGTGGCCAAGGATGGCTGGCCATGTGCATCTCGACACCCTCCCCTGTCCAGTGGAGAGAGGAGCTCAGTGTCCTGTTTCTGATTAAAATTGAACGGCCCCATTGCAAGAGGCCGGCACCACAATGAAAAGCGGCTGTTACCATCGTGGGTGAGTGCAACACACGTGACGTGCGTCCGTGGAAAAGGAAAACATTGAAATTATAAAACCAAGACACATTTTAAACATGTAAAATCAGCTACGTTGTCCTTGCAGGCAACGATTTCAAGGCTGCGTGGCATAGTGGTTAGAGTGCCAGGCTGGGACCTGGGAAACCAGGGTCCACATTTCTTTCTTTCTTTTTTAATTGGTTTTCACATATTACATTACAATACAGATGTACTGTATTTTTCGCTCTATAGGACGCACCCGACCATAGGACGCACCTTGTTTTAGAGGGGGAGAAGAAGGGAAAAAAATCTCCCCCTCTCTGCACAGTGCCCCTTCAGCGAAGCGGCAGGAGAAACGGAGCCCCTTCCATTTCTCCTCCCGCTTAGCTGAAGAGGCGCTCTGCCTTAGCTGAAGGGGCACCTAGCCTTCAGCGAAAGGAACCTGAAGCCTCCTGAGCGCAGCGGAAACTCCCACTGCACTCCGGAGGCTTGAGACAGCTATCTTTGAAGCCTGTAGAGTGAGAGGGGTCGGTGCACACCAACCCCTCTCGCTCTACAGGCTTCAGCAGAAGGCAACCTGAAGCCTCCGGAGCTCCCGCCGCGCTCCAGAGGCTTCAGGCGGCTATCTGGAGAGCAAGAGGGGCCAGTGCGCACCGATCCCTCTCGCTCTCCAGATAGCGTCGGGTTCCTTTCGCTGAAGCCTGGAGAGCAAGACTCTCCTGGCTTCAGCAAAAGGAACTTGAAGCCTCCTGAGCGCAGCGGGACCTCTCGCTGCGCTCCGAAGGTTTAAGGCAGCTATCTCTGAAGCCTGGAGAGCGAGAGGGGTCTGTGCGCACCAACCCCTCTCACTCTCCAGGCTTCAGCGAAAGCAACGTGAAGCCTCCGGAGCGCGGAGGAAGCGCTCTGTCTGCGCTTCGGAGGCTTCACGTTGCTATCGCTGAAGGTGCCTGCATTCGCCTCATAGGATGCACACACATTTCCCCTTCATTTTTGGAGGGGGGAAAGTGCGTCCTATAGAGCGAAAAATACGGTACCAAAACCAACACCATTTCTTCCCCATCGCCCCATACATTTACATGTATATTTCCACCATATTATTCTTTTCTCCTTCCTCCCACTTCCCTGAAACATGAAGCTCCATGGGCACAACCATCCCCTTCCTCTCAGCCTAGCCTACCTCACAGGGTCATTGTGAGGATCAAAGAGGGAGAACTCTGCACGCCCCCTTGAGCTCTTTGGGGGAGAAGTGGGAAGTAAATGCAACGAGTAAATAAAATGAGCATTGTCCGTGCACCCAAGGCCTGAGAGCATGCCATGTCTAGGAGAGAGGGACCAGGGAAGGGAAGATTGGCAGGCTTGGCGCGACTGACGGTCTCCGGCTGCCTTTTCTCTCCGCAGAGCACCCTGGAGCAGTGCAGCGTCTGCGCCAAGCCCATCATGGAGCGCATCTTGAGAGCCACCGGCAAGGCTTACCACCCTCACTGCTTCACCTGCGTGATCTGTCAGCGCAGCTTGGATGGGATCCCCTTCACCGTGGACGCTGGCGGAAACATCCACTGCATCGAGGATTTCCACAGGTGGCCGGGCTACTCTTCGCCTCTTTTTGGGGGGCTCAGGGAGGGGAAGAAGCAGAGGTTTGCATTTGGAAAATAATATTTATTACTTTTCCAACAATTTAAACACTACAAAACAAAACAAAAAAAATACAATACAATACAATACAAAAACACTACATATCACTAACACATTAAACTAACAAAACCAAACAAGAACAGTTTAAAACACCTCAAACAATTTCATTATCTTATCTTTCATTCACTTATTTCACCGACCTCCTCACACCTCCCTTTTTGTATTCCACTTCTGTCAAATGTTTCAGCAATTCCTTTCCATCTTCCTCTGTTTTCTATCCTATAATTGTCTTAACACATTCTAACCTTATTTTTTCCTTTAATATTCTATTAATCTATTTATACTTAAATCCTTATAACATTTCTACTAAAGCCATATAACTTCATTCCAACATTCTTCTAACATTCATTATTTAATATGATTAGAAAGGACCAAGAGGTTAAAGGTATACAAGTGGGAGCTAAACAGTACAAACTGAAAAGCATTTGCTGATGATTTAGTATTGACTTTACAGGAGCCAGAATCTAGTACTAAAAGGGTATTGGTGTGTAGGCCTTTTGCGAGCTACACAATGTGGGAGGGGCTGCTGTTATCTTATTATTGTGCTGCAAAATCATTTTGGCTCGGCCAAAAGCATCTGTGGCATTCATACAGAGCCCCCAGTCGTTTCACAGACTATTGACCTGTACACCACTACTTTATCCTTCCGCTGCCACCAATTTTGTGGGGGGGAAATCCAGGGTTCCCCGGTGACGTATTGAGTCACACTCAGGTAATAATAAATAATAAATTTTATTTATACCCCACCCTCCCCGGCCAGAGCCGGGCTCAGGGCGACCAACACCGGTAAAAATTACAGTAAAAACATAATGGGGGGGGGAATTTAAAATACAGGTTAAAATGCAGTTTAAAATGCAGCCTCGTTTTAAAAGTAGCCCATAGATCACATAAAGGGAGGGAAGACATCACGGTCAGACTGAGTCCAAACCAAAGGCCAGGCAGAACAGCTCTGTCTTGCAGGCCCTGTGGAAACATGTCAAGTTCCTTAGGGCCCTAGTCTCTTGTGGCAGAGAGTTCCACCAGACCGGGGCCATGGCTGAAAAAGCCCTGGCTCTGGTTGAGGCCAGCCTAACCTCCCTGTGGCCTGGGATCTCCAAAGTATTGTCATTTGTGGACCTCAAGGTAGAGTTAACAATGAATATTAAAGTTTATTTCAAACACAAACAAGTTTTAAAATATATTCAAAACACTGTCACTCTATTCCCTCTCAGTCTTCTCCCTGTCTCTAACTCACTCTATCTCCCCCCCCCCCAAAAAAAAGAACCAACCGAACTAATTGTCAAAACCTCTGGGCTGAGCCTCAAAATCAGGTAGGCTCCGCCTCCAGGCTTTCTTATTGGTCAACCTATTAACCCTTTCCCTCCCCCAGTACAAACGTATCTCCCAAAAATGGGCAAACGCCAAAGCATCCTTTTCAGTGTACCACCCACCCACCACTTGCTGAACATCGAAACCTCGGGCGGCGATACTCTTTGCTTAAGCCCTGGAACGTCCAGAGTCAGTGCAGGAGGCTCAGATTCCGCTTGCCTTGATGAGCAGAGCTTTCACGTCAAACTTTCTCCGTTCCCTAGGAAATTCGCTCCCCGCTGCTCTGTCTGCAAAGAGCCCATCATGCCCGCGCAAGGCCAGGAGGAGACTGTGCGCATTGTGGCCTTGGACCGTGACTTCCATGTGGAGTGCTACCGCTGCGAGGTCAGTATCGTCTGCGCATGCAAAGGATGTCAGTGGTAAAGGACCCCTGGATGGTTAAGTCCAGTCATAGGCGACTGCAGGGTTGCTGCGCTCCATCTTGCTTTCAGGTGAAGGAAGCCGGCGTTTTTCCACAAACAGCTTTCCAGGTCATGTGGCCAGCAGGACTAAACTGCTTCTGGCGCAAGCCTGAAACCTTAGGTTGCTGTTTTAGGGGTTGTTTTTAAAAGTCTGGAACGAATTAATCCGTTTTGCATTACTTTCTATGGAAAAGCATGCCTTGGTTTTGGAATGCTTTGGTTTTGGAACAGACTTGCGGAACAGATTAAGTTTGAGAACCAAGATACCACTGTAGAGTCATCGTGAAAAGTCGCTTGCAAGCCTGAAATCGTTTAATGAGTCTTTCTCACCCTCTTGTACAGGACTGCGGAGGCCGCCTGTCCGAAGGGGACAACCAGGGTTGCTACCCCTTGGACGGCCACATCCTCTGCAAGATGTGCAACTCTGCCCGGATCCAGGCCCTGACGGCAAAGTCGAGCACCGACCTCTGAACGCCCCCGGGAGCCTCGCGCCATCCTCCCCCTCTCGCACAGCTGGGAGGCCTTGGGACAAGCAGAGCGGCTTGCTGGGGGCTCCACATCGTGGCGTCTCCCCCCCCCCCCCAATGTCTACACTACAGATTTAACTCTTTGAGCCTGCAATCCCTCTCTGCAAGGCACCCTGGGAAATGTAGTTCTCTGGGGTTCATTCCGAGAAAGGTTTCAGAACACCCCTGTGAAACTACAGTTTCCAGGATGCTTTGAGGAATGCCATGATGCTTAAACTGGTATGAAACTGGTAGATGTTTGTAGTGCAGATGGACACCCCCCCCCAAGTCCTCAGCTGTCTCCATCCCCTTCTGGTTTCATCTCCTCTAAATCTGAAACCCATTAGCTTGTCCTATGCATTTTATCCATTCCGACGCTCCAGCCACAGATGCTTACGCCTATTCCTTTTCTTCTTCACACGAGCCATCAGATCCTGAGCTTCTTTGCACATTAATATATGGGGGGGGGGGACCGAACGGGGACACTTTATATCTATTTCTATAGCCTCATATGATTAACGTATTGCAATATTTCACTAGTGCCTTAAAGACAACTATGCAGAGTAAGGAGTTAGGGCAGCGATTCAGGGATGGGAAAGGCGATTAGGGACTTTGTGGGCACTTGCAAGGGAACGTGCTTGGCAGAGACGACCAAACTGCGCTCAAGGTCCACCTCTGTCGCACCTCCATGGACCCAACTTGCTGGGTTTTCATGACCAAAACACAGCTTTCAGAGCTGGAGCCACAAGCACACCATTTACTGTAATCTCCGCCTGAAAAAGGAAAAGGGAAAAAAAATTCTGAGGGGAAGGTAAAAGGACCTCTGGACTGTTAAGTCCAGAAACACACGCTCACACTACAGCTGAAATAAAAAATCTCACGCAGATTTGATCCTCAGCAGTTCTTAAGGGCTGAAATTTCGCAAATTCCAAAGGTCCAATTTGCGGACAGGTCCCTGAGAGACACTTAACTCGTCATAAGCCTTGTAGGGCGGCAGTATTAAGTATGGCACTTGCAGTGACTTATGCCCCCTGCCTCCCCCCCCCAAAAAACCCCTCTAAATATCCAAACACTAACAAAAGAAATGTTCTCTCCTTGAGGTCCAAGTTGAATTAAACACGTCCAGCAGTTAGAAGGTTAAAGAGGGTGATGTTCCAACTTCAAATCTCCTTCTCCCCGTTGGGTGCGGGAGCCCAGTACCGGAACTGGGAAGAGGATCCCAGTGCAGAAGGGGCACCATTTGGGTCGAGGTGCTATCCCCACAGACACTGAGGCTTCATGCAAGGCCAGGGCTGCAGAGGCGCATCCCTGCCCCGCCTGTGTCTGTGTTGCAGAGGACCAGTAAAGGGACCCCTGACCGTTAAGTCCAGTCATGGATGACTCTGGGGTTGCAGCGCTCATCTCACTTTACTGGCCGAGGGAGCCGGCGTACAGCTTCCAGGTCATGTGGCCAGCATGACTAAGCACTTCTGGCAAACCAGAGCAGCGCACAGAAATGCCATTTACCTTCCCACTGCAGTGGTACCTATTTATCTACTTGCACTTCGTGCTTTTGAACTGCTAGGTGGGCAGGAGCAGGGACCGAGCAACGGGAGCTCACTCCGTCGCGGGGATTCGAACCGCCAACCTCCTGATCTGCAAGTCCTAGGCTCTGTGGTTTAGACCACAGTGCCACCCAAGGGGTCAGTAAAGACTGTGTTCTCAGGCATGTGTAGCTTGCAGGGACATCTCTTCCTTGGTTTGAAAGATGAAGACCCCCAGCTATAAGAGGTGGGAAATGAAAGTAGGGCCCTGAGGGCGATATTCTCCTGTCTAGAAGTTTGCGACTGTGGTTGGACTAGATGACCGTTGTGGGGTCCCTCCAACTGTACAGTTCTACATCAGCTAGCTCTGCACTACAACCTAGCAGTTCGAAAGCACACCAGTGCAAGTAGATAAACAGGTACCGCTTTGGTGGGAAGGTAAATGACATTTCCATGTGCTCTGGTTTCCATCACGGTGTCCCGTTACGCCAGAAGCAGTTTAGTCCTGCTGGCCAGATGACCCGGAAAGCTGTCTGTGGACAAACGCCAGCTCCCTCGGTCTGAAAAGCAAGATGAGCACCACAATCCCATAGTCGCCTTTGACTGGACTTAACCGTCCAGGGGTCCTTTACCTTTTTACCTGCACTACAGCAGTCGCTTTCGACCTCTCTCCCAGAGACCCAGGAATTTTTGAGGGATCTTTGCATGGGATGGTCAGTAGCGGCAGCCGAGCTTCCGAGAGGGAAGGCCTGTGTGCCATCTCTACACACTCAAAGCAGCCTAGTTGGTGTTGCAAGCAGAGGTGTCCCCTGGGGCATACTCCAGAGCCCGCTGCAATTGGCGGACGGGGTCTTCTGCAAATAAGTCAATGTGGGCAAAGGTTTGAAATCTCTGCCCTGCAGCAAAACGCTATAACGCTCCCCTTGACATAAACTCCATAGCAAGGTAACCCCCCCTGCCTGAAGAGCTGATTCCTCAGACTGGGTCCCTCTGGGAACAGGCACAGCAGGGGGAGGGTAGATCACCAGTCTTCACATTTCAAAAAAATGGCAATAGGTTTCCTTTGGCTAAAGTCAGAATGTGGACTTACCATATTTTTCACTCTTTAAGACGCACCAGACCATAAGATGCACCTAGTTTTTGGAGGAGGAAAACAAGAAAAAAAATATTCTGAATCTCAGAAGCCAGAACAGCAAGAGGGATTGCTGCACAGTGAAAGCAGCAATCCCTCTTGCTGTTCTGGCTTCTGGGATAGCTGCGCAGCCTGCATTCACTCCATAAGACGCACACACATTTCCTCTTACTTTTTAGGAGGGAGAAAGTGAGTCTTATAGAGCAAAAAATACGGTAAGTGCAGATAAGAGCTACAGGCTATTCCACACGGTGTTTTATCATTCAATCGTGGTTTGCCTCTCTCCATTAACACAGAGGAACTTTGTCACTCCAGATGGCAGGAAGGTTATCCTCTAGCTGAACTGGGGAGCCAGGATCCTTGCACCTCTAGAGCTAGCTTATCAGGGAGAAGGCTAAGTAAGGACCCTGACACACTAATTTTCTTCTTGCGGGGATGCATGCATGAACCTGCAGTCTGAAACGCTGTTAGCCCAGCCAGTGCTGCACCACATGGTTCTCCAACCCTCGCATTTCAGCGCTTAGATGTTTCTCTCTCTGGAAAAGAGTGGGGCAGCGTTTCAGCCTGCTAAGGAGCTGAGTCCTTCCCGAGAAATGTAGTAAATTAAGCAGAGTGCAATTGGGGGTTATGCTCATAGGGCTTAGTCACCATAGCAGAGTATATTTATTACAAAGCTTTATTTAACCTATTGCAAAGAAAACACACGCAACCCTCTTTTTTTGCCAAAGAGACCTTGGCCACGATCCACTAGGAATACCTTTTGCCTGAGCCCTGCAGCAAGGAAGGAGACCAGCAATGCATTTCAATGGTGTACGTTCAGGGGATGTTCCTAGTGGATTGGGCCTGTAGGTGGTTGCTGTTGTTTTCTCCTAAAGTATGCAATATTTTTTATTCCTGAAAAGTTTATAACCTGAGATTTCCCTGCGCCTTTCCCCCAAATATATAGGATTTTTAAATATATATAAAAATTATAAATGTATGTATACTTCATAAGAAATATATATGTCTACCATTTTGATTAAACTTTTTATGTGTGTAAGTTAGGTCGAGATGAGCTGAGGGCAGTGGGAACGTCATTTGGATGTTAGACGTTCTTGTGGATGAGTTGGTGCCTGGAAAATTGCACTCTTAGTTTTAAGACAAATACTTAGCAATCTGTAGACTTAACCATTATTCCCACTGATAATTAATAGGAAACCCTACAAAAAACCCATACAGTCCAAGTTTAAGAGAGCCCGAGGTCCCAGACCTCAAGATATGGTATTGCAATCACCACCTTTATTTTATTTTATTTTGCTTCATTGTGCACACTCGTTGGAAGGAAAGATTGATTGCGCCGTAACCCTAATTCCAGTTACTGGAAAGGGGTGCCGAAATTAGATTTAGGAGAGAGGTTTGTGAAGCTCAAGGCGATGTCCAGGTTTCACCCTTCAGCTACGCTTAAAGTAGGACGGAATCCAGTATAAAGGAAATCCGACTGGGCCATATCTGGCCCCCGTCCAGATGTATTGGGCCACATGTCCCATCGGCCGAAGCCAGCACAGCTTGTAATCCAAAACAGCTGGAGGGAGGCCAGTTTAAGGCAAAGGCTGGATTCACGGAGAGATGGCCCTGTGGCTGCTCAGTGGAGCCTCCATGTGCAAGGGCAGTGTGCCTCTGGACTCCAGAACGGGGAGCATTTTTCTTTCTAGTGCCTCTGATGTATTATTTGCACTCAATTCTTTCCCCATTTTGCCTTGTCTGCTCAGAGGTAAGTCCTGCTGCCTTCAGCGGGGCTTACTCCAAGCAAAGTAGGGTCAGGATTACAGCCTTGAGACGCAAAACCAATTCAGATCGGCGAGGTCAAGGTTTCTAATGCTGTGTTACTGGCAGGAAAAGGGAATGATTTTGTGAACGTGACGGTCACAGATCTCTCCATCTTCTTTTGCTCCTTCTTTCCTTCTTATGAACAGTGAAGGGACTGGGCACTTTCTGAGTCTTGTGTCGCCCAGCACTGCAGGGGGTCAGACTAGATGGGCTTTGGGGATCCCTTCTAACTCTACATTTCTATGGTTCTGCAAGAAAGCGCACATCTTTGAATGCATTGAATCATAGAGCTGGAAGGGAGGGACCCCAGTGGTCATCTAGTCCAACCCCCTGCAATGAAAGAATCTCTTTAAAAAAATATTTTTATTAGTTTTTTAACATAACATTTTCAACAATTATTAAACATACTTTTATACCTTATACATTTTTTTTTACTTCCACCAATCACATCTGAAATTTTTTCAATTTTTCACTTAATTTACATTTCTTACTTTCACTATTACATTTAAATATCATAACTAATATCTCTCGTCTTTCTCTTCTTTGCAATATTTCCCATTTTCCTCCTTACAAAACTTCTTGTAGTCCTACTAGCGTAATTTGGTGATTACAGTTGCTCTTCAAATAATTTGTATATTTCTTCCAACCTTCTGTAAATCTTTGGTCCCGCAGGTTTCGAATCCATCCTGTCATTTCGTCCTATTCTGCGTAGTCCATTAATTTCGTCTGCCGTTCTTCTTCGTTCGCCATTATTTCTTCTTGCTTCCATTTCTGGCCCAACAAAACTCTTGCCGCTGTTGTTGCATATAAAAACCATTTAATGTTCTGTCTATTAATGTCCTGACTTATAACACCAAGTAAAAGCAATGAAGGAATCTCAGCTCAAGCATCCATGACAGAGAGCCCTCCAGTCTCTGCTCTAAAACCTCCAAGGAGAGCCCAATTCCAAACAAACAATTCTTAGCGTCCTCCTTTTCCTCCTCCTGCCCAGTATATGTTTGCTAAATCCAATAGTCCCTTCATTTCACATCAAGGTCAAATGCGGATGCCCTGAGATGCTAAAGTCCTCAAACAAACAGCATCCTTTGGTCCTTCATGTGAAATCTCAGGGGTGCTGCTGTACATTTTCAGCTTTGACTGGCCAGGCTTAGAAGGGGCCGGTGGAGAGGTGGGGGGGGTGGGGGGTGGGAATCCTGCGAGAGCGTTTGATGGTGGCTGCCTGGGAAACCGCACAAGTCAGCTTTTTTAGAAAAAACAAACCGCTTATTGTAATTTGCCAGATCTGATGCACAGCTGACAGGCACCTTCCTGCAGGCAGTGGGGTTACAATAACTCCTGCTAGCCATCCCACCACCAATGCAGAAGGAGGGGGGGGGGGGACATGTCTCTAGCCAGGAATTATATTTAGCCTTTTGGTTGCATAACAGTAGGCCAGCTCCTCTCTCTCTCTCTCTCTCTCCTCTGTAGGTCCTTTCCATGACAGCTCACAGCCCCTTATTGATGAGCAAGCTTTATTTTTAACAAAATAAATCAAATATCTGCATCGGGTGCATGCTGCAAATCTCTGGCATGCTGAATTATTTTTCTCTTTTTGAGACCGAGTGCATTGTGAGAGCTGAGCTGACGTGAATCTGCGTGCCCCCAATACGATCTGCAGGCAGAAAGCAGGTTGTTAGAATGTGGGGCAAAGCTGATTTCGGCCTGCAAAAGTCCTAAGTATTTTATCTTTGGCAGGCTGTTGGGTGTTTGGTTTTTTAGCGGGGGCGCCTTTAACATAGAATCACATAATTGTGGATTTGGAAGAGACCCCCAAAGGTCATCTATCGCAACCCCTGCAATGCATGGAACTTTTTAATGTCCATGCTATTTCAAAAAGTTTAAAAAGCTGAGGGGGGCGGACTTAACATCTCCCCCCCCCCAAAAAAAAACCAAGCTTAGACTTAGAATGACAGTTAAACAATTCTGCATCTGGCCACGTTCTGCAGCAGGTTAAGATGAAAAAATGATCTGGCTTTGATCAAAAATGGTTCTCTCTTGGGCGGGTGAAGCTGTGCCCCGTCACTGCCACCTCGTTAAGTTTTCTGTTAAAAATAATAACGATGCAAATGGGGGGGGGGGTAAAATAAGTGAATAAAACCAGTTGCAGCTCAGGACAGTACTGAAATCCCCACTGAGAGAGAAATCAAAGCAGCTGGTCAGGATAATTCAGTTTGAATTCCCGCAAGATTTTCCTAAAAAGCAAGTTTCCACCCTCTTGGGCCAGCAAATAAATGGAAATGCTGTACAGATGGGGCTCACTGTAGAGGATTTTCTGTGCCTAAATGTCGCACTAGACTAGAAGAAACTCTTATATTCTTCATGCCTTTGAGGAAGAAGAAAACTCACAGTAGATCCTCATCCTTTTTTCTGTTCTTTTTTTTTTAAACTGAGCTCTGGGCTCTTGTCTAACAGAAACGTAGATAAGGTGGTTTCGAGGCCTAAGCCAGAATTTCTCAGAAGGTGTTTTTTCTTGGGGGGAAATGCTTAGATTTCTCCACCTTGCAGTGCTGTCTCCACCGTTTGTCATTCCCATTTCTTCAGGCCTAAAAACAAATCTGAGAGACCGCCCTGAGTTTCCAGGAGACGAGACACATAAAGGTAAAGGGACCCCTGACCATTAGGTCCAGTTGTGGCCAACTCTGGGGTTGCTCATCTTACTTTATTGGCTGAGGGAGCCAGCGTACAGCTTCCGGGTCGTGTGGCCAGCAGGACTAAGCCGCTTCTGGCAAGCCAGAAACAGAAACACCGTTTACCTTCCTGCTGGAGCGGTACCTATTTATCTACTTGCACTGGTGTGCTTTCAGACTGCTAGGTTGGCTGGAGCAGGGACCGAGCAACGGGAGCTCACCCCGTCACGGGGATTCGAACCGCCGACCTTCTGATCGGCAAGTCCTAGGCTCTGTGGTTTAGACCACAGCGCCACCCGCGTCCCATACTGAGACACATGGTGCATCACATATTTAGCAGGCCTGTCCCTAGAGCCTCAGCCCTGCAAGGTAATGCTCTGTGGAAGGAAATAGATGAGTCCTTGTTCCAAACATCAAGTGCAGAAAGGATTCTCGTGCTGGAATCCTGCTTGCCGTTTTCCCACAGGCATCTCGTTGGCCGCCGCGAGAATGAATTTATTTAATTTATTGATTCAGTCCGTTTATATACCGCGCTTTATCAAAAGATGTGTGCAACATTAGAAACACATTGCCAAACTTCCATGATAAAAGCACAGCTAAGCCTCTCTCTCTTTTTCGTAATTGGCCCAGAGATTTGTGAACTTAATGCACGTATAGCCAGAGAGTTGCGTGCATGAAAACTTTAGGCTCTACTATTTCTGGGGTGTTTTGGGATTTTTCCGTTTGTGGGACCCCTTGTAAACATCTTCAGAGAGGCAGGGGTTGAATTAAAAGCATGCTTGCACTAAAAGCGGTTGGAATTCTTACTTGTGGAGAATATCCTTGGTTACTCTGCATATGCTACAATCCTATTTACTAAAATTGATCTGTGTAATCCAAGAATGCGCACAGGTTGTGGAGCATTAGAGGAGAAGTTAATATAATTGTTTCAGTGTTGAGAACAGGAAGCAGGACTAGATGGGCCCCGGGTCGGATCCAGCAGGCTGCGTTTACATTCTTCTGTGCAATCCAGAGGAAAGTTCCTTGCACCATTGCCCATGAAATGTCAGTTACTCAAGAGCTCTCCTAGATTCATGCAAGGAATGTTCCTCCTGCTGCATCCCACCCAAAGACATTTCAGGCATCTCTACGTAGCATAAGGACATCAGGTCCTGTGGGATCCCACCAGCGAGGGCCCATCTATTCATTTATTTATTTCCGAAAATTCATACACTGCTTGCTTGTGGGAAGAGCCTCAAAGCAGTTTGCAAAAAGATGAAACAATAAAATCGCCAGGGAGAGATTCCCACCATCGTTAAAACGGAACAAAAGGTTAAAATGCCAAAACAAGTTAAAGCTCGCATCAACCTTCAAAGCAACTGGACACATTATTATTTTTTTTTTGCAGGCACCAGAAAGAATGCAGAGAAGGCGCCTGCTATATATCAATAGGCAGGGAGTTCCGAAGTGTAAAAGATCGAGTTCTTTCACATGGGGAACCGGGAACAGGGCCAATTCGGCGATCTCATCCGGAAACTGGTCCCAAGTTGTTAAGGCCCTCATCCTGTTCTCACAGTGGCCAAGGAGATGCCTGTGGTAAATCCGCAAGCAGATTCGAACCCAAGACCCCTCTCCCCACCCCTAGTTTTCAGCAACTGGGGTTCAGAAGCTGTAAACTAAGATAGTTGTTCGGTTTGCATGAGATGGGCAAAGGGTTTGTTTGTTTGTTTGCTGCGAGAAATGAGTTCCAAGTGCAGATTTTTATTTTTATTAAAAAGGAAGAGCACAGGCCAGTCATTTTTCATGTTTAGGATTTTTTCTCTCTCTTTCTCTCTCTCCCTTTTATCTCCAGCATCTTCTCATAAAACCTAGGCATGAGAAAAATGCTTTAATGTGGAACATTCTGTGAACTGAAAGTCCCATAACTCCTGAGCAAATATTGGCTTGAGCTTGTGGCTTCAGCTGGAGGCAGCAGCCCTGATGTTATTTCTTCTGTGGGGAGGGGGAAGTTAGGAAGTTTGCATTAGGCATTAAAAGTGGGGGAAATACCCAGTGGATCGTTTTCTGCATTTCCTTTTCTCTTGGCAGAATTGCCTGCATATATATATATATATATCCCTTTTGCCATAAATAGAGTCAAAGCATCTCTATTTGCAGTTGTGCCTTTATAAAGCATGATTCTCTTGCTGGGGGGAAAGTGAGAAGGATGTTGTTCTCTAACACCCCCCCCCCCCAGCTGCTATTGATGGGGCTGTGTGCAATGATTAACTCTGGTTAGGCGAGACACTTCTTTCTAGTTCCTAGTTCCTTTTCGTAGCTTAATTCCATCTCCCAGGTGGTTGGTTCATTGCTTTGCAATATACAGCCTTACGTTGGATCTCAAACGCCTCGCCAGACAAACTTTTTGGCTCCTGAACACCGCAAACCCGGAAATGAGCGTTCGGGTTTGCAAATGTTCTTTGGAACCCGAACATCCGGTGCATCTTCCGATTGGCTGCAGGAGCTTCCTGCAGCCAATCAGAAGCCGCGCTTTGGTTTCCAAACGTTTTGGAAGTTGAACGGACTTCCGGAACAGATTACGTTCGACTTCCGAGGTACGACTGTACATGCTTTGAATCACCAAATCTGAGGCAGTTACAGCGAGTTTATGTGTGCGCATATTTTAAAATTTATTATTATTATTATTATTATTATTATTATTATTATTATTATTCCATGATTATAAGATGAATAGAAAACTCCACAGTTGCAATTTAAGTATTTTAGTCTAAGATGGACAGGCAGCCCTTGGTTCAAATCTCACCTGTGCCATGAGTCCAAAAAAATGTAGTATAAGCACCGACAACCGGGAAACACTGGCCTGCGAGCGCTCCAGTTGGAGAACAGCCTTGACCAAAGGCGTCATGGGCTTTGAAGACACTCGAACTCAGGACGCAAGGGAGAAACGTGCTAAGAGGAAGGCACACTTGGCAAATCCACACCGGGATCAACTCCCACCTGGAAACCTCTGTCCCCACTGTGGAAGGACATGTGGATCCAGAATTGGCCTCCACAGTCACTTACGGACTCACTGCTAAAACCGTGTTTATGGAAGACAATCTTACTCGGCCAAGAGGGATCGCCAAAGAGGAAGAAGGCAGTCACTACTCTGTCAGCATCATCAGCCTTGTCCTGCGCGCGCACACACACACACCCCTGTCTTCCAGAAAACTCTTGAGAAAAGTGAGATTTAGGACACCAGAACGATCTGGGCTGCTGCTTTCTGTCACACAAACCCCAGCGCTCTTCCACACAGTTATTGCGGCATGAGGATTACTTACTTGTAAGGTGTGCACACAGACTGGAGGGGAGGATTGTCCCCCCTCTTAAACTGAGAGCTCTCCTAGCATATTTATAAAAGATATAAAAATGAGATGAATTACTCTTTTGTATGCCTGTTCTCTATCGTTAACCTTCCCTGAACCACAGAATCCAGATTCACCAGCACATACTTTTGTATTCAGCTGACACAAAGTGCCTTATTGCTATTTTTTTAGGAGAAATCAAAGTATCTCAAGCATATATTTGCTGTACGTTGTTCTTGTATGCAATTATACAACTATGTGCCTTTCTGCCTTTTCGCTCTGCTCTTTGGGTTATCCTTTTGTTGCATCCTTAAAAAAAAAATCAAGTTATATTTTCTGAAAGAAAGAAAAAAAAATCCTCTCTTTTTGTAAGAATAAAAATACACAGCATTTTCTGAAGCCTTGCTCTTAGTTTTTTTTGTGGGGGGGGGGGAGGACACCAAAATTGCAGATGGTTTGAAGAACGTTTTAGCGACCCAATAAACTCTTGATACACTTTGCTTGGGCCTGTGTGTGAACCTCTTCCTTTTTCCATTTGCAGCTGCTTTCTTTACCAGGAGCAGAACATGGTTCGTTACTTGGCTGGTTGGGAGGGGTGAGCCTGGGGTGATTTCAGAGGATGCTTCCAAAAATTAGGACTTGTCGGAAAGCCCCAAGTGTGTAGATTGAATTTATTATTTCGGTCACAGACCAGTTCCAGCCCACATACAATACCAAGGAAGTCATAAAACACAATAGGGATACATTTGATTTTGCAATTAGGTATAACAGGGACAATACAGATATAGCAAGAGTTAAATATATATATAAATTAAAACTTACTCAATAACATACAAGCTAAAATGATCATTTAAGGCCTTAATCATTATGATAGCGCAGTTTGTTCCCTAAGTTTTATGGCAGTCGCACAGAATTTGGCTACCGTTAACGTGATCTCAGGATCCTTGTCCTCTACCAGGGATTTAAGACATTTAAGTTCGGATTCATTTGGAGATTTTTGTAATAATAATAATTTATTATTTGTACCCCACCCATCTGGCTGGGTTCCCCAGCCACTCTGGGCGGCTTCCATAGAAACCAAAAATACACTACAATATCACAGATTAGAAACTTCCCTTAAGATGTCTTCTGAATGTCAGGTAGTTATTTATCGCTTTGACATCTGATGGGAGGGCGTTCCACAAGGCGGGCGCCACTACCGAGAAGGCCCTCTGCCTGGTTCCCTGTAGCCTCACTTCTCGCAATGAGGGAACTGCCAGAAGGCCCTCGGAGCTGGACCTCAGTGTCCGGGCAGAATGATGGGGGTGGAGACGCTACTTCAGGTATACTGGGCCGAGGCCGTTTAGGGCTTTAAAGGTCAACACCAGCACTTTGAATTGTGCTCAGAAACATACTGGGAGCCAATGTAGGTCTTTCAAGACCGGTGTTACATGGTCTCGGCGGCCGCTCCCAGTCACCAGTCTAGCTGCCGCATTCTGGATTAGTTGTAGTTTCCGAGTCACCTTCAAAGGTAGCCCCACATACAGCGCATTGCAGTAGTCTAAGCAGGAGATAACTAGAGCATGCACCACTCTGGCGAGACAGTCCGCCGGCAGGTAGGGTCTCAGCCTGCGTACCAGGTGGAGCTGGTAAACAGCTGTATAACAGGAGTGATGAATACCGAGCGTATATCCACGTAGAAACGGAGGTGTAACAAGGCATGAGAGACAGTTTCTACCTCCATCAAGCCGCAGGGGCAGACTCGTTCCGCGTACGGTTTACCCTCGAATCTGCCCTGCAATAAGGCAGATGGCAGCACGTTGAATCTAGCGAGGGTAAATGACCGTCTGTATTTAGGTATTTGTAATTTTGACAGATAATTTGCTGGGGTAAATCCTCTCCCATTATCTTTTATTGCTGGGTGTTTATTCATCTTGCTCATGTGGCATCCCCAAGTGTGTCAAAGTTTGCCATCTAACACCAGCACCCTGCTCCAGACCGTTTAAATTTGAAAGTGCATTCTAGCAAGAGGTCTGGAAATCGTATCAGAACTACATTATTAGCCTACATTAAAAAAGATATTAGGGTAAAGGTAAAGGTACCCCTGCCCCTACGGGCCAGTCTTGCCAGACTCTAGGGTTGTGCGCCCATCTCACTCAAGAGGCCGGGGGCCAGCGCTGTCCGGATACACTTCCGGGTCACATGGCCAGCGTGACAAAGCTGCATCTGGCGAGCCAGTGCAGCACACGGAAACGCCGTTTACCTTCCCGCCAGTAAGCGGTCCCTATTTATCTACTTGCACCCGGGAGTGCTTTCGAACTGCTAGGTTGGCAGGCGCTGGGACCGAAAGACGGGAGCGCACCCCGCCGCGGGGATTCGAACCGCCGACCTTTCGATTGGCAAGCCCTAGGCTCTGAGGCTTTTACCCACAGCGCCACCCGTGTCCCTAAAAAAAAAAAAAGATATTACTATGTGGCAAAACAATCTCTAAATGGTTTATATGAAGTGGTATCCTTTTCTCAAAGGCAGAAATAGAAGCAGACTCGGAGAACGGTAGACCTCATACAATTATAAACAGAAGGAGAGTCTAGATGCTGGATCGTTCCCTAGACTGGATGGGTGGGAGATGGCCTGCTCTTGATGGGGTTACACTTCCCCTGAAGGAGCAGATTCGTAGCTTGGGGGTCCTCCTGGATCCTTTGCTGTCGCTCGAGGCTCAGGTGGCCTCAATGGCCCAGAGTGCCTTCCATCAGCTTTGGCTGCTGGCCCAGCTACGCCCCTATCTGGACAGGGAGAGCCTAACTCCGGTTGCCTATGCCCTGATAACTTCAAGGTTAGATTACTGCAATGTGTTATATGTAGGGCTGCCTCTGAAGACGGTTCGGAAACTTCAGCTGGTGCAGAATTCAACGGCCAGGTTGCTCACCGGAACAAGACGTTTTGAGCATATTGCACCTATCCTGGTCCGACTGCACTGGCTACCATTTACGGTAGTTTCTGTGCCCAATTCAAAGTGCTGGTTTTGACCTATAAAGCCTTAAACAGCTCAGGACCACAATACCTCAAGGACCGCCTCTTTCCATATGAACCTCCCCGGACCCTAAGATCATCATCTTATGCTCTTCTTCATATGGCCCCTCCTCAAAAGGTCCGGAGGGTGGCAACACGAGAACAGGGCCTTCTCTGCAGTGGCTCCCTGTCTGTAGAATGCTCTCCTCAGGGAAGTTCACCTGGTGCCTTCATTATACACCTTTAGGTGCCAGGCAAAAAGGTTCCTTTTTAAACAGGCCTTTGGTTGATTCTAGAAGTCAGATAGTTGTTTATTCCCTTGACATCTGGCGGGAGGGTGTTCCACTGGGTGGGTGCCAACACCAAGAAGGCCCTCTGCCTGGTTCCCTGTAACCTCACTTCTCGCAGGGAGGGAACCGCCAGAAGACCCTCAGGGCTGGACCTCAGTGTCCAGACTGAGCAATGGGAGTGGAGACGCTCCTTCAAGTCTACTGGGCCGAGGCCATTTGGGGCTTTAAAGGTCAGCACCAACACTTTGAATTGTGCTCGGAAACGTACTGGGAGCCAGTGTAGGTCTTTCAAGAGCGGTGTTACATGGTCTCAGGAGCCACTCCCAGTCACCAGTCCAGCTGCCGCATTCTGGATTAGGTGTAGTTTCTGGGTCACCTTCCAAGGTAGCCCCATGTTGAGTGCATTGCAGTAGTCCAAGCGGGAGATAACCAGAGCATGCACCACTCTGGCCAGACAGTCCGCAGGCAGGGAGGGTTTCATCCTGTGTACCAGATGGAGCTGGTAGACAGCTGCCCTGAATGCTTAGTTGGAATCTCCTTCCTTGCCATTTGAATCCATCGGTTCGGGTTGTCCCCTCTGGGGCAGCAGAAAACCAGGTGGCTCCACCTTGCATGTATTTGGTCTCCAAGCATGCACAGAATTCCCCTGCCTGCTCCATTCCATTACGGATAGAAATAAGGATCTTGCTAATGTTATCTCCGTGCTTAATTAATGGCTTGCATTTGCCGCCAGCATATGAGGCAATAAAGGGTTTTAATGGGTGATTAAATACTGACTTGGAGGGCTTTAATTGCTGGAAAAGGCAGCGCCCGCCCGCCAGATCTGAACCTGCTAAGGCCGTTCCTGCAGGACAGTAAGCAAGTAAGTCTTGCATGCCCAAAGCAGGCATTTTGCCTGAGCCTCAGCACAGTCTTCCTAGGCTTTTCCACATGGACTGGGGCATCCCTTTCTCCTTGCATCTACAAATGAGCTTGGAAAGGAGAAAGCTGCAGGGCAAAGATGTCTTCTTCATAAAAGATGTTGCGAGAAGGAGAGATGCTGGCCACTTGTACCTCTGTGGCCAGCCCCGCAAGGGCAATCGGTAGCACCCTACTTCCCTGGCAGTTTTTATTGGGGGAGGAAGTGTGCCGCCGTCAACAGCAACATTTCAACCTAAATTAGGTGGTGCGGGTTGATGAAGCGGGCAAGGAGTTCCCCTTGGGATTTGGGAGGGAAGAGGAGGTTCTACCAGAGATGAAACGACTCTGGAATTCCGCAGGGAACAAAGAATAAAGGAATCGTAGAGCTGAAAGAGACCCCAAAGGTCATCTAGTCCAACCCTCTGCAATGCAGGAAACAGCTCAAGGATCCTTCACAGATGGTCATCCACCCTTGGCTTTAAAATCTCTGATGAAGGAGAGCTCACCACTTTCCAAGGGAATCCACTCCACTGTCTCTAGAGCTCTTACCCTCAGACAGTCCTTTCTGATGTTCGGTAGGAAACCCCTTTCTTGTAACCTGACACCATTCCTTTGGGTCCTACCCTCTGGTGGCTCCACCTTCCTGTTAGAATTCCTGCTCCGTGATTGCAGTCATGGGATTGTTGTCTATCACATGACGGTGTATGTTTTGACTCCGCAGAGTGGGAAGTGACGGAAACAGGATGTTTGTGTTCCTGTGGTCCATGAAGTGGGACTGTTATCCTTTGTTATTTCTCTCTTTGCTGTCTGATGCTAGAGAGAGAGGGAGCCATGTTGCAGTGCTCCGTGTGTGTCTATATGTAAATAAAGTAGATTAGCCAAAATGCTGAGTTACTGAGGTCTGTCACGCATGATGCGCAAACTCTGTGGATCCCTAAGTGTGCCGGTGTTGGTTGGCATCAGTCGCTGTGATGTTTCGGCAGAAGAAAGCTTTTGAAGCTCCCGAACAATCGACCAGGAGGGAGAGAACATGCCAGTTGGGCATGTGTCTCTGCCAGGGTCCTTCTCGAATGTAGGCTGAACTCCTGACACTTCCATCATCATCATCATCATCATCATCATCATCATCATTTACATGCCGCCTTTCCATAGTTTGAAACTATGCTCAAGGCGGCTTACAACTTGACAAGATTTACATAATTACAAACATAACAGAAGTCATAAACAATAAAGAAATGCATATCAAAACCTAATGGAAACAATATCCACGTAAATCGTAAGATCTAAAGCTAAGGCTACAACAATAATATCAAAAACAGCAACAGCTCTCTCAACCCCCCCTGTAAACAATACTTCAGCCCAATAATCTGTCCAACAGCTCAATTTTTGTAGCTGGAGTCAGTCCTCACACCACTCTCCCAGGCCAGATGGGAAAGGGACAGCAAAGCAGGGTGCAGGTCTTCCAGGGCTCACAGCCAAGATGGTCTCATTTAAAACAACAGAGATTAAAAAAAAAAACAGTTTAAAAGCAGCTGCAGTCCTTGTAGAGCCTGTCTAGCCCCACCCCAAGCCAGGTGGAGAGAGGCAACGGCAGCGTCCTTCAGGCCCTCAGTAGGCAGTCCCTCCATGTGACAGCAGCCTTTCCGATGTTTGCTAACTATCTCATGCTCTGATCTTCTCCAAGCTAAAGAAACTCCCCCTTGAACCATTTTTATTGGACTTTCAGGTGATTCTTCCATGTCTGTCTCAGACACAGAGGAGTCAATCCCACATCTCCTAGACCCAACTTCCTCTTTTGGGAGCAAAGGTTTCGCGTTAAGACTTCCAAGATGTTTTCAGCTCCATCCTCCAACTAAACATTAGGAAAAACTTTCTGAAAGTGGAACAGACTCCATTGGAAGCAGTTAGATTCTCCTTCTTGGGATGTTTTCAAGCAAAAGTTGGATGGCCCCCTAGCAGGGATGCTTTAGCTGTAATTCCTGCATCACAGGGGGTTCAGCTAGATGACCCCTGAGGGTCCCTTCCAACTCTACAATTCTACAATTCTCTCAGTGACTCCCCAGCCACTCTGGGTGGCTCCCAACACAATATTAAAATACAGTAAGGCATCAAACATTAAAAGCGTCCCTAAACAGGGCTGCCTTCAGATGTCTTCTAAAAGTCTGGTAGTTGTTTTTCTCTTTGACATCTGGTGGGAGGGCGTTCCACAGGGCAGGTGCCACCACCAAGAAGGCCCTCTGCCTGGTTCCCTGCAACTTGGCTTCTCGCAGGAAGGGAACCGCCAGAAGGCCCTCGGAGCTGGACCTCAGTGTCCAAATAAAGGTCTGGACCTCAGTGTCCAGACTGAGCAATGGGAGTGGAGACGCTCCTTCAGGCCTACTGGACCGAGGCCATTTAGGGCTTTAAAGGTCAGCACCAACACTTTGACTTGTGCTCAGAAACGTCCTGGGAGTCAATGTAGGTCTTTCAAGACTGGTGTTATGTGGTCTTGGCGGCCACTCCCAGTCACCAGTCTAGCTGCCACATTCTAGATTAAATGCAGTTTCCGGGTCACCTTCAAAGGTAGCCCCACATAGAACGCATTGCAGTAGTCCAAGCAGGAGATAACCAGAGCTTGTACCACTCTGGTGAGACACTCCGCAGGCAGATAGTGTCTCATCCTGCGTACCAGATGGAGCTGGTAAACAGCTGCCCTGGACACGGAATTGACATGCCCCTCCATGGACAGCTGTAAGTCCAGAATGACTCCCAGGCTGCGCACCTGGTCCTTCAGGGGCACAGTTGCCCCATTCAGGACCAGGGAGTCCTCCACACCTGCCCGCCTCCTGTCCCCCCAAAACAGTACTTCTGTCTTGTCAGGATTCAACCATTAGCCGCCATCCATCCTCAAACCGCCTCCAGACACTCACACAGGACCTTCACCCCCTTCACTGGTTCTGATTTGAAAGAGAGTTTGTTGATGGAAAGCTATATCTTCCCCCACAATTATTTTTTAATGTAGAACACGGTGAGGAGGTGGGGAGGGGGGTGGATGTTTGCCAATGCTCCTGCTCCCCCCCACCAACCCACCCCCTGGTTGCAGGAATTTCCTAGAGAAATCCGCTCTTCGAAAATCCTTGGCAGGGAAGGAGCGGAAGGCAGCCTTGGCGCACCCCCCTCCCTTTTCTCCTGCTGGCATGACCGAGCCTCGTATTTAAATGTTGACGAGCTTCTTGCTGCCAATTAGCAACGGGAAAACACAGACTGTGTGCTAAACCGGGGCTGGCGGTGGCTCCCCAACTGCCAAACTGTTTGTGCAACTTTCTGCCTACCTACTTCTTCCTTGGTGGAAGAACCTTCCGTTGGGAAAAGTCCGCAGGAGATTTTCAGAGAGAGGTTGGACGGCCGCTTGTCAGGGGTTCGTTAGCGTTGATTCCTGCCTCGCAAGGGGTTCGGCTAGATGGCTCCTGGGGGGCCCTTTCCATCTCTACAAGCCCATGGTTGTATGACAACAAAACTTGTGAACTCTTCTTCCTTGGGATTCTTAAGTTCTGGCTCCTGCATTGTAGACACTAGAAGACAGTTTCCGCTGCCCTCTGGGCTACTGAATTCTAGCCCCACTTGTGGGCTACCTTTTGATGGATTATTATTATTATTATTATTATTATTATTATTATTAATTTGTATCCCGCCCTACACCCATAAATCTCAGGGTGGTTCTTACCTTAGTCTTGCAAATACCCAGAGTTTCAGTTTCTTTTTTTCTTTTTTTAAATATATCTTTATTAATTTAAAATAAATACATTTATGAGAGAACAGACGTACATACAAGTAAACAAACATGCAATCAAACACATAAGAGAAAAATCAAACACTACCACACTATTAAGATACAAGAAGATTAATATAATTATCATCATATATACTCCTGATACTCAGCACAATTATAAAACGTATAGAGAAGAATTTTAAAATGGACTTCTAGTTAATCTCACTGTACTTTATCTATCCATTACTTTATACTGCACAGTTACTAATTTCTTATATCATTTCTTTTTACCTCCCTACGAACTTATATTTATACAATACAGGGATCAGTCTGTTTCTGCCAAGATGTTTCCTTTTATTCCATAGCTTTCTAAAGATTCTTTAAAGATTTGCCCAGAGTCTCAGTTTCATAACTACTCCAGGATCAGACCAGTCCAGCAACTCCTTTCCACCAGCAGAGTTGCTTTTCCGTGAATGAAGAGTTTCATCCCAGAGCCAACCACATTCACGTTGAGAGTGTCTCTGAGCATGCACAGAGTGCATCGACGCAGACAAAGCTCCAGGGGTATCTGGTTAGGGAACAGCATTCCGCCAGATAAAACTTCCAGGAAAGGTGCTTTTGCGAAAAGAGGAGCTGCCTCCGGTGGTCTTAACCTGGACTGACCCCTTAATGTGGGGAATGGAGCTGAGCGTGGGGCTCTGTGCCCCTCTAGTGGTTGGTCCTGGGAATGCAGCCACCTGAAAAAGAAGACCCCCCCCCCCAAATGGGAGGAACTGGGTAGGGTGAAGACCCGCGCTCATCTCTCCTGGTCTTCTATACCTTCAGAACTCCTAACACGGCCTGGTACTGGGGGCCTTGCAACTGTGATGGCCTGAGGCTGCCCCCTCCTGCCTCTTGGACTCGGGTGGGGGCACATGGGCATAGCTGTCAAACGTCCCTTGTTTGGCGGGACAATCCCTTATCCCAGCGCCATGTCCCGCTGCTGTCCCTTATTGATGATGTCCCTTAAATAAGCTACTGAAGGTAATGGGGCCCTTTCTATCTCCAGCTGTCCTTTGTCAATAACAAATTGTTGGCTGTTTGTTTGTGTTGAATATGTGCTATATGGTAATTTATGGACCTAAAAGGTAAAGGTACCCCTGCCCGTATGGGCCAGTCTTGACAGACTCTAGGGTTGTGCGCCCATCTCACTTAAGAAGCCGGGGGCCAGCGCTGTCCGGAGACACTTCCGGGTCACGTGGCCAGCGTGACATCGCTGCTCTGGCAAGCCAGAGCCACACACGGAAACACCATTTACCTTCCCGCTAGTAAGCGGTCCCTATTTATCTATTTGCACTTTGACATGCTTTCGAACTGCTAGGTTGGCAGGCGCTGGGACCGAACGACGGAGTGCACCCGCCGCGGGGATTCGAACCGCTGACCTTTCAATCGGCAAGTCCTAGGCACTGAGGCTTTTACCCACAGCGCCACCTGCGTCCCTAATTTATGGACCTAATAGGTATCTAAAGCTATTTACGTGCAACAAAATATGAATTTTATCAAAGTAATTGTTGATCCCTTATTTTGGCTGCTGGTCCCTTATTTTCGAGGCTGCTGGTCCCTTATTTTCAAATCTGTAAGTTGACAGCTATGCACATGGGGTGGGAGCAGGTCAGCCCCTCCCCGCAAGACTGTAGGATATAACTGACTGATATTCTGAAGCACCAACCATTGTGGATAACACAAAGCTTTGATTCCAGCACGGGACTAAATTTGTGGGTTCCACTCGACGACCCGGCTTCCAACGAAACAATGATTTGCTTCATTTGAGCATAGCTCGAATGGCCCACCAACCAGGGAATCTTGAGCTGCGATTCTTGTGTCGCAGGGGGTTGGACTAGATGACCGTTGGGTGCCCCTCCCAATCCAGAAGGTCCCAGGATCAGGCCCCAGCGACATTTCTAGGCAGGGCTAGAAATGGCCCCTGGGAACCGCAGGAGGGGAGAGGGCACGAGGGGGCCGATTCTGCTTGCTGGTTTCCCACTGTGAGAGCAGGATGCAAGGGCCACCGGCTGATCCGTCAGGCAATTCTAATGTTCTTAGGCTGGGATTCTTTCGCTGGATTCCCGCATTGCAGGGGGTTGAGCTGGATGACCTTTCGGGGTCCCATCCGATTCTTTGCTTCCATGCCTTCTTCTCACAGCAGTTCCATAGAGTGGGCCTTTAAAACTGGCTGAGAATGTCCTCCAGCTCTTTCTCTCTCCCCCCCACCATCACTGCTCCCCACATGCACAGCAGGAATTGTGTCCCCCTGTTGGGGGGCGTCCGATGTGCTTTTGCCCCCCACCCTCAGCGTCCTGCTCTTCCTCTTCCTCCTCACAGCCAGAAGGCCTTCGCTTTCCACCTCCTGGGGCTGCCGGGGACACCAGGCCAGAGAATGCAAACTTCTGCATTTTGCCCCTCCTATTTAAAGGAGGGAGGGAGGGGGACACGCGTCGCTGGGTGGGGGTCCGCAGCGCCAGAAGCCAGCTGCCACATCCTGGCACCCATCCCGTCTCACTCCCCCCAATGTCCTCACAGGCCCCTCTCTCTGCCCTGCCCCAGCCTCTGGCCTCCCCCCAGAGCAGGAAGTTGGTTCTCAGCTACCAGATCCTCTCCTTCGCCCCCCTCCTGCGGGGTTTGGATCCAGGGAGAGTCAGCAGACCTCCTGGGTCTCCGCGGAGGAACTGTTCAATTATCTCAGCCTCGTTTGCGGGGGGATCCGCTCCCCTCTGCGGCGAAATCGCGCTTCGGAGAAGCATTTCCAGCTCGGAGGTTTAAATTTAGCAAGCGGTGCTTCCCCTTTTCCAAAGCTAGATTCACCCCCTCTCCCTCTCCCTGCCTTTTTGTCGCATTACACGGTAATCCGAGCTGCCTTGGCTGACCTCCAAGGAACAGAATGTACTTGGCAAGGAAGCCGCTCTTAATGTCTGCAAAATGTCGGGAGCCGCAGCCAAGAACCGCTAACTGGGTCATTAACCTCTCAGAGAAGGGTGAGGATCATCGTTCCCAGCCTGCCTTCCTCTTGCCCGTGAGAAGGCCCCAGATGCTGGCCCCGGATAGGGGCCGGGACAACTGGGTCGCCGCGCTGGGCCACCGAGTCCGCTGATGCGCCTGAAGCGAAGGATCCCAGAATCACAGCATTGTAGACTTGGAAAGGGTACCCCAAAGGCCATCTAGTCCAGCCTGCTGCACTGCAGGGGTCGCAGCTAGAGCACTCGTGACAGGTGGCCACCCGACCTCTGCTTAAACACCTCCAGTGAAGGAGAGAGTCCATTCCCCGTCAAGCAGATCTTGACATCCGAAAGTTCTTCCTAATGATGTCTCTGTGCAGATTTATGGGGCTGAATGGGGTCAATGAAAGATACATAGACCTTGTGTGTGTGTGTGTGAAATGTGAGAAAGATATGCTTCACTTTGCAGTCAAAGGTGAATCTGCCCGATTCACCCTTTTTATGTAACAAAGCCGGCTAAAAAAAAGAAAGCCCTTCTTCATTCAGCATTGAACGAGAAAAAATTCTAAAGACTGAGCAGACAGGCTTCAGGAAGGATTGTTCCACAGCGGATCACAGGCTTCTCCTACAGGTTGGAAAACACACAACTGGTTGGAGGTGCACTTTATGTAGATTTTAAATCTGCTTTTGATCTTATACCTTCTTCTTCTTTGGCGATCTCTCGTAACAGAGTAAGATTGTCTTCCCTAAACACGGTCTTAACAATGAGTCCGTAAGTGACTGTGGAGGCCAATTTTGCACATGACCTTGGGAAGACAGGCGAACTAATATCAGTGTCCTGGAAGAAGCAAAGATCACCAGTGTTGAAGCAATGATTCTTCAACATCAACTTTGTTGGACTGGTCATGCTGTGCGGATGCCTGATGATCGTCTTCCAAAGCAACTCTATTCCGGACTTAAGAATGGAAAGCGTGATGCTGGTGGTCAACAGAAGAGGTTTAAAGACTGTCTCAAGGCAAATCTTTAAAAATGTAGTACAAACACTGACAACTGGGAAACACTGGCCTGCGAGCCCTCCAGTTGGAGAACAGCCTTTACCAAAGGTGTCATGGGCTTTGAAGACACTTGAACTCAGGACGTGAGGGAGAAACGTGCTAAGAGGAAAGCACACTTAGCAAATCCACACCGTGATCAACTCCCGCCCAGGAACCAACGTCCCCACTGTGGAAGGACGTGTGGATCCAGAATTGGCCCCCACAGTCACTTACAGACTCATTGTTAAAACCAGGGGTCAGCAAACTTTTTCAGCAGGGGGCTGGTTCACTGTCCCTCAGACCTTGTGGGGGGCCGGATTATATTTTTTTTTGGGGGGGGGGGAATGAATGAATTCCTATGCCCTACAAATATCCCAGAGATGCATTTTAAATAAAAGCACACATTCTACTTATGTAAAAACATGCTGATTCCCGGACTGTTCATGGGCCAGATTTTAGAAGGCGATTGGGCCAGATCCGGCCCCCGGGCCTATCCATGGTTAAAACCGTGTTTATGGAAGACAATCTTACTTGGCTACAAGGGATCGCCAAAGAAGAAAGAAGAAGACACACACCCTTCCACATTGGGGACATAGGTTTCTGGGTGGGAGTTGATCCCTGTGAGGGTTTGCCAAGTGTGCCTTCCTCTTAGCACATTTCTCCCTTGTGTCCTGAGTTCGAGAGTCTTCAAAGCCCAGGACACCTTTGGTCAAGGCTGTTCTCCAACTGGAGTGCTCACAGGCAAGGCTTTCCCAGTTGTCGGTGTTTATGCTACATCTTTTTAGATTTGCCTTGAGACAGTCTTTCAACCTCTTTTGTTGACCACCAGCATTACGCTTTCCATTTTTAAGTTGGGAATAGAGTAGTTGCTTTGGAAGACGATAATCAGGCATCCGCACAACATGACCAATCCAACGAAGTTGATGTTGAAAAATCATCAATGAGTTTGAGCGTCTTCGAAGCCCATGAGGCTATGGGGCAAGCTTGAAGAAACAAATATAGATCATTGCTTATTGACTATGCAGCACATAGCTAAACTATGGAACTCACTGCCACAAGGAGGCAGTGATGACTACCGTCGACGCTTCTGAATCCCAGTTGCTGGAAGCCACAGGAAGAGAGAGGCCTCTTGTGCTTGAATCCTGCTTGCTGTTTTCCCACAGCCAACTGTGAGAACAGGATACTAGATTAGACGGGCCCTTGGCCTGTTCCAGCAGGCCATTCTTATAGGAGAACCAAAGCACAGCCCTCCTTCAAAATTCGCACCTCTTCGAATTTTGCAGAGCAGATCTCCAGCTAAGCGTTCTGCAAGGCGATGCTTAGAACTGGGGTAAAATGTGCACCAAAATGCATATCACCATGCAAATAATATACAGAACGCATAATATCGGGGGGAAATGCTTTGCAAAATGTATATTATTGTATATGATGTGCAACTACATGCAAAAAGTGTATATATTAGGGGAGATTTGTACTAAAATGCAGGCAAATTTCCACTAGGAACATGGGAATCTGTCTTACATCGAGTCAGATATATTGGTCCTCCTAGTTCAGTGTTTTTCTGCCCTGACAGCAGCAACTCTCTAGGATTTTAGGTAGAAGAAGAAGAAGAGTTTGGATTTTATATCCTGCTTTATCACTACCCTAAAAAGGTAAAGGTAAAGGGACCCCTGACCATTAGGTCCAGTCGTGGCCGACTCTGGGGTTGCAGCCCTCATCTTGCTTTATTGGCCGAGGGAGCCGGCGTACAGCTTCCAGGTCATGTGGCCAGCAGGACTAAGCTGCTTCTGGTGAACCAGAGCAGCGCACGGAAACGCCCTTTACCTTCCCGCCGGAGCGGTACCTATTTATCTACTTGCACTTTGACGTGCTTTCGAACTGCTAGGCTGGCAGGACCCTAAGGAGTCTCAAAGAGGCTCACATTCTCCTTTCTTTTCCTCTCTGCCAACTCTACCTAGAGATGCTTCTGGCAGTTGAAGCTCAGACATTCTCCTTGCAAGGCTCTACCCCTGAACTGCAGACATTTTCCAGAGGGTCAGAGATTTTGCGTTTCCCAGAAAGAAAGGAGGAGGAATCTGGATGCAAATTGCATCTTGGGCTCAGAAGACCCCGTCCACAGCACTCGGCCAGTCGGCCTGCCCAAACCTCACTGAGCTGGTCCTGCAAGAATATCCGATGCCCTGAACTAATCTGGGAGGAAATTTAATAACTGCCACCCCTTTAAATTTATCTACCACTTGCTTGGGTGGGGGGAGAGAATTGTGGAGTTGGAAGGGACCACAAGGGTCATCTAGTCCAACCCCCTACGATGCAGTGACACCTTGAACCTGGCAGCAAGTTGGGCAACCAGCACAGATCTCTGAGTGCAGGTGTTTGATGCTGACAAGGCAAATGAGGGCCATGTAAAGGGAGGCCAATTGAAACAAACGAGGGAACTTTCTCACCAAATAGTCCTCAAAAAGGGGAGCCCCTTTTTCAGCGGGGTCAAAATCTTCCTCCTAAAAATGAGCCTTTGTACAGCCCTGCTGGGGACTTTCCAATGAGTTTGGTCCAGCCAAGCCCTGATAAGTTGAGAGAAAATATCCCAGAAAATATCAGGCTTTGCCAAATGTGGAGCTGAGTTTGGGTCCCTCTTGGCTGACCTCGACGGGCCTTTCACATGTTCTCAAAGCCAGAGAAATGAATTCCTCGTGCATTGCAGAGTCATGCATTTTCGTAGGCTGGCTCTCATTTCTCCTAGCGGCCATGGCTAAGATTTGGGGAGCCTCTCTTTGCAAGAAGGCTCAGATTCGCTCAGATCTCCCAGAAGCTGCTTTTGTTGTTGTTTAGTCATTTAGTCATGTCCAACTCTCCGTGACCCCCTGGGCCATAGCACACCAGGCACTCCTGTCTTCCACTGCCTCCCGCAGTTGGGTCAAACTCATGCTGATAGCTTCGAGAACACTATCCAACCATCTCGTCCTCTGTCACCCCCTTCTCCTTGGGCCCTCCATCTTTCCCAACATCAGGGTCTTTTCCAGGGAGTCTTCTCTTCTCATGAGGTGGCCAAAGTATTTGAGACTCAGCTTCAGGATCTGTCCCTCCAGTGAGCACCAAGGGCTGATTTCCTTAAGAATGGAGAGGTTTGATCTTCTTGCAGTCCATGGGACTCTCAAGAGTCTCCTCCAGCACCATAATTCAAAAGCATAAATTCTTCGGCGATCAACCTTCTTGATGGTCCAGCTCTCACTTCCATACATCACTACTGGGAAAACCAGAGCTTTAACTATACGGACCTTGGTTGGCAAGGTGATGTCTCTGCTTTTTAAGATGCTGTCTAGGTTTGCCATCGCCTTCCATGCTCCCTTCTTTCCTCTCCCCTGATCGTCTTACTAGCCTGCCCTCTGCTGCCTGCAGAAAAATGGTGTGTTTTCACCTCCCCCAGCTCAATAGCTGCCGATAGCAGAATCTGTCCATTTCAGTTTCAGTTTTTCCTCATTTTTGCATCCCTTAAGTTCAGTTTGCCACAAAAAAGTTTGCCTTTTTTTTTTAAATCCTCATGGATTTAAAAAATTGTTGATGTGAATTTTCTCCCAGTATGCACATTTTTTAAAATGCAATGTTATTTATTTATTTTGATGTATTATAGCATTTTAATATTTTTTTGGAAGCCACCAAGAGTGGCTGGGGAAGCCCAGCCAGATGGGCGGGGTATAAATAAATTATTATTATTATTATTATTATTATTATTATTATTATTATTTGTCGCATTTATTGCATTTTCTCCAAAGAGCTCAAGGCGGTCTGTGCATTGCTCTCCCCTTCCTTGTTTAAGCCCTGCCACAACAACCCTGTGAGGTAGGTTAAGCGGAGAAGAGAGAATGGCACAGAATTTCACCCAGTGGGCTTCATGGCTGAGTGGGGGATTCGAACCCTGGCCCCTCCCAGGTCTGAGCCCGATGCTCTAACCACTACACCACACTGCCTTGGTGATTTTGCCTTCATAGTATTGCTGTGCTTGCTACTTGATTTTCTTATAGGGTGACTCAAAGCGAACTGACATGAAACCCAATTAAAAACAGCAATCAGTCCCTAAAGAGGCAAGATAAAAGACTAACAAGCACGAATAAACAAACAGGCAACTGCAGGTCTTGCCCCACGGAAAGAGGGCACAATATCCTGAAAATCAGGGGCCAAAAACCCAGAGAAGAAAAATATGGAAGGCATTGCTTGGCGCCTCAAAAAGGAAATTGTAGAGTTGGAAAAGATTCAGAATAGGCTGCAGAGTATAGGCATCTTGGTGGGTAACCATCAATAGCCGTCTCCTCCAGGAATTTGCCCAGTCCTGTTTGAAAGCCATCTAGGTTGGTCTTCTTCTTTGGCGATCCCTCGTAGCTGAGTAAGATTGTCTTCCATAAACATGGTTTTAACAATGAGTCCGTAAGTGACTGTGGAGGCCAGTTCTGGATCCCCACGTCCCTCCACAGTGGGGACATTGGTTTCCGGGTGGGAGTTGATCACGGTGTGGATTTGCCAAGTGTGCCTTCCTTTTAGCATGTTTCTCCCTTGCGTCCTGAGTTCGAGTGCCTTCAAAGTTCGAGGCTGGTAGCCCTCACTGTCTCCTGTGGGAGCGAGTCCCACAGATTAACTTCCAGCATCCAGCTTCGTTGAATGTCCAGGATTTCCAGTGTTATATGAGAGGAGGAGAACAACATTTCTCTCCCCAATTCCTCCATCCCATGAATGGTTTCGTAAATTTCCCCGTCGCCTCTTTCTCGCCTTCCTTCTAAACACAAAAGCTGCAGCTTTTCTTGATCATTTCGCCTTCTCTTTTCTACACCTTTCCCGTCTGTATGGTATCTGTGGGGATCCAGTGGAAATTTGCACATTGGGATTGTAAGGTAATTTTAAAAAATTGGGAAATGATATACAACAAATTGAAGAAAATGTTCCATTTAACATTTGTTAAAAAACCCGAGGCATTTTTGTTGGGGATTGTAGGGAAAGACCTGCCAAAAAAGTTGAAAAACATCTTCATGTATGCGACAACGGCCGCGAGAGTTCTGGTAGCACAAGGATGGCAGACTGAAGAAACCCCAACTAAAGAACCATGGCAAGAAAAATTGACGGACTACGCAGAACTGGCAAAACTGTCATACAAGCTACGGGACAAGGATAACTGTGACTTTAAGGATGAATGGGAACCCTTTACAAAGTATCTGAAGACGCAACAAAGCGAACTGGACTCCTTGGCAGGTTTTGAATAAACATTCACAAACTTTTTATTGATAATAATCAGCTAAATAGTTTGAGGATCTATACAACTTTGTAACATGCAGAAAACAGCATTCTTAGAGAAACCAAAGACTGGAACTGAGGGAAGTCGGGGGGTGGAGTGGGGGGGTGTGTGGGGGGGGAATGGGGTGGGGAAACAAGGATGATATGTTTTTGGATAATATGTCTTGTTATAATTTTGAATAAAAAAAGAAAGAAATTTTTCACATGTTCAGGAGCGCCCTGTGCCTTGCTGCCTCTGATATCCCAGGACTTCAGACCTGTCTTGAAAATGGATTTGCTGGAAGGGCCGCGCAAAGCTCTGCTTCAAATTACATCCTGGAAGACGGTGGATTTCTCAAGTGTGGTCTTTGCGCATTTGCGAAAACGATCTGCTAATAACTCCTTAACCAGACAGCTGGAGGAACTTCATTTCTCCTTAGTTAAGAGACTTATTTTATTTTTTTTCACTCCACGTTGGGCACTTTCTCTGTTTTCACGCCCCACCCTGACGCCAACTTTATCATTAACTACCCCTTGATTACCTTGCCAAACGGGTAATTAAATGCCTCAAAAATTCATTATGGACTTGCTGTATTAAGAGGAACATAATTAAGGGATGCTTGCCCGTGCCAGCCGCAGTTTATTACCTGAGCTCTGATTTATCTCGGAGGCAATTCATTAAACTTTCGTGGCAGCCTTGTTTGGATCAATGGAGGCCCGAGAGTCAATAAGCACCTTATTAGAGCCAAACGAGGCCCTTAATTGGGAGAAAAGAAATGTCTTCAGAGCAAATGTCCGGAGGAAAGACGCCCTAGGTAAGGTTGCCACATCGAGATTCTGCAGGGGCTCCTGTGCCTCTATGCGTTGCAGCAGGACAGATAATTTTATCAGAAGTAGCTCCCCCCGACCCCGTCACAGTTGCGTGACATCAGGATAGAGTGGTGCAATGAGGCAGAATGAAATGGATCTAGCGGTCTTAGTGGACCACAATCTTCTCATAAGCCAGCAATGTGATGCAGCAGCAAAAAAGGCTAATGCTATTCTAGGCTACATCAACAGAAGTCAAGTGTCCAGATCAAGGGAAGTCATAGTACCGCTCTATTCTGCCTCAGTCGGACCACGTCTGGGGTACTGTGTCCAGTTGTGGGCACCACAGTTTAAGAAGGATGTTGACAAGCTGGAAGGTGGGCAGAGGAGGGCGGCCAAGATGATCAAGGGTCTGGAAAGCAAGCCATATGAAGAACAGTTGACATATCCTTCTGACAGTGACAAGGCCATCAATGATTTTTCAGTAGTGCTGCAGGTAAGTATCCTGAGCCCTGTGGATCTCAGTGAGATGAGCTAAATGTTCTATGTGGATTTTGGTGCCGTAAGACCAGGTGGGCGGGGTATAAATAAATAAATATATTATTATTGTTGTTGTTGTTGTTGTTGTTGTTGTTGTTATTATTATTAGGAACCTAAGAAGAGCCATTGGCCTATCTAGTCCAGTGTCCTGATCTCAAAGTGGCCAGCCTGTTGGAAACCACCAAGCAGGATTCGAACACAGGGCCAACTGTCCCCTCTTGTGGTTCCAGCAAGTGAGATTCAGAAGCGCCACTGCGTCCGACTGTGGAAAGTCCCCTCTTTTAAAGCCATTTAGGACGATAGGCCGCGGCTGGCTCCTCTGTCATCAATCACGCTCGAAAATATGCAATTTGACGAGGTAGGCAGGGATTGCCAATGCTGGGCGAAAAATTAAGATCTTGTTTCAAAGGGGAGGGGAGGGAATGAAAATTAGGAAAAATAACTAATAAAAAGTCTGAAATGTGGTCCCATTCGCAGCGTGAGAGATTAAGGAGACATATTTCCTCTTCTCGAAAGCTTGGAAGAGCCTTAAAGGAATCTTCTGAAAACCTTCCAGAGCTAATTCTTTTCTTTCTTTCTTTCTTTCTTTCTTTCTTTCTTTCTTTCTTTCTTTCTTTCTTTCTTTCTTTCTTTCTTTCTTTCTTTCTTTCTTTCTTTCTTTCTATGTGTTTAAAACGTTTTGCCTTTTCCTCCTTTCAAAACTTTAAAGAGGTTCCCAGAGGAAAATTGGGCATGGCCACACGGGGGGGGGGGGGGGGCGTCCCCTTTTATTTCCCCCTCCTTTTCTGAGCGAGGAGAGCATAAACAACCGAATAGAGAAGGCAAGGAGGAGAATAAAATGTTTCTTGGAAATGGACGATGAGCGAATCGCTTGGCCGAGCCTTTTCTCTTTGGGGAGAAGAAAAGGAGAGGATCGGGTCAATGTGGCCGAAAGACAGTTGTAGAGGCCTGGCCTGGCCAGCTCCCCACAGACGCCCCACACCCCCCCACTTTCCCCACCCACCCCTTTTATTTCGTTCCCTCCTCGCCCCTCCTCTCGAGGGTGCAATCGGCACAGGCCCAAATTGTGCAGCCTGCTTTTGAGAGCACCCACGGTGCCAACTTAGGACCCACTTCCAAGGTTCCTTTGGAAATGGGTGCCAGGTCAAAGATCTGGAGAGAGAAAATTACCCTAAATCGAAAGAAACAGCTCTGAGCCCCAGCTCTGCTCACCCCAAACCCTGTTTGCATGTTTGTGGAAGTTTCGGGAAAGGGCTTTCCAATTTTCCACCGAATTCACGAAAATACTAATTATCTGTCCAATTTATTTGAGGAGGGGGAGGGAAAGAGAGAGAGAGAGTTGTGAGAAATAAGTCCCCCCCCCCCCCACATTTCTCCTCTGAGGGCCATTAAACCCTTTTTTATATATTTTTATGAAGAGCATAAACAGCATGGAAATCAAAGATGGGGGTTTTTTTTACAAGTGTTTTGCTTGGGTGTTTCTCCCCCCCCCCCTTTCCTTTTTTTTACATCGCTGTGATTTTCCAAAACATCTCCTCCAATGTTGGGAGCTGCTTGCCAAGGGAACGATTAAAAAAGTAGGAAAGATCCAGCTTGTTTTTCCTGAGGGCGAGCACAATGGGGACAGAGGGAGCACCCTCCCGGCTCACCAGCCTTCTGGGCTCTCTGCGGTGGGCAGGCAGGTCCCGCAGGCGCCTCCTCGCAGGAAATCCTATTAGCGAGACTTTTCTCCATTTCCAGGTGGTAAAATTGCATTCCCTCTCGCTTGAGGACACGCTGGGGGTTTGTGGCTGAGGCGAGGGACTTCTTCTTCCAAGTCTCTGCAAGGATCCTGTCCTCATCGAGGCAATGAACTCATGCCCAGGCTGCAATATTTCGGCTGGCAAATGGTGGGGGAGAGCTATCCGATGGAGGTTCTTCATACGCGGGAGAAGGGCAGGGGTGGAAATATACCTTGCACACTGAAAGCTAGCATGTCATCGAGACATTTCCTCCTGATGTGCTGCCTTTCTATGTGCAGGGCAGGAGTTTTTTCCCAGTCGGAACTCTCTGGAACTCAGTTCCGGCACCTCTCAGGTGCATACCATCCAGCACTTCTCTGATTAAAACAGGGGTGTCCTGTTCCAAAATAATAGGGTTGCTTTAAGGCAGCTTCCTGTACATTCTTGAAAACAACTGCTATCTGAAGTTCTTTCTCTTTGGGGAATCCTTCCTGCAGCTCTACCTCTCTTTTAAATCAGAACCAGTGAAGGCGGTGAAGGTCCTGTGCGAGTGCCTGGAGGTGGTTGGAGGACGGGTGGCAGCTAACAGATTGAGGCTGAATCCTGACAAGACAGAAGTACTGTTTTTGGGGGACAGGGGGCAGGCAGGTGTGGAGGACTCCCTGGTCCTGAATGGGGCAACTGTGCCCCTGAAGGACCAGGTGTGCAGCCTGAGAGTCATTCTGGACTCACAGCTGTCCATGGAGGCACAGGTCAATTCTGTGTCCAGGGCAGCTGTCTCCCAGCTCCATCTGGTATGCAGGCTAAGACTCTTCCTGCCCACAGACTGTCGTGCCAGAGTGGTGCATGCTCTGGTTATCTTCCGCTTGGACTACTGCAATGCGCTCTATGTAGGGCTACCTTTGAAGGTGACACGGAAATGACAACTAATCCAGAATGTGGCAGCTAGACTGGTGACTGGGAGCGGCCGCCGAGACCACATAACACCGGTCTTGAAAGACCTACATTGGCTCCCAGTACGTTTCCTGGCACAATTCAAAGTGTTGGGTGCTGACCTTGAAAGCCCTAAACGGCCTCGGTCCAGTAGACCTGAAGGAGCATCTCCACACCCATCATTCTGCCCAGACATTGAGGTCCAGCTCCGAGGGCCTTCTGGCGATTCCCTCCCTGTGAGAAGTGAGATTACGGGGAACCAGGCAGAGGGCCTCCTCGGTAGTGGCACCTACCCTGTGGAACGCCCTCCCTTCAGATGTGAAGGAAATAAGCAGCTATCTTATTTTTAAAAGACATCTGAAGGCCGTTCTGTTTAGGGAAGTTTTTAATATTTAATGCTGTATTGTTTTTAACACTCGATTGGGAGCCACCCAGGGTGGCTGGGGAAACTCAGCCAGATGGGCGGGGTATAAATAAAAAAATATTATTATTACAGCAAATTCTCTTTCCAGGAATGCCCGCATCCTGCAGAGGACTCTGGCAGGGCTGCCCTCTGGATGAACAGTCCCATTGGGCCTGAAGGTCCGATATGGCATCCTAAAACACACCCCACACTTCCCAGCAGCTGTGCGCAATGCAGAGAAAAATCAGCCGCAGGGGCCATCGAGCTTCTCCAGAACTGCTGAGCTCCTCGCTGTGGAATCCCTCCATCAGATTCCGAGGAACGGCAGAGTTCCCTGGAAGACAGAGGATTGTTTTTCTTACAGGCATAGATTTATAAATAAGAAAGGATTGCTGGATTATATTCCTAGGAAAAGACAGAAGGGTTTGTTATGGGGCATGGAGGGAGGCAGGCCAGAAAGCCCCATTCTCACCCCCTTTGACGTTTCTGTGTCACATGTTGCAATCTTCGCGTGTGGCTGGGACTGAGCCTGCGTGTCCGATGGACTTCATTATTCACATATGTGGAAAATGTTCAGCTGTGGCGTGTCTTTTGCCAGACACTTAAAGTCCATTTATCTCCTTGCCCTAGATTTCTGCCTGTCACTCGTTGAGGCGCTGCTTTGGGACGACGCTGCCTCCTTGGGTTCTAGATCTTGCAAAACCCATCTCCCCAAATGTTTTTGCCTCTAACCCTGCAAGTTCTCTTTTGCCCCATGCTTCTTTGACTTGTCTGTCTCAAAATAAACAGACAGTATGGGCTGTGAATGTGCGATGCGGGTGGCGCTGTGGGTTAAACCACAGAGCCTAGGACTTGCCGATCAGAAGGTTGTGGTTTGAATCCCCGCAACAGGGTGAGCTCCCATTGCTCGGTCCCTGCTCCTGCTAACCTAGCAGTTCGAAAGCACCTCAAAGTGCAAGTAGATAAATAGGTACCGCTCTGGCGGGAAGGTAAACGGCGTTTCCATGCGCTGCTCTGGTTCGCCAGAAGCGGCTTAGTCATGCTGGCCACATGACCTGGAAGCTGTACGCCGGCTCCCTTGGCCAATAAAGCGAGATGAGCGCCGCAACCCCAGAGTCGGTCACGACTGGACCTAATGGTCAGGGGTCCATTTACCTTTACTTATGGGCTGTGAATACAATGCACCCATGAAACAGCACAAAAAGGCTTAGTTAACTTAAGGACAACGATACACAGGAACCGATGGTTGAGTGATACGTCAGAAAAAGGCCACGGAAATAGAAGAGTCAAGCAGGCATCTGAAATGAAGCAATGCTTGAAAGTGAAAGCACTGCCACCCACTGTTCCCAACTTAAATACATTCTGTCTTGTAGAACTTAAGAACTTAAGAAGATCAGGAGAGCCTTCAGAGAGGGGGCCCAATTAACCCAGCGTCCTGGACATATTGGAGGTTTCTACACAAAGTTTGGATGGCCACCTGTCAAGGATTCTTGAACTGTGATTCTTGCATCGCTGGGGGCTGGACTAGATGCGCCTTAAGGTCCCTTCCAATGCTACAGTTCCACGATTCTGTGATTCTGTCCCATTCTCTCAGGAGTCTGCCAGATGCCCCAATGAAAATCCCACAGGCGTGTGGCAAGAGAAACTGATGGACTACGCGGAATTGGCAAAACTGACACACAGACTACGTGGCAAGGACAACTGTGATTTTAAAGAAGAATGGGAACCTTTTACAAAGAATTTAAAGAAACAAGAAAATGAACTGGACTTCTTGGCAGGTTTTGAATGAACGTTCACAAACTCTTTATTGGTAATATACAGAGAGATAAATCAAGGATCATTACAATTTTATAATATGCAGAGAATAACATGCGCTGAGAAACCAGAGAGAGGAGTTGAGGGAAGTCTGGAGGGGGTGGGAGGGAGGTTTTTTCTTTCTTTTGGGAGGAGGGAGGGAAAGAAAGGGGGGAGGTTGATGTATTCTTGATAAACTGTTATGTTGAAATTCCTAATAAAAATGAGAGAGAGAGAGAGAGAGAGAGAGAGAGAGAGAGAGAGAGAGAGAATATCCCACAGGCGTGACTTATTAGGCGTGACAACGGCCCTCTCCCCTCCTGCAGTTTCCAGCAACTGGGATTCAGAGGCACACTGCCTCCCAGAGCCTCATCCTTCATGAATTTGTCCAATCCTCCTTTAAGGCCATCCGAGTTGGCCAGCTTTAGCCTCCTTGGGTGCCCATGAGTTGACGGTGCCCCAAGCCTCTTTGTGTTACAAACCTCATGCCACAACAAATGTGTTCCTCTTTTAAGATGGCATCATCAGGAGGCTCTGGTTTTGCTCTCTTTCGTGTTTTAATTAAAGATTTCACCACGTCTCCACCCTTGCTCCAGAGAGCCACAAAATGTCGTAAAAACAGAGTCTTCCCCAATGTGAACAGCATGTAATCTCTCTTCCAACCTTGCGCCCTCCAGATGTCTTGGGTTGCTGTCAGGAGGGGCAGAAACTCGGTCTGTGGCCCCTTTCACAGATTGATAGACTAATAATAATAATAATAATAATAATAATAATAATAATTTATTGTCCCCCACCCATCTGGCTGGGTTTCCCAGCCACTCTGGAAGGCTTCCAGCAAAGACCAAAAATACACTAAAATGTCACACATTAAAAAACTTCCCTGAACAGGGCTGCCTTCGGCACCACCACCAAGAAGGCCCTCTGCCTGGTTCCCTGTAGCTTTGCTTCTTGCAATGAGGGAACCGCTAGGAGGCCCTCGGAGCTGGACCTCAACGTCCGGGCAGAACGATGGGGGTGGAGATGCAAGGGACCACAAGAGTCATCTAGTCCACCATCCATGACAGGTGACCATCCAACCTCTGCTCAAAGACCTCCAAGGAAGGGGAGTCCACGTTCTGCGGCCGAACAGCCATCAGAAAGTTATTCCTGATGTGTAGTCGAGATCTCTTTTCTTGTAACGTGAAGCCAATGGTTTGGGTCCTACCCTCCGGAGCAGGAGAAAACAAGCTTGTGCCACCTTCCATGAGACAGCCCTTGGGGTATTTGAAGATGGCTCTCCTATCTCCTCTGTTTCCTCTTTTCCAGGCAAAACATACCCAGCTCCTTCAACCGTTCCTCATCAGGTTTGGTTGCATGGCGAGTCCCCCCCCCCCCAGTAGAAATAAAGACCCATGACACAATTATTAAGGTTAATGGGCTAAATAAGGCCACAACTTAATTGGTTACAGGTGATGAGTGGTATTGGCTTAGGCATTGATCCTAACTGACTATATCCAGCTTCAGCCCGTCCGCTAGAAGTCTGGCAAGGGTTAACCACCAGCAGGGGGAGTCCTGCTGATGCACATCAACTAGGGCCCCCCCTGGGGTCACCGATAGGGGGTGTGCCTTAGGCCTTCACCTCCAGCCGGTAGACTGGAAAAGAGGGAGATCCCCTGCGTTAAATAGGGCAGGCCACACCCCCCAGAGCCAGCCGATTGGCTGGCCAGTGGGTGACACGGCCGGGGATTCCCCCAATCGCGCGGGGGCTGGGCTCCAGCCACCACAAGCCTGCAACCCCACCGCTTCTACAAGGCAGAAGTGGCTTTTCCAGACCCTTGGCCACCTTGGTCGCCCTCCTCTGAACACGTTCCAGCTTGTCAACATCCTTCTTAAACTGTTCAGGAGTATTTTTTCCTGTGGATTTTTAATAAGCCCCTCTCTTTCATCCCCCTCCCTGGTAACAACAGTTGCTTGGTGATAGCTCCCTGTTGTCAACTATCTGCAATTTAGAAGCCTCTAAGGGTTTTCAGGGGGACGTGGGTGGCGCTGTGGGTTAAACCACAGAGCCTAGGACTTGCCGATCAGAAGGTCGGCGGTTCAAATCCCTGCGACGGTGTGAGCTCCCGTTGCTCGGTCCCTGCTCCTGCCAACCTAGCAGTTCGAAAGCACGTCAAAGTGCAAGTAGATAAATAGGTACCGCTCCGGCGGGAAGGTAAACGGCATTTCCATGCGCTGCTCTGGTTCGCCAGAAGCGGCTTAGTCATGCTGGCCACATGACCCGGAAGCTTTACGCCAGCTCCCATGGCCAATAAAGCGAGATGAGCGCCGCAACCCCGGAGTCAGCCACGACTGGACCTAATGGTCAGCAGTCCCTTTACCTCTACCTTAAGGGTTTTCAGGGGATACAAACAACTGCCAGAAACTGCCAAGTTAAATTTGCAAGCAAGAATGCATCCCACTCAGCAAGCTATGGAGAACGGTGAATCCCTTTGACTTCCCTTACAAAAATCCCCGGGACCTTTTTGTCCGCAATTTAGCAGGCTTAATTCTCCCTGGAGTGGCTCCTTTCACTCACTCTGACTGAAACAGGGGAAATGTCACAGCCATTTTTAGATTTCCCAACATAGTAAATGGGGAACAAAGTGCTTTCATATGTACAGGGCATTCATATTTAGGGTGGGGAAGGGCACAGGAACACGCTGGAATTTCTTTAGAAAAACCACACAGATGCTGGGCCAATCTTTAGACTTCCACGCACCCCTAGCACAAGATCGTTTTTCTTCCTTTTGCATAATCATGAGACTCAAAAACAATGGAAACTCCAGTTTGCTTTCTTTTATTTCTGAAAACCTTGACGACGGAAAAACTTGAATCACGCCATGTTCTGGGGCGGCAGTCAGGATACAACATGATGTCCACCTTGCTTCCTTTTTTTAATTAAATGTTTTAATTATACTTTTCAAGTTTATACATTTCACAGTCATTTTGACATTTCAAAGCTAGACTTCCTTCCCCCTCCTTCTATGGTTCCTTAAATTTATTTTTAATATCTTCTGCATATCCAAATTAACTTAATTTTCTCATTCATTCATCTTCTTTAAATATATACTCTTATGAAACTGCAGGTTGTTACAATAATCCTGCCAATGTTCTTATCTGTTTACAATTCATCTGTAAATATTCAATAAACCATTTTCACTCATTTATAAAAAGTTGGTTATCTTGATTTCTTGTTCTTCCGGTAAGTTTCGCCATTTCTGCATATGCCATAAGTTTTTGTATCCATTCTTCCATTTCTGGGACTTCTTCTTCATTCCACTTTGGGGCGAGTAACAGTCTTGCCGCTGTAGTCGCATACATAAATAAATTTCTAAACAATTTAGGTAGTTCTGTCCCTATAATTCCCAAAAGGAAAGCTTTTTTGGGTGTTTTTTTACAAACGTTATTTTAAATATCCTTTTCATTTCGTTATATATCATTTCCCAGTAAGCTTTAACCTTGTAGTAAAGAGAAAGGTTCTTTTCATCATATGTGTTGATCTTGTAGTAAGGTTAAAGGTTTTCATATGATGAAAAGAACCTTCTTTCTCTTTGCATTTCCAACATTTGTTTGATTTAGATTTATACATTTTTGCCATTTTATTCAAGAACAGGAGGCTGGACTTATGTTTATGTTAAGATTCATGAACTTGGCAAATATGATGGGCAAATCCTTGACAGCCCTGTGGGAAAACTCGGGGACAGAACAGGAAAGGTATTATGTGATAAAAATACAAACAAACAAAAAAAAACACAAAACCCCATAGATCCCTTGTTATGTACGCAACCATGGCAGCTAGGATTTTGATAGCAAAAAATTGGAAAGGCGACTTAATTCCGACAAAAACTGTCCGGCAAGCGAAGATGATAGAATATCTAGAACTCGCAAAACTGACTGGGAGAATAAGAGGAAACTTAAACCAGAAAGTCAACAAAGACTGGATAATATTGAAAGAATACCTTAGAAAGTATTATGGTAATGTAAATCTCCTGAGAGATTTAGATTGAATCTTGAAGTACCAGGGAACTATAAAAGTAAAATTTCTTTTGATAAGTAACAGAAAATAATAATAATAAATCAGTGCGTATAGATTAATAAGGTGTAAAAAGTGCAATGAAGTGAATCGGAAATTAATGATATTCTGAATTTATTGTTATTCACGTTTTATACTGTATTATATTGCATCAATTAAGTGTTTTAAATTTGTTGTTAGCTGCCCTGAGCCCGGTTTTCTGAACCGGGAAGGGTGGGGTTAAAGAAAAAAGTATTATTTAGTATTATTATATGTTGTTAGTTAGTGTTTATGTTTATTCATGTGTTGTTGTTGTCCTGTTTATGTTATATGTAAATTGTTTTGTAATAAAGAATTGTAATAATAATAATAATAATAATAATAATAATAATAATGTTTAGTCGTTTAGTCGTGTCCGACTCTTCGTGACCCCATGGACCAGAGCACGCCAGGCACTTCTGTCTTCAATAATAATAATAATAATAATAATAATAATAATAATGTTTAGTCGTTTAGTCGTGTCCGACTCTTCGTGACCCCATGGACCAGAGCACGCCAGGCACTTCTGTCTTCAATAATAATAATAATAATAATAATAATAATAATAATAATAATATAGAAACAGTGGTGGACACTCCTTCGCTGGAGGTTTCTCAGCAGAGGTCGGATGCCCATCTGCCAGGGATGCAACAGCTTTAATTCCTTCACTGCAGGGGGTTGGACTAGATGGCCCTTGGGGATCCCAACTCCTCAGATCTACGATTCTGCGATTGCCCTGCCAGATCCTCTTGCCTGGCTCCCACCTGTCATTTCTCACCCAGGGTCCCAGAGGTTGTGCTTGGATAGAGGTGTGGAATATTTAGCGAGGCCTTTGCAGGAGACCAAAACACGCCCCGCCGTTCCTCCAGTGACTGCCTGCTGAAGCCGACTCATCCCACAGCTGTCTTGGCACAGGCGGGAGCAAAGCGCTCTTCAGCCAGAGATTTCGTGGCTCCGTTCGAGGCTCGGCTGGGCCTCAGATGGCGGCTGAAGTCACCAGAAGTCCCTCCCCTCCCTTTGCTCCATATGGAAGAGTCCCAAACTGAGATGTCAATGGATTCTTCTTCTTCTTCTTCGGCGATCCCTCATAGCCGAGTCAGATTGTCTTCCACAAACATGGTGTTATGTACTGAGTTGAATAGGATCCTAAATGCAGCAGTCTGATTGGTCCCTGAACAACAGGATTCAGAATGCAGCAGTCTGATTGGTCCTAGAACAATGCAGCAGTATGATTGGTCCGCAGGAGCCACCCAATCCAGCTCCAGGTGGAAGAGAATCCACAACCTAATTAGCCTACAGGAGAATCCCGGAATTAGCCAATCATGTGCAGCCCATTGTGTAAATAATGTATATGAAGCAGATATTTTGGGGAAACTTTCATTCCTCACCACTATGAGCTGAATAAAGAGCATGAAATCCGCTCTTGACTCTGAGTATATTTCACATGGTTTTAACAATGAGTCTGCAAGTGACTGTGGAGGCCAGTTCTGGATCCACACGTCCTTCCACAGTGGGGACATTGGTCTTTTATGACCGCTAGGTGGTGACCCCACTGGGCACAGTGATCCAGTCAGGGGAAAAAGGGAGGCAGACTATGTTTAGGGCACCTTTTCTAGCCCCTCCCCCTTTTCGGGGTGAGCAGAGTGGATCCTAAAAAGGGCTGCTCAGTCATGGATACAGCTGCCGAGCTGCTCAACTGCCTCATTCCTTGAGTCAGAACGACTGAATCTGTAGCCACCGCCCATGTGCCGGTTCATGACTAGGGGCTTCCAAATTTCACGATCCTGCTCCAGTTACCATTTGCCGATTGCCATGGGACTTTGGGGGTTTGGGATGGGTTTTTGGAAGATGCCTGTGCTATGAATTTGTTTTATGTGTGTAGATCAGTCTTTGCAGTACGGCTCTGATCTGATGGTGTGAGTACTCACGACGGCCGGTAGATTCTTATCCTCTGCAGCCTTCATCCGCCTTCACAGCTGTTGTAACATACCGCTTGCTATCATCCGCCTGCTCTGCCGTTGAGAACTTCTTGGATCATTCTTTGTCCAGCTTTCCCTTTGACCTTACGGCCTAGGGTGACCCTGCTGGGAGTACGAGATTCCCGACGGCTTCGCTCACAAGGGTCATAGGAACATGCAAGCCCACGCACCGCGACAAGGTGATGATCCAGCGAGTGAGATGTCAATGGTAGATCCTGCTGAGAACTAAGAAAGAAATGAGAAGCATTGATTAGATCCATGAGGGCGGCAGGTTTGATCCTAAACCTATGGGGTCATTCAGTTCAGTTCCTTTTGTACTTGTTGTGTGGGGACTGTGGCTAGAGCTATAAGCCTTGGGTCCAGGGCTATCAGAGCTTCTCATATTATCCTCCCCAGGCTCTGAGTTCGGGGGGAGGCCCTTCTCTTGGGCCTGCCACCCTCCCAGGCCCGCTTGATGAGGACGTGATGGAGGGCCTTCTCGGTGGTGGCTTCTCCCAGACAACTTTGGACTTCCTTTGCTAGTTAGACTGGCTCCCTCCTTGATGTCCTTCTTCCGGCAGGTAAATACTTTCTTGTTCCAATAGGCTTCTGGAAACAGTTTCTTAAGGAAAGGGCTGGTGCTGTGGTGTTCTTAGAGGAGAAAGAGAGAAAGAGAAAGAGGGCTGCTGAAATTTGAAAGGCCAAAGTCCACCTCTGTTCTGAATACCAGGAAACCAAAGTTTTATGCTAAATTGTAGATCACTTACTAAGAATGCATTTTACAGATGACGGCATATGTATGCATTTCTTTTTAAAGAACAAAATTGAACATTTTTTTAAAAAGAAGTAAGGGCCTTTGCCTTGTTTGTTCTCAATCTTTTGGCATTTGGGGATATACTGTCTCTGAACGTGCAGGTTCTCTAAAAGTTTCTTAAAGGTAAAGGACCATTAGGTCCAGTTGTGGCCGACTCTGGGGTTGAGGCGCTCATCTCGCTTTATTGACCGAGGGAGCCGGTGTACAGCTTCCGGGTCATGTGGCCAGCATGACTAAGCCGCTTCTGGCGTACCAGAGCAGCGCACAGAAACACCGTTTCCCTTCCCACCAGAGTGGTACCTATTTATCTACTTGCACTTTGACATGCTTTCGAACTGCTAGGTGGGCAGGAGCAGGGACTGAGGAACGGGAGCTCCCCCTGTTGCGGGGATTCGAACCACCGACCTTCTGATCGGCAAGCCTTAGGCTCTGCGTTTTAACCCACAGAGCCTCCCGTGTCTTTTGGAATTTGGGGATATACTGTCTATGAACGTGCAGGTTCTCTAAAACTCTCTTAGCTAATACTAATAAACATATTTAGAGCTCTCTGCTTTAGTTCTTCTTAAAGTCACCTATTAATGGCCACTCTCATTTCTTGTTGGACAGTTAATTTTATGCAACATTTATGTTGCTGTTTTTTTAAAAGCAACGATTAGGGAAATGCCAAATGTCAGTGGAAGTGCACGATATAATAACCTCCTTAAATTCCTCTCCTAGCCAGGACTGCCAACCTGGCCAGCGTCCCATTTGGTGCTTCAAGCAAAGGCTATTTTTCCAAGTGCGTTGACCAGGAACAACACACCCTGCTCTGCTGTTGTATAATGTTTTCGTCCCGCAGGATCCAGATGTTTCGATTCTGGCCGGCAAAACGAATCTGCCCGCCAAAGTTACGTTAACCAACCGGCCCCTCTCTCCTTCCCCGCCTCCAGCAAGTAGCTCCCTGGATGACAAAAGCTTTAATATGAAAACCGGGCAATAATCCCTGCTAAGAAATGTAAATCTTTGATACTTTCCAGGGTTGGCTGCCTATCCCAGCAAATGCGAGCCTAGTGTCAGTACGGGCGAAACAGTGTGTTTTGACAGACAGATGGAAGCCATTATTCCCCTGACGCCTGAGGCCAGTGTAGATGGGCGCTGATGGTTTTAAAGCTCAGTTTCCTGACCCTGTCCAATGTCTGGAGATGAATTACGGAGGAGACCAAGGGACACGTGTTTGGTAAACCTTGGAGTGCCAAGGTTGGAGTTTTGGCTCTTCCAGACTGAGATGGGAAAGCCAGAATAAAAGCAGGCAGAGCAAAAGGCAGCCTTTGGTGCCCACCTGACAGAGGATAGAGCAGTTTTCATGAATTCAGGATTTCAGTAGGTCTGCTCTTGATGGAGTTACACTTCCTCTGAAGGAGAGGGTTCATAGCTTGGGGGTCCTCCTGGATCCTCTGCTGTTGCCTGAGGCTCACGTGGCCTCGGTGGCACAGAGGGCTTTCCATCAGCTTCGGCTGCTGGCCCAGCTGTGCCCCTATCTGGACAGGGAGAGCCTAACTTCTGTTTGTGCTCTGGTAACCTCAAGGTTGGGACACGGATGGCACTGTGGGTTAAACCAAGGAGCCTAGGATTTGCAGATCAGAAGGTCGGGGGTTTGAATCCCCGCGACAGAATGAGCTCCCGTTGCTCGGTCCCTGCTCCTGCCCATCTAGCAGTTTAAAAGCACGTCAAAGTGCAAGTAGATAAATAGGTACCGCTCCGGCGGGAAGGTAAACGGCGTTTCCGTGCGCTGCTCTGGTTCGCCAGAAGCGGCTTAGTCCTGCTGGCCACATGACCCGGAAGCTGTACGCCAGCTCCCTCGGCCAATAAAGCGAGATGAGCACCACAACCCTAGAGTCGGCCACGACTGGACCTAATGGTCAGGGGTCCCTTTACCTTTTAACCTCAAGGTTAGATTACTGCAACACGCTATATGTGGGGCTGCCTCTGAAGACAGTTCAGAAACTTCAGTTTGGCAGAACGTGGGACAGAAAGGATCCCAGGGGTCATCTTCTCCATTTTGAATACATGCACAATTAAATCTTCCTGTTTTGAATTTTATGGTGTTATTTTCCATAGTAGGGGTTTTGCAAACAGCTTTTCTGAACAAGGTCTTCTGTAAGGTAGGGGGCGGTGAGTTGACGGAACCAAAAGGACAGTGGCTCAAAAATATTTGGGAACCTCTGACCCAGCATAATTTCATATTTTCATAAATCTGGCAGCCCACCTCAGCTCCTGGGAAGAGGGATCCAAACAAAGGACGGCACATGTCCTTTCCAGAGGCAAACAGTTGCCTGGTAACTCTGAGCGGTGGAAGCATGAGCATCGCCGGAGACAAGCGCACTTCACTGGAAGACGATTCATTTGTTCCAGGGAGCCTGAGTGGCTTTGGAAAAAAAACAAAGGGAGAGTGAGCTGCTCAATGGAGTGAGCTGTTTTCTGCACAGGAGGAGAAAAATTGACTCTGCAAAATGCCTGCTTCACCAGCCATTTGGCTCAGAGCAAGGGAGAGCTTCTACATAATGCAATTAACACTCTCTGCTGTAGCACATTGCGACTGGTTGGGGGGGGGATTACAGAGCAAGGTGCATTGGCAGAGCTTCCTGCCACACATTAACTCATTGGTTCCCAAAGTGGGCGCTAGCGCCCCCTGGGGGGTGGGTGGGATTACCAAGGGGGCACAGAGAGGAAAGGGGGTGGCAGGGGGGCACCGGAGGTGTAAATAACATTCAGGCATCGAAAACCTGGAACCACTGGGTGAAGTTCATCAATTTTGTGGAATTCATTCAAGAGTTCTAATTGGATTTTGAATAAATGTGCAGTTGCTTCTTACTGTTTTGAACTTTATGGTGTTATTATCTTCCTGAGCAGGCCGTGAATGCTGAATGATGATTTTTATCGGGTGAGTCTATGGAACCAAGGGGGCAGTGGCTGAAAAAGGTTTGGGCACCAATGCATTAACTAACGAGTTAATGATCTTTGCTGCAGATGTGCAGGCTGCAAACCCATGGAAACCTCCTTGGGAGTAAGCACTATTGAACCCAGATTTGCTTCTGAGTAAATACATAGGATCATACTGTCAATTTTTGCTGCTCTCAGCTTCTATTTTCCCCTTAAATCTTAAGTTCGGTTTTCAATTTTTCAGCATCATTTTGAAAATTCGCAAGCATTTCAGTGCAAAATTCTCTGAATATGAGTGGGTTTTTTGCCAAGCAATATCTTCTATAATGATGCATTTTAAATGTTATTTTCACACACAGAGACATTGTCATGCACAGATTCCCATTCGATGTGCACATATTACTTGGCTGGAGAACTGCGCTGCAAGTTTCAGAGACGTGCAAATTTCAGAGGGTAGCTGGTTGGTGCATTGATTTGAGACATGCAGTAGATTTGCATTAAAACTCAGCTGAACTGAATTTCTACCCTGACCCTAGCCAAGTCAGTGGGATTATCTATCTAATCTATCTATCATCTATCTATCTATCATCTATCTATCTATCTATCTATCATCTATCATCTATCATCTATCATCTATCATCTATCATCTATCATCTATCATCTATCTATCTATCATCTATCATCTATCTATCTATCTATCATCTCTATCTATCTATCTATCTATCATCTATCATCTATCATCTATCTATCATCTATCTATCTATCTATCTATCTATCTATCTATCTATCTATCTATCATCTATCTATCTATCATCTATCATCTATCATCTATCTATCTATCTATCTATCTATCTATCATCTATCTATCTATCATCATCTATCAATCTATCATCTATCTAACTATCTATCTATCTATCATCTATCTATCTATCTATCTATCATCTATCTATCTATCTATCATCTATCTATATCTATCTATCATCTATCTATCTATCTATCTATCTATCTATCTATCTATCTATCTATCTATCTATCTACAGTGGTACCTCTGGTTGAGAACGGGATCTGTTCAGGATGCAACCTGAAAAAACGTAACATGAAGCAAACGTAACATGAGGTATGACTGTATTATATTTATTCGTACCCTGCCTTTCTCCCTGATGGGACTTAAGACAGTTTACAGCTAAAAAGAAGAACAGCTAAAAGCATTTATTTGGCAGGGGCCACAGCTGTGTGGAAGAGCATTTGCTTTGCCTGCAGAAAGTCCCCAATGGCACCTGCAAGTGGAGCTGGGAATGTCCCCTGCTTGTGAAACCATGGAGAGCCACTCTGTTGACAAAACGAAACTGGCTCAGAATAAGAGGCACCTTCATGGCTCCCAGCCAGGACGGCTCTGCGCTGTCTCCACAGTCAGAGGCAGCCATGCTTCTGAATCCCAGTTGCTGGAAACAGCAGGCAGGGAGAGTTGCTCTCGTGCTTGGGTCCTGCTTGTGGTTTACCCATAAGGGGCGTCTCGTTGGCCACCTTAAGAAAATGATGCATCAGCATCGGATGCGAATTGGAATGTAATTTGCGAAAAATTCTGAAACTTAATGAAAATTAATTGGCAAAAAGAGAGAACAGGATGCAGGACGAATTGTTTTTGTTGTTGTTGTTGTTGTTGTTGTTGTTGTATTTGGCTGGGTTCCCACCATAAACACAAATAAAAACATAAAAACATCAAATATTAAAAACTTCCCAATACAGGGCTGCCTTCAGATGTCTTCTAAAAGTTACATAGTTATTTATTTCCTTGACATCTGATGGGAGGGCGTTCCACAGGGAGGGCCATAAATTCTAATGTTCATATTATCCCACGGATGCCTAAGAAAGCACAACACAAAGGAATACAGAGAAATAAAGAAACACAGCTTACATAACTCTGTATGCAATTATATAGAACTTCTCAAAAGCAGAATGTAAAAACAAGACATTTCTATTCCACTAAGGGTCTGTTTCTTTAGATACAGCCTTTACATAATGTATGCAATGCCAAAACCATGTTCAAGTGCAATATGGGATGTCTCAGAACCAAAGTTCTGTCCAAAAGAGAAAAGAATGTGTACAAGTAGACTTATTGCTAAAGGATAATCCACAGATTATTCACATCCCTGGCAGTGTTGTAGCGTTGCTCTCAATCCAGGGCCGGATTTAGGTTTGATGAGTCCCTAAGCTACAGAAGGTAATGGGGCCCTTTATATGTCCAGCTGTCCTTTGTCAACAACAAATTGTCGATGTTTTTGTGTTGAATATATGCTATATGGTAATTGATGGACCTAATAGGTATCCCAAGCCATTTGCACATGCAAAATGTAGGCACCCTATATATAGAAATGAGCAAACCAGTGATATTTTAGGGAGCAGGCTAGCAGGTGGGGCCCATTATTTACATCCTAGGAGCCTACACAACACAAAACACTGTTGCTGTATTAGGTTTTATTTTATTTTTATCTTATATTTTGGAAATGTGCATCCATATTTTTTCCCTTTAATTTTTTTGTGGGCCCTCAAGAGAGTGGGGCCCTCAGCTATAGGTTGTTTAGTTTATACGTAAATCTGGCACTGTCTCAATCACTCAAACCGCAGCCACAGTGCCCCATCTGTGTGGAAATCCCAAGCAGGACTCCGACGGCAAGATCACTGGATGCAAATCTCTGTTTTGAAGGTCTTCCTCCAGTCAGCGTGCAATGGAATGATAAGACAGAAAAACACATGCTCAAGTCGTGAGCAAAACACCTGCACAAGTAGACGGGAAAAAGCACTCTGCTCATCCTTTGAGGGCTGAGGAAGTAAAGGGGGGGAAATTGTTGAAGGAATAGAGGAGTAGGCAAGACTGGGAACAACAGTAGGCTGCTTTGCTGGAGGAAGCCCCTGCAGTGAACTTTAGGACTTCTGCAATGCTGGAACCTCCCCCCTGTGGGCATGTTCAGGATGGCAGGAGAGGATATTTTGTTTAATAATATCCTTCCTAACTTGCGCTAGCAAGTTCCTTTACTTAGCAGAGTTTACATTCCCCTTTTTACCTGCACAGCAGATAGCTGGTTGCAGGCTCGTGTGAGCCTCTCACTACTATACAATTCAGTCTGTCTCAGATTGAATTGTATATTCCCTTGAATCACCCTTAAAAGACTAAAAACGCCAGAATCTTATTCACAGTCAATAAAAGCACACTCACATCAGTTAACAGCTGGATTCTTGAAGGCAGGCTTAGTTACAAATATATACATGTGGATCTACCACACATGGGGGAATAATCCCAGTGCTTCTGCTGGCTGAGAGCTAAAAGCTGGTCAAACAAAGAAGGAAGTAAAAAAAGGGGGGGAGGTTGCTGTGTGACTCGTCCTTTTGTTACCTGGACAGGTAAGGTCACGCCCATCTTCTATCACATGCAAAAGGAAGGATACTCCAGCCAGGAGGAAGAGTATTTTAATATTTTTTTGGAAGCCGCCCAGAGTGGCTGGGGAAGGCCAGCCAGATAGGTGGGGTATAAATAATAAATTATTATTATTATTATTATTATTATTATTATTATTATTATTATTAACATTCCCTCGCATGTCTTCTCTAGCATTGCAAGGAATGTAATGCTATTCCACAGAATAGGGGCAGCCTTAGTACCAATGCCTTGAACTTGGTCCGGGGTCACATTGCCAGCCCGGCCAAATCCTGCTAGCAAGGTGTCATCCTGCTGGGTGGGGGTACCTCCCCCCCACAACCTGCCGCTGCATTATGCATAAGCTGCATCCCTCCAGACCGACCCCGAGGGGAGCCCCACACAGAGTGCATTGCGGTAGCCCAACCTTGAAGTTAGGAACATAAGAATAGGCAGCTGGATCAGGCCAATGGCCCACCTATTTATTTTATTTATTATTTATTATCTATACCCCGTCCATCTGGCTGGGTTTCCCCAGCCACTCCTGGCAGCTCCCAACTGAATATTAAAAACACAATACAGCATTAAACATTAAAAAATTCCCTAAACAGGGCTGCCTTCAGATGTCTTCTAAAAGTCAGATACAGTGGTACCTCAGGCTACAGACTCTTCAGGTTACAGACTCCGCTAACCCAGAAAAAGTGGTTCAGGTTAAGAACTTTGCTTCAGGATGAGAACAGAAATCGTGCTCCAGCGGTGGCAGCAGGAGGCCCCATTAGCTAAAGTGGTGCTTCAAGTTAAGAACATTTTCAGGTTAAAAACGGACCTCCGAAACGAATTAAGTTCTTAAGCCAAGGTACCACTGTTGTTGTTTATTTTCTTGACATCTGATGGGAGGGCGTTCCACAGGGCGGGTGCCACCACCGAGAAGGCCCTCTGCCTGGTTCCCTGTAACATTGCTTCTTGCAGGGAGGGAATCGCCAGAAGGCCCTCGGAGCTGGATCTCAGTGTCCGGGCAGAATGATGGGGATGGAGACACTCCTTCAGGTATAGTGGGCCTAGACCAGCATCTCACAGTGGGCAGCTGCCTGTGGGAAATTGGCAAGCGGGATGCCAGAACGAAAGCAGCTGTCCCCTGTGGTGGTTTCCAGTACATTATACAGCTGTGTTCAAGCCCCAGTCCGAAATGTCCGCATGGCTACAGCCCGGCGCAGTTATGCAGGCCGAAGGCCAGTTCCAATTAGCAGGCCGGGGAGAAGAAAAAGGGAAATCAAAACAGTTCAGTTTGTGCCCCATGTGACCGACAGCAGTGCCTTCTGACACCATGCGACACTCTTGTCAAGTGCCTAGTCCCTGTGGAGCCAAGGAGGGAGCAGCCCTCTCTCTGATTTGCCAAGGTATGCGGGGTGAAGGCTGCCCTCCTTATATACACATGAGCAGAGAAAGCTGTGCTGTTCTGCTGCTTTAGCAAGCTATAAAACCTTACGAGTTTGGATTTGTTTAGCGGGGCGGCCTGGAACGTGCCTTTCGCTCTGCGTGGTGCTCGGGGGAATCGGTAGCACCACGGAGCTGCTGGCCTGCGCTCAAGCCATCTTGGAGGCTGCAAACATTTATTTTTTTGAAAATAACGCTGTACACAGAGCGGAGCACACCCCCCTCCCGTAAAACAAGGTCAGCGTGACCCAGACTCCAGGCAAAAATCCACCGTGTCTTCCTGCTCAAACGAGCTGTGGAAACAAACTTGCCCTGCGCGGCCAAACCGCTCCGAAAGAAAGCAAACAAGGCCTCCATAGAGACAAGCCTGAAAGCTTCTCTTTCGACCCAAGAGGAGCACAATTCTGCTTGAGGGCTGCTGCTGCAGCGATTGGAAAGGAGCAGCCCTGGACCAGAGGGTGAGCCTGGGGCAGGCTGGAGCCTCTTGGCTGGGAAGGAGGGACGCCTTGTCCGAGGCCAGTTCATTTCATTTCTTTAATTAGACCATCGCCGAGGGTCAGCCTGGAGCCTAAAATCCTGTGCTTGCAGCCCGCAAGCCCTGCTTTCGAAATGCACGGCCCAAAGCGCGTGAATCCACTTACTTGGAGCCCCACGGGGGCTAGAAAAGTCTGGCTGGATTTTGCAGAATAACACCCTAACATAAGGACAACGCTGGATCAGGCCAATGGCCTATCTGGTCCAGCATCCTGTTTTCGCAGTTGCCCATGGGAAACCTACAAGTAGGATTTGGGCACAAGAGCCCTCTGCCTTGCTCCTTGCCCATTTCAGAATGACAGCTTTCTCGCGAGCCAGTTTAAATGTTTCCAAACTTTCTGCGTCGTCACTAAAGCTCAGGAAGTCACTGGGAGCAGCATACCATATGGTTAGGTTAAAGTTGTCAGTCGGTTTAGCTTGCCCAGAGCAATCCGATGTGACTTAAAACCAAACAAATAGACAATAAACCCCACCTAGATTCATTAAAACCAAGAGGAAAGAGAAATACTTTTTTTTAAAAAAACCATCCCATCCATTTCTAAAGGGCCACAGGTGGTTAAAAGCCAAAAGACTGGTTATGGAGGTACATTTATGCCTGGCACCTAAACTTATACTCCCTCCAACATTTCTCGGATGAAAATAGGGACGTTCTATTCTACATCAGTATAACTGCTTGTGCATTTCCTCCTGATCAAGTTATTAGAGGAAACACATAAAACTGGAGTATTTTAAGCACAGGAATCTCTGGATTTATGCATTTTATTTCGGGAAGCCTGGGGTGGGGGGAGGGGCAACCCTCAAAAGCAATAAATACAACTAGCAACGATACTGATATAGAATAGAACGTCCGTATCTTCATCTGAGGAATGTTGAAGGGTATGAATGAACTTATCCTAGAGGTCATCACAGAATTGTAGAGTTGGATGGAATCTTTTGCCCAACGTGGGGCTCAAACCCACAACCATGAGATTAAGAGTCTTGTTCTCTACTGACTGAGCCATCCCAGATGAACCTCCCCAGGGAGAGCATTCCACCAATGGAGAGCCGCTGCAGAAAACACCCATTCTAGATGCCACCATCTGAACCTCCTGTGGAAATGGTTGTCCACTGTAGGGACAGGATGATGGTCTAGATGAGCCATTGGTCAATCCAGCAGGCTCTTCTGGTCTTCTCTGCTTCCTAGGTTCCTAGGAGGTGCAATCCTATCCACCGTTTTATGGGGACAGGTCGGGTGACTTGCCATCCAGCAGGTAGCACCTCTTGAGGCCCTCTGTACCCCCAACATGTGATATTTGACTTCTGGAGACCCTGGCGACTGGGGCAAAACCCGAAGCCCGCCCTGCGGGTGCGTGCTGAGGCCGCGTGCTTGCATGAAGCTGCCGAAAAGCGATGGCCGAAAATAGAGACGCTTCCTGGTAAACAGGGGCAACTGGCAGGTCGGTGGGCACCTCGTATTTCTCCGTTTTACGGTGTTGATCTGGCTACCCAGGCTGGAGACAGGCTTCTGGCCTGCTTGGCCCGTTCTTCTGACACTTGGCAAGCGAGGACCTTTGCTTTCCGAAAAACACCAGGCCTTGGGTTTTCCACCATCTCTCTCCCCTCCTCCGGCTCCTCCTCGTTGGCATCTTCTGGGGTTCCTCTGAGCAGGCCTTACCTCGAGCAACCTCTTGCAAAGAGCTATGAATTTTTGAAAAGGGCCCTATTACATCTCGGCAGAGCTCTTTAACTCTCTCTCTCTCTCTCTTTTTTAAAAAGATCAGATCCGCCCGAGAACTGCGCCGACTGAGGCTGTGTGCTGCATGCTACCACTGCAGTGCTCGGGGAGACGGGAAAGTAGGTCACGGTGTCACTTAAGGCTGCCGTGTACTAATGCCGACCCGGCAAGTGGAGCGAAAGCGTGCCAGGGTTGGAGATGATAGATGGCCGTCTCGGTGGTATAAACAGGCAACGGGGGGAGGAGGCGTCAGAGGGAGCCGGGCTCTTTGGCCAAAGGCACCGCGGTCAGTCTGCAACTGGCCCAGCAAAACTTTTTCGTCGGGGCTGTGCTAGCCACGTTCCTCCGACTGCTCTCCTCGCCTTCCTCATCCTTCTCTGATATTTTTCCCTCCTCTGAGTGGTTGCGCAAGCACTGCGTTTGTGGCGCCCTCTGCTGGCACGGATCCGAGGCTGAAATAAAGGCTGCGAGAGTTCCCGGCGTGAAAGTGCAAAACCCAAAGAATTGGGGTGTATGTTTGTGTTCTCCTCCAGGAAAGGCAGCTGTGGCTTTGAAGGAAGCCTAGGTGCATTTCTGGAGAGAGAAAAGACAAGGCAGATAAAAGAAAGTGTTTCTACACGTCTCTGTAGCTAGCCACTTCCTTCGTGAATGAGTTGGTCTCGTCCTCTTTTAAAACCATCCGAGTCGGTGGCCATCGCTGCCTCCTGTGGCAGGGAGTTCCACATGTTAACTATTCTTGTGAGCCACCTTGAGTGGCAGAAGCAGGAAGCCAGCCTAGAAATTCTTAAAATACTGCAGGAGCAGAGACTTCTGAGGTTGCTGTGTTTTGCATCGGATGGTTTGTCCAGTTCTCCTCTGTGGTTTGGAAAGGCCTCCCACCATAGAAACTTTGGTTGCTTCACTGATGCTAAGCAATGTTCAAAATAGCTTCGGGAATGGGGAGGAGGTGGCAGTGCGGGGTCCAGAGCACCCCTGGGGAAGCAGGGCAAGGAGGCAGGGATATGGGCACAACTGCCCTGGCACCACATCAAATGATGATGTCAGGTGGATTTTCTCCTCCTGCTCCCCCTCCTCCTCCATCTTGCAGAAGAACAGGTTGTTCCCTTCAATTTTGGGCTTGATTTATTAATGCAAACCGTGTGGTTGCCAGTACATGGTGCTCACCTATAGGACTGCAGACGCCTGATGCTTCCCTCATCCATTAAGCCTGAGCTTTGAAAAACAAATTGTCAAAATGCGCAGAGAAGCTCACTTAGCATCTGAAAGCCTTGAGGAATCAAGTCACCCTGTTTGTCCTGCAGGTGGTAGTCACCCAGCCAATATTATTCTTTTTTTTTTTTTTTTTTTTTTTTGAGGTGAGGCCACCAGAACTCTACACAGTATATTCTAAATGTGGCTACACCGTAGATTTGCATAAGAATATTGGCAGCTTCGATTCCTTTCCTAATGATCACTTGCATGGAATGTTCCTTTTTCACGACTGAAACACGCTAATGAACTCCCTGCGTGTTTCTTCCCTGTTTGTTTATTATTATGACCTTTGGTGAATTGCATGAATTCTCTCCATCTCTGAGTCCCATCAGTGGACATTTTGGGACAGGCGCTGATTCAGAAACGCAGGATGTCTATGAGGCTCAGTGGCAAGAAATGATTGAGGGGAGCAGAAGATGGAAAGCTGGAAAAAGAAGGCGAAGAGATTGGCGTTGAGACAGATGGCAGGGAGCATCTCCACCCCCATTGTTCTACCCGGACACTGAGGTCCAGCACCGAGGGCCTTCTGGCGGTTCCCTCACTGTGAGAAGCCAAGTTACAGGGCCTTCTCGGTGGTGGTGCCTGCCCTGTGGAAGGCCCTCCCACCAGATGTCAAAGAGAAAAACAACTACCGGACATTTAGAAGACATCTGAAGGCAGCCCATTTCAGGGAAGCTTTTAATGTTTGATGCATTACTGTATTTTAATATTCTGTTGTAAGCCACCCAGAGTGGCTGGGGAAACCCAGCCAGATGGGCGGGGTATAAATAATAAATAACAACAACAACAACAACAACTATTATTATTATTATTATTATTATTATTATTATTATTATGTAGGCATTCTGTCCCTGGGAGCTCTCCCTGCCAAAGGAAGCCAGCCCCACAAATAAGGGCCAATTGCCCTTTTCGATGGCAGAACCGCCCCACTTCAGCGCTGCCATTAACCTATGGCTTGCAAGAACCCCAGGTGGCAGCCAGGCTGCAAGCATGAATGGACTCAGATTTTCCAAGCACTGTGTTGCTGTTCCCAAACTCTGAATGAAGCGCCGGCCCTCCGGTGAGATCACTAAATTAGGTGGCTGCGCCAAGAGACTAATTTATGACATTGTCCCCGAGGCGGTGGCAGCCCGGAACACACACAGAGTAATAAGGTCTCCCGAGAAAGAGGCTGACATCCTCTCTCCGCCCCCTCGCTCCTTCCTGTGGAAGTGCCAGGCCTCAGGTGGCTTGGGAGCAGGGGTGGCGTCAGAAATGCACACACCTTCGGGGCGCAGAGGGGCAGCCCCTCCTCTTCCTGCCCTGCTCCCAGTCTGTGGCTGCTCAGGGAGGAAATGGAAAAAGGTCTGCCCACAGAACCTGCAAAGAAGGGCAGTCAATTGTCACTGTAATCAGTATAATAAGTGATGATTCTCACAATGTAGCAAAAGGATGCTACTCCTTTGTTCTGAACTATCTATCTATCTATATCTATATCTATATCTATCTATCTATCTATCTATCATCTATCTATCTATCTATCTATCTATCTATCTATCTATCTATCATCTATCTATCTATCTATCTATCATCTATCTATCTAATCTATCTATCTATCTATCTATCTATCTATCTATCTATCTATCATCTATCTATCTATCTATCTATCTATCTATCTATCTATCTATCATCTATCTATCTATCTATCATCTATCTAATCTATCTATCTAAGGGACGCAGGTGGTGCTGTGGGTTAAACCACAGAGCCTAGGGCTTGCTGATCAGAAGGTCATCAGTTCGAATCCCGTGATGGGGTGAGCTCCCGTTGCTCGGTCCCATGTCCTGCCAACCTAGCAGTTTGAAAGCACGTCAAGGTGCAAGTAGATAAATAGGTACCACTCCGGCAGGAAGGTAAACGACGTTTCCGTGCGCTGCTCTGGTTTGCCAGAAGCGGCTTAGTCATGCTGGACACATGACCCGGAAGCTATACACTGGCTCCCTCGGCCAATAAAGAGAGATGAGCGCCACAACCTCAGAATCATCTGCAACTGGACCTAACGGTCAGGGGTCCCTTTACCTTTATCTATCTGTCTATCTATCTATCATCTATCTATCTATCTATCTATCTATCTATCTATATCTATCATCATCTATCTATCTATCTATCTATCTATCATCTATCTATCTATCTATCTATCTATCTATCTATCATCTATCATCTATCTATCTATCATCTATCATCTATCTATCTATCATCTATCTATCATCTATCTATCTATCTATCTATCTATCTATCTATCTATCTATCTATCATCTATCTATCTATCTATCTATCATCTATCATCTATCTATCATCTATCTATCTATCTATCTATCTATCTATCTATCTATCTATCTATCATCTATCATCTATCTATCATCTATCTATCTATCTATCTATCTATCTATCTATCTATCATCATCTATCTATCTATCTATCTATCTATCTATCTATCTATCATCTATCATCTATCATCTATCATCTATCATCTATCATCTATCATCTATCTATATCTATCTTTCTATCTATCTATCTATCTATCTATCTATATCTATCTATCATCTATCATCTATCTATATCTATCTATCTATCTATCTATCTATCTATCTATCTATCTAATCTATTTATTATTGTTTGTCTATTGCATTTATATTCCAACTCTTTCTCCAAGGAGCTCAAAGTGACCTGAATTGCTCTCCCTCATTTAATCCACACAACAGCCCTGTGAGGCAGGTTAGGCTGAGAGTGATTAACCAATCCCCAAAGTTACCCAGTGATCTTAGTGCCTTGAGTGAGGATTCGAACCCTTGTCTCTCAAATCCTAGTCCGGCACTCTAAGCACTACACCACACTGATGAGGGTTTGAATCTGTCCATTCTGACTCCCCCCCCACACCCCAATCTTAAAGTCCACATCATATTTCTGCATTGTATTTTCAATTTTTTAAGAAAGAAAGAAATCCTCATGGAAAGTTATCAGGATTTTAGTGTGCATTTAACCTAATTGATTCATGGTTGCAAACATTTCCCCTGTGCATTTTAAATGTGATTTTGACTAATATGTGCATATGTAGGCAACACTTTCCCCTAATGGATACACTTCTGGTATATGTTTTGGGGTTGGAGAACTACTTTGCAAAATTCAGCCAAGTGCGAATTTCAAAATACGTATAGAGCTCACCTTAAAACACCAAGGCAGTAATCCTGTGCCTAATAAACAGGCGTAAAGGCAGCATAAAGTTGCACCAGATCCAAAACCTGCATGGAGGCAACTGCTGAAACTCTTCCTATGTCTAGCAGAGAATCTCCCCCAAAGTGATTGAATCATAGAATCATAGAATCATAGAGTTGGAAGAGACCACAAGGGCCATCGAGTCCAACCCCCTGCCAAGCAGGAAACACCATCAGAGCACTCCTGACATATGGTTGTCAAGCCTCTGCTTAAAGACCTCCAAAGAAGGAGACTCCACCACACTCCTTGGCAGCAAATTCCACTGTCGAACAGCTCTTACTGTCAGGAAGTTCTTCCTAATGTTGAGGTGGAATCTTCTTTCTTGTAGTTTGGATCCATTGCTCCGTGTCCGCTTCTCTGGAGCAGCAGAAAACAACCTTTCTCCCTCCTCTATGTGACATCCTTTAATATATTTGAACATGGCTATCATATCCCCCCTTAACCTCCTCTTCTCCAGGCTAAACATGCCCAGCTCCCTTAGCCGTTCCTCATAAGGCATCGTTTCCAGGCCTTTGACCATTTTGGTTGCCCTCCTCTGGACACGTTCCAGTTTGTCAGTGTCCTTCTTGAACTGTGGTGTCCAGAACTGGACACAGTACTCCAGGTGAGGTCTGACCAGAGCAGAATACAGTGGCACTATAACTTCCCTTGATCTAGATGCTATACTCCTATTGAATTGCTCCCCAATCTCTTGAATTGCTTGAATTGAATTGAATTGCTTGAATTGAATTGCTCCCCAATCTCTTCTTGCAACCAGGAAATTCATGTGATATTCTCCCCACCCGAATTTCACCCGCGATTAAGGATCCTATATTATTTTCCATGCCATGTGAATTTTAGTTTTTAAAAAACTCAGTCGAGCCCCTTCCTTGCACAACCCATCCCCAGCACTGCAGAACGCCTAAAGGGGGACATTAATTCTGGCGCAATCACCTCCGTGTCTGTGGCGTCAAGAAGGGCAGTTTGGCATGACCAAAAGGATGGTGGCAGCAACCACAAAATTAAAAGACACCTGCTTCTTGGGAGAAAAGCATTGACAAACCTAGACAGCATCTTAAATAGCAGAGACATCACCTTGCCAACAAAGGTCCATATAGTTAAAGCTATGGTTTTCCCAGTAGTGATGTATGGAAGTGAGAGCTGGACCATCAAGAAGGCTGATCTCCGAAGAATGGATGCTTTTGAATTCTGGTGCTGGAGGAGACTCTTGAGAGTCCCACAGACTGCAAGAAGATCAAGCCTCTCCATTCTTAAGGAAATCAGCCCTGAGTGCTCACTGGAAGGACACATCCTGAAGCTGAGGCTCCAAGACTTTGGCCACCTCCTGAGAAGAGAAGACTCCCTGGAAAAGACCCTGATGCTGAGAAAGATGGAGGGCACAAGGAGAAGGGGGCGATGGAGGGCAAGATGGTTGGACAGTGTTCTCGAAGCTACCAGCATGAGTTTGACCAAACTGCGGGAGGCAGTGGAAGACAGGAATGCCTGGCGTGCTCTGGTCCAGGGGGTCACAAAGAGTCGGACACCACTAAACGACTAAACAACAACAACAACAAAAGGCTTCTGGGAGTTGAGAAAGCAGTCCCCTGTGATCGGCGGGGATCTTGCAGGTTTTTTCCTCCCGCTGTCAGTCTTCATCCCAGGCCTATCCATCTTCCCATCAAAGAGGCCGCCAGAGTGGATTCTCCAGAACGGCTGCGTTTCGCTGAGTGTCTCTTGGAATAACCGCTGAAATCTCTTAGCAGGAGCTAAAATAACCTCTCATCCAATATAGATGAGGTTCCAGAGTTCAAATTGCTGGGAAGCGCAGATGGCGGCAAAGCATTTCAGGGAAGTTGCTCTGTGGGTTCTGAGACTCTCGTGAAAGCCTTCCTCAATATGGCGCCCTCCAGACGTTTTAGATACAATTCCCATTAGCCAGTTCTGTAGCTGGGGAACGTGTGACGAGTCCCCCCCCCCCGGAATTAAAGACACATGACACAATTATTAAGGTGAATAGGCTAAATATGGCCACAACTTTATTGGTTACAGGTGATGAGCGGTATTGGCTTAGGCATTGGTCCTAACCAACTATATCCAGCTTCAGCCTGTCCACTGGAAGGGTTAACCACCAGTAGGGGGAGTCCTGCTGATACACATCAAGTAGGAACTCCCCTGACACCACCGCTAGGGGGCGTGCCTTAGGCCCTCACCTCCCCAGGCTTCCCTAGGCTTCAGACAGGGCCAAGCCCCCCAGAATCCTTTATCAGACTACCCTTCAATATGTGGGGCAGGTGATGGCACTTCCTCCCCTCTTCCATCTACAGAACAAAACTAATGCCTAACCGCCAATACCCAGAAAGTTGTGATGATTTGCTACGAGGTAGGCGAAAACAAAGTGGCTGGTGCCAATTTGCCAAGTGGAAAAATTCCTACCAGGCCCCTCAATGGCGACCAACCAAGGTCCATAGCAAGGTCAAGGAACAGAACCTTATAGGGCAGGATGGTGGGGAAAGCAGGAACAGCTGGCAGGCGGCAAAGAGGGAGATCCCCAGTCACGTCTGCATTAAATGGGGCAGGCCACGCCCCTAGAGCCAGCCGATTGGTTGGCCAGGGGGTGACATGGCCGGGGATTCCCCCAATCGCGCGGTAGGTGGGCTCCAGCCTCCACACGCGTGGGGGGGCTGTGAACGCCCGCAATCCTGCTTCCTCTGCAGATCAGAAGTGGCTTCGATAGATGGCCACTGAGATCTCACGTGAAAAATTGGGGTTCCCCATTGTTTTTCAGGATGCCTGGAAGGAATTGTAACAGCACCTTTGATTTAGCTCAGTAGTTAAGTGGCAATCAATGAGCAGCAGTATAAGGTGCCAACTGTTCCATGGAGTGGAATGGAAGGTGGAACGGAAATATCCTAACACCAACAACAGTGCATCTTGCGCTCCTTTAAAATAAGTAAATAAAAAATATTTGTTACATTTGGGTTAAATTTACTTGTTCAACTTAACTAGCTTATCCTAGAGAAAATTGTCTGTAGTGCAAGAATAGGAGGTTTTTTTTATTTATTTACCATTGCTGGCGACCTTGCAGAGAAATTAAAGGGTACTGGCAAAAAAATATCTTCAGTAATCAATAATGCCCTGCCCACTAACATACCCTTAAACCCAAACATCTGTTTATTAACACATTTTATAAGACTGGTGCCAAATAATAGAGACATTACCGTTCAACAGGGTTATACAGTAGTAGAATGCCTTATATACATCAAATATTTGAAAACAAAAGGAAATCCCTTCATTCTGGGAATGTACATTAAGCTTTGGGTTCTAGGAGTATTAAGTAGGATTACATGGACTTTGTGGATCAAGCAAGGAAGATGCCAAGTAAATAAATTTGTGGAGGAGCAAAAGGCTTTCAGAGAGTATTGGAACAGCAAATGAAATATGAATTTCTGTAATTCCTTTCCCCATATAGAAGTTGAAAATATATAAGGAGAGGACTTTATTGCTGAGTTTATTCTGCATGACTATGTATTGTGGATGATGCAATTGGAAATGTACTGGATCAAAGCATTGTTCAATTCAGTAATAAATATTTGTAATTTAGGATGTTTTGCATCTGCTAGTCATTTAAAGCACTATGAAATGAAAGTTTTCCTCCTTTTAATGTTTTTTTAAATCCTAAGGTGTTTTTTTAGAAAAAGAATATTGCTGGTTAGGTATGATATGTGTGTATATAAAATGATACTTGTAAGGTCAGTGACTAATTTATCATTTATTTTCTGGGAAGTGGTGGTTTCCCTTCAACAAAATCATCGACTGGAAGAAAGAAAACATTTCTTCTTGTTTGTTTCTTGAGCCGAAATACCCCTAGCGCACCTGCGCATGGCTTGAGGTCGCTCACAGCACATTAAACTTCACAATCATGGCGTCGTTACATCAAAGGTCAAATAAAATAGATAAACTCAGTTTCTCGAAGCTGCAGCAAGGACCCAAAAATCCACTTATAAGGTAGACGTCTGCTAAATGATACGACAAGCTCATCCATTTTGTTGAATCAATTAAGCTAAACAGTTGCGACTGGATTTTCAATAAGTGTACAATTAATTGTTACTGTTTTGAATTATATTGCATTATTCTCTTCCTTAGTACAAGGCACTATTCTGCAAAAAATATGGTTTTTCTTATAGGGAGCACTGGAGATGAGTTTATGGAACCAGGGTTAGACCACTGGTTAGAGCACTGCCTGCACTGGGGTTTTCTAACATGGTGTCCTCCAGCTGCTGCGGAACTACAACTCCCATGGTCTCTGACAATCAGCCGTGCCAGCTTGGGCTCATGGGAAACAGAGTCCAGTCTGGTGGGTAACACCTTGTCTCCCCCTGGTCAGCATTGACTAGTGGAGGCTGCCCAGGGTTTCAGGCAGAGTCTCTACTAGCCGTAATAGGAGGTCCCTTTGGGGATTGAAGATGGAAATTTTGGCACTCAAAGCAAGTGAAGGCGGTGAAGGTCCTGTGTGAGTGCCTGGAAGCGGTTGGAGGATGGATGGCGGCTAACAGATTGAGGTTGAATCCTGACAAGACAGAAGTACTGCTTTGGGGGGACAGGAGGCAGGCGGGTGTGGAGGACTCCCTGGTCCTGAATGGGGTAACTGTGCCCCTGAAGGACCAGGTGTGCAGCCTCAGAGTCATTTTGGACTCACAGCTGTCCATGGAGGCACAGGTCAATTATGTGTCCAGGGCAGCTGTCTACCAGCTCCATCTGGTACGCAGGATGAGACCCTGCCAGCCAGCAGACTGTCTTGCCAGAGAGGTGCATGCTCTGGTTATCTCTCGCTTGGACTACTGCAATGCGCTCTACGTGGGGCTACCTTTGAAGGTGACCCGGAAACTACAACTAATCCAGAATGCAGCAGCTAGACAGAGGACTGGGAGCGGCCGCCGAGACCATATAACACTGGTCTTGAAAGATCTACATTGGCTCCCAGTACATTTCCAAGCACAATTCATAGCTTTGGTGCTGACCTTTAAAGCCCTAAACGGCCTCTGCCGAGTATACCCGAAGGAGCGTCTCCATCCCCATCGTTCTGCCTGGACGCTGAGGTCCAGCTCCGAGGGCCTTCTGGCGGTTCCCTCATTGCGAGAAGCAAAGTTACAGGGAACCAGGCAGAGGGCCTTCTTGGTGGTGGCACCCACCCTGTGGAACACCCTCCCATCAGATGTCAAGGAAATAAAGAGCTATCTGGCTTTTAGAAGACATGTGAAGGCAGCCCTGTTTAGGGAAGTTTTTAATGTTTGAAGTTTTATTCTGTTTTTAGTGTTCTGTTGGGAGCCTCCCAGAGTGGCTGGGGAAACCCAGGCAGATGGGTGGGGTATAAATAATAAAGATATTATTATTATTATTATTATTATTGAAGCAAGTGCTCTAAACGAGGGCTCTGTCCCTTCTCCAAACCTCCTGCCCTTTGAGTGACTTTGAATCCCTTTGTGTTCCCGCCTTGTCCCTCTGTACCTTGGAAGATCATCATCCCATTTCTCCAGCCACACGTAGTCAAGGTTTGCCGCTCCACCATGAGCAGACGGGGAAAGTGGCCCCCATTTGTCTTGATAATGTGATGTGTCCTCATGAATCACTTGGCAGGAGTCCCACCGATGCTCCGTGCCAGGATCTCACCTCCCTGTCTTATTGATTGTGGCAGCTCAGACCAACTTTCCGATCGGAGTTTGGGTCGAGGAAGCTTCCCCTTTGCATTTAACTTTCTCCTTAAGCTCCTATGTACATCTCCCAGCTCAAAGCTTGTAGGAGTGTGAATGCGATGGCTTGAAAGTTAGGAATTGCCTGCTGGCAAATTTCAGGGCATGGGGGGGGGGATTTTGGAGGGGCAGTTCCAGCGGCAGGGGTTGAATTCTGCTTCCATCCCTGAATTGAAGTCCCATCCTGAGACATTGCTCAAAACGAGCCCTTCTCCCCCCAATTTTGCCGCACAGAAACATGGCGGCGAAGCTGGGCTGGTCTCATTTCCAATCAGCTCTTCAACGCTCTACATGCAGCACAGAGTTAAAGGGTGGACCTCACTCCCACTGGAGGGAGGGATGGTTTTAAAAGAGGATTGGACAAAATCATGGGAAATGTATAGAACTAGTTCAAATCTGTGTTGGGAATGTAAAGGGAAAGAGGGTACTTTTCACCATATGTGGTGGAAGTGTCCAGTGGTAAAAGCTTTCTGGGAAATGATATATAATGAGTTAAAGAAAATGTTTAAGAAAACCTTTGCTAGAAAAACCGGAAGCTTTTCTGATAGCTATAATAGGTGAAGATACCAAAAGAAGGCAAAATACTTTTTTTTAAGTACGCAACAACCACAGCAAGATGGAAGGAGGGAGAACTGCCGTCCAGAGAAGAATGGCAGACGAAATTGATGGAATATGCAGAGATGGCAAAACTGATGGGAAAGATCAGAAACCAGGAAGATCAAGTATTTTTAAAAGACTGGAATAAATTCTTAATATGCTGTACTTAAAAGACCACTGTAAACAGTTAGAATCATTGCCAGGGATATAATGACACTTGTAATGTGAAATGAATTGTGGTAACTATGGATATATAACAGATGGATAATGGTAAAAGATGCAGAAAAATTTATTTTAAAAATGGAAACCATGGAGGAAGGGAAGGAGGTCTGAAGGTTTGGAAGAACCTTTTATTTTAATGTTTTGAAGTGGTTAAAGTTAAAATGTATAAAATTATGTAAAACCAATAAAAAAATTATATATGAAAATTCATGGAGGAGAGGGCTATTGGTTGCTCTTCCCCACAATGGTTCTGCCCTTCCTCCACAGTTGGAGGCAGCTGTGCTTCTGAAAGTGCTGGAGGGCAGAGATGTCCTGTGCTTGAATCTTGCTTGTGGGTTTCTCATTTACACCTAGTTTTGCCACTGTGAGAAAAGGATGCTGGACTAGATGGGCCGGTGACCTGTACCAATAAGCCAGGGGTCAGCAACCTTAGGCCCATGGGCTAGACGCAGCCCACGGAGGCCATTTAACTGGCCCACAAGCCACCCCCAAACCGAGCCGCTCGCTCGGGGAGTCCCCATGCTCTGTGCTAAACCAGCACAGGGACTCTCTTCCACGGCTCTGGATATTGCTTCTGTGCATGTCCGCAGCACCAGAAATCGCTTCTGGTGAGAGCCAGTGTGGTGTAGTGGTTAAGAGCGGTAGACTCCTAATCTGGTGAACTGGGTTCGCTTCCCCGCTCCTCCACATGCAGCTGCTGGGTGACCTTGGCCCAGTCACACTTCTCTGAAGTCTCTCAGCCCCACTCACCTCACAGAGTGTTTGTTGTGGGGGAGGAAGGGAAAGGAGAATGTTAGCTGCTTTGAGACTCCTGAAGGGGAGTGATAAAGCAGGATATCAAATCCAAACTCTTCTTCTTCTTCTGCGCAGGAGCGGTTTTCGGTATTTGGGCATGTGCAGAAGCGATTTCCAGTGCCGCAGACATGCACAGATGTGATTTCCGGCATCGCGCTGCACCGGTCCAGCCCACAGAGGATCTCTGCAGGAGTGATCTGGCCCATGCCCAGTAAGCCTTGCCGACCCCTGCAATAAGCTCTCCTTATCTTCTGAGGTCCTTGTGCTGCAACACTTTAAAAGGTTGCCCCTCTCCTCTTCGTGCTGACGACGGTGGTGATGGATGAAATCATCACCGGAGAGGCCAGGTTGGAGATGCGTCTCTCGCTGGGCCAGAACATAATCACACTCAGCTCATCCAGCAAATTTAACTTGGGAAGAATGCAATGACGCAAGCTGGACTCCCGCCAAAGCCTTGAGGTTAACTACCTTAGTCTTGGATGGGGGTGAGACAAACAAGACACGTGCCGTATATTTAATGCCTGAAACAGGTCAGGGTCTTCATTTTATGTCTGTTCTGCAAACGGTATGTCTTGTTCCGCGGGGTCACCTCACGCCATCATCCCGACACCAGCTTGGCACAGCACCCTCTCCTCCTGAGTAAGAGAGCCATTAAGGAGAGGAGGACTCAGAAGGGGACTGGTTCTTGGCACATCCATCAAAGGAGATGGAATGCCACTGTCCTTAAAAGCATCCCTGGGTAGGGATGGGCAGATTGGGCACAGGCCTGCTTCTCCTGTGGCTTCCTGGCTCTGTTGGCCGTTGTGCCGGATGCCTTTTCTGACAGCAGTGTGCCTTCCCTTTGCCCAGGGAGGCAAATGGGTTGCCAGCGGCATTGCTCCTATGCAAACATGGCCTGCAATGCTCTATGTGTCTACTCTGAAGGAAGACAAGTTCAAGGGGACTTATACTCCCGGATATATGTGCCCAGGGTGGTTTTTATATTTATTGAAAGGGCACTGAAGGAAGCCATGAATCTCAAACAAACAAAGGCCTAGTGGGAAAGAAATGTTTTCGCCTCAAAATACATAGTGTTTGCACCAGGCTTGCTTTCCTGGGGAGAGCATTCCGTAAGCGGGGAGGCAGCACAGAGAAAACCCATTCTCATGTTGACATCCTCCATGTATCTCTTGGACGGAGCACATGGAGAGGGGCTCAGATGATGAATGCAAGGTTTGTTCATGTGAGGAGAGGTTGTCCTTGAGGTACTAGGGTCCTGAGGCAGATAAGGCTTTATAAAACGACCCCTTGAATTGAGCCCAGAAACAAATTGGAAGCCACTGTGGTCCTGCCAGAATTGGTGATCTATCTCTAAACTATCTTGCTTTGGCCAATGAGATGGGCGTCAAACTCTGCCCTGCTTAGCTATGGTATTCTGAGTAGTGATGTATGGAAGTGAGAGCTGGACCATGAAGAAGGCTGATCACCGAAGAATGGATGCTTTTGAATTCTGGTGCTGGAGGAGACTCTTGAGAGACCCATGGACTGCAAGAAGAACTCCAACCGCTCCATTCTGAAGGAAATCAGCCCTGAGTGCTCACTGGAAGGACAGATCGTGAAGCTGAGGCTCCAATACTTTGGCCACCTCCTGAGAAGAGAAGACTCCCTGGAAAAGACCCTGGTGTTGGGAAAGATGGAGGACACAAGGAGAAGGGGACGACAGAGGACGAGATGGTTGGATTGTGTTCTCGAAGCTTCCAGCATGAGTTTGACCAAACTGTGGGAGGCAGTGGAAGACAGGAGTGCCTGGCGTGCTCTGGTCCAGGGGGTCACAAAGAGTCGGACACGACTAAAGGACTAAACAACAACAGCATAGAGGTTCCCAGAGATGGACAACAGAAGTCGGCTGTCCGTGTCCAGATAGGATTGCAGCTGGGCCAGCAGTTGAAGCTGTCGGAAGGCACTCCATGCCACCGCAGCCATGTGACACTCAAGTGACAGTGATGGATTCATGAGTGTCCACAAGCCACGCACTTGCTCCCACACACTGTAACTCCATCCAGAGCTGGCGAACTCCTATCCATCCCTCCAATGAAATTAGACTTAGATGTGCTCTGTTGTACCCAAGGGAAAAGTTGCAGTGTGTGTGTGTGTGTGGTGCTTGAGTTTGGAGACCCCTGGGTTTTGTTCCCCAAACAAACGACTGAGCTTGCCGCGTCCTGAACTCGGAGCAAGCAAGCAGCCAACTCGAACTAAACAGCCAGACCTTTCCAGGTCTCTAGCTATTTCCTCCCTAAATGTTAAAAATACCTGCTAATGTAACTTTAACAAGCAGGTAGGAAATGTCACCTCCTTGGTGGCAGCGATGACGCTGATTAAGGCAGACAAATCACATGTGAGTAGAAAATTGCCTTCCTGACTCACGGACCAGCGCTCATTTGCTTTCCCTCCATTATAGATAATATCCACCCGAATCTCTCCTGTGTGTGGTGACTGCTTCACGGATGCCGTACGCTTGTTTTGAAATTGTTCTAATTTTTCAGAGTAGAAGTGGGAGAAAGTGATGTTCCTCGCTTCTCTCCCCTTTCCAAAGTTTTTGCTGATGTTTTTGCACCATTTCAGGCATTATTTTCTGCTGGCATAAGCTGCCTTGGTTCTCACCTGCTTTGGGGGATGTGGCTGCCAAGAGAAGGGAATGCATGTGCCAGCCTTCTCCAACCTTGTGCCCTCCTGGATTGGACTTTGACGACTCCCATCATCCCAAACCATTGGCTTTGCTGACTGGGGCTAATGGTCCTAAAGACCGCCGAAGAGAGCGGGAGGAGTCAGGGGGGTCAACGTCAGCGTCAGAAGAATCCAGGAAGGAAGGGACCCCGGGGGGTAGCAGGACCCAGAGGAGAAAGGAGAGACGGAAGAGGTGGAGTAAGGCTAGAATCTTAAACTGGTGTACAGGGGGCGGAGATTCAGATGGAGCTTCGCCGGTCTAACCCCTAGACGTAGAGCTGGGGCGCTACGGCTTGAAAATGGAAACTGTACTTCAATAAAGACTTTTGTACATTACCACCGGCTAGCGTTGGTCCTCTGTGAGCTGGGACCTGGAGCCAGCTCTGACAGTAGTGTTATGTACTGAGTTGAATAGGATTCAGAATGCAGCATTCTGATTGGTCCTAGAACAATAGTATTCAGAATGTAGCAGTCTGATTGGTCCTAGAACAATAGGATCCAGAATGCAGCAGTCTGATTGGTCCTAGAACAATAGGATCCAGAATGTAGCAGTCTGACTGGTCCTAGAACAATAGGATTCAGAATGCAGCAGTCTGACTGGTCCTAGAACAATGCAGCAGTATGATTGGTCCGCAGGAGCCACCCAATCCAGCTCCAGGTGGAAGTGAATCCACAACCTGATTGGCCTACAGGAGAATCCCAGAATTAGCCAATCATGTGTGGCCCATTGTGTAAATAATGTATATAAAGCAGATATTTTGGGGGAACATTCATTCCTCCTCATCACTGTGCGCTGAATAAAGAGCATGAAATCCACTCTCGACTCTGAGTATATTTCATGTAGTCTGACACAGCTGGAGGGCAAAGGGTTGGGCAAGGCTGATATATGCATCTTCAATGTTCATTGGGGGAGAATTCCACCCTGAAACTGCTACAAGGACCCCATGAGTTTAAACTAGGGGATATTTGGATCAGGCCCACTTCTCAGCAGGAATGGTCAAAACTGCCCAGCTTATATTTGGGGATATCTTCTGCCAACCCTTCTCCCCCTTTCTCCCCACCCCATGTCTTATACTGAACATAAACGAACTATGAAAAAACCTCTATTAATTGAGAGTGAAGACGCTGTATGTACTTTGCCTTGCTCATTCATTTGTTTTGCATCACACACAAAAAATCTTTAATAAAAACTAATTTTGAAAAAAGAACTTCTGAGTGGGGAGATATCTTTCCAGATATCCTTTTAACGGTGCATTCAGGTTCATGGTAGTATATTGGGGTGAATATACGTGATGATGGTGAATCAAATTTGTATACTGCCCTTCCCTCGTAGCTCTCAGGAGCTTTAAAACATAAAATAATACAAGATGAAAATGAGATAAACACACCAAGAACCCCTCCCTCTACAATCCTTACAATATTGTTCAATACTCCTTACAGCACAGTCTCCACGTGCAAATATTTTGGGGTCGACCCTCTGCTTCATTTCCAATTGGCGCTGAAGTCCTGAGATCTTTTTTATACAGTGGTATACTTCAGGTTAAGGGACGCGGGTGGCACTGTGGGTTAAACCACAGAGCCTAGGACTTGCCGATTGGAAGGTCAGCGGTTCGAATCCCCACAACGGGGTGAGCTCCCGTTGCTCGGTCCCTGCTCCTGCCAACCCAGCAGTTCGAAAGCACGTCAAGTGCAAGTAGATAAATAGGTACCGCTCCGGCAGGAAGGTAAACAGCGTTTCGGTGCTCTGCTCTGGTTCGCCAGAAGCGGCTTAGTCATGCTGCCCACATGACCCGGAAGCTGTACGCCGGCTCCCTCGGCCAATAAAGCAAGATGAGCGCCGCAACCCCAGAGTCAGTCACGACTGGACCTAACGGTCAGGGGTCCCTTTACCTTTATACCTCGGGTTAAGAACAAAATTCATTCTGGAGGTCCATTCTTAATGTGAAACTGTTCTTAACCTGAAGCACCACTTTAGCTAATGGGGCCTCCTGCTGCTGCCGTGCCCCCGGAACACGATTTCTGTTCTCATCCTGGAGCTGAGTTCTTAACCCGAGGTACTATTTCTGGGTTAGCAGAGTCTGTAACCTGAAGCGTCTGTAACCTGAAGCATCTGTAACCCAAAGTGTTTGTAACCCGAGGTTCCACTGTACTACAAAGCCTCTCCTCCTCACAGACGGGAGGTATTGTGAGTGGGAACTGTTCCCATGGCAGCGGGGGGGGGGCGGCGTGTTCAGCCCCCCGCATCATCTCCCAGCTGCCGCGCCACCCCCTTAGCTGGCCAGCCAATAGGGCTGCTCTGGGGGAGGGGCTTAGCCACACTCAAGTAGCCATGGCAGCCTCCGCACCTCATTCAGCCCTCGGAAGATGACGGATCACCCGCCCACCCGCCCTTTAGGCTAGGTTCATGTTTCTGATTTAGCTATGGACTTTGGTTGGTTGCCTTGGTTGCCCAGGGGGCCTGGTAGGAGTTTTTATCCATTTGGCTAATCGGCACAAGCCTCTTGGTTTTTCGCCTACCTCATAGCGATTCACCACAACTTTCTGGTATTGGCGGTTAGGCATTGGAATGTGTGTTGTGCGTTGGTGGGTGAGGTTTGGCCACCACTTATCCCTCCTTTTTGGGTATTCCTTTAAAGGAATCCGGCAGTTGTGGATCCTGCCCGATGCCCTGTTGGTGGCTAGGGCCATGGAAAGACCACTAGTAACATCAGGGGAAGCTTTCAGTTGTATTTGCATCAACAAGCTCCTCCCACTGTTTATTTACCGTCAAAAGACCCCTGCTGCGCAGGTGGGGTCATGTACAGGTTGTTTTATCCAATGCCTAAGCCAATACCGCTCTCATGCTGTAACCAATAAAAGCTGTGGCCTTTTTCAGCCCATTAACTTAAAATTCTTGTGTCCTTGTCTCTTATTTACCACCACGCGGGTTCGGTTCCTCGACTCACAAATGGTGTTTCCTGGGTTGGACTCGATGGCCCTTGTGGTCTATTCCAACTCTATGATTCTGTGAAATGTCCTGGGTTTTTCTTTGCTGTGCTCTGGCTGTCGCAGTTGATGGTAGCAACATTCCCGAATCCCAGTTACTGAAAACCGCAAAAGGGGAAAGGGTTTCTGAGCTCGTATCTTGCTTGTAGGTTTCCCCATAAAGGGCATCTGGTTGGCCAGTGTGAGAACAGAAGGCATAGCTGTCAACTTACAGATTTGAAAATAAGGGATCAGCAGCCAAAATAAGGGATTTTCCAAGCACAGGTATGTTCAACTTCTGAGCCCCTCCGAGCCAAAGGCAGAAAGCCCAGCCAGCAGCCAAACGAAGCCTCAAGCGGTGGTTCCCACAGCGCAGCAACCCAGCAAAGGGGATGCAGCAAGGAAAACCACCGTCACCTCTCTGCTGGGAAGCGCTGAGCAAAGGCGAGTCCCCAGGCAACGCGGCCGATTTGATCAGCACTAGGCATGCAAGCTCCACCCCCCAGTTGTTCTTAGACTCCTTATTGGGTGAGCAACGCAGCCAAGCAACACGGTTGGAGCCTCCCTCCTCCCTGGCCAGCAGGGAGGGAGGGAGAGGAGCTGCTTCCTTTGAAACCCGGGAAATTTAAGGGACATCATCAATAAGGGACAGCAGTGGGGCACGGAACTGGGATAAGGGACTTTCCCACCAAATAAGGGACAGTTGGCAGCTATGACAGGAGGTTGGACTCGATGGGCCTTTGGCCTGACTCTGCAGACTTTAAAGAAAAGGAGGGGAGCCTAGGGGGCAGTGGGTTGGTGCTTGGTGGCCCCCACCCCACAAAATCACTTCCCAGCGTAGTTCTTTATTCCCCACCAGGCTGCATTTACACAATGAGTGTGATGGTTCTTCCCTATTAGCATTTGACTCATCAAATGTTATTACAATATTTATATACAGTCTCTTAGCTGGAATATTTGCAGAGCGGCCCACACGCCGGCTGCAGTAAACAGCGCATCCACAAAGCAGCACTGAATGCAAAAGGACAAAATCACACACAGCTGCCATCTGGCCTTTTGCATTATTTTTTTGCACCTGCCAAAGGCATTTGACACGTCCCCCAATAATTTTGGGAAAGCAGAGTGGGATAAGCATCAGCTTTGCGCACCTCCATGAACAAGGTGATATGAGAAAGGTTTTCCCGCAATAATTTGAACTCTGATACACCAGCTTCTTCTTCTTTGGCGATCCCTTGTAGCCGAATAAGATTGTCTTCCATAAACATGGTTTTAACATTGAGTCCGTAAGTGACTATGGAGGCCAATTCTGGATCCCCACGTCCTTCCACAGTGGAGACATTGGTTTCCGGGCGGGAGTTGATCACGGTGTGGATTTGCCAAGCGTGCCTTCCTCTTAGCACGTTTCTCCCTTGTGTCCTGAGTTCGAGTGTCTCCAAAGCCCATGACACCTTTAGTAAAGGCTGTTCTCCAACTGGAGTGCTCGCAGGCCAGTATTTCTCAATTGTCAATGTTAATACTACATTTTTTTAGATTTGCCTTGAGACAGTCTTTAAACCTCTTTTGTTGACCACCAGCATTACGCTTTCCATTTTTAAGTTCAGAATAGAGTGGTTGCTTTGGAAGACGATAATCAGGCATCCAAACATGACCAGTCCAACGAAGTTGATGTTGGAGAATCATTGCTTCAACACTGACGATCTTTGCTTCTTTCAGTACACTGGCATTAGTTTGTCTTCCCAAGTGATGTGTAAAAATTTTCAGAGACGCCGTTGATGGAATCTTTCAAGGAGTTGGAGATGGATTTGTAAGTATAACTCTGAAACATCAGCAGACGGGTGGTGAGCCACAAATGCAGGACCAAAGGCAGCTTACATATCCAGGGACACGAGTAAAGAAACAGTGATTCGAATGCTCTATAAACATGCAACACCAGATGGCACCAGAGAGCAGGAAATTTTAAAATGTGATTCTCCATAGGGATTTTTTTCTTTTGTTATAACGTTCTAATTTCTGACTTAATTATAGCATTCCCCCCCCCCTCATGTGCAGATCTACACCAGGACTGACAGGAACGGTTTTAGGCTTCAAAAAGGCAGGGGGGAAATGGAGAGGGGAGGAAAGACTGAGTCTAGTGAAGTCTCCTCTGTTGCATTGAGTTGCTCAGAGGAGAGCATGTTCTGGTGCTCAGACATCAAAGGGCCAGGAGAGCCAGGATCGGCCCCTGAAATTAGTTGATGGGGCACTTAGCCCAGCGGTGGAGCTGGTACTGCACCTTAGGTGGCGCCACTGATTAAGAGAACTTTTCCAGGGAGTCTTCTCTTCTCATGAGGTGGCCAAAGTCTTGGAGCCTCAGCTTCAGGATCTGTCCTTCCAGTGAGCACTCAGGGCTCATATCCTTCAGAATGGAGAGGTTTGATCTTCTTGCAGTCCATGGGACTCTCAAGAGTCTCCTCCAGCACCAGAATTCAAAAGCATCCATTCTTCAGCGATCAGCCTTCTTTATGGTCCAGCTCTCACTTCCATACATCACTACTGGGAAAACCATGGCTTTTACTATACGGACCTTTATTGGCAAGGTGATCTCTCTGCTTTTTAAGATGCTGTCTAGGTTTGTCATTGCTTTTCTCCCAAGAAGCAGGCATCTCTTAATTTCGTGGCTGCTGTCACCATCTGCAGTGATCATGGAGCCCAAGAAAGTAAAATCTCTCACTGCCTCCATTTCTTCCCCTTCTATTTGCCAGGAGGTGATGGGACCAGTGGCCATGATCTTCATTTTTTTGATGTTGAGCTTCAAACCATATTTTGCTCTCTCCTCTTTTACCCTCATTAAAAGGTTCTTTAATTCCTCCTCACTTTCTGCCATCAAGGTTGTGTCATCTGCATATCTGAGGTTGTTGATATTTCTTCCGGCAATCTTAATTCCGGATAGGGATTCATCCAGCCCAGCCTTTCGCATGATGAATTCTGCATATAATATTTGCAGGCGATACTAAGCTTAAATCGGCCCATAGTTTGACTCTAGATAAGGCAGCTTTCTATGTTCCGAAGCTGTTGCATCCTGAACTCAAACGCAGCAAGCCTCCAACCTGAATGAAACAGCCAAATTCTCTGCAGGCTTCGAGTTTTTGTTTTGTTGCGAATGTTACAAATCCCTGTTCATGGCACTCCAACTTCCAGCCAGGAAATGCCACCTCCTTGGTGCCGGAGATGACAGTGACCAAGGCAGACAAATCGCAGGTGAGTAGAAAATTGCCTTCTCAGCTCACGGATCAGCGCTCAGCCCATCCACTCCCTCTCTATTATCGACAATTTCTACCTGGACCTCTTCTGTGTAACACCTGCTTCATAGATTCCGTATGTGTGTTCCCCTGCGGGGATGTTTTGAAATGGTTCTAATTTTGCAGAGTAGGAATGAAAGAGAAGAGGGCTTTTATTTTGCCAGAAGTGGCACTCATCTGTCAGACAGCTGTTTTGCTGGAGAGGTAGGGGTGAAAAAAAACAGGGGGAAAGGATCAGTGACTCTAGCACAAATGCTCTGTGTGGAGAAGGTCCCAGGCAGAGGAGGCTGGTCCAGGAAGGAAGATGCTCTGCCAACCTGCCTGCCACCAGCCAGCCCTGAGGCTATCTCCTTACCAAAGAGATGCTGGATCCGGCCAGTGGCCTCTCTAGTCCAGCATCCTGTTCTCACAGTGGCCAACCAGACATCCCTGGGAAACACAGAAGCAGGATCTCAGCACAAGAGCAACACTTCCCCCTCTTGTGGTTTCCAGCAACCGGGATTCAGGCAGAGCAGAGCCATCCTGAGAAGTCTTCACCTCCATGAATTTGCCTCATCCTCTGTCAAAGCCATCTAGGTTGGTGGCCCACACTGCCTCCTGTTGGTGGGAGTGCCACAGTTTAACGATGCTGAAATATACTCAGAGTTGAGAGTGGATTTCATGCTCTTTATTCAGCTCAGAGTAGTGAGGAATGGAAGTTCCCCCGAAATGTCTGCTATATATATATATTATTTACACAATGAGCCCCACGTGATTGGCTAATTCTGGGATTCTCCTGTAGGCCAATCAGGTTGCAGATTCACTTCTACCCTGAGTTGGATTGGGTGGCTCCTGCAGACCAATCAGACTGCTGCATTCTGAATCCTATTGTTCTAGCACCAATCAGACTGCTGCATTCTGGATCCTATTGTTCTAGGACCAATCAGACTGCTGCATTCTGAATCCTATTGTTCTAGGACCAATCAGACTGCTGCGTTCTGGATCCTATTGTTCTAGGACCAATCAGACTGCTGCATTTTAGATCCTATTCAACTCAGTACAGAACAGATGCACTGCATGAAAAAGTCCTTTCTTTTATCTCTCCTGAAACTGGTCCAGGGGTGGACCAGGCTCTCAGCTTCCTCCTCCTCCTCTCAGCCTTGCCCTTGAAGAACTTGGCATGCAGGAGGAGGATGGGGACAGAATGAGATTATTATTTTTTGGCTCTGCCTATTGCCAGCTCTGGTGCCCCCTACCGATCACACCGGTCCCAGGTCCAACCCCCAGCATCTCAAGGTTGGCCTTAGAGATTCCTGGGTTTCCACTGAGATTCAACATAGATGGCGTTTGAACCAGACGGAGCACAGGTTTGACCTTGGGCCGGTTCACACCTGCTCCGAAAATCCTGATTTTCGATGCAGAAAAGGAATGCTCTATCCCCTACTCAATGGCAGAGGAGAACTTCCAGATCACTCCACCTGGCCTCTCCTGAGACGTCATCGTTGGAGGAAAGGGCACCGGCAAGTCCTGGGAGGAACAGTCCTGAGGAACAAGAAGACACCGGCAAACTCAAACACCAGCTTTTGCCTTCCATGCTTATTTTCTAAAGTGTCGCTCGGCTATTTGGGGGGACCGACAGTATTAGCTAAGACGGATGCTCTGCACAAAGCAATCAGCTAAAATGCCCAGGATCCTTGCCAAAACAAACACAGGAGCAAACAGGCTGGCAGAAATCCAGAGCCACTGAGGTCTGCAACTAGTGGTGCTCCGTGTGAACCTCCACTGGGTTACAGAGTCATAGAATCGAGGAGTGGGCAGGGGACTGCAGTGGGTCATCTAGTCCAACCCTGTGCAATGCAGGAATCACAGCTAATAAATCCCTGGCAGATGACCATCCAGCTTCTGATTCAGGTTCTCCAAGGAAGGAGAGTCCACCAACTTCTGAAGGAGTCCATTCTACTCTCCAATAGCACTTTGCCTCAGAAAGTCCTTCCTGATGTCCAGTACGTTTCCGAGCACAATTCAAAGTGTTGGTGCTGACCTTTAAAGCCCTAAACGGACTTGGTCCAGTAGACTTGAAGGAGCGTCTCCACCCCCATCGTTCTGCCCAGACACGGAGTTCCAGCGCCGAGGGCCTTCTGGTGGTTCCCTTGCTGCAAGAAGCCAAGTTACAGGGAACCAGGCAGAGGGCCTTCTCGGTAGTGGCACTCACCCTGTGGAACGCCCTCCCGTCAGATGTCAAGGAAATAAACAACTATTTTACTTTTAAAAGACAACTGAAGGCAGCCCTGTTTAGGGAAGTGTTATGTACTGAGTTGAATAGGATCCAAAATGCAGCAGTCTGATTGGTCCACAGGAGCCACCCTATCCAGCTCCAGGTGGAAGTGAATCTGCAACCTGACTGGCCTATAGGAGAATACCAGAAATAGCCAATCACATGGAGCCCATTGTGTAAATAATGTATATAAAGCAGACACTCTGGGGGAACTTCCATCCCTCCTCCCCACTATGAGCTGAATAAAGAGAATGAAATCCACTCTCAACTCTGAGTATATTTCAGGACACTTTTAAGGTCTTATGCTATATTGTTTTTAATATTCAGTTGGAAGCCGCCTAGAGTGGCTGGGGAAACCCGCCAGATGGGCAGGGTATAAATAAATTATTATTATTATTATTATTATTATTATGCCTAACGATTAGGCTCCTAGTCAGGATGACTATGTTCTACCTTCCACAGCTGGAGGCAGAGATGCTTCTGAGTACCAGTTGCTGGAAGCCACAGGACGGGTCCTGTTTGCGGGATTCCCAATAGAGGCATCTGATTGGCTGCTGTGAGAACAGGATGCTGGACTGACCATTAAACTTTAATTAGTTTAATGTTAAGTAAACGTCCAGTGCACTTCCAACGCCATAAATCCTATCTCAGCAGAGAATTTCATGCAGCGGTTGAAGAAGGCAGGAGAGTCAGTACCTTTCAATGAAGAATCCTGGAGCAAGCACTTTGGAACTCAGGGAAAAAAACTTTATTTACAAAAGAAAAACCCTGGCGATAAAGCACACGTGCTTTTATCTCCGGCATAAAGAAAATTTTACTCTAAACTTAACTCATATCAGCAAAGACGCCCATGACCACAAACTGAGTCTGCGAGTCAGGTCAAAAAAGGGGCAGGGGAAAACACACGGGTGAACTGACTATTTATACAAACTAACTCACATTCCTGGATGCTTAATGACTTCCAGCTGCTCAGTGATTAGAGCGACTTGTTACCTCTTAACCCTTTAGTACTAACATGGACTAGGTGGGTCACTGGCCTCATCCAGCGGTCTCTCCTTTTATTATCATCATCAAACCTTTTATTGACATCACATCCAAAACATATCAATATAGAATTCCCACTTCCCCAGCCGCACAAAACATTTGCTAAATGAAAGGAGGCAGAGCAGTCTATCGTCACATCTCGAATAGAGCTATTTAGCCACTAACTTGGTGAGCTCCTGATCATTCCCCAGTAATAGAAAATGTATGATCTGGTTTCCATTTGGGGATACAGAGTTGATCTAGAAATTGCTGGCGGAGATCAGCATATAGTTTACAATTGAGAACCGTATGTGTAAAGGTTTCCTTATATTAGTCAGAATCTCATTTCCTATAATTTGAATCCATTGGTTCAGGTCCTTCTGGAGCAGCTAAAAATGTGGAGTAGTAGTAGTAGTAGTAATAATAATAATAATAATTTATTTGTACCCCGCCCATCTGGCTGGGTTTCCCCAGCCACTCTGGGCAGCTTCCAACAAAGATTAAAAATACATTAAAATGTCTGACATTAAAAACTTCCCGAAACAGGGCTGCCTTCAGATGTCTCCTAAACATCAGATAGTTGTTTATTTCTTTGACATCTGATGGGAGGGTGCCACCACCAAGAAGGCCCTCTGCCTGGTTCCCTGTAGATTTGCTTCTCGCAGGGAGGGAATTGCCAGAAGACCCTCAGAGCTGGACCTCAGTGTCCGGGCTGAACGATGGGGGTGGAGATCCTCCTTCAGGTCTATTGGGCCAAGGCTTGCTCCATCTTCCATGGGACAGCCCTGGAGATATTTGAAGCTGGCTCCTCTCCGTCTCCTTCAGCTCCTTGGAGAAAAGACTGGGAAAGAAATGCAATAAATGCTTACAAATAATCTTTGGGTCTGCACAGTTCAAGTGGATTAAGGGGCTCTTTCGCCCCGGTGCAAGAAATCCACATGAAACACGTACACTCCTGTTTCTGGTTAGGAGGGTGACAGACACAGACACTGAAAAGTGTGGGATGAACCAATGATTAATGGGAAGAAAAGGCAATTCAGGATGATACGTTCCTTGTTGTGTAACTGCCCTGGAAACAAATCAGAACATCCACAAGAACATTGGAGAGACCCAGAAGCAGTATTGTAGCACAAGAGCCACTCTCCCCTCCTGTGGTTTCCAGTTTTCTGAAGTATTGGTGCCTGTATCAATAGCCCTCTCCTCCGTTATGAATCTGCCCAGTCGTCTTTCAAAGCCACCCAGGTTGGTGACCTCCTGTGGCAGTGAGTTCCATAGTTTATCAAACAATAAAGAGCCGACATGTTTTGAGCATCATGTAAGCTTTGTGCAAGCAAAACAGGATTCTGGAGGAGCCCACTAATGGAAAAAAGCATATTCCGACTCAGCTTTTGAGTGGCATGTCAGAGGTTTGCACACTTAATAAATGGAAGTGGATATAAACCTCCTCTCTGACGTGGACATATTTCACCCTGTTTAACCTGCACTTATCTCTCGAGCCTTTATACAAATAATGTTGGCTCTCTGCCTTTGCAATGGGAACAAAATCTTCTGGCAAATTGAGCAGAAGAAGGAAGGTTTGTGTGTGAGAGCGAGAAAGAGGGAGAGAGGTGAGAGCAGCTTACATCTTTTCTTACTTGATAATAATGAACTGGCATGCATCCTGCCCTCCTTGTCTCCTTCTCACTGCCAGAAAGAAGGATCCAATGCAGTTGACCTCAGTCAGTGCGGCCTAGTGGTTAGAGTGTCAGGACTCAGCTATACAGCTGCACATGAAATGTTTTAAGTGCGTTTTAAGTGCATTCTACAAATATGGCACTAGATGGCGGTGATAAGCTTAAGACAAATTCAGTATATATTCAATTATACACACACACACACATTTTTGAAAAAAAGCATTTTTACAGTGTTTTTTTATACGTATCTAGATTCCATCTCAGATTAGGACCTGGGAGAGACCTGGGTTTGAATGCCCTTTTCAGCTCTAAGCTATTTATTCATTTCATAAAATTCATACCCCGCTTGATTGTAAGAACAAAACCGCAAAGTGGTTTACAAACCGATGGATCAATAAGAGAGCATCTCCGTAGCTCAGTTGATAAGAGCACAAGTTTCTTAACCCCAGGGTCCTGGGTTCGAGACCCAAGTTGGGCAAAAGATTCCTTCACTACAAGGGGCTGCACTAGAAGAGGACCCTCGTGGTCCCGTCCAACTCTACTACTTCTGTGATTTTGTGATTCTAAGAAAGATGTGCAGCAGTTTCAAACACACGCAAAGTAAAAATATGGAAACAGGTTAAAATTCACACCAACTTTCTAAGTCTACCTTGCAGGGTTGTTGTCGAGATTGAAGGAGGAAGTTGGGGGGGGGGGACCCGGTATGCCGCCTTGAGCTCCTTGGAGAAAAAGGTGGGACAGAAGCACAATAAGTAAATACGGAAATTGGACTACTGCAATGTGCTCAACGTGGGACTCCCTTTGAAGGTGACCCAGAAACTGCAATTCATCCAGAATGTGGCAGCCAGACTGGTGACTGGGAGCAGCCGCCGAGACCACATAACACCGGTCTTGAAAGACCTACTGGTACATTGGCTCCCAGTACGTTTCCGAGCACAATTCAAAGTGTTGGTGCTGACCTTGAAAGCCCTAAACGGCCTCTGCCCAGTATCCCTGAAGGAGCATCTCCACCCCCATCATTCTGCACGGTCACTGAGATCCAGTGCTGAGGGCCTTCTGGTGGTTCCCTCATTGCAAGAAGTGAGGTTACAGGGAACCAGGCAGAGGGCCTTTTCGGTGGTGGCACCCACCCTGGTGGAACGCCCTCCCACCAGATGTCAAAGAGAACAACAACTACCAGACTTTTAGAAGACATCTGAAGAGAAGCTTTTAATGTTTAATATACGATTGTATTTTAATATTCTGTTGGAAGCCGCCCAGAGTGGCTGGGGAAACCCAGCCAGATGAGCGGGGTATAAATAATAAATGATGATGACGATGATGATGCAGAAATTACTCCTGGCAACCTACAGGTCTTTTGCCCTCTCTTCTGGAGGGTTCAAGGTTGATGGAGGCTGACAGAAGCAGGTCCCTCTGAGTCACGTGAGACTGACACCTGGAAGCTAAGTCTGCCTAGGATGTAGCTTCAGGGATCTTGATTTTGAGGGGAGTGGTTTTCCCCCGATCAACGTGCCAGGCATCGTCTCTCAGAGAGGAGGCCATATATCCGAGAGGAATCAATAGCAGCAGAGAGCAAGAACTCAGGAAGCTTTCCCTGTTGCCAGAAGCAATTCATTCACGAAAACCTGACAGAGACGAACTTGCGACGCTGAGTCATGCTGAGTCAAAGAGCAGGAGTCCGGTCTAGCCAGGCATTGTCCGCTCCAGTTTTCACTAACCAGGTGCCTTCCAGACATTTCAAAGTGTAACTCACATCAGCCCGCTGCCAGCGCAGGCATTAACAACCCCAAACACCTCCAACCGGTGCAGTGTCCCCAGTGCCTCTCCGAGCTCAACTAGTTGTTGTTGCTGCTGCTGTTGTTTAGTTGTTTAGTCGTGTCTGCCTCTTCGTGACCCCCTGGACCAGAGCACGCCAGGCACTCCTGTCTTCCACTGCCTCTCACAGCTTGGTCAAACTCATGCTGGTAGCTTCGAGAACACTGTCCAACCATCTCGTCCTCTGTCGTCCCCTTCTCCTTGTGCCCTCCATCTTTCCCAACATCAGGGTCTTTTCCAGGGAGTCTTCTCTTCTCCTGAGGTGGCCAAAGTCTTGGAGCCTCAGCTTCAGGAGACATCACCTTGCCAACAAAGGTCCGTATAGTTAAAGCTATGGTTTCCCCAGTAGTGATGTATGGAAGTGAGAGCTGGACCATAAAGAAGGCTGATTGCCAAAGAATTGATGCTTTTGAGTTCTGGTGCTGGAGGAGACTCTTGAGAGTCCCATGGACTGCAAGAAGAACAAACCTCTCCATTTTTAAGGATATCAGCCCTGAGTGCTCACTGGAAGGACAGACCGTGAAGCTGAGGCTCCAAGACTTTGGCCACCTCCTGAGAAGAGAAGATTCCCTGGAAAAGACCCCGATGATGGGAAAGATGGAGGGCACAAGGAGAAGGGGACGACAGAGGACGAGATGGTGGGACAGTGTTCTCGAAGAGACCAGCATGAGTTTGAGCAAACTGCGGGAGGCAGTGGAAGACAGGAGTGCCTGGCGTGCTCTGGTCCAGGGGGTCACGAAGAGTCAGACACGACTAAACGACTAAACAACAACAATTTCCAATACACACACACTTTTCTCCACTCACACAGAACTGCAGGCCTGTTTGCAAGGCGCAAAACCTGGCCTCTTTCTCTGCAGGCTGCCCAGCAGCAGCTGAAACTGAGCAACTCACATCATTTATCCTTTCATTGATAAGTCAGCCCATCTCTCAAAAACTCCTTGCCAGAGTCCCAGACCTCTCCCTTTTGCCAGCAGCGATCGATAGTCATAAAGTTTCTGTCCGGGTGCCATCTGTTCTTTGGCTACAGGTTTTCAGTTTGGAAAAATCTAGATGCTTAGGAAGGAACAAGTGTTTGGGACGGGCAAGGAAGAGGACCGCTGAGGTGGGGGGGGGGGTCAGCCTGGAGACCCAGTGGATCTAAATGGGCGGAAGGGGTCCAGAAAGCCTCTAACAGCCCTATTCATTTTTTTATTTTAAAGAAAAGGAATAAGAGGACAAGGAATGGAATATATCACCAGGTTCCCCTCCATATCCGCACCAGCCACTGGGCAGCCGTCTGCTGCCATCTTCTGGACACATCGAGGTATTGAGACTTAAAGGAAAGGTCAACACAAAGACATTCAGCCAATTCACAAAAAAGCAGAGAGCTCAAGGCAGATGAGTCCTTTTCATTCACAGCAAACCTGCCCAGCGCTGCAGTGCTTTCAGGCGTGCAACCAGCAAGCACAGAGCTTGCATTCTGCAAGTCCTGGCCGAATAGTTCGAGTGTGAGTCCAGAATCACAGCAGGTTGGGATAGATGACCCCCAGGAGCCCTTGTCAGCCCTAGGACTCTCTGATTCTAAATGAGTTTGGTCGCTGTTGTTGCTGTTGTTCTTAAAAAGCCCTGCTAGTTAAAAGCTGGGAACCTTTCACGATGTATATAGAGAAACAATGCACTGAAAAGAACTCCCTTGCAGGATTTGATTAAGACACAATCAATTAATATAAACAGAAAATATAAATATGAAGGGGGAATCTTAAGAAAATGTTAATAAGGTGCAATCTTAATTGCTATATATAAGATATATAAAATTATAGGCAGAAGAAATGAATATGTGATAAACCAGAAAGGGAAGTTGGGGGAAGTTTATAGAAAATATAAAATGTAATTTGTGGGTTTTTAAAATTTAGTATTGAATATGTTAAACTTTGTTGGAAAACTTTAATAAAAACATTTTTTAAAAAAAGCCCTGCTAGTTATATGCAAAATTATGCATGCAATGCAAATAAACGACTCAAGCCTCATTCTCTTCTGTATTTCTGCAGCATAAATTATAATTATTAATAGCTAAGTATTTTTATACGTTTATATATATATATTGCTGTATGTATCTGTTTATGTGCTGGTTGCTTTAGGAACCCGGGAGTGCAGATGCATGTAAAATTAGTGTCTATAAATGCATATAACGCGTGCAAATGCTTCCTATTGCTACATGCCGCCCCAATCTCTAAGCGGTGAGAGACCCCGGGGTCTCTGGGCAATTACTGAGATTCCAGTTTCCTTGGAATGAAACTTGGTGGAAACTGTGGAGTCTTTAGGATATCTGGTTTTATATGCACATACGGTATGTAGAACTTGAGCATAATATGGGGGGGGGGGGGCAGCCTCACAGGACAAACACCCCAGCAGATCTTGCTCCCCCTTTTACAACCTTTTCTCTAATCCGGAAAGTCCCAAATTCTGCAACCGCTCCTCCATCCCCCTTAGAGGGTTTCCCTAGAGGGGAATCTGTGCAGATTAGCCCCTGGCCACCCTAGAGGCAGGTGAGCCCTGTGTTTGGGGCAGGCCAAAGTTATCTGTTTATTTCACAATTCTTTTAGGCCACTAATCATGAAAATACTCAAGTGGTGTAAAAAACCACTCAAATAAATACATTACATAAACAGCAGCATCTATGCTTTAGTGTGGCGACACCTAAACTGTGGAACTCCCTGCCTCTTGATATCAGGAAGGTGCCTTCAATGCACGCTTTCCCCTGTCTGCTAAAAACATTTTGGCTTAGACCAGAATTCCCAGGTATCTTGGAACACTGATGTGTTTTTAGTTCGTTTCTGGTTATTTTTTTAAAAAACATTAACATTTTTATTCCTCTGTTCTTTGAAGCTTTTCTAAAAATTGCAAGTGGTATATAAATTTTATAAAATAAACAAAATATAAGATTTTTTTTTTAAAAAAAAAACCAAACAAACCACCACCACCATCAACTGATTTTGGATGTGTTCAAAATGGCGATGGTGTAAAATGCATGTTTACAGCGATAGCTCTGTCGGTAGAGCATGAGGCTCTTAATTTCAGGGATGTGGGGTCAAGCCCCACGTTGGCCCAAAGATTCCTGTATCGCAGGGGGTTGGACTAATTATTTTTAAATAATTTTTTTCTTTATTCAAAATTATAACAATCCCAAAACATATCATTCTTGTCCCCCCCCATTTTTCCTCCCTCCCACACAAAACCCCCCCACCCCACTCCACCCCCCCGACTTCCCTCAGTTCCAGTCTTTGATTTCTCAAAAAATGCTGTTTTCTGCATGTTACAAAGTTGTATAGATCCTCAAACTATTTAGCTGATTGTTATCAATAAAAAGTTTGTGAATGTTTATTCAAAACCTGCCAAGGAGTCCAGTTCACTTTGTTGCATCTTCAAATACTTCGTAAAGGGTTCCCATTCATCCTTAAAGTCACAGTTATCCTTGTCCTGTAGATTATAGGTCAGTTTTGCCAGTTCTGCATAGTCCATCAATTTTTCTTGCCATGGTTCTTTAGTTGGGGTTTCTTCAGTCTTCCATCCTTGTGCTACCAGAACTCTCGCAGCCGTTGTCACATACATGAAGATGTTTTTCAACTTTTTTGGCAGGTCTTTCCCTACAATCCCCAACAAAAATGCCTCGGGTTTTTTAACAAATGGTAAATGGAACATTCGTTGTATATCATTTCCCATTTTTTAAAAATTACCTTACAATCCCACCACATATGATAAAATGTCCCCTCCTTTTCCTTACACTTCCAACATATATTTGATCTAGTTTTGTGCATTTTCCCTAACTGCACTGGTGTTGTGTACCATCTGTACATCATCTTCATGTCATTCTCCTTCAATAGGGAACAATCTGTAAATTTTAAGTCAGTTTCCATCATTTTTCCCAATCTTCCATCATAATGTTGGACTAAATGGCCCTCTGTCCTTCTACTGCTGCTTGCCTGGGCAGGCTGCCAACTTTGCCATAGGGAAGACCTGGAGTGCTCTTGTGCCTTGAAGCAAAGCCTATTGCTTAGGAATGGGCAGCTGAAGTTTGCTGCGACCTTTATCTTCAAAGGGTGCATGCTGCCTGTTTAGCCATAACAAACAAAGAAAGAAACATGCCATCAAAGTGCTCAGCTACTGGTCATGAAAATGAAAGTTGACAATCCTGTTCCTTTCCACTCGCAATGTGCCTGTGGCCTGTGAACTCTGCTACGACTGTCGGTTGCAAACACTCCCATCATTTGCATGCAATTCTCCCTTGAACCTTGGTAAGAACAGCAAATGTTCCATCTTCCTCGCTGGGCGGCGGGGAGAGGTTCATTCCTGGCATGACACCTTCACACACATTTACAAAGTTGTGGGCCGTGCGCACGGGGGGAAGCGCCCCGCTCTTTCTGCAAGCCATGGGCTGATGTGGCAACAGAAAGGTGCTTTGTGCATGCTCAGAGGCACTACTTCACACTTTCCAAGTTGAATTTCTGGCAAGCAGAGAAATAGGGCTTCGGCAAGGCAGGCGGGATATTTGGGCTGTTTTTATTTCCATTGTGCATTTTGTGTTTTTATACTGCTTTGTATGTCATGAATTACCTTAAAATTAATTAGTTCAATTTATATTCCACCCCACACCTGCAAATCTCATTACTGTAATTAATTAATAATTGCAAAAGCATATGCTTGCTTTGAAGATTTGCAGAAACCCCGTGCAAACACCCCCATTTTTATCTTCTTCAGCTCAGGGTGTTGCCTTTCTTCCACCCGGAGCTGCACCTTGCAAACCAAACAGGTGCAAACTGAAGCAGGGTTCCACCCTCTCCCAACCCAGGTGCCAATGAGGACTTCTTCCTCACCTGTGTGGCCTCGATAACAAAGGGAGCAGATCCAGCCCTCCTCCCCTGACACCTGCCTACGTGGGAACACCTTGGCCAGCCTCCCCGGCTCCCAGCAAGCCACTGTTTGCACTTCCTTATCAGGCTTCTCTGACCCGGCAGGGCAGTTTGGGCAGGTAACCTGCAGATCCGTGCAGAGAAGTTGCTGCTCACCTGACGCAGGTAAGGGCAGCCGGGGGGTCTCTTCTCCTTGCAGTTACTGTATAAAAGCTTCTCCTTTGGAAAGGTGAAGCTGTTGTGGTGCTGTCAACAGAAGAGGTGTGTGAATTTGTGTGTGGGAGAGAGAGATTGAGAGAGAAAGAAAGATTGCAATTCTATCGCATGATTTCTCTCCAAGGAGTCGCAGTCGGCATGCATTGTTCTCTTCCTCCCACGACAACCCTGTGAGGTAGGTTAGGCTGAGAATGAGGAGCTGTCCCAAGGTTACACCCAATGAGCTTCGTGGCTGAGCGGGAATTCGAACCCTGGTCTCCCACATCTTCGTCTGATACTCTCCTTCTTCTTCTTTGGCGATCCCTCGTAGCGGAGTAAGATTGTCTTCCATAAACACGGTTTTAACAATGAGTCTGTAAGTGACTGTGGAGGCCAATTCTGGATCCATACGTCCTTCTACAGTGGGGACATTGGTTTCTGGGCGAGAGTTGATCATGGTGAGGGTTTGCCAATGGTGCCTTCCTCTTAGCACGTTTCTCCCTTGCGTCCTGAGTTCGAGTGTCTTCAAAGCCCACGACACCTTTGGTAAAGGCTGTTCTCCAATTGGAGCACTCGCAGGCCAGTGTTTCCCAATTGTTGGTGTTTATACTACATTTTTTTTAAAGATTTGCCTTGAGACAGTCTTTAAACCTCTTTTGTTGACCACCAGCATTATGCTTTCCATTTTTAAGTTTGGAATAGAGGAGTTGCTTTGGAAGGCGATCATCAGGCATCCTCACAACATGACCAGTCCAATGAAGTTGATGTTGAAGAATCATTGCTTCAACACTGGCGATCTTTGCTTCTTCCAGGACACTGGTATTAGTTCGCCTGTCTTCCCAAGTCGTGTGTAGCCATTGCACCACACTGTCTCTGCACTGAGAGACGGTGTCTGTGTGTGTGTCTTCAGGGCACTGCAGATTTTGTTCCAAGTCTGAAACAGCTGCTTGCTGAGCCGGCCAGCACATTTGACACACTTGGCTTGGTCTGCTTCACAGGGTGGTTGTGAGAATATAATAGCGAAATACCCAAATATCACGCAGTGCCTTCTCTCTCTCCCCTCCCCATTTATTTACAACTCAATTATCTCATTTGAGCTTCACAACCAAACTGTCAGGTAGTTTAATCTGAGAGGAAGCAGATTAAGCAATGAAGTTACAAAAAGATTGTCTAGTGAGCTGTGTTGCTCCGTTAGGAAGAATTCAAAAGTCACAGCGGAGTCACAGCTTGCTTGGGATCAGCAAAAAATATCAGGCGAGCATTGGGGTTCCTTGAGGTTGGATATTAAAGGAAACAATATGGCTTTTTAACATGGCGTGTGGGAGGGAGGGCAGAAAAACCTGAGGATGGTGGAAAGCTCCAACACTTGCAGCCAACCTAAACGGGGTCCAGAGAGACTTAGATCGTGCAAAAAAAAAATTTCCAGGTTGGGCCTGGGAGAAAAAGCTGTCAACACAAGGATTTCCACCTGGGCAGTGGAAATTTCTTGCTTCTCCTGCATGTGGAGCGCTTGGAGGGAGACCAAGAGCAGATATGGGGTGTGGGGGAGTTGTTGCACAAGGCAAGAACTCTAAGATATCTGATAATTCAATGAAATACTTCTTCATGAAGTCGTAGAAGCGTAGTTGGAAGGGATGCCAAAGGTCATCTAGCCCAACCCCCTTTCAATGCAGGAACAAGTGCATAGTTAACCTGTGGAACTCCCTCCCACAGGAGGCAGCGATGACCACCACCCTGGATAGCTTTAAGGGAGGGCTTGACTAATTCAGGGAGGAGGAGAGGGCTGCCAATGGCCACGGTTGCAGTGATGCTTTTGAATACCAATTGCCGGAAGCCGCGGGAAGGGAGAGTTGCTCTTGTGTTCGAATCCTGCTTGCAGGTTTCCCACTGAGGCATCTGGCTGGCCATTGTCAGAACAGCATGCTGGACTAGATGGGCCAATGGCCTGACCTAATTCTCATTCTTGTCCTTACATTTTTTGGATGCAAAATGGCGGAGGGGGGAAAATCCCAGTGTATATCTCAAGCTACGATTCTGGAACTGGTGAGACGGGGACGCAAGCCATGCTATCCAAATTGCCTCCTCTTCTCTTCTGAGCTCTGCTCCCTTCCACCGGCTGGCCGGCCGCTGGCCTCCTGCAGAGCTCAGCCTTGCCAAACTCTGGGACATTGAATATTAGCTAATGGCAGTGAGGCGACTCTCCCTCCCGAGGCAATATTGCTAAGTGTTTCCCCTCCGGGGTCCCAGCCAGTGCCAGGAGGAGCCTGCAGGCAGAGGTCACTCTGACTTTGCAGCAAGAGCCCACAGAAGGATGCCAGGGAGACGCTGAGACGCTTTGCAAGGGAAGGGGGGTTGTTGGCTGAAGGTGAACTCCGTCAGGATGCGGAGAATGGCAGGCAGGGTTGGCTGGGGGGGTCTGATGCGGAGCGATGGAGGGGCCCAAATAAATGGCATGAAGCCGGCCAGGCTTCATCATGTGCCTCACAGAGGTGTTGCTCAAGGCCTGCTTGCTCTAAGGAGTGGCCTCAGGCCCAGGATGTGAATCTGCGAAATGGGTATAATGCAGCCGGAAGGGGCCGGAGTTGAGGCTGGGCACCAGAACACGCTTTTGATACCAGGACTCTGCTAGGGGGAGGAAAACAATAGGAAAGGTGACAGTGCCTCTGAGCATGCGCGGTGTACCTTGCCAGGTGAGCAGAGAGGGCTCAGTTGAACAGAAGAGGTCCAGGATGGAAGCTCATTCTGTGATCCTGCTCAGGGGTGGGTCATTTACACAATGGAAAATATTTGCTGGGGCTGTTAAATAAATAGATGCACGAATTGTCTTGGACATGTGTCTCCACGTGATTTGCAAACATACCATAAAAAAGAGCTAAAACAGTTTTGAAAACAGGGCAAACAACAACCACTAGAGGAGGTGACCAGTTGGAAAAGCTTTTTTTCGGGGGAAATGTATTCAAATTCTTTCTAGAAAGCGCAGAAAAGAAAGTCCTTTTTCATGCAATGCAGGAGGCAGGGTGGCCATGAACCTAGATTTTTTTAAAAAGAGCCTTAGACAAATTCATGGAGGAGGAGGACTGTGGAGAGTGTATTAACTTATGGTCTCTGTGTGTGGTTTGGGAGCTGCACGGCCAGGGAAAAAAACAATGCTCTCCAGGGTTGTAAAGACTGCAGAGAGAATAATTGGGTGCACTCTTCCCACCTTGGATCAAATCTATGCTTCCAGGTGCCATAAGAAAGCTGCAGAGATAGCGCAGGATAGTGTGCACCCCGGAAATGATCTCTTTCAGCTTCTGCCTTCTGGAAGAAGGTGCAGGGTTATAAAGACTAGGACTAGCCATCTGAGAAACAGTTTCTATCCAAATGCGATTTTGGTTTTAAATGCAGTATAAGGTAGTCTCTGTGGGAGTATATTGTATTCAGTTATGGGGTATCAGAGTTTTTAGGGGGTTAACCAGGCTGGGATAGCAGGCTTGTGGGTTTTTGAATGTCTGGTGTAGATTTTTTCAGTTTCGTTGAACAATGACAATAAAGATTATCGTGTCGTATCGAGACCTTTGAAGGCTACTAGCCAGGATGCTCCTGAATGTCAGCGGCTGGAAGACACAGAAGGGGAAAGTGTTTCTCCTGCGCGCATATCCTTCTTGTGGGTTTCCTAACAGAGGCATCAGCCCCTGTGAGAACAGGACACTAGACTAGATGGGCTACTTGCCTGATCCAGCAAACTCTCCTTATGCCTTTATGGTGCCTGTTGTATCTCAACGTAGACCCTGTTCCCCTAAACTAGGTTTCCTGCTTGGCAGGGGGTTGGACTCGATGACCCTTGTGGTCTCTTCCAACTCTATGATTCTATGATTCTATGATTCTAAACAGGGGAGGCCACACTGAGAGCCTTGCTCCGACTTCGGGTAGAGCAAGTTTCTGATTTGGGAAACTTTCCAGCAGAATGCAATGACCTACAGGGTATTTAGGTGGTTTCTCAGGTTACCTGGTCCTCAGCCATACAGGGCCTTATATCCTAGTACCAATACCTTGGAACTGAACTCGCCTGAGAAGAGCTTGTCATGACCGTGGACACCTGAAACACTAAGTTTGCCTTGGCTCTCCCCAAACAGCAAAGCCTTGTTTACCCAGGAAGGCGATCGCTGAGTCAATTCTGAGGTCCACACCCCTGATAGCTATTTCAGGCCACTGTTTGTTAGCAGAGAATGGTCAGCCCCACCCATCTATGGGTGCCTAGCTCTGTTCTCAGGTATGGTCAGTGGCAGGATGGGAGACCTCGTGATTGCATGAAGTCACCTTACTCTTAGCCAGTCCATTGACCGTGGAGAAGAGGAGGTTAAGGGGTGATATGATAGCCATGTTCAAATATATAAAAGGATGTCACATAGAGGAGGGAGAGAGGTTGTTTTCTGCTGCGCCAGAGTAGCGGACACGGAGCAATGGATCCAAACTACAAGAAAGAAGATTCCACCTAAACATTAGGAAGAACTTCCTGACAGTAAGAGCTGTTCGACAGTGGAATTTGCTGCCAAGGAGTGTGGTGGAGTCTCCTTCTTTGGAGGTCTTTAAGCAGAGGCTTGACAACCATATGTCAGGAGTGCTCTGATGGTGTTTCCTGCTTGGCAGGGGGTTGGACTCGATGGCCCTTGTGGTCTCTTCCAACTCTAGGATTCTATGATTCTATGACCCATCTAACCCAATACTGCAAGCTCTGGCTGACAGAAGTTCAGGGGTCCCCAGCAGAGAAAGGTCATTCGCAACCTGTAGTGCCTGCGAGACTTTTAAGTGGAGATGCTGGGGATTTGAACCTTCTGGATGAAAAGTAGATGGATCTCTGGGAAACGGCCTGGACCGACTGGCTAAACCAGGTGAGGGGAGTCGATGGGTCTTAAACCATCGGAGAATTAGGGACTTCCTTTGCATTCAAAGACAGACTGTGGAGTATTGAGCAGATGAGACCAAGAGCAGGTCCAATGGCCAAGCAGTTGGTTTCTGCATGTTCTGTGGTGGAAAATGAGGGGTAGATGGGGCTTTTCCACCTGGGAAGGGATCCCATCTAGGAGCAGAAAACCTCTGCTGCCTTGCTGCTACACCCATTTGTGAGTGTAGACTTCAGGATTAAACCCCAAGGAACAATCCATGCTGAAGTATAGGTGGGCTCCCACGAGACAAGACGCAGCGATAACAACAAGAACCTTCATTGAACTGCATAACTGGGAAGTGGGGCAAAACAACTCGTACCTACGGGACCGCCTCTCCTGGTATGTCCCACGGAGGACCTTACGGTCTTCAAACAAAAACATCTTGGAGGTCCCGGGCCACAGGGAGGTTAGGCTGGCCTCAACCAGAGCCAGGGCTTTTTCGGCCATGGCCCCGATCTGGTGGAACGCTCTGTCCCAAGAGACTAGGGCCCTGCGGGACTTGACATCTTTCCGCAGGGCATGCAAGACGGAGCTGTTCCACCAGGCCTTTGGTCAGGGCACAGCCTGACCCCTTCCTTTGGCAATCCTCACAGAACTCTAGCCCAATGGTTGCCATTAATCTGATTTGAATTGATTTTATAATGAAATGATTTTAGAATGTTGTATCATTTTACTGTTATTAGCTGCTCTGAGCCCGGCTTTGGCTGGGAGGGCGGGATATAAACAAATTATTATTATTATTATTATTATTATTATTATTATTATTATTATTATCCCTCCTGGAAGCCTGGGCCACTCCCACTCCCAACGTGATTAGCTGTCTAAACTTCCAAGTCGCGAATCCCGACTCAGAGTTGAAGGGCCAATGGCAGAGGCCCAAATCCCAAAATGTTCTGTGATTGGACATCATGAGGAATGGCTTATGAGGAATGGCTAAGGGAGCTGGGCAGGTTTAGCCTGGAGAAGAGGAGGTTAAGGGGTGATATGATAGCCATGTTCAAATATATAAAAGGATGTCACATAGAGGAGGGAGAAAGGTTGTTTTCTGCTGCTCCAGAGAAGCGGACACGGAGCAATGGATCCAAACTACAAGAAAGAAGATTCCACCTAAACATTAGGAAGAACTTCCTGACAGTAAGAGCTGTTCGACAGTGGAATTTGCTGCCAAGGAGTGTGGTGGAGTCTCCTTCTTTGGAGGTCTTTAAGCAGAGGCTTGACAACCCTATGTCAGGAGTGCTCTGATGGTGTTTCCTGCTTGGCAGGGGGTTGGACTCGATGGCCCTTGTGGTCTCTTCCAACTCTATGATTCTATGATTCTATGATCATGTATCGAATCAGAACACAGGAGCTCAGATTGCTTAGTCCAGACTCAAGCTCAGCCAAACCCAGACCATTGGATACATAACACATGCCTGCTTCCTTGCGGAACATCTTCAGGAGAAGAAAGGACTAAGGAGTAGATCCTACACAAATCCCTTGCTCTGCTTTCCTTTGGATCACATCAGCCAGGCAGAGGGGGGGGGGGCGGATCTTGTCATCTGGGTAGCCCAGGACCTCCACACACACTGCCCAGGATTGCACCCTGTGGAGGTCACTTGGGTGCTGCTAACACAGCGGTTTGACTTCACCCTCGGAGGAGCACTCCATTTTTATCTTGAGACAGACAGAGGCCAACAGCCACGGTAGCCAATTAAGTGCTTGATCACATAAAGAAAGTGGCTGAGATGAACTAGCTGTGGCTTTCTGCCAGCTGCAACAACTCTGCTTGAAAGAGTCCTCTGTTAGAAGGTTTGTCTTTTCCAAATTCAGATTAATGATAAGGAGCTGTTGGAAGGCAGAGCAGGGGAGGGGCCTTGGCCGTGAGCACCTGCACAAAAGACTCAGCAGGTAAACAGCTCACCTGGTGGCAGAGGGAAGCAATGACTTTAGCCTTTGCATTGGGTGTCTTGTATTTAATCAATTTGCTGCTATTTTCTGCGCTGTTTTTTATATCTCACCTTGAGACAAGCAGGCGTAAAGTGTACAAGGGCCAGCAAACTTTTTCGGCAGGGGGCCGGTCCACTGTCCCTCAGACCTTGTGGGGGGCCGGACTATATTTTAAAGGGGGGGGGGAATGAACGAATTCCTATGCCCCACAGAGATGCATTTTAAATTAAAGCACACATTCTACTCATGTAAAAACACGCTGATTCCTGGACTGTCTGTGGGCTGGATTGAGAAGGCGATTGGGTCGGATCCAGGGCCTTAGTTTGCCTACTCATGGTGTAAAGATTTCCAAGAGCTTCAATCCTCCAATAACATTAAAAAATCATTTTTAAAAAGCCCAATAAACATTGAGAGGGCACCAGCCTTGAAATATACTCGGAGTCGAGAATGGATTTCATGCTCTTTATTCAGCTCATAGTGGTGAGGAGGAATGGAAGTTCCCCCAGAATGTCTGCTTTATATACACTATTTACACAATGGGCCCCACGTGATTGGCTAATTCCGGGATTCACCTGTAAGCCAATCAGGTTGCGGATTCACTTCCACCTGGAGCTGGATTGGGTGGCTCCTGCAGACCAATCAGACTGCTGCATTCTGGATCCTATTGTTCTAGGACCAATCAGACTGCTGCATTCTGAATCCTATTGTTCTAGGACCAATCAAACTGCTGCATTCTGAATCCTATTGTTCTAGGGCCAATCAGACTGCTGCATTCTGGATCCTATTGTTCTAGGGCCAATCAGACTGCTGCATTCTGAATCCTATTGTTCTAGGACCAATCAGACTGCTGCATTCTGAATCCTATTGTTCTAGGGCCAATCAAACTGCTGCATTCTGAATCCTATTGTTCTAGGGCCAATCAGACTGCTGCATTCTGGATCCTATTGTTCTAGGACCAATCAGACTGCTGCATTCTGGATCCTATTGTTCTAGGGCCAATCAGACTGCTGCATTCTGGATCCTATTGTTCTAGGCCAATCAGACTGCTGCATTCTGGATCCTATTGTTCTAGGGCCAATCAGACTGCTGCATTCTGGATCCTATTGTTCTAGGACCAATCAGACTGCTGCATTCTGGATCCTCTTGTTCTAGGGCCAATCAGACTGCTGTATTCTGACTCCTATTGTTCTAAGGCCAATCAGACTGCTGCATTTTGAATCCTATTGTTCTAGGACCAATCAGACTGCTGCATTCTGGATCCTATTGTTCTAGGGCCAATCAGACTGCTGCATTTTGGATCCTATTGTTCTAGGGCCAATCAGACTGCTGCATTCTGAATCCTATTGTTCTAGGGCCAATCAGACTGCTGTATTCTGACTCCTATGGTTCTAGGGCCAATCAGACTGCTGCATTATGGATCCTATTGTTCTAGGGCCAATCAGACTGCTGCATTTTGGATCCTATTGTTCTAGGGCCAATCAGACTGCTGCATTCTGAATCCTATTGTTCTAGGGCCAATCAGACTGCTGCATTCTGAATCCTATTGTTCTAGGGCCAATCAGACTGCTGTATTCTGACTCCTATTGTTCTAGGGCCAATCAGACTGCTGCATTATGGATCCTATTGTTCTAGGGCCAATCAGACTGCTGCATTTTGGATCCTATTGTTCTAGGGCCAATCAGACTGCTGCATTCTGAATCCTATTGTTCTAGGGCCAATCAGACTGCTGCATTCTGAATCCTATTGTTCTAGGGCCAATCAGACTGCTGCATTCTGAATCCTATTGTTCTAGGACCAATCAGACTGCTGCATTGTGGATCCTATTCAACTCAGTACATAACAAGCCCGTTCATTAAAAGCGGTCAGTTTCCCAAAGCCTCTTGGCATAAGTGCAAGAATGAGGCAGCCAATCTCATATCTCTAGGAAGGGAGTTCCACAGTTCCACCCGTGTCCCCACCCAGCATGCCTGTGGGGGGGGGGGGTGGAGAGAAGGGCGTCCCCCCCCCCACAAGGATTTCACAGCCCTGGGCAGGTATGTATGAGGGAACCTGGTCCTCCTGCTGGACCTGAGTGGCATCTGTTAGAGGTGCAGGTGGACAAAGGGCAAGCTGCTGTGTTAACCCTTTGGGTGCCTCTGCTTGCTTCGAAGGCGGCTGGAATGTCAGGCAGTGGAAACTACCAAGAATTCAAAACAGTGGAGATGCAACAGGATCTGGAAGAGAAGAGCAAGGGAAATCCCGGTGCTGGAACCGCGCAGGAACCGGATTCAGGATTCTTCCCGCCGTCTGCTCCCAAGACCATGCTCTACCCGCGCCCTCACGCCGACCCCTACGATTCAAGGAAATACTTTGCCACAAGGGTGAGTCGACCCTTTTTATTTCCGGGAGAGGTTGCGGGTCCTGCAAGAAAAGGCACGGAATGGAATTGTCGAATGGGAAGAGACCCCGGGGGTCATCTATTCCAACCCTCTGCAATGCAGGAAAGAGTCCTCCGTTTCAGAGGTGGGCCTCTTTCCCTCGTGCATGGTCTCCTTTTTTTTTGCAGGGGGGCAGGTGGGTTGCGTGGCGAGTTCCCGCCTCCCCCCTCGGAAATAAAGACACGAGACATCAGAATTTTAGGTTAATGGGTCAAATTAGGCCACAACTTTATTGATTACAGAAATTGAGTGGTATTGGCTTAGGCATTGGTCCTATCAACTAACCGGCTTCAGCCTGCTTGCTTGAAGACTGGCAAGGGTTAACCACCAGTAGGGGGAGTCCTGCTGATGCACATCAACTAGGAGCTCCCCCGGGGTCACCGCTCGGGGGCGTGCCGTAGGCCCACACCTCCATAGGCTTAGGACAAGGCCACGCCCTCCGGAATCCTTTACCGGACTACCCTTCGATTTGGGGGGAAGGTGATGGCGCTCCCCCCCCCCTTTTCATCTGCATAACAATACCCCTACCAATGCCTAACCGCCAATGCCAAGGAAGTTGTAACGGTTGCTACGAGGTAGGCGAAAAACCAAGTGGCTGGTGCCAATTTGCCAAGTGGAAAAATCCCCCCCCCCTTTTTTAAATAATATTTTATTAAGATTTTTCATAACATCACAAAAAGAAAAAAGAAAAATACAAAAATAAAAAATGATTAAAAACAGTTCAATCTTTCATAACATATCATACATTTGCTTGTTTCCTGGACCTATCCACACCTCCCCTCTTTGTATTCCAGTTCAATCTATTTATTCAGCAAATCCTTTCCCTCTTTACCTTTATCCTTATCTTGATCTTAATATATTATAGCTTTAAATTTTCACCTGTTAACATTCCATTTTTGCATATTCCTTTATAACATTGTTACTAAAAACCCCTTAACCTCAATCCAACATCATTCTAACATTCATTAATTTTGCAATATTTCTGTAAATAGTCTTTAAATTTCTCCCAATCTTCTTCCACCAACTCTTCTCCCTGGTCTCGGATTCTGCCGGTCATTTCCGCCAATTCCATATAGTCCATCACCCAAGTGGAAAAATTCCTACCAGGCCCCTTAATGGCGACCAACCAAAGTCCATAGCAAGGTCAGAGAGCCTAACCTAACGGGTGGGAGGGGTGGGAAAACCCGATCAGCTGGAGCATGGAAAGAGGGAGACCTTTGGCCGTGCCAGCCCTAAATAGGACGGACCACGCCTCCTGGACCAGCTGATTGGCTGGCCGGGGGATGACACGTCCGAGGATTCCCCAAGTATTCCGGGGGCTGTGAGCCAGCCCCCGCATGCATGGGGAGGGGCATGAAGCCCGCGACCCACCTCCTCTCCAGCTCGGAAGTGGCTTTAACAATCTACCCATGATCCACTGTGTGTAGAATTTTGAAGCCAGGGCAGAGGCCTGAGATCTTTGCTATGCAGGGTTGGAGGGACGCGGGTGGCGCTGTGAGTTAAACCACAGAGCCCAGGGCTTGCTGATCAGAAAGTCGGCAGTTCGAATCCCCGCGACAGGATGAGCTCCCGTTGCTCGATCCCTGCTCCTGCCCACCTAGCAGTTCGAAAGCACATCAAAGTGCAAGTAGATAAATAGGTACCGCTCTGGCGGGAAGGTAAACAGTGTTTCCGTGCACTGCTCTGGTTTGCCAGAAGCGGCTTAGTCATGCTGGCCACATGATCTGGAAGCTGTACGCCGGCTCCCTCGGCCAGTAAAGCGAGATGAGCGCCACAACCCCAGAGTCGGCCACGACTGGACCTAACGGTCAGGGGTCCCTTTACCTTTTAAGACAGGGGTGAGGAATATTTTTTCAGCCAGGAAGATCGGAAGCTGCCTTATAGTGAGTCAGCGTGGACTATACTGAGCTGTTTTGTTTTTTAACTTGCAATGGTTGTCACCCACCCTGGGACCTGCCCTCAGTTGGAGTTTCTGGTTAATGCTCAACGCTTCTTCAATGGTTACGACGGTGCACAAAGACCAGGCAATGCCTGCTATTTCCCTGCGCATGATTTCCCTCTGTTCCTTCTCTCCTGTGATCTCCTCTCTCGTTTTGTTCTTCAGCCTGGAGCCTTTGACCAAGCCATGGATGACCTCAGGGCCCATGTGACAGCGAACATGGGGGAAACGGCCCACAGCTTCTGGCTTCTGGCTGAGTAAGTCTCCCTTCCTTATTTATTTATATTTATTCGAAGCATCTTTGTCCCGTTTTTCAGCTGAAAAAGCTTCCAGAGTGGCTTCTGTGCAATCAAAACATGACAGTCTCTGCCCGCAAGCTCGCAATCTAAAGCAGGGGTCGGCAAACTAAGGTCCGTGGGCCGGATCTGGCCCAATTGCCTTCAGGATCTGGCCTGTGGATCAGTGTGGGGAATGGGGTTCTGTTCTTTTCCCCCCTCTTTTTTTCCCAGCCGCCATTTTTTCCCAACACTGCCATTTCCCCCCCTCCCTCTCACGCGCTGCAGCGGTGCCTCCTCCCTTAATAATAGTAATAATAATAATAATAATAATAATAATAATAATAATAATAATAATTTATTTGTACCCCACTCATCTGGCTGGGTTTCCCCAGCTACTCTGGGCGGCTTCCAACAAAGATTAAAAATACATTAAAATGTCCTACTTGATGTGTGAGCAAAGGCGGGCGCCAGTCACGGCCAATCGCCTGCAAAGCTGTGTGAGGCCCTGGCCAATGGGTGGGTGGCGGCTGCGCAGCGGCTCAACGAATGAAAAGCTGTACCGGAGCCCACCTCATGAAGCAATGTGAGTACGGGCAGATCCCGGTACTCTGCCCCCTTACAAGGTCTGAAGGACAGTGGACAGCCCCCCTGCTCAAAAGGTTTGCCGGCCCCTGATCTAAAGGGACACAACACACAAGGGGAAAGGGATGGGGAGGGAAGAGGAAGGTAGCAGGTAGAAATTGATTAGACAGCCTGATTAGACAGCGCTCTGACATTTCCCCACTCCGATCCTGTTAACAAGGCAAAGTCTGCCTCCTTCTGAATTTGAGCAATTTTATCTGCAAAGAACTTTGCAAAATAGTTGCAGGAGATCTTGGGATCTTTACCAGACCCCAGTGGCAAAGGTGGTTCTGTTAAATTGCGAACCACCTGAAAGAGTCTCCTGCTGCTGTTTTCTGCAGGTACAAAAGAGGCGGTGAAGAAAGTCTTCTTTGCCGTCGCTATCGCCACTTGGTAGGCTCGACATTGAGCTCTAACCTGTGTCCGGTCATATTCAGAGTGAGTTCTCTGCCACCGACGCTCTAGCCGTCTCAGCGATTGTTTCATCGCCCTCAGCTCCGAAGAAAACCACGGGGCTGTCCAGGCTCCATGCAATCGGAGATGGCGCTTCGGAGCCAGACAGTCAATAGCCCTGGTTAACTCCGCATTCCAGCGGGCCACCAGGGAATCAGCTGAAAGGCCATCAACATGGGTTAAAACATCCCCTACCACTCTCTGGAAACCATTTGGATCCATTAAGTGGCGGGGGCGGACCATCCGAATTGGTCCCTCCTCCCTGCAGAGGGGAAGGGTCGCGGAGAAGTCCAGTTGCACCAGGAAGTGATCTGACCATGGCACTTCTTTGGTTTCGCTTTTACTTAGTGTCAGATCACCAACATCCATAGAGGTAAACACCAGGTCCAAGGCATGTCCGCGACTATGAGTTGGGCCAAACCTATTCAGGGACAGCCCAATGGAGGCCATTCTTTCTGCGAAGTCCCGAGTGGCCCCTAGCAAGGTCCTGTTGGCATGGATGTAATAATAATAATAATAATAATAATAATAATAATAATAATAATAATTCCCCTAGGTTAAATCCCCTACCAAACTAGGTGTCGTCTTATGGTTCTAGGAAACTAACAATCTTATTTCTTTCGGCCAAAGGTTTTCAGAAGAGAATTCTGTGTAGAATTTCCCTCTTCCATTTTCTAACCCTTCCAGAATCTTCTCTTCCTGCTGCTGCCGCTGCAGAACTAGTCCGCAAAATGGCACCCTCAATTTTGCCTCCTGAAAATCAGGCGGGTAGAGAATTTTGGGGTCCTGTTTCCACTCGCCCCCAAATTGCACTCCCACTGAGCCCTTCCCAATCTACAAACACCGTTTGTAAGCTGGTCGGGGCGGAGACCTGTCTGTAAGTTATAAGACCTGTGGGGTCACTGCATTGATTTCCTCACGCTTCGCAACCATTTCAAACACACACACCCCGGACATCTTCCTTGCACACCATTACCTATTTTTCTTTTAGATTATAGTGGATATTTTTTCTGTTGCTATGGAGAGAGCTATGCAAACTGACAGGGCTGTATATATAAATAATAGCAATCCCTCCTGACTTTAAAAATCTCCTTATGCTTCCTGCAAAAGTCCTCAAAGTTGTGGCTTTAATTACAATTTCTCGGTTGCCGCTGAACAGCAACCCATCCCTCAAGGCAGCGCATGGCGATTGGAAGGCACACCTTGGCAGATGTTGTTTTCTCCGGAGACCATGTAATTATAAGCCATGCAAATCTCAAACAGTTGCCTATAAAGAGCTATAAAAAGAACCGTATATGGTATAGATACCTGGTGAATCATTTGACCAGGATTTGCTTTTTTGCAGTTTCAATACTGCCCCCTGGTGGGTGAAGCATATATCGTTTATTTTATTTATTTCACAAAATTGACACACTTCTTGATTGTAAAGAGGAAAACCACCAACTTCAAAGATAAAACAAGGAAATCAAGAAAAATTGGCAACGAAATGGAAAATGCTAAACCAGATTAAAATTCACACCAATTTTCTAAGCATCTTTGTAGTTTGTCTAAACAGGAATGTTGTGGTTTAAAAAAAACATCCAGGGGGGGTAGGATAATTGGTTATCCAGCACGGAGATTGTTTTTCAGTCTGGAATGAAAAATTTATCAGAGAGTGGGATATATGCAGAGTATATGTGAAAGAACACTGTCAAAAGGTCAATCCTTTGGCAGGTCTTGATTGAGCTTCGTTGTGTAAGTAGGATAATTTTATAAAATTAAATTTATATAAGTCAAATAACATAGAGAAAGTAAAGCTTAAGCGTGTATTTAAGGAACTTAATTCGGGAACACAAGGGGAAGATTGGAGGTCTTGTCAAATTTAATCACAAATGGATGTGCAAACCAAGTATTAGTAAAAGAATGAATAATGGTTCATTTTTCATTTCTTATTTTGCCTATAACTTCTATTGCATATTTCTGTTATAAAGTTTTCAACCAATAAAGCATTTAAAGAAAGAAGAAGGAATGAAGACCTTGTGAATGAGGCAGGGGTGGGAAGGTTTACTAGATGGTGCAAAAAAAGAATGAATTCATGAACACGGAATCGCAGAATCTTGGCACTGGAAGGGACCCTAAGGCTCATCTAGCCCAACGCCCAGCAACACAGAAATCACAGCTGAATGATCCCTGAATAATCACCCAACCTCTGCTTAGAAATCTCCAATGGCAAATCACGTTGGAACGCAGAACTCCTGACACAAATTGGCAAATTTGTTTCTGATAATGCTAATTATGCAGAATGAAAGATCTCTTCCGCTATATCAAATTAAAAAGATTTTGCAAGAGGAGATGGTTTTTGCAGAGCCCGGAAGGCACCATTTGCCAGCCTGGCGCAACCAAGGAGGGGGAAGGAAATTCAGTTTGCCTCCTCTTTTTGCATGAGCTTTCCTAACTCCGACTCCACCAAACAACACACAAACCGAAATGCTGCTGTTCTGAGATCCCCGTTTCCCATGCGTTGCAGCGGGTTGGACTAGATGACCCTTGAGAGGTCGCGCCCCACTCAACAATTCAGTGATTCTATGTTAACAGCTCATTCCTTCCTTCGGTCTGCCAAAGTTCAACCGGGACTGCGTTGACAGCTAGGGCCATTGCTGGATAGAGAGCCTGCCCACCGTAGTTTGCGCATTGGTTACTGGATTGCCGCAATGCTCTCCTCTGGGGCTTCCCTTGGGTTTGATCCAGAAGCTGCAGTCAGTGCAGAATGCTGCAGCACGATTGCTGACAGGAGAGAGGCCTTGCCAGCATGAAACACATGGGCTCAGAGATCTGCTGCTGGCCCGAGATCAAGGTGTTACAATTAGAAACTGTTGTACGTTGAATTGGCAAAAGTGACAGGGAAACTGAGAGGTCATAGTGCTCAAACATTTAGAAAAAAATGGGACATGTACAAAAAAATACCTTAAGGAATACTGTAGTAATATGACATCAACGGCAGGCCTTGAATGACTTCTGTGATTATGTGGACATTTATAGAATAATGTTAGTAATGAAAATTAACAAAGGTATATGGAACAACTGATTGGTTCAAAATTGGGGAAGGAGTACGGCAAGGCTGTATATTAAGCCCCAGCTTATTTAACTTATATGCAGAATTCATCATGCAAAAGGCTGGACTGGATGAATCCCAATCTGGAATTAAGATTGCCGGGAGAAATATCAACAACCTCAGATAGGCAAATGACACAACTTTGATGGAAGAAAGTGAGGAGGAATTAAAGAACCTTTGAAGGAGGGTGAAAGAGGAGAGCGCAAAATATGGCCTGAAGCTCAACATCAAAAAAAGGGAAGATCATGGCCACTGGTCCCATCACCTCCTGGCAAATAGAAGGGGAAGAAATGGAGGCAGTGAGAGATTTTACTTTCTTGGGCTCCATGATCACTGCAGAGGGTGAAAGCAGCCACGAAATTAAAAGACGCCTGCTCCTTGGGAGAAAAGCAATGAAAAAGCTAGACAGCATCTTAAAAAGCAGAGACATCACCTTGCTAACAAAGGTCCGTATAGTTAAAGCCATGGTTTTCCCAGTAGTGATGTATGGAAGTGAGAGCTGGACAACAAAGAAGGCTGATCGCCGAAGAAGAGTTTGGATTTGATATCCTGCTTTATCACTACCCGAAGGAGCCTCAAAGTGGCTAACATTCTCCTTTCCCTTCTTCCCCCACAACAAACACTCTGTGAGGTGAGTGAGGCTGAGAGACTTCAGAGAAGTGTTACTAGCCCAAGGTCACCCAGCAGCTGCAGGTGGAGGAGCGGAGGCGCGAACCCGGTTCCCCAGATCACGAATCCACCACTCTGAACCACTACACCACACTGGCTCTTGAAGGATTCATGCTTTTGAATTATGGTGCTGGAGGAGACTCTTGAGGGTCCCACAGACTGCAAGAAGATCCAACCTCTCCATTCTGAAGGAAATCAGCCCTGAGTGCTCACTGGAAGGACAGATCGTGAAGCTGAGGCTCCAAGACTTAGGCCACCTCATGAGAAGAGAAGACTCCCTGGAAAAGACCCTGATGTTGGGAAAGATTGAGGACACAAGGAGAAGGGGATGACAGAGGACGAGGTGGTGGGACAGTGTTCTCGAAGCTACCAGCATGAGTTTGACCAAACTGCAGGAGGCAGTGGAAGACAGGAGTGCCTGGCATGCTCTGGTCCAGGGGGTCACGAAGAGGCAGACACGACTAAACAACAACAACAAAATGGACAAGATAAGTAGTAGATGCATGGTGTTGTGACAGGAAGTCATTATAGAAGAAAGAAGAATTTATTGTGATTGGATGTAACACTTATTACCGATTTTATTTCTCAGGACAAACTTTTGTTTGCTTTTTAAAAAACCAATAAAGCATTTAAAACAAAAAAACAAGGCGTTACTATTAGTATACAAAATCCTTCACTACTTGGGACCAGTCTACCTGTGAGATCGTCTTACCCCATATTCTCCTACCTGAGCACCTGGAGTGATGGAATTGGCACTTTGGCAACACTTTGAAACTCCCTGCTTGTTGACACCTTCATTGCACACTTTTTGGACTCGCTGAAGACATTCTTATTTGGGCGAGCCTACCCACACTGAGAAAGTTTGAGGGAGTTTTAATTTGTTTTCCCCTGTTCTATTGCAGTTCTAGTTTTCTGTACGTTTTCAAACATGGTGGCATTTTCTAAAATTTATTGCATTATCTTGTTTTGCAAACCGCTTTGAGGTTTTCTCCTCTGTTATAGTGGTATATAAACTTTATTAAATACATGAACTATGCTGGCTCTCCTTTCTTTGCCCTGCTCCAGGATAGACCACTGGAACAACGAGAAGGAGCGTGTGGTGGTCATCACAGACTCCGCCCTCCTGGTCTGCAAATACGACTTCATCATGCTCAAGTGCTTGGAGCTGCAGAGAGTCCCCCTGAGCTACATCAACCGCATCTGCCTGGGCCCTTTCACCTTTCCTGAGAAGTCCTTGGACAGGTGAGGCACACACCTGCAGGTGGTCAGCGTGATTATTCGGGGGGGGGGGAGGGAGGAGGTTGTGATGGCTCCAACCTGCTTTTGATATGCACTGCTGAAATGGAGCCTGAATGTTCATGGAATCACAGGATCGTAAAGGTGGAAGGGACCCCAGAGGTCATCCAGTCCAACCTGCTGCAGTGCATGGATCTCAACTAAAGCATCACTTTGTGGGCTCTCCTTCCTTGGAGGCTTTTAAGCAGAGGTTGGGTGGCCATCTGTCATGGCCATCTGTCAGCTGAGATTCCTGCATTGCAGGGGGTTGGACTAGATGACCCTTGGATGTACCTCCCAACTCTAAAATTCTATGATTCTATAATAATAATTAATAATTAAAAAAATTATACCCCGTCCTCCCCGGCCAGAGCTGGGCTCAGGGCGGCTAACACCAGTAAAATTACAGTAAAAACAGTAAGAACATATTAGGGGGAAAAACCAATTTAAAATACAGGTTAAAATGCAATTTAAAATGCAGCCTTGATTACGATTACGATATCTTTATTGTCATTGTCCCTTGCGGAACAATGAAATTGAAAAATTTCATTTTAAAAGTAGCCCATAGATCAAGACCATAAGGGGAGGGAAACATAAGGGTTAGACTGAGTCCAAACCAAAGGCCAGGCGGAACAGCTCTGTCTTGCAGGCCTTGCAGAAAGATGTCAAGTCCCGCAGGGCCCTGGTCTCTTGTGACAGAGCGTTCCACCAAGTCGGGGCCAGTACTGAAAAGGCCCTGGCTCTAGTTGAGACCGATCTAACCACCTTGAGACCTGGGACCTCCAAAATGTTGCATTTGTGGACCTTAAGGTCCTCTGCGGGGCAGACCAGGAGAGGCCTATGAAGAAGGACTTCCTTTTATCTGTCCTAAATCTTTCAGCATCCCTCTTCACTGGATGCCCATTGCATGTCTCCTCCGCCCGGCCTTTTCTCTAAACCGAAAAGCCCCAAATGTTGTAGCCGTTCCTCTTGGTGGGGAGTTTCTCCATCCCTTCAATCCATTTGGTTTCCCTTCCCTGAGCCTCCTCCAGCGCCCTTGTTAAAGGCTCCCTCTGGAGAGACTATGCAGCTGACAAAACTCCCCTGTTCCAGCCAAGGAGACTACTCAGCGGTGGGCGAAGCAAATGGACCTGGCAAAAGAGGAGGGAGGCATTGGTGGGGCAGAGTCTCCTAGGCTCCACTCCCAATGTTTTCTGGGTTTAGGGTTATGCGGTAATTATACGCCGTTCCAGGCATCACGAGGTTTGCTTTTAAAATATATATTAAAAAGATAATCTTCATCATAATACACAGTCCTTAAGAAAATAATTGCCGAGGTTCTTATGAATGGCTGCATATGAATGGCACCGACAAGTTTGAACACAGCGCACATTCCAGTCGCGGAAGAGGCTTCTTGCCTTCGCTTCCAACACCCAACGCCTTGTGATTTTTGCAGGCTGCTCTTTTCATTTCCCAGTTTGAAAAGGCCCTTCCTTTCCTGTTTGTTTTAAAAATGCCAGGCTTTGTTTTGCTGTGTGCATCTGGGGGCAATCGTCTCTCGCAGAAGATGCCCAGTTTTGAGCAAGTCTCTGCACTCTTCAGGGGCACACAACACATCTTCAAGTGCACAAACAAGACTCTGCTTCTACCCTCCTGCCTGGGGAGTGCTACTTGGAGGGCTTTAAGAGAGGATTGGACAAATTGATGGAGGAGAGGACTATCATTTCCTGGAAGCCCCTGGGATGGGAGAGGGCTCTTGGGTTCAAATCCTGCTAGGGGGTTTCCTGCAGGCATCTGGTTGGGTGCTGAGAGAACAGGGTGCTGGACTAGAGGGGCCCCTGGTCTGACCCAGCAAGCTCTTATTAGGGTCTTACATTTGAATGTAAGTCACTTAGTCGTAATTAGGTAATATGCAGCTTTCCCATACTGGAATCAAACCTGCAACCTTGGTGTTATCAGCACCACACTCTAACCAACCGAGCTATCCAAAGCACATGACAAGCTGTAATAATAATACAGTCACATACCTTAGTTTTCGAACAGCTTAGTTCCTGAACGTTTTGGCTCCCGAACGTCGGAAGTGACTGCTCCAGTTTGCAAACTAGTTTTGGAAGCTGAACGTCCGACGAGGTTTCCGCAGCTTCTGATTGGCTGCAGGAGCTTTCTGCGGCCAGTCAGAAGCTGTGATTTGGTTTTCAAATGTTTGGAAGTTGGACGGACTTCCAGAATGGATTCTGTTCGACTTCCAAGGTAGAAGTGAAATAATAATAATAATAGTTTGATAATAGTGCAATGTGGAATGTAGCCTCTCCCCAAGAAATAGGCAGAATCAGGTTCCTGTGCTAGGAGAAAGTTCTGGTTTTAATATTCCAGAATTGTTGGTGGACATTAATATATTCATATCTGTTTACGAATAAACTTTCCCCCTCTAGAAACAAGTTGCTTGAAACAGCTTACCAAACAAAAATGCAAGCATATAAATAATGCTCTTTCCGGAAAGCAATTACCAGGTGCTTCACTTTACAGGCTAACATGCTCCAAGAAGACTGATTGCCTGCCCCAAGGATCTTCCAGTTTAACATAGCAAAAGGGGGCCAGTTGAGCTGCGGGTTCCAGTTAAGCTACGTTTCCCAAGTGCTGTGCAAAATCGCCCTCCCCGTGCCAGCCATCTCTCGCTTCCTTGGGCTGGTGGAAAGGAGGGGGGGGGGAGAGAGAGAATTGGCTTGAGGTCACTGTTCCCAAATTGCTCTGCCCACCGCATGCCAAAGTCGGGCTCCTCTTACTGACTCTCCTCGGGACGTGCCCAAACTTGGTTTCCGAGTGGCGAGGCCAAGCTGGTGGGGTTGTTGTGGCCGTGTTGTGCTAAGGTAAGAGGGGAAGAAAGCATCATGTTCACATAATGGAAACGGAAGCAGTCAGCTTGGCACACCTGCAGAGCGCTGAATGCTCCAGAGATTAACTTATTCAAACATTCGGCCTCCTCTCACCAGTGACCTTGCAGTGACTCTACCATACCTGGAAATGGGTTCCAAAGGGAGAGTGGTTTGCAGATCTGCCCAGCACCTGGAGATTGTTTAGAGGCAGGGCTTCTGGAAAAGAAGGAAAACCATAGAATTGTAGAACTGTTGAAAGGGGCCATGAGGGTCTCTGAGCCCAAGCCCCTGCAATGCAGAAATCTTTTTGCCCACGGTGGGTCTCAAATCCATGCTTGTCCAATAGGTAGATTGTGAACTACCGGTAGATCACCGGACGTCTGTGGTAGATCACCAGTCGATCAGTGGCTCCCCCCAAAGAAGCTACTGTAAAAAACGTTGACTCCCCTAAAAAAGGCTCAACATCTTTGCCCTGCACCCCTAAAATGACCTGAACCACCAAAAACAGGGCTTTCCTTCCTAAAAAAAAAGCTCAACGTCGCTTTCCTCTTCCCTAAATAAGCTCAACAATTTTTATGTGAACCCCCAAAGCAGGGCTTTCCTTCGTAAAAAAAAAAAGGTCCTGAACCCCCCAAAAGGGGGTAGATCACTGCCAGTTTTTAACTCTGTGAGCAGATCGCAGTCTCTTGGAAGTTGACCACCCCTGCTCTACATGTATTAGATAAATTCAAGAAGGATAAAGCTATCAGTGTACTAGACAGGGTGGCTCTGCTCTGCCTGAACAATGGGAGGCAGCAATGCTTCTGAATATCCGTTGCTGGAAATCAGAGAATGGGAGAGCTGTGTTTGAATCCTGCTTGTGGATTTCCCATTGAGGCATCAGGTTGGCCACTGTGAGAACAGGATGCCAGACTAGACGTCAAAGTGCAAGTAGATAAATAGGTACTGCTCTGGCGGGAAGGTAAACGGCGTTTCCGTGTGCTGCTCTGGTTCGCCAGAAGCGGCTTAGTCATGCTGGCCACATGACACGGAAGCTGTACGCCGGCTCCCTCGGCCAATAAAGAGAGATGAGCACCGCAACCCCAGAGTCGGCCACGACTGGCCCTAATGGTCAGGGGTACCTTTACCAGCACCTATACCAGCACCTTGTCTTTAGCCCCAGAACTCGATGGGAGGCAATGCAACTCTTTCAGCAGTGATGTAACCTGATGGTCCTATCCCGCCCCCAGGGGTTTAAGACTGAGATAGGCCACGCACACTCTGAATATTCCTTGGGACAAGAGTCTGCCTCTCTTGGCGTGGGTGTTAGTGTATAAAACACCGATGGGTTCAAGACTAGACGCTTTCTGAAACAAAGCACAACCACCCTTCAAAATCCACACTTCTCTGAATTTTGCAGTTCACTTCTCCAACCAAGTAATGTGTACATAAATGCACCTATTAGTGAAAGCAGCATGCAAAGTGCATTAGATAAGGGGAAATTGCATTGCAAAAAGTGCATATAGCAATTATACAAAACTTGTGTACACACTATTACTGTAAATATGCACTAATGTCCTTTTGAATTTGCTTTTTTTAAAAATAAAAATAAATAAATTGCCAACTGGTGTAGAGTAGTGAACTTAAGACTGGGAAAATACTGAAATGAGAGAAAACCAAGACTTAGATTTGGTCATCACACAAGTCCTTTGGAGCTGGTTAGAATCATTTTTGGGGTTCTTTCTCTACCTCCCAAGACCCAGCTTGCAGTCACAATGTACAACATGCCCCATGGTAGATTAAGGCCTAGTTTGGCGCAGTGGGGCAGTGAACAAGCACAGTACCTGTGCTACAGACTTGCCATGTTTGAGAAGAGATGGCGTCCCACCTCTGCAAAGGAGTGTTTGCTGCAGGCAGCTCACACATGAGCTTATGTCAGAGAGAATAATCTATACTTTTTGCATGTGCGTGTGTGTGTTTGGGGGGGAATGGAGAGGTTTGTAAGCCAAAGAGTATGGGGAAGTCTGTACCACCCATTGTTCCACGGATGAGGCAATGCTGTTCACGGAGAGCCAAAATGCCCTTGGCTAGTGATCTCATGCTCTTGAGAAGGCTGGGTGCCTGCTGGTTTTTGGACAGGGGATTAGGCAAGACTGCAGCTGAGTTTCACTCTGTTCTTCAGCAGGTGGCAGTCTTCCCTCTGGCTACAGAAGGGATGGATGTCCCCAAGGGAGGGGGGCGTGCAAGGAGAACGAAGAAGGCGCTCCCAAGGGTTATTTCCAGGCAACATGTCAAACCATTTTCTCCTTGCTCTGCCCTTGAGGGCTCTAAATATTCACCCCGGAGAGAGTACAAATTCTAAGGCCGGGGAGAATTTGCTGGCCGAGGTCCTTGCGTTTGCTGGAAGGGATACAGGATTCCTGTCCTTCCTCTAGCCCACCCTCGCTGGCCCAAGGATGGCATGCGCACAATCTAAGAGTCTTCCACCCCACTGTATAGCATTGCGAGAGATTTGGGGCTGGCGTGGAGACAACGCTCAGATTGTATAAGACTTAATGGGCATGCCTGAGATGCTCAGATGGCCCCAAGCACTGAGAAGAGGTTGTAGCTTAGGGAACAGAGGACCTTTTGTTGTTGAGTCGTTTAGTCATGTCCAACTCTTCGTGACCCCCTGGACCAGAGCATGCCAGGCACTCCCGTCTTCCACTGCCTCCCGCAGTTTGGTCAAACTCACGCTGGTAGCTTCGAGAGCACTGTCCCACCATCTTGTCCTCTGTCGTCCCCTTCTCCTTGTGCCCTCCATCTTTCCCAACATCAGGGTCTTTTCCAGGGAGTCTTCTCTTCTCCTTCTCATGAGGTGGCCAAAGTCTTGGAGCCTCAGCTTCAGGATCTGTCCTTCCAGTGAACACTCAGGGCTGATTTCCTTCAGAATGGAGAGGTTTGATCTTCTTGCAGTCCATGGGACTCTCAAGAGTCTCCTCTAGCACCAGAATTCAAAAGCATCAATTCTTCGGCGATCAGCCTTCTTTATGGTCCAGCTCTCACTTCCATACATCACTACTGGGAAAACCATAGCTTTAACTATAAGGACCTTTGTTGGCAAGGTGATGTCTCTGCTTTTTAAGGTGCTGTCTAGGTTTGCCATTGCTTTTCTCCCAAGGTGCAGGCGTCTTTTAATTTCGTGACTGCTGTCACCAGAGGACCTATTTGGATGCAAAAAGCTCCAGGGTCAACCTGTGGCAACATCTGCAGGAGGGCTGCAGCCAGGGGTCAATGCAAGCATAAGAACACAGGAACAGTCTGTTAGATCAGGCCCATCTAGTCCGCCCTCCTGTTCTTACAGGGCAGGACCAGATACCCCAATGGAAAACCAGCAAGCAGGATCCCAGCGCAAGAGCTGCTCTCGCCTCCCGTGGTCCCCAGAAACCAGGAATCAGAAGCTTCCTCCATCCGTGGGGGCAGAGCAGAACCAGGCTTGCTAGAGCCATCGATAGCCCTCTCCTCCTCCTCCTCCATGAATTTAATGGATCTTCTTTGCAAGCCATCCAAGTCAATGGCCATCACTGTTTCCTGCGCCATAGGAGGGGAGAGGGCTCTTGGGCTCCAGTTCTGCTTGGGGGTTTCCCAGAAGGGTATCTGACCGGCCACAGGATGCTTGGTGAGGTGGGCTCCCTATGGTCTGATCCAATAGGGTCCTCTTAAGTTCCTATCAGGCCAAAGGCCCAGACATCCTTAGTTCATTTGTTAGAGCATGGCGCTGATAACGCCAAGGTTGCAGGTTCGATCCCAGTATGGGACAGCTGCATATTCCTGCATTGCAGGGGGTTGGACTAGATGATCCTCAGGGTCCCTTCCAACTCTACAGTTCTATGATTCTATTTTATTCTTGGTGATCCTGAGAGGCAGAACAAGGAAAAACCGTTGACATCTATTCTGCTTGTACTCCATGTCTCTTGTAAAAATATTATGTCATAACCTTGGATGAATTTAACAAAGGGCGGGTCAGATGCCTTTTTAGGCCAGCTTGCGATATTCCATGTTAGAAGGCTAAAGTTGGCTTTGCTGAAGTCTAGTCTTTGTCAGTTGTCTTCTGAAGAACTTTTGGAGTTTGCCATTTTTTGTGGCAACTGGCTGTCATTTATTCTGGTGGTGTCCTTACATGGTGGTCTCTGTTATACCAAATTGCAATTCAATGTATTCCTGTTGTGTTTTATGATTTTCCTGATATTGTAAGTGAGCCGGAACTGGTCTGTGACCGTAATAATAAAATTCTAATTCGGTGGTGCTGTGGGTAAAAGCCTCAGCTCCTAGGGCTTGCCGATTGAAAGGTCGGCGGTTCGAATCCCCGCGGCGGGGTGCGCTCCCGTTGTTCGGTCCCAGCGCCTGCCAACCTAGCAGTTCGAAAGCACCCCCGGGGGCAAGTAGATAAATAGGGACCGCTTACTAGCGGGAAGGCAAACGGCGTTTCTGTGTGCGGCTCTGGCTCGCCAGAGCAGCAATGTCACGCTGGCCACGTGACCCGGAAGTGTCTTCGGACAGCGCTGGCCCCCGGCCTATAGAGTGAGATGGGCGCACAACCCTAGAGTCTGTCAAGACTGGCCCATACGGGCAGGGGTACCTTTACCTTTAATTCTAATTCTAATCTATTCTATCCACCATCCTGTACTCACAGTGGCTCAGCGGATGCCCCGTTGTGAAGGCCACAAGCTGGACATGAGTGCAGCCCCCAACCTGCTTAGAAGTTTTCGAGCTAGGAAAAGGAAGTGTTAGAGCCCTCCAAACTGGTTTATTGCTTTTGTGGGGGTCTTGTGCAAGATGTCAGTGAAATGACCACAGACCATTTGTAGTGGATTTATACCACTGATGGCTGTTGGCTGTGATGGCTATGCTGTGTCGCCATGGTCAGACACGGAAAGGCTTCCAAACACCAGTTGGCGAAAACCACAGGAGTGGGGAGCTGTGTTCGAATCCTGGAGATTTCCCATTGAGGCATCTGGTTGGCCACTGTGAGGACAGGATGTTGGGGAAGATGGGCCCTGCAGCCTGATCTAGCAGGCTCTTCTGATATTCTGTGTGTTTCAATTTCGATTACATCCTAGGTTGGTGTGTTGAGAAAGGGGCTGAGCTGGTTGGCTTTTTTTTGGTTCCTCCCCACTTTGTGATGATTCAAGGATCCGTTCTCTTGGACGGGGTGCAGGGATGAGAGAAGCCGGGATGTTCTGGATTGGCGGTGCCATTCGGAGCGTGCCCGGTCTTGCTCGTCAATCTGGCACGAGTCTCCCAGCGGAGGAAAGCAGATGGCTGCCATCACGTTGGAAGAGAAAACGCCACTGGGAGCCAAGTTTGTGGGCTTGGTGCTACAGCCTCCCCATTGCTCCCCCCCTCCAGATTGAGAATTAAAATAAGAAACAAACAGCCAACCAAGATCTGAAAGGAGGATCTAGTTAAATGCCCTCCTCGCACCTGAGTCATGCTGATTATTTAGGGTGTGCTTTCTGCCCCTTCAGGGGTTTGGTGTGTTCCTGCCAGCCCTGCCCAGCCAGATAATGCCAAATCAGTCCCTTGGCAATGTCTGACTCCATCTCACTTTCTCTGTACCTCTCAGGAGGCAATTTTAAAAGGCCGTTTTCCCTCCTTTGGAGCAGGGCTTTTTGATCCTCTGGCCACCTCTGTCCTTGACCCAGTCTGGCTCCTCTGATCTTCTTATGATTACCAACAAATCTTCTATGCAATGTTGGCCATACTGGGTTTCTGGTAGCAGCAGCTGGGACACAACATCTCCAGCAAGTCCTCTCTCCTCCTTGTATCACACTAGGCTCCTCTTTGGGGCAGTTTCACCAGGTGCTTACCTGTGTCATTCACCTGGATGGGAGAGAAAAAAGGTGTAGAGCCAAAGCTAACTGCACAAGTGCACTTAAAGAATGTCCCCAGGTTAAATCAAAGAGCTGGTTCAAAGATGCAGGTAAAAGGTAAAGGTGGGGTTGTGGTGCTCATCTTGCTTTCAGGCCCAGGGAGCCAGTGTTTGTCCACAGACAGCTTTCCAGGTCATGTGGCCGGCATGACTAAACCGCTTCTGGCGCAACGGGACACTGTGACAGAAGCCAGAGTGCATGGAAACACTGTTTACCTTCCTGCCACAGTGGTACCTATTTATCTACTTGCACTGGTGTGCTTTCGAACTGCTAGATTGGCAGGAGCTGGGACAGAGCAGCGGGAGCTCACCCTGTTGTGGGCATTCAAACTGCTGACCTTCTGATTGGCAAGCCGAAGAGGCTCAGCAGTTTAGACCACAGCGCCACGCGCATCCTTTGAAAGTTGCAGAGCAGAGCTAAGTCAGGGAACAGCAGCACAACAGAAAGGGGGGAATCTGCTCACTCCAATCACAAAATCTAAGGTGGATTAGGAGCTGGGAAGCCTGAGAATCCCAACTGAAAGAGGAGCAAAAATGGCCAGCGTTTGCTCGTTCGTTCCACATGCAGAATGAACATTGATCCGTATCCACTGTTATTGCTTTGAGTCCACAAACAAGAGCTCAGTCAGGAGAGCATGAGACTCTTAATCTCAGGGTTGTGGCTTCGAGCCCCATGTTGTGCAAAAAGATTCTTGCATTGCAGGGGGTTGGACTAGATGTCCCTCAGGGTCCCTTCGTGTTCTACAATTCTGTGATTCCATGTCATTTATTATGCCCTCCAGTTTTGCATTGTGTTTCCTTTGCATAGGAATGAATGGAACAGCAGGATGCTCATTAGTTAAGTGTGTAAAATTCCACCACAGGAGAGACAGCAAGGCAGATAAGGTAGCTTTTTTATGTCAGAAGTCAAACTGCCGCAGGACTGAAAGAGAGCTGCGTGTGGCCAACCCAGATCAGAAGAGACATTGATGCCTTCTTGCACCCCTATCTATGAGTGTCATGAACTATCCTAGTTTTGTATGATATATATATATAATATAATTTATTATTTATACCCCGCTTATCAGGCTGGACTTCCCCAGCCACTCTGGGCGGCTTCCAACAAAATATTAAAATACAGTAACGGATCAAACATTAAAAGCTTCCCTAAACAAGGCTGCCTTCTGATGTCTTCTAAAAGTCTGGTAGTTGTTATTCTCTTTCACATTTGATGGGAGGGCATTCTACAGGGCAGGTGCCACCACCGAGAAGGCTCTCTGCCTGGTTCCCTGTAACTTGGCTTCTCGCAGTGAAGGAACCGCCAGAAGGCCCTTGGTGCTGGACCTCAGCGTCCGGGCTGAACGATGGGGGTGGAGACGCTCCTTCAGGTATACTAGACCAAGGCCGTTTAGGGCTTTAAAGGTCAACACTAGCACTTTGAATTGTGCTTGGAAATGTACTGGGAGCCAATGTAGGTCTTTCAGGACCAGTGTTATATGGTCTCGGCGGCTACTCCCAGTCACCAGTCTAGCTGCCGCATTCTGGATTAATTGCAGTTTTCGAGTCACTTCACAGGTAGCCCCATGTAGAGCGCATGGCAGTAGTCCAAGCGGGAGATAACTAGAGCATGCACCACTCTGGCGAGACAGTCTGCGGGCAGGGAGGGTCTCATCCTGCGTACCAGATGGAGCTGGTAGACAGCTGCCCTGGACACAGAATTGACCTGAGCCTCCATGGACAGCTGTGAGTCCAAAATGACTCCCAGGTTGCACACCTGTCCTTCAGGGGCACAGTTACCCCATTCAGGACCAGGGAATCCCCCCAACTCGCCCGCCCCCTCTCCCCCCAAAACAGTACTTCTGTCTTGTCAGTATTCAACCTCAATCTGTTAGCCGCCATCCATCCTCCAACTGCCTCCAGAACCAGGGACTCTGCCATGTGGTCTGTTCTAAAGAGTCCTGCCTTCCTCTGGTGAGGAGGAGGATGGGGGGAGGCTGCCTTTACAGATTTGAAGTAAGATTCAGATGCTGACACAGTCAGATTTTGTGCATGGAATGTGGGGAGGCTGCCACACACACACACACACACACACACACGCTTATTGGACCCACAACTTTTGACTTCCCTCCCCAATCTCGCCGATTCACGTTAAGCAGTAGTTGTTGCTCACTTGCTTAACTCCCAAACCCGTTTGTTTGCTTAAAGTGTCGCATTAGAATGTCCTCCGAAATGCATTTTGCGGCAAAGGGGATTCATTGCACGAAGCACCCAAACCCGCAGCCTGAAATGCTTCCCCTAAGTGATTTATCTCCTGAAACCATGCGGGTAATTAGAGGAACACAAAGAGGAGATTCGAAAATCCCGGTGGGATTATCGCCAAAAGGCATTGTCTGCAACGCTGGCCCTTAGAGTTGATGAGAGCAGCAGCAGCAACAACAACAACCAAGCCCAGGGCAGGAATTGGACTCAGGCCTCTTTCAGGAAGACAGGGGAAATCGTGGACGGTTGCCCTTATCCGGCTAAATATGGCGTGGTTGTCGTGGCTGGTAGCTCTCTCCTCCATGAATTTATCCAGTCCTCGGGCTTCCGGTGGATCGTGAAAGTGAAAGCAAGTGGGATCTCCTGCGTGCAGGAGAATCCAGCTTTTGAGGGGGAAAGGGGGGGTCTGCAAGGGTGATGCAGCCTCCCAAATACTCTTGGAAGGGAATTCAAGAGGCAGGGATCCCAGCACTGCCAGTTAATTTCTCCCCCGGTCGCCAAGTAACCTTCTTTTAGGAGGCGACGAGAGCGACGGGGTTGAGACGTCGGCAGCGGGAGGCCATTTCTACCTCTCAAAAGCGAAGCCCCAAACTTGCGCACAGAGCGATCCGTTCTCAAAAAGAAGGAAAACGAATTGGGACTTATAATTGGAGTTTAAAAAAAGATTGATTGGAACTAATTCGAGGCGGTAAGGTGGAAAAAAGGAGGTCAGCCTTGCCGGGAATTTTATCTAGGCACAAGAGGAATTCACGGAGCGGAGAACTGTAAGTTTTGACAAGCGGAGAGTAATGGGTATATTTATGACCCTTTCTTAGAAAACTTCCCACACAAAATGAACTGAGTTATGCTGAAATGATAAAAGGAGATTTGTGGGGAAGTGAGAGAAAAACAGCCTGGGGAGAGTCGGCTGTGAGCGCTGGGGAGTTACCGGAGATAGTGAGACGGGATTACTTTCACTTCTAAAAGAAACTGCGCAATCTATTTTATGGTCGTTAAGATAAAGATTTGGATTAAAAATAAAGTGGCCGGTTCAAGCAACCAGGAAAGAAATAAGACGGACACCAATTTTTGCTTGGCTTCAGGAGGGGAGTCTTTAAGAATTTGGGGATTGTAAATTGGTTACGGGAGCACCCCCCCTCTCCTTTGCTCTCTTTGGAGTTATAAAGAAAGAGATACAAAGTGCCATTTTGACGCCGCGGCAGGAGCTTCCTGTAGCCATTTTGTGGCAACAAAAGAACTTTTTCTCTTTGTGCTACTGTATCCAAAACTTTGGGAAGTGCTGTGTTGGAGACGTTATTGTGTGGGAGATATATTTTTTCTCCCCCTTTTTTTTCTCTCCCTTGTCCCTGGAGTGAAGGATCTGAACTCTCCACCCTACTCCAGCCTGCACTTTGGGTCTTTCTATCACCGTATTGTTTTGGGATTTAATAAGGCGACCTCTGCAGGATATGGTAAGAGGTGCATGAGGGAAGCTCTTTGTACTATTTGGAATTTGGCAACAAACCCTAAGGAAATGGCCAGCCAAGTGGCAGGAAGATAAAAGGAGTGTGGATTTACAGTGAACCTGGCGAGCTTCTGACTTTCTGACTCTCTGATCTCTTGACTTTCTGTCTTGACTCTCCAAGGAGTTTGGTATATTTAATTCATTTGTTGTTCCATTTGTTGCAGATAGAAAAATTTGGTTATATTTCTGAAATTTCTGAAATAATTTCTGAAATTAACGTGAAAGGGAAAAGAGTATTGGGAGTATTGGGAATTGTTTTGAATATTGGGAATTGTCTTGAGTACTATAGAAATCTAATTTAATTGAAAATTTTATTGGAAATAATTAATTTAATTGAAAAATTTATTCGAAATATCTGGAACTTTATTTGAAATATTGATATTGGAAAACCTATTTGGAACATTGATATTGATATTGAATATTGAATATTGAATACTTAAGGTTGCAGATAATTGAGAATGGCATATACACAGAAAAAAAGCGAGGGTGCAACACCAGGAGAAAGAAAGGGTTCAAGACAAGAACCAGAGTGGAAAGCAGATATTGTTAAGATGTTTACAGAATTAAAGGCGGACATAAAGGGTAGTGAGAAGAATTTAGAGAATAAATTAGGTCAAATGGAAACAAAACTGGAGCAAATGGACAATAAAATAGATGTGACAGTGAGTGAATTGAGGGACCAGATGAAGGACATTGTTAAGAAAAATACTGAGATTGTCAAAAGGACACAGAATCTAGAGGAAGGAATGAAAAGGACAAAGTCAGACATGAGAGAGATGAGGAAGGAAGAGGAGAAAATGAGAGCGGAAATATCAGAAGTAAATAGGATGCAGGATGAGGTGTGGGACGCGATTGCGATGAACGAACTTCGGCAACGGGCAACGAATCTGAGACTGAGGGCGGTGCCAGAAGCCCCAGGAGAAAAAATTAAAGAGAAATTGACGGCAGAAATTGCCCAGTGGTTGGATATGAAAATAGAAGACGTGGAAAAGGCAATACAGAATGCCTTCAGGATTAAAACAAGAACAGTCAGAGCGAAAAAACTCCCAGGGGATTGCCTGATTATTTTTAAAGATAGAGAAATGAGAAATCTGATTTTGCAAAAAAACAGAGAAAAACGTTTGAACATCGACGGGAATTACATAATTTTCTTTAAAGATGTGCCGATGAGGCTTTTGAAAAAAAGGGATCAATATAGACAATTGGTTCAAACATTGAAGAAGAATGGGATTGAATTTAAATGGGAATTTCCCGAAGGCGTGTCATTTGCATATAAAGGGAAGAGGCACAGGCTGATAAAAAAGGAAGAAGTAGAAAAATTTTATAGAAGATACAAAGAGCTGACCAGGGAAGAAGAAGAGACAGAGGAACCGGGGACAGGAGGTGATGAAGGGGACTCAGCAGAGCTGGAGGAGGACGAAGAAAGAAGTAAAAGGGACAGGAGGAGGGGAAGAGGAGAAAAAAGAGAAGACGAAGAGGATATTGATAAAGACGAAGAAGAGGAAGAGAAATAAAGTAAAAATATTTAATTGGCAGACAACATGGCACTGAAACTTTGGACTTGGAATGTGAAGGGAATGAACGATAAAAAAAAGAGAAATAAATTGGGACAATATTTAAAACAAAAAAATTTGGACATTATTTGTTTACAAGAGACGCATGTTAAAAAATCACATAGAAAAATTTTGGTCAACAAAAAGTTGGGGAACGAATATATTTCATCAGATAAAAGCAAAAAGAGAGGGGTGGTTTTGTATATAAAAAGTAAATTAGAGGCACAACAACTTTTTAAAGATGAGGAAGGAAGATATATTGCAGTACAAGTCAATTGGCAGGGCGAGAAGTTGGTAGTAATCGGAGTGTATGCACCGAATGGAAGTAAAGCAGAATTTTTCAAAAGTTTGGAGGAAAAATTATTTGAATATTTGGATCAAAAAATGATAATCATGGGTGATATGAATGGAGTGGTTTCAATAGAAATGGACAGACTACGAGATAAAGAGAGAAAAAAGGAAGGGAAATTACCAAAAACCTTTTTCGATATGGTAGAAAATTGTAACTTGGTGGATATATGGAGATTGAGACACCCACTGGAAAAACAATTTACCTTCTACTCGGAGGTAAATCAATCAATGTCACGAATTGATCAGATTTGGGTGTCCAATGAATTAACTACAAGAATGCAAAAAATTGAGATCCAACCAAAGGTATTATCAGATCACAACGCGGTAAAAGCCATTTTGAAAGGATTTGAAGAAAGATCTTATAGGTGGAGGCTGAATGAGAGTCTTTTTGATGACCAGAAAATAGTAGATAATGCTCAGAAATGTCTAAAAGACTATTTTGTAAATAATGTCAATAAGGGGACAGAAATGAGTACGGTTTGGGATGCAAGTAAAGCGGTCATGAGAGGATTCTTCATTCAACAAAATGTGATTAAGAATAAAATGAGAGAAAAAGGAAAGAAAGAGATTCTCAGACAAATAATGGAAAATGAGAAAAAATTGACTATAAGACCAAAAGATGAAAAAGTAAAACAAAGTATAAAAATACTCCAGACGCAATTCGCAATGATAATCAATAAAGAAGTAGAATGGAATATAAGAAGAATGAAACAAAAGAACTTTGAATTTGCAAATAAATCAGGGAAATGGCTGGCGTGGCAAATTAAGAAAAGGAAAGAGCAAAATATGATCAACAAAATAAAGATAGAGGATCTGGAAATTGTGAGTCAGAAAGGTATAAGGAAAGGTTTTGTGGACTTCTACCGTGAACTGTATAAAAGAAAGGAGAAAATTAATATGAAATTAATAGAGGAATATCTAGAGAAGAAAAAGGTGCAAAAAATATCGGAGAGTAATAAAAACAAATTGAACAAACCAATAGAATTAGAGGAGATTCAAATGGCAATAAAGGATTTGAAAAGCGGGAAGTCACCGGGACCAGATGGATTTAGTGCAAGATATTATAAAGAATTGAAATACACCCTGCTTGTACCATTAAGAGAAGTAATGAATAACATATTGGAAAAAGGAGAAATACCGGAGACCTGGAAAGAAGCATATATAACATTTATTCCCAAGCAAGATTCAGATTTGACACAAGTAAAGAATTATAGGCCAATCTCACTATTGAATAATGATTATAAAATGTTTGCTAGTGTACTAGCAAGCAGAATGAAAAAGATATTAAAGGAAATGATCCACAATGATCAAACAGGTTTCCTTCCCGGAAGACAGATGAAAGATAACATAAGGAATGTAATTAATGTAATAGAATATCTGTCAAGCGGGAAGGACAAACAAGCAATGTTAATATTTGTGGATGCAGAGAAGGCCTTTGATAATATTTCTTGGGAATTTATGCTAAAGAATTTAGAATATATGGATACAGGTCAAGCTTTTCTGAATGGTATAAAGGCAATATATTCAGATCAAAGAGCGAAGCTGATTGTGAATAATGTTATCACTGAAAATATTGCCATAACTAAGGGTACAAGACAAGGGTGTCCTTTGTCTCCGTTATTGTTCATCTCGGTCCTGGAAGTGTTTTTGAGATCAATAAGAGACAATGGAAATGTAAAAGGTGTAACAATAGGATGTAATGAATACAAGGTAAAAGCCTTTGCTGATGATTTGGTTTTAACTATTGAGGATCCTGAGCAAAGTATAAAAGAGGTGTTGGAAGAGATAGAACAGTTTGGTAAGGTGTCTGGTTTCAAATTAAATAGGAAAAAGACCAAAATAATGGCTAAAAACATCGACCAAGAAATAACTGAAAGAATACAGCAACAAACTGAGATGAATGTGGTTAAAAAAGTAAAATATCTAGGGATCATGTTAACACCCAGGAATATTGACCTGTATCAGAATAATTACGTACCAGAATGGAATAAAATCAAAAGGGACCTGGAGGTGTGGGGAAGAATGAAATTATCATTCTGGGGAAGAATTGCAACGATAAAGATGAGCGTGCTACCGAAACTGTTGTTTTTGTTTCAGACAATTCCAATAATCAGGGGTGTGACAATATTTAAGGAATGGCAAAGAACAATATCAAGATATATATGGCAGGGCAAGCGGCCAAGAATAAAATTTAAGATACTGACAGATGTGAAAGAAAGAGGAGGCTTTGCCCTGCCAGACTTAAAGCTGTACTATGAAGCTTCGTGTCTTTGCTGGATAAAGGAATGGATAAAATTAGAAAACACACAATTGTTGGATCTAGAAGGGTATGACAATAGATTCGGGTGGCACGCATATTTATGGTGTGAAAAGAATAGAGTGCATAGAGGTTTTGAAAACCACATCTTTAGAGGACCGCTGAATGAGGTTTGGAATAGGTATAAAAACCTTTTAGAATTCAAAACACCATACTGGTTATCACCATTGGAAATTATGAGTGTAAGAAAGGTCAATATGTCAGGGAATTGGATTACATATGAGAATTTGATGGTGAAAGAAGGTAATAAATGGAAACTAAAACCATATGAAGAAGTTAAGGAAAATGTATATGATTGGCTGCATTACCACCAGATAAATGCGATGTTTAAAAAGACAGTGTGGGAAAGAGGTTTCCAAGAAAAGCAATCGAGGTTTCAGCAGGAAATTTTGAATACTGATGTTAAAGTTCTGTCAAAAATGTATAAATTATTGCTTGAGTGGCATACGAAAGATGAGGAAGTGAAATCGGTTATGATCCAGTGGGCCAAAGATTTCGGATATAATATTCAGTTTGATCAATGGAAAAAATTGTGGGAGGAAGGAATGAAATTCACTGCATGTACTACAATAAAAGAAAACGTAATGAAAATGATGTATAGATGGTACGTAACACCAGTGAAACTTGGTAAGATGTATAAAATCTGTAACAAATGTTGGAAATGCAAAGAAAAAGAGGGAACATTTTACCACATGTGGTGGGAATGTAAAAAAGTGAAATGCTTTTGGGAAATGATTTATAATGAGATGAAGAAAATGTTGAAATATACATTTATCAAGAAACCAGAAGCATTTCTACTTGGGATAGTAGGGAATGAAATTAGTAAGAAAGATGTGAAACTGTTTAGATACGCAGTGACAGCAGCAAGAATTTTGATGGCCCAGAAATGGAAGCAGGAAGAAATGCCGACCAAGGAAGAATGGAGAATGAAATTGATGGAGTATGCAGAGATGGACAAATTGACTGGAAAAATAAGGAACCAACGTGATCAGAGATTTTCCGAGGACTGGAGTAAATTTACAGAATATATCAAAACTGAATGTGAGGAGCAACTAACGCTTGTTGGCTTTCAGGAGGCTTTGTGAAAAAGACTGATAGAAATATTGTTTAAAAAGAAAGGTTAAGATTAAGAGATATAATGTGCAATATAAATGTAAGAAATGTGAGACGTAGTGAGAGTATGGAGAATTCTCAGATAGGCTGATGGAAGTCAAAAAAGATGTTTATGTCAAAACAAATGTTAAATCTGGAAAAAATGTTTATTGGAAAGTGAATAAAAATTATTTATTAAAAAAAAAAAAAAAAGAATTTATCCAGTCCTCTTTTCAAGTGATCTACTTTGATGGCCATCAGTGCATCTTGTGGGAGAGAGTTCCACAGCTCAACAGTGTGCTGCGTGAAGAAATAAACTTCCAGGAGAGATGGGAGGAAGATTGGGGAGGGGAAATGAGACTTAGCCAGGATACTTTGGGCCTAAGGGTCCATTAATTCTAGCTTTGCCTCCCTCTCTCAGGAAAGAAAACGCTCTTCAAAAGCATGAATAATATCTCACTAAGTCGCTAGTAAAGCCCTTTCTCCATTTCCCACTTTGATTTTGGGACGGCACTTAGGCTGCCTTGTAAACTGGGCTGCAGAGCACTGTAATTATCTTTGGCTGTGTCGCTTCAAGGGCGTAGTCTCCGCTCAGAGTTGCACTGCCCTGCAAGGCAGAACCAGTGCATGAGAAAAGGGAAGCAAGAATAAGGAGAGGGAGCCTGGAGAGAATGGCCACCCGGCCTCAGGGGTTCTTCAGCTGTGAGGGGTAGCTCAGCCGGTAGAGCATGAGACCCTTGATCTTGGGGTCATGGGTTCGAGTCTGGCATCGGGTTAAAGATTCCTGCATTGCATGGGGTGTAATAGATGACTCCCGTGGCAACTTCCAACTCTGTAAATCTGTGCTTCTGTGATTACGCACTGCAGAAGGTTACATAAGAAGGCCCATCTAGTCCAGCATCCTGCTCTCACAGTGGGCAGCCAGATACCTGTAGGAAGCAGGATCTGACCACAAGAGCCCTCTCTGACCAGTAGCCTTCAACAGCCCTCTCCTCCATAGATTTCCCCAACCCTCTTTTTAAAGCCATCCAACTCTGCTTCCTGTGGCAGAGAGTTCCATAGTTTCATTAGTGCAGGCCAGTGGTTCTCAAACTTTTTTCCCCCAGCCACACTTTCAGAAGAAAAAATTGTTCATGCTGCACCATTTTTTTAATTAATAAGAAATACACTTTGCCGGAGACTTCCGGAGGCGGCGCGAAACCGTGATGGCGGACCTCTTCGAGCTCTGAAGAGGGGCACCGCAGAAAAGGGTTGTTTCGCTACGGCGCAGCGGCAACCCATCAAGAAAAACCACGGACAGAGAGAGTCCGTGGCCGTGGGACTCGGCGGGCACCTGGAGCGACCCCAAATTCGCGGAAGGGACCCCGTAAGGGGCTCCGGAGTGAAGGAGGGGGAGCGGTGCTGTGAGTTCATCGCTCTTTCTGCGGAGGCGAAGCCGCGCGGCTGTCACGGATGAGCGCTGACCTTTCTTCCAAAAAATACTACTCTGAAACAGCAAACCCGTGAGTAAGGACTTAAGATTTGTTACAATAACTTGAAGAAATTTGGCTGAAACCGGGAGACGAGAAAGAGGAAGTCCGTCTTCCGGCACTGCTTATAAGATCAAAGCAGACTGTTTAAAGAGCGGAAAGCGCTGTGAACAGGGAAGCTTTAAGGCTTTAAAGTGGGACTTTCGTGCACACTTGAAATTCTATTCTTAAAGGAAGAAAAAATACAGTTTAAATTGGACTTGGAGCGGTCCCCCATGGGGCGAGGGAAGACTCTAACCCCAAATCTTCGGGTGGCCGGGTGAAGTTGCTTGACTGCGGAACTGTTACAAACTTCCAGATACTTTTGTAACTGAAGTGCAACTTTTGGGCTTACTTAGTTTGAGTGGATACAATTGCAGGCACCTTGTTGGAACATTGTTAAACGTTTTAAAGTGCTCTGCAGGACTTTTTTCTTAGTGTTTTGGAACTAACTTGCTTTTAAAATTGTTTTTGAAAACGGAAACTTTAATGGCGGAAAAGTTACCTTCTTCTTACTAACTTTTGGTGGCACTCCCCCTAGAGGACATTGGATAACAAAGGCCTGGGAAAAGTTTTTTTGCTTACTTTCTTTCTCCAGACTGTTTATAAATTTGGACTTGTCTTTCCCATGGGATTACAACATCTGACCTTGAACATTGACTGATGAGTGGTACAGGAAAGACAAGAGCAGCCAAAGCTAAGGAAGCTAAGGAAAAAGAAAAAGCAAAAAAGCAGGCACAGCTTTTGCAAACAACTTTAACTCAGGGACGTAGACTATCAGTGCCTGCTGTGCTTGCAACACAAAAAGTAGAAAGTGAAAAGCCTGAAAAATCTGAAGAGGAAGATATGGCATCAGGAGGAGCAGAGGCAGCACTGAAACAAGTTTTGGAACAATTGTCAACATTAAATCAAAAAATTGATAACCAATCAACAAAAATTGACCAAGCTACATCCTCGATCCAGAAATTGACAGATCAGGTTTCCCAACACACCCAAGCAATTGAAAAATTGCAAGGAGCAACGGAAGAGAACCGTAAATTGGCAGGGGAAGCCGTTGAAATTGCAACATCAGCTAAAAAAGAGGTTGAGGAAGTTAAAGCAGAAGTCAAGCCTCTGCATAAACAGATAGGGGACCAACAAACCTATCTCTCTTTGGTGGAACTGAAAAACCGGGAGACTAATCTTAGGCTTAGGGCGGTCCCAGAAATCGAACAAGAAGATTTGATTGGATTTTTGACAACAGAATTTTCAAAGTTCTGGGGCTTAAAAGAAGAAAGTGATTTTAAAATAGTATCGGCTTTTCGACTGGGAAGATTGGTAAGAAAAGATAGATCTAGAGACTGTCTAATAGCTTTGAGATCAAGAGAGGAGAGAGACAAAATATTAGGCCTACACTTCAAAAACTCAATTGAGATACAAGAGAAAAGGGTGGAAATCTACCGAGATATTCCTAAACAGCTATTGGATCTGAGAGCCACCTATTCAGAATTGGCTAAGTTGTTGAGACTTAACTCAATCCCTTATAGGTGGGAGTTCCCACAAGGACTATCATTTACTTACAAACAGAAGAAGGTTAAAATAAGATTACCAGAGGATCTACAAAAGTTCCAGCACGACCACGGAGAAGATCTCCAAAAAGAAGCAGCAGCCCTTTGGCCTATACTTAAACCAGGACCCACTCTGCCAGCAGGCGGAGGGACGCCTAAACCCTCGGAATTAGAGGAAAAAGAAGATACACCGCTCTAGGTGTAACAGAATAGTTCAGGATGTCTCTGCAGCTACTCAGTTGGAATATAAATGGCGGAAATTCCCCGGAGAAAAGAAGGAAACTGTTTCATATATTGAAGAAAGAACAATTGGATATTATTTGTTTACAAGAAACCCATGTGACCAGGCTCCACAGGAAAGTTTTGGTCAACAAAAGACTAGGCCAAGAGTTTATTTCCTCAGACAAGGTAAAGAAAAGAGGAGTGGTGATTTATGCTAAGGAGAGCCTGATACCTAAATTTTTATTCAAAGATGAATATGGAAGAATTCTGGCAATTGAAATCCAGACCCAAGGAGAAAAAATATTGATACTAGGAATTTATGCTCCAAACGACGGGAAATCAGAATTTTTCAAGAAGCTGCATGAGACGCTGCTGGACTATCTGGACTATGCTAACATCATAATGATGGGAGACATGAATGGAGTGGTGTCTACACATATGGATAAGTCTTATAACCAAAATCTAACATCAGACGGCAGACTGCCTAAAACTTTTTTTGAAATGACTGACAATCTGGATTTGATTGATATATGGAGGACAAAGAACCCCCTAGGTAAAGAAGGAACTTTCTTCTCTGAGGCCCACCTGTCCTGGTCAAGGATCGACCAAATCTGGACCTCCAGGGGGCTGGCACCCAAGACTAAAAAGGTGGAAATCTGCCCAAAAACATGCTCCGACCACAACGCTCTGAAATTAGATCTCAGACTTACTCAAACCGGTTCCTTCAGATGGAGAATGAATGACACTCTTTTAAGAGATCAAGAGATTGTGAAAAAGGCCCAAAAAACATTAAAGGACTATTTTGAGATAAATTTGAATACTACAGTAGAAAAAAGAACGATCTGGGACGCAAGCAAAGCTGTCATGAGGGGGTTTCTGATACAACAGAATACAATTAAGAAGAAGCTCTGGAATGGAAAGAAAGATAAAATACTGGAGAAAATACATCAAGGAGAGAAAAAATTGAGAACTAAACCAAAGTCAAAGGATCTGTTGAGAGAAATTAAATTCCATCAAGCAGAATATTCAAAATTGATTAATCAGGAGATTGAATGGAAAATAAAACAGATGAAGCAAAGATCCTTTGAATCAGCAAATAAATGTGGAAAGCTGCTAGCTTGGCAGCTGAAAAAAAGACAAAAGTTGAATACAGTTACAAATCTAGAGATTGAAGGAAGAACGGTGCAGAAACCAGAGGAAATTAGGAAGTGCTTCCACAGATATTTTAAAGAACTTTATGTACAGGGGCCTCAGAAAGAATCAGAGATAGATCATTTTTTAAAGACAAATGGACTATCAAAAATAACTCAAGATAAAAGATCAATCTTGAACTCTACAATAACCACCCAGGAAATCGAAAGTGCCATTCAGAACATGCAACTAGGCAAATCTCCAGGCCCGGATGGGCTTACCTCCAAATACTACAAGACTTTGAAAGACTATTTAACACAACCCTTGTTGGAGGTATGCAACCAGATCATGGATGGGAAGAGGGCACCAGAAACGTGGAAAGAAGCGTTCATCACATTGATACCTAAGATAGAATCTGAAAAGACTCAACTCAAGAACTACCGCCCCATCTCACTCCTGAATGTGGATTACAAAATATTTGCAGACATTTTGGCAAGTAGACTTAAAAAAGTTTTAATTGAAGTAATTCACAAAGACCAAGCAGGCTTTCTCCCTGGTAGACATTTATATGAGAATACCAGAAACATCATCGATATTTTGGAACTTTTACAAACTAACAGGAACACAAGGGCGGTGTTAATTTTTGTTGATGCGGAGAAAGCATTTGACAATATATCTTGGATGTTCATGAAGAAAAACTTGGAAGGGATGGGAGTGGGGCGGGGGTTTGAAAATGGGTTACGAGCAATTTATTCAGAGCAAAAGGCCAAATTAATAGTGAACAATGTGGTGACGGAGGAGTTCAAAATTGAAAAAGGGACACGACAAGGGTGCCCTCTATCCCCTCTTTTATTCATTTCAGTCCTGGAGGTGCTATTGAACATGATAAGGGAGGACCGGCTGGTACAAGGGATAGAGGTCGGAGTGAAACAATATAAACTTAAAGCTTTTGCAGATGACCTAGTTTTGACATTGCAGGAGCCAGAATCCAGTACAAAAAGAGTTCTTGAACTTATATCTGAGTTTGGTCAGGTGGCGGGGTTTAAGTTGAACAAACAAAAAACCAAGGTTTTGACCAAGAATTTGACACTTACAGAAACAGAGGGGTTTCAGAGAGAAACAGAATTAAATGTGGTAAAGAAAGTGAAATACCTAGGGATCTATTTGTCTTCCAAAAATTTGAATTTATTTAAGGACAATTATGAAAAATGCTGGTTGGAAGTAAAGAAGGATTTAGAAATTTGGTCAAGATTGAAACTTTCCTTGTTGGGAAGGATTGCAGCAATTAAAATGAATGTATTGCCGAAAATGTTATTCTTGTTTCAAACCCTACAGATCGTGGACAGAGAGGAATGTTTTGGAAAATGGCAGAAGGATATATCTAAGTTTGTCTGGCAGGGCAAAAAGCCCCGAATAAAGTATAAAATATTAACTGATTCAAAAGAAAGAGGGGGGTTTGCCCTGCCGGATTTGAGGTTGTACTATGAAGCTGCAGCCTTCTGCTGGCTGAAAGATTGGTTTTTGCTAGAAAACACCGACGTCCTAGATCTGGAAGGTTTTGATAATGCATTTGGTTGGCATGCATATCTATGGTATGACAAGGTTAAAGTTCACAAATTGTTTAAAAGCCATATTGTCAGAAAAGCGATTTTTGCAGTCTGGATGAAATATAAAGACTTATTAGAGAGTAAAACACCGAGGTGGCTATCACCGGTGGAGGCCAAAGCTCGAAAAAGACCCAATATGGAGGCCTATTGGCCGAAATATTGGGAATTAATTGAAAAAATTGGAGACGGTTGGAAGTTGCAGAGCCAGGACAAATTAAAAAACAAGGTGCGAGATTGGTTACATTATGCTCAAATTCAAGAGGTTTTTAAAATGGATAAAAAGGTTGGTTTCCAGGAGGGGAAATCGAAACTAGAGACAGAATTGTTAGAACCAAAGACCAAGATTTTATCTAGAATGTATAACTTGCTGCTTATGTGGAACACACAGGATGAGACAGTTAAATCTGCTATGATAAAATGGGCACAGGATGTTGGACATAATATTATGTTTGAAGACTGGGAAAGGTTATGGAACACCGGAATGAAATTCACGGCATCTAGTGCCTTGAAGGAAAACATTATGAAAATGATATACCGGTGGTACATGACCCCAGTCAGGCTAGCCAAGATGCATCACCTGTCTGACAACAAATGTTGGAAGTGTAAGGAAGCAGAGGGGACTTTCTTCCATCTCTGGTGGACCTGCCCAAAAGTGAAGGCCTTCTGGGAAATGATTTATAATGAATTGAAAAAGGTATTTAGGTATACCTTTCCTAAGAAACCAGAGGCCTTCCTGTTGGGCATGGTGGACCAGAAAATGTCAAAGAAAGATAGAACTTTGTTTATGTACGCTAGCACAGCAGCAAGAATACTCATTGCAAAGAGTTGGAAGACACAAGATTTGCCCACGCTGGAGGACTGGCAGACGCAGTTGATGGACTACATGGAGATAGCTGAACTGACCGGCAGAATCCGAGATTTGGATAAAGAAACAATTGAGGAGGACTGGGGAAAATTTAAAGATTATCTGAAAAAATATTATAAGCTGTATGAATCCTAAGAAAGTGCATGATTAGGAAACGTTAAGCTTCTGCGAATATGATTAAGTAAATGGTAAAATTAGTGACAAAAGAGAAAAGGAGACAATTTAAATTGAATATGTTATGTTTATTTTAAAGGTATTGAAATTGAGATATAATATATTGTATTTGGATACATAACATTCGAAAGTTACAACAAGGTATGAAATAAGGTAACAAAATGCTGACATTGTTAATGCAAAGAACGCAGAATCGGAAGGGGTGGGGAAGTCCAAGTTTTATTTTGTTTTTGTTGTTAAAAAAGAGAAAATTTGTTTCTTGTAACTACTTTATTTGTTTATAAACCTATAAAATTATGGAAAGAAACGCAATAAAAAAATTTATAAAAAAAAAAAAAGAAATACACTTTGCCGGAGGGGGGGGTGGAGTGGAGAATTCCTAGCACTGCTTGATTTATAACCTAGAACACAACTACTTTATAAAATGATCATGGGGTGTCCAGAAAATATAAAACAATGCAGCTACACATGAAGACAAATAATTTCCCCAATATAATGATAAACGAGCCCTTTATATACATTCCTTAAGTTGTTATACAAACTCGATGAGAGGTGTGAGTTTGCTTTTTCCAGGTAATCTCATTTATATTAGGTCTAATTCAAGTCAATTGGTCTAAACCACAGAGTCTAAGACTTGCCGATCAGAAGGTCGGCAGTTCGAATCCCCGCGACGGGGTGAGCTCCCATTTCTTGGTCCCTGCTCCTGCCAACCTAGCAGTTCGAAAGCACGTCAAAGTGCAAGTAGACAAATAGGTACCACTCCGGCGGGAAGGTAAACGGCATTTCTGTGCGCTGCTCTGGTTTGCCAGAAGCGGCTTAGTCATGCTGGCCACATGACCCGGAAGCTGTACGCCGGCTCCCTCACCCAGTAAAGCGAGATGAGCGCCACAACCCCAGAGTCGGACACAACTGGACCTAATGGTCAGGGGTCCCTTTACCTTTATCTAATTCGAGTCAAACAAATTCTCCTCTCCTCATTAGCACAAAGAAGCCTTTCTCTTTTCTGATCTTCCATATTTGCCCACGTTGGAAATCTCTGCTCACAACAATATGTCCTGGAGAACTGTAGAAGAATAGCCATTGCTCTTGAAGAGGGGCATGGCATGGATACTGTTTTCGGTTGTGTATATATATATATATATATATATATATATATATATATATATATTCTATGCTATGCTGAAATGTTTAAATGTTTCTTTGCCTTTGAGTCTTCCTGGCCCCCCTTGACATCCTCTCCACTGCCATTGCCTCTGGTGTTCCTTCCAGATCATCGGTTCAAAGGGTTCAGCCATGTGTGCCCTGGAGCCTCTGTCTCCCCCCCCCCCCCCCAGCCCACAGCACAGGCTGGACAGCAGATAGTTAACTTGGTGGAGCCCAAAGCCTTTTGGAAGGTTTTTTGGTCGTGCGCCATGCGACTCAGTAGCTCATAAAGGCAGCAGCTGCTTTTTGGGTTTTGGAGCAGCTCAGGCCCGTGGATAGAATTGTAAGCGCTCTCTGAAAAAAACAACAACACAAAAATTTGGTTTTGTCTGACTCCGTGCCAACCTCTCGGGGGACTGACTTGTCATTATGGGAGGAAGAAAGAAATTTCCCCTGATGTCATGCAGTCAGCAAAACCCACCAGTGCCCACTTGCCCTCCGAGGTGCCAACTTTTCACTTCCTTTGGGTCGCTAACATAAACAAACATGGAGGCTGCAGCGTTCTGCATTGCTGGGGAGAGAAGCCTTTGTGGGTTTTGACGGAGGAAAGGGTTTGGGCCACCGGTTCTTCCTGCATGTTTGTGTTCCCCCCCCCCACACACACTTTCCCCCTTGCTGTGCTTCCACGCCCAGCCTGCGGAGCAAGAATTCGTGTCTGCATTTCCTCGTAAATCTTGGCGTGCCGCCTGGGGCTACCCTTTTAATTCCCTCTCTGAGGTTTGCAGGGAGGAGAGGCTCAGCCAGACAAAGAGGATGGGAGCCACCGCTGTGCTGCTTTAGTCATCGGAATGGGTGCTCCTCTGTAGCTCTGGGTGAGGGAAGAAATGTGCTTGCAAAAAAGGACAATAGGGGGAACTTGGGGGAAAGACTGGAAAGGGCAATATCTGAAGAGAGAAGGGAATGGGCTCGTGGTGAATTCATTGCTCTGGTGATGACATTTTGATTTTCGATTTAACCACTAAACCATAGAATTGATTCCCCTCTCCCTCCTCCCTCCCTGACCATTTCATAGAAAAATAGAATAACTGAATCCTAGAATCCTAGTCTTGTGTACTGAGTTGAATAGGATCCAAAATGCAGCAGTCTGATTGGTCCTAGAACAGTAGGATTCAGAATGCAGCAGTCTGATTGGTCCTAGAACAAATAGGATCCAGAATGCAGCAGTCTGATTGGTCCACAGGAGCCACCCAATCCAGCTCCAGGTAGAAGTGAATCCGCAGCCTGATTGGCCTACAGGAGAATCCCGGAATTAGCCAGTCACGTGGGGCCCATTGTGTAAATAATGTATATAAAGCAGACATTCTGGGGGAACTTCCATTCCTCCTCACCACTATGAGCTGAATAAAGAGCATGAAATCCACTCTCGACTCCGAGTATATTTCACCTAGAATTGTAGAGTTGGCTAAGCAGGAATCTCAGCTAAAGCACCCATGACAGATGGACAACCAACCTCTGCTTAAAAACCTCCAAGGAAGGAGAGTCTACAAGCTCCAGAGGGAGACCGCTGTGGAACAGCTCTTGAAATTTAGTCAGAATCTCCTTTTCTTGTAACTGGAATCCATTGGATTGGGCCCTATCCTCTGGAGCAGCAGAAAGCAAGCTTGCTCCATCTTCCATGTGACAACCCTTTTGATCTTTGAAGATGGTTATCACATCTCCTCTCAGTGTCCTGTTCCCTAGCATCTATGACAGATGACCATCTGACCTCTGCTTGGAAACCTCCAAGGAAGGAGAACCTTGGAGGTTGTTCTGCTGTTGAACATCTCTTGCCATCAGTCATTCTTCCTAAGGGTTCGTCTGAATCTCTTTTCTTCTCATTTGAATCCATCGGTTTGGCTCCTACCCTCTGGAGCAGCAGCAGAGAAGATCTTCCATGGGACAGCCCTTGAGATATAGGAAGATGGCTATCACATCTCCTCTCAGTCTCCTCTTTTCCAGGCTAAGCATTCCCTCAACTGTCCCTCATACAGCTTGGTTTCCAGACCCTTGATCATCTTGGTCACCCTCCTCTGCACACCTTCCAACTTGTCAACATCCTTCTTAAATTGTGGTACCCAGAACTGGACACAGAAGTCCATAATAGAGCAGTACTATTATTTCCCTTGATATTGATGGGCATGTTTAGCCTGGAGAAGAGGAGGCTAAGGGGTGATATGATAGCCATGTTCAAATATATAAAAGGATGTCACATAGAGGAGGGAGAAAGGTTGTTTTCTGCTGCTCCAGAGAAGCGGGCACGAAGGAATGGATCCAAACTACAAGAAGGAAGATTCCACCTAAACATTAGGAAGAACTTCCTGACAGTAAGAGCTGTTCGACAGTGGAATTTGCTGCCAAGGAGTGTGGTGGAGTCTCCTTCTTTGGAGGTCTTTAAGCAGAGGCTTGACAACCATATGTCAGGAGTGCTCTGATGGTGTTTCCTGCTTGGCAGGGGGTTGGACTCGATGGCCCTTGTGGTCTCTTCCAACTCTATGATTCTATTCTATGATTCTATGATAGTAGACTTCTCTTGAGGCCACCTAGAATTGGTCAGGGGCAATGATTCCTCTGGCTAGAAGTTTCCGGAAACCACAGGAGGGAAGAATTGCTCTTGAGTCTGTACTGTGTTTGTGGGTTTCCCAGAAAGGGCAACTGTGAGAAACAGGATGTTGGACTAGATGGGCTATTGACCAGAAGGCTCTTTTTATGTTCTTTAGCTAGATAGAAAATCAGAGGTGGAGCTTGAATATCAAAATACTAAATATCGGAAATTGGCAAAGAGGCAGGAGACGAGATCTGTGCTTTGTTTTCGTTTTTTCACTTATGTTCTGAGCCAGGTGCTTTCTGAATGGGGGGAAAAAACAACAACCCGGGACTTGGGAAACGTTTTGTCTCCGAGACGCTTTTTGCTTTTGGTGTTCCAGAACTTGGAAGCCGTCAAAGAGCCCCTGCTTGTGGGATCGGCTCAGGGAGGGAGCAAAATAGAGGTTTATTTAGCTCATTTCTCAGACAATACAAACCCAAGCCAGAGTTTTGGCACCCACAGCAGAGGTGTTTGGGAGGTTTTACAGTAATTATATCTGAAATGGGAAACCTGTTGTCCCCCCCCCCCATATTTTTTTTCTAAACATCTAATCTGTCTCTTTTACTTAAGAAAAATAAAAAGTAGCATTAGTTTCAGTGTACCTACAAATACTTTTTTTTAAAAAAAAGCAACCCCCCCACAATGCACACACAGAGAGAATCATAAACAGTTGAGTCTAGTTCCTTTAAATTGGTGTGTTCCTGTAGCCACCCCCAAAAACACTCACAACTCAAAATGCTTCTGTTTCCCACCCTTCTCAGCCTCATAGAATGGTAGAACTGGAAGGGACCCACAAGGGTCATCTAGTCCAACCCGCTGCAATGCAGGAATCTCAGCTAACAAATCATGGACAGGTGGCCATTCGTTGTTTTTTTTTTTAATTTTTTATTTGGTTTTACAAAAAACACAGAACAGCAAACAAGAACAGATCCACAAGAAAACCTAACAAAGAAACACTACAACACACAAACACAAAACGATAAAACATAAAAAGAAAATAAAAAAATTAAAAACCAATTTCTATCTCCTTATATTCTTTTCATTATCTTATTTCCCCAACTTCCCCAGACCTCCCTTCTCTGTATTCCAAATCATATATTCTGTCCGCAAATTCTTTCCTTCTGTCCTAATTTCATTTTATAGTCATCTTAATGCATGATATATAATTACTTTTCCTTATATCTAAAACTGTTAGATCTTTTTCCATTTACTTTTTTACTAATAACCATTTATATCAATCTGATGTCATCAAACATTCGTTATCTTATAATATTTCTGTAAATAATCTTTAAATTTCTTCCAATCTTCCTTCACCGTCTCTTCTCCCTGGTCTCTGATTCTGCCGGTCATGAACAGGACAGGTGGCCATTCGACCTCTGTTTTCTGCGGCTCCAGAGGGTAGATCCCAAACCAATGGCTTCGAGTTGCAAGAAAGGAGATTACGACTAAACACCAGGAAGAACTTTCTGATAGTAAGAGCTGTGGAACAGTCTCCCACGAGAAGTGGTGGACTCTCATTCACCAAACGTTTTTCAGCAGAGGTTGGATGGCCATCTGTCATGGATAATAATAATAATAATAATAATAATTTTTATTATTTTTATTTATACACCTCCATCCCCAGCCAAGACCGGGCTCAGGGTGGCTAACACCAGATATAAAAACAATTGATTGAAACACAACTTTAAAAACGAGATTAAAATACAACATTAAAACATCAAAATGCAGCCTCATTTCAGTGGAAACTCAAATCAAAAACTTTTTGGGGGATGAAAACGTCAAGTCTTCACCAACGCCAACTATCCAGACTGGTCCTACGTGGGCCAGAAAAAAAACCAGGGAACCAGGGAAGTCCCCAAGTAGGAGTTCCATCACAGAAGGAGAAAGGAAATAGGAAAGAGGGGAAGGGGATCAAATTGATTCCAAGCCGAAGGCCAGGTGGAACAACTCTGTCTTACAGGCCCTGCGGAAAGAAATCAGATCCCGCAGGGCCCTGGTCTCATGAGACAGAGCGTTCCACCAGGCCGGAGCCAGTGTTGAGAAGGCCCTGGCCCTGGTGGATGCTTCAGCTGCGATTCCTGCATTGAAGGGGGTTGGACTAGAGGACCTTCAGGGTCCCAATTATACAACCATATGATGCTTGTGCCTCCTCTAGCGTTCTCCAGGCCTCATTCTATGAAACAAGAAAGCCATTGTGGCACAATGGTTAGAGCATTGGACTAGGACCTGGGGGATCAGGGTTTGAATCCCCAAACAAGCCACAAAGCTCACTGGGTGACCTTGGGCCAGTTACCACCTCTTAGCCTAATCCACAAGATTGTTTTGAGGGTGAATTGTGGGTAGAGAACAACCATGTACAGCAGTTTGAGATCCTTGGGAAATAAAGGTGGTACATAAATGAAAGAAGCAAACAAATTGCCCTCCTTGATCTGTCTGCCGAAAAAGACGGCACCTCCTCACTTGTCCAAATGTTTTGCTTTCCAGGAGGGAGGGAGAAGGCCTGAGGATCTTCTGGGACAAACAGCGAGAGCCTTCTCTCCTGGCGCGCTGGAACCCCTTCTCCACCGACATGCCTTACACGACCTTCACAGAGCATCCCGTGAAGAACATCAACCAGAGGTTTATCACCATCTGCCAGGTGGGCGCAATGGGTCAAGAGGGCACAAAAAATGGATTGGGCTAATAGTAATGCTGTGTCAGGCAGGGGATTCCCCCCCCCTCTCCCTTCGGCAGCTCACTGATCAGAATCAACGAGCCGTTGATAGTTTTACAGTCCTTTTTATTACAGCATCATGTTGCCAACACAAACAGACAACCCTCTTCTTCCTCTTCTGAACTGATCTGATCTGCCTGCTGCTGCATTCCCCAGCCTTCCTCTTCAGAATACAGTGGTACCTCGGGTTACATACGCTTCAGGTTACGTACACTTCAGGTTACAGACTCCACTAACCCAGAAATATTACCTCGGGTTAAGAACTTTGCTTCAGGATGAGAACAGAAATGGTGCAGCGGTGGCAGCGGGAGGCCCCATTAGCTAAAGTGGTGTTTCAGGTTAAGAACAGTTTCAGGTTAAGAACGGACCTCCAGAACAAATTAAGTACTTAACCTGAGGTACTACTGTATTCCCCGACATACCGAGGGTATAATCCAGTAACTTCCAAAGTGGACATCCCAATGTTAACAGTAACAATAAAAAAAAATAACAGAGAGTTCCCTTGCAGCTCATCTTGATACCAACCTCTCTCTTGAGAGCAGCTTGGAGAAAGGCAATTCTGAGTGGGGAAACGGCTGGTTAAGCCCCTCTCCCCACGCACCCATTCCCCACTCCCATTTGCAGCTTCCGCGGACTGCTTTTCTTAAAAATTAAGCTCTGAGGATTGGTAAAGGTAAAGGGACCCCTGACCATTAGGTCCAGTCGTGGCCGACTCTGGGGCTGTGGCGCTCATCTCGCTTTATTGGCCGAGGGAGCCGGCGTACAGCTTCCGGGTCATGTGGCCAGCATGACTAAGCCGCTTCTGGCGAACCAGAGCAGCGCACGGAAACGCCGTTTACCTTCCCGCCTGAGTGGTACCTATTTATCTACTTGCACTTTGACGTGCTTTCGAACTGCTAGCTTGGCAGGAGCAGGGACCGAGCAACGGGAGCTCACCCCATCATGGGGATTCGAACCGCTGACCATCCCATCGGCAAATGGAGAAATGCAGGAGGGATGTGCGGGCGGTTGCAGTAGGCACAGTGGGCATCAGATAAATGTCGTGGCATGAAACTGAGATCATTCAATAATGGATTCCTGGTGCCTTAATGTAAACAGGAAATGAGTGGCATATGCCCCCCTCTCTCTGCAGCATGAAATACAAGCTCCCTAGCCATCGATTTGAAACCACACACGCTCAGGTCAGAAACAATATTTTCTCCTCCCAGAATTATCTCCCCATCTGCACGCTCGTAAGGATGTCAGTAATCGGATCCCCCTGTGGAAAACAGAGTGAGAGAGGGAGTTCGGAGTGGCTTGTTCAAAGGGACGCTCCTTCGCCTCCGAGTGCTTTAATCCAGCTTTGGGGAGCGTTGGGAAGTTGTCCCTTTTTCAAACCGCCGCCCCTCCCCTCGTGGGCGCAAGGAAAAGGAGAGAAAAGAGGTTTTATTTTCCTTCAACGAGACGGGGTGGATTTCTCGCCCAAGTGGTTTCAGGAAAACATCCGATTTGGCAAGAATGGAACCCTTCACGCTTCAAGAGATGAAGGAGCTGCTAGGAATCCCACAAACTCCGAGGGCAAGGAGGGAGGGAGTTTGCGGGCTCTGAGATCATCTTGGGGAGAGCAAGGGGTGAAACCGCAGGTGGGTCGGACTTCTCAGGTCGCCTCTCCAGCCCCGAACCTTTCATTTGTAGGACTCCAGGTGCAATCACTTTTCAGCAATCCCAAATACTTGCAGCAGAAAACACAGGCAGAGATGTACCTCCGGTGGAAAGGGACCAGCACGTGAGGCACGAAGACACAAAACACCACCTTTTAGATTTTACAGCAGCAAAATGTGGTCACAATAGGGCAGCCCGCCAGAAAGCATGCAGGCAAATAACACAATCTGCCAGGGCAGCAGAGACCTTGGAGACTGAGCAGAAGCAAACAGATGCAGGTACTTGAAGTTTAAGCCCAGCCTAGACATTTTGGCTTCATAAGCTGCTACTAGCTAGGCTTGTCCTGTAATAGTCCATTCTGGTTAGATTTTATTGCCCCCTTTTAAAAATGGGGTTTAGACCAGGTTTCCAGCTAGGATTTGCTGTAGCCACTTAGAGCTTCACTGCAGGAAAAGCGGGTGGTGAAGGAGGGGAGAATAAATTATTAGTATTTCTGTTTAATGCATTTTTATCCCGTGTTTGCGTGGCAAGGTCCCAAACCTTCCTGGAAAATGAAATAAATACACCTGAAACAGTATCTTTGGTTAAAAGGCGAAAAAGGCCACCACTTTATTGAGTGGTATTGGCTTAGGCACTGGAAACCACACAACTATATCTGACTCCTGTCTATCTGCAGGAGTCTTGAAAGGGTTAACCACCAGTAGGGGGAGTCCTGCTGATGCACATCAACTAGGGACTCCCCCAGGGTCACTGCTAGGGGTCGTGCCATGGCCCTAGCCCCCCGTCTGGGGCTTCGGACGGAGACCACGCCCCCCCAATTCCTTTAACACAATACCCTTGAATTCGGAGGGGTGGGTAATGGCCACTACCTCCCCTCCCCTTCAACCTAATACTCGAAGGCCTAACCGCCAAACCTTACAAAGTTGTGATGATTTGCTACAGGGTAGGCAGAAAAACCAAATGGCCGGTGCCAATTTGCCAAGTGGAAAAATTCCTACCAGGCCCCTTGGACGACCAAGGTGACCAACCGAGGTCCATAGCAAGGTCAGGAGATAAAAGAGCCTAACCTAAGGGAGGGAGGGAGGGATAACTGGCCAAGCAGGGAGAAAAACAGGGGCGAGTCCTCAGCCATGGGCAGTTTAAATAGCCTGCGCCTTGCCCCCAGACTGTTCAGATTGGACGGCCTAAGGGTGACATGGCCGAGGACCATTCAATGGTGCAGGGGAGGGCTTGCTCCCAGCCCACAACGGCATCTCCCCAGGAACGGGACATGGCTTTCTCCCAAGTTGGGATTCAAGGCAACACAGAATTTTTTTGAAACATTATACAGTGGTATCTCAGGTTAAGTACCGTATTTTTTGCTCTATAAGACTCACTTTACCCCTCCTAAATAGTAAGGGGAAATGTGTGTGCGTCTTATGGAGCAAATGCAGGCTGTGCAGCTATCACAGAAGTCAGAACAGCAAGAGGGATTGCTGCTTTCACTGCGCAGCGATCCCTCTTGCTGTTCTGGCTTCTGAGATTCAGAATATTTTTTTTCTTGCTTTCCTCCTCCAAAAACTAGGTGCGTCTTGTGGTCTCGTACGTCTTATAGAGCAAAAAATATGGTTCTTATTTCGTTCCGGAGGTCCGTACTTAAGCTGAAACTGTTCTTAACCTGAAGCACCACTTTAGCTAATGGGGCCTCCTGCTGCTGCCGCACTGCCAGAGCACGACTTCTATTCTCATCCTGAAGCAAGGTTCTTAACCTGAAGCACTATTTCTGGGTTAGCGGAGTCTGTAACCTGAAGCGTATGTAACCCGAGGTATCACTATACAAGGAGTAATAAGAAGAAACAAGTTAAAATACAATAGAACACATTTGGAACCAGCAATTAAATTCCAATTTGTCAGCCCAGCAATCAACATCTTCTGCACTTTAGTCTCCAAAGGCCTGTCTGGGCAGGAAGGTCTCAGCCTGATGGTGGATGGATAACCAAGGAGGGAGCCAGTCCACTCTCTTGAGAGGGAACCCCTCAATCTAGGAGCAGCCCAGGAAAGGCCCTGTCTCAAGATGAGCAGGCGCTGAGGCGGCCATCCACCAAGGATGGGATTTGGTTTGGGACTTTAGGGTGTGGCAAGGTAGCATCACCCGGATCCCAAAGTGCCCTCTCCTTTCCCAAGAAGGCGTATGCATCACTTCCTGGTGGGCGGCACGGCTAAGGAAAACCCCAAGCCGATTTCCATTCAGGATGGTGCCTGGAGACACCTGTCTCCAAAGATTTGCATTTGCAGATGACGAATCGGTGACTTTTCTGTGATGTCAGCTTATCTGAGAAGGGCGAGCTGCTTTTGCACTCAAGGGATATTGGCCAACTTCATCACACACTCCTAATGCCTGCAATCGGTTCTTCCTGCTAATCTTGTTGGGATAAGCAACTTTATTGCAGTGGTATCATGGCAGGGAATCCTGTGGCTGCAACTGGCTCAGTCGAGGGGGGGGGGTGGCACTGAATGACCACGACATTCCTGCTGCTCAGGGAAGAGACCTCTCCAAACATTCACACTCCAGCTTCTGTGGCGGAAGAAAACGTAGCTGAAATGCCTTATGAGGAACGGCTAAGGGAGCTGGGCATGTTTAGCCTGGAGAAGAGGAGGTTAAGGGATGATATGATAGCCATGTTCAAATTGTTGGGTTTTCGCTGTATAGTAGCGCAGAGAGCTTGCTGGGGAGAGCTTGCATTAAAAAGAAGGGACTCAAAAATAACTTAAACAAGGTTTTAATAAGAAACAAAACTCCTTAAACACCAAATACATCTACAAACAAACACGACCCAACCACCAACCCATCCCCAGGGTAAAATGGCAGAGCTAGGTGCTGCTCCTTATATACTGTGGCCAATTCCCAACACAGCTTAATCAATGCAACTCAGCAGCACCTGCTATGCCTCACAGCTGCAAGGCTGGATCTCATTAGTTTACTCTGGCCCTTGCTCTGGCCCCTTAAAGGTATACACATTGGGTGAAACAATGATGAACCTTTAGATTTAAAGAAACAGTTCAACATTTCCCCTGCGGTTCATCATTGTGGAACAAAAACATAAAGCATACTTTGTACATGTTTTTCATGTGTAACCTTTGGAAGTGCTTTAGTAAAAATGTCTGCAATTTGATTGTTACCTGGAATATATTCAATTACAATCATTTCATCAGCAATTAGTTTCTTTACAAACTGCAAACGTAATCTTAAGACTCTAGTGCGCTGCGTATTGGTTTCTGAACATAGGATAGCAAGTCCACTCTGGGAATCAAGGTAAACTATCACTGGTAGTGTTACTTGCATCTGTAGGTCAGCAAATACTTGCATATACCATTCTATATCACGAGTGGCCTGAACGCATGCACATAATTCACTCTTTGTTGTGGAGAGACAAATAATGGTTTGTGTCTGGGACTTCCATTCAAAAGGACAACCGTTATAACAAAACACCATACCAGACACACCCCTGCAATTATTTTGTTCCACTGCATGAGATGCATCGCAGAAAATTTCAAAACCTTTGTCAACACTTGATGTAAACTGCAACCTATAATGTTTAGTATGTTTAAGGTACATTACCACTCTCTTAAGAGCAGAGAAACACTGTGTAGTGGGCTTTTCCACAAATTGATGCATCTTTTAACAAGAGCTTAACTGTTTCATATTTTACACTTGGTGAATAACACAAATCATAATCTTCACCTGGAATTTGTTGAAAGCCTCTGGCGACTAATCTTGCCTTGTACCTTACAACTTCATTTTTGTCATTCATTTTAGCTCTATAAACCCATTTTGAATCTATAAGTCTCATATCTGGGGTTTGAGGTACAAGAGACCAAGTGTTATGCTCTTTTAAAGAAGCTATCTCAGAGTCCATAGCTTTATACCAGTTTACAGCTTGGTGCTTAGGTAAATTCTGAACATCATTGTAGCTTTTTGGCTCAAAAACTGCCTTATTGGCATACACAGTATTAAAATGTTCATCTGCAAATCGTTGTGGCTTCTGTCTCTTTCTGTCTGAACGTCTCAGTCCGGAAGGAGAGTCAGACTCCTCAGACTTAATAGGAATAAGTGAACTACTAGTTTCAGGTTGTAAACCATCATTTTCAGACTGAAGAGATGCCTGTAGGCTAAGCTCACGGTCAGAAAACTCAAGAGAATCTAACCTCCCCTCGGGTGCCTGTAACTTTAAATCATCAAACAAATTATCAGGTTCAACAGGCTTTTTGTCTTCTCCCATTAATTCAGAAGCACCATTTCCTGCTGCTGCTGCTCCTGCTTCCTCTTCTTCCTCAGTTTCATTTATACCATCAGTATCTTGGAAAACAGCAACTCCATTCCAATTAACAGTTTGTATCATGCTTCTGGTAATATGAAATTTGCCAGTTGCTGGGACGTAAATTCTGTACGCCCCCTGCTGGTAGCCCATTAATTTTCCCTGAACACTACGCTCACCCAATTTCTGCTTAGCGGGATAATGCATAATTACATCTGAACCCCAAATTCGTAGGTATTTCAGATTAGGGCGTTTTTTAAACAGCTTCTCATAGGGGGTGACATCTAAACCAGAATGATAACTTCGATTTTTAACAAAACAAAACGCATTGAGCGCTTCAGCCCAAAAATCTTTGGGCAGATTAGCATCATGCAGATAAGTCTTAACCCCTGCCTGCAGGTCACGCTGCACAACTTCAACAAGCCCATTTTGCCAAGGACTTCGGGGGCAAGATAACTCATAAGTAGTCCCCTGCGCTTCCAGGAATTTCTCAAAATCCTCAGAAACAAATTCCCCACCCCGGTCAGAAAACAGGTTCTTAATTGGTTTGTTAAAGTGCGTTTTTACCCAGTTGCAAAAAACTTTGTACTTCTCAAATGCTTGGGACTTTTCAGCTATTGCATAAGTCCAACAATATCTACTATACTGGTCTATCAGGGTAAGCCAGTACTTAGAACCTCCTAATGATGGTGGGAGTGGCCCAACTAAATCACAATGTACACGCTCAAATGGCTCAGTTACTTTCCTATCTGAGCACCTACCCTTGCGTGCAACCTTAATCTTATTTTTGCAACAGGATAGACATTGCATAAAGAATTTACATGGTTTTAAGTTGAGGCCATTAACAATATTCTTTGTCTTAATTACATCAGCAAAATTCAGGTGTCCCAGAATTCTGTGCGCCTCGTGGACACACCCGGAATGTGGTCTTACATTCCTCAACCCCTGGCTTGACTGTGCTGCTCTGCAATTTATAGGCGATTGGGAATAGGTGCGAAAATACAGTCTATATAAACCATCAGATTCCCGGGCATACAATAGACGTTTGTTCCCCTCAAAAAACTCACACATTGAATTTAAGAAACGCACAGTTATGCCTTGACGAGCAAAACACCTTACTGATAATAAATTGTCCACTGATGGGCAGTAAATGCAGTTTGCTATCGTAATGTTTAAAGAGTCAAGTTTAACAGTACCTCTGCCAAGCGACTGCAAGACTTGTGAATTGGCTAAATGTACATTACCAATTTCCTCTTCGAAAGAAATGAACAAGCTTCGATCGTTGCAGACGTGCTGAGACGCTCCTGAGTCTACAACAAAAGACTTCCACTTGGCACCTTTAAGTCTTTTACAATCTGTTGTCCAAGCATGAAAAGCTTGCGGCTCGTTTCTGTCTTTACGGTACGATGTCGGCTGCTGGGCTGCCGACCGTGACTGACGAACAGAAACAGTCTTGGGAGTACTTTGCTTTCTTTTGGCTCTGCAGTCCTTTGTAAAATGTCCCTGCTTATTGCAGAACCAACAACGCTTTGCAGCTTTAAATGCAGTCGTATCACCACAAGTTTGCATATGGCGTTCCTCATTACTTCTGGAAATAGGAGTGCTTATGGCACAAGCCTCCCTTCTGTCCAGCTCGCCCATTAATCTTGCTGTTACCCCTTCCACCGTTAATTGTGCTGGTGGAACGGCAGATATCTGGCTAGCTATACCATCAAAGTCCTCATTAAGGGAACAAAGGATGATAAAAACATACTGAATATCAGGTATCTCCATGTCCCTTCGAATTAATTCGCAGCGTATTGCCTCCAGACGTCTCAAGTGTGCTGCCAAATCACCACCAGGCTGCAACTTCGTCTGGTACAACTGCTTGAAGTACGTCAATGCAGACGCTGACTCTTTTCTAACATGCACTGCTGCAAGACTGTCCCACATTTCTTTGGCAGTTTTCTTATTTCTTATATAGACTACCTGCTGGTCGCTGACTGCCAAATTAATTATCGCCCTGGCTTTCGCATCTCCTTTCAACCAAGCATTAGTCACAGGGTCAGGAGGGTCATCAGTTACATAGGTCCATACATCTCTAGAGGTCAAAAGCGCCTCCACCCGAAAAGACCATAAACTATAGTTCTCATCTGTTAGCTGTGGGAAGACTAGAGCCCTCTCCGCTTCAGTAACCCGGTCAACCATTCTGGAACTCTTCCAGACCCACAAAACTACGCTAACAGGAGAAGGAGTTTTCAAACCTTTCTCAGAGTCCAAAAATATGCAGTCATCCACTCAGCAGCTGGGCCCATAACCAAAGATGTTGGGTTTTCGCAGTATAGTAGCGCAGAGAGCTTGCTGGGGAGAGCTTGCATTAAAAAGAAGGGACTCAAAAATAACTTAAACAAGGTTTTAATAAGAAACAAAACTCCTTAAACACCAAATACATCTACAAACAAACACGACCCAACCACCAACCCATCCCCAGGGTAAAATGGCAGAGCTAGGTGCTGCTCCTTATATACTGTGGCCAATTCCCAACACAGCTTAATCAATGCAACTCAGCAGCACCTGCTATGCCTCACAGCTGCAAGGCTGGATCTCATTAGTTTACTCTGGCCCTTGCTCTGGCCCCTTAAAGGTATACACATTGGGTGAAACAATGATGAACCTTTAGATTTAAAGAAACAGTTCAACATAAATATATAAAAGGATGTCACATAGAGGAGGGAGAAAGGTTGTTTTCTGCTGCTCCAGAGAAGCGGACACGGAGCAATGGATCCAAACTACAAGAAAGAAGATTCCACCTAAACATTAGGAAGAACTTCCTGACAGTAAGAGCTGTTCGACAGTGGAATTTGCTGTCAAGGAGTGTGGTGGGGTCTCCTTCTTTGGAGGTCTTTAAGCAGAGGCTTGACAACGATATGTCAGGAATGGTCTGATGGTGGTTCCTGCTTGGCAGGGGGTTGGACTCGATGGCCCTTGTGGTCTCTTCCAACTCTAGGATTCTATGATTCTATGAAATGAAAACGTATTTTGGGCCTGATTAAGGCCTGGAGGGAGTGATAAAGGTTGAGATGAAGGGGACAGATTTCCACCTGCTTCTTGACATTCAGAGCCCTAGAAGCAGAGGGATGGGTGAATCTGCCAAATTTGGTTTCTCGGTATTTTCAGCCTTAATTTCAGTTCTCCTTATTTCCACAGCAGCTTATTTCCTTCCTTCCTTCCTTCCTTCCTTCCTTCCTTCCTTCCTTCCTTGTCCTCATGAACATTTATTAGCACTTTTTTTCCAGATTTCTCCTAATGTACAGATTTGTGAATACAATTTTGCCTAATATATACATTTTTTTGCAAAGCAATTTTGGTGCACGCTTTACTCTGGTATCTATGCATTTTGCACAAATTACTTTATTGGAGAACTGCATTGAGGGTTTCAGAGAAGTGCAGATTCCACGGAGGGCTGTGTTTGGGTTCCCGCACTGTTTCAGAAAGTGCAAAATGAGTATAATCATAGAATCATGGAGTTGGAAGAGACCACAAGGGCCATCGAGTCCAACCCCCTGCCAAGCAGGAGTAGGTCCTCCTTTAAGTGGGAACCTGAATCGAATTTCTCAGCCCACCCCATCTGAGCATCACATCTGGCCTGGAACTGAGCTGGCAATTCTCACTACCCATTAATTGCTTAGTTCCAGAAATACAGTTCTTTGCACTGAGGAGCTTGCAATCTCCACGTCGAACTCTGAAGCGATGTGTGTGAACCTGTGTGAAGAGGCAACAGGGGGTTAATCATGAGCAACATGGCTTTGTTTCCCCCAAACACCCACCAGCTATTTCTTCCCGAGTTGTGTCTCTCGCTCAGGGCCGTCTTACAAATAGAGGCTAGTGGCATGGGGTGCCAGGGAAGAGGTGGAGGCTGAACGCGGCACCTCCTGGCATCAGCTCGCCACCCTTGCCTGCCTCCGCCACACCATGCTGAAGCAGCGCCACGCCCGGAGCCTCCATCTGCCATGGTCAACACGGCACGGAGCGGCCAGCTGAGCCAAGAGGTGCTGTGCCTTACCTCCATCTCTTCCCCACCGGAAGAGTCACCATTCAGCCGCTGCCCGCCTCCTCCAGCCCCGCCGGCAGCGCCTCCCTCCCTAAAATACTATGGGAAACGGGGGGGGGGGATGTGTGTGCTGGAGGGAGCTTTGCCCCACGGCACTGGATATGCTTAAGACGGCCCTGCTCTCTCTGTTTACTCTCGAGATTTTGGCACCTCTCCACGGGGTCTGTCTGTCTGCCTGGCGTGTAACCCAACCTCCTTTTGTGCTCCCTGGGTTCTGAGGATGCCTCGGCGTGTTAGAAGTCACTGCCATGGACCGGTTTTAATCCTCGATCTCTGAATGGGGGCAGAAAGAGCCAGCATCTTTCGTGTGCACAAGATTCCGAAAGCTCCTGAGACTTTCAGAGCAGGAATTGGGGGGGGGGGGAGGATTTTTCATGCACCCCATGAGCCTGCAGCGTATTTCCAGTGTGGGACAAAATGTTCTCTGGGGAGGTGGCAGAGGGGTGGTTGAAGGACAAGTGGAGATTCCTGGTTCCTCAGTATTCTCAGCAGCGAGATGGCCGGGATTCAGTTTCAAATGCTATTTGCTGCGGACGGCCAAGCGTCACTTGGTTTCCTAGGCAGGCTGTTGTTTTCCTTCGGTTGCAATGGGAGCGACCCACAGAATGTGCACAGTGGCTGGCTGGCTTAGGCCATTCCTGTCAGGGCATTTTTAATATGTGGGCATCCTTAGCTCCCAACCACACTTGAGAAATGGGGATGGGGTAAGAATTTGTTTTGGTTTGGCACTTGTAGGCAAGTAGACCTAATTTTGCAGGGTGTGTGAACCAAAGCACAGAGATCCTTCAAGATTCACACTTCTCTGAATTTTGCAATGCAGTTTGCCAGCCAAGTATGGCGTACAAGAATGCATATGGGTGAAGCGTGCATAGAAAGGTATATATTAGAGAGGGTAACATCCAAAAATGTGTTATATTTGAGATTTGCAAAATAAATAAATACATATGTCTGCATTGGACAAAACAGAATGTAAATGTGTACATTAGGAGAAAATTGCACTAAAATGTTGCTGAATTTTCATGTGGACTTTTTTTTTATAAAAAAAAGATTTGCAAAATGATGTGGAAATTTGGAGAACTGAAGAACTGGAATCTCGGGCAAAACTGATGCAGCTGTCTTTCCCCGCGCCTTCTTCTCCTGTCCTCCAAGAATTCCAGGGCAGTTCTGCATCCTTGCGTAGAAGGAGTGCGGGAGATTTGCATTTGAATGTATTTGTGGCTTCCTGTGGGAGGGAGTTCCTCAGTTTGCACTGTGCAGAGAAAGCCTCCTCTTTCTATCTGCAAGGTCATGATGGCCCAACATAAATTATTACTAGACCAGGCTACAAGTCTATTGTCCTGTTCAGCAGCTCCCCCAAAAATGTGGCCCGCCTGATCGGAGTCTTCTCCTGCCTTTCTGCAGATCTCTGCCTTCACTGCTATGCTGGTTCAAGCAGTCCAGAATGCCGAAAGAACGGATCCCACAGCTGGCCGAACTGCCGAGGTGGAGGTGGCCCATGAGCCCCTCCTCATAGAGACCTACACGGGGCTGATGTCTTTCCTCGGAAACCGAAACAAACTGGGCTATTCCCTCGCTCGGGGGAGTTTTGGCTTCTGAACGTCCTGCAAATTGGGGGTTTTCCTTTTGTGGTGAATGTGTTGTGTTTATTCCCCTTGAAATGTTGCTAAAGAGGGTGGGGGCTGTTATTGAAAGGGCTGTGAGGTGCAACATCCCCACCCGGCCTTATAATGTAGGAAACTGTGTGCTGAGTCCAACCATGTAGCTCATAGTGGGCATCATCTCAGGCTGGAAGCAGCTCTCCAAAGTTGCAGACTTTTCCCAGGATTACCCTGGGGATTGGACCAGGGACCTTCTGGATGCAAAGCAGCTGCTCTGAGCTACCGTCCTGGAATGGCAAAACCTCCTTTTGCAGGGTTCAGGGCCACACAGGATTTAACCACAGGGTGTGGAAAGATCTCCCCTGTTGAAAGGAGCCACAGTTCTCTAGAAGCCTGACAGCTGCCTGCAAGACAATGGCCCATCTAGTCCAGCATCCTGTTCTCACAGGGGCCAGTCAGATGCCTGGGGAAAACCCACAAGCAGGAGCTGAGCACAAGAGCAATGCTCCCCCCTCCTGTGGTTTCCAGCAACGGGCGTTCAGAAGCATCGCTGCCTCCAGCTATTGAGGCAGAGTATAGTCATTGCGGCTAACAGCTCCACTAGTGTTCATAGAATTGCAGAATTGGAAGGGTTCGTCTAGGTCAGCCCACTTCAGTGCAGGAATGTGGTATCTGAGGAACATCTGAACATGATCCTCCTTGGTTTTTTCCCATTGCAAGCTTCTCTCCTGATAACTCAGGTGTTTCAACACCTGAGCTGGATGCTTACCTGAGATTCCTGCATAGGTGGCACTCGGGGTCCTTTCCAGTCTACGATTCTATGAGCATTAAGAGAATCCTCCAGAAAAACAATCTCTCAAAGGACCTGCTGATGGCATTTTACCATTGTACTGTTGAGAGTGCATTAACTTATGGTCTGTGTGTGTGCGGTTTGGGAGCTGCATGGTCAGGGGGAAAACAATGCTGTCCGGGGTTGTAAAAATTTCAGAGAGAATAATTGGGTGCACTCTTCCCACCTTGGATCAAATCTATGCTTCCAGGTGCCATAAGAAAGCTGCAGAGATAGCGCAGGATAGTGCGCACCCCGGAAATGATCTCTTTCAGCTTCTGCCTTCTGGAAGAAGGTCCAGGGTTATAAAGACTAGGACCAGCCGCCTGAGAAACAGTTTCTATTCAAATGTGATTTTGGTTTTAAACGCAGTGTAAGGAGTCTCTATGGGAGTATATTGTATTTAATTATGGGATATCAGAGTTTTTAGGGGGCTAACCAGGCTGGGATAGCTGGGATAGCAGCCTTGTTGGTTTCTGAATGTCTGATGTAGATTTTCAAATTCGCCGTTCTGTATGGGACAATGACAAAAAAGATTATCGTATCGTATTAAGCTCATTGTATCTAAAATGCAGTGACAAGAAAAAAGAAAATCCGTGGCACATTTCGGTGAAACTGGCCCTGTTGCCAAAGCAAAACCACCCTCGCCTAGTCCCAGGTTTCCACCTCTACAACCTAGGGATTAGGCAAGCCTACCCAGCAAGGTTGTTGTACGAGGCAACGTGGATTCCTTAGAATACTCTGCGGCTGCAGTCCTAAGCCACTGGGGCACAATGTGAATTGCATAGGACTGTGCCCTAGGCTGCAATATAAGTGCTATTATTTCAGTGAGAGTGGCTGAACAACTGTTGTTGTAAACCATAGAAGGAAAGAGTTGCTCAAGTCCTTGTTTGTGGGTTTCCCATAATGGGCATCTTGTCAGTGAAGTTCTACTCAGTATTGATCCAGAGTAGATCCCAATGTATAGTTGGCAGCGTAACAACTTGAACATGTTGGAGGATTCCCAACAAATAGACCAGAGGCCATTGTATTTCATCCAGCTGAGCTTTACTGCTTTGTTGTTTAGTCGTTTAGTCGTGTCTGACTCTTTGTGACCCCCTGGACCAGAGCACGCCAGGCACTCCTGTCTTCCACTGCCCCCCACAGTTGGGTCAAACTCATGCTGGTAGCTTCGAGAACACTGTCCCACCATCTCGTCCTCTGTCGTCCCCTTCTCCTTGTGCCCTCCATCTTTCCCAACACCAGGCTCTTTTCCAGGGAGTCTTCTCATGAGGTGGCCAAAGTATTGGAGCCTCAGCTTCAGGATCTGTCCTTCCAGTGAGCACTCAGGGCTGATTTCCTTCAGATTGGAGAAGTTGGATCTTCTTGCAGTCCATGGGACTCTCAAGAGTCTCCTCCAGCACCATAAATCAAAAGCATCAATTCTTAGGCAATCAGCCTTCTTTATGGTCCAGCTCTCACTTCCGTACATCACTACTGGGAAAACCATAGCTTTTACTATACGGACCTTTGTTGGCTTTACTGCTACTGAAGACAAATGAACATAATGGTCACAAATCCATTACATTCAGGATTAGCACTGTCCATAAGAAATCCAGTTGCAGCAGACCTAACGTAATCTTACAATAACTTATAAAAGGACTAGACCTTAACACTAAGCATACTATGTATAGGACACCACACCAGAAATAAAAGAGATAGAAAAGACAGAGAAATCCAGGCTGCTTCTGGCCTCACTATTATAGCCAGCATGACCTTGACAGAAAGAGAGAAGAGAACCAATTTAAGCCAACTGTACTCATCTTCTCTGAAGGAATAACCCAAACAACATGAACCTTCTGCTTGTTTCTTTCCCGCAGAGGAGCTTCCAGAACCCTCTTGAATTAAGTAGAATAGGAAAGATCTCTACACATCAGGGCAATACTTTCGGCACTAGGAAATGCAAACTGGCACATTGGGTTGGCCACTGTGAGAACAGGATGCTGGACTAGGGGATAAGAGAGGTCATCTGGAAGACAGGTCACAGCCACCTGTCCAGGTGATGGAATTGGCTTTGCAGTGGGGTCAGAGAAGGCTAAAGGCGCCTGGGGAATTGGGGATGGGTGCAGGATGGATGGGGTCCCCAACAAAGTACCATCTGGTCCCCATCCTAAGAATGAGACACACACACACACTTCCTATAGCAAATGACAGGTCATGACAGCCTAATCTAGGTGACCCTGGTGCCTCAATCTGTACCCCAACCCTGGACCAGAAGTTATTTTCTTCTTATTGTTTTATTTCAGTTATGTTTGTGTTATCTAGATTATTAGCTGGTCATTAGAAGAACAACTGTTTAGAGATTGCTGCTTGAGTTTGATTTTCCTCGTCCCTCTTTGTCTCTTTTCCTTTGTGTACCATGTTTTTCTTTTTTCTATTGTACGTCCGTGGGAAGAGACTGCCTTGTTTTCATAGTCTGTAAGCTGCTCTGGGAGCCTTTATTTGCTGAGGAGCGGCGCAAAAATGGTCCCAATAAAGACATTAATATTCTGTGTTACCATATTAAGAGTGGGTTGAATTATTTAGAATTTGGGGTCAGGGGAAGCATCCATGCATTTGTTTGAGGGAAGGGCAAAGCAAGGAAACAGTAAAAGGAATCATTAGGTATTTAAATAAAATGTGAAAACCTTGATAAACTATTGATGAAGGAGGTGGGGAGTTAAGTAATCAATTCACAGATGGGTGGAAACTACATTCAGTTCACATTTAAAGTTAAATCTTCCTAATTTGTACTTTTGAAAACAATTTGAGAACTGAAACACAGCAATCCTTTGGAAGCTGCACTGCTCCAAATATTGGGCTGTGGTTCTGCAGCCAAGAAACCTAATGTGATTAAGTCAGCCAACCCTCGTATCCATACAGGGCTTTTTCAAAAATAAAGATGGCAGCTACAAAAGGCCATAGAATCTTAGAATTGGAAGAGGCCCCAAGACTCATCGTCCAAGTGCAGGAATCGCAGCTAAGTAAGGACTTTTTAAAAAGAGAGTCCGGGGCAGGTGTCACTCACTGGGGGGCAGGAACCCTGGCAGTGCCCACAGATACTGATGCCAACCCAGCAAGGTTGGCAGCTCAGAGGTCTGAGACAGACTAGGAGAAATGCAAGTGTCTGTTGCTGGCTTTCGGAGGACCGGTGCTATTTGGGGACTTGAGCTACTACTCAACCTTTGAGAACACAAGAAGAAGAAGAGGAAGGGGAGGAGGAGGAGGAGGAGGAGGAGGAGGAGGAGGAGGAGGAGGAGGAGGAGAAGAAGAAGAAGAAGAAGAAGAAGAAGAAGAAGAAGAAGAAGAAGAAGAATTTATTATTTATACCCTGCTCATCTGCCACTCTGGGCAGCTTCTAGCAAAATATTAAAATACAGTAATGCATCAAACATTAAAAGCTTCCCTAAACAGGGCTGCCTTCAGATGTCTTCTAAAAGTCTGGTACTTGTTTTTCTCTTTGACATCTGGCGGGAGGGCGTTCCACAGGGCGCGTGCCACCACCGAGAAGGCCCTCTGCCTGGTTCCCTGCAACTTGGCTTCTCACAATGAGGGAACCGCCGGAAGGCCCTCGGAACTGGACCTCAGTGTCCAGGCAGAACGATGGGGGTGGAGACGCTCCTTCAGCAGGATCAGGCCCATGGTCCCTCTAGTCCAGCATCCTGTTCCCACAGTGGCCACCTGAAACGAAACACGACCTGAATGAGTCAACTCTCCCCTGCCTCTAATTTGCCAGAAAATACTTCTCTTAATTTCTTCCGAGTGTAGAGAGCGTGAACCCAGCTGTTATGGCTAGTAGCCATGGAATAGCACTCTCCTCCATGAATTTGTCAAGCCGACATTTAAAGCTATCTCCTTTGGTAGTCATCACTGCCTCCTGTGGCAGGGAGTTCCATAGTTTAACAATGTGCCGCATGATGGAGTTCTTCCTGGTTTCTGTTCTGACTCTCCCACCATTCAGCCTTCATTGGAGGTTTTAGTATTAGGAGGGATAGAAAAAGCCCCTTCCGAGCTCGAGAGGAGGGGGGGTTGCGGGCCACCCTCTCCCACACACGCGGGGGCTGGTTTTAGCCCCCGCGAGAAGAGGGAATCCTTGGGTGTGTCTGCGACCCGGCCCACCAATGGTGGGCAGGGGAGGCATGGCCTAGCCTATTTAAGGTCGGCACGCCCAGGGACCGCCCTCTTTGCCCCGTTCCAGCTGGCCAGTTTTCCCATCCCACCCACCCTTTAGGCTTAGCTAGCTTTGACCTTGCTATGGACTCTGGTTGGTCGTCGCAAGGGGCCTGGTAGGAATTTTTCCAACTTGGCGCACTTCCAGCCTTTTGGTTTTTTCGCCTACCTCGTAGCAAACGTCACAACTCCCTCGGTATTGGCGGTTAGGCATTGGCAGGGGTAATTGTTATGCAAATGAAGGGGGGAAGGAAGCGCCATCACCTTCCCCCAATGAAAAGGGTAGTCCGGTAGAGGACTCCGGGGGGCGTTGCCTTGTCCGAAACCTAGGGAGGTGAGGGCCTCCGGCACGCCCCCGAGCAGTGACACCCGTGGGATCCTAGTTGGCATACATCAACAGGACTCCCACGGCTTGTGGATAACCCTTCCCGGTCCCCATGCCGGGTAGTCGATAGGAGCCAATGCCTAAGGCCAATACCTTCCAATTCCTGTAATCAATAAGGTTGTGGCGTTTTTATGCCCATTAACCTTAAATAATGTGTCCAGTGTCCTCATTTCACTTGGGGGGGGGGGGGAGAGGTCTCGCCACGCAACAAACATTTGTCTACCAACTTTATCCTGGATTTAACAGGATAGGATCAATAGTAGTATAGCATCTAGATCAAGGGAAGTAATAGTGCCACTGTATTCTGCTCTGGTCAGACCTCACCTGGAGTACTGTGTCCAGTTCTGGGCACCACAGTTCAAGAAGGACACTGACAAACTGGAATGTGTCCAGAGGAGGGCAATCAAAATGGTCAAAGGCCTGGAAACGATGCCTTATGAGGAACAGCTAAAGGAGCTGGGCATGTTTAGCCTGGAGAAGAGGAGGTTAAGGAGTGATATGATAGCCATGTTCAAATATATAAAAGGATGTCACATAGAGGAGGGAGAAAGGTTGTTTTCTGCTGCTCCAGAGAAGCGGACACGGAGCAATGGATCCAAACTACAAGAAAGAAGATTCCACCTCAACATTAGGAAGAACTTCCTGACAGTAAGAGCTGTTTGACAGTGGAATTTGCTGCCAAGGAGTGTGGTGGAGTCTCCTTCTTTGGAGGTCTTTAAGCAGAGGCTTGACAACCATATGTCAGGAGTGCTCTGATGGTGTTTCCTGCTTGGCAGGGGGTTGGACTCGATGGCCCTTGTGGTCTCTTCCAACTCTATGATTCTATGATTCTAACTTTATCCAGGATTTAACAGCGTCCCAGAGTTTAACTGCTGCATTTGCAAAAAGTGGGGTAGTACCCAGGTGCCTAACATGACCAGCTTTCTATTGCACACTTCTTACAAGGAAGCTTCCTAGCAGTTGGGGGAAAGCAGGAAAAACTTACTTGATGCAACCGTGTACAGATACCTGCATATTTTAAGAGGCCTGTTGCAATCGCACAATTTTTATGCGAATGCACGAAAAGGCACACCCTCTGCCCCGCTCCCTTGCCTGCAACTTAGCTCACTCCACGGGCAGCAATCCTGCAGGGAGATGAGGGCAAGCCCACGCCACGTTCCTGCAAAGGACCACAATGTGCAGCAAGGATGGAGCCATTCTGGGGCAGCCGCCTTAGCCCTGCAGCGCCAGGAAATGGGACGTGAGCGCAGGGGCCAGCGCAGGATTCAAGCTGGCAAGGGTGGCGCAACATTGCCGCAATTGGGGTCCGCCCCTCTTCTCCGCACCTGCTGTGCCGCCTCCACGGCGAAGACAGCCGGCCCTTGCCTCGAGGAAAAAAGACAGGGCCACTCCCTTCCCTCTTCAGCTTACAGGAATTGCCTCTGCCTGAATCACCGTTGGCACGAGGTGGGCACTGTATCCTTGGCAATGGGGCCTGGGCGGTGCCAGCTGTTACAGCTGCAGGGTTCGGCCTGGCTCTAACAATATGTCAGGGGCCTGAGACGCGCTTCCCCAAAGCATTTCTCCATGAAACCGCATGTGGGTCCCTTTGTGGGCCTTTTTGCCAGGCGCCCACAGGCTGGAGAGCAGAGGAATTTGAATAACTCTCTGTGTTTTGTTTTCCCTTCTCACCCACGCTGTACCCGTTCGACCCAACCTATTTAAGGCATTTCCCCAGCTGCCAGCAAGCTGGTACTTAGTTGCCTTGAGCCTCGTGGGTCACCAGGGCTGGATTTAGGTTTGCTGAGGCCCTAAGCTCTTGAAGGTAACGGGGCCCTTTATATGTCCAGTTGTCCTTTGTCAACAACAAATTGTCACTGTTTTTGTGTGTGTTGAATATACGCTATGTGGTAATTTATGGACCTCATAGGTATCTAAAGCCATTTGCACATGTGGCCATGAGACCAGTCCATGCAGAATGTTGTTGTTGTTTAGTTGTGTCCGACTCTTTGTGGCTCCCTGGACCAGAGCACGCCAGGCACCCCTGTCTTCCACTGCCTCCCGCAGTTTGGTCAAACTCATGCTGGTAGCTTCGAGAACACTGTCCCACCATCTCGTCCTCTGTCACCTTGTGCCCTCCATCTTTCCCAACATCAGGGTCTTTTCCAGGGAGTCTTCTCTTCTCAGGAGGTGGCCAAAGTCTTGGAGCCTCAGCTTCAGGATCCGTCCTTCCAGTGAGCACTCAGGGCTGATTTCCTTCAAAATGGATAGGTTTGATCTTGTTGCAGTCCATGGGACTCTCAAGAGTCTCCTCCAGCATCATAATTCAAAAGCATCAATTCTTTGGCGATCAATCTTCTTTATGGTCCAGCTCTCATGCAGAATGCAGAATGCAGGCACCCTATATATAGAAAGGAGCAAACCAGTGATATTTTAGGGAGCAGGCTAGCAGGCGGGGCCCATGACTTACATCATAGGAGCCTACACAACACAAAACACTGTTGCTGTATGAAGGTTTTATTTTATTTCTTTTTTTATCTTATATTTTGGAAATGTACATCCAAGTTTTTTTCCTTTATATTTTTTGGGGGTCCCCAAAAGAGTGGGGCCCTCAGCTATAGCTTATTTAGCTTATACGTAAATCCAGCACTGTGGGTCACAAATCGTGGCACTGGTAACCAGAGAGCTCAGTGCACAATTATTATTATTATTATTATTATTATTATTATTATTTTACAAACACATCTAGTCCTGCAGGAATGAGGAAATTAGTCCTGCAAAATTCCATCTTCTGTGCAAAGGAATATAATATGAAAACATAAGAAGAGCTGTTTGGATCAATCAATCTAGCATAGCTTGCAAATGTCCTGTTTTAATCAGGACATCCCGGATTACAGAATCCAGTCCTGGGAGACCGGAAGACGCACCATTCCTGATGTCCAGGTTTTGGGGACAAAAAATCTTGGGAGGTACGATCTGGTCCAACATCCTGTTGTCCCAGTGGCCAAACCAGACGTCTGCGAGAAACTATGAATTCCTATCCTTCGGAATTTGCAATCTTCTGAATTTTCCGAAGCAATTCAACAACCAAATAAAAAGTCCATGTTGGGAAAACAGTGCATAAAAAAACAAACATAAGGAAGAGCTTTTGGATCGGGGCCAATGGCTCATCTAGTCCCTCATCCTGTTCTCACAGGAACCCACAAGCAGGATTCTCCCCTCCTGTGGTTTCCACTAACTGATATTCAGAAGCATTTCTGCCTTTGAATGCGGAGGCCGAGCAGAGCCATCCTGGCTAGGAGCCATCAATTTCCATCTCCTCCTCCATGAATTTTCCTCATCTTCTTTTAAGCCACCTAGGTGCCTCCTGCAGATGTGAGTTCCACAGTTCCCTGTCATCCAAGCTGGGGGTCGTCACCACCCCGCTTTGAGCTTCCCAGTGGAAGAAAGGATAGGAAGGTAATGAAGGAACAAAGGATAACCCTCAGACCCGATGCTTTAGTGCAAGGACTCCTGTTCACTTCCTGCCAGAGCAAAAAATGTCTGAGGTGAATTTGGAGACCCAACGAATGTTTGGGGAAGCAAGGAGGGTTTCCGTAAGGAAATTCCCTTAGGTATTTCCACACATCCTTCACCTGTTCTGCCAAAATATATTTTTCTTTAAAAAATCAAATTTTAAAAATTTAAAGAATTGTGGTGTACTGGTTAGAGTATTGGACTAGGACCTGGGTTCGAATCTCGGCCATAATACTCACTGGGTGACCTTTGGCCAGTCACTGCCGCTCAGACTAACCTACCTCACAGGGTTGTTGTATGACTTAAATGAGGTGTTGGGGGGGGAACCATGTACAGCTCCTTGAGGAAAATGTGGGATCGAAATTGATCAGTCAATATACAAGATGGGATACAAAATTGATAAATTGATTCCTCCATTGCCTGCGGTTGGACTAGATGACCCTTTGAAGGGGGGGGGGGTCACTTCCAGCTTAACAATTCTATGATTCCAGGAGAAGCAATAAATAAAAAGAAAGAAGAGAGAGAGATAAATTTGCAGGTCTCTGCTCACAGCCCAAACAACCAAGGAACTGAAAGGAGCACGTATCACTTTCCCTTCCATAAAGGTAAAGGTAAAGGGGACCCTGACCATTAGGTCCAGTCATGGCTGATTCTGATGTTGCGGTGCTCATCTTGCTTTCTTGGCCGAGGGAGCCGGCGTACAGCTTCTGGGTCATGTGGCCAGCATGACTAAGCCGCTTCTGGCGAACCAGGGCAACGCACAGAAATGTCGTTTACCTTCCCGCCGCAGTGGTACCTATTTATCTACTTGCACTTTTATGTGCTTTCGAACCACTAGGTTGGCAGGAGCAGGGACGGAGCAACGGGAGCTCACCCCATCGTGGGGATTCGAACCGCCGACCTTCTGATTGGCAAGTCCTAGGCTCTGTGGTTTAACCCATAAGTGGTGTGATTTTCTTCCCTTCTCCCTCTCCCTCTTCCCTGCTTTTGCCTAGATTTCCTCACTCTGTTCTTCGTTTACCTTCCCCGTCCCTTTGGCCCAGTGACAAGGCTGGCAGTTAACAAGCTGCTCCAACTGTCTCGAAGCATCCGAGCGATGACAGGCTTCCAGAACGGGGAGGGACGGAGAGCATCTAAACACCCTTAATGTTTCCAGGCCTGCAATCCCGAGAATGTGGTGGGGCTCACGGCCAGTCCTTCGCGGTCCTCGCTAATTAAACCCCCAGCGTCTAAAGTTAGCTGCTCACATGCCCGTTCTGTGCGCCCGGGGGGCTTTTGCAAAGCTCGCCTCAGAAGTATCTGCCCGGGGGGCTGTGATGAGTGAAGCCTTCACACCACACTTGCAAATGTGGACGGACAAAATGGAATCCGTGTGCATCTTATTGGGGGGGGGGCACCAGGGACAGAGGCTGCTCTCCCCAAAGCACCCAGGGGTGTCGGGTTCGAGGGACTGTTGGCAGACATCTGTACAGATGGGTTTTGCAACTCACTGTGGGTCTTTTGAATGGAGGTGCTTGAATCTTTTTTAAAAAAATAAAGGTTTAGAGAAGAGGCATCTCTAAGCCTATGCAGAAGCAGAGATGGTTGTTTGCATAACTCCTAACTGCAAGTGTGGGAGAATATATATATATATACAGTGGTGCCTCGCAAGACGAAAAGAATCCGTTCCGCGAGTCTTTCCGTCTTGCGGTTTTTTCGTCTTACGAAGCAAGCCCATTAGCGGATTAGCGCTATTAGCGCTATTGACAGTTTAAGGGCTAAAAACGGCTTTTTAAGGCTTAAGGGATTAGCGGTTTTGCTGCTAAAATGCTTTTAGCAGCTTAGCGCTTCAGAAAAAGGGGTTTTGGAGCGAAAAAAAATCGCAAGAATTTTCGTCAATTTTCGTCTTGCGAAGCAAGCCCATAGGGAAATTCGTCTTGCGAAGCGCCTCTGCAAACGGAAAACCCTTTCGTCTTGCAGGTTTTCCGTCTTGCGAGGCATTCGTCTTGCGGGGCACCACTGTATATATATATATTCTCTATTAAAACATGCAGATAATGACAGTGGCTGCTCAGGTTGCAATGTGATCCGTGCTGGAGGCATGTTTGCAACCCGCAGCGCCACATCTGTGCATGTGCGGGTCGCGATTCAGTGCTTCTCCTCATGTACATTTCTGCTCTCATTACGTTTCCAAGCACAATTCAAAGTGTTGGTGCCGACCTTGAAAGCCCTAAACGGCCTCAGTCCAGTTTACCAGAAGGAGAGTCTCCACCCCCATCGTTCTGCCCGGACACTGAGATCCAGCGCCAAGGGCCTTCTGGCAGTTCCCTCACTGCAAGAAGCCAAGTTACAGGGAAGCAGGCAGAGGGCCTTCTCGGTGGTGGCGCCCGCCCTGTGGAACACCCTCCCACCAGATGTCAAAGAGAAAAATAACTACCAAACTTTTAGAAGACATCTGAAGGCAGCCCTGTTTAGGGAAGCTTTTAATGTTTAATTGGTTATTGTATTTTAGTGTTTTGTTGGAAGCCTCCCAGAGTGGCTGGGGAGACCCAGCCAGATGGGCGGGGTATAAATAATAAATAATAAATTATTATTATTATTATTATTATTATTATTATTATTATGTGCAAAGCACGATTTAGCGCTTCTGCGCATGCGCAAGCGCTGAAACCCGGAAGTAACCTGTTCTGGTACTTCCAGTTTCATCACAGTGCACAGCCTGAAAACACCCAACCTGAAGCGTCTGTAACCCGAGGTATGACTGTACAATAAAAACTTTGCAGCATTAGCCCTTTCACCAAATGCAGTCAGTGCTCAAAAGCCTGTTGGAATGAAACGATCGTCACCTGTCGGCAGAGGGACACCAAGGAAGGAGCCAGTCTGCTTTATCTAGGAAAGGCGTTCCAAAGTAGTCTGGGAGGAGCCACCACTGAGAAGGCCCTCTCCTGCGTCCCCACAAAGCAGACCTGTGAGAGTGCCAAGACCAAGAGAATGGTTTCCCCTAAAGATCTCCAAACCTAGGCAGGCTCATATGTGGGAATGTGGTCTTTCAGATAGCCTGGGCTATTTATTTAAATGCACCTTTATCCTATAATATGCATTTGTGTGCTCACTATTTTGACGCGGAACTGCAATGCGAAATTTGGAGATGTGCAAATTTCGAAGCCTGGCTGTGTTTTGGTTCTTGTGTTGTTTTGGAACGTACAAATTCTCCCACCCTTAGCATCGTATGAGTGGTTTGGGCAGAACTGGGGTCCAGATCCATGCAAGACTTCATAGGTCAAGACCAGCACTTTGCCCTGAAGTTCAGTGAAGTCTCTTCTGTGAAGCCCCCTAAGAAAAGAATGCAAGGAAGAGCACAAAATGGGTAGATTTCACCCCTCGGTGCACTTAATTCTTATGGGGGTGAAGCGTTCTGGCTTCTGCACTAGCCCTTTTCGTGGTAGGAAGAGCAGGGGGGCTGCTTCAGTGCGTGTGCTTGAGGGGCAACCATTTTTCTCAGCACAGCAGCAAACTCTCTTTGAAACTGGCACGCCATCTCTTTGTTTTGGGATTGCACAAACGTAATTACAGCCGCAGAGCTCTCTCCCAGAAAATCCTCTAATCCAGTCAAGGAAAATCCTGTGGCTCAGAAAGTCTTGAGGAAATGTTGATCGCACGGATTATGTAAAGAGGCTGCAATTTTTAATATATTTTCCTCTCTTTCTTCAAACCTTTCTCTCCCTCGCCGCTCTTTATTCTTCCACCCCAAGCGCCGCCTCCCATCTTCCTGGTGTTTGACTTTTATATTCTGTGTTTGCCAGAAGAGGAGAACCCTCAGAGCGTTATGTCAGATCGCCCAGCCCGTTTTTGATAACAAACACTACCCTTTTATATATATAAAAAATCCTTTGCAATTAACCTTTCATAGAAACCACACAGTTGGCAGGCGCCCACGTTATACAACTTGGATGAGGTCCCCAGAGCCACAGTGGTTCATAAATTGGCTTTTTCGTTTTGGAAAGAAGGCTGGAAGAGAGGGCCCCACGTATGTCAAAAATGGCAACCGCCACGGCTGGCCTCCTCGTTCTAACTCAGCCTGTAAACAAGTCTGATCATTTGAAAGCAAAACAATTGCGCATGGCTTGCTTCTCTGTTTCCATGTCACCCTCTTTCCTCTCCCCCCCCCCCCCCGCTCTGGCCCATATCTCATTTGAGACTGTAAGCGCCTCAGGGCAGGGACCTGCTCTCTTAACCTACAAGAACCACACATTCTACACCGTGTTTGCTTCTGCCTCCACCGGGCACCCTTTCTTTTGCCCCCAAACCCAGCATTGAAGTTTAATCTGTAAGCCTCTCGGGGCAGAGATCTTGGACTCCATAAAGTAGCACATAGTAAGTTGGCATCCATCTGTCTCGGAAGACACTGGAGGAGTGGAAGGCAATAGATATTGAAAACAAAACCAGTGTCGTCGTCTTCTTCTTTGGCGATCACCCATAGCCGAGTAAGATTGTCTTCCATAAACACGGTTTTAACAATGAGTCCGTAAGTGACTGTGGAGGCCAATTCTGCATTCACACGTCCTTCCACAGTGAGGACATTGGCTTCCGGGTGGGAGTTGATCATGGTTAGGGTTTGCCACCAACAAAAGAAGATTAAAGACTGGCTGAAGGCAAATATAAAAAAATGTAGTATAAACACCGACAACTGGGAAACACTGGCCTGCGAATGCTCCAGTTGGAGAACAGCCTTTTCCAAAGGTGTCATGGGCTTTGAAGACACTCGAACTCAGGACGCAAGGGAGAAACGTGCTAAGAGGAAGGCACGCTTGACAAATCCACACCGTGATCAACTCCCACCCAGAAATCAATGTCCCCACTGTGGAAGGACATGTGGGTCCAGAATTGGCCTCCACAGTCACTTACGGACTCACTGTTAAAATCATAAAAAAAAAATTCCTTCCAGTAGCACCTTAGTTTGTTATTAGTTGGTCTCTAAGGTGGTACTGGAAGGAATTTTATTTTATTTTGTTTTATTATTTCGACTACGGCAGACCAACACGGCTACCTACCTGTTGGAAGATGTTAAATACACACACACACACACACACACACCCTGCTCTCTCACACAAGCAAATCTCACTCCAGCCACCCAACCAATCACTCCCTAAGCCACCCTCTACCTCTCTCATCACCAAGCAAACACAACAAGTAAATAGTAAGAAAACCCTACAAGTATCGCTGACACAAAACCCCACATATACACCAAGTAGAATAATAGAAACATAACCACCTGACCCCACCCCACCCACCATTCCCCTTCTTCCCCTCTCTTTTCTTCCTAACCTAACATTGCATATAACATTAATGTCTCGTAACAGATGCAACTAAATTGCAGAAATCATAACTTGAAGGAGGGGAGAGTTGCTCCTGTGTTCGAATCCTGCTTGCTGGTTTTCCTTAGGCGCCTGGTTGGCCACTGTGAGAACAGGATGCTGGACTACATGGGTCATTGGCCTGATCCAGCCAGCTCTTCTCCTGTTCCCCTGCTTTCTTTGACCTTTTTGTGGGGGTCCCCTTTAATAATAATAATAACAATAATTCATTATTTATACCCCGCCCATCTGGCTGGGCTTCCCCAGCCACTCTGGGCGGCTTCCAAAAGAATATTAAAATACTGTGATACATCAAACATTAAAAGCTTCCCTAAACAGGGCTGCCTTCAGATGTCTTCTAAAAGTCTGGTAGTTGTTGTTCTCTTTGACGTCTGGTGGGAGGGCATTCCAAAGGGAGGGCGCCACCACCGAGAAGGCCCTCTGCCTGGTTACCGGTAACTTGGCTTCTCGCAGTGAGGGAACCGCCAGAAGGCCCTCGGAGCTGGACCTTAGTGTCCAGGCAGAACAATGGGGGTGGAGACTCTCCTTCAGGTATACTAGGCCAAGGCTGTTTAGGGCTTTCAGGGTCAACACCAACACTTTGAATTGTGCTTGGACACATACTGGGAGCCAGTGTAGGTCTTTCAAGACTGATGTTATATGGTCTCGGCGGCCGCTCCTAGTCACCAGTCTAGCTGCCGCATTCTGGAGTAACTGAAGTTTCCGGGTCACCTTCAAAGGTAGCCCCACGTAGAGCGCATTGCAGTAGTCCAAGCAGGAGAGAACCAGAGCATGCACCACTCTGGCGAGACAGTCTGCAGGCAGGGAGGGTCTCATCCTGCGTACCAGGTAGAGCTGGGAGACAGCTGCCCTGGACACAGAATTGACCTCCGCCTCCATGGACAGCTGTGAGTCCAAAATGACTCCCAGGCTGCGCACCTGGTCCTTCAGGGGCACAGTTGCCCCATTCAGGACCAGGGAATCCCCCACACCTGCCCGCCTCCTGTCCCCCCAAAACAGTACTTTTTCTGTCTTCATCCTTCATCCATCCCCCCACATCTGAGCGTTTATTCTTTCACTTCCTTTTCTCACTTGCTTTGGGAAAAGAAGAAAAATTGGAGGAAAGGATCAAATCTAGAAGGGGAACTTCGCTGGCACTTGAGCTATACAGAGTCATCCGAGCCTGGACTTTCAAATAAACATGCTGTGTTTGCTCAGTGATTTGAGACTTGGAACCACAAGGTAGAAGTCTAAAAGTCCTTGGAGGGAAATAAAATTCTGGAATTCACATGGACTCACAACTTTTCCTTTCCTGACCTCCAGAAGCCTTGGCGCCACCCTGGCCAGGCGGGAATTGGCCCTGCCAAGGAGGAAAAACTCACCCAGTTGCTGCTGCTGCGTTCTTGGCCTGCCCCCCCCCATACTTTTCTTGAGAGGTTGCCGTGACCCAGCCACAAAATTATTTGAGGACCTGAATTCTCGGGAGAGAAGTGTGTATATAGTTGGTGTCTGTGTGATCAAGGCCAGATTCTCTCTCGTAAACTCCTCGAGCCAGTTCGTAAAACCTAAACGCTGACAGCCGTGCCTCTCTTCCCCGAATCCAAGTCATACCAGGAGAGATTTTTATCACTTCATCATTTGCTCACCATCACTTTACAAGACACCTTCATCGTTTTCCTCTTGCTGTGGCTGGCTCTATCTTCCTCTGGCTCGTCGGGAGGGAGAAAAAACAAGGCTATGGATTGGGACGCTGCTTTGGTCAGAAAAAAAAAAGCTGAAAGTCTCTAGAGCGGCTCTAGTAAAAAAAGTTTTTTGTCAGTATGGTTTGATTTGCTATCGTTTATGAATAAGGACGCAGGTGGCACTGTGGGTAAAAGCCTCAATGCTTAGGGCTTGCCGATTGAAAGGTCGGCGGTTCGAATCCCCACGGCGGGGTGTGCTCCTGCTGCTCGGTCCCAGCGCCTGCCAACCTAGCAGTTCGAAAGCACTCCCGGGTGCAAGTAGATAAATAGGGACCGCTTACTAGCGGGAAGGTAAACGGCATTTCCATGTGCGGCTCTGGCTCACCAGAGCAGCGATGTCACGCTGGCCACGTGACCCGGAAGTGTCTCCGGACAGCGCTGGCCCCAGCCTCTTGAGTGAGATGGGCGCACAACCCTAGAGTCTGTCAAGACTGGCCCATACGGGCAGGGGTACCTTTACCTTTACCTTTATGAATAAGGAGGAACATGGTTGAATGGTTCATCCACCTTATGGGTTACATAAATATACACACCCATGTATTTTTACTTTATCGTGTTTTACTCTTATTACATCTCTATTCATTCGGTGGGCACATGATTAAGAAAGCAAGGGATTTGGTATTAACATTTTTGTTTGATCCGCCTCGCGTTTAACCTCCCTGGAAACCAATCGGAATGAACGCTGAATCAATACCTCTTATCATTGTGACCAAAAAGCCCCTAAGGGATTTGCAATGGGACTAAAATACAGTTTAAAGACATGTAGAAATGGGTTTTGTCCAATGCAGTGCAAAGAACAGTGCTCTGTTGCAGCATGGATACGCTTGCACAACTGAACTTTTTGGTCCTCCTCCATGGAATGTGCCCCCCAAATCTGTTTTGAGTGCCCCCCCAGCACCCTCAAGCAGATTGGGAAAGGGGTTGGGGCACACACAGGGCTTGAACAGGAACTAGCAGTTTGAAAGCACACTAGTGCAAGTAGATAAATAGGTACCGCTGTGGCGGGAAGGTAAACGGCATTTCCGCCATGGTGTCCTATTGCACCAGAAGCAGTTTAGTCCTGCTGGCCACATGACCCGGAAAGCTGTCTGTGGACAAACGCCAGCTCCCTCGGTCTGAAAAGCGATATGAGCACTGCAACCCCATAGTCACCTTAGACTGGATTTATCCATCCATGGAGGGATGCGGGTGGTGCTGTAGGTTAAACCACAGAGCCTAATACTTGTCGATCAGAAGGTTGGTGGTTCGAATCCCCGCAACGGGGTGAGCTCTTGTTGCTCGGTCCCTGCTCCTGCCAACCTAGCAGTTTGAAAGCACGTCAAAGTGCAAGTAGATAAATAGGTACTGCTCCGGCGGTAAGATAAACGGCGTTTCTGTGCGCTGTTCTGGTGCACCAGAAGTGGGTTAGTCATGCTGGCCACATGACCCAGAAGCTGTCTGTGGACAAACTCCAGCTCCCTCGGCTTATAGAGTGAGATGAGCACCGCAACCCCAGAGTCATCCGCGACTGGACCTAATGGTCAGGGGTACCTTTACCTTTACCTTTAACCATCCATGGGGCCTTTACCTTTACCCAACAGGAACACAGGAAGCTGACAAATACTAAATCGGAACATCAGTCCACCCAGCTCAGTACTGTTTACTGCAAATGGTGCCCCAAAGGGTCAGGCATGGATGCTCTGCCAACCATAACTGGAGATGCCACTGCCGATTGAAACCTGGGACCTTCTTCATGCAAGGCAGAGGCTCTTCCCACCAGGATGGAAGGAGAGGGCACAAAGCTCCTTTGCCCAAGTGGAAATCATTGCACCAATGGGCCACATTCGTTGGCTACAGCCCACTGGAAGAAGGAAAAGCACCCGGTTGCTGTGAGCGAGAAAATCGGTCCCCCTGGGAGCTCCGTTTGGCCACTGTCCTTTCTGACTGTGCTTTGGTCCCGTCGCACATTCCAGGAGGTCTGTTTGCGATCAGCGTTCTTTGGAAAGGTGAGGCTAAGCTTTGCTGGCACCCTCTCCCTTCCTCCGCAGCTGCTCTTTTCTTCTTCCTCCTCTTGTTTTCCTGGCTCGGGAAGGTCACCGCGGTGCCAAGCTGTGCCGCCCATCTCAAAAGGGACACTGTGTAACCATACAGGCTGCAACATGCCGGGAAGATGGGGCATGGTGTTCACGGCCGGCCCACAGAGCAAAAACGCCAGGACCGCCGTGTGTTTTGGAGAACCGGCCTGTTGCAAGCTTGATCAAGGGTTTGCCCCTCGCTGAGCACCCTTTGGATCATGGAAAGAGACCCCTGCAGCTGGGTTCAATGCCCATTTAGTCCAGCATCCTTTGTTTTCAACTGGGTGCTCCTTCTAGGAAGCCTGCAAGGTGGACCTGAGTGCGAAACAGGAGTGCCCTCCACTTTGCTTAGCCCTTAGGCCAAAATTCCCATCATATCCTGCAGGTGGGCTTTCCAGAAACATCTAGTTGGGGGGGGGGGACAGGATCAGAATTGATGTCTGGGGGGGAATTTCAGAAAGGCGGTGCTTTGTCTTCAGGTTTTCCTAAAAAGAACTCAACAGTTTTGGTAGTTTACTTTAAAAAATAATGCTCAACAATTTTAGGGTGTTTTTACTTTTTGCAGCATGGCAACCCTAGTAACCACCTGGGAGCATCTTCGTGTAGTCTCATTGCATTCATTTGTTTCCTCTTTGCTTCATTAGGAGTTTGCAGCCCGTTTCTGCTTGTGTGAATATTTGGCTTCCCTTCCATGGAAAGCCAATAAATGCTCAGCTGCGGCTGAAACTGAAGTCACAGCCGGAGTGTCGCAAGAGAGGAGAATCTGACGTCTGAAACAGAACCTGCCCTAGTAAAGATTTCATTAACTTTAGCCACCCACTAAACTGCACCATCCTTGGACTTTTTTGTATTTTTATCAAGGGAATTCAGGTGTGTATTAGGCCAAAGAATATTTCCCTGCTTGGCTTGAGGTTTATACGAGACACAAACATGCCACTTGCCAGTTTAAATGTTTGCCTGATCTCAGAATTACAAATTTTGAGGATTTTGCATTTTTTTAAAAATCCCAAGTCAGTACTATTAGTTGGCCCGTGAGCAGTGTAGGTTTTATATTAGTTAGGATTTAGGATATTCTTCCATGCCATCATCTTACTGATGAATACATGCACCCCATAGTTAAAAACCTGTCTGCACTCGCAACCCTTAAGGTTAGGAATTAATTAATGGTGCCCTTTGGGTAGGGAATTGCATTCTATTTATAGCATTGCTGTTTTAGCGTTTTATTGCTTTATTGTTTTAACCCTCACATTGCCTTGACACAGATTGTTACAGACTGCATGTAAATACTTTTAGGAAGCAAACAAACGGCTCACACAACTACCATGTGAATCCATTTCTTTGTTTTATCAAAGTATTTATATACTGCCTATAACAACCCATTGCATGGCTTTTATTATTATTACTATTCAGTTACATGCCACACAGAAACATCTCTTAAAAGTCACTTTAAAAAATTGTCAGGTGCATAAAACATAAATACAAAGAGCACATTATAAAAAGGCATAGAGCAAGAAACCTTCAACATACAAATTACAGACCAGCACCTGGTTAGAGGGTGTTGCTGATGATGCCAAGGTCTTGGGTTTCAGCCCCATATGGGTGCAGATTCCTGCATTGTAACGGGTCAGACTAGATGACCCATGGGGTCCCTTCTAACTTTGTGATTTTATCATTCTATCATCTGCAATCTAATCTGTTTATTTTGAACGTTTTTAAAAAGCTTTTACCTCCCGCTTTTTAAACAGGATTAGGATTCTTCTGATGAGTGGAGCCCCCCCCCCCAATTGCATGCTTTTTGTAATGTGACCCCACCTACCCCAGGAAAAAGGGGGGGATGGTTATTTGCCCCAATAGGGAAAACAGAAGCATCAATGGGGCAAATGACAGACTGTGGTGCAAGTTACAGTGGGAGAATTATAAGGGAGCAAACTGTTTAAGCCCCTCTGGTCTTCATCTAATCGTCCCTCTCCCCCTTCTGCACTGATTTTAAAATAAATTTAAAGAAATAGGCAATCAGTCTGCTGCCTTGTGTGGTTGTTCAACTGTAAAGACCTGGGTTCAAATCCTGGCTTGGAGGTTCTTAAGCAGAGTTTGGATGGCCATTTGTCATGGGTGCTTTAGCTGAGATTCCTCCACTGCAGGGGTTGGACTAGATGACCCTTGACTTCCCCTTCCAACTTTAACATTCTGTGACTTTGGGCCTATTACTCACTGCGTGTCCAGCTTACCTAACAAGGTGGTCAGGAGGGTAAAAGTGGGGTAAGCCGAGATCAGAAACATAGCTCTGAGCTCCTTGGAGGCAGGGTGGCATGGAGAAAAACACACCAAAGAAACTTCTTGACATTTCCGAGCACAATTCAAAGTGTTGGTGCTGACCTTGAAAGCCCTAAACGACCTCGGTCCAGTATACCTGAAGGAGCGTCTCCACCCCCTTTGTCCATCCGGGACACTGAGGTCCAGCTCCAAGGGCCTTCTGGCGGTTCCCTCATTGCGAGAAGTGAAGCTACAGGAAACCAGGCATAGGGCCTTCTCGGTGGTAGCGCCCACCCTGTGGAACACCCTCCCACCAGGTGTGAAGGAAATAAGCAGCTATCTTATCTTTAAAAGACATCTGAAGACAGCCCTGTTTAGGGAAGTTTTTAATGTTTAATGCTGTATTGTTTTTAACACTCGATCGGGAGCAGCCCAGAGTGGCTGGGGAAACTCAGCCAGATGGGGCGAGGTATAAATAATAAATTGTTGTTGTTGTTGTTGTTGTTGTTGTTGTTGTTGTTGTTGTTTATCTCTCCTCTTAACAATGGTGCTGAATTTCTCTTGCAAGAAGGCAAGGCTAGCTCTGCAGTTCTGGGAGTGCCAGTTGTCCATCTAGTCCGGCATCCTGATGGTCAGCCAGGTGCCCCTGGGAAAACCACAAGCAGGATTAAAACACAAGAGCAACCCCACTCAGGAAGAATGGCAGATGAAACTGGTGGACAACATGAAAATGGCGGAGATGACCGGCAGAATCTGAGACCAGGGAGAAGAGTCGATGGAAGAAGATTGGAAAAAATTTAAAGTATATTTACAGAAATATTGCAAAATTAATGAATGTTAGAAGTATATTGGAATGAAGATATATGGTTTTAGCAGAAGGGCTATTAAGAATTATATGAATATTAAGTGTTAATGTGTTAAAGCGGAAAATTTAAAGTTAAATTGTGTTAGGATAAATTATAGAATAAAAATTGAAGAGGAGGGAAAGGATTTGTTGAACCAGATAATTTGAACTAGAATACAAAAAGGGAGGTGTGAGGAAGTCGAGGAAATAAGCAAATGAAAGATATAGATATGAAATTTGGATGTGTGTTTAAATGTGTTGGGTTTTTTTGTATTGTTGTATTGTATTGTTGATGTATTGTCTGTTCAATGTATGTATTGTTTTTTTTCTTTTTTATAACTATAAAACATTTAATAAATATTATTTTGAAAAAAATAAAACACAAGAGCAACTCTCCTCTGGTTTCCAAAAACTGGTGTTCAGAAGCATTGCTGCTCCTGACTGCAGTTCTGCAGGATTGCCACCACGGCTAGTAACCAATGATTGCCCTCTTCACCATGAATTTTCGCAATCCTCTTTCAAAGTCAACTAGGTTGGTTAGGGTTGCCATATTTCAAGAAGTAAAGATCCAGACAGCTTTTAGGAGGGAATTTGCCCCCAAAGGCAACGAGTGATACTCAAACACACACTTCCTGACTTCCTGGCTCTATTGGCAAAACCCTGGACATTTTGCCAGTTTTTCAAAATTCCCCCAGACGCTAGTTTTGCCATTTGAATCCCGGACACATCCGGGAAATTCTGGCTGTATGGCAGCTCTGTAGTTGGTGGTTATCACTGCAGGAGGGAGTTCCACAACTATGCAATTCAGGAATAAATCCTTCCTCTTCTCTGCCTTGAATCTTTCAACAACCTTTGGGTTCGGGGCGCGCTCAGCACCTCCCCGGCTCAGCACCTCGGACGTGGCCGCTCCCCAAACACCACCAGGCCCACGGGTCATCCGAGGTCACGGCACTAACGCCATCTGCCCCACTCGCCCGGGTCGTAAACACAATCCACCTGTCGCAAGTATGCCCACGCCTTGCTCTCTCTCCCCACGTCTTTCCAGCATTGCTTGCATTGGTAGGACGTTTATCCTGCTGCCAAAAAATCAAAAACAACCCCCCCCCCTTGAAAAAGTCCAGCTCTGGCTGTTCATTGCGACTGTCCATCACACAGCTGCACCTCCACTGACCTACTTGCCAGGCATGTTCTCTCCCCCAAACACCTCCCTTAGGAGATCAAAATACTCAGTGGGTTTTTTTGAAATATAAATTTCATTTATTTCCCAGGCAGCTGTTGGTGTTGTGTCTGGGTCATCGAATCAGGGAAGGGTTGTTGTTGTTTTTCCTGAACAGCCATCGGAAACTCATCCGAAGAGGTAGTCTTTGCAAGAAACACACAACGGAAAAATGTTGTGCTGAGAAGAAGAAGAAGAAGAAGAAGAAGAAGAAGAAGAAGAAGAAGAAGAAGAAGAAGAAGAAGAAGAAGTAGAAGAAGAAGAAGATGTTTTATTTATACCCCGCCCTCCCCAGCCAAGTCCGGGCTCAGGACGGCTAACACCAGGTATAAAAACAATTGATTAAAATACAACTTAAAAACAGGATTAAAATACAATTTAAAATGCAGCCTCATTTCAGTGGAAGCCCAGATCAAAAACTGTTTGGGGGGAGAAAACGTCAAATCTTCACCAAGACCAACTATCCAGACTGGTCCTACGTGGGCCAGAAAAAAGCCAGGGAAGTCCCCAAATGAGAGTTCCATCACAGAAGGAAAAAGGGAAAAGGAAAGAAGGGGAAGGGGATCAAACAGATTCCAAGCCAAAGGTCAGGTGGAACAACTCTGTCTTACAGGCCCTGTGGAAAGAAATCAGATCCTGCAGGGCCCTGGTCTCATGAGACAGAGTGTTCCACCGAGTTGGGACCAGTACTGAAAAGGCCCTGGCTCTGGTTGAGGCTAATCTGACTTCCTTAGGGCCCGGGACCTCTAGAGTGTTGCTATTTATGGACTTTAACGTCCTCCGTGGCGCATACCTGGAGAGGTGCCTACAGACTCACACCCCTTGCCAAAAGCCACACAGCCCCCTGTCCTCAACCTCCTAACCTCACACAGCAATCAGACAGGACCTGGCTCTACAGCAGAACCCCAGGCAGTGGGGTCGCGACTGCAGCAGGAGCCCCAAGGCAAGGGTGAGAGGCAGGTCAGGGGGGCAGCTGTCCCTTTCTCATCCAGGGAGCCATTTCGGGTTGAACGCTACAGGCAAAAATGCTGAGTGCTCATCCCTGGCAGGTACATCCCTGGCAGGTACATCGCAGACCTGTCGCCATCGTCCCCTCTCTGGCCTTTCCTCTGAACTAGGCAGGAGTAAGGAAGTGAGGAACAGGACTGGATAATCTGGCATTTGTTGTTATCATTTTATTTAAGGGACATGGGGGGCGCTGTGGTCTAAACCACTGAGCCTCTTGGGCTTGCCGATTGGAAGGCTGGCAGTTCAAATCCGTGCAATGGGGTGAGCTCCCACTGCTCTGTCGCAGCTCCTGCCAACCTAGCAGTTCAAAAGCACAACAGTGCAAGGAGATAAATAGGTACCACTGTGGCAGGAAGGTAAACGGCATTTCCCTGCTCTCTAGCTTCCGTCACGGTGTCCTGTTGCATCAGAAGCGGTTTAGTCCTGCTGACCACATGACCCAGACAGCAGCTCCCTTGGCCTGAAAGTGAGATGAGCGCTGCAACCCCATAGTCGCCTTTGACTGGACCTAACTGTCCAGGGGTCCTTTACCTTTACCTTTTTTTACCTATCATTTTATTTGTACCCCTCTCATCTTGCTGCTAGGCAGCAGGTTTGCATCTCCTCCTCCTCCTCCTTCTTCTTCATCATCATCATCTTCTTCTGTCGTTTAGTCATTTCCGACTCTTCGTGACCCCCTGGACCAGAGCCCGCCAGGCCCTCCTGTCTTCCACTGCCTCCCGCAGTTTGGTCAAACTCATGCTGGTAGCTTCCGGAACACTGTCCAACCATCTCGCCCTCTGTCGTCCCCTTCTCCTTGTGCCCTCCATCTTTCCCAGCATCAGGGTCTTTTCCAGGGAGTCTTCTCTTCTCATGAGGTGGCCAAAGTCTTGGAGCCTAAGCTTCAGGATCTGTCCTTCCAGTGAGCACTCAGGGCTGATTTCCTTCAGAATGGAGAGGTTTGGTCTTCTTGCAGTCCACAGGACTCTCAAGAGTCTCCTCCAGCACCAGAATTCAAAAGCATCCATTCTTCGGCAATCAGCCTTCTTTATGGTCCAGCTCTCACTTCCGTTTTGCATCTTACTCAGTTTCAATGGCTGTGTGCAATCAGTAGAACTTCCACATGCAGTGGCAGTATACCTGAGGGTATGACACAAGGGAAGGTCATCCACTTCCTTGCCTGGTTTAGGAGCATCCTAGAGGCACTTGGCTGGCTCTGAAGCAGGACGCCGGATCAGATGAACCTTCGCCAGATCCAGTCAGGCAATCCTTGCGCTCCTCTGGGCTGCTCAGAAGTGTTGCAAAATCCACCCGCCGTCCCGCCATCACGTATCCTCACTGTGAACATAATATGGAGGGAGGTCAGCCAAAAACGAGTGCTTCAGCAGCCTAAGCCCCGGTTTAAGTTAACAAGACATTCTGGAATTCAATATTCACATCCCAGAAGTCTTGGCCAAGCGTTTCAACGCTCGCACGGCAGCTGAGCTTGAGTGCCAGGAATTTACATGGAAGGAGAGGGTGCTCTGTGCTGAGACCTCTGCCAAGGTGAGAAAACCAAACACTCACTCCTGTTTGGTGCAGAAAAGTCCCAGACTGAGCGATTCATAGAATAGAATCATTGGATGCTCAAGTTGGAAGGGACTTCAAGAGGCATCTAGTCCAACCCAATGCAGGAATCTCAGCTAGATCATAGATCAGGCTTCCTCAACCTCGGCCCTCCATATGTTTTTGGCCTACAACTCCCATGATCCCTAGCTAGCAGGACCAGTGGTCAGGGATGATGGGAATTGTAGTCTCAAAACATCTGGAGGGCCGAGGTTGAGGAAGCCTGTCATAGATGACAGACGGACAGGGCCTCTCTGTGTGTGCCCACTCTCATTCCCAGTGGATAGTGGTTTATTTAGAACTTGAAAAATCCACCCAGATTTGGATCAACTCTAAGGCAAAGGACTCTGTAGAGTGGACCCCTGTAGAGTTTGGCTGCGATTCCTTCACAGCAATGGGTTGGCCTTTATGACCCCTACAATTCTATATTCTAAGAGCAGTGGTTCCCAGAATGTTTGGGTCCCTACCCTTTTGCTTCCAGAAACTCATCCTACCCTATAAAAAGCCTTTTTCAGAATAGTGGCTCGCGTGACCCCCTAAGGAAGATATTAACACCATGAAATTTAAAAGAGCAACAGCTTCTAGGAGCCACAGGTGAGAGCTGGATGGGGACCAAAAGTGGACCAGCTACCCCAGAAGGAGCACAATGTGTCCTTCACCAGAGGTACTACCCTTGCCCTAACACAACATACACATAAGCCACGAAGAACAGCCTGTGCTTGGAACAGTATGTTTCCGAGCACAATTCAAAGGGTTGGTGCTGACCTTGAAAGCCCTAAGCAGCCTCAAAGGCCCAGTAGACCTGAAGGAGCGTCTCCACCCCCACCGTTCTGCCCAGCCACTCATTGAGGTCCAGCTCCGAGGGTCTTCTGGTGGTTCCCTCGCTGTGAGAAGCCAGGTTACAGGGAACCAGGCAGAGGGCCTTCTCGGTGGTGGCACCTGCCCTGTGGAATGCCCTCCCATCAGATGTCAAAGAGAAAAACAACTACCATACTTTTAGAAGACATCTGAAGGCAGCCCTGTTTAGGGAAGCTTTTAATGTTTAACAGACTATTGTATTTTAACATTCTGTTGGAAGCCGCCCAAAGTGGCTGGGGAAACCCAGCCAAATGGGTGGGGTATAAATACTAAATTATTATTATTATTACTATAAGCCAGGGGTAGGCAACCTAAGGCCTATGGGCCTGATGCGTTCCAATCGCCTTCTCAATCCGGCCCATGGATGGTCTGGGAGTCAGCGTGTTTTTACATGAGTAGAATGTGTCCTTTTATTTAAAATGCATCTCTGGGTTGTTTGTGGGGCCTGCCTGATATTTTTACATGAGTCGAATGTTTGCGTTGATTTAAAATGCATCTCTGGGTTATTTGTGGGGCATAGGAATTCGTTCATATTTCCCCCCCAAAATATATAGTCTGCCCCCCACAAGGTCTGAGAGACGGTGGACCTGCCCCCTGTTGAAAAAGATTGCTGACCCCTACTATAAACTATGATGGAGGTTGCTGTTGGCTGCTGGGAGCTCTCTTGGTCAGAAGGCAGCCATGATTTAAAGAGTCCCCCCCTCTCCAACTCTGAGAACATAGAGGCTGTCAGTTCACCTTGGTCCTTCTTTCCAGCCCTGCTGACCCCGTTCCTCTAGCTGCTGAAACTATTTCAGTTACAGCAGAGCGGATTAAGATTCCATCACAGTCTCAGGAATGCAAACCATCTCTTCCATTTTTAAAGTGCCTGGCGTGATCGGGGCGCCTGGGATTTTTCACAGTTTATCCTTAATTTGAGCCAGGCTTGGCCTTGGAACCTGGATTCGGTCGCAAGGCTCAGGTCCAGGGTATGTGGATATTATTAATGTGGGCGCAGGGCGGGGGGGGGAGAGATCTGCGGAGCTGAGTCTTCAGGGTTGGACCACCTGCTCCCCTGGTACTTTGAGGGGCAGTGGCTCTCATGGGCAGGGCCTTGATCAGGAGATATTTGCAGCATGGTCACATTTTATGCAGCGGTTTGGTTCCAAGGGTTCTGCGTAGACATGAAATCCACGTACATCCAACCCTTGCAGCTCCCCCTGTGACTAATGGGTGGGGGGAGAATCAGTCATGCTCCCCCTTAACATCAAGGGGGCCTTGTCTCCCAAGCAAGGCAGAGAGCTTAAAAGATCTTTATCCACCTGGTAATGCCAAGAGGAACCTGCGCAGAGGTTTTTTAAGCTCTCCATTTTGCTTGAACTTAACCTGCGCAATTTCAACCAGTCTGTCTTCAACCATGCATGGTTTAAATCAGCCTTTCTCAACCTGTGGGTCCCCAGATGTTGTTGGACTAAAACTCCCATCACCCCTAGCTACCAAGGCCAGAGCTCAGGGATGATGGGAGTTGTAGCATCACAGAAGAATCATACAATCACAGAGTTGGAAGAGACCTCAAGGGCCATCAAGTCCAACCCCCTGCCAAGCAGGAAACACCATCAGAGCATTCCTGACATATGGTTGTCAAGCCTCTGCTTAAAGACCTCCAAAGAAGGAGACTCCACCACACTCCTTGGCAGCAAATTCCACTGTCGAACAGCTCTTACTGTCAGGAAGTTCTTCCGAATGTTTAGGTGGAATCTTCTTTCTTGTAGTTTGTATCCATTGCTCCGTGTCCGCTTCTCTGGAGCAGCAGAAAACAACCTTTCTCCCTCCTCTATGTGACATCCTTTTATATATTTGAACATGGCTATCATATCACCCCTTAACCTCCTCTTCTCCAGGCTAAACATGCCCAGCTCCCTTAGCCGTTCCTCATAAGGCATCATTTCCAGGCCTTTGACCATTTTGGTTGCCCTCCTCTGGACACGTTCCAGTTTGTCAGTGTCCTTCTTGAACAGTGGTGCCCAGAACTGGACACAGTACTCCAGGTGAGGTCTGACCAGAGCAGAATACAGTGGCACTATTACTTCCCTTGATCTAGATGCTATACTCCTATTGATGCAGCCCAGAATTGCATTGGCTTTTTTAGCTGCCGCGTCACACTGTTGGCTCATGTCAAGTTTGTGGTCAACCAAGACTCCTAGATCCTCTTCCATGCTGGGGGAGAGGACCTCAAAGCGATTGTGTATTTCTAAACAATCAGAGCGAACCCTGGGCCTCCTACTTCTTTGAGTCACATTTCTCCATATATCTGGCTCCTGTGTTGGTGAACCAGCCTCCTTCTCAGGGGAGTCCCCTGTCTCCTCCTTGGTGGAGACGGTGTGTCTGTTGCTTCCAAGAAGAGTTCCCGCTCTCTAATTCTTTGGAGCGTAGCTACACGTTCCTCCAGTTGCTGGACTTTGTCTTTTAGGAGGGCAATCAACATGCAATTGCTGCAGGTAAAGCTGCCTGCAACCTTTGGCAAGATGGCAAACATTGCACAGGAACTGCAGGCGACTGCAGCTGTTCCCTCCCCCTCCATCTTGAGAACGTGTCATTGGGGGTGGCTACAGCGGTCCTCCATCATAAAAAGTGTGAGGACAGGACAAATAACTCCGCCCCCCCCAAAAAAAACCCTAGGTCTCCCCCAACAAACGTTTGAGACTAGCTCCCCTAAATCTAAAAGATGGATCAAACTGTGCGCACTGCCCTGCAACCTGTGGGTCCAACAACATCTGGGGACCCACAGGTTGAGAACCGCTGGTTTAAATTGTGCAAATCAAATGGGGGTAATGTGTAATCCTGCTGCATATATCCATCTCTGACACCTGCAACTCATCTGGGGAACCTCGGCATGCAGTGTATAACCAAATACATCTTTCCTGAGCATCGCTTGCACCCAAGACTGACACTGACCTTTTTATTCTTTTTTACAGTATGCAAGGACTAGGGGCTTCCCAAAGGGATGTCTAGTCCAACCCCTGAAATGCGGGAATCTCAGCTAAAGCATCCATGACAGATGGCCATCCAACCTCTGCTTTAAAACCTTCAAGGAAGGAGAGTTCACCACCTTCTGGAGAAGTTCATGATGGGCACCAACCTGGATGGCTTTAAAAGAGGATTGGACAAATTCACAGCGGAGAGGGCTCTTGAGTCAGGATGGCTCTGTTCTGCCTCCATGGTTGAGCAATGCTTCTGAATCCCAGTTGGTGTAGTGGTTAAGAGTGGTGGACTCGCAATCTGGTGAACCGTGTTCGCTTCCCCGCTCCTCCACATGCAGCTGCTGGGTGACCTTGGGCCAGTCACACTTCTCTGAAGTCTCTCAGCCCCACTCACCCCACAGAGTGTTTGTTAGGGGTGAGGAAGGGAAAGAAGGTTGTTAGCTGCTTTGAGATTCCTTCGGGTAGTGATAAAGCGGGATATCAAATCCAAACTCCTCCTCCTCCTCCTCCTCTTCTTCTTTTTCTTCTTCTTCAGTTGCTGGAAACCACATGAGAAGAGAGGGTTCATGTGTTCAGCTCCTGCTTGTGGGCTTCTCACAGGCATTTGGTTGGCCACTGTGAGAACAGGATGCTGAGCTAATTGGGCCAGTGGCCTAATCCAGCAGCCTCGTCTTACATTCTGGCATGGGAGGCGCTCAGCAGTGGAACAGCCTTCCTCGCAAAGTGGTGGTCTCTCCTTTCTTTCAGGTTTTAAAGCAGAGGTTGGATGGCCATCTGTCAGGGATGCTTTGGATGAGATTCCTGGATTGCAGGGGGTTGGGCTAGATGACCCCGGGGTCCCTTCCCACTCTACCAACCTATGAGTCTATGTGATGACCCTTTTTCAAACTCTGCTTTCGAGATCCCACAGGTATCTGACAGGCCATTGCTGAAAGCAGGATGCTCTTAGGCAGTGGACCCTGGCAGCTGGATCCAGCAAAGCCATTCTTAGGTTAATGTATTTTAACCTAGGTACATTAAGAGAGGTCAATCTGCACAATTGGCTCCATTTCTCAGGGACACTCCCGGTACGCTCAGCTCTGGCTGGTGCAATCAATAAGGAAATGGGCAACACACTGTCTGTATATAGATTTAATAAGTGCAACTTGAGTGTTTGGGCTAATAATTCTGTGCCAACCTCCCAAGAAGGAAACAGCAAAATTGCCGTTTGCAGAGGAGACTTTTTTTGGATGCCACAATGACAGCTTCTCAGACACTGGTGCTGGAAAAACGATCTCACTGAAGGGTTTCCCCCACCTTCAAACTGTTTGCAAGGAATGTATTGCAGCGGGGCTGTTTTCAGTCACTTCTGCCTTGTTTGTGGTCAGTGTGGCTTTGGGGAAACTCCTCGTCGGGTTGATGCAAATTAATCAGTCCAGCTGCACCGGTGAGGTCAGCAGCCATTGTTGTTATCTGGGTTCTGTTGGGAGGTAGATTATTTTTGCTGTTTCCCGTTTTGATTTCAGGATTGCTTTCCAGACAGGGTGTCGAACTTACAGCCCTCCAGATGATGCAGCCATGAGACTCGCTGGGCAACCCTGGGGCAAGCTGCCAGCCTCGCCTACCCTTCAGGGCTGTTGTGAGGGTAAGATTGAGGTGAGGAAGGAGATCTCTATAGGCCACCTAGGGCTCCCTGGACTATACAGTAAATGCAATAAACTAACACACTCCCATTGACTGATGCCACCATTGCCAATTAGAGCATCATTACCACCCCTGTACTAGACAAAGACGATGATGTATGTCAAAACTGAGGCATTGCAAAAATTCACACATTTCAGGAATATGCGATATTTGCAGATGTGAGCAGATGCTTCTCAAGAGATGATTGAATGTCGGAGTAGCCCCGGGAATATTCAGAACAGGCGATAAATATAGAGATGAATAAAGCCTTTCACTGGAACCTATATTTCCAAGAGGCCAGTTTGTTCTTCTCAGATCTGGACCTGAGACTCAGGAATTTTAAAGGGCAAACAAGGATTCAGCACTGCGCAGATTTTCCAGCAGCATGGTTTTGCAGTTTTGCACACAGTTCCATTTCCTGCACACACTGCAAATTATGAAACGAAGCACCAAAGCAAATATAAAACAAATTGTGATGGGATGATGAGCTGCTTGTGCGTAAACTGCAAGTCCCTCAGAGTTTGATCAAGTTTTCAAACCTCTGCCTGTGACAGAGCCCCTCCAGCATGGCTGCGTCAATCGCTAGCAGAATCCGAAAGTGGTTGCTTTCGGAATCGTTTCCAACATAAAAGCTCCTTAACGGAAACACGTCTTCTGGACTCTCGGCGTGACAGTTTCCGGCGAGGAATGGGTGTCCCTATAGGAGGTCCTGAGACCTCCCCGCTGTTTTCGCTGGAAGCGTCTCTGAGCCATCCCTCCGACTCACCTTCCCTTGAAGTTCCTGCTCTCCCCCTGCTGGTTCCCTCTTCAGCTGCTGTGTCTCTCTCAACCTCAGTGAGCCTTTGCACCTCCTGTCCTTCCGATGGCAGTTCCCTGACATCCACCTCCCCTCCAGGGCCCCCTTCACCCCCTCCCATCTCCTCCCCTACGGGTTGTGAGGAGGTAAAACCCCTGAAAGAACCTTCCTCATCGTCCGAAGTTTCGAACACTTCCCTCCACTTGTTGCTGTCCCTGGTCTCTCGGTACTCCTCGTCATCGGAGTCCATTCCCTCTTCCAACTCCGACTCCGCGAATCCTTCCAGTTCCTCTTCCTCGTCGGTGGTGCCGAAATACTCCCTCCTAAACCTTGCTACCGGCTGTGGTTTCCTCGGGAATCGTTGGTGGAACGTTTCTGTTAAAACCTCGTCATTGACCTCCCCTGCAGTCACCCAGGTGTTTTCTGACTCCGGTTCCCCTTCCCACGCCACCAAATACTCCACCTGATTTCCCTTCCACCTGGAATCGAGGATTTCCGCTACATGGTTGCTGCTTTCCCTTTCTTCCAAGGCTGGTCCCCTGGCGTGCTCCCCTTCACGTCCCCCCCTGTATGGTGACAGTAACGACCTGTGGAACACTGGGTGCAATTTCATGTGGTTGGGTAACCGGAGTTTGAAAGCCACTGGGTTGACCTGCTGAATGACCTCAAAGGGTCCCAATCTCTTGGGTCTTAATTTTTTACAACCCCCTTTGAACGGCAACCCTTGGGTTGACAGCCACACCTGATCCCCCACCCTTATGGTTTCACCTTCCCTTCTGTTCTTGTCTGCCTGCTTCTTATATTGTGCCTTGGCCCTTTCTAAGTTGAGCTGGAGCTGATGATGGATCGCTTCCATCTCTTCTACAAAATGTTCGGCCGCTGGGACGCTCCATCTCTCGCCTCCATCCCCTGGAAATGCCCTGGGGTGACACCCGTAATTAGCCAAAAAGGGGCTCATCCCTGTGGAGACATTCTCCGCATTATTGTAGGCAAATTCTGCCAGCGCCAACTTTTCGACCCAATCGTTCTCTCTGTCATTGACATAACACCTCAGATATTGTTGGAGGATGCCATTTGCTCTTTCCGCCTGCCCGTTGGTTTCAGGGTGCCGGGCAGTCGAAAAATTGACTTCCACGTGCAGCAAGCTCATGAGCTTCCTCCAGAACCTGGAAGTAAATTGTTTGCCGCGGTCTGAGATCACCCTCAAGGGGGCGCCATGCAACCTAAAGATGTGTTCTACAAACAACTTCGCTGTTTCTTCCGCTGTGACTGCATGTGAGCATGCTACAAAGTGGCACATCTTAGTTAACAGGTCTACTACTACCATGATGGCTGTTTTCCCCTTGGATTTCGGCAGATCCGTCATAAAATCTATTGATACCGCTTCCCAAGGCCGTTCTGGTGTGGGTAATGGTTCTAATAACCCTGCCGGCGCCCTTCTTTCCCCTTTGGCTCTCTGACATTGGTCACACCCTCTTACATACTCCTTTACATCTTCCCTCACCTTGGGCCACCAAAATTCCCTGGTAACCATCCACATGGTCTTGTGTTGCCCAAAATGTCCCGCCGTGGGGCTATCGTGCAACTGCTTGAGCACTCTTCCCCTCAATTCACCTTCTGGTATATACAGTGCCCCTTTGTAATACAATGCCCCATTTCTTTCCTCAAAACCTTCGGGGCTCTCGCCCTCTCCCCTGAGACCTCTGAGCTTATTCTGGGCATACTCATCATTTCCCGTTTCCTCTACCAGTTCTCGTCGCCCCACCAGCGCCGCCCCACACACCCAGCGGTCCTCAGGGATGACATGTCTTTCTTCGATTGCCCCCTCCCCCTCCCAATACTCTGGTTTGCGTGAGAGAGCGTCCGCCCTGACGTTTTCTGGGCCTGGCACATAACAAATTTCAAAGTGGAATTTGGAGAATTCCTGTGCCCATCTCACTTGTCGTTGGTTGAGTACTCGAGCTGTTCTCCAATACTCCAAATTCTTGTGGTCGGTGCACACTTGCACCTTGTGTTGTGCCCCAATTAATAAATGTCTCCACCTCCGGAACGCTTCGTGAATGGCGAGTAGTTCCCTGTCATACACCGTGTAGTTCCGCTCTGACTTGTTCAGCTTCCTCGAGAAGAAGGCACACGGTCTCCACTCCGACGTATTCCTTCCCGGTTGAAGAAGTACCGCCCCGATCGCCCGGTCGGACGCGTCTGTTTCCACTCTCATGGGTTTTCGTAAGTCCACATGCAGAAGTTGTTCTTCCGAGGCGAAAGCCCTTTTCAGTTCTTCAAATGCTCGCTCCGCCTCCGCCGTCCAAACAAATTTCTTCTTGCTGCTGAGGCAGTCGGTGATGGGCGCCGTCAAGTGTGCAAAGTTCTTGATGAACTTCCGATAAAAGTTCCCAAACCCCAGGAACCTTTGCACATCCTTTTTGGTCTTCGGTGTCTTCCATTCCAGTACCGCTTGGACCTTGCCTGGATCCATGGCCAATCCCTTGTCTGACAAGCGGTACCCCAGGAATTCCACCTCCTTGGTATGAAACTGGCACTTCTCCAGTTTCACCCACAGCTGATTGGCTTGCAGCCGGCCCAACACTTCTCGCACGTCCCTCACATGCTGCTCCTCATCTTCCGAATACACCAACACGTCATCTAAAAAGGCCACACAGTTCTTGTAGAGCAAAGGTCCCAAGACGTGGTTCATAAAACTTTGAAAGCACGCCGAGCCTGCTTGTAGACCGAAGGGCATAACGAGGTATTCAAATGCTCCCAAAGGGGTGAACATGGTGGTCTTCCATTCATCCCCCTTCCTTATGCGTATCAGATTGTACGCCCCCCGCAGGTCCAGTTTTGTAAAAATCTTCCCCTTCCTCACCCTGGTCAAAATGTCATCAATTCGGGGCATAGGAAAAGCCAGGGGTTCCGACACGGCATTTAGGGCCCTGAAGTCCACTACAAGTCTCGGCTTATCTGTGTTCTTTTTGTCCACAAAAAACACTGGGCTGCCCCCCACCGCTCGGGACTCTCTGATGAAACCTCGCTTCAGGTTTTTGTCAATGAACTCCCTCAACTCCTGCATCTCCCTGTCTGACATGGCGTACAGTTTGCCCACTGGGAGTTGGGCCCCAGGGAGTAGGTTGATTTGACAGTCAAAGGGTCTATGTGGCGGCAGTTTGTCTGCTTCCCTTTCGCTGAATACGTTGCTCAGATCTGCGTATTGCGGAGGCACCTTCCCTTTATTCCTTACTTCCATCCCGGCTGGGGTGACTCTGGCTCCTCCGGGAACCTTCCCCTGCTTGCAGTGTTCTAGGCAATGCGCTGACCCAAAGGAGACCACCCTCTGATGCCAGCCCACTAGAGGATCGTGTAGTGCCAGCCAGCTCATCCCCAAAATGATGGGAGCTCCTCCCAAGGTGGCCACATTAAACGCTATCCTTTCGGTGTGCCTTGCCACCCTCATTATCATTGGGACTGTCTGCTGGCTCACTTCTCCTCCCAACAGCTCTCTGCCGTCAATCGTGGTCACCTGCAAGGGGTTACTTAAAGGGATGGTCTGTATCTGGTGCTCAGCTGCAAACTCCTTACTCATGAAATTACAGGAGCTGCCTGAATCCAAAAGCGCCTTGATCTGTAGTGGGTGTCCGTTTGGCAGCTCTAGCAACACCTCTATCACTAAAGCAGGTCTGGGAGGTTCTGGCGTGGGCACTTTCACTGCTCTTTGGCCTGGCTGCTGTGCCCCGACGGTGGCAGCCAGGCGTTGGCTTTTACTTGCTCCTTGCTTTCCTCCTCTTCTCCCCCAACAGCTCCTGCCATCCCTTGCCATTCCTTTCTTTGTGGACAGACTCTGGCAAAGTGCCCTGGCTGTTGGCAGAGATAACATTTCTTGGCGCTCTTTCCCTCCTTCTTCCGCCCTTCACTGAGATTTGAAACTGCGCGCGCCCGCGCTGTTCCAACTTCCATCGGCTCTGCCGGCGGGAAAGGCGGCTCTGGAATGTCTGGAATGCGGAGCTCCCTCCAACGTTCTCCTTTCCCTTCCCGCCTTTCCAAAGCCCTCGCTTCCTGGCGCGCTCCTATGGCCAGCGCGGATTTGGTCAGCTGGTCCATAGACTCCGCCCTGGGCCCCCGGGAAAGTTCATCTCTAAGGGCCGAAGAAAGCCCCTCTTCGAAAAGCATCTGGATGGGTTCCGCCGATAGGTCCCACCCCAATCTATGAATCAACATAGTAAACTCAGTCCAGTACTCACGGACAGACCGGCTCCCCTGTTTGCAAGCCATTAGCTGCCTTCGCACCACTCCCTGCTCAATGTCACTGGAAAACATCGGGTCCATGGCACGAAAAAACTTCCTCGTGTCCTTTAGGATCTCATTATTCGCTGCCATCAGGGGTCTAACCCAGTCCTTCGCCCCTGATTCGAGATGGCCAATTACAAAAGCCACTCGCGATTCCTCGTCGGGGAAGTCATCAAACTGCAGGTTGAGAGCGTATTGCATCTCTGTTCTAAAGGCATGATAGTTTCTGGGGTCCCCCCCGAATTTCTGCACCAATCCTGGCACCTTTCTGGCGAGCGGGGTGGTTTTCTCCTTCCTCTTTTCTGCATCCTGAGCCCTCCTCTCCTCAAGCCTCGCCGTTTGCAAGGCAAGCTGGATCTCCAACGCTCTGTACCTTTCCTCCAGGCTTGGACCCCCTCCAGCTGCTCCTGCTCCTCCGGTTCCGGCTGGGTCGCTCATGATGCCTCCCCCTGCACAAGCTAGCTTTCGGTGACTTTCGGATTGCTGTGATGGGATGATGAGCTGCTTGTGCGTAAACTGCAAGTCCCTCAGAGTTTGATCAAGTTTTCAAACCTCTGCCTGTGACGGAGCCCCTCCAGCATGGCTGCGTCAATCGCTAGCAGAATCCGAAAGTGGTTGCTTTCGGAATCGTTTCCAACATAAAAGCTCCTTAACGGAAACACGTCTTCTGGACTCTCGGCGTGACAGTTTCCGGCGAGGAATGGGTGTCCCTATAGGAGGTCCTGAGACCTCCCCGCTGTTTTCGCTGGAAGCGTCTCTGAGCCATCCCTCCGACTCACCTTCCCTTGAAGTTCCTGCTCTCCCCCTGCTGGTTCCCTCTTCAGCTGCTGTGTCTCTCTCAACCTCAGTGAGCCTTTGCACCTCCTGTCCTTCCGATGGCAGTTCCCTGACACAAATGAATGCATGTTTTGTTTTCTTCTAGATGGAGAGGACATGAGCCAACAAGGGCAACCTGTATCTCGCTTTTTCGTGGTTGATGTGCAACTATTATCCCATCTTATACATACAACAGATTCATCAGGTAGACTTTGGTCTCAGAAATGGAGACTAGATGGGCCTCCTTATGTTCCTGAAAGTTCTATTTTTTTGATGGGAGAACTGTTTCACAAAATTCAGATCAGCATGAATTTCAGTGGAAAGTTGCGCTTAGATTTCCCTATTGTTTCAGGAAGTACAAAATTTGTTTGTTTGTGTGTGTGTTTTGCAATGGAATGCAAACCAAATAGAATTTCTTCTGCTATGTGAAGTTTTTTCCCAAACCCACTGCCTCATCCTTTCAACTGGATATATCAGGGATTGAACCCGGAATATCCTGCAGACAAGTGGGAAACTCAAGCAAGTATTGTTGCTCCCATGGGCAAAAATCTCCCCACCACTAGCCCCAGGGAAAATGTGAAAGTTGTTCTGCAAGCCTTCCAGCTCTCCCCCCCCCATCCCATAATTGCATCCCCCAAACAAGCTTAGAATCTGGCTTTCTGAGCTCTGTTTAGGTGATAAGCCTCTTGCGTCCCCCCAAGCATCTTTGCAACGGTCTGTGGGGCTTCCAGGCAGACGTGCTCCTCTCTTGTTGATACAAGATGGAAACAAGAAAGTTTTTAGCAGAGTAATTAGCTGCTTCCACTGCAGCCTCTGTCATGGGATAATTGGGCGCTTTTAAGTACTGCTTGGTACCAAACTGTAAGAATTATGGGTATAATTACCTGGATAGACCTTGACTGGCAAGTGTTTTTATTGCTGTGTGGAAGAGCATTGCCAGTTTGCTAAAGTCATCTTCAGAAGCCCCACAGCTTCTGAAGGCCAGGTGGGTTTCGTTTGAAGACAGGGCTTTTTCTGGCATGGCCCCACGTTTACAGAATGCCCACCTGGAGCAGAGCATCCCTTGGGTTGTAGAGCACTGTCCGTCCTGGTTCTTAATGAGGGAATCAACAATAGCCAGCTTATTCAGAAACCCCCTGACTTTGAATGCACCTGGTCTTCTTGCCAAAGTGGGACCAACAAAATAGGGATTCCCCATTGCTCCAGTTTCTTCATTTCCAGGTTCTGCACAAATCATTGCATGTGCTCCACTTCTACACACAGCCTTCAGTTCCTTCAAGTTTTTCCTGTATTGTTCTACTTCTGAGACACCAGAGCACCTGGGCCCACTGATAAAACAATGAAAATATAATGAAAATGCAGACCCTCAGTGTAGTTTTATGTGCAAAGGCATCAGTTTAAATCAATTGTTCCATCTAGCTCCATACTATCGACCTGGGTTGCCAGAACCTTTCATGAGAAGAGACCGTCCTTGTTCTACCTGGAGATCACTGGGAATCTCACCTGCATCCTTCTTCATTCCAAGCAGTTGTCCTGTCCCTGAGTCGCACAAGCCCTTCTCCCTTCCGGGGTTAACTTTAGAAATTCTCTTCCTCGTGCAGGAATTCAGGAGGCGTCGAATGCAAGACAGAGATATTGAGAGGGAGATATGAAGAAACAGAATGGGGGAAAGGACGAGGGCCCTGCTGGACATTCCTCTGAGAACATTTTCTGCATGTTTGTGGGGGTGTGGGGAGGGCACAATGGGGGGCATGAAAATACCGAGTGGTTGAAGGAATTCTTAAGGCACTCAGGGCACTTTTGGGGGTTTGATGGGGGGGGGGGTGTTACAGTTTTAGCAACCTCCAGAGGCATCGCTTCTGAAATATACTCGGAGTCGAGAGTGGATTTCATGCTCTTTATTCAGCTCATAGTGGTGAGGAGGAATGGAAGTTCCCCCACAATATCTGCTTTATATACATTATTTACACAATGGGCTGCACGTGATTGGCTAATTTTGGGATTCTCCTGTAGGCCAATCAGGTTGTGGATTCAGTTCCACCTGGAGCTGGATTGGGTGGCTCCTGCGGACCAATCATACTGCTGCATTGTTCTAGGACCAATCAGACTGCTGCATTCTGAATCCTATTGTTCTAGGACCAATCAGACTGCTGCATTTTGGATTCTATTGTTCTAGGACCAATCAGACTGCTGCCTTTTGGATCCTATTCAGCTCAGTACATAACAGCCTCCCTGTGCCTTTTAAAAATCTGCCCCCTTTCTTAGAGTAGGTTTTATTGGAAAAGTGGTGCCAGCAATCTAGGAACCTCTGGTGGTTCTCAGGAAAGGTTTCCCATCACAAATCTCTTATTTATGCATCATTTAGTAGTGATGAAACTGTCATGGCAGAACCTGACCATCTCTTAACAATCACCCCAAACAGAGATTCCTCTAGATTGGCTGGAAGCCCCTCTCAGCCTTAGCAAAAGCGCCTTTTAAGAAAGGGAGCACAGTTGATTCTTTGTAATACATTAGCTTGCTCTGGTGCATTATTTTTCAGTCTTCTGCCTTCTAAAAAGAAAAGAAAAACCCCTGCTGATCTGAACCAAAACATCTATTTAGAAATGCATTTAAGAAATGTTCGGGTTTGGGGAGGGGGGACCGAGGGAGAATCTTGAAATCTGTTTAACAATTTTCAAAGTGTTGAATCACCAAATTAGTGCCTATAATGTTGGGCACTAGAGGGCAGTATAACTAAAACCAGCAACTGTGTTTCATTTCCTATCATAACCATATATATATATATATATATATATATATATATATATAATGCACACACACCCTGTTGCTGCAAAAAGGAAAGGACCTTTCTTGCTTTATTTATTTATCCTTTCATTCCTTCTTAAATCCTCCTGCTATTAGAGTCAGAGAAGAATGTTTGATTTAAAAGAGAGAGGGCCGGGGGGGGGGGGGGAGAGCCGAGCGCAGCTACATTTAAGCATACAAAAAGCTGCCAGAGCTCATGTCTATGTGGGCCAATGTGGTCAGTTTTGACTGACAGCTACTCTCCCGATTTCCCCACAGCCCATCGTCCCAAAGGCCCTCCGAACGGGGCAGAATTCAAACCTCTGATCCTGGAAGCAGGGGGATAAGGTTTCACCATGGTCCTCTTTGGTTTTCTGGCACTGGCGGGGTTAATGTTGCATGTCTTGCGATGTGCTGGAGTCTGAGGCAGGTACAAAAGTTGTGCTGTATCTTCCCTTTAATTGATTGCAAGGGTTGTTTTTTTTGGGGGGGGGGGTTGGCTATATATTTTCCTTTCTAGTTTTTTTTCTTTCCATGTTGTGATCTTTGAATGCACGGCGGTATACAAATTTAATAAACGAACAATGGTTTGTGGCTCGGCATGTGGCTTCCCCATTCTCCTGAAGTCACGCTGTTCCGCCGGCCGTTGCTCCACTTCCCTGGCCGCCACGGTGCCTGACAGGTTTCCGCCAAACCCAGATTCAGATTCTTGCTTATCTTCTTCCAAGACAACAATGCCCACTTACACCACAAAGAACTCATAACCCACCTACTTTCAGCAGCCAGAAACACCATAATCAGACACTGGAGAGACCTGTCAGGAGTAAGCATGGGCCAATGGTACCAAATAGTATGGGAAACAGCCCTACTAGAAAAATTAACCAATAAACTGAAACTGACACGGGGACAAACAGAAGAAGATGCCTTTACCCCGGTATGGCTCCCCTTTATCACACACACAGCCCAACAAGACAATGACAATAATCCACCAACAGCATACAAATCAATATGGCTAACCTGACCCAAAGCACCCACCCACCCCACTCACACACGAAAACAAAGACCACCACAGCCAACCACAAATGAACAACCACACCCTAGGCCAACCCCAACCTCTCTCACCACCAAAGGAACACAAGTGAACAGCAGAGAACCTGCACAAACAATGCTGACACCAAACCCCACACATATATTAAGTATAATAGAAACATCGCCACCCGACCCCACCCATCTTCCACCCCTCCACCCCTTTTCTTCCTAATGTCTCAACAAATGAAACTGATTTGTAAAAATGTTACATGGAAAAAATACAAGAGACACATATTTATGTAAATCAAGAAAATCTTTAATTAAAAAATATAAATAAAATTCTGGCCTATCTGCGGCGGCCTGGGGTGTGGGGCTATAGGAGCAAACCAAGTTGGAGCAGGATTCACTCTGGTTCACTCCAGAAGCATAAAAAGCGGCCAGAGATGACGTTGGCACCGCAGTCAGCCCCAGAGCATCGCCCACCCTGCCCATCCTCTAATCTTGTTTTTTTCTTACAACCCATCCATTCTCCTTTCTAAGTTCTCTGGTGTTGCTATGGTCACACGATGGTTGCTGTTTTCTCAGAGCTGGGAAGGAATTTCCCCTCCTCTGCAGGTTTTGCCTTCCCCATAGCAATTGTCACAACTTTGGCGGTTTTAGGCATTGGGCGGAATCCTTTAGTCCATGGGTAGGTAAACTAAGGCCCGGGGGCCGGATCTGGCCCAATCACTTTCTCAATCCAGCCCACGGATGGTCCAGGAATCAACATGTTTTTACATGAGTAGAATGTGCCCTTTTATTTAAAAGGCATCTCTGGGTTATTTGTGGGGCAGAGGAATTCGTTCATTTTGTTCATTCACTCTGGGCAGCTTCCAACAAAGATTCAAAATACATTAAAATATCACAAATTAAAGACTTCCCTGAACAGGGCTACCTTCAGATGTCTTCTAAATGTCAGGGAGTTGTTTATCTCTTTGACTTCTGATGGGTGGGTGTTCCACAGGGAGGGCGCCACCACCGAGAAGCCCTCTGCCTGGTTCCCTGTAATTTCTCACAGTGAGGGAACCACCAGAAGGCCCTCAGCGCTGGACCTCAGTGTCCGGGCAGAAAGATGGGGGTGGAGACTCTCCTTCAGGTCTACTGGACCGAGGCCATTTAGGGCTTTAAAGGTCAGCACCAACACTTTGAATTACGCTCGGCAACGTACTGGGAGCCAATGTAGGTCTTTCACGACCAGTGTTACATGGTCTTGGTGGCCGCTCCCAGTCACCAGTTTGGCTGCCGCATTCTGGATTAATTGTAGTTTCCGGGTCACCTTCAAAGGTAGCCCCACGTAGAGCGCATGGCAGTAGTCCAAGCAGGAGATAACCAGAGCTTGTACCACTCTAGTGAGACAGTCTGCGGGCAGGGAGGGTCTCATCCTGCGTACCAGATAGAGCTGGGAGACAGCTGCCATGGACAAAGAATTGACCTGTGCCTCCATGGACAGCTGTGAGTCCAAATGACTCCCAGGCTGTGCATGTGGTCCTTCAGGGGCACAGTTGCCCCATTCAGGACCAGGGAGTCCTCCACACCCACCCGCCCCCTGTCCCCCCAAAAAAGTACTTCTGTCTTGTCAGGATTCAGCCTCAATCTGTTAGCCGCCATCCATCCTCCAACCGCCTCCAGACACTCACACAGGACCTTCACCGCCTTCACTGGTTCTGATTTCAAAGAGAGGTAGAGCCTTCCAAGCTGATGACCATCACTGCCTCCTATGGCTTCAGGCAAGAGACCTTCCCCAACCCTGCCTGCAGATGCCAGGATCAAACCCGAGTCCTTCAGCGTGCAAACTGTGCCCAGTCTACAGCTCTTCCCGAAGGAAGGGTCTCTGCTGTACGTCCCTCTCGTCCGGGAGACAAGAACTCTGAAGCGAGGGTGCCGAAATGCCCGTTTTGGGACCAAGGCATTGCCTTCCAACCCCCCCCTCCCCATGCTGCCATAATGCACAAGTCCTTGAAAAATCCTGCAAGCCCCCCCCCCCCCTGCCCTCCCCAGTGGGCTGAATCCTCAGGCATCAAAAAATAAAGGTTAAAAATACCAGAGTACATTTTGTTCCGCCCTTAGCAGTGGGCGACTTCTGTTCGTTGCCATCTCTCTTGGCACCGGGAGCCAAACCTTCAGCTTGCAGCAGGTGCTCTCACATTCTTCTCCCAGTCTATGAATGGAAGGGCAGGAAGAAGGAAGCTCTGTGCCAGCCCAGAAGCGAAAGATCTCCTTGGGGGGGCAGATCTCCAGAGCCAGAAGTAAATAAACAATAAAAATATTAATTTTAAAAACAACAACAGAAGTCTGCTCAGAGCTCTCTTTGCAAACCGTAGAGCGCCCAGATATCCATGATACCCAGATACCCAGATATTTGGACCACCTCAGTTCCAGAAACACATCCCCAGTGCCCTCCACCCTACGCTAAAAGGGGGTTGTACTTTTGTGTGTGTGTGTCAGGGGTTTATGGTATGTCTTTTTGTGTTTTTATATCGCAAAGTGTTATGTGATTCTCAGGTGAGGGGTGTATATAATAATAATAATAATAATAATAATAATAATAATAATAATGTCTTTATACTCTGGACTGCCAGAAATTACCTTTTTGAAATTTGCAAGGGGGGCGGAATGGAAACTATAAACCTTAAGACATTTGCTTCTGTGCAGGAGCATCCTATCTGGATTTTTGCATTTTTGAAATTGGATTTTTTTCCCCTTTCAAGAGCCAGTGTGGCCTAGTGGTTAGACTAATGGCCTGGGAGAGACCAGGGTTTCAGATCCTTGCTCAGCCACGAAACTCACTGGGTGACCTTGGCTGCCAGTCGCCTTCCCTACCTCACGGGGTCGTTGTGAGAGGCAGGAGGTAGGGAACCCTTGAGCTCCTCAGAGGAAACATGGGGTCTAAATGAGATAAAGAAATAAAATAGGCATTTCTATACAGGCTCGTGCTACTATTAGTGCTTTTGCAAGAAGTGTGCAATGTTCGGCCAACCTCGTTTAATAAAAGAATCAAGAGAGACAGAGAGACTCGCTTGGCGCCATCAGTACCTGTCTTTAGACACCAGGCGGTTTTACTTTCTTGGGCTCCATGATCACTGCAGATGGTGACAGCAGCCACAAAATTAAAAGACGCCTGCTCCTTGGGAGAAAACCAATGACAAACCTAGACAGCATCTTAAAAAGCAGAGACATCACCTTGCCAACAAAGGTCCGTATAGTGAAAGCCACGGTATTCCCAGTAGTGATGTATGGAAGTGAGAGCTGGACCATAAAGAAGGCTGATCGCCGAAGAATTGATGCTTTTGAATTCTGGTGCTGGAGGAGACTCTTGAGAGTCCCATGGACTGCAAGAAGATCTAACCTCTCCATTCTGAAGGAAATCAGCCCTGAGTGCTCACTGGAAGGACAGATCCTGAAGCTGAGGCTCCAAGACTTTGGCCACCTCCTCAGAAGGTCCTCCTTCAGCCGTTTGCAGGGCAGCGGCTGAAGAAGGAGCCAAAAGGGGTTTCTTGTGTGTGTGACAGTTTGAACCGTCTTTTAGATTTAGGGGAGCTAGTCTCAAGCCCAACGACACATTCTCAAGATGGAGGGGGAGGGAACAGCTGCAGTTGCCTGCGGTTCCTGCGCAATGTTTGCCATCTTGCCAAAGGTTGCAGGCAGCTTTACGTGCAGCAATTGCATGTTGATTGCCCTCCTAAAAGACAAAGTCCAGCAACTGGAGGAACGTGTAGCTACGCTCCAAAGAATTAGAGAGCTGGAGCTCTTCTTGGAAGCAACAGAGCACACCGTCTCCACCAAGGAGGAGACAGGGGACTCCCCTGAGAAGGAGGCTAGTTCACCAACACAGGAGCCCGATATGTGGAGAAACGTGACTCAAAGAAGTAGGAGGCCCAGGGTTCGCTCTGATTGTCTAGAAATACACAATCGCTTTGAGGTCCTCTCCCCTAGCATGGAAGACGAAGAGCAGACTCCATTTGAGGATCTCTCCCTCATTACAGTCGATCACGTATATGAAGATGAGCAGCAAAGTCAGTCCTCAGGGAATGTGCAGGTGACCTTGGAACGGACCGCTCACGGAAGAACCCTGACCAAACCTAAGAGAAGGCGTGTAGTGGTGATAGGGGATTCCTTACTGAGGGGAACAGAAGCAGTGATCTGTGGGCCTGACAAGATGTCTCGGGAAGTTTGCTGTCTCCCCGGGGCTAAGATCCAAGATGTAACTGAACGACTGCAAGGAATCATAAAACCCACTGACAAATACCCCTTCCTCTTGGTTCATGTGGGAACCAATGACACTGCAAGCAATAGCCTCCAGAAGATCAAAAGAGACTACGAGGCTCTGGGCAGGAAATTGAAGCAATTAAATGCACAAATCGTCATCTCATCTGTCCTCCCAGTTGAACGACGTGGCCCAGGGAGAGAGAGGAAAATAGTGGAAGTAAACAGCTGGCTTCGCAAATGGTGTAAACAGGAACGGTTTGGATTCTTAGATCACGGACTACAGTTTCTTGAGGATGGACTTCTGGCAAGCGATGGGCTGCACCTCACAACGGTTGGGAGGAATGTTTTTGCCAAAAAACTAAGAAACCTCATCAGGAGGGCTTTAAACTGACTAATGTGGGGGAGGGAGACAGTGCTCCTGAAGGTAGGAGTCTATTAATTGATGAAGATGATCATCCAAATGTCATAGACCAAATGGAGCAAACAGCAAGCAGACCTAGTGGTGGGAGGAAAAAATCCTTAAATAAGAGACACGTGGGAATGACTAATGGACTTCAATGTCTGTACACTAATGCACAAAGCATGGGAAATAAACAAGATGAGCTTGAGCTCTTGGTACAGCAAACTAAATATGACATAATAGGCATCACTGAAACCTGGTGGGATAAGTCCCACGACTGGAATGTAAAAATGGAGGGATACAATCTATTTCAGAGAAACAGACCAGACAAGAAAGGAGGAGGAGTGGCGTTATATGTCAGGGATGTGTATACCTGTGAAGAGATCCAAGATTTAGAACCTCAAAGCCAAAGTGAGAGCATTTGGGTCAAAATTAAGGGAGAGAAGAATAATAGTGACCTCATTGTGGGAGTTTACTATAGATCCCCAAGCCAAACGGAGGACATAGATGATGCCTTCCTGGAACAGATGGCCAAGCATGCAAAAGGAAGGGAGATAGTAGTAATGGGGGACTTCAATTACCCAGATATTTGTTGGATGTCAAACTCAGCCAAGAGCATAAGGTCAAACAGATTCCTCACTGGCCTTGCAGACAACTTCATTGTCCAGAAAGTGGGAGAAGCAACAAGAGGAACAGCCATTTTAGATCTGGTCCTAACCAATGTCGATGACCTGGTTAATGGGGTAGAAGTGGAAGGATCATTAGGCGCAAGTGATCATGCTCTTCTGAAGTTTACTATACAACGGAAAGGAGCAGCCAAGCATACTAGGACTCAATTTCTTGACTTTAAGAAAGCCGACTTCATAAAACTTAGGGAAGTGCTGGGTGAGATCCCATGGGCAGTAATACTAAAAGGAAAGGGAGTTCATGATGGCTGGGAGTTTGTTAAGAGGGAGATAGTAAAAGCACAACTTCAGGCAATACCAATGAGACGGAAACATGGAAGGTGCCTAAAGAAGCCAGGGTGGCTATCTAAAGAACTTTTAACTGAGTTAAGATTAAAAAAGGATGTTTACAAAAAATGGAAAAGGGGGGAAACCACCAAAGAGGAATTCAAACAAATAGCCAGCACGTGTAGACACAAAGTCAGAAAAGCTAAAGCACAGAATGAACTCAGGCTTGCTAGAGAGGTTAAAAGCAACAAAAAAGGCTTCTATGGGTATGTTCGTAGCAAAAGGAAGAACAAAGAAACAGTGGGGTCACTCAGAGGAGAAGATGGTGAAATGCAAACAGGGGACACAGAAAGGGCTGAACTCCTCAATGCCTTCTTTGCCTCAGTCTTCTCCGATAAAGAAATCAATGCCCGACCTGAAGAATTTGGAGGAAATGATTCAGCAGAGGAAACACAGCCCAGAATAACTAAGGAGATAGTACAAGAATACTTGGCTAGTTTAGATGTATTCAAGTCTCCAGGGCCAGATGAACTGCATCCAAGAGTATTAAAAGAACTGGCAGATGTGATCTCAGAACCACTGGCAGTCATCTTTGAGAATTCCTGGAGAACAGGCGAAGTCCCGGCAGACTGGAGGAGGGCAAATGTTGTCCCTATTTTCAAAAAGGGGAAAAGAGAGGACCCAAATAATTACCGCCCAGTCAGTCTAACATCAATACCAGGGAAGATTCTGGAGCAGATCATTAAGCAAACAATCTGTGAGCACCTAGAAAGGAATGCTGTGATCACCAATAGTCAGCATGGATTTCTGAAAAATAAGTCATGTCAGACTAACCTGATCTCATTTTTTGACAGAATTACAAGCCTGGTAGATGAAGGGAATGCAGTGGATGTAGTCTACCTTGATTTCAGCAAGGCATTTGACAAGGTGCCCCATGATATTCTTGTAAAGAAGCTGGTAAAATGCGGTCTTGACTATGCTACCACTCAGTGGATTTGTAACTGGCTGACTGACCGGACCCAAAGGGTGCTCATCAATGGTTCCTCTTCATCCTGGAGAAGAGTGACTAGTGGGGTGCCACAGGGTTCTGTCTTGGGCCCGGTCTTATTCAACATCTTTATCAACGACTTGGATGATGGACTCAAGGGCATCCTGATCAAATTTGCAGATGACACCAAACTGGGAGGGGTGGCTAACACCCCAGAAGACAGGATCACACTTCAAAACGACCTTGACAGATTAGAGAACTGGGCCAAAACAAACAAGATGAATTTTAACAGGGAGAAATGTAAAGTATTGCACTTGGGCAAAAAAAATGAGAGGCACAAATACAAGATGGGTGACACCTGGCTTGAGAGCAGTACATGTGAAAAGGATCTAGGAGTCTTGGTTGACCACAAACTTAACATGAGCCAACAGTGTGACGCGGCAGCTAAAAAAGCCAATGCAATTCTGGGCTGCATCAATAGGAGTATAGCATCTAGATCAAGGGAAGTTATAGTGCCACTGTATTCTGCTCTGGTCAGACCTCACCTGGAGTACTGTGTCCAGTTCTGGGCACCACAGTTCAAGAAGGACACTGACAAACTAGAACGTGTACAGAGGAGGGCAACCAAAATGGTCAAAGGCCTGGAAACAATGCCTTATGAGGATCGGCTAAGGGAGCTGGGCATGTTTAGCCTGGAGAAGAGGAGGTTAAGGGGTGATATGATAGCCATGTTCAAATATATAAAAGGATGTCACATAGAGGAGGGAGAAAGGTTGTTTTCTGCTGCTCCAGAGAAGCGGACACGGAGCAATGGATCCAAACTACAAGAAAGAAGATTCCACCTAAACATTAGGAAGAACTTCCTGACAGTAAGAGCTGTTTGACAGTGGAATTTGCTGCCAAGGAGTGTGGTGGAGTCTCCTTCTTTGGAGGTCTTTAAGCAGAGGCTTGACAACCATATGTCAGGAGTGCTCTGATGGTGTTTCCTGCTTGGCAGGGGGTTGGACTCGATGACCCTTGTGGTCTCTTCCAACTCTATGATTCTATGATTCTATGATTCAGAAGAGAAGACTCCCTGGAAAAGACCCTGATGTTGGGAAAGATGGAGGGCACAAGGAGAAGGGGTTGACAGAGGACGAGATGGTGGGACAGTGTTCTTGAAGCTACCAGCATGAGTTTAACCAAACTGTGGGAGGCAGTGGAAAACAGGAGTGCCTGGCGTGCTCTGGTCCAGGGAGTCACGAAGAGTCAGAGACGACTAAATGACTAAACCACAACAACAAGGCACCAGGCAAAAACATTCCTCTTTACCCAGGTCTTCAGCCTTTAAATAATCTAGGGCCTGAGATAGCTCAGTTTGTACAGCCTGAGACTCTTGACCTCAGAGTTGTGGGTTCGATCCCCACATTGGGCACATTGGAGGGGGTTGGACTAAATGACCCTCATGGTCCCTTCAATTCTACAATTCTGTGGAATGTGTATGGGGGGGATTGTTATGATAATTATTTTATTATTAAGCTGTCCTCTATTACGCTCCGTATTATGTTTTTATTATTTTGCTCCATAAATTATGTTCTTAATGCTGTACACTGCCCTGGGATCTTTGTATAAGGGACAGTATATACAGTGCTTGTTTCTTCTTCTAAAAAATAATGTTTAGGGTTACTCTCGTTTTCCTACTTATACTGCCCTTCAATGAGGCCAAACTTAGATTCACAAAATGTTTAGTGGTATGTGTGCGCCTGCATTCTCGCCCCCCAGAAAAAAAAAAAGAAGCACTGAGTATATAAATTGAATGTAAGGGACCCGGGTGGCGCTGTGGGTAAAAGCCTCAGCGCCTAGGGCTTGCTGGTCGAAAGGTCGGCGGTTCGAATCCCCGCGGCGGGGTGCGCTCCCGTCGTTCGGTCCCAGCGCCTGCCAACCTAGCAGTTCGAAAGCACCCTTCGGTGCAAGTAGATAAATAGGGACCGCTTACTAGCGGGAAGGTAAACGGCGTTTCCGTGTGCTGCGCTGGCTCGCCAGATGCAGCTTTGTCACGCTGGCCACGTGACCCGGAAGTGTCTCCGGACAGCGCTGGCCCCCGGCCTCTTGAGTGAGATGGGCGCACAACCCTAGAGTCTGTCAAGACTGGCCTGAACGGGCAGGGGTACCTTTACCTTTACTTATATAAATTGAATAATTACATGAAATAAATAAATGAAGCCAAGGCACTGGGACGAAACACTTGCTGGGATAAATCTGCAGATTCCAAGTCGGCAGAATGATGGTGGTTGGGTATTTTCCCCCCCCTTCTTCCAGGGCCGTGGGGGGGGGGGGGACAGTTAAATACTCTCTGCTGGGCTATGCAAAACACAAGGCACCACTGTATATAAAAGCTGCCAGGACGGGTATTTCTAAAATGCTTTCGTCCTTATCGCCAGATGGACCAAATATCTCCCGGCCTCTTGGCCCTCGAGTGGCCTCCAGAGGCATTTCAATGGCCGGGATGTGCATTGGTACCCGCTGGCTGAACCTGGCGCAAGAATGTATTGAGAAGAGCCACAGCAGGTGGAGATGGATGTGAAGATCTCAAGGGTGGGAAGAAGGGGAAGAAACAAGCAGGATATTTATCTCTGTCCCCACTCTCTGCCTCTGCCCATAGCTGTCAACTTACAGATTTGAAAATAAGGGATCAGCAGCCTCGAAAATAAGGAATCAGCAGCCAAAATAAGGGATTTTCCAAGGGGCACAGGTATGTTCAACTTCTGAGCCCCTCCGAGCCAAAGGCAGAAAGCCCAGCCAGCAGCCAAACGAAGCCTCAAGCGGTGGTTCCCACAGCGCAGCAACCCGGCAAAGGGGGTGCAGCAAGGAAAATCACCGCCGCCTCTCCGCTGGGAAGCGCAGAGCAAAGGCGAGTCCCCAGGCAACGTGGCCGATTTGATCGGCACAAGGCATGCAAGCTCCACCCCCCAGTCGTTCTTAGACTCCTTATTGGGTGAGCAACGCAGCCAAGCAACACAGCTGGAGCCTCCCTCCTCCCTGGCCGGCAGGGAGGGAGGGAGAGGAGCTGCTTCCTTTGGAACCCAGGAAATTTAAGGGACATCATCAATAAGGGACAACAGCGGGACACAGGGCTGGGATAAGGGACTTTCCCGCCAAATAAGGGACAGTTGACAGCTATGCCTCTGTCATCAAGGTGGGGTTTGTTGTTGCTGTTTCGTATATAATTTTTATCAAATTTTTCTGCTTTACAATTTAGAATATTCATTTAAACAACCTTAACATGTTTCCATGGTTCTTTTTGCATGTCATAAATCCCTGCCTATTTTACATAAACAAAACCATTCAGTATTCCATTATTACAGGCACGTCCAACTTCCAAGAGACAGCTTTTGGGGGGGAGGGTGAGCCAAAGTTGTTGATCTTTTTTTGGGGGGGGCGTCAGGATCCAGCGATCGACCAGGATCGACCTGGGTCATCCCGCGATCGACCGGTAGATCGCGATCGACCTGTTGGTCATGCCTGCATTATTACATTTTAAAAAAATAATATTTATTAATTTAAATTACACACATATACAAAGAATTTACAATCTCCTACTACAAAAAGAAAAGTAAAGAAAAAACAAGTAAGAAGAAAGAAAAGAAGAAAATACAGAAAGAAGAAAAAGCAGATTTACGTGCATAAAAAAACCCTTAATCTTCCTAATTAACACTTAAATAAACACTTCAGTAAAACAGACTTCTGACAAAACTTCTGGCATTATTATATCTATCAATACTTGTTTGCACTGTTGCATTTATCTTAATGCTGCCCATGTTTTCAAGTGTACACAATTTCCCTCCATATATTCAATAAAGGTTTTCCAGTCTTCTTTAAGCATATGTTCTTGTTCTCTTATTCTATATGCTAAACCCACAAGCTTGCCATCGAGGTGGGCTGACCATTGTCCCTGTTGCTGCAGAACAGAGAGCCCTCCCCGCTCCTCAGCCACAAGGCGGACCACCAAGTGTCGACTATTTGTGCGCAGGAGACGAATCTGACCCAAGAAGATGGGGGAACAGCTGAGGTCTCCGGTTTCTCCAGATGGCCTGGCCTTAACCCGTTCGCCACCTCTGGGCGCTCCAGGGTCTGGAATTCCTGGCGGAGTTGAAGGCCTCTTATTTACAAGAGTGTCGCCGGAAGACGGGCACTGTTGATTCGACGCTTGCAAGGGATCGGGCCGGATCTGCTCCACGCGCTCCGAATGCAACCAGGTGGGTGAGGAAGATCAGTGGATCTCTTCTGTGTTTTGCTGCTGCAGGCTGGGACTCGAAATACTCACCCCGGAGGAGAGCTGGGAAGATCTGCACAATTGAATTCTTCTCAATTCATCATTTTTTCCTGAGCTGAAGTTCGGAAAAGCAGAGATCTGCAAATGATTGCGAATTTGCTGCCAGCCCAGGTTCAAAGTGCTTTCTTCTTCTTCTTCTTCAATAATAATTTTTCTGTTTTACATTTTAGAATATTCATTTAAACAACCTTGAAATATCAATGACTTCCCTTATTCTTCTCTTTCCATTTTGTATAACATAAATCCCTGCATATTTTACATGAACTAAACCATTCAGCATTCCATTATTACATCCATCAAAACTTATTTACACTGTTGAATTTATCTTAATGCTGCCGAGGTTTTCAAGTTTACACAATTTCCCTCTATATATTCAGTAAACATTTTCCAATCTTCTTTAAACCTATGTTCTTCTTGTTCTCTTATTCTATTTGTTAGGTCCGCAAGCTGCGCATATTCCACCAGTTTAAGTTGCCATTCTTCTTTAGATGGGACCTCGCTCGTTTTCCATTTGGGGGCTAACAAAACACAGGCTGCAGTAGTGGCACACATAAATAACCTTTTTTGACACCTGGGGATTTCCATCTGAATTATCCCCAACAAAAAGGACTCTGGGTGGGTTTTTTTTTTTGGAAAAGTACTTTTAAATATTTTTTTCCAATTCATTATGAATTATTTCCCAGTACTCTTTTACCCTTTTACAGGTCCACCACATAGGATAGGTTCTGTCAGGGAACTGCCATCGGAGCTGGTGGCGGAGAGAAGGCTCCAGAGGGATGGTGGAGAGGGTCCCAGTAGGGAGAGAGGCAGCCCATCCTCTGGGGAAGGAAATCAGCATAACACCAGTGGAGAAGGGGGGCATATGGGGGAATCGGAGAGGTGGCTCCAGGACTCCTCGCCGGAGACCAGCGGAGAGGGGACTAGTACTCCGCTGCCCACACCCACTTTGCACAGAAAACTTCCGCGCAGGCAAAGGGGGAGAAGACTGGGCGTCAAACAGCTTCTATGCTGGAAGAGGTTCAAGAAACGCCCACTGACGGATTCTGCCAGCGACTGAGGCAGCCACGGAACTTGAGGCTGTCCAGACAGAAAGGGTTCAACCAGGTAACCTAGCCAGGAGTGGCGGCAACTTACGCACGAGCAACCCCTAGAACCATTACAGGTTCAAAGTGTTTGTAGGATTGTAGAGTTGAAAGGGATCTGAGGGTCATCCAGACCAACCCCCTTCAATGCAGGAATCTCAGCTAAAGCATCCATGACCGATGACCATCCAAACTCTGTTTAAAAACCTCCACGGAAGGCAAGGATACAGGTATAGTTCTAGTACACAAAGCCCTTGATAACTTGGGAACAGTCTACCTGTGAGATGGACTAATCCCATATTCACCCTCTCTACCACCTCAGCTGGTGCAACCAGTCCTTTTACGCATGCAGAACTTGTAAGAAATCAATCTTTTTATGTTGCAGCATCTATGGAACTCCTTGCCTCTTGACATCAGGCATGCATCTTCAATGTGCTCTTTTCATCTCTTACTTAAAACATTTTTGTTTAGCAACCCTGCCGAGGTATCTGGAATGCTGTTGTTTTTCCCCTCTCTTGCTCTTTTTAATCTTTCGATTGGTTCCATTGATAATCTTCTCACTTTGGTCTTTTGTAAACTGCTCTGAGTTTTTTTTTTACAGTCAAGTGGTTTATTAATTTTGCGAAATGAATAAAAAAATAAAATGACTTCCTTTCTCCACATTTTCCACATCGGTTTGATAAGCTTTGAATCAGTTTGAGGATTTTGAAAAGTTGCCACAACAACAAAAATATTAGTGAAAATTTGAAACGAGCGAAAATCGCTTGCGAAAATGTGTATGTTGGGAGAAATGGGCACTAAACCATGCAATGAACACAATTTTTCCAAGTAATTTCCCCTCATTTGATGCATTTTCATATTTAAATATATTCATTTTATGCACATTCCCCCCCCCATATGTGCATTTTTGTACACATTATTTGGTTAGAGAATTCACTGTGAAATTCAGAGAAGTGCAAATTTCAAAGAACAGCTGTGTTTCAATGTGCACATTGTTTCAGGAAGTGTAAATTAATACATTAGCAAATTAGCACATAAACTGGCCCAGTCATCTCCCCATCGCTTCCTGGGAAACAACAGAATCTGTTGACCAAGCTTGACCACTCCATTTTTTCTGCTATGTCCTTAGTATACGGAATTTTTTTTTCCCATATCTTAAGTGGTGCATAAATTAAAGAATCAATCAAAAAACAATCAACCAAAGCCATCTTGACCAGGAGCCAGCAACAGCCCTCTCCTCCACAAATTGGTCTAATCCTCTTTTTAGGCCATCTTGGTTGGTGGGTATTCCTGTCTCCCATGGGAGCAAGTTCCATTGTTTAAGTAATTTCTTTTATCTGTCCTGTTGTTGTTGTTTAGTCGTTTAGTTGTGTCCTCTTCTTCGTGACCCCCTGGACCAGAGCACGCCAGGCACTCCTGTCTTCCACTGCCTCCCGCAGTTTGGTCAAACTCATGCTTGTAGCTTCCAGAACACCGTCCAACCATCTCGTCCTCCTTCGTCCCCTTCTCCTTGTGCCCTCCATCTTTCCCAACATCAGGGTCTTTTCCAGGGAGTCTTCTCTTCTCATGAGGTGGCCAAAGTCTTGTAGCCTCAGCTTCAGATTCTGTCCTTCCAGTGAGCACTCAGGGCTGATTTCCTTCAGAATGGAGAGGTGTGATCTTCTTGCAGTCCATGGGACTCTCAAGAGTCTCCTCCAGCACCATAATTCAAAAGCATCAATTCTTCCGCGATCAGCCTTCTTGATGGTTTATCTACTTGCACTTTGACATGCTTTTGAACTGCTAGGTTGGCAGGATCAGGGACCGAGCAATGGGAGCTCACCCCGTTGCGGAGATTCAAACCACCGAACTTCTGATCAGCAAGTCCTAGGCTCTGTGGTTTAACCCACAGCGCCACCCGCGTTCCACTTTATCTGACTTAAATCTACCCAAATTCAGCTCCACTGAATGTCTGCTAGTTCCAGTACTATTTTTCTAGAAAAGGAGGTGCCGCAACTCACCACAGACACCTTCCTTGTTCTCTTTGAATGGCAATGGCGCCTGCTTGAGAGTTGGCATAACTGAGTTCTGGCGAGTTCTGGCTGGGAAAAAAAAGCTCTGCCTAGTTCCAGCATTATGAGAAAGGGATAAAACGTTCCCTCTATGCACTTCTTCCAGGCCAGGTATAATTTTATAAACTTCTTTTTTTATATATAAATATTTTATTCGATTTTGCATAAAAGACGACAAAGCAAAACAAAAGCAACAAACAATACACCAAAAACATACAGAATTACACAACCATAACATACTACAAACAACAGAAATAAAAACAATCTTATCTTCATATTGATCTTGCATTAACTTGTTTCTCTGACTTCCCCGAGTCTCCCTTCCCTGTATTCCAATTCATACAATTAAACAACAAATCCCTTCCCTCTGTCATAATTAACCTCCTTTCTGATTTGAATGTCTTAATATAGCTTATTCAATGCTTAGAACTTAAGATGTTGGGTCTTCTGATCCTTAAAATTTTACTCCAATAACCTTATACATTCAATCTGATGTTATTTTAACATTCATTAATCTTGTAGTGTTTCTGTAAATAGTCTTTAAATTTCTTCCAATCTTCCTCCACCGTCTCTTCTCCCTGGTCTCTGATTCTGCCAGTCATTTCTGCGGATTCCATATAGTCCATGACTTTCATCTGCCATTCCTCCAGCGTGGGTAATTCTTGTGTCTTCCAATACTTTGCAATAAGTATTCTTGCTGCTGTTGTGGCGTACATAAAAAGTATCCTGTCTTTCATACGTACCTCTTGATTGACCATGCCCAGGAGAAAGGCCTCCGGTTTCTTCGGGAATGTGTATTTAAATACTTTCTTCAGTTCATTATAGATCATCTCCCAAAAGGTCTTAATCCTTGGGCATGTCCACCAGAGGTGAAAAAAGGTACCTTCAGTTTCTTTACATTTCCAACATTTGTTATCGGGCATATGATAAATTTTTGCTAGTTTGACTGGTGTTATGTACCATCTGTATATCATTTTCATAATATTTTCTCTTAGGGCATTACATGCCGTAAACTTTAGCCCAGTGGTCCATAACCGTTCCCAGTCGGCTAGCATTATGTTGTGACCCACATCTTGTGCCCATTTAATCATTACTGACTTCACTTCCTCATCCTGTGTATTCCATTTCAGCAGCAGATTATACATTCTTGACAATATCTTAGTTTTGGGTTCTAGCAATTCTGTTTCCAATTTTGATTTTTCCACCTGGAAGCCAATTTTTCTATCCAATTTATATGCCTCCATTATCTGATGATAATGGAGCCAATCAAGGACTTTACTTTTTAATTTGTCAAAACTCTGCAGTTTCAATTTATCTCCATCTTGTTCTAGTATCTCCCAATATTTTGGCCAATTGGCCTCCATATTGAGTTTTTTGACTGCTTTTGCTTCCATCGGAGATAACCACCTTGGAGTCTTGTTTTCAAAGAAATCCGTATATCTAATCCATACATTAAACAATGCTTTCCTGACAATGTGAATCTTAAACATTCTGTGAACTTTAACCTTGTCATACCATAAGTAAGCATGCCATCCAAACGCATTATTGAATCCTTCTAAATCCAGTATATCTGTATTTTCAAGAAGTAGCCATTCTTTCAGCCAGCAAAAAGCTGCTGCTTCATAGTAAAGTTTCAAGAAACTGGCAAGTTTCAAGTCTATTGTGTTGTCTTTTACACTACTTTAGTCGAAGTCGTGGCGGGAGATCCCGATCACTCTCCCCTCGGAGATCCAGATCTGTCTCTCCACACAGATCCCGTTCAGGTTCTTTAAAAAGATAAAGGTCAAGGTCAAGATCCAGGTCCAGGCATTCCAAATCAAGACCCCCATCTTTAAAGAAAAGTCCTTCGCCTTCAGGATGATGGTGTTTCCTGCTTGGCAGGGGGTTGGACTCGATGGCCCTTGTGGTCTATTCCAACTCTATGATTCTATGATTCTAGGAAGCCCTCGAAGGAGTGTGAGTCCCAAAAGACTGGATTAGAATTGCAAAGAACACGATAGGAATAATTTTGTTCACATTATTTTAAGGGATTTCTTTGGTATTATTGACAAATGTAAGGATTTAGTTGGTGGAAAACCTTTTCTAGGGCTAACGCAGCCAGGATCTTGATCTTCTAGTCAAATCGGCAAAAGCTGTTACATTAGACTAGTGCACAATTTCTGTATGTAATAATATCCTGTGATCTGAAAAGTGGATCTTTTTATGGGTACCTGAAATAAAACGTGTATTTCTAAACTAAAAAGTCCCAGATGCAGTTTGACGTCACTTAGTAGAATGGAAAAGCTCTCTGTTAGTCTTTGATAAGGATGGGGATGAATTTCTGTTCTGTTCACGCTGAAAGGCGAGCCCAATGGGTTTGCACTTCCTGAAAGATAGACGTCCTTTGCAACTCCCCCTTCTCCAAATTTTGCAATGTATTTCTTCAACCGAGTCACATGGGTACCATTGCATATACCGGGTCGGCAAGGTGCGTGTAACAGCGAGTAGATTTGTGAAGATAGCATATGTGCAAAAACACATCTTTTAGGCAAACTTGCATATTAAAACGTATCTTTGTTGAGAACTTCATGCTGAAATGCTGATGTGCAATTTTTCGTTTGCACAGCTTTTGAAAATGTCATTCCATTTAGAGAAAAGTGTAGTGTAAAAGGGCCTTCTCGGTAGTGGCGCCTGCACTGTGCAATGCCCTCCCATTCCTGGGTCATGTGACCAGCATGACCGAACTGCTTCTGGCGCAAAGGAACACCATGAAAAGAGCCAGAGCACACGGAAAGGCCGTTTACCTTCCCACCGCAGTGGTACCTATTTATCTACTTGCACTGGTATGCTTTCAAACTGCCCTATAAGTGCAGGTCTCAGGGCAGAGATTAAAACCAGAATATAAAACCACAAAATGCATAATCAAAATAATAGCAACAATGCAATAGTCGTCATCCCCACATTTTAAAAGAGCATAGGATGTCAATCAAATCAACCCAAGGCCTGGTCAAAAAGGAGCATTTTTGCCTGGTGCCTAAAGGTGTGTAATGAAGGCACCAGGAGAACTTCCCTGGGGGGAGCATTCCACAGGCGGGGAGCCACTGCAGAGAAGGCCCCGTTCTCGTGTTGCCACCCTCTGGACCTCTCGAGGAGGAGGCACAACAAAGAAAGCCTGATCCCTAACAGAGAAGCCTGGAGGACTGCAATGGCTCTCTGAGCCTGATATCCCCTATTCATGCTTGAACCCAGCACCCTTAATAAACTACAATTCCCAGAAGCGTTTGTGCCATTTCCTGGTTTGCTTCAAGCAGCCAAATGCCTTGGGCCTGCTCTGCTTCTCATCAACCGTTATTCTGTCCCACATTTTCCCAGTGTGTTTCCCCATTGCTTTCCATACTGCAAAAAGCCCATTGTTTGCTTAAAAGTGGATTTCCTGCACCCGGATGGAAGAGAGCTTTAATTCCGCAGCACTTGAATCACTTCTGCCAAGACCCTCTCTGCCTGTCCCTCAGCTTCCTCTTGTGCAGGTCTCACATCTCGAGGCTCTCCATCCATCTGTCAGGAGCACCAACTGGTGACGGCATCATCCTGGGAAGGCGACTGTGCAAGGGGACGAGGACAAATAAGGCCAGATGGATGGGAGGAAGGCTGTCTGTGTATTTATACTCCCTCACGCCTGCACGGGAGCATTTTGAAGTGACTTCAGGGGGACTGTCCGGAGGGGACTTTCCACCTGGATGAGGTGGAAACATCCCCAAAAAGGGAACGCATACTTTACGGCTGAAGGGACACAATTATCTGCACGCCCAGAGGAAACAGTTCGGATTGCGGTGTGCGGGTGGTCAGATGCTGCGATGAACTAACATGGGCAAAAGCTTTCTTCATTACCTCATATAAGGAGCATTAGAATCATAGAATTGTAGAGTTGGAATGGGTCCAGCGGTCATCTAGTCCAACCCCCTGCAATGCAGGAATCCCGGTTCACATGTTCTATTCAACAAGTGTACAGTTGTTGGATCTGTGTACATTAACAGTTGAAACATGCAGTTGTTCACATGTCATGTTCAAAGACTGTATGGTCTCCATAACTGCATGTGCAAATATTATTGTTGTTGTTGTTTAGTCGTTTAGTCATGTCCAACTCTTCATGACCCCATGGACCAGAGCACGCCAGGCACTTCTGTCTTCCACTGCCTCCCACAGTTTGGTCAAACTCATGTTCGTAGCTTCGAGAACACCGTCCCACCATTTCGTCCTCTGTCATCCCCTTTTCCTTGTGCCCTCCATCTTTCCCAACATCAGGGTCTTTTCCAGAAGTCTTCTCTTCTCATGAGGTGGCCAAAGTCTTGGAGCCTCAGCTTCAGGATCTGTCCTTCCAGTGAGCACTCAGGGCTGATTTCCTTCAGAATGGAGAGGTTTGATCTTCTTGCAGTCCATGAGTCTCCTCCAGCACCAGAATTCAAAAGCATCAATTCTTTGGCAATCAGCCTTCTTTATGGTCCAGCTCTCACTTCCATACATCACTAAAATATTATTAACAATAATAATGTATTATTTATACCCCGCCCATCTGGCTTGGCTTCCCCAACCACTCCTGGCAGCTACCAACTGAATATGAAAAACACAATACAGCATTAAACATTAAAAACTTCCCTAAACAGGACTAAATGGTGGTGCTCTACAAACCAGCAAGTGTATACCTGTTTCCATGCAAACACTTGGAAATGCACAGAGAAACCTTGGGCCTGTGTTCATTCTTCCAATATGAGAATGGGGGAATTTATAAAAACTGCTTGCCTAGGCTTGCCATGTTTCAAAAAGTAAAAACCAGGACACCCCGACAGTTGTTGAGAACTTTTGTTAGGAAGACCCCCCTAGGAAGTGGGTTTTCGGTTGCTTAAGATCGAGGATGAAGCACAGCCTTTCAGAAATTTCCCCCGGACGTCAATTCCACTTTTGAAATCTTGGTAGTGTCTGGGAAATGTCCAGACGTATGGCAGCCCTATGCTTGCTTATTTGCAGGGGGCAATCTGTGGAAGCAAAATGGGTCACACCCCTCATTCCTGTGCTCAAATCTCCCTGCATTAGTTTTACAGAGGAAATGCAGGATTGTACCAGCCCTGCCTCTGCTTGTGGGATGCCAACTGTTCCTTTGCAGAAAAGCTGGATACTTCCTGCCCTCTCCACAGGGGGAATTTGCGGACAATTTGTGGAGCATTCATTCAAAGCAGAAACTACGACTATGAGGTTGTCATAATAGCTTTCTGAGCATCGACCTATCCTTGCTTGCCTCAGCTCTGGCAACCTGGCTCCTTTCTGTATTTACCTTTTAAAGGTAAAGGTACCCCTGCCCGTACGGGCCAGTCTTGACAGACTCTAGGGTTGTGCGCCCATCTCACTCAAGAGGCCGGGGGCCAGCGCTGTCCAGAGACACTTCCAGGTCACGTGGCCAGCGTGACATCGCTGCTCTGGCGAGCCAGAGCCGCACACGGAAACGCCGTTTACCTTCCCGCTAGTAAGCGGTCCCTATTTATCTACTTGCACCCGGGAGTGCTTTCAAACTGCTAGGTTGGCAGGAGCTTGGACCGAACGGCGGGAGCTCACCCCGCCGCAGGGATTCGAACCGCTGACCTTTCGATCGGCAAGCCCTAGGCACTGAGGCTTTTACCCACAGCGCCACCCGCGTCCCTTATTTACCTTTTACAGCTGCAGCTTCTTTCAGATTTATTTTCTTTTTGCATAATGTAATTATTCAGCTGCTACTCTGGCATAAGCTGCTCTTGAAGCTTGTCTCGATAGGGTTACACTTCCCCTGAACAAGTGGGTATGCAGCTGGGACAAGCTTCTCGCAGCCTTGCCTGCCTCGTGGTTTGTGAATCCCCAGCATCCTTCTCCTTGTCCGTGTGAGTCTTTGGGGATGGTGCCGTCACCTCTGGGAGGGTCGTCATAACATCTCATCAAGCAGCGATTCATAGCAAAGTGAGCAGGGCCCTGTCTCTGCCGGTGAGTTCCATGCACTCACTTTCCATCCTTTGGCCCATGTTTCGGAAACAAAGTGTGCCGTGCCATGGTTATCAGACGGCCTGTGGGCAACGCGCTTCCCTCGTAGACGGACAAGGGGTGGTTGGAGAAAAAAAGGGTGGCAAGTTTGCAACAAAGAGAGATGTTGATATTCAGAGCAAATCTCCTCAGGCAAAACACCTGGAGAGCTTGGAGGAAGTCCAGAATGTGTTGACCCAAAGACTTGAGCCAGTTCTCTCTCCCTCTTTCTTTAAAAAATATATCTAAAACCTTCCTTCCTTCCTTCCTTCCTTCCTTCCTTCCTTCCCCTCTCTCTTTCACAAAATTTCTTTGGCATGTCTTCTTACCCTACATTGTTATTCACATGTAAGATATATTTAAGCCAGAAGCCATGAAAGCAGCATACACCAGGATTAAAATTATAGATATATAGTTAAGCAATATAATAAGTGCACAAACGAATCCATAGATGGCAATAGCATCAGCACCCGAAATCAGAAATCAGAAATGGTAAGTCGTCCAGTGATGGCCAAACTTGGCCCTCCAGCTGTTTTCCCTAACTAACAGGACCAGTGGTCAGGGATGATGGGAATTGTAGTCCCAAAACAGCTGGAGGGCCAAGTTTGGCCAGCACTGCATTAAGACCAAAAAGAGCAAATAGGGTAAGACAAAAAGAGAGACAAGTCCCTAAGCACCTTCAGCAGTGAAGAATCATCTTAATCATTTGTCAGAATAAGAAAGATACAGATGAACTTCTGTGGGGAAAGAGTTTAGCAGCCCAGGCACCACGGCTGAGGGCCCCCCGAAGCCCAGCAGATTCACCACAGAAATAGGAAGAATGTCGGTATCAACAGTTCCAATTGTCTGTAGTTGTTGATCACTTGATTTAAAGGTAAAGGTACCCCTGACCATTAGGTCCAGTCGTGACCAACTCTGGGGTTGTGGCGCTCATCTCGCTTTATTGGCTAAGGGAGCCAGCGTACAGCTTCCGGGCCATGTGGCCAGCATGACTAAGCCGCTTCTGGCGAACCAGAACAGCGCACGGAAATGCCATTTACCTTCCCGCTGGAGTGGTCCCTATTTATCTAATTGCAATCTGACGTGCTTTCGAACTGCTAGGTGGGCAGGAGCAGGGACCGAGCAACAGGAGCTCACCCCGTCGCGGGGATTCAAACCGCCGACCTTCTGATCGGCAAGTCCTAGGCTCTGTGGTTTAACCCACAGCACCACTCGCGTCCCTTTGATCACTTGATTTAGTTCTTGCTAAATCAGTGGAGAGAGAAGAGAGGTCTGGATTTAGGTGGGCTGGTCTTTGCCCCATTTTCATGGTCAGAGCACTTCTGGTGAAGTTTGGACTTTGGGTAGCACCTCAAAATGGATATTGTAGAGGTGGAAAAGGGCAAGCAAAATGATTGAGGGGGCAGGTAGAGAAACTCCCCTGTAAAGAAAAATTGCAGCAGTTGGGTCTTCTTAGCTTAGAGAAAAGGTGCAATATGATAGAAGTTTATAAAATGATGCATGGCCTGTAGAAAGAAGGTAGGGAAAATGTTTTTTTCTTTCTCTCCTAATACGAGAACTTGTGGACAACCTATGAAGCTGAGTGTTTGACGATTCAGGAGAGAGGAAGGAAAGTCTTTTTTTTTACCCCTTGGAATCTCACTGCAGCTCAGCAGAGAGTGGGGGTGGCACCTAACTTTTGTCACAACAGTCCACACAAATTTCAGGTGCTCAGAAGCTTGCATGGTCTGGTCTGCCTGTATGCTACCAGGCCAAAATTGTGCATTAATTTACGCAGCCCTTAACAACTTGGCTCCAGGATAACCTCAGGGACTGAATCCTTTTATCCCTTCCCGATTACTGAGGTCTTCTGGGGAGTTGCTGTTGGTGGTCCCCAATGGCTCAGATGCACAGCTTGACAAGGAGAAGCAGGAGGAGGAGGAGGAGGAGGAGGAGGAGGAAGAGGAGGAGGATGTTCTGCGAGGATATCCATTTAGAACTCAAAAAGATGTTAAGAGTCTCCTTTAATTTCAAACCAGAGGCATACTTATTGGGTATTATTGATACGAACTTTCCTAATAAATTTAAGGATATTTTTCTCTATGCAACGTTGGCAGCAATGATTCTTATAGCCACAATGTGGAAAAGTGAAAAACTCCCTCAAGACAAGAGTGGGTCTAAAAATGATTGACTATGCTGAATTAGACAGCCTATCCAAAAAATTAAAGAACAAACCAAGGAAAGAATTCATTTTAAAATGGGAAGCATTTAAAATACATTTGAAAATTAATAATACTGACTTAAAATCTGTTGCAGCATTTGAATAATACCAGCAATATCGTTCATTAGGTATATGATATAATAAATTTTGAACTGATTTGAGATGATAGCAATAACATGTACTGGCAGCAAAGAATGGCAATTACATTTATGGAGTAGTTGGGAAGTCAGATTTAAAAGGAAGAGACCATTACAGTTTATGGATTATGGAATTTATATTAATTTTTAATGTAATGTGTGACTGATGATATTCTTATTATAGTTTAAAATGCCTTTTTTGTCAAAGGTCCTCCAGCACCAGAATTCAAAAGCATCAGTTCTTTGGCGATCAGCCTTCTTGATGGGCCATCTCTCACTTCCATACATCACTACTGGGAAAACCATAGCTTTAACTATACGGACCTTGGTCGGCAAGGTGATGTCTCTGCTTTTTAAGATGCTGCATAGTACAGTAGAGATGGAAATAACCCGAAGGGTCATTTAGTTCAACCCCCTGCAATGCTGGGATGATGTTCTTGAGGTGTCAACCAAACAGGGAGCACTGCAGGCGGAAGAGCATAGCCTGCCTTCGCCAGGCGGATGGGTGCCAATCGCTACCGTCCAACAGACTCCTGGGCACTTTAATGAGCTTGTAAAGAAAAGGGCAGAGCCATTAAAAATGGATTCTGAGGGCAGCCAGACCCTCCTAAATGGCCGTATAATCGCTCCATTAGCGCCCGTGCCAAGAAGGCCTCGCTTTCCCTCCCCACCCGCAGGAAGGGTCATTTGGGGAAGACGCAGTGAAAGACGAGGAGGAAGGAGGTGGCTTCGTAGAGGCACCAGCTTTCAGTCAAGGGCAGCAGCTGCTGGGCTCCGCAAGTGGCAAGAGAAAGGCGGGAGGGGTCATAAATAATCCCGTTTGTTTTGATCGCTTCACATTCCCCTGGCCGTCCGTCATGAGCCCGTATTGTGAGCATCTCTCATCCCCAGCCGTGTCCGGCTGCTCTCCAGAAAGTGCTGAGCTGAGGCACAGGCAGGCCCTTACGTCTCGCTTGCAGGAATTTTGCATGGCGTGTCCAATGGAAGGGCCGTAGCTTTGCATGCAGAAAAGGAATCGGAATTTGGTTTAAAAGACTGCTGGAATAAAAAAGCAGCCTTTGGTGTAAGCGCCAGAGGTTGAATGGGGAAGAGGCCTCTGTGGCCTCAACTGGAAGGGAATTCCATGAAGCTGGGCCAACAATACTGAATGCATCAGTCTTCTTCTTTTTAATTTTTAATTTTATTTGCTCAACATGTAACAACAACAACAACAAAAAGACATGTTGTTGTTGTTGTTTAGTCATTTAGTTGTGTCCACCTCTTCGTGACCCCCTGGACCAGAGCACGCCAGGCACTCCTGTCTTCCACTGCCTCCCGCAGTTTGGTCAAACTCATGCTGGTTGCTTCGAGAGCACTGTCCTACCATCTCGTCCTCCATCGCCCCCTTCTCCTTGCGCCCTCCATCTTTCCCAACATCAGGGTCTTTTCAGGGAGTCTTCTCTTCTCCTGAGGTGGCCAAAGTCTTGGAGCCTCAGCTTCAGGATCTGTCCTTCCAGTGAGCACTCAGGGCTGATTTCCTTAAGAATGGATAGGTTTGATCTTCTTGCAGTCCATGGGACTCTCAAGAGTCTCCTCCAGCACCAGAATTCAAAAGCATCCTTTCTTCAGCGATCAGCCTTCTTTATGGTCCAGCTCTCACTTCCATACCTCACTACTGGGAAAACCATAGCTTCAACTATAATAATAATAATAATAATTTATTATTTGTACCCCGCCCATCTGGCTGGGTTTCCCCAGCCACTCTGGGCGGCTTCCATAGAAACAAAAAATACAGGACTGCAAGAAGATCCAACCTATCCATTCTGAGGGAAATCAGCCCTGAGTGCTCACTGGAAGGACAGATCCTGAAGCTGAGGCTCCAAGACTTTGGCCACCTCATGAGAAGAGAAGACTCCCTGGAAAAGACCCTGATGCTGGGAGAGATGGAGGGCACAAGGAGAAGGGGACGACAGAGGACGAGATGGTGGGACAGTGATCTAGAAGCTACCAGCATGAGTTTGACCAAACAGCGGGAGGCAGTGGAAGACAGGAGTGCCTGGCGTGCTCTGGTCCAGGGGGTCACAAAGAGGCGAACACGACTAAATGACTAAACAACAACAACAATTGTACTATGATTCTATGATAAGAGTAGCAGACCTGTGTTAGCATCTTGCCTTCACAGTGGCCAACCGGATGCCCAGTATGGGAATCCTGCAAGCAGGACCCGAGCACAAGAGCAATACTCTCTCCTCCTGTGGTTTCATAGAACTGTAGAGTTGGAAGGGACCCCCAAGGATCATCTAGTCCAACCCCTTGCAATGCAGAAATCTCAACTAAAGCATCCATCAGGATGACAGTGTTTCCAGCAACTGGTGTTCAGAAGCATTTCTGCCTCCAGCTATGGAGACAGGGCATAGCCATCCTGGCTAGGAGCCATCGATGGTCCTCTCCTCCTTCATGAATTTGTCCAGTCCCCTTTTAAAGCCATCACTGCCTCCTGTGGCAGGGAGTTCCATAGTGTGGGTTTGCATTTCTTAGTACAGAAAGTATTGATCTGATGTGTCGAGATCTTTCCTGTTCTGATTGATTCAAGAGGGTTCAGGAAGGCTTCTTTCTATGTGAAAGAAACAGGCAGAAGGTTCTTGTTTGGGTTATTTCTTCTGGGAAGCTGAGTACAGCTGGTTTAAACTGGTCATCTTTCTGTCAAGGTCGTGCTGACTATAGTAGTCAGGCCAGGAGGAACCTGGGTCTCACTCACTTTCTCTTTCTGTCTCCTTGTTCTGTTGTTCTGATCTGTATGCTTAGTGTTCAGGTTTAGTCTTATTATAAGTATTGTAAGTTTTATTTTAAGTGCTGCAACTTGATTTCTCATGGACTGTGCCAATCCTGACCTGTGACCACTATGCTCATGTGCCTTCAGTAAAGCTCTGCTGGATGAAGTACAATTGCCTCTGGTCTATTTTTTGGAAACCCTGCTACGGGTTAAAGTTTTTTCTTCCTCCAGCGCTGGCGCGACGCAAAGTTCAACTGCAGGAAGAAATCATTTCTTTTATTCTGAATCTTCCATCGTTCAGCTTTGTTAGGCTGTGCATACATTCTAGTGTTAGGAGACAGGGAAAACAAGCTTTCTTCATCCACTGTCTCGGTTCCTGATCTGATTTAAGAACATTAAAAAGCTGCTTTGTACCAATTCAGAAGACTGGTCCAGCTAGTTCTGTATTGTCTGCACTGTATTGTCTGGAACCTGGGACCATCTGTATGCAAGGCAGATTCTCTAACCACTGAGCTACAGTCCTCCTCCAATGATTTGGCGAATGGTGTCATCTGCTTCTCAGACAGCTGGCTGATTCACCTTCTCGTTCAGCCTGCAAGCGAGCGTTAATGCGTGATTAATGCAGATTAGCATATGCAAACGATCCTCCTCCTTTGCCAGCTGCAGTCTCCCTAAGAGCAGGAGTGTTCCTGTTGCCTCTCTGCAGCCTCCATGACCTCTAGGCACACATAAGGACACATGATGCGCAGCCCCCTCTAAGAGAGACATCTTGGAGCATTCCAGGGCTCCAAGACAAGCGTGGCAGAATTACCCAGAGGACGGACTTGGGGGGTTTTTGAAGCAAGAGATCTCATTACAGCATAAGACCCTGCCACTCCAGAGAGGCAGTGACACACCGCAACTGGTCCCAGGCAAGTTCCAACAGCTAGGGAACCATAATGGATCAATTAATGGAATAACAATAATGTTTACTTATTTATTTATTCTAAGTTTTATTGACAACCTTCTCAATATATAAATATATAAATCAAGGCACTCCTATTTTCTGGGCAGGTGAATATTGAGCATCAAGCGAAGCACAGGGAATAAAATCCCACCAGACGGCATCAACTTATTTGCTTCATATTTATTTCACAGAATTTATATGCTGCTTGACTGTAAGATAGAATTAAAAAAGAACCTCAAGGCTATTTACAAAGAGAATAATATGATTAAAAAGTCGGTAAAAAGAGCTCTTTAAAACATGCCAGAGTTTAAGATAACAAAACTCGCATCCACTTTCTAAGCATCTGAAAAGGCTTGCCAAAACAAAACAACAAAACAAAACAACACAAAACAAAACACAAAACAAAAAAACAAAACAAATGTTTTAGCAGAGTACAGTGAAGGAGCCTGGCTGCCTGACATCAATAGGCAATGAGTTCCAAAGTGTAAGGTCGGCCACATGAAACGATCAAGTTCTTACAGATGCTGACTGGGTCTTATATGGCACCTGTAGGTGTATGCTTGTGAAACACGGACCACTTCTAAACGCCATCTCCAACTCCTTGAAAGATTCCATCAACGGTGTCTCCGAAATTTTTTACACATCACTTGGGAAGACAGGCGAACTAATGCCAGTGTACTGGAAGGAGCAAAGATCACCAGAGTTGAAGCAATGATTCTTCAACATCAACTTCGTTGGACTGGTCATGTTGTGCGGATGCTTGATGATCATCTTCCAAAGCAACCACTCTTTTCCGAACTTAAAAATGGAAAGCGTAATGCTGTTGGTCAACAAAAGAGGTTGAAAGACTGTCTCAAGGCAAATCTAAAAAAATGTAGTATAAACGCCAGCAATTGGGAAACACTGGCCTGCGAGCGCTCCAGTTGGAGAACAGCCTTTACCAAAGGTGTCATGGGCTTTGAAGTTGCTCAAACTCAGACACAAGGGAGAAACGTGCTAAGAGGAAGGCACGCTTGGCAAACCCTCACCGTGATCAACTCTCGCCCAGAAACCAATGTCCCCACTGTGGAAGGACGTGTGGATCCAGAATTGGCCTCCACAGTCACTTACGGACTCATTGCTAAAACCGTGTTTATGGAAGACAATCTTACTTGGCAATGAGGGATCGCCAAAGAAGAAGACCAATAGTAACACCTTGAACATGGCTTGGTTAATATTCCTCATAATCACAATCATAACAGTCCAGTGGATTCCTGGATTCCTCTCAGGTGTGCAGGAATTGATCTATGCATCTTGCAATCCTGCCTAATACTTTTAATGATAACCTATAACTGCCGACAAATAAAAAGCATTAGAATAAGCCAGGTGTGTCAAGATAGTGCTGATTTTTTAAATTTAAAGATATTTCAAGCCTATAACCTTCCTCAATGAGCCATTTCTCTCTAGCTGAAGCCGACCAGAGGATTGTATCCTGAAGTTCTTATCTGTGTCATCTTGTTATTCCTCCTTATCTATTTTGACATCATTTTTTCCCCTGCTTTTATTAAGTGTATGCTGCCTTGGACACCCTTTTTGAGGAAAAGTAGGGTAAAAGTGGTTCAAAATGACCAATCGATTAATACACTTAACATCTGAAGAAAGAGATAAGGAAAAATCAACAGTAATTTTTAAAATTAGGAATATTCAAATAGAATGCATTTTGCTGCTCTGTGGTCCTTTTCGAGGAAGGGTGGGATATAAATTCAGCAAGTAAAATATATCTTTAAAAGAACAGAGCTCTAGAAGAGATCCACATAAGAAACTTATGCAAACTTCCCAATGTTGCCCTTGGTTTGTCTGTCTGTTGCTGGAGAGACATCTCAGCCCTTCACAATATTAAACAAGGAGATATTCCAAACTATTTCTGAGCATATGAGACTACCTTAGTCTGCAGTAGTTGGACTGCAGTTGGACTAATTTATTATTTGTACCCCGCCCATCTGGCTGGGTTTCCCCAGCCACTCTGGGCGGTTTCCATAGAAACAAAGAATACAGTAAAATATCACAGATTAAAAACTTCCCTGAACAGGGCTGCTAGCCAATCTATCTGAATGCTGAAACTGCCAGTAGATGTCCAGTAGTATGCACAGCCCATCTCACCTTTCAGTCTCCTCTTTACCAGGCTATATTATTATTATTATTATTATTATTATTATTATTATTATTATTATTATTATTTCAATTCTATACCGCTCTATATTTTTAAGAAAAATCTCAAAGCAGTTTACAGCACATTAAAACATCAATAAAACAATCTGAAGAAAGTCAAATATATATACAGTCAAAGCAGCATAATTAACTAAAATAATTAAAAAACTAAAATATTATCCCAAAGATTTCAAAATAAAACATTGCAATGGAGGTCAAGTACAGAATACACCACAAAAAACACACATGCCCAGCTCCTTCAACCATTCTTCATCAGGCTTGGTTTCCAGGCCCTTGATCATCTTGGTCACTCTCCTCTGCCCACCTTCCAGCTTGTCAACATCCTTCTTAAATTGTGGTGCCCAGAAGTGGACACAGGACCCCAGATGTGGTCTGACCGAGGTAGAATAGAGCGGTAATATGGCTTCCCTTGATCTGGACACTAGACTTCTGTTGATGCAGCCTAGAATAGCATTAGATTTTTTTGCTGCTGAATCATACCATTGACTCATGTTACGGTTGTGGTCCAAAAAGACCTCTAGATCTTTTTCACAGGTTTAAGCCAGGTGTCCCCCATCATAATCTCCACATCATTTCACAGATTTTTAAAAATGATTCTGAACGTTCATTTAGTGAGAGTATCTCCTATGTTTGTAAGCATTTTTTTTCCTGAACGCACACATTTCCCCACAACAATTTCCCATAATAGAAAACATTTTTGCATTAATATGTGCATTTATATGCACTCTCTACCCTAGAATATGCATATTTGTACACTTTGATCGGCTGGAGAATTGCATTGCAAAATTCAGAGGAGAGCGAACTTGGAAGGGTGGCTATTATTTTAGGAAAGTGTGAATTGGGTATGCAAACTGAATGAAATTTATTTTTCATCCCTACACTGGAGGGATGGCTGGCAAGGGAAGGGTTGGAGCAAGGGAAAGACAAGGAAGCCATCAAGGGGAGAAGGAGAAGGAGAAGGAGAAGAAGGAGAAGAAGAAGAGGAGGAGGAGGAGGAGGAGGAGGAAGAAGAAGAAGAAGAAGAAGAAGAAGAAGAAGAAGAAGAAGAAGAAGAAGAAGAAGAAGAGGAGGAGGAGGAGGAAGAAGAAGAAGAAGAAGAAGAAGAAGAAGAGGAGGAGGAGGAGGAGGAGGAGGAGGAAGAAGAAGAAGGAGAAGGAGAAGGAGAAGGAGGAGGAGGAGGAGGAGGAGGAGGAGGAGGAGGAGGAAGAAGAAGAAGAAGAAGAAGAAGAAGAAGAAGAAGAGGAGGAGGAGGAGGAGGAGGAGGAGGAAGAAGAAGAAGAAGAAGAAGAAGAAGAAGAAGAAGAAGAAGAAGAAGAAGAAGAAGAAGGAGGAGGAGGAGGAGGAGGAGGAGGAGGAGGAGGAGGAGGAGGAGAAGAAGAAGAAGAAGAAGAAGAAGAGGAGGAGGAGGAGGAGGAGGAGGAGGAGAAGAAGAAGAAGAGGAGGAGGAGGAGGAGGAGGAGGAAGAAGAAGAAGAAGAAGAAGAAGAAGAAGAAGAAGGAGGAGGAGGAGGAGGAGGAGGAGGAGGAGGAGGAGGAGGAGGAGGAGGAGGAGGTGTTGAGAGAAGAGAACTTTGATGGAATAATATCGACTGTCACTTGGAAGATGGAGTCAGCTTGTTTCCTGCAACTCCAGAGGACAGGACCGAAATCAATGGATTCAAGTTACAAGAAAGAAGAATCTGACTAAACATTAAGAAGAATAGGGTAATAGTTGTTAAACAGTACAATGGACCATCTCAGATGGTGGCGGACTCTCTTTCCCTGGAGATTTTCAAGCAGAGGTTGGATGGCCAGCTGTCATGGATGCTTCAGCTGAGATTCCTGCATTGCAGGGGGATGGACTAGATCTTTGGGATCCAACTCTATGATTCTATGATCCCCCTCCCCAAAAAATGAGCTCAGGTGCAAGAGATACAACCAAGGGATGGGACCCTCTGGACTAAAGGATGAGCCTTTCCTCCTCCACCACCCCAGCTGCTAGCTAGGAGGACAATAGCCAGAGTTGTGTCGGAGCTGAGTTGGAGGTAAGCTGGAAGCAAGAGATGCAGAGAGCTGCTTGCTCCGGGCTGGATCCAAAGGTTGCTGGAGAAGCAAGAACTGCTGAGTGTCAATGGTGTGAGGCACCACTACTCAGGTTGGATGTACATGTAAATAAAACCACATATATATTAAAGACACCGCAGTCTCTGCTGACCTTCATTGCAATGAAACAAAGTCCTGGGCAAGTGCTTGGGACTCCTGGAGTTTCTCACCACTCAGAGATTGTGGAGGTGCGTAACAATGACAATACACTAAAGGGGCTGTAGCAAAATGAAGCTTTTCATTGGAGGCTTTTAAGCAGAGGTCAGCATCTTAAAAAGCAGAGACATCACCTTCCAACAAAGGTCCGTATAGTTAAAGCTATGGTTTTCCCAGTAGTGAGGTATGGAAGTGAGAGCTGGACCATAAGGAAGGCTGATTGCTGAAGAATTGATGCTATTGAATTATGGTGCTGGGGGAGACTCTTGAGAGTCCCATGGACTTCAAGAAGATCAAACTGATCCATTCTGGAGGAAATCAGCCCTGAGTGTTCACTGGAAGGACAGATCCTGAAGCTGAGGCTCCAAGACTTTGGCCACCTCATGGGAAGAGAAGACTCCCTGGAAAAGACCCTGATGTTGGGAAAGATGGAGGGCACAAGGAGAAGGGGACGACAGAGGACGAGATGGCTGGATAGTGTTCTCGAAGCTACCAGCCTGAGTTTGACCAAACTGCGGGAGGCAGTGGAAGACAGTAGTGCCTGGCGTGCTTTGGTCCAGGGGGTCACAAAGAGGCAGACACGAGTAAATGACTAAACAACAACAACAAGCAGAGGTTGGGAGGCAATGGAGTAATTTGTCCAGTTCTGGGTAACCAAGATGATCAACTCTCTGGAAACCAAGGTTTGTGAACAGCGGTTGAGGGAGCTGTGTATGTTTAGCCTGGAAAAGAAGAGGCTGAGTGGAGATAGGATAGCCATCTTCAAAGATCTCAAGGGCTGTCACATGGAAGAGGGAGCAAGCTTGTTTTCTCCTGTTCTGGAGGGTAGGACTCGAACCCATTGCTTCAAGTTACAAAATAGGAGATTCTGACTAACGCAATAAGTGGAACAGACTCTCTTGGAGGGTAGTGGTCTCTCCCTCACTGGAGGTTGTTTTTTTTAAAAAAAAAAAAATTAACAATTTCAACTTAACAAAATATCAAAACATCTCATATTCTTCATTATCCCCCCATTCCCCCAGCTCCCCATCAACCCCCCCCCGAGACATTGCTCCTCTCTCTGATTTCTCAACTCATATTATTCTTTGTAAAATTGTATAAATCCTTATATTATCCATCTACTGTGTTAACAACCAATAAATTTGTGTATGTTTATTCAAAACCTGCCAAGGAGTCCAATTCATTTTGTTGTCTTTTTAAGTAATGTGTGAAGAGTTCCCATTCTTCTTTAAAGTCACAGTGGTCCTCATCTCACAGTTTGCATGTCAATTTAGCCAGTTCTGCGTAGTTCATCAATTTCTCTTGCCCCTCATTGGATGTTTATAAGCAGAGGTTGGATGGCCACCTGCCAGCGATTCTCTAGCATTCAGGAAGCTGAACTAGATGGCCCTTGGGTGTCCCTTACAGTTCTATGTTTTGATGAACGGACAGTCCTTCAAACAGAAATCCTTTCTGGCATCTCTAAGACCCTTTGATGCTGTCACTGGGCATCTGAAGGGGACAAGAGGCTTCTGGGGGCCTGAGGCATGTTGTATTGATGGAGGCCCCTTTTTGGTCCACATTGAAATCAGCCAGCACAAAATGGGTCCAGTTAGCTGCAGAGGTCAGAGCCACCTCTGCCGTGGAGCTGGTGCCATATGAGGAAGGCAGAAGCCACTACAGTTACATTCCTCGTGTCGCTGGGATCATAACTCTGCGTTTACTATATGGGATATTTTTGTAAAAGTATCCAGTGACCAAAGCGATAGGGTCACCCTTCCTAGGGTTACTGGAGGCAGGATGGGGCTCCGAGATGCAGTCTCCAAGCATCCCTGCTCGGTACTTGAGTCTCGATTGGCCACAGGGACCTCCTCAAGACCCAATCGGTGAGCGGGCCACTGGGGTGGGTGGGGGAAGTCAGCAGTAAGCAATATCTCCACGCTCAAATATGAGACGTGGAGGAGTTTAGGTCATCGGTGTATTTCAGAAGTAAGCGATCAAACGGGGAAGGTGCCGTCCCCTACAAAGCATGTTGCTGAGCCAGCTCCCAAAGCATAAGGACACCATCTTTTTAAAGATTCCTGTGTAATGCAGACCTAAAATAAGCTCTGCCTTCAGCGTGCCTCTGGCTCTGAGTCACCCAGGGTGGGGGTGATAAAGACAATAACTCTGGGGTGGTACCTGAAAAAGGTCTGTTAGAACAAGGAGACCAGGCAGTGGAGAAGGAGACAGGGCACAGGATCCAAAAAAAACATACGGAAGCTCTGCTGGTTCCCCTTTGAATGGGTGAAGGCTTGGGCTGGTGACAGGGACAGACATACAGATGTGCTCCTGTTCCCCATCCACCATCCCCACCACCAGCTGTGCAAGCTTGATGCAAATCACAGAATCAGATATGGGCAGATGATCACTCCCTGTCCTATGGTAAAAAGAGAGTAAAGGACCCCTGAACTGTTAAGACCAGTCAAAGGTGACTCTGGGGTTGCGGCGCTCATCTCACTTTCATGCCGAGGGAGCCGGCGTTCGTCCACAGACAGCTTTCTGGGTCATGTGGCCAGCAGGACTAAACTGCTTCTGGTGCAAAGGAACACAGTGACGGAAACAAGAGCACATGGAAACGCCACTTACCTTCCTGCTGCAGTGGTGCCTATTTATCTACTTGCACTGGTGTGCTTTCGAACTGCTAGGCTGGCAGGAGCTGGGTCAGAACAACGGGAGCTCATCCTGCTGCGGAAATTCGAACCTCAGACCTTCGATCGGCAAGCCTAAGGGGCTCAGTGGTTTAGACCACAGTGCCACCCACGTCCCTGTGGTCTAAACCACTTTACCTCCCTGTCCTATACCATGCATTCTGAAAATAAATCCTGGGAAACAGTGGACAGAGAAAGTGAAATTTCATCCTCCTTCTTTTTGGGTCATGAAAGTGCAATTCAGCCATCAACAACCGGGTGCCCCCTAGATGTTTTGGACTCCATTTCTGCTGGGATTACATCTGGCAGGCACCGGGTTGGTGAAGGCTAGAGTAATTAAATAATGGGATTTCTCGCTCGGAAGCAGCTAATGAGTTGGCGAGTCTCGTAAAAGTGCCACGGAACTATTTGAAAGAGACGTGTGTGTTTCTTCAAGCACCTCTCCTCGCTTCCAGGGCAATGACACTTCTTCAGGATCAATGACTCATAATATATCCTTGTGCCTCACATGAGATGAGGAGAGAGAGGTTGCGGAATCTCTGCTGGAGATAAGGCTGGACAGCTGCCTGTTAAGGATGTGTCCTTGGGGAGGAGCTTCTGTTGTCAAGAGCCATCACAGGAACAGACCGAAGAGAGTCCTTCACACAGCTAAACTGTGGAACTCCTTTCCTCAGGAGGCAGCGATGGCCAACAACCTGGATGTCTTTGGAAGAGGAGCAGACAAATTCACGGAGAAGAGCGTGACCAATGGCTACTAGCCAGGTGGCTCTGCCCTGCCAGGATGACCTCTACCACCAGAGGCAGTAACACTTCTGAATTCCTGGAAAGCACTGGGTGAAAGAGTTGCTCTTGTGCTCAAATCCCACTTGAGGGTTCCCCATTGGGGCATCTGGTTGTCCGCTGTGAGAACAGAATGCCTGACTAGATGGGCCTTTCGCCTGATCCAGCAGCTTCCTCTTATGTTCTGTTCCTGAACCCACCAAATATGCTCCAATATGCACTCTTCCCACCTTGGATCAAATCTAGGCTTCCAGGTGCCTTAAGAAAGCGGCAGAGATAGCGCAGGATAGTGCGCACCCCGGAAATGATCTCTTTCAGCTTCTGCCTTCTGGAAGAAGGTCCAGGGTTATAAAGACTAGGACTAGCCGTCTGAGAAACAGTTTCCAATCAAATGCGATTTTGGTTTTAAGGAGTCTCTATGGGAGTATATTGTATTTGAAAATGGGGTATCAGAGTTTTTAGGGGGCCAACCAGGTTGGGATAGCTGTTGGCTTTTAATTGTCTTGTTGGTTTTAAATGTCTTATGTAGATTTTTTCAATTTCGTTGTTCTGTATGGGACAATGACAATAAAGATTATCGTATCATATCGTAATCCAAGTTATTGTGGTTCCCATGTTGTATCTCAGACCAAGCCACCCAGTAGAGTTAGTTAAACAGGCCCTTCCGGAATGTTCTGCTATCACATCTCCATTGGTTTCACAACTTTCCCTTTGCTTATTTGGCTCCAGGAGATGCACCAAAGTGAACTTTACCCCAGTTCCCCCCCCCCCCACTTCAATTTCCACGCCCCTCCCCCATCATCTCCTTCTTACAACATCCTTCAGCATTTGCATCCCGTGACTCACCCTCCAAGACGTAGATGAGTTCTGAGGAAACAAACAATGGAAAGGGATTTGCCAGCCTCTGGAAACGTAATGATCTGTTACCCAACACAAGGTGTGTCAATGCCTTGGCCTCCCTTCTAGGCTCCTTCGGTCGGGAAGGAAGGACTCTGCTGCTAGATTTTGGCTTCAGGGAGAGACGGGCGTTCCAAGGGTTGCAAAAGTCAAGAAAAAGAGGTTTAGTTGTCCCCAGCATCTCACCCTGACTATGAAATCCCCATCCCATCCCTTGTGAACCCAGCTCAGTTGGTTAGTGTGTGGTACTGAGAATGCTATAGTTGCAGGTTTGATCCCTGAATGGGATAGCTGCATATTCCTGCATATTCCTGGGTTGGAGGATGATGATGATGATGATTGAATTTATATATTGCCCTACACACAGAGATCTCAGGGTGGTTCACAGAAAATACCACAATACACAAAATAAAAACAACAACCCAATAACACCCCCCCCCCTGAAAAGAGTCATTTTAAAAGGGCATAGGATATCCATCAGGCCAACCAAAGGCCTGGTTAAAAAGGAACATTTCTGCCTGATGCCTAAAGGTGTACAATGAAGGCACCAGGCAAACTTCCCTGGGGAGAGCATTCCACAGATGGGGAGCCACTGCAGAGAAGGCCCTGTTCTTGTGTTGCCACCCTCTGGACCTCTTGAGGAGGAGGCACATGAAGGAGGGCCTCAGAAGATCATCTATTAATGTTTAATAGATTATTGTATTTTAATATTCTATTGGAAGCTGCCAGATGGGCGGGGTATAAATTATTATTGTTGTTGTTGTTGTCGTTGTTGTTATTTCTTCAAGATATTCCAGCTAAAAATAAGGAAGAACTTTCTGACAGTGAGAGCTGTTTGACAGTGGAACAAACTCCCTTGAGAGGTTGTGGATTCTCCTTCTTTGGAGATTTTTAGGCAGAGGTTGGATGGCCATCTATCAGTGATGCTTTAGCTGAGATTCCTGCATTGCAGGGGGTTGGACTAGATGACCCTGGGGTCCCTTCCAACTCTACGATTCTGCGATTCAATAATTCTATGAACATCCTCAGACTCACAGAAACACCTGGAGAGACCTTGCTCAGAACACACCTGGAGACTCCATCCAGTTCTGAGCTCCATTGAAGAAGTCTCTTGACAAGATGGAAGGTGTGCAAAGGAGGGCAACCAAGATGAGCAAGGGTCTGGAAACCAAGCCTGATGAGGAACGTTTGAAGGAGCTGGGTATGTTTAGACTGGAGAAAAAAAGGAGACTGAGAGGGGACATGTGTAAAAGGTAAAGGTAAAGGGACCCCTGACAATCAAGTCCAGTCGCGAACGACTCTGAGTTTGCGGCGCTCATCTCACTTTAAAGGCCAAGGGAGCTGGTGTTTGTCTGCAGATAGTTTTTCCAGGTCTTGTGGCCAGTAAGACTAAACCGCTTCTGGCACAATGGGACACCATGACAGAAACCAGAGTGCATGGAAACACCGTTTACCTTCCCGCCAGAGTGGTACCTATTTATCTACTTGCACTGTGTGCTTTCGAACAGGGGACATGAGAGCCATCTGCAAATATCTGAAGGGCTGAGCCATGGAAGATGGAGCAAGCTTGTTTCCTGCGGCTCCAGAGGGTAGGATCTGAACCAATGGATTAAAGCAACAAGAAGGTGGATTCTGACTAAACATTATGAAGAGCTTTCTGACTGTGAGAGCTGTTTGGTGGTATAACAGACTCCCTTGAGAGGGAGTTTTTCCTTGGAGGTTTTTAAGCAGAGGTTGGCTGGCCCTCTGTCACAGATGCTTTAGCTGAGTCTCCTCCATTGCAGGGGGTTGGTCTAGATGACTCTTGGGGTCCCTTCCATCTTTACAATTCTATGATTCTAGGGTGCCACACCTATGAACTGCACATACCATTGGGGTTTTAGCCGGAGCGCCTGTCAGGAGTGCGTGCGGTAGCTAGGCCTTGTGACCAGTAGGACTTCGCAGGACTGGGGCCTTCCTAACTTAGTTCTGGAGAGGCAAGGTGCGGCCACACAGGTGAGGCCGCTTGGTAACTCACTGCACCTGGTGGCAAGAGCCGGGAAGGGATATAAGGCCAGCATTTCCCTTCAGCTCTTTGCCACAGCAACTCATTTCTTCCTTGCTCCGTTTGGCTTCTTGCTTCCTGATCCTCGAACCTCGGCTTCTTGACTCCTTGCTTCTCGACCCTCAGTTGACTTCGTGACTCCCTGCTTCCTGACCCTTGGACCCCTGGCTTCTGGACTCTCATTCCTGCTCCCACCCCACCGTCTTACCTCTGGTTCCGACGTCCTCAGCCGGGAATTCGATCGCCCGTAGACCGGACTATGATAGCGCTGAACAACACAGCCTCCACGTTGCACACTGGAAGCTGTGTGCATCTTGCCGTGTTCTGAACGCTGGGCCTGCATTTGTTCTCCAGTTACAAGAATCTTGGATCTCAGGGAGAGGAAATTGACCTCCTCCTCAGCCTGAGGCCTTGGAGAGCAGTCACCAGCTGGAGCGGACACCGCTGGCCTTGGAGAAGCAAGCAGCTGACGGTGCCCAGGGCAGCTGCACCTTTCATTGCTGCAATCCGGCCTTCATAAATCAAGATAATAGGTAAGGGACCGTAAGAGCATCATCTTGATAAGCAACGCAGAGCAGATGCACCGCAAGCCGGCCAAGCATTTGGGACTTGGTTCAAAAGGCCACTTTCAGCATTTTTCCCCTCGGGGGAAATTGCAGCTGCGGTGGCATTTCCATTGTGACCACAGCATGGAGGAAAGAGATCGCCCCACAGCCCTGACCCACACACCAGGGTCCTGATCCATATCTGCACCCCCGCAGCTGCAAAGAAACTAAAGCGAAATAGTGAAAGGAGTCGGAGAAGAGAAGGCTGAGAGCCGTCTTCCTATATCTGAAGAGCTGTCACATGGAAGATGGAGCAAGCTTCTTTTCTGGTTTAAGGAGGATCGGAATTTTATTTTATTTTTGCAGAATATATAAAGAGTTATTGTAAATATGTTAAAACCCAAGTTGTTGTTGTTTAGTCGATTAGTCATGTCCTCCTCTTCGTGACCCCCTGGACCAGAGCACGCCAGGCACTCCTGTCTTCCACTGCCTCCCGCAGTTTGGTCAAACTCATGCTGGTAGTTTCGAGAACACTGTCCCACCATCTCGTCCTCTGTCGTCCCCTTCTCCTTGTGTCCTTCATCTTTCCCAACATCAGGGTCTTTTCCAGGGAGTCTTCTCTTCTCAGGAGATGGCCAAAGTATTGGAGCCTCAGCTTCAGGATCTGTCCTTCCAGGGAGCACTCAGGGCTGATTTCCTTCAGAATTGAGAGGTTGGATCTTCTTGCAGCCCATGGGACTCTCCAGAGTCTCCTCCAGCACCAGAATTCAAAAGCATCCATTCTTCGGCGATCGGCCTTCTTGATGGTCCACCTCTCACTTCCATACATCACTACTGGGAAAACCATAGCTTTAACTATACGGACCTTTGTTGGCAAGGTGATGCCAACAAAGGTCCGTATAGTTAAAGCTATGGTTTTCACAGTGGAGAGCTTTGACCAAACGTGATCCACCTGGAGCAGGAACCGACAAGCCACTCCAGTATCCCTACCAAGAAAACTCCATGGACAAAACCCAAGTAGGAATTGAATAATGAGCAGCAGTAAAATAAGCATTGGGGATTAATGTCGAGCAGGCAGGGTATAATATGGAGCAATATTAGAAATTATGGGGAAACCAGGGAGGGGTTGGAGGGGAAGTCAGATGTTAATTGAAAACTATGAAGATGTATTAAACCTGTAAACTTTTGAAATTTATAAATAAAGTTCAAAACAAATAAACAAATGAGATTAGGAAGAACTTTCTGAGTGTTAAGATAATCTTGCAAGGTGGTGCACACTCGTTCCTTGGAAGTTTTAAAGCTGTCTGTCAGGGATTCTTGACTGTGATTCCCGCATTGCAGGGGGGGTGGACTGGATGGCCTTTGGGGGTCCCTTCCGTTCCAACTCCAGAATCCTATGGAAACACAGGCACTTCAGCACAAAACACACCCAGTTGTTCCCTGTAGCTTGGCTTCCATTCACCGCTACACTGGCCTGGACGAACGGAGATATATAAGCAGAAGGGAATGTCTGTTGCAAGTGTTCTAAATTTCTCTGCCTTCTCCCTCTTGGTCCTAATCAGCCCTTTTGCTTAATTAAATCTAAAGCCAGAGGAATGGCATGTGACTACGCCCGTGGAGAATTAATTACTTGATTGCATAACCGTTAACGGATTTATATCGCCTTCCCTCTCCCTCTCTGCCTCTTCTTATTTCCTTGGGAAATTGGCGTTCCGTGACTCTCTCTTTTTGTCCCTTTATGATTATCATTCTTCTGCAGGGAGGCGGGCGTCGGTTTGCTCCAGCTGCAGTCTGGATCCACAAAATGCAAAGCGATGCTTCGGATATCGCGTGCAAAAAAGGCTTGAAACGTAGTGTTGGCGGCCTTTGCTCTGCTTAGCTGTTTGATTAACAAAATCCACAGTTACATCCTCATAGAGAACAAATTGCATAGTGAAGCTTGGGCACAGATTTATTCTGCAAGTCTCCTGAGTACAGCAGTTTCTTCCTAGGAAAATCAGCGTAGCTTTCCCTTCCTGGCTCTGATGTGCTCCTCTTGCAAAAACTTATTTCATAAAATATATACAGTGCTTTAAAAAAAAAAAATCCAAACAGTTTAAGAGAAGATAAAACCAGGATATCCCCTTGGGTGTTGCTTATTTCTTTTCCTTGCATTGCATTTCGATCCCACCTTTTTCTCCAAGGAGCTCAGGGTGGTGCAAATCGTTCTCTTCCACCCCATTTAATTCCCACAAAAACCCCGTGGGATAAAATAAGCTGAGAGGCAGTGACTAGTCTCAGCTTTCTAAGCATCCAGGCAGGCTTGTCGAAGCGAACATGTTCTTAGCAGGCGTCGGAAACCGTGCAGCAAAGACACCTGCCTGATGTCAATGGGCAGGGAGTTCCGAAGTGCAGGTGCTGCCATACTAAAATATTGATTTCTTACAAATGTGGGGTGCGTTTGCAGGCTACAAATGACGCAACCTCCTTAACATGGCCAACTTTCTGCGACACAACTATAGGAATTCTGGTTAAATTCAGCGATGCTTCGGCGTGTGCATTCCCAGTGTTAAAGTTTTGGGACTTGGAGAGTATCCAGGTTTTTCACCAGCTGGAAGAAGGAGGGGGTCCATTGTCTTTTTGGGACCTCCCTGCATTATCCCAGAGACCTCTTTTTAAAGTCCCTCCTTCTGTGAAGTATGCAGTTGAGACCAGGCTGGCACAGAATGCCATCTTTGTTCTCCCGTTCAAACCATTGCAATCTGTTCTATGCGGAGTGGTCTTTGAAGATGTTCCAAGAATTTCAGTTGTTGCAGCAAGCTGTGAGCAAATGTGCATATTCTTACTTTTGATGCCCTAAACAACTTGGGTTTCCAGTTATCTCCTGGAATGCATCCTTCCCTAGGACTTCAGGCCTGGTGCTTGAGACCTTCTGATGAGGCCCTGCTCTGGGTACAGGGCTCAAGGTTGCAGGGAGCTTAGAATCACCCCTGCCACAAGCAGGGCCTTTTCTGGAACAGCCCCGCTGCTACAGAACCCCTTCAGAGAGAGAGGTTCATGCATCCTCCTTTCTGCTGGCCTTTCCAAGCCAAGTTAAAAAATGTTTCTTCTTCAGATAGTTATGGAAAATGGACTTTTCCTTTCCCATTTCATAGGATTGTAGATTTTCAAGGGACCCCAAGCGTCACCCAGCCCAACCTGTTCCTTCTATTGCTTTTCACTATAATATTTCCCAGTCATTTTGCTGGAATTTGGGGCGTTTGTTCTCATTGCTTCATTTTAGTTTCTGTCTTCCGCTCCGTAAACCACAATGTTTTATTAAAAGGGGGAAAAGAACGAATAGCGGTCCAGATTGGGATTTATCTAGGACCCATCCTATTATCCTGATTCATTCCAAACTGTTTCTAGCATTGTGCTTTAAGCTGTTGCAACCCACCCAGGGACCTTAGGGCAAAAAGTAAATGAAAACAACAGGAACAATGTGCAACACCAATTTTTTTTTTGCAAAGTTATGAGCGTGTTGCTGATTGAGAAATATTGCTCTCCCTTCTGAGGTTGCATTAACTTTGTCCCAGCACCACTTTAAATCATGGTTAAGCTTACGTATAGGGACGTGGGTGGTGCTGTAGGTTAAACCACAGAGACTAGGACTTGTCGATCAGAAGGTCGGCGGTTCGAATCCCCGCGATGGGGTGAGCTCCCGTTGCTGGGTCCCTGCTCCTGCCAACCTAGCAGTTCGAAAGCACGTCAAAGTGCAAGTAGATAAATAGGCACCGCTCCGGCGGGAAGGTAAATGGCGTTTCCGTGCGCTGCTCTGGCTCGCCAGAAGCGGCTTAGTCATGCTGGCCACAGGACCCGGAAGCTGTACACTGGCTCCCTTGGCCAATAAAGTGAGATGAGCATCGCAACCCCAGAGTCGGTCATGACTGGACCTAATGGTCAGGGGCCCTTTACCTTTACTAAGCTTACCTATGGTTTCAAAGGTGTGTACAGAGGATGCTGGAGCAAAGGGATAAACCACGAGTTCTTTCCTGCTCCCTTTTCTCCTGCTATCCTGCCCAGAACTAAGCCATAGCTGGGCTGAGCATTATCTCCAAGCTTGGTTGTCTTATCTCCAAACGGACCATGAGCATTAAACCTTGTTTTTAACCAGCATGCTGTGCATTCACCTTTAAGCCATAGTTAAGATTAATCTATGGCTTAAGCAGTGGATCCCAAAGCGGGTGGTAGGATTACTTAGGGGGAGACCAAGAGGCAAGGGAACAGTGCCAGGTGCAAACGGTGATCAGACTGCATCACGTTAATCGGTTTGGTTGAATTAACTGAGCTAAATAGTTTTAATTGGATTTTGAATAAACGCGCAGTTAATTGTTGCTCTTTTGATTTTTATGGTGCTATTATCTTTCTTAGTTTTCTTTCTACATTGGCTCCAAGTACGTTTCTGAGCACAATTCAAAGTGTTGGTGCTGACCTTGAAAGCCCTAAACGGCCTCGGCCCAGTAGACCTGAAGGAGCGTCTCCACCCCCATCGTTCTGCCCTGATGCTGAGGTCCAGCACCGAGGGCCTTCTGGCGGTTCTCTCACTGCAAGAAGCAAAGCTACAGGGAACCAGGCAGAGGGCCTTCTCGGTAGTGGCACCTGCCCTGTGGAACGCCCTCCCACCAGATGTGAAAGAGAACAACAATTACCAGACTTTTAGAAGACATCTGAAGGCAGCCCTTTTTAGGGAAGCTTTTAATGTTTGATGCATTACTGTATTTTAATATTTTGTTGGAGGCTGCCCAGGTTGCTGGGGAAGCCCAACCAGATGGGTGGGGTATGAATAAATTATTATTATTATTATTATTATTATTATTATTATTAGCGGGTTGCGAAACCACTATTCTGAGTCATGCTTTTTTACAGGGTTGGGGGTGTTGGGGGTGAGCTTATGCAACCTAGGAAGCGGGGGCCAGGAAACGTTTGGGGACCAATGATTTCATAGAAGTGATTGAACTGTAGAGTTGGAAGGGACCTCAAGGGTCATCTAGTCCAACCCTCTACAAGGCAGGATTTTGCAGCTACCTTATGTGGGGATCTAACCTGCGATCTTGGCACCCTAACCAACTGAGCCAGTTATCAGGACATTTAAGGTGGCTTGCAAAGCAGGCCTTCATCTTCAAATGAGACTTGACCTGGACTATGTTCAGCCACCCTAGTTTTAAATGAAGGCTTAGAAATGCGGATTTGTTTCCGGCGATATGACATTGAGCACTGATGACAGCCCTTCCCCTTTCTCCCTCTCTCCCTCCCCATTAAGGGCACAGAGCTCTTTCTGCTTACTCAGTGTCTGGGCTCAGCTGAGGTCACTTGGGTGTGAGGAAGTCAACTGGGGCTGAATCCATAACAAGAACAAGAGGTGCTTCTACTAGGCTGGCCTTCCGACTTGGGAGAGAAGAAAAGGCATGTCCATCACAGCTGAGAGGTCCAGACAGGCCCAAGAATGTTAGCAGATTCTGGACAAAGAAAAGTATTTCTTCACACAGCGCAGTGTGGAACTATGGAACTCATTGCCACCAGAGGCAGTGGAGAACACAAACCTGGATGACTTTAAAAGAGGATTGGACCAGTTCGTGGAAGAGGAGAAGGCTTGGGACGGCTGCTGGCCAAGATGGCTCAGCCCCGCTTCCAAAGTTGGGGGCAGCAATGATTCTGAATATCACTTGCTGGAAACTGTAGGAGGGGAGAAGGCTCTGATGCTTGGATGCTGCTTCCAGGTTTCCCATTAAGCCATATGGGTAACCACTGGGAGAACAGAATGCCGGACTAGATGGGCTTGATCCAGCAGCCAGAGACGTTCATGGCTGGGAGTCCTGGAAGACCTGCTCCCTGCCTCGCAGGCCTTTTCCACCTGACCTGGGGGGGTGGGGCCTGGACTGACTCCAGCTTCAAAAGCAGAGGCTGTTGAACACATTCCTGGACTGGAATATTTTTTCAGAGGTTTCGCTGGAGGCTTTTGTTACTGCTCTTTTCACACATGATTTCCGTGGAAACTGTTCAGTTTGTTGTGTACTGTATTCTTCGCTCCATAGGGCGCACCGGACCATAGGGCGCACCTAGTTTTTAGGGGGGGGGAATAAAGAAAAAACATTATTTCCCCCCCCCCAGCCACGGGGCTGGGGCGGGGGAAGCCTGAGCTGCACAGCGCTGTGCTCCCCGGGCTTCAGGCTTCAGGCTGCTATCCGCAAGCCTTTGGAGCCCGGCGGGACCTCCCGCCGCGCTCAGAAGGCTTGCGGATAGCTGCCTGAAGCCTGGAGAGCAAGGGGGGTCAGTGCGCACCGACCCCTCTTGCTCTCCAGGCTTCAGCGAAAGCCTGCATTTGCTCCATAGGACGCACACACATTTCCCCTTCATTTTTGGAGGGGGAAAAGTGCGTCCTATAGAGCGAAAAATACGGTACTTTTCTTGAGTTTTATTTGTTGTTTACGATTACTTTTGTTATGCTTGTAAACATGTAAACTCTTTTCATCTTGTAAGTCTCCCTGAACAGGGCTTTAACTACGGAAAAGTGGCAGACAGATAATATGAAGATAGTAAATTCCATTGCTCAGGCCGGAGTTTCAGAACATCATGTGCCAATCATTAGAGAAAAAGCAATGAATCATTGAATCATAGAACTGGCCTCAACCAGAGCGAGGGCTTTTTCGGCCGTGGCCCCGATCTGGTGGAACACTCTGTCACATGAGACTAGGGCCCTGTGGGACTTGACATCTTTCCGCAGGGCCTGCAAGACGGAGCTGTTCCACCAGGCCTTTGGCCAAGGCACAGTCTGACCTCCTCTCTCCTTCTGTAATCCTCATAGAACTGTAGCCCAATGGTTGCCATTAATAAGACTCTGAATTGATTTTAGAAGGAATTGATTTTAGAATGTATTTCAATTAATTGTGATTTTATGTAAATTGTGTTACTTTTACTGTTGTTAGCGGCTTCAGCTGGGGAGGGTGGAATATTAAAAAATTATTATTTTAAATTATATTATTATTATTAACTGTAGAGTTGGGAGGGACCCAAGGGTCATCTAGTCCAACCCCCTGCAATGCAGGAATCTCAAAGCATCCATGGCAAATGGCCGCCCAACCTCTGCTTAAAATCTACAATGGAGGTGAGTCCACCACCTGCATTGGTCACCTGAGCGATCCTAACCAGTTAGAGATCTCGCTAAAACTGGGCATCTCTGAGCCTCTTTGCAATGCCCGCTCTCCCGCCCCGACCTGGCCACAGTGATCCATGCAACGGTCATCTCCAGGCTTGACTACTGTAATTCGCTCTACGCAGGGCTGCCCTTGAAGCTGTCCCAGAAACTCCAGCGGGTGCAGAATGCTGCAGCGAGGCTCCTCACGGGGTCTCTGCCATGGGAGCATATTCACCCAGTGCTTTTCAAGCTGCACTGGCTCCCAGTGGAGTACAGGGTCAGATTTAAGGTGCTGCTTTTGACCTTTAAAGCCCTTCACGGCCTCGGACCCTCGTACCTACGGGACCGCCTCTCCCGGTATACCTCACAGAGAGCCTCAAGGTCCGTAAATAGCAACACCCTAGTGGCCCCGGGTCCTAAGGAAGTTAGATTAGCTTCAACCAGAGGCAGGGCCTTTTCAACACTTGCCCCGGCCTGGTGGAACGCTCTGCCTCATGAGACCAGGGCCCTGCAGGATCTTATTTCTTTCCGCAGGGCCTGTAAGACAGTTGTTCCGCCTGGCCTTTGGCTTAGAGCCAATTTGATTCCCTCCCTCTCTTTCTTTTTTCTTTTCCTTCTCCTCCTGTGATGAGGCTACATTTTAATATTGTAATGTTTCAATATTTTAATACTGTATTTTAATTTTGTCTTTAAGTTGTAATCATTCAAATTGTTTTTATTATTGCTTGTAAGCCGCTCTGAGCCCGGCCTTGGCTGGGGAGGGCGGGGTATAAATAAAAATTATTATTATTATTATTATTATTATTATTATTATTATTATGCCTCACTGAGGGGAGATTGTTGTCTGTAAGCTCTATGAAAGCGCATTGCAATGTAGGTGCACTGAATCGGAAATTGCTTTCCAATCGGAATCAGATGTCTGTTGCAAATGTAAAGAAAAAGAAGGTACTTTATCCACATGTGGTGGCTATGTAAGACAGTAAAAGCTTTCTGGGAAATGATTTAAAATGAGTTGGAAAAAAAGGATGAAGATAACTTCTGTGAAAAAAGCAGAAGCTTTGCTTTTAGGTATAATTGCTGGAGAAGCAGCTACTGAACAGGAAAAAAAATATGTTTATGTATGCACCATGGTTCCTCAAATGATTTATACCCAAAGATGGAAGGAAGAAACAGTTCCGACAAAGGAAGATTGGCAATTAAAATTAACAGAATATGCAGAACGGCAAAACTCACCGGAAGAATAAGAAATCAAGAAGAGAGACTTTTTAAAATAGAATGGGGAATATTTATTGACTATTTGAAGACATATTGTACACAAATTGAAGCATTAGTGGGACTGATATAAAGATAAGGGAAAATTTGTAAACATACTTGAATTGGATATGCAGTAATAAAAAGATATGAAGTAAATAACCACTGAAAGGAGGGGAGGGAAGTTGAGGGGAAGGTAAATTAGATTTGCACAGATTTTGTTTTTCTCGTTAAAATATTTGTAAAAGTGGGAAATAAAAAAAAAAATTATATGTACCATATATATAAAGAAAGAAACTGCTTTCCAAGTAGCAGCAGACTAGGTGTTGGTCCAGGGATCAGAGTGATCCCCTGTGAGATCTCTCTCCCCTTTCAACTCCAAGAACCACCCAGTCCCACAAAGCTCCTGGATCAAAAGAGAGCGGCTGGAATGCTTTCTGCTGTAAGTCTAACTCATCCTGCAAGCTGCCTGAAGCAACGCAGCAACTGCTTACTCTGCACTCTTCCCTCCACATCAGACCCTCGTATCCCCAGGGCGCGCGCAGAGGGTGATTCCACCCTCCTCCCAGGTGTTGCGCTCTCACACTCAGCCACCGGCTCCCAATGCGCCTAATTTGCAAAAGATGAAACAACAGAGAAATATCCCAAACCACGCCTGCTGCTGCCTGACACCGCGTTGCTCAGTGTTGCAAAATGGTTTTCTAAGGTGTCCAACCGAACATCAAAGCCACACAGATTCTGACCCCAAAGGATCTTGAACCGGCGATGGGAGTGACTCCCCTGTGCAGAAATGCTGCAGCGTTTAGGAAAAAGGGGAAGAGAAATTTATTAAATTATTCACGGCATAGAGAAAGTGCACGGGGTGAAAAACATCACTCCTAATGTTAGAACTTGTGAACACACCAATGAAGCCAGATTCAGGTAGGTAGCCGTGTTGGTCTGACGCAGACAAAATAAATAAAAAAATTGTCCAGTAGCACATTTGTTATTGTTGTTTAGTCGTTTAGTCATGTCCACCTCTTTGTGACCCCCTGGACCAGAGCATGCCAGGCACTCCTGTCTCCCACTGCCTCCCGCAGTTTGGTCAAACTCATGCTGGTAGCTTCGACAACACTGTCCAGCCATCTCATCCTCTGTCGTCCCCTTCTCCTTGTGCCCTCCATCTTTCCCAACATCAGGGTCTTTTCCAGGGAGTCTTCTCTTCTCATGAGGTGGCCAAAGTCTTGGAGCCTCAGCTTCACGATCTGTCCTTCCAGTGAGCACTCAGGGCTGATTTCCTTCAGAATGGAGAGGTTGGATCTTCTTGCAGTCCATGGGACTCTCAAGAAAGTAAAATCTCTCACTGCCTCCATGGACAAAGACAACAGGCATATAAAAGTAGCACCTTAGACACCAACTAAGTTTGATAATAATAATAATAATAATAATAATAATAATAATAATAATAATAATTGTATCTATATCCTGCCCTCCCCAGCCAAAGCCAGGCTCAGAACGGCTAACAACAATAAAAGTAACACAGTTTACATGAAATCACAATCAATTAATTGAAATACATTCTAAAATCAATTCATTTTAAAATCAATTCAGAGTCAAATTAATGGCAACCATTGGGCTGGAGTTCTGTGAGGATTACCAAAGGAGGGGGGTCAGGCTGTGCCTCGGCCAAAGGCCTGGTGGAACAACTCCGTCTTGCAGGCCCTGCGGAAATATGTCAAGTCCTGCAGGGCCCTAGTCTCTTGGGACAGAGCGTTCCACCAGATCGGAGCCACAGCCGAAAAAGCCCTGGCTCTGGTTGAGGCCAGCCTAACCTCCCTGTGGCCCTGGATTTCCAAGATGTTTTTATTTGAAGACCGTAAGTTCCTCTGTAGGACATACCAGGAGAGGCGGTCCCGTAGGTATGAGGGTCCTAGGCCGTATAGGGCTTTAAAGGTTCTGGGTATAAGCTTTCGTGTGCATACACACTTCTTCAGAATGTGGGAAGATTCAGGACAAATTGCAGAATCTCATAATCATAGAATTGTACGGTTGGAAGGGACCCCTAGGGGTCATCCATTCTGACCCCCCTGCACTGCAGGAATCTCAGCTAAAGCATCCAAAACAGATGGCCATCCAACCTCTGCTTAAAAACCTCCAAGGAAGGAGACTCCACCACCTTTCAAGGGAGACTATTCCATGGTCTATCAGCTCTTACTGTCAGAAGGTTTTTTCCTAATGTTGAATCGGAATCTCCATTCTTGTAACTTGAAGCCATGGGTTCGAGTCCTACCCTCCAGAGCAGGAGAAAACAAGATTGCTCCATTTCCCATGTGACAGCCCTTTGGACATTCGAAGACGACTCTCATATCCCTTCTCTTTCCAGGCTAAACATACCCAGCTCCTTCCACCCTTCCTCATCAGGCTTGGTTTCCAGACCCTAGATAAAAGAAAGCAATTTTTTTATGGTTCAAACTATGGAACTCACTGCCACAGGATGCTGGGATACATGGGCTATTTGCCTGATCCAGCAGGCAGGCTCCTCTTAGGTTCTCATAGAGCATTCCAGTCCAGATGCAGTCTATCTTGGTTTCTAGGTTCTTAGGGGTATTTGGCTGCTGTGAGTATAGGACGCTGGGATAGATGGCCTGTTGGCCTGATCAAGGAGGCCTCATCTTAGGTTCTTAGGTTCTCCCTCCCACCCCCATCGCACGGGAGAAGGTGCCTTTCAGAGGGGTGTCCTGATGCCCTGCGCCAGGGAGGCAAAAATCCCTCCAAAGACGGATGCCCTTTCTCCTCTCCATCCCACTAACTGGCAGCCTTGGCTTTCCCTTGGAGGATGTAGGTGTTTGCTCTAGGCTACGATGACAGGAGAAATAGTTTTGCAAGGCGAGGCCTGGGCGTAGTTGGGCGTGACGCAGAGGAAGTCAGCACACGGGGATTTGCTTGTGTATGTGTGCTGGAGAGGGAGAAAAAACCCTATTCATTTTAATTATACCTGGGCTGGTAACTCGCTGTCTTCTCTTTTATATATTTTGATTATTAATCACTGGTTAACATCTCCTTTCTTGGCTAAGCCAGGGGAGATTTCACCTATAATTTTGCAGAGTCCGGGATTTACGAGAGGCACGTACAAAGGCTGGTAGCCAAGAATACCTGCCAGGAAGGGGCTGGCATGCGGAACGGGCAGCGAAATTTACTGGCAATTTGCAAGAGGTGCAAACTGGTAGCCCCAAGAACGTGCTGCCTTCAAGGGCAGATTGCAAATGAGCTTTCCCTAATCTGGTGCAACTTTCAGCTGTTTTGGACCACAATTCCCATCAGCCCGGGAGGGCATCCATTTGGGGTCGTATCCTGACCAGCAACAGGGAGCTTATACTAGTGAAGATCATGGCACTCACACTGAAAGCGAAATTGGGGAATATATATTGCAAACGAGCTTCTTTCCTGCAAGCTGCTTTCCCCCTTGAAATCTTGAAGCGGGCTTCCTTTCAGAAAGTGGGGGACCATGTGAGACAACTTTGGTAGCTATAGTTCCAAAGCTGGAAAGTTCCCCAAAATAAATAAAAAAAGGAACAGCAGCAAATTTCTAGACATGAATGCAAATCTCTTTGGTGCAGAATTCCCAAAATGTTTCAAACTTAAAAAAAAGACACAAGGTATAATATATAGAATGAGTTTTAATCTGTTTTTAGCCTCTTGTTATCTGAAGTTTTTGAACATTTTAAATAATTGTATTTTTTTTCCTTCTTGTTAACTTTATCTGTTCTGTAAACTGCTTTTTTTAAAACAACAACAACATCCAAGTCAGGCTGCAATGAGGTGTGACTGGTTTAGAGAGGTGATGATACGATTTCCAATAAACTTTCAGAAGTAAAGATCGAGAGAGGGGAGCCCTGCTTTCTACTTTGACGTTTGGTTGCCCACTATGAGAACAGGATACTGGCCTGGGTGGGTTCCCTATGGTCTGATTCCACAGAGCTTTTCTTATTAATGATGTCACCAGGCCAGAAGGCCAGATATGTGGTCATCATGATGACATCATCAACCCATATGACACCCCCCTCTAAGCATGATGGCTTCTCTTTAGGGCTGACAGTCTTTTGGAGTCTCTGAACTGTTCAGACTCATTTGAAGGAACTGTGCTGACCAATTTACTCCTGCATTGCAGGGGGTTGGACTACAATTCTATGATTCTGTGGTTGGGTTGGGCTGGGCATTGCTTTGCACCAGGAATGCTACTTCAAAAAAGAGAGAGATGTGATCATTAGCATCATCAGCATCAGATAGCAGGCTAAAATAGGATGTTGATGTGTGATAGCCAATAGGCACACCACACCTCAACTTCCATTAAAGGTAAAGGTAAAGGTACCCCTGCCCGTTCGGGCCAGTCTTGCCAGACTCTAGGGTTGTGCGCTCATCTCACTCTATAGGCCGGGAGCCAGCGCTGTCCGCAGACACTTCCGGGTCACGTGGCCAGCGTGACAAGCTGCATCTGGCGAGCCAGCACAGCACACGGAACGCCGTTTACCTTCCCGCTGGTAAGCGGTCCCTATTTATCTACTTGCACCCGGGAGTGCTTTCAAACTGCTAGGTTGGCAGGCGCTGGGACCGAACGAAGGGAGCGCACCCCGCTGCGGGGATTAGAACCGCCAACCTTTCGATCGGCAAGTCCTAGGTGATAAGGCTTTAACCCACAGCGCCACCCGCGTCTCCAACTTCCATTAGATCGCCTCAATGGGAGAGATGGAAAGAAGGACAATTTATTTAGCTTTGCTGAAGGTCCAGCTCCTCCAGGCACTTCCTTGCCTCTGAACTGGTCAACGGAGCATGGAGTGGGGCGGGGGGGGGGAGGCCTCACTACAGTGTCCCTCCTGAAAAGGGGGCAGAGGGATGTGTGGCTGTGCAGGGGCAGCAGTGGGGCTGGTGCCCACCCATGGATCTTAGGGGGAACAGTCTGGCTGGACCTTTTCCTGCAGATGTTCCATCAGAGTGCACAGGATCTGTGCAAAGCCCCCCGCTTTGGTTCCCTTCCGTGGGAAAGTGTCCCACAGCAGGGCTTGGCCCTCAGGAGAGCCCCAATGGATCTCCCTGGTGAGCTGTTTCCTGGACTGGGGGGGGGGCACTGCCTGAGGGTGCCCCCGCCGCCACCACTCACAGCCCTCTAATACTCACCTTTGTAGAGAACTTAGCAATCAAATGTGTCATTTAAAAAAATGTTTCTACTTGTAAATAAATGGTAAATTGTCAACAGAGCAGCAGCTCCTTAGAAATTGTTGCCCGAATTTGGATTCTGTTTTTCCTCTTCCCGCCCCGTCCCCTTTCCCTTGCATGCTGTGACTTTCTTAGATCATAAGCCTGCAGATGAGGACCTGTTCTGATGGCATGTAAGCTGCGCCAGGAGCCCAATAAAGACATAAATTTCAGAGGAAACAATATTTTCAGTTCCTCTCAGCTTTCCTGCCCCATTCAAAGGCAGCACTGTGTGAGAATATAAGTATATAAGCCACTCCAGTCCTCCTTACACAAGACCCACAGTAGTAGTGGCAGTTGCTGCTGCTGCTGTTGTTGTTTGTATACAGCCCTATACGCACCACTGGGATGCTGCACCAATGTAGTCCATATAGTTAAGGTCCATATAGTTAAAGCTATGGCTTTCCCAGTAGTGATGTATGGAAGTGAGAGCTGGACCGTAAAGAAGGCTGGTCGCTGAAGAATGGATGCTTTTGAATTCTGGTGCTGGAGGAGACTCTTGAGAGTCCCATGGACTGCAAGAAGATCAAACGTATCCATTCTGAAGGAAATCAGCCCTGAGTGTTCACTGGAAGGACAGATCCTGAAGCTGAGGCTCCAAAACTTTGGCCCCCTCATGAGAAGAGAACACTCCCTGGAAAAGACCCTGATGTTGGGGAAGATGGAGGGCACAAGGAGAAGGGGACGATGGAGGAGAGATTGTTGGATAGTGTTCTCGAAGCTACCAGCATGAGTTTGACCAAACTGCGGGAGGCAGTGGAAGACGGGAGTGCCTGGCATGCTCTGGTTCAGGGGGTCACAAAGAGTCGGACACAACTAAAACAACAACAACAACCACCAATGTAGTACAAAAGAAAAGCAGTTTGCAGCTGTCACTGAGGGGCAGGCAGTAAATGCTTCTTAATTAAGGGGAATAATTTTCAAGCACTCAAATTTGTGTTTGCAACATTCAGAATTATGTTCTCCTAATGCCACACCATTATTTTGGCTGTGAGTTGGTGGTGTTGATGGTGCTGTGTATTAGAGCGAAGCGGGTTTCAAAATTCAGGCTGGGGAAGTTCTGAGTTAGGCTAAAGAATAAATGAATTGAAAACTGGATTTGCACATTACAAAAACTCACCAGCAGGGCTTTCCGGTCAAATTGAACTTTAAGTAACACCGTTGGATGTTTAAGGCATCAAATGGACTATACCAACTAAATTCAGTTTTCGGTTCACATTTTTAAACCAACCCCACCCCTTACAAATTATGAACTTGTTAACATTTCTGACTGGAAAGGTTTTGTAAACCTGGCCCGAGTTCAGATTTGGTTAAAAGTTCCCTTTCCTTTTGGGTGAGAGCGAAGGGTTCTGCGTGGCTGAGCCAGGAGAACAGCCCAACTCTCCTCATTGTGCCTTGACATCAGTGCCTGGTGAAGAATCCTTCATCTCCCTGTCACCAGGCTTTGCAAACAATGCTTAAGTCAACACAGACAGCAATGACAGCTAATATAAGCCACGGAGAGCAGCTAAAATGGCTGAAACAACCAGCTTTCAAAAGTAACGAGGTTGTGACTCACAGGCTTCTTGGAACCAAAGCTTTCCCTTTCTTTCTCTTTCTAAAGGCATACAAAAGAAAGTGCTTATTCACACAGAACAACCTGTGGAACCTGTGGCCAGAAGATGGACAGCCTAAGGCACATCCACATTATCCTTCTGCCTCCCGCCAGGGAAAAAAATCTCTCTTTAGTTTCAGCTTTCAATCCAATTTTCTACATTCCCACAGCAAATTACGATTACAAAAATGAAACGAAAAGTCGCATATACCCGCCGGCATTTAGCGCGAATTTCCCCCATATGTGCGTATTTTTGCATGCAATTCACCCAAAAGCACATTTTTCCAAAGCAATTCCCCCTAAGACAGTTTGTTGCATATTGTGGTTTTTTTATGCACCTGTTACCCAAGGATTTTGGGGGCACATCACATGACTAGAGAAGAGCACTGCAAAATTCAGAGAAGTGCAGATTTCAGAGGGTCATAGAATCACAGACTCATTGAATTCCTGCGAGAGAAATTCAGCACCATTGTTAAGAGGAGAGACATCAAGAAGTTCCTTTTGTGTGTTTTTTTCTCCACGCCACCCTGCCTCCAAGGAGCTCAGAGCTGTGTTTCTGATCTTGGCTCACCCCACTTTTCCCCTCCTGACACCCTTGTTAGGTAGGCTGGACACACAGTGAGTGATAGGCCCAAAGTCACAGAATCTTAAAGTTGGAAGGGGAAGACAAGGGACATCTAGTAGACCTGAAGGAGCATCTCTACCCCCATCGTTCTACCCGGACACTGAGGTCCAGCTCCGAGGGCCTTCTGGCGGTTCCCTCGCTGCGAGAAGCCAAGTTACAGGGAACCAGGCAGAGGGCCTTCTCGGTAGTGGCACCCGCCCTGTGGAACCCCCTCCCACCAGATGTCAAAGAGAAGAACAATTACCAGACTTTTAAAAGACATCTGAAGGCAGCCCTGTTTAGGGAAGCTTTTAATGTTTAATAGACTATTGTATTTTAATATTCTGTTGGAAGCCGCCCAGAGTGGCTGGGGAAACCCAGCCAGATGGGCGGGGTATACATAATAAGAAGGTCCTCTGCCTGGTTCACTGTAACCTCACTTCTCACAGTGAGGGAACCACCAGAAGACCCTCGGAGCTGGACCTCAGTGTCTGGTCAGAATGATGGGGTGGAGACGCTCCTTCAGGTCTACAGGACCGAGGCCGTTTAGGGCTTTCAAGGTCAGCACCAACACTTTGAATTGTGCCCGGAAACGTACTGGGAGCCAATGTGGATCTTTCAAGATGGACTCCTAAGCCAGATTCTGGAAAGGCTCATTTCTCGTGTAGCCCATGGATCTTAAGAAAAAGCTACACAGCAAACCATAGATACATAGTGTACAGGAAAGCAAAGTACAGAAACTTTATTATTGTTGTTGTTGTTTAGTCATTTAGTCATGTCCGACTCTTCGTGATTATTATTATTATTATTATTATTATTATTATTATTATTATTAGTGCCCTATACGAGCTGGTCTCATGGTGGCTCACGTGGTGAAACTGCAATATAAAAACACGGAATACATAATCAAAATAAAAACAGAAATAACAAAATAACACCCCCCCCCCCAGAAAAAATACATTTTAAAAGGGCACTGGGTGACAATAGAACAACACAAGGCTTCGTGGGGGGGGGGGGTCTGCTGTGAGTCAGGATGCTTTGCTGACATTGCTTTCTGATATGCTGAACCATCACATTTCCCCTTACTATTTAGTTAATCTGGGCCAGATTCAACTGAATCACAGGATTGTAGAGGCGGAGGGGCCCCCGAAGGGTTGGTCATCTAGTCCAACCCCCTTCAGTGATGAAAAGAGGAGGGCAAGTCCTGCTGGTGCAACGAGGCAAAGGTTTAGGGCACAATCCTGACTCCAAGAAGCAAATCCCATTCAGTGGGGTTTACTCGCAGGTAAATTAGCCATAGGCTTCCAACCTTCCGCTACAATTCTCTGCTGTTATTCGGAAGCAAGTTCTGCTCTATTTCGCAGGACTTAATCTTTTTTTAAACTATAACTAGTAAAGCAGAACGAATAAAATACTAAAGGGAAATTTTATGATAGCCAGACACTGCTGCTAACCTGTAAACATTAAATCACATAGATTTTTGGGATTAGTAGTAATTATTATTATTATTATTATTATTATTATTATTATTATTATTAATTTATACCCCGCCCATCTGGCTGGGTTTCCCCAGCCACTCTGGGCGGCTTTCAACAGAATATTAAAATACAATAATATTTTACGGTATATAATAATTTAATAACCGATTAAACATTAAAACCTTCCTTAATATATTTGCATAAATGCCCACCAACACAAAACAGAAGTTTGACTCGGGCTTTTCATGGTTTTCGACAGACCTGCAGCAAACAATACGAAATGACATACATTATACTTACCAGTATTGAAAAATGTGCCCACTTTTGTGTGTGTGTGTCGTTCTGCTGAGTTATACATTAAGCTGCATATTCGGGCGGGGGGGGGGGGGACTATATGGCAAACCAATAACGTATATATATATATATATATATATATATATATATATAATGAATGACTCTTTCCTGGGTCTTCCCGCCCATTCTTGTTTGAGCACCTGGTCTTAAGAGAATATTGGGATTTAAGGCTCTGGAGATGACAAACCGACCTCAGGCTCACTTCAGAAAACGTCTTAAGCAAAGAAAGGCGGAGATTAGGCTTTCATCGTTCTGCGGCTTGACTCAGAGAGGCGAAGGGCTGGCCTGAGTGTGCGCGCACCGTTTTCCGTGACCTCGGCGATGACTCCAGGTGAATTCCAGAGAAGTGGCTCAGATCACGGATGCATTAAATCTGCCGCTGTCAAATGTGCTCTGGCTCCGGGGCAAAAGGAGGGGAGGCAGTCTTAGCCCACCGTGGCAAGAACAGTGCTACAGGCACACCCTAGCTCCCATTTAAGACAGTGGGGCTTACTCCCGAGTAGCTGGGTGCAAGACTACACTGCGGTAAAAAGGTAAAGGGACCTCTGACCATTAGGTCCAGTTGTGACCGACTCTGGGGTTGCGGCGCTCATCTTGCTTTACTGGCCGAGGGAGCCGGCGTACAGCTTCCGGGTCATGTGACCAGCATGACTAAGCCGCTTCTGGAGAACCAGAGCAGCGCACGGAAACACCGTTTACCTTCCCGCCGGAGCGGTACCTATTTATCTACTTGCACTTTGACGTGCTTTCGAACTGCTAGGTTGGCAGGAACTGGGACCGAGCAATGGGAGCTCACCCAATCACGGGGATTCGAACCGCCGACCATCTGATCAGCAAGTCCTAGGCTCTGTGGTTTAACCCACAGCGCCACCCGCTTCCCTCGGATAACATAGTAAATAATAACAAATAATACATTTTTATTTGTACCCCGCCCTCCCCGGCCGGGCTCAGAGCAGCTAACATCATATAAATAATACAATATGCATAAAAACAAGCAATCAAACAATTTTCCCCACCCTCCATTGGAAAAATACCATAGGAGTTAGAGTGGCAACAAACATTAATGGAATACACAGAGCTGGCTAAATTAACAGAAAGAACGAGAGACCATACAGGACAAACATTTATTAATAAATGGAGTTTGTTTAAAAGGCACCTGAAAGACTGTCGTAACAGCATGATGTCTGCGGCAGCCTTTGAATAACTTCTACAATATAGTGGATAAGTGTAAGAAAGTACAATCATTCTGATAATTAACAACCAAAAACTGCGCTAGGTAAATGAACATTTTAAGGCATAAGGAGTGGGCGGGAAGTCGTTGGAACCTTAAGAAGACTGTGATAAGGTGTAACAGATATTTGAAATTTTTTCTTTTTCTATGGATAACTCTGATTTTATGTTACGTTTTTCTAAGTTCAATAAAGTGTTTATTTTTTTAAAAAAAAAGGATTTCCCCCACCCTCCAGGCTGGAGATGGAGGACTTTGGCCAGGGGTGCAAGACACTCCTATGAACATGATTTATGTCTTTGACTGTAGGGAAACGATAAAGAGAGAAGGAGGGTGATTTAGGCTGCATTCCAAGTGCTGAACATCCACACCCATTCCAGGAAGGCTCCACCTTCCTGACTCATACTGAAAGCGAAATTAGGGAACATGCATTGCAAACGAGCTTCTTTCCTGCAAGCCGCTTTGCCGCTTTTGCTGTCTGATGTGAAATCTCGAAGCGGGAGAGGGACCATGTGAAACAACTTTGGTATCTATATTTCCAAAGTTGAAAAGTTTCCCAAAATAATGCGGGAGAAAAGAGCAGCAGCACATTTCTACACATGAATGCAAATTTATTTGGTGCAAAATTCCCCAAACGTCTCAAACGTTAAAAAAGATACGAGATTTCATACATATAATGAGTTTTAATCTGTTTTTAGCCTATTGTTTTTGAACATTTTAAATAGTTGTAATTTTCTCTTGTTGATAACTTTATCAGTTCTGTAAACTGCTTTGAGGTTATTTTCTTTTTCATGTAATCAAGCGGTGTATAAGTTTTATGAAATAAATTAAATTAAAAGGCTTCCTGCAGGGATGAATTATTACATGCTTTAAAAAAATTACTCTATAAAAACAGCGGAGGCTGAGAGTTGTCATGTCTCCTGAGGCTCAAACTCTGGTAGACTCAAAGGGAGGAGCCTAATTGCTAAGGGGCGGTGCCTGTCAGATGAGGGTGGAGCCTTGTGGGGTGGGTGGAGCCTAGTTCAGAGGTCTCCCTGCACCCTGTACCACCTGGGTGAGATTCCCCCAAGCCCTCATCCTGCCACTTTTTTTACACTAGTTTCTGAGGAAAAAGAGGATCTTGTCTATGTACAGCTGAAGGCATGTGAAGGCAGCCCTGTTTAGGGAAGCTTTTAATGTCTAATGCTGTATTGTGTTTTTAATGTTTGGTTGGTTGCTGCCCAGAGTGGATGGGGAAACCCAGCCAGATGGGCAGGGTATAAATTATTATTATTATTATTATTATTATTATTATTATTATTATTATTATCTGGAGTTTGATGGGAAATACAGTAGCGCCCCCTGGAGTCAGTGCAATTACCTGGTGATGCTAAAAGTAAAAGGGTGGCAAGGGGTGTAAATGAATATAGGACTTTGAAAGGCTGGTTTTCCTGGATCAAATTCATCCATTTGTGGAATTAGAGGAAATGCCTCTCATTGGATTTTGAATGAATGCACAACCGATTGTCACTGTTTTGAATTTTGTCGTGTTTTATCTTCCTAAGCGGGTTATTCTGAATAAGACTTTTTATAGAGTGGAAAGCACTGCGGATGACTTTGTGGAACCAAGGGGCCTGTGGCTCAAAAGAGTTGGGGAACCCCTGGTTTAAATCAGAACGAACACTTCTAAATTTGCATGTATACGTATGCATTAGGAAATGTGAATTTTATGCAGATCAGAGCCTCCTGCAATGAGCACCCTACTGATCCATCACTCCTGCCCTAAGTAAATCTCCATTTCAGGCTCTTTCTTTCTTTCTTTCTTTCTTTCTTTCTTTCTTTCTTTCAACATCTTTACTGAAAGTTCAAAAAGTATAAAACCATACGTGCAGCAAACACGGTGAGACGCAAACCAAATGAAAATGAGAAAGAGAAATGGAACCCGTGCCAAAGGGAAAACAAGGGGGGGGGGGGACAGACCCAAAACTGTATATTTTACAAGGTTGTTATTGTACAACTTCACCAGATCTTAACCTATTGCATTATTTGTAAGAATAGATTCCAAATATCATTGAATTTCTCCATGGCAAGTCTGCATTTATATGCAATTTGTTCATATGTTGCGAATTTGTATAAGTCTTCAATCCAGTAGTAGAAGGGAGCCAGCACATTTTTATTTTTTCCAATTCATCAATATCATGAATTATTGTATTTTAATATTTTTCTGGAAGCCACCCAGAGTGGCTGGGGAAACCCAGCCAGATGAGCAGGATATAAATAAATAAATTATTATTATTATTATTATTATTATTATTATTATTATTTCAGTCTTTTTGCCGTGGAAAGGGCGTGGCGAGTCCACTCGTACGGTCCTTTCATAAGGTTCCATGTGCTGGGTATGTAATTCAAGAGGACATTTTGCTCTGTAAATGTGAGGTTCTTCTGTATAGTTCTGCTGATGGTTTCAGTTGCCTTCTGCTAATATACCCAAATTTCAGGCAGTTTCTTAACACAGTAAAGTCAGTATTGCCTCAGCCGCTCCCAGCGCCGTCACCGGATGCTAATGAACACTGTGGCTTCTTCCCTGTTGGCGGAATCCAGACGTATTGAAATGGTGTTTTCTGCTGCACCAGCAAAAACTGTCAGGCACCTGGTGAACTGTTGACTCAGAGGTGACTCAGTTTCCCCCCAACCTCTTGACAACAAATCCATCTCGGAAGCGGGCAAGGGCAATCTGAGGGATGGACTGACTGCTCCACGAGGAAAGATGTCAGTGGGGAAAAAAGAAAATCACAGAACCAAGAAATTATTTAAGAGAGCCAAGCAGTAGTAATAAGAAATTGAGGACTCGGCTGTAAAAACTCTAGTATTGCCTTTACAAAAAGGTTTTAAAAAAACTTACAAAGGAGTACGAGATAAGCTGTTTTAGATTTTAAACAAACTCAAAAACAGGGCTGAAGAGCTCCTGACTGCTGATGTTCAAGACTGATCATCTTGTCTCTCTTAAATAAGGCTATGTCTAAAACTTGTCCTTGAGGTGTTCATACCTTTTTTGTAAACTCAGGGAAGCATTTCAGCCCTGCTCTTGAGTTTGTTTAAAATCATTAAACTTTATGATTCCTTTATTTCCTTCTGAGGAAACCGATTAGTTCAGTGAAATGAGTTTTGTAGCCGGCATCTCATTAAGTCTTTGTTTGATTCTAGGTTAATTTTTCCCTTAAACTTTTTGATTTTTGTTATTTAGCTTATAGTCAATTACTTCTTGTTTCAGGGATTTTCACAGCATTCCGTTTGTTTTGTGTAATTCCACGAGGAAAGAAGGCAGAGTTTGGGACCTTCAGCTTCGGAAAAAGGACAAGAGGTGACGTGATAGAAGATTATATAATTATGACACTGTTAAAAGAGAATAAATTTAGAATATTTTAAAGAAGACTAGAAATCTAGACTAGAAAGAAGTCTGCCTCTTCATGAGTATTGGATTATTAGAAAGTCTTGGAGCCTCAGCTTCAGGATCTGTCCTTCCAGTGAGCACTCAGGGCTGATTTCCTTCAGAATGGATCGGTTTCATCTTCTTGCAGTCCTTCATGGATCTCTGCCTTGCTGTGGCAAAGGGGCTTGAATAACTCAAAGAAGCTATGAGCTATGCTGTGCAGGGCCACCCAAGATAGACAGATCATAGTGGAGAGTTTTGACCAAATGTGATCCACCTGGAGCAGGAACCGGCAAGCCACTCCAGTATCCCTGCCAAGAAAACTCCATGGACAAAGACAACAGGCATATGAGGTCCATAAATTACCATATAGAATATATTCGACACAAAAAAGCAGTGACAATTTGTTGTTGGCCAATTACAGCTGGACATATAAAGGGCCCCATTACCTTCAGGAGCTCAGGTCCTCATCAAACCTAAATCTGGCCCAGACTGTGAGGACAGGACTAGATAGGTCCTGACTCGAGAGCCAGTGTGGTGTAGTGGTTGAGAGCAGTAGTCTTGTAATCTGGGGAACCGGGTTCGCGTCTCCGCTCCTCCACATGCAGCTGCTGGGTGACCTTGGGCCAGTCACACTTCCTTGAAGTCTCTCAGCCCCACTCACCTCAGAGAGTGTTTGTTGTGGGGGAGGAAGGGAAAGGAGAATGTTAGCCGCTTTGAGACTCCTTAAAGGGAGTGAAAGGCGGGATATCAAATCCAAACTCTTCTAGGTCATGGGTCTGATCCAGCACAGGCTCTTCTAGTCTTCTCTCCTCCGCCTTCCCCAACCATGGGCTTTGCTGGCTCTGGATAAATGTTCATGGCCACCCATGAACCCATGTTCCCATGAACCACCCATGAACCCATGAACCCATGTTCAAGACACCACCCCTTTGAGTCTCAGGGCTGAGTCATTCCAGCTACTCTCAGTATTAATATGAGACTCGGCTGCATCCTGGTCTCTTCGCGCAGGAAAAACCCAGAAAACATGCAGAGAGAAAATGTGTGTGAAGCATCATCAGCGTCCGAAAGCAACTCAACGTTGTCAGAAAGAGAAGGATTTCGCACCAGACTTCAAGACCTCTGCGTTGCTGTTTAAAAACTATCAAAAATAAATCGCTAGAACCGCTTTTAGGTCATGCAAAGTTTAATTGGGAAATACAGAAGACTGTTATTCAGGCTCACGAAATGCAGAATGACTGACAGAATATAATTCAAGGCACTTATACTTTGGAACTCCCTGCCTGTTGACATCAAACAGTATCCTTTTCAGTGCTTGTTAAAAACATCCTTTTTTAGATGAGCCAAACCAGATGCTTAGAAAGTCCAGGTGGATTTAACTTTTTGCACATTTTAAAGCATTGCTGTGATTCCCTTCCCTATGATAGTCTTTTTTTTAAAACTATTTAAAATTTATTTCTGATACATTTCAGCACAAGGAAAACAACAACCCCCCCCCAAAAAAAAGTAATTGGAAATAGGAAAAAGAAAATTGCATATTACATATTCTATTACATTCAAAACAACAACAACAACAACGTTGACGGACTTCCCTTCTTCTTCTTCTTGCATGGTTCCTTTTATCTTCCACTTCCTCTCGCGTCTTCTTAGTTTCCCCAATCTTCTTGTTCTACCTTTCTATATACCACTTTGAGGTTTTCTTTTTACCATCAAGCGGAGCATAAGTTTAATGAAATAACGGAAGTGAATAAAGGAAACCCTCTAAAGCTCTTCAAGTTGGTGAGGTTTCTCTTTTGACAATCAATCAGGATATAGATTACATGAAATAAATAAATGAACTGTTTTAAAGCTCTCCAAGTTGATGCCCATAGCTGCTTCCTTTTCGTTTTCTCTCGGCCCTAATAGAAAGAAGTCATTTCCGTGACTTGCCCTCCAGCCAGGAGATTCCAAAGCAATTGACTACTGGTGCTCCTTACAGAAAGGGGCTTTGAATCATTGAACTGCAGTGTCAGAAAAGACCACAAGGGTCATCTAGTCCAACCCCCTGAAATGCAGGACTCTTTCGCTCAACATGGGGCTCGAACCCTTGACCCTCAGATAATTTATTTTTAATCTCCTGTTGGAAGCCGCCCAGAGTGGCTGGGGAAACCAAGTGAGATTGGTGGGGTATAAGTAAATAATAACAATAATAATAATAATAATAATAATAATCTCATGCTCTGTCAACTGAGCTGTAAGCCTTCCCTAAACTGTTGCCTGTTTGGTGCTTCTTTTCAAATTTTCAAATTAGTTTTCCACATTTATAACAGAAATAACATATAAAACATACAAAAGAAAACACATTACAATACTAAATAAAAATAAAAAAGAAATAAAGACACTTCTTACTTCTAAAACCTAATTTAACTTTCATTGTTAACTGACTTCCTCACATCCCCCCTAACTGAATTTCATTGTATCACTTTGTAACAGTTCTCCAAAATCATGTTTCTAATATAATTTACTTCTTCAATTTACTATCTTCTTCTCTTTTCTTGGTATTCTAATCCTTAATACTTTACAATAAATTCTTATTCTAATCCTAAGCCTATTTGATACTTCCAAGTTAATTCTAATTATCTTATGTTACAATATTTGGCTAAATAATCTTTAAATGTCTTCCAGTCTTCTTGATACTCCTCCTCTTTCTGGTTGCGGATTCTACCAGTCAGGTCGGCCAACTCCAAAAACTCCAACATCTTCATCTGCCATTCTTGCTTGGTGCTTTTCAGCTGCAACTTCCATTAGCCAAAGTCAATACGTGTTGTCCGTGCCTGATGGGAGTTGTAGTTCACAACATCTGGAAAGCACCAAGTTCGAGGAAGGCTTGGTCAGTTTTTACTCTGCTCTTCAGCACAAAATGTTTGTAGAGCATCATAAAGATAAAGGTAAAGGGACCCCTGACCATCAGGTCCAGTCGTGACCGACTCTGGGGTTGCGGTGCTCATCTCGCTTTACTGGCCGAGGGAGCCGGCGTACAGCTTCCGGGTCATGTGGCCAGCAGGACTAAGCCGCTTCTGGAGAACCAGAGCAGCGCACGGAAACGCCGTTTACCTTCCCGCCGGAGTGGTACCTCTTTATCTACTTGCACTTTGTGCTTTTGAACTGCTAGGTTGGCAGGAGCAGGGACCAAGCAACAGGAGCTCACCCTGTCGCGGGGATTCGAACCACCGACCATCTGATCAGCAAGTCCTAGGCTCTGTGGTTTAACCCACAGCGCCACCCGCGTCAAGGCAGTGCCTCCCTACCCTAAGAATTACACTCCCAAAGGTGCAGCAGGAAAGGAAATAGGTTTGGGGAGGGAAAAGAAAAATGAGCAAACCCAGGAACCAGTTCTTAAAGAGATACAGCTTGGGGTGGAAGATCTCTAGGACCACTGAGGTGACGGTGGTTAACAGAAGCGATTTGTTGCTGTTTATTATTGCAGAGTGTCCTGATCTCAAAAAAAAAAATAAAAAAAAATCCTGTCTCTCTTTCCATAACCAGCACTACCTCTCAGCCCAGTTAAAAATAACTTGCAGAATTTTTTTATCATTTTTTTAAAAAATGAATTGGAAGGGTCATGTAGTCCAACCGCCTTCAATGCAGGAGTCACATAGAAGGAAAAAGGGGGGGGGGAAGGGAGGGAAAGAAGAGAAAATGGGAAAGAGGGGAAGGGGGGGGGGCAGAAAAAAATGTGTGTGTGTATTTTGCAGAAGAGAGATAGCCAGATAATTGAAAATAGTTTATAAGGGTAGAAGTTCCCCATTTGACTTTTCCATTCCAATAGCTTATGAAAAGCTCCCATCATTCTAAGAATTTGTTCTCTTGGTTGGCTACTGACTACTAGGATAGCTCAGCCAACAGAGCATGAGAATCTTCATCTCAGGGTTGTGGATTCGAGTCCCGCATTGGGTAAAAGATTCCTGTGTCACAGGGGGTTGGTCTGGATGACCCTCGTGGTCCCTTCCAGCTCTATGATTCTCTTCTTGAGTATGTCATTTATTTTCATTTTTAAACCCAACCCGCTTCACTGCTGGGTGATCGGGATTTTCCCCCAGCAGTTTCAAAAGCAGCAGGTCAGTGGGAAATTCCTGAGAGCCCTCCTCAAAGATCCTCAGGCCCCAACGCATGCTGGGCAGGAACAGAGAAGTTTCGGTGGCGTCTTTCGAACTGGTTGCAGTTGTCTGTGTGCCAGTGCGAGGCAGAGAAACCCCTCACTGGTTTGCACAGGTTGGCCAACCTCTTAAACTCTGGGTTCTTAAAATGAGGGGTCGCAGCCCAGATCAAGCTAGGAAAAGCAAATAGGACAAAGCACTATCCAATTACGTTTGTGGTGTGAATAGAGAAAAGGGTTTTGCCTCCTTCTCCAACCCAAAAAGAGAAGGGGGGTGTTTTTTACTCAGATCAAAACCCACTTTCAGTGGCTCTGATTTCAACAGGCTCTGATCAGCCTGGATTAATACGAAATGTTGTTGTTATTGTTTAGTGGTGTCTGCCTCTTCGTGACCCCCTGGACCAGAGCACGCCAGGAACTCCTGTCTTCCACTGCCTCCCACAGTTTGGTCAAACTCATGCCTATAGCTTCGAGAACACTGTCCCACCATCTCGTCCTCTGTCGTCCCCCTTCTCCTTGTGCCCGCCATCTTTCCCAACATCAGGGTCTTTTCCAGGGAGTCTTTTCTTCTCATGAGGGGGCCAAAGTCTTGGAGCCTCAGCTTCAGGATCTGTCCCTCCAGTGAGCACTCAGGGCTGATTTCCTTCAGAATGAAGAGGTTAGATCTTCTTGCAGTCCATGGGACTCTCCAGAGTCTCCTCCAGCACCAGAATTCAAAAGCATCAATTCTTCGGCAATCAGCCTTCTTTATGGTCCAGCTCTCACTTCCATTCATCATTTCCACACATCACTACGAAATAGGTCACGACTTTTCTTTCTTTTTTTCCCCTTTCCCATTTCCCACTTCCTTGCGTGTAATGAAACCTATTCAACTCCCTGCCACAAGATGTGGTGATAAATAGTGGCTCGGTTGGCTTTAAAAAGAAATTAGGCAAATTTGGAAAGGCTTAGTGACCATGATTGTGAATGCCATTTGTAAGACACTTGATCTGCGCAAACCAGCATTGAGGTTTTACAATGTTCATTTTATGAACTTGGAAAGGAATGGAGGACTCCATGCAACCCTTTGACCTCTCCTAGCAACTCCAGTTTTGCAATGCCCACTTTGAAGCGAGAGAGTCTTGCATATTCTTTTGCTTTGCAAAAGCTGGAGTCTGATAGGGTGACACCTTCAATCATGAGAATTTCTGTTGTTGTTGTTTTTCAGCGGCAAAACATTTGCACTGGATATCCCTTCCATTTCATGTGTGTAGTTCCAATTTCTGGAAAACATATTGACACAATTCCAGGAGGGGGATTCATCAGACCCCTTTGGAGTTCCCGGTCAGGCCCCACTTTGTCACACACCCCTTAAACTTCTTCGGATGGGAGGACTCTAACCAATGGATTCAAATTTCAGGAAAGGAGATTCCTACTAGGGAGAATTTTCAGGTGTTGTGGCGCTCATCTTGCTTTACTGGCCGAGGGAGCCGACGTACAGCTTCTGGGTCATGTGGCCAGCATGATTAAGCCGCTTCTGGCGAACCAGAGCAGCACACGGAAACGACATTTACCTTCCCGCCGGAGCGGTACCTATTTATCTACTTGCACTTTGATGTGCTTTCGAACTGCTAGGTTGGCAGGAGCTGGGACCGAGCAACGGGAGCTCACCCTGTCGTGAAGATTTGAACCGCCAACCTTCTGATCAGCAAGTCCTAGGCTCTGTGGTTTAACCCACAGTGCCACCCGCGTCCCAGCAAAGGCAGTGGGGGGTGGCAATTTCAGCTGAGGAGCGGATATCAGGGAGTTAACCAGCAACAAATCACATAGAGTACAGGAACTCTTTATTAGCAGAAACAAGGTCTGGCCAGAGGAGTCACAACAACCTTCTCAGTAGGCCTTGCCCCTTTGAGGCAGTTGTGGAGACCAAAGGTCCCTGCCTTCCTACAGCTGCATAAATCTCCTCCCCAAGGTCATCCTCAAGCAATCTGAGACGCTGTCTCCTTGTCTGTCTTTGCTCCATCCTCTTCATACCTCTTCTGGTTCTGGAAGGCCAGTGGGGAGGGGATCTGGTGGCAGCAGGAGCAGAAGACCCCCTGGCCACCCTCCTCTCTGCCTCTTGGCCACCCTCCTCTCCTGCATCAGCTCCAGCTCTTGCTTCCGGACTTCTCTCTGCCACAGACTCTCCCCGCTCACTAAACCCTGTTTCATCTTCAACCTCTGTCACTTCCTCTTCTGCCTGTGACCACTCATCATTGTTCCACTACCAATCCCCAGGCTCTGAGCCAACCACTGAACAGAACTGCAGCCCTAAAGGCAACAAGAACACCAGGCAGCTCTCGATATTTTGCCGAAACAGCCTAAAACGATCCCATTCAGTTTAAGGCCAAGGGTGTGTTTCTATCTAAGGCCTGCAGTCAATTGCTTTGCAGAGCATTTTTGGCTGAAGAGACTTAAAGACCTAAGGAGCGGCTGTGACGCTCGATCCCGTCCTCGTTTGCATCTTATTTCACAAGTGTTTTTGGAACTAATTGATTTGCTGCCGTAGCTGTTTTGTGCTCTTGCTTTTGCTCTATCTCCTTGCGATCTGAACACCCAGGACTGGTTCTGCTGGTCTTGTATAGGATGGTTCACACCTGCCTCTTAAACGGCTGAACTTCCCCTCCTTTGCACCATCTGTGATTAATCCGAACCTCTATTTTGTCCATCTACCCCAACGTCTTAAGAAGGCGTCAGTAATCGCATTCGCTTCAGCTAAAATCTTATAAAGCTTCTGGCTGTAGCCCAGCATTCATCAGGGGTGCAAGCATGCACCCCCCAGTAAAGAAAAAGGCAAAAAAGAATCTCAACCAGGAGACACAGCCATGCTCAATGCGACCTGGATTCCTGATTCTATGGGAGTTTCCCATTGCTGGCATCTGGCAAGCCACTGAGGTCAGGATTCTGGACTTAATGGGTCATTGGGCCTCAGGACTGATGAGGGCGGGGTGGGGGGAAGCTGGGGGCCCCAATTATCTTGCGTATGTTTTCATCTTTCTTAGTACTACGAACGTGTCCAGAGGAGGGCAACCAAAATGGTCAAAGGCCTGGAAACAATGCCTTATGAGGAACGGCTAAGGGAGCTGGGCATGTTTAGCCTGGAGAAGAGGAGGTTAAGGGGTGATATGATAGCCATGTTCAAATATATAAAAGGATGTCACATAGAGGAGGGAGAAAGGTTGTTTTCTGCTGCTCCAGAGAAGCGGACACGGAGCAATGGATCCAAACTACAAGAAAGAAGATTCCACCTAAACATTAGGAAGAACTTCCTGACAGTAAGTAAGAGCTGTTTGACAGTGGAATTTGCTGCCATGGAGTGTGGTGGAGTCTCCTTCTTTGGAGGTCTTTAAGCAGAGGCTTGACAGCCATATGTCAGGAGTGCTCTGATGGTGTTTCCTGCTTGGCAGGGGGTTGGACTCGACGGCCCTTGTGGTCTCTTCCAACTCTATGATACTATGATTTTATGATTACTTTTCTACTGTAAAAGTCAGTGAATTCAACCAAGTGCTTCTGACTCCGTGCAAAAGCTATTTCATAAAAGTTATGCACTGTTTGGTTGTAAAAACAACCAGCACCTCAAAGTAGTTTAAAAAAATATAAAATGGGAAAATTGAGAAAAATCGTGCAAGAATAGTTTAAAGCATACAAGAAATCAACATAGTAATACAGGTTAAAATTCACGTCCATTTTCAAAGTACCTGAACGGGGCAGAACAGGAATTATTTTAGTGGGTGCTGCAAAGAATACATGGAAAGCGCTTGACTGATTTCAATAGGCAGGGAGTTCCAAAGTGCAGGTGCTGCTGCACTAAAAGATTGGTTTCTTACAAATTAGCTCAGCCAGTAGAGCATGAGACTCTTAAGCTCAGGGTCGTGTGTTCGAAATCCACGTTGGGAAAAAGATTCCTGCATCGCAGGGGGTTGGACTGGATGACCCTCAGGGCCCCTTCCAACTCTACAGTTTTATGATTCTATGAAATGTAGAATGGGTACCCTGTGTGGCACCTGTAGCAGTGGCAAATCTGCCAGTCAAAGTGGTCGAGTGGGCGCATGTGGAATAAGGCAGTCTTCTGAGACACTGCCATCTCGTATGATGCATGGTTGCATTTGTGAACACCGTGCGAAAACAACAACAACTAATAATAATAATAATAATTTATTATTTATACCCCACCCATCTGGCTGGGTTTCCCCAGTGGTTGTGCGGTGCCCATTCCTTGTGTTACACAGACAAGTTCAACGTTCAATGTTCAAAATGTCCTCTTCTTCTTCTTTGGTTATCCCTTGTAGCAGAGTAAGATTGTCTTCCATAAACACAGTTTTAACAGTGAGTCCATAAGTGACTGTGGAGACCAAATCTGGATCCACACATCCTTCCACAGTGGGGACCTTGGTTTCTGGGGTGGTGGGAGTCAATCACGTTGTGGATTTGCCAAGTGTGCCTTCCTCCTAGCACGTTTCTCCCTTGCGTCCTGAATTCGAGTGTCTTCAAAGCCCATGACACCTTTGGCAAAGGCTGTTCTCCAACTGGAGCGCTCACAGGCCAGTGTTTCCCAGTTGTTGGTGTTTATACTACCTTTTTTTTTACCGCCTTGAGATAGTCTTTAAACCTCTTTTGTTGACCACCAGCATTACGCTTTCCATTTTTAAGTTCAGAATAGAGTGGTTGCTTTGGAAGACGATCATCAGGCATCCGCACAACATGACCAGCCCAACGAAGTTGATGTTGAAGAATCATTCCTTCGACACTGGGGATCTTTGCTTCTTCCAGTACACTGGTATTAGTTCCCCAAAATGTATGCTTAGTTCAGTAGTAATCGTGGGGCTGATTATATTATCAAAATTAGCCATTTGGATCTTAACCTTCTCAACAGGAACTAACATTTACATATTTATCATTAACATAAAAGTGAGATCACTCATCTATTTGATATCCTGTGTAAATAATTTTAGCTGTTCCGTGCTTCCTGGGGGAAGACCCTGCTTGCTCCACTGGGACTTGAATCTGTTCTTGGCATCCCTGTGGGCCTGATTCTGCTGCAGATCTTTCATTAGGTTCTTTGATGCATGGCAAGTGGTGTCACCAACAGGACACAGAAGCCCAGAGTAGGAACAGTTCAGTTTTTCTAGTTTTGTTTTCAAAGGAACACAGTGAGAGATATAATTTGACGCTTGATCTATTAGCTGTTCTGCTCGGTGGTATTAAAACAGGCAGCCTTGGAGAATGGTAAAGAAATTATCATTTCTTTAGGATGGCAGCTAGGATGGGAACCAGCCATTGATCAGAGATTGGACTGTCCTCTGTCATGTTTGATGTAGTCAAGATCCTTGCATTGCAGGGGGTTGGTTCTAGAAAACCCTCGGGAACCCTGCCAGGTCTACAGTTCTATTTTTCTAACCATTTACTGTGAATTGACATTTGTTTATATCATATTTCTATCCCACCTTTCCCCCCAAAGGAGCTACCTATTTAATCCCTACACAACAACCCTACCAGGTAGGTTAGGCTGAGAGGCTGCACCTGTCAGTCAAGGTCACCCAGTGAGCTCAGGTGTGGCCGAGTGGGGAGATTCGAACCCTGGCCTCTCCCAGCTCCTGGTCCGACTCTCTAACCACTACACCACCGCTGCCTCTTTTTACGCACACTCTTTTCTGGCCCGGTTCTGTCACCTCTCTCTCCTCTTTCTCTAGCACAACTAGAGAATCAACTGCATTGAGCATGGGGTGTGTGTTATTTTCAATCGCCCGGATTGCGTGGGAACAGTTAGGCCGCCATAACGCCCCTTCCAACTTGCCGCCCTGCTTTTGTCTGCTTCCCCCGGACTTAAAAACGGCAACGGCAAATGAGTCACTGCATTTTGAGTCCACCTACACACATTCTCCAGACAGAGCTGCTGGAGCCACCTGAATATTGTGGGTCCCCAGAGCCCCTGAGCTCTAAATCCTCCTGCTCAGATGTTTGTGGCCAGCACATCTCTGCCCTCAGCTGTCAGGGGGATCCCCAAACCCCACAGCCAAGCGGAGAGGCTCAGACCTCACTGAATAGCTCTCGCACCGTATAAGGATTGCAATTCCGCTTTGATCGGTGGAACGGGCACCCATACATGTGCCATGTAATACCCATTGCACATTTTAAAGAACTGTGGGACTCCCTGCCTCTTGACGTCAACCAGGCAGCTTCACTGTGCTCTGTCCGGTCCATGCTCAAAACATCTTTATTTAGACAAGCCTGTCCAGGGACTTAAGAAAGTTGAGTTTAATCATCATCATTTTTTATTTATACCCCACCCTCCCTGGCCAGGGCCAGGCTCAGGGCGGCTAACACCAAATATAAATTACAATAAAACGTAACAGGGAAAAAAACCAGTTAATTAAAATACGGCTTAAAATACAGCCTCATTCTAGTAGTAGCCCATAAATCAAGAACATAAAGGGAGGAAACATCAGATATTCACCCAAGCCAGCTATCCATGCTGGTCCTACATGGGCCAGCAAAAAAGGCAAGGGGAAATTTATATACCAAATCCCGTATAAGGCCAGGAGGAACAGCTCTGCCTTGCAGGCCCTGCAGAAAGATGTCAATCCCGCAGGGCCCTGGTCTCTTGGGACAGAGCGTTCCACCAAGTCGGGGCCAGTACTGAAAAGGCCCTGGCTCTAGTTGAGAGTTTCAATCTGTTTTTAGTCCATTGCTGTTTTAACCTTTCAAATGTATTCAATCGTTGTTGCTCATTCTTCTTAGTGATTAGTTTATTGTTTCATCTTTCATGTAATCTGCTATTTTATTTGTTTGTTTGTTAAAATCAAGCGGAATATAAATTTCACGAAATGAAATGAAATGAAATGAAATAAGCAACAAAACGAATTGCCTTTCTGCACACAAGGACCTAAGCTAACCTCAGCATGGTCAAGGATTGAAGAGGGTTGTGTAACATCAGCCCCTGTCATTGGCGGGTAGTATAAAGTGTCTTGATTGGCCAGGCCTGTTGTCACTCCAAGGGAATCTTGCCTTACTCTGGTTAACATTGGGAGGGATGGAGGAGAAGGATGGAGGAGAATTTTCATCTGATCTACCTATTGAAGCAAAACCTACTTTTAAAAACTTTTTTTTACACCACCCAGCCTAATAGACCGACTAGAAACGAATCATCCTTCAGAGTTCGCACTTTATCTGAATTTTGTGATGCAGTCCTTGGCTCTGAAAAATGCACCCTGTGAGGTCCCTGCGAGGATTTGCGGGGAGGGAACCCAAAGGACGATCTCCGTTAGAGGTGCATCTGTCTCTGTTATGTACTGAGTTGAATAGGATCCAAATGCAGCAGTCTGATTGGTCCTAGAACAACAGGATTAAGAATGCAGCAGTCTGGTCCTAGAATGATAGGATTCAGAATGTAGCAGTCTGATTGGTAAGTGCCAACTTGTGGATTTGAGTAACAAATAGTAATTTGCTTGTTAATGATGATGATTGATGATATGAACTTACTACCTGCCTTTCTTCACCAACAGCTTCAATGAATTTGTCCAATCCTCTTTTAAAGCCATCTAAGTTGGTGGTCGGGAGGGAAGCGGGTGGCGCTGTGGGTTAAACCACAGAGCCTAGGACTTGCCAATCAGAAGGTCGGCGGTTTGAATCCCCGCAATGGGGTGAGCTCCCGTTGCTCGGTCCCAGCTCCTGCCAACCTAGCAGTTCGAAAGCATGTCAAAGGGCAAGTAGATAAATAGGTACTGCTCCAGCGAGAAGGTGAACGGCGTTTCTGTGCACTGCTCTGGTTTGCCAGAAGCGGCTTAGTCCTGCTGGCCACATGACCTGGAAGCTGTACGCCGGCTCCCTCGGCCAATAAAGCGAGAAGAGCGCTGCAACCCCAGAGTCGGTCACGACTGGACCTAATGGTCAGGGGTCCCTTTACTTTTACCTTTAAGTTGGTGGTCAAGATTGCTCCCTGCAGAAGTGAGTTTCACAGTATAACAATGCACTCTCCTGATTCCCTTTGCCCCCTCCTAATTACTACTTAAAACAAATATTCATATATATCTAGCTGGACCCTTAAAAGAGATTGTTCTGGATTTGGTTTTTATTTGTTGCAATGGTGTGCGTTCCTTTGTTTTTATATTGTGAATCACCCTGTGATCCTTGGAAGAAGAGCAATACAGAAATAGAATAAATAATAACAATAAATAATATATATAATAATACATAATTTATTATTTATACCCCACCCATCTGGCTGGGTTCCCCCAGCCACTCTATACAGTGGTACCTCGGTTTCAGAAGAGCCCTGTTTGCGAACGATTCGGTTTACGAACTCCACAAAACCGGAAGTAGTGTCCCGGTTTGCAAACTTTATCTCGGTCTAAGAACGGAATCCGAATGGTGGAAGGCCACTGCCGGTGGGAGGACTCATTTGGGAAAGCACTTCTCAGTTTAAGAACGGTTTCAGTTTAAGAACGGACTTCTGGAACGGATTAAGTTCGTAAACCGAGGTACCACTGTAATAACAATTCAAAACCACATTTTGGACCAAGATATGGAACAGAATGCTAACATCCATCGGCTCGGACGGGGCCTCTTTAACCAGCGCTAATAAAACAGCAATTATTTTTGGGGAGGAATGGGGTTGTTTTTGTCCGAATGTCGACCTGGAGGGCTTTTTGACGGGAAGGCCCCCTGCACGTTGCTGAGATACTTCCCAATTAGTGCAAACGTTTTCTCCAGCCCCTGCTCTCCATGTTTGCAGCCAAGTCTTCCTTGTTTCTTGGACCTGGACCAAAAGAGAGCAATTCCCTCCCCCTCCCCTTGCCTTCCTTGAGTCCACAATTCACAGATGCTGAGGACTCATCAGAGACAGGGGTGGGCGGTGGAGAATGTCAAGTTTTTAAATAGCTTCCTCCTGCCACTCAGGCGCAAGCGGCAGAGGGTATTTTATTCCACACTACGGCCTTCCAAGCAAGGAACCGGGCAGACACCTCCTCTCCCGGTGCTTCCACAGAAAGAGAGAGTAGAGGGATGATGGGTTGCTGGAAACATCATGTGCCATGTTGACATAGGCTTTAATCTGTTTTCAGTTGATTGCTGGTTTTATTTTTCATCCTTTAACCATAGGTAAAAAGGTAAAGGGACCCCTGACCATTAGGTCCAGTCGTGGCCAACTCTGGGGTTGCGGCGCTCATCTCGCTTTATTGGCCGAGGAAGCCGGCGTACAGCTTCCGGGTCATGTGGCCAGCATGACTAAGCCGCTTCTGGTGAACCAGAGCAGCACATGGAAACACCATTTACCTTCCCGCCGGAGCAGTACCTATTTATCTTCTTGCACTTCGATGTGCTTTCCAACTGCTAGGTTGGCAGGAGCAGGGACCGAGCAACGGGAGCTCACCCCGTCGTGGGGATTCAAATCGCTGACTTTCTGATTGGCAAGCCCTAGGCTCTGTGGTTTAACCCAAAGCGCCACCCGCGTGCTTCCTTTAACCATACCAGCTGGTAATTTTATAATATTATTCCCTTTGCAAACCTCTTTGTGTTGTTTTTTTTCATTTGCGTATAACCAAGCGGTGTATAAATTTTAGGAAATAAAAGTTCTTGGGTGACGCATGAGTGTGCGAGCAAAGGACTTGCAGGCCTGCATGGCATTGTCTTCTGTGGAGCGTAGGCACGTAGTCACCATATGGCTACGCGCCCCCCCCCCCCCCCGGAATCCATTTTAATTTAGCTCCTGATTAATACCCCGTTCATTCCCCAAAACCACAAAGTAGTCTAGGTTTGCAGCCTGCCCTACTGAGCGAGACGAAGAGGAACTTAATCGGTTACATCTGCCCTGAGAAAGGGGCATTGTAAAACTTGTTTTCTTCTTGATGTTGATCGGATCTATTTATATCTCTCTTTCTCCTTCTCTCTCTCTCTCTCTCTCTCTCTCTCTCGGCTCAGTTTTCTACTGCAGAGGTTGGTGGCGTCTTAGCCGCCCCTCTGATAACTAGGGAGATCACGTCCGCTGAGGGACTGGTTCGGCTCTCTGCCGTCACAGTTCTCTCCTTGGGAATTGCTTTAAAAATATCTGTGGATCCAAAGTGGAATCATGTTTCCAGCAAGGGCTGATTCACAAGTGCAAGGTGGTGCCAAACCCTCCTTCTCTCCTTCCTTCCCCTTATCTCGTATTCAGAGGTATAGTGCTTAGGTGGCTGGAGGTTCCATTTTGCTGTGAAGGGTGAGCAGAAAAAACGGGCTATAGAGACCTCCTTGAGATCTTTCTAACAGGTAAAAGGTAAAGGGACCCCTGACCATTAGGTCCAGTCGTGGCCGACTCTAGGGTTGCAGCACTCATCTCGCTTTATTGGCCGAGGGAGCCGGCGGCGTACAGCTTCTGGGTCATGTGGCCAGCAGGACTAAGCCACTTCTGGAGAACCAGAGCAGCACACGGAAACGCCGTTTACCTTCCCGCCAGAGTGGTACCTATTTATCTACTTGCACTTTGACGTGCTTTCAAACTGCTAGGTTTGCAGGAGTTCTAACAGGTGCTTGGGTCTAATAGATGATTAAGATGGATCAGGTTTGTTTCCTCCTGCTCTGGAGGGTAGGACTCGAACCCATGGCTTCAAGTTACAAGAAAGGAGATTCTGACTCAACATCAGGACTTTCTGACAGTGAGAGCTGTTTGACAGTGGAACAAACTCCCTTGGGAGGTGGTGGACTCTCCTTCCCTGGAGGTTTGTAAACAGAGGTTGGGTGGCCATCTGCCATGGATGCTTGAACTGAGATTCCTGCATTCTTTGAGTCTATGGTTCTATGGCAGACTGGTGGTGCTTGAGTCCCTGGGCTTTTTATAAGAGAGAGAGAGAGAGAGAGAGAGAGAGAGAGAGAGAGAGAGAGAGAAACCACCTAGAGGGATTTCCCTAAGTTTGCTTTTAAAACCACTGTCTGTAACTGCAAACCGGTATTAGAAAGAAAGATCGTTTAGCTCAGAGTTTCCTGCCGAGGCAGCTGAACCTGAAAGCTGCAAAGAGGCCTTACCTCTGTGGGGGACTGATTTGAGGTGCAGTTGCTCCGTATTTCCAGGATTACGCCTTGATGTCATCTGGCGGAAAAACAGCCAACCAGCGTCGAGATCAGAAGTTCAGCGATGGCCCTGGACCACTTCCCAAAATCCTGGTCTTCGGGGCTGCCAGTGGCTGTTCTGTGTCCTGCAGGCAGAAGGGAGGGAGGGAGGGTGAGAAACTTTGGCAGAGAGAGAGGAGAGATGCTTGGTTTGGGGAGAGTGACACTTTGCAAGGCTGGTGGCAGGGGGGGGGGTTGCCACTGGACGGATCCCATTGGCCAGCCCCCCGGACGGCCCCACCCCTCTGCAAGTGTAAAAGAAACCTTCGGAAAACCCTATCTCCAAATGCCTCTTGACCCCATCGCGCTTTGCCGGCTGACCTTATTGTACGCCCAGAGATATTTATTTATTTGGCTTGGTTGACACCCAGAGAGGACATCCTGGGAGGAAATGACTTTTGAAGCGGCCCCCTATCCCACCTTGCCATGCTGCCCTGACGCCTACCTCCAGCGGTGAGTCTCCTTCTCCCCTTTCTTCTTCTTTTCTGCCTGCATTTGCTGTGCAATTTTTTTTTATCTCTTCTGCTATCAGATGGTGGCAGCTGGCTGGGCCGTGCTCCCTGCACGCCTGTCTGTGCTGTGTGTCTCCGAAGAAATATACCACTTGCTTCACGCTCTGCAAGGCTGATTATTATTTTTGGCCGCCCGGTTAGTTATTGTTCCATTGGAGGCAACCCTCTGTTTTGGCAGTAAATAAAGAGGGGAGGATAGGCAGAAAAGCCTGCCCGGAGGACAGATCGCTTGACAAGTGTCACGCAGAGTGACTGAAGACGAGAAAGGACCTTGGGTCCTGCCAGCAGCGTAAAAGAAATAATAATATCTATATCTGTGTCAATCTGTATGTTGACATCCGCAGGAGACCCAGAGAAGATGCAGCGAGCCAGTGTAGCTGAGTGTGTTCCTAGCTAAATAAATAGTTCCAGAATTCCATGTGCATCCCCTGACAAGATGGCTCAGTTGGTTAGAGTGTGGTGCTGATAATGCCAAGGTTGCAGGTTCGATCCCTGTATGGGACATCTGCATATTCCTGCATTGTAGGGGGGTGGACTAGATGATCCTCAGGGTCCCTTCCAATTCTATGATTCTATAATGTGGGTACACTGAAAGAGAGCACCCTGAGCATCTCATTCAGGGGAGAAAAGGGCAATCTTTGGATGCAAAGGGATGTATGTGCATCAGAATGAATGCGGCAGGTCCCAACATCTGAGATGCTTGAATGCTGTGGATAGTTCCTAAGAGCCTCGGGGTTGCTGGGCTGCATCAGAACAGCCCCCAGGGTTAAACTACTATGAAACTAATGGAGCTTAACCTTTGGGGGCCCTAATCCCAGAGGGACCCCCAAAGTGCCTTTTATCCACATTGCAGACCCTCCAAGCATTCCTATTTTCCAGAGAGAGCCCCAGATTTACAGAAGCCGTCCCAGTTTCTGATTTTTGCTCCTGGGATGCCCCACTTTCCCTTAGGACATCCTTATTTTCACCAGAGAAATGTTGGAGGACATGGCATGGCTTTAAAACTTTGGGTCTAATAGAACCAATCTGTGTCGCATGACTCAAATAGGTAACTTTTTTGTTGTATATTTCAACAAGCCCCAAGTTCGAGATGTTGTAAATGTAGGAAAATTCCTGACATGGCCTGGTTTTGGGGTGTAAAAATGGCGCTGGGGGGGGGAGGGATGTTGCTGAATTGGCAAAATGTAAGGGGAAAAATTGGGTGTATGGCGACGCGATGGAAAAAAACAACAATGTGGGGAGGGAAATCACTATTTGGGGGGGGGGGGACTTCCTAAAAAAGAAGATAACAGTGGTTACCCGGACCTCTTTGCTGGTTGTGAAGGAGCCCCCATAACAGTTCAAGCTTCAGGGCCCCCCAAATGTAGGTCTGCAACCTCCCATCATCTGTGCAGAATTTTGTTTCCAAGAAGGGATGGTTCACAAGCAGAGCATGCTAAATGCTAGTAATCCTTCTTCTCTTCTTTGTTTCACATACCTGGTATTCGGAGATATGTTGCATGGGTACCATTTTGCTCCAATGGCCTTTGCCCGCACGCTCCACCTTGCCCGCTATCCTGTTTTCAAACCATCTAGTCGCCTCTGTCCCCCACATCTCGTGCCTGTGGGTTGCAGAAGTTAATGGCCCACTGCTTGAACAATCGCTTGCTCAGCTTTCAGTGTTTTAGCTTAATCGCATCACACGAGGACAGTTGGATAGACATAGGCTTTGGTTTCGATGGCTTTTCCAGATGTGCAGGTTGTGGTGAGCTGGGGATGACGGAAGACAGTTCACACGTGCTCAGAGGCAACCCTACTTATAATGGCTGAAATCCCAATCCCGCTTACCTGGGAGGAAGCCCCACTGAATTCTGTGGGGTTTAGCTTTGAGTGCACGTGGCTAGGATCACAGTCCCTATTATCCAGCCCTGGATTTGAACTAGGTCTCAGTTCCTAGGAAACCACCTGCTTCTGATTTTATATATTGGTCCTTGCCATTTCTGATGGATGTCTGGTTGTGTCAAGCTCTCAGTTTCTAAAAGAAGTTATTGGGTTCTGATTTGCTTGGAAATCTGATCTTCGGAGACTGTGGTTCAGTGATTGATCGCTGCATGCAGAAGATCTCAGGTTCAGCCTCCGATGGCATCTCAAGGCACGGCTGGAAGACAACCCTGCCTGAAATCTCAGAGAGCTGCTACCAGTCCATTTATACAACACAAAGTTGACTTACTATAAGGCAGCTTCCAATGTTAGTTTTGACCCGGAAGGCATTCTCCACCCAGTCTTATGTGTGCAGAGGCTGGGAAGCATGAGGAAGAAAAGAACTCGGCTAATGCTCAGAGGTGGGCTGTTCTGTGCTACGCTTGTTGCAAAGCTTTAGTCTGACATAGGGAGGGGGAAATGGTTTGGGAACACGCAGAGCCAAGACGAGCGCCGCTATAGGGTTAATACTACTAAAGAAAGTGTGCCTCTGAGTATGTACAGTGTATATTCTTTTTTGCTATTTGGTATGTGGCATTGGGGACGCAGGTGGCGCTGTGGGTTAAACCACAGAGCCTAGGACTTGCCGATCAGAAAGTCGGCGGTTCGAATCCCCGTGACGGAGTGAGCTCCGGTTGCTCGGTCCCTGCTCCTGCCAACCTAGCAGTTCGAAAGCACGTCAAAGTGCAAGTAGATAAATAGGTACCACTCCAGCGGGAAGTTAAACAGTGTTTCCGTGCGCTGCTCTGGTTCGCCAGAAGCGGCTTAGTCATGCTGGCCACATGATCCGGAAGCTGTACGCTGGCTCCCTTGGCCAATAAAGCGAGATGAGCGCCGCAACCCCAGAGTCGGCTACGACTGGACCTAATGGTCAGGGGTCCCTTTACCTATGTGGCATTAGTGAGCAGAGCTTCCCAGCTAGATGAAATGTGATGTTAAAGCTGATTTTTGGAATTTCACCCATCCATGGCAAAGTCAGGTTTCCTTTCAAGACCTCTTGCATTACCTAAGAAATGGACTGAGGCTGAAATCCTAACCACGTTGAAATAAGTCCTATTGAGGGGCTCGCTGCCAGGTTAGATAGTGGACTCCCTTTCAGTGGAGGTTTTCAAATAGAGGTTAGATGGTCATCTGTCCCGGATTCTTGAACTGTGATTCCTTCATTGCAGGGGGTTAGGCTAGATGACCCTTGGGGGTCCTTTCCAACTCTACAGTTCTGTGATTCTCAGTGTTGTTACGACTGCAGTCTTGGGCACTTCATTGTGCCTGGGTCTCTTTTGTCACTGGTGCAAATATCACAGGGCTGTACAGACATATAGCATTTGACTGGGTAGGGTGGTCATGCTGCTTAAGGTAGATAGGAAGATTCAAGGTACCTGCACCAAATCTCTGTTGTCCATATGATATTACCCTCCAAATCTCTGTGTTTCCACACTTTCCCCTCCCTAAATCTGAGTTTTTCCCCCATACAGTTTCTCCCTTTTGGAGTTCCTTTGCTCTGAAAATGTTGGACTGAGAGGGGGGAATTGTGGGAAGATTTCGAGAAGAGCCAGTGTGGTGTAGTGGTTAGAGTATCAGACTGGCGGACCGGGGTTCAAATCCTCCACTCCGCCATGAAGCTCTCTGGGTGACCTTGGGCCACTCACTGCCTCTCATCCGAACCTACCTCACAGGGTTGTTGTTTGGGGGATTAAATGAGGACGGGGAGAAAACCACGTACGCCGCCTTGAGCTCCTTGGGGAGAAAAGTGGAACAGAAATGCAATATAAATAAGATAAGATAAATACGGAGAATGGAGAATTAATGGATGTATATAAAAAAGTGTAGGTGAGCCCCCTCTTTCTTTAGCTTAATGGGATTTGTTCTTGCATGGTGGTCTTCTTTAATCTGCTCGGCTCTCTTTGCTATGTTCCTCTTCGCTGCCCCATTTGGCAGGCCTGTGCAAAAAGGAGATGGCCCAGCTCCATCTAGCAGGGAACTTGCGGTGTGAAATTGCAACCAACTCTGGTACTTCAGCTGGCAAGGCTCGGGGAATGTGGAATCCAGCCCAGGAGAGGTTTAGCATGGAGGAGAGGAGATGGGAGTAGAAGGCAGGTCTGTTTTCCTTCTGAAATCATCCATGGGAACAGACGGTGCCTTACCAGCTTCTGGTTGTAAGGAAATCTCAGCTGCGCAGCTGCCCGACTGAAGGGGGCTCTCTGGGTTTGGACAGTGATGGGAAATGGAGAGGGGGTAGTTGAGATTCCTGCATCACAGCGGGTTGGGCTAGATGACCCCTGGGATCCCTTCCAATGCTACAATTCTATGTTTCTGTGACATGTTACTGGGAGGCGGAATTATGTGCATTCCCAGAAACATATCTTTCCCGCCGCTGAGACTGAAAGCAACCACCGCCGAGTCCACGATGGCTCTGCAATTGCGATCAAAGGCTCAATGCTCCCAGCTATGCAATTACACCCCCTGGCCCACTAGAGATTAGACAGGGGGAGGGTTGTTTGCAGACCAGCCACTCCCATTTTGGAAATGACAGCCAGACAGTGCTGGAGATCCGAGGTGTAGGGGCTCGGATTAAGGGCGGTTTTGAAATTGCTGCACCTGTTCCCTCTAAAACACTGCACTTTCTGCTCCATCCCTCCCTGCCCCCAGCGCCTTCACCCTGTGCTAAAAGTCCCCAACACAAAACCGCCCTCAGCCACGAACGGCTGTATAATTCTTCCCACCACACTGGTTGCCAAGTGGGTCGCACGAAGAGGCCTGTAGAACCGCTGGCAGCAGGTGGCTCTAGTGAGCGAGCCTGACCGCAGGGCAACAGAAAGGGGGAGCAGGCTCTGAGTTCAAGACTTTCCTATTAGTATATTATAGCTCTTGACAACTTGCGACCAGCATCCCTGTGAAATTGCCATCCCTGTCGGTGCCTATTCGACCCCTTTGATCAGCAGAACTGGCAAAGTTACAGATACACCATAATGCCCCTTCCACATTTGTAAGAAATAAATATTTTAGTGCAACTGCACCTAAACTTTGGAACTCCCTGCCTATTGACATCAGGCACTTTTGCTGCACTCTTTTCAGTGCTTCCTAAAAATATTTTGCCTACCCAGACTACTGATATTTCAAAAAAAAGAAAAAAGTTTTTTTAAAAAATAGCTCTCTTTTTTGTAATTCTGCTTATTGTTTGGGTTTCTTTAAAAACAAAACAATAAAAACACACCACTTTGAGGATTGTTGTTGTTATTTAGTAGTTTAGTCGTGTCCACCTCTTCGTGACCCCATGGACCAGAGCACGCCAGGCACTCCTGTCTTCCACTGCCACCCGCAGTTTGGTCAGTGTGGTGTAGTGGTTAAGAGCGGTGGACTCGTAATCTGGGGAACCGGGTTCGCGTCTCCGCTCCTCCACCTGCAGCTGCTGGGTGACCTTGGGCCAGTCACACTTCTCTGAAGTCTCTCAGCCCCACTCACCTCACAGAGTGTTTGTTGTGGGGGAGGAAGGGAAAGGAGAATGTTAGCCGCTTTGAGACTCCTTAAAGGGAGTGAAAGGCGGGATATCAAATCCAAACTCTTCTCTTCTTCTTCTTGTAGCTTCGAGAACACTGTCACACCATCTCGTCCTCTGTCGTCCCCTTCTCCTTGTGCCCTCCATCTTTCCCAACATCAGGGTCTTTTCCAGGGAGTCTTCTCTTCTCAGGAGGTGGCCAAAGTCTTGGAGCCTCAGCTTCAGGATCTGTCCTTCCAGTGAGCACTCAGGGCTGATTTCCTTCAGATTGGAGAGGTTGAATCTTAAACAACCGTAAAATCATACAAACATAGAGTTGAAAGGGATCCCAGTGGTCATCTAGTCCAACCCCCTGCAATGCAGGAATCTCAACGAAGGCATCCAGGACAGATAGTCATCCAACCTCTGGTTCAAAACTTCTGAAGGAGAGTCAACACCAATCAATCAGTCAGTCAGTCAGTCAATCAATCAATGTATAGCCAATGTATGTACACAGCTTTGTCCCTATGTTCAGTGCAACATGTGAACAAGCCTGTGTGGTGCAGCAGTAGTAGTAGTAGTAGTAGTAGTAATAATAATAATAATAATAATAATAATAATTTATTATTTATATCCTGCCCATCTGGCTGGGTCCCCCCAGCCACTCTGGGCGGCTTCCCACAGAATATTAAAATACAGTAGTCTGTTAAACATTAAAAGCTTCTCTAAACAGGGCTGCCTTCAGATATCTTTCAAATGTCTGGTAGTTGTTTTTCTCTTTGATATTTGGTGGGAGGGCATTCCACAGGGCGGGCGCCACCACCGAGAAGGCCCTCTGCCTTGTTCCCTGTGACTTGGCTTCTCGCAGGTAGGGAATCACCAGAAAGCCCTTGGAGCTGGACCTCAGTGTCCGGGCAGAACGATGGGGCTGGATACGCACCTTCAGATATACTGGGCCGAAGCCGTTTAGGAAAGACCAGAGTTTGAATCCCCCCTCATCCGGCGAATTTGGGCCGGCCTCTGACTCTCAGCATCGCCTACCTCACAGGATTGTTGTGATGATAAAATGGGGAGGGAGGGAAGCCATGTACGCCACCTTGAGCCCCCTGGAGGAAAGGTGTGGCATGGATGCAATGAATCAAACACACAGATCCCCCAGGCTCCAGCAGGCAGCCTGCAGCGGTCGGCACTGGGAAGAGCATTGCCCCCTCTTTCTGCTGCCTCGCCCTGTTCTTCCTCCCTCCTTCCTCGCGGGGATCTCACCTGCCTCCTCTTTGAGCCATCCAGGGGGCTTTAGATGTTCTAAAGGAGATTTGGAAGGAGAATAGGCTCCTAAGCTGCCTGTCTGAGAGAAGCCCAGATCGAGTCTTTTAAAGGATTACACAGGAGCTGATTCCCCCATTACTGCTCTGTCTTCTTTTCTCTCCCCCCCTCCAAAAAAACCACCCCCACCTAAGCCCTACAGGGGGAGGCAAGCTAAATATTCCTGATCTTTCATGTGGTCCCTGCCTTGGAGAAAGCTGGGAATGGGAATTAAGGGCTCAATAGCCGGGTTCTTCAGATGTGCTTTGTGCTTGCGGGAAACACTCTAAAATAGATTTCTGCTGTATCAGCCTACAGGTTCCTTCCTTAAAAGTGAAATTGCTGTGCCCATTTTGTACGCCTCTGCAGGATTTGGTCGGGTTCTGTTTGTTTGTTTGTTTGTTTTTGTTTGTTTGTTTGTCAAAAAGCAACAACAGCAGATTTCCCCATGTTGTTGTTGTTTAGTCGTTTAGTCGTGTCTGACTCTTCGTGACCCCCTGGACCAGAGCACGCCAGGCCCTTCTGTCTTCCACTGCCTCCCACAGTTTGGTCAAACTCATGCTTGTAGCTTCAGAACACCGTCCAACCATCTCGTCCTCTGTCGTCCCCTTTTCCTTGTGCCCTCCATCTTTCCCAACATCAGGGTCTTTTCCAGGGAGTCTTCTCTTCTCATGGAGGTGGCCAAAGTCTTGGAGCCTCAGCTTCAGGATCTGTCCTTCCAGTGAGCACTCAGGGCTGATTTCCTTCAGAATGGATTGGTTGGATCTTCTTGCAGTCCATGGGACTCTCAAGAGTCTCCTCCAGCACCAGAATTCAAAAGCATCAATTTTTCGGCCATCAGCCTTCTTTATGGTCCAGCTCTCACTTCCATACATCACTACCGGGAAAACCAGAGCTTTCACTATACGGACCTTTGTCAGCAAGGTGATGTCTCTGCTTTTTAGGATGCTGTCTAGGTTTGTCATTGCTTTTCTCCCAAGAAGCAGGCGTCTTTTAATTTCGTGGCTGCTGTCACCATCTGCAGTGATCATGGAGCCCAAGAAAGTAAAATCTCTCACTGCCTCCATTTCTTCCCCTTCTATTTGCCAGGAGGGATTTCTCCATGGATCGCCACAATTATGGCTCCAAGTGCCTTGGAAGTCAAACAGCTTAGTTCCCAAATGTTTTGGCTCCCAAACATTGTAAACCCAGAAGTGAGTGTTCCGGTTTCTGAACGTTCTTTTGGAAGCCGCATGTCCGATGGGTCTTCTGATTGGCTCCGGGGGCTTCCTGCAGCCAATCAGAAGCTGCACTTCGGAAGTCGAACGTTTTGGAAGTCAAACGGACTTCTGGAATGGATTCTGTTCGACTTCCAAGGTACGACTATATGTAAAGAGATGAGGTCTGCTTCACATGGAGAAGTTTGGAGCAAGGTGGCAAATTACCGATGGAGAGAAACAGGGCTGGCGTGAGATATTTGGATGGCTGAGGCAAAGGACAAGGTGGTTAAAAAATGAATCTTACTTCAACATTGGAGACAGGCTGCTAAGAGTCCTTGTTACAGCACAGCAGCATGTCTGAGGACTCAGGAAGAGAAGCCAGAGGGTGCCGTTGCTGGCCCTGAGCATCTGTTATAGAATTGTAGAATTGTAGAGTTGGAAGTTACCCCCAAAGGTCATCTAGTCCAACCCCCTGCATTGCTGTTATCTCAGGTAAAGCATCCATAATAGTAATAATAATAACAATAATAATTTTATTTATACCCCACCCTCCCCGACCAGAGCCAGGCTCAGGGTGGCTAACACCAGTAAAATTACATTTTAAAAAACCCCAATTTAAAATACTGGTTAAAATGCAATTTAAAATGCAGCCTCATTTTAAAAGTAGCCCATAGATCAAAACCGTATGGGGAGGGAAACATAAGGGTCAGACTGAGTCCAAACCAAAGGCCAGGCAGAACAGCTCTGTCTTGCAGGCCCTGCGGAAAAATGTCAAGTCCCGCAGGGCTCTAGTCTCTTGTGACAGAGCGTTCCACCAAGTCGGGGCCAGTACTGAAAAGGCCCTGGCCCTAGTTGAGACCAATCTAACCTCCTTGAGGCTCGGGACCTCCAAAATGTTGTTATTTGTGGACCTCTGCGGGGCATACCAGGAGAGGTGGTCCTGTAGGTACGTGGGTCCTAGGCTGCATAGGACAGATGGCAGATGATCATCCAACCTCTGCTTAAAAACCTCCAAGGAAGGAAAGTCTGCCACCGCCCGAGGGAGTTTGCTCTACAGTCGAACGACTCTTACCATCAGAAAGTTCCCCCTAACGTTTAGACGGAATCTCCTTTCTTGTAACTTGAATCCATTGGTTCTACCTGTCAAACTCATCCAGGTCACCTTGGATTCAATTGGAAATGATGGGAAGACTTCCACACAGGGAAAAATCAGAAAATTCAGATCCAGCAAAATTCAGATGCAGCAAAATTCAAGAAACAGGGTTCAAGATTACAACTGCTGCTAAGATTATAATGGCTAAAAATTGGAGTGTATCTCCTACTATATCTGAATGGATGGGGGGAAATTGGCTCAAACTATTGGGGATTAAGCTAATTTATTACAAAAGAATGCATATAAATCAGCCTAACAGGTGTATGGGGAAATGGATGCTTTTTGTAATAGTTTGAACATGATCTGTGATAATGTCCAAACATAGGCTGTTTTCAACCTGCCCTGGTGGTATTTCTTTATGCTCTTTATTATTGGTTTATTTTGTCTATAAATTAATTAATATCAGGAGATATCAGAATCTTTTTTGGAGATGAATAATAATATTCATCTTCAGTCTTGTGAACCTCCCTGAGACCTGTGGGTACAGGGCGGTATATAAATTTGAATAATAATAATAATAATAATAATAATAATATCATGGAAAGCAGATAATTGGCTAGCAACGGGTGAAATGCCTGTGTAGGCTTGCCTAAAGGGAAAGAAATCTTTTAGCAGGCATCAAAAGCAGTACAATGAAGATATCTGCCCGAAGAGCAGGACCTGTGAAACTAAAATATTGATTTCTTGCAAGACCAGAACAAAAACTATGTGGCACTTGCGAAGGAGCTGGTTTTGGAGTCAAAGCGGTCTGGTGAGCCCAGAGGAGCAAGGTGACCTTCCTTAGTTACCTCCCTTTGGTCTTGGGCGTCCGAGGGCTTTGTACACTGATAAAAGCACAGCACCGGTGCAATTCCTGCCGGGGGTTGTTTTTATTATGTTTTCAACAGCCTCCTCGATTTCATGCCTGGGGTGCGTGGTCACAATCCCACTCCTCTGAGGCTAGCCTTCTAAATTTGAGCTCCGTGTCATTTTGTCCAGGAGGCGTCAGTTTCTGTGACAGCCTTTCTCTCTCTTTCTGAGATGGGGGGTCCCCTCTTTAATTCCTTCCCCCCCCCCCCAGGGAATGATGTCACCTCGGCTGGCTGTCACTCTTGCTTCTCTCACCGCGCCTGAATCTGGGGAATGTCTGCCTTGCCTGACCTGTGAGAGCAACCCTTCGGCACCTGCTCTCTCCAAAGCACTGCAACCCTTAGTACATTTATACCTCGGGTTACAGACGCTTCAGGTTGTGCGTTTTTGGGTTATGACCTCGCCGAAACCTGGAAGTACTGGAATGGGTTACTTCTGGGTTTTGATGCTCTCGAATGCACAGAAGCACTAAATCACACTTTGTGCATGCGCAGAAGCACCGAATTGCAACCCGCGCATGCGCAGACGCGGCACTGCGGGTTGCGCATGCTGTGGGTAGCGAACGTGCATCCCGCACAGATCATGTTTGCAACCCGAGCATTCACTGTACTCTCACCAGGCTGACCATCTACAGGACCTCAAGATTTCTCACAAGGTGGGACGGGGGGAGAAATAGAGACATTGGAGATGGGTCTGTCAAATGTTTCGAGATCAGCTTGTTCCCGCCACTTTTTGGCGAGGTCCCGACTCCTGGGCCTGGCCCTGGCCAATTGAAAAGGTCCGGTCTGTGACTCCTGTAAGAGGTGGTTATTATGCATTTGATCATGGCATTGCGCCATGCCCGCAAGGCAGGCCACAGACCCATCCCTACATCTGGATAAATGACAGGACATTGTTGTTGTTTAGTCGTTTAGTCATATCCGCCTCTTCGTGACCCCCTGGACCAGAGCACGCCAGGCACTCCTGTCTTCCATTGCCTCCCGCAGTTTGGTCAAACTCATGCTGGTAGCTTCGAGAACACTGTCCCACCATCTCGTCCTCTGTCATCCCCTTCTCCTTGCACCCTCCATCTTTCCCAACATCAGGGTCTTTTCTAGGGAGTCTTCTCTTCTCGTGAGGTGGCCAAAGTATTGGAGCCTCAGCTTCAGGATCTGTCCTTCCAGTGAGCACTCAGGGCTGATTTCCTTCAAAATGGATCGGTTTGATCTTCTTGCAGTCCATGGGACTCTCAAGAGTCTCTTCCAGCACCAGAATTCAAAAGCATCCATTCTTCGGCGATCAGCCTTCTTTATGTACACAGCTCTCACTTCCATACATCACTACTGGGAAAACCATAGCTTTAACTATACGGGACATTAGGGTGGCCATATTTCAAAAAGTGAAAACCAGGACACAAAAGTTGCTGTTTCTGAGCTATTTTTTTAGGGAAATCAGCAAAAACGACACTGCCGACATGACGTTTTGTGTGTCCTGATTCTGCTGGACATTTTTCCCATTTCCGCCCAGATGTATGGCAACCCTACAGGATATATATGATATAAATAGGATAAAGAGCCTTATGGGTTATTTCGCTCTCTTGCTTTTCTCTCTTTTGATTTTTAAAATATACTTGTTCTGTAAACTAGTTTGATTCCTATCATATTTTACGCCGAAAAGTATCAATAAAAATCTTTAAAGGACCCACAAGGAAGGTGCCTGCAATTTGCTCTGATCAAGCAAAAGGAGAGGAAATAAATGCACACAGAGAGATACTCTTTTCTGAACTGGAGATGGTCTAGAGGAGTGGCTAGAGTCCCACCCCCGTGTGTGTGTGTGTGTGTGTGTGTGTGTATAAAGTTTCCAATTTCTTTTTGGCCATCGCCTCCTTGGTTCCATTATTATTCACCAAATTTAACAGTGAATCATTGTTTTCAAAAAAAATGGTTTAAAATAGTTTAGAGTAGATGATGGGAAAGACTTTGGAGAGGCAGCCTTAAAAACAGCATTTCTTACCATGCCCACTTTGCCATTTTGAACCTTCTACTTTTGGCACATGCCCCCCACCTGGCGAGGGTTGGCTGGGGCAGGGAGGGGGCCCTCAGCTGGAAAAGGCTTAGCCACCCTCTTCACTAGGTGGATGGGAGTCTAGCACCCACTGGCTTGCTCAGAATTTTGGGGGCACTGATTGGATGTCCCCAATGTTTTGGAATTTGGGAAGCTGTTTATGTAGTCTTTATCTGTGCCTGCTGTGTCCTAATTGTGTCCTAATTTTTGAAACTAGCACTTTATTCATCGCCTATATATTTGTTCCAGGATTTGTTGAGTTGAAGGCTGGCTTAGAAGCATGATGAGAAATAAATACTGGTCAGTTATGTTCCATGTCCCCTTGCATAAGATGTCCTGCTAAATCAAACCAAATGCCCGTCTTAGCCTTTGGCATCTTGGCACCTCCAGGTGCTGCTGAACTACAACTCCCACCATTGCCAGGCAGTGTGGGGCAGCTGCCATCACTTGCTTGAACTCCAAATTATCAATGCAGGATATCAGTTTATTGGAATCTCAGCAGATTGTCTCCAATACAGATCAGAGTCCAGGTATTTGAGATGCAGTTGCAAAGTGCAAATACGTGCTTCAGAATTGCTCCCTGGCAAATGCGCTTCGCTTCTTGGGGTATGTTGCAAAGCAGACCGGGGGGGGGGGGGGGAGAGAGAGAGAGAAAATTACAAACTACCAGACAGAAGAATGTAAAGTATTGCACAAGGATATTTCCAGGGACCATTTTGCAAGTTTGATATTTGAAATTCAGATGCCATGTTCTGGTGCCAAGACTCTGCTGACAAATTGAGTCGCCTTAAACACAGTCAGAAAGAGAGATCCCCTCAAAGTGAAAGCGTGGCGCACACAAAATTCACTCGCCATTTAAAAGAAATATAGATTTTTTAAATAAAAAAAAGGTTCACACTTCGAGGTGCAGATTCCCCATGCAAACCGCAGCAACTCTTCTCTCCCCCGCTAGACAAACACACAAATGCATTCAGAAACAGATATCAGAATAGTCTCCTGCACAAACTATTCTCCATTTACCAGGGACAGTCCCTGTAACATCACGATCAGGGTTTGTGGGTTTGGGGGCTGCCCTGTAAAAATGTTTCCATTCCTCAAGTTTCAGCCCTTTCCCAGGGTCCTTAGAAGCTAAGACTGTGCCTGCGAATCTGACCCCTTTCCCTGGGAGTAAGTGCCACTGAGCTCAATGGGGCTGTCTTCCAAGTAGAACTATACAGGATTCCACTGCAAATTTTCCCATGCATGTGATTTTGCTGCTTTCAAACCAGGGCCTCTGTTTTGGCCACTGTATTCTGAGTTCTGGTAACTTCCAGATTAGATTACTGCGATGCGCTCCCTGTGGGGCTGCTCTCAAAGACGACTCAGATACTTCAGTCGGTCCAAAGCTGCAGCCGCCGGATCACTGGCTGGGGTTCAACTAAGGCCCCATGGAGCCCTTGCTCGAAAAAAACAACAGGCTTTAGATAATAAAAAGACAGGCTAATAAAAAGAAGTAAAGAACAAACATCCAGAAAGGAGGGTTGGGAAGCCAGGAAGAAGCTTTGAATGTTTTAAAAAAGGTATATGATGCTGAATGCTTTGAAATATTGTTGGAGACTGAACAAAAGTGACGTGGGCAAAAGGAAGAAAAACGCTGCACTGCTTGCTGGTTTGTTTTTTGAGCCCAATTCAAGGCTGCCTCGGTCCAGTATATCTGAAGAAGCATCTCCACCCCCATCGTTCTACCCGGACACTGAGGTCCAGCGCCAAGGGTCTTCTGGCGATTCCCTTGCTGCGAGAAGCCAAGATACAGGGAACCAGGCAGAGGGCCTTCTCGGTGGTGGCGCCCGCCCTGTGGAATGCCCTCCCACCAGATGTCAAAGAGAACAACAACTACCAAACTTTTAGAAGACATCTGAAGGCAGCCGTGTTTAGGGAAGCTTTTAATGCTTGATGTATTACTGTATTTTAATATTTGGTTGAAAGCCGCCCAGTGTGCTATTATTATTATTATTATTATTATTATTATTATTATTATTATTGTCAGATTGATGTTTAAAGCACTCAGTGACAGGCCCCAAATATCTGAAAGGCTGCCTCCTTTCCTATAGACCCTCTCAGGTGCTGAGATCCAACGGAGGAGACCCTTCGACCTCAGCGGTCACAAAATGAGGTTTTGTTTTGTTTTGTTTTTAAATGGGCTCACGAAACTTTTTAGGAGTGACATGATGGCTTAAATGCCTGCAGGTTTTGCACTGCCTGAAATGGCAGCGTGAAACTTGTGTCTGCCTACTGCCTCTCCCTCAGCTGCCCTCCAGCTGAGGGGGAGGCAGTGGAGAGGCTCTAAGCGTCGGAGAGACTTGCCCCACCCCATGGGTGGATCGCCCCGCCCCTGGCTGCAGGACACGCCCCCGCCCCCGGCACCCGAGTGGCAGGGCCTGCTCTGAGGTGGCCCCTAAGCTGTGGGCTTCCCTCTGCACAGATGTTTGCCTGGTGCCTGCATTGTCCAGCTTTCGAAGGATGTTGAAGACGCAGCTCTTTTGACAACTGAAATGCATATTTTCCAGCCCCACCATATCTCTGTGATTGAAAGCTGTTTAAAAGTGATTTTAATTATGTGATTTAAAGGTTGTAACCCGCCTTTATATGCTGCCTTTCTTTCCAAAGAGCTCAAGGTTCTGCTCTCCCTCTGCATTTAATACTCAGAACAACAACCCTTTGAGGTAGTTTAGGCTGAGAGGGAGTGACTGCCCCCCCCCAAGGTCACTCAGTGGCTGAGTGGAGAGATTCGAACCCTGATCTCCCAGGTCATAGTCTGACACGCTGAGCAGTCCCTTCGTGTCACTTGCCTCGAATCTTCAAACTTTTGCTTCCATGGGATTCCCATGAGTTCAAATGCAAGAGCGCTATCCCCTCCTGGGGATTCTAGCAACAGAAAATATTAAAATGGAAAACATCGCCGTTGTCCCCCAATGCCATTATTGCAAGTCCCTTGGAGCTCAACCTTTGTCGTTGGGAGAGCAGAATGCAAATACTTAATCAAATTAAAATCTGTTTCCTCCCAGGGCAGATATGGGAGGGTGGGCTCCGTTATCCCGGATGGCGATAGGAAGGCAGAGTCAGGGGTATGTGGGGAATAAATGGGACCCTGCAGAATTAGGGGAATTCCAGATGACGGGATGCCTTGCTGGAAACTGGTTGGCCCATCCAGAAAAATCCTCTCTCTCCCTCCCTCCTCCTCCCCTCGCACAGCTGCGTGCTCCATTTCATAGCCTGCCTGCTGTCTACAAATCACCCGCGTGTTAGAATGCGGCAGAGGGGAATTCCAGCACACTGGGCGCTGCCAAGACCCTCAAGCTCTGACGTGCCTTCGCCCCCCCCCCATTCCCCACCCCCTGTCAAGGGCTAAAAATACAGGGACAGAGTCCAGGGCTTGGCTGGCAATCGTGGCCGAATGGACACCCGCCATCTCCCTAAGCAGCTTTACTGACCCTGGAGCATCAATGGAACAAGAGGCCAGCTTCAAACTGGGAGCAGTGCCGTGCAGTGGTTAGAATAATAATAATAATAATAATAATAATAATAATAATAATAATAATTTATTTATACCCCACCCATCTGGCTGTTTTCCCCCAGCCACTCTGGGCAGCTCCCAACAGAATATTAAAAAACACGATAAAACAGACTGTTGGGACTCAGACCTCAAAGCTCTCACTGGGTGGCCTTGGGCCAGTCATCTCTCAGCTTAACCTACATAGCTGTCAACCGGCCCTTATTTGTCAGGAAACTCCCTTATCCCAGCGCCGTGTCCCGCTGCTGTCCCGGATTGATGATGTCCCTTAAATTTCCCAGGTTTCATGCTCGCCCGGCTCGGGAGGGAAGCAGCGGCTCGGGGTCCTCTGCTGTGAGAGAGAGCGCGCGGACGAGCTGCCGGGTCTCCGTCTCTCACTTTCCCCCTCAGGGGCGTGTGATGAGGAGACGGGTGGCGGCGGGTGGGCAGGCAGCCCCTCTCTTGCAAGACTTCCGCCGCGCTGCCAGGGGGAGCCGAAGGCGGCAGCGGCGGCTGAGGAGGCGGCCTGAGGGAGGAGGAAGAGGAGGGGATGGGGAGGGACGCAGAAGGGCGGCGCTTCAGCGGCGGCGGCGCAACCGCCTCATCCCGGGCTCGCGGGTGGTGTGGGCGAGAGTCTCTCTCCCTCCCTCTTTCTCTGGCCAGGAAGGGCCGATGGAACTCCTTGCGCCAGGACAACGGCAGCCCCAACGTGCTGCTTAGCATCCCCTCCAGCCAGTGCAGCATCTTAATGTAGTGATTTCTCCCTCTGCATCCCTTTCCTAACTCTATTTTTAGAAATCAATTGTCCATCCATAGTTCAAATTTTTACTACAAGTTTTCTGTCAATCCTACCAATGTATGTAACTCTTGACAATAGCTTTTCAAATTAATTATAACCTTTCCCCATTCTTTATTAAAGAGGTCCTCTTCCTGGTTTCTAATTCTGCCTGTAAGCTTTGCCATCTCGACGTCGTTCATCAGTTTTGTCTGCCCCTCTCCTTTGGTCGGAGTTGCAGACCCTTAGGATCATCTAGTCCAACCCCCTGCAAAACACAGTCAGTGGCGGATTTCTGTATAAGCTAAGCAAAATCCCTTATTTTGGCTGCTGATCCCTTATTTTCAAATCTGTAAGTTGACAACTATGCTAACCTACCTCATAGGGTTCTTGTGGCGGGGGGTGAATGAGGAAGGTAGATAAATGCAATAAACAATCATTACAACCATTTCGCCCGGGGGGGGGTGGTCCTGAAGGCTTCAACTCTTAGGAGCCAACTCCTAGGGGCTGAGGAATCTTTGCCCCCACCCCAAAATAAAATATTTGAGGAAGGAGCCAATTTTGTACACTCTGACCCCCTCCCAGAGCGGAGTTTGGGCGAGGAAGCTAACGGGGAATTCTAAGTCTGCAAACAGTTTAAATGAATTCGGTATATGTAAATAAACTCCAATGGAAGAGATGACAAAACGTGAAGGCAGTAAATCTATTGCCCCAGCAAGCAAATAGGAAAGTCCGTTTAGTAAGTTTATTTCCATTATACATGTGGAAAAACTGAAGTCAGTTTATAAATGGTTACATCTGGGGTTTTTTGGGGGGGGGATAGAAAAGGAAGCAAGGCATTTTACATATTTTTAAGCAGCTGTTTAGACAAGGTTTGTTTGCTGTTTAATAATAATAATAATAATAATAATAATAATAGTACCTGCAGTGCTTATTATTTGGAACACATTTGCAATTACTTCCTACCCCCTTGTTGCGTTGAGTAGGCCTTTGGCACACCTCTATATAATGTTTTTTAATGTGTTTAACTGTATGTTTTAGTAGTTCTCACATAGTGATAGATACAGCAGTTCATATATAGTTTTAATTCTAATTTAATAAGTATTAGGGGAGAGGGGTTTATTGGTTCATGTGTTTTCTTCTTGTTATCTATTTTGGGGTTGTTATTTTGCATTTTTATATCACAAACTGCCCCAAGATCTACAGATGAAAGGGGGTGTACAAATTCATTAATAAAAATAATAAATAATTTGTGTTTATTTATTTTTTTAATAATATATTTTATTTTAACAATCAATAAACAATAAACAAACAATACAAACAAACAAGTACAAAACAGAAAATAAAAACAGCACATACAAACAATATAAAATACAGTTTACATAAAAAAATAAAAGAAAAAATTAAAAACAATCATTGTGTCCTTGCATTATTTAACATTAACCTGGGTCTGTGACTTCCCCAGACCTTCCCACTCTGTATTCTAGATCTTATATTCTGACAGTAAATTCTTTCCCTCTGGCTAAATAATTTGTGTTTAATTGCTTTCTAGTGATTTTCCCCTGCTATGGTTTGGCTACTTCTGCTTTATTTGTAAAGCCTCCTTGAGTCCCTGTCTGGAGAAAAAGTGGAATAATAATAATAAAAATTAAAAATAAAAATTCACCCTCCAGCAATGCAAGAATTTCAGCTAAAGCATTTCTAACAGATGGCCATCCAACCTCTGCATAAAAACCTCCAGGTAAGGAGATTCCACCACCTTTTGAGGTCATGCATTCCACTGCTGAGTGGCTGTTGCCCTCGGAAAAAGCTCTTCCCAATATTTAGCTGGAATCTCCGTAGCTAAGCGGTCCTGAAAGAGGTCCTAAGAGGTCCTGAAAGAGGTCCAAAGAGGTCCTGAAAGAGGTCCTAAGAGGTCCTGAAAGAGGTCCTAAGAGGTCCTGAAAGAGGTCCTGAAAAAGGTCCTAAGAGGTCCTCCCTGCAAGAAGAAACCCTGAACAAGCTTCATGGTGCCTTCTTTGCAAGACTTTCCATGAACACATCTGCATTCCCCAATAGCTTAGGTCAGCATTCTCCAACATGGTAACAACAGTAACAGTAACAATTTATTTATTATTTATACGTCACCCATCTGGCTGGGTTTCCCCAGCCACTCTGGGCTGCTTCCAACAAAATATTCAATATCCCTCCTCCCCTCCGTGGGTCCTTTGAATATCTTAATCAACTGCATATTGTAGTTCATCCCAATTATAGTCATCCAAAATGTCCAAAGTCCTTGTAACATCGCAAGAGTTGTTCAAAGCCTGCCAAAGACTTCAAGTGTTTACAGTGTTCTTTCAAATACAATCTGTATTTATCCCATTCTCTGCTGAGGTTTTGGTCCTCCTGATTCCTGATTTTCCCAGTCAGTCTAGCCATCTCTGCAAAGTCTAGTAGTATCATCTGCCAAACCGTTTCCCCAGGCACTCTGGGCAGCTCCCAACAGATTAAAAACAGAATAAAACATCAGACATTAAAAGCTTCCCTGAACAGGTCTGCCTTCAGATGTCTTCTAAATGTCATATAGTTATTTATTTCCTTGACATCTGGTGGGAGGACGTTCCACAGGGCAGGCACCACCACCGAGAAGTCCCTCTGCCTGGTTCTTTGTAGCTTCACTTCTCACAAGAAGGGAACCGCAAGGAGGCCCTCGGAGCTGGACCTCAGTGTCTGGGCAGAATGATGGGGGTGATCAGGTTCTCCAACTACAGTTCCCAGGAATCTTTGGGGTGGGGAGGAATGGGGAGAGCCATGACTGTGAGAGGGCTGCTAGGGCTCTTTAAACTTATCGTAATGGTTGTGGCCTCAGTCAGTCTGGGAATCTGTCTGGGAAGAGTTGGAAAAGGAAGGAGAAGGAAGATGCAGTCCCAAGAAAAGAGAGTTTGGGTTTTTCCCCATAAACTAATAAAGCTTGGGCTCCATGATCACTGTAGATGGTGACAGTAGCCACGAAATTCAAAGACGCCTGCTTCTTGGGAGAAAAGCAATGAAAAACCTTGTTGTTGCTGTTTAGTCGTTTAGTCATGTCCGACTCTTCGTGACCCCCTGGACCAGAGCACACCAGGCACTTCTGTCTTCCACTGCCTCCCTCAGTTTAGTCAAAATGACAAACCTAGACCCATCTTAAAAAGCAGAGACATCACCTTGCCAACAAAGGTCTGTATAGTTAAAGCCATGGTTTTCCCAGTAGCGATGTATGGAAGTGAGAGCTGGAGGTCATTCTGGCCACATGACCCGGAAGCTGTACGCCGGCTCCCTTGGCCAATAAAGTGAGATGAGCACCGCAACCCCAGAGTCGGTCATGACTGGACGTAATGGTCAGGGGCCTTTACTAAATGAATATTTTAACAAGTAAAACAGAAAATTTAATAAAAATTATACAAACAAAAAAGAAAACCAACTTTGCCTCCAAACTCCATCAAGCGCCTTCTTCCCATGATACTCACAGCATAGCATCTCTGCAATGCCGTCTACGGCTGCAATGGCAGCTGATAAATGAGCATCATCATCATCATCATCATTTACCATAGTTTTTGCTCTATAAGACGCACCAGACCACAAGATGCACCTAGTTTCTGGAGGAGGAAAACAAGAAAAATCTGAATTTCAGAAGCCAGAACAGCAAGAGGGATCGCTGCGCAGCGAAAGCAGCAATCCCTCTTGCTGTTCTGGCTTCTGGGATAGCCGCGTAACCTGCATTCGCTCCATAAGATGCACACACCTTTCCCCTTACTTTTTAGGAGGGAAAAAGTGAGTCTTATAGAGCAACCTGGTAATCTGTATGCCACCTTTCCATAGTTAAAACAATGCTCATTCTGCACAGGCAACAGGCTTCTCTCTCCTACTAATAAACCTGTTTAATCACCACCTCCCACCCCAACAACGAAGCGCAGCTCTTTTCTCTCAGTTCCCCGACAGCCTTTAGCTGCATCCTGTTTTGCAGGAGCCTCTCAAATTTCGCAAATAGGCTAACGGACCCAGAACAAGAGGAGGGCATGCAACTCCCGGCACCGTGCAGAAATAAGGAGGGTCGTGTGTGATTTAAGCCACCCCCTTTGCAACCTCTCTTCGGTTCATCTACAGGTCAGCGCCTTCCTGCAGGCTCCAGCACCCCAATCCTGCCAGAGGTCATTGGATCTCAGTGCATCTCCCAGAATGACATTTGCTTGCTTGCATGCACGCTTAAGTTGTGTGGCCTTCAGTGCTAGCCAGCGGCCAAGGGGGGAATGAAACTGATGGATTGATTTCATTTATCTTCTTTGGCGATCCCTTGTAGCCGAGTAATATTGTCTTCCATGAACACGGTTTTAAAAGTGAGTCCGTAAGTGACTGTGGAGGCCAATTCTGGATCCACACGTCCTTCCACAGTGGGGACAGAGGTTTCTGGGTGGAAGTTGATCACGGTGAGGGTTTGCCAAGCGTGCCTTCCTCTTAGCACATTTCTCCCTTGCGTCCTGAGTTTGAGTGTCTTCAAAGCCCGTGACATCTTTCTTCAAGGCTGTTCTCCAACTGGAGCGCTTGCAGGCCAGTGTTTCCCAATTATTGATGTTTATACTACATTTTTTTATATTTGCCTTGAGTCTTTAAACCGTTTTTGTTGACCACCAGCATTACGCTTTCCATTTTTATGTTGGAAATAGAGTACTTGCTTTGGAAGATGATAACCAGGCATCAGCACAATAAGACCAGTGCAAAGAAGTTGATGTTGAAGAATCATTACTTCAACACTGGTGATCTTTGCTTCTTCCAGTACACTGGAATTAGTTCTCCTGTCTTCCCAAGTCATGTGTGGAAATTTTCAGAGATGCCGTTGATGGAATCTTTTGAGGAGTTGGAGATGGGGTTTATAAGTGGTCCATGTTTCACAAGCATACAGTAAGGTTGGTAGTACCATAGCTACTCTCATTCTCTGCAAAGAGGGACTGGTTGTTAAACCACTGTGGAAACTGCAACCCTCAGAGGAGAATAGGGAGGTTCCTCACATCTCTCAGCACCCTTAGCAAACTACAGTTCCCAGGATAATCTGTAAGAAGACATTGCTCCACATGTGATATGTGGTGGACTTGTAAAAGGGTAAAGGAGTATTGGGAAATAATTTGTAATAAATTGAAAAAAATGTTTAAAAGTTCTTTTCCAAAAAACAAAACAAAACCCAGAGTCCTTTTCCTTGGGGATAATTCAGATGGAAATCCCCAGGTGTCAAAAAAGGTTATTTATCTATGCCACTACCACGGCCCGTGTTTTGTTTGCCCCCAAATAGAAAACAAGCGAGGTCCGAACCAAAGAACAATGGCAACTAAAACTGATGGAATAAGCGCAGATTGCAGACCTAACTCATAGACTAAAAGAACAGGAAGAACATACGTTTAAAGAAGATTGGGAAAATGTTTATTGAATATATGGCGGGGGCAATTGTGTACACTTGAAAACATTGGCAGCATTAAGATCAATTCAACATTGTAAATAAGTTTTGATGGATGCAATGACGGAATACTGAATGGTTTAGTTTATGTAAAATATGCAGGGATTTATGTTATGCAAAATGGAAAGAGAAGAATAAGGGAAGTCATTGATATTTTAAGGTTGTCTAAATGAATATTCTAAAATGTAAAACAGAAAAGTTTAACAAAAATTATACCCCCAAAAAAGGGAAAAGGAAGAAGGCATTGCTGCTTAAAGTGGTATGATCGCGCTCTAAGTGCATGGTGTGATTGTAGCTTTATTGTTGTTGTTGTTTAGTCGTTTAGTCATGTCCGCCTCTTCGTGGCTCCCTGGACCAGAGCACGCCAGGCGCTTCTGTCTTCCACTGCCTCCCTCATGCTGGTAGCTTCGAGAACACCATCTCATCCTCTGTCACCCCCTTCTCCTTGTGCCCTCCATCTTTCCCAATATCAGGGTCTTTTCCAGGGAGTCTTCTCTTCTCATGAGGTGCCAAAGTATTGAAGCCTCAGCTTCAGGATCTGTCCTTCCAGTGCGCATTCAGGGCTGATTTCCTTAAGAATGGATGCGTTTGATCTTCTTGCAGTTCATGGGACTCTCAAGAGTCTCCTCCAACACCATAATTCAAAAGCATCCATTCTTCGGCAATCAGCCTTCTTGATGGTCCAGCTCTCACTTCCATACATCACTACTGGGAAAACCATAGCTTTAACTAGACGGACCTTTGTTGGCAAGGTGATGTCTCTGCTTTTAAAGATGTTGTCTAGGTTTGTCATGGACTTACTTCTGAGCAAATATATTTAAGATTGCACTGCTAGATTTGTGCCTGCATGTGTTTAATCCTACCACTGTGTCTTAGATTTTAAAACTTTTAAATTACAATTCAATCATTATTGTTTAAAATACTTTACTGATTGTCTTTTCTTTCACCATCCACTTTAGGGGAAAGGTGGTAAAATCTATGTATATATATTTAAAAATATGATTTGGACTTTTTGTGTAGGTTTGTGGACACCCCAGGCCATTTCTCCTGGACGGAGAGTTATTACCGCTCTACCATGCCTCAAGGCTCGCAGGCGAGAGAATATGGCCGTCCGGAAGTTTTCCAGCAAATCTGGGATATCCTCGATCATCAGTGAGTAGCAAGATGGATGAATCGGATGGGGGATTGTCTGGTGTGGGGGTGTGTTATGTTCAACTTCTTGAACTGGAAGGGCCTTGGAGTCCCACCCAACAGTTGCTCAATATGCTGAATGTCAGAGGCAGCCAGTCGATTTCTCCATCTAGCCTAATAGTGTCTATTCAGACTGCCAGCACCTTAACTGAAGGTGCTCGGCTCGTAACTCGGTGGTGGAGCACACCTGCCTTGGGTCTCCAAGTAGTAGACCTTCCACATGTCCCTAATTTCCAGGGACAGTCCTGGATTTACCGATGCCATCTCGGTTTCTGGTTTGAGGACGCTGGGCGAGATGGGCCTTTGGCCTGATCCAGCAACCAGACTCTCCTTGTGTGGGCTTCCATCTTTGATGTCCAGTGAAACACTTTTCAGACCCCTCTATTTTGCAGGCCGATCTGCTCGGTCCAGCCCATTGACTTGAATTTCCTGGAGGAGCAAACAGAAAATGGCCCCGCGAACAAAATTGAGATCAGCATGGATTGTATTCGCATGCAGGATTCGGAGATCAGAGACCCAATGTGGGTGAGTAGCCAATGTCAGGATGCTGTGGTTAGGGTGTTGGGCTAGGACCCGGGACGCTTGGGCCAGTCACGGACGCTTATCTTAACCCGCCTCGCAGGGATGTTGTGAAAATAAGATGAGTGTCTGTGTCTTGAGGGTGAAGGAAGAACCACACACTCTGCCTTGAACTTCTGGGACGAAAGGTGGGATATAAATAAACCGTAGTCCAGGGCATACCGTATGTGGAAAGAAAGGTTGGGTTTTTTTTAAGTACCAGTTTATCATAGAAGGTAAACCAGGGTCAAAGTGGCGGTTGCATGAAAATTATCGTATGTGTGGATGTGCAATGCTTGCTCCCTGCCAAAGGTTTTGGCAAGCTGTACTTGATCATGCATTATTTTTTGGCTTTTAATTATCTGTGGCCTCTTTGAATGGGAGGGATGTTCTTATCTTGCCTCTCAAAAATGCTGGTTTTAACATATGTGTTTCTTGGTTGTAAGTCACGACCAGTTCCCTTGGTGAAAAAGTGATTCTTAAACTTAATAAAGCGAGAACAACCCCGTGGCGGAGTTCTGTGCATCGCAGAAGCTTGCACGCGTCCTTTTGAACTCAGGTCCTAATCAAGAGGACCAACCGCTTTTTTTTAATCCCAACCTCAGTTTGTGCGAGTGACTGCCGTTTCCCCAAAGGACAGCTGTCTTGTTGCCCCAAACCCAAAGTCCTGCTCAGGTTGCGGGAGAGAACGACCTTTCCCCTTTCCACCCACTGCATTGCTGTGGGTTGGACTAGATGACCCTCAGGTCCCTTCCGACTCCTTTCCTCTCCTTTTTGGTTGAAGCTAAATCCTTCAAAGACAGAGGTCCTTTGGCTGGGTTGGGACAATATGAGATGGGGGGGGGGCAACTCCCATCTCTTGCGGGGGCGCAATTAGTGCCAGCACCATCCATTAAGAGTTTGGGTGTAATCTTCGACACCTCCCTTTCCATGGAGGCGCAGATTGCAGCTATAACAAAGGCGGCATTTTTTCATCTCTGCCAAGCTAAGCAGTTGACTCCTTACCTCTCTCACCCTGACCTACCACTGTGATCTACGCAATGGTCACCTCCAGACTGGATTATTCTAACTTCCTCTACATGGGGCTGCCCTTGAGACTGACCCCAAAACACCAGCGGGTACAGAATGCAGCAGCGAGACTCCTTACGGGGTCCTTGCCATGGGATCACATTCATCCAGTGCTATACCAGCTGCACTGGCTCCCAGTGAAGTATAGGATCAGGTTTAAGGTGTTGGTTTTAACCTTTAAAGCCCTATGTGGCCTAGGACTCACGTACCTACGGGACCGCCTCTCCTGGTATGCCCCACGGAGGACCGTAAAGTCCACAAATGACAACACCTTGGAGGTCCCAAGTCGCAAGGTGGTTAGATTGCTCTCAACTAGAGCCAGGGCCTTTTCAGTACTGGCCCCAGCTTGGTGGAACGCTCTGTCCCAAGAGACTAGGGCCCTGCGGGACTTGACATCTTTCCGCAGGGCTTGCAAAACGGAGCTGTTCCACCAGACCTTTGGCCAAGGCACAGTCTGACCCCCTCCTTTGGTGATCCTCATAGAACTCTAGCCCAATGGTTGCCATTCATTTGATTTGAACTGATTTTATAATGAATTGATTTTAGAATGCTGTATTATTTTACTGTTGTTAGCCGCTCTGAGCCCGGCTTCGGCTGGGGAGGGGGGGGGATATAAATAAATTATTATTATTATTATTATTATTATTATTATTATTATTATTATTGAGCATTTGCTCAGCTGCTGGGAGACGTGCTCTTCCCCAGCTCTGTGCCCTGGGCGGGCTGCCTGCTGCGTCCTCCTGGGAGCGTGGGGCCTGCTCCTTCCAGGCTGCTGCCTCCGAGGCATGCCGCTCTTGCGATTCAGAGCAACTCTGGCGTGTGGCTCTAATCTGCTGTTGACTCAAGGCCCGCCGCTAAGTGCTCTCTGCCCCCGTCTTCCCTGCAGAAATATGCTGCTCTCCCGGCCCTCTGGCTCACGCCCCCTGCACCCATCCATCCAATTCATTCAGTCGCTCATTCATTCACAAAAGGCTTTTGGCGGCCACCGCGGTCTCGTTCCTCCTCCGGGGACTCTGTGCAAACAGTTTGTTCTGGAAACAGGGGAAAGTTTGTCTCTCTGCCCCCGCTCCCACTCCCCTCTTTTTTATTTATTTAATAAATTGTCAAACATCACTTGACAGGTGGCAGCCCAGCCTGGCGGAGGAGTCGGCTGTTTGCTTTGCAATTCCCCAGGAAGGCAGCGAGAGGAACCTGTCGCCCCAGGCGAGGTGTTTTGCTGCGTTTAATCAGAAATGCAGCCCTCGCCTCGGCCCTTTCTCCCCCTCCTGCTTTCCTTCTGCGTCGCCCCAGGCTAGGCGGACGCCCAGCACCTGCCACCGGTCTCACCCTGCGGTGCCACTTCAGAAGAGGCAGCGGCCTCCCTCCCTCTCCCTCTCCCTCTCTCTCTCCCTCTCCCCCCTCTCTCTCTCTGTGTAAAACTCTCTGCCAGGGCAAGGGAGGGTTGGGAAAGGGGGGCAGGTAAATATATAAAGGAATGTGGAGGTGCAAAACCTTCAGGGACAGAACTGGCGGTAAGAAAGCAGTGGGACAGCTCAGTCGGTAGGAGATCGAGACTCTTGATCACTGCGTCAAGGGTTCGAGCCCCACATTGGGCAACAAGATTCCTGCATTGCAGGAGGTTGGCCTAGATGACCCTCGGGGTCCCTTCCAACTCTACATTTCTATGATGATGATGATGATTTATTGTTTAAACCCTGCCCATCTGGCCAGGTTTCCACAGCCACTCTGGGTGGCTCCAAACAAAATTGATGATAATGATGATGATAAAACGATAAAACATCAGACATTAAACACTTCCCTAAACAGGTCTGCCTTCAGATGTCTTCTAAAAGTCAGATACAGTGGTACCTCAGGTTACATACGCTTCAGGTTACATACGCTTCAGGTTACAGACTCCGCTAACCCAGAAATAGTGCTTCAGGTTAAGAACTTTGCTTCAGGATGAGAACGGAAATCGTGCTCCGGCGGTGCGGCGGCAGCAGGAGGCCCCATTAGCTAAAGTGGCGCTTCAGGTTAAGAGCAGTTTCAGGTTAAGTACGGACCTCCGGAACGAATTAAGTACTTAACCCGAGGTACCACTGTAGTTCTTTATCTCCTTGACATCTGATGGGAGGGCGTTCCACAGGGCGGGCACCACCACCGAGAAGGCCCTCTACCTGGTTCTCTGTAGCTTTGCTTCTCACAGTGAGGTAACCACCAGAAGGCCCCCGGAGCTGGACCTCAGTGTCCAGACTGAGCAATGGGGGTGGAGACGCTCCTTCAGTTATACTATGCTATGATTCCATGGAAGAGAGGCCTGTCAAAGGCAACCAGCCACGATGGCTTTGCTCCCATGCTGGACAACGTAAGAAGAATCTGCTGGCTCAGGCCAATGACCCATCTAGTCCAGCCAATGGCCCAACAGTTGCCAGTGGGAAACCTGCAAGCAGGATTTGAACACAAAAGCAACCCTCCGCTCCTGCGGTTCCCAGCAGCTGGCATTCAGAAGCATCGCTGTCTCCAGCCATGGAGCAGGACTATCCTGCATAGCTGTCAACTGTCCCTTATTTGGCGGGAAAGTCCCTTATCCCAGTGCCGTGTGCTGCTGCTGTCCCTTATTGATGATGTCCCTTAAATTTCCCAGGTTTCAAAGGAAGCAGCTCCTCTCCCTCCCTCCCTGCCGGCCAGGGAGGAGGGAGGCTCCAACTGGGTTGCTTGGCTGCGTTGCTCACCCAATAAGGAGTCTCAGAACGACTGGGGGTTGGAGCTTGCATGCCTTGTGCCAATCAAATCGGCCGCGTTGCCTGGGGACTCGCCTTTGCTCAGCGCTTCCCAGCGGAGAGGTGACGGTGGTTTTCCTTGCTGCATCCCCTTTGCCGGGTTGCTGCGCTGTGGGAACCACCGCTTGAGGCTTTGTTTGGCTGCTGGCTGGGCTTTCTGCCTTTGGCTCGGAGGAGCTCAGAAGTTGAACATACCTGTGCTTGGAAAATCTCTTATTTTGGCTGCTGATCCCTTATTTTCGAGACTGCTGGTCCCTTATTTTCAAATCTGTAAGTTGACAGCTATGCCATCCTGGCCAGGAGACAGCCACCAATAGCCCTCTCCTCCTGCAGGAATTTGTCCAATCCTCTTTGAAAGGCATCCAGGCAGCAAAGCTTTTGACCGCCAGTTGCTCGCAGGCTTGTGCTTGCAGCATTCCCATTGGGGCATCTGGTTGGGCAACTTGGACGTTGGCCGGATCCAGTAGGCTCTTTTGATCTTCTTGGGTGTCCCAGGTGGCCCACCATGTTGTTTTCGTTTTTTCAAAAAATAATAATATTCATTTTATAACACAAATAAAAAACAAACAGAAAAGACAAGCAATACGAACAAATTCTTGTCATATCATTATTTTTCTAAACATTGTTAAATGGGCTTCCCCAAGTCCCACCTATCTGATTTTCATTTTACTTCATCTTTAGCAGATTTCATATATCATAATTTCTAACCACCTTTTTTTAAAAAAATCACACTTAAAATAACTTCACGTTTTATCACTTACAAATATTACTATTTTAAAATACCCTATCTTCTACTTCTAACCCTACAGCCTATATCCACTTCCAAAGCTTATTCTAAGGTTTAAATATTAACATATTTTTTCCAGATATTCCTTAAACTTCTTCCAGTCTTCTTCCACTGTTTCTAAATTTATTGCTGCGCATTGTTTTAATTGTCTGTTTTAACCATATTTGCACATCAGTTTCTAATGCTGCGAGTGTCCTCTGTTTCGGAGGCTTCTATTCTGCAGCCTCTTATAGTCGTTTTAACTGCGAGTCTTTTAGTTCTTATGCTCTTACAGTTGTTTTAACTGCATGTTTTTATTTGTTTTTAGTTCTTATCTGTTTTAATTATCAGTTTTTATCCATCCATTATCCGTCTTTAATCTTGTATTTTATTCAGATGTTTTATCCTATGCTTGTTTCGTTGTCCTTATTTGCTCCAACATTTATCAGTTAAAAAATATCCTAACTGCTATTTCATTTATATGTTGTTGTTGTTGTTGTTTAATTGTTGTTGTTGTTGTTGTTGTTGTTTAATCCTAGTCTTATTTTTTTAAATAATATTTTATTAAGATTTTTCACATAGAAAAAAGAAAAAGAAAAATACAAAAAGAAAAAGAAAACAAATAAAAACAATTCCATTTTCGTAATATTACTTACATTCGCTTGTTTCCCAGACTTCCCCACACCTCCCCTCTCTGTATTCCAATTTGAATATTTAATCAGCAAATCCCTTCCCTCTGTCTTATCCTTGTCTTTATCTTAGTGTATTATATCTTAAATTCTTCATCTTTTTAACCTTCGAATTTTCCATATTCCTTCACCACATTGTTACTAATAACCCTTTAACCTCCATCCAACATCATTCTAACATTCATTAATTTTATGATATTTCTGTAAATAATCTTTCAATTTCTTCCAATCTTCCTCCACCGTCTCCTCCCCCTGGTCTCTGATTCTGCCAGTCATTTTTGCCAATTCCATATAGTCCATCACCTTCATCTGCCATTCTTCCATTCATTCATTCATTCACTGTCTCTTCTCTCTAGTGGCCCACCATGTTGTTGGTGGTGACTGAGACGTCAGAAGTTGCCTTCTGCTGACCAAGACCATTGGTTTGCCCAGTTCCATATTGCCTGCATTTTGCTGCCCAGGGTGTTCCTGGTAGGCTACCTTCCCAGCCCTACCTGAAGGTTCCGGGAATTGAACCTGGAGCTCTCTGCATGCAAAGCAGGTGTTTTCCCCTTGCTTCCGTCTTCCCTGGTGTTGCCTGACAGCAGTGGGTGTCTGAAGTCTCTCCCAGTCTTGTGATCTGAGATCATTTCCCTGGAGGCTGAGCTTCTGCTCTCCCTGGGATACAGGAAGCTCCCATCACCCTGCCCAATGCCAGCTTTGCAACAAGGGCTAAGAGCATCTGACTCCTAATCTCAAGGCTGTGGCTTTGAACAGAGCGCCTCTGAGCATATGCAGAGTTTTTATCTTCCAGGTAAAAAGGAACATCGCCAGGTGCTTCATACCAATACAGACCAGCTGGTGCATCTGATCCAGTGGTGTCTGCACTGACTGGTAGCCGCTCCCCCTCAGTCCTTCCCAGCCCTGCTCGAGGGTGCTGGGGAGTTGAGCCTTCTGAATGCCAAGCAGATGCTCTGTGGCCGCTGGCTGGTGGCTTTTCCCTTGCCCTCCTCCAGCTATAAACTGGGGGGGGGGGGGGTTCTGCATTCGAATCTTGCTTCCTCCAAAAAGTGGCTTGAAGGAAGCCATGCAAGTCCAGCCTCACTCCCCTCCGAAATGCAAGGTTAAAGTGCTTTTCTGTTGTTGTTCAATCAAGCGGTATTTAAATATTACGAGACATAAACAAATATGGACAATGACACGGAATAATAAAAATAAACACTTTAGTGTGTTGCAGCAGAGGAGGTGTCTTTTGACTTGACAAATTGCGTCCTAAGCTTAAATGGGCACTGCAGCTACAAAGTCTGGCAAAATAGTTTATTCCTTCAAGGCAGTCTTCCCCAACCCAGCGCCCTCTGAAGTTTTGGATTACACTGAGAAGTGAAATTCTTCTAAGATCTGAAGACCTGTCCCATGGAAGATGGAGCAAGCTGGCTTCCGGCTGCTCCGAAGGGAAGAACCCGAACCAATGGACTCAAAGGACAAGAAAGGAGAGTCCAATGGAACATTAGGAAAACCTTTCTGATGGGAAGAGCTTTTTAGGATAGTGGAACAGATCCCCTCAGGAGATGGTGGACTCTCTTCCGTTAGAGCAGCGGTTCTCAACCTGTGGGTCCCCAGATGTTGTTGGACTACAATCCCATCATCCCTGAGCTCTGGCCTTGCTAGCTAGGGGTGATGGGAGTTGTAGTCTGTTATGTACTGAGTTGAATAGGATTCAGAATGCAGCAGTCTGATTGGTCCTAGAACAATAAGATCCAAAATGCAGCAGTCTGATTGGTCCTAGAAAAATAGGATCCAGAATGCAGCAGTCTGATTGGTCCTAGAACAATTGGATCCAGAATGCAGCAGTCTGATTGGTCCTAGAACAATAGGATCCAGAATGCAGCAGTCTGATTGGCCCTACAACAATAGGATTCAGAATGCAGCAGTCTGATTGGTCCACAGGAGCCACCCAATCCAGCTCCATGTGGAAGTGAATCCTCAACCTGATTGGCCTACAGGAGAATCCCGGAATTAGCCAATCACATGGGGCCCATTGTGTAAATAATGTATATAAAGCAGACATTCTGGGGGGAATTTCCATTCCTCCTCACTACTATGAGCTGAATAAAGAGCATGAAATCCACTTTCGACTCCGAGTATATTTCATAGTCCAACAACATCTGGGGACCCACAGGTTGAGAAAGGCTGCGTTAGAGGCTTCCAAGCAGAGGTTGGGTGGCTTTTGCTGAGTTTCCTGCATTGCAGGGGGTTGGACTGGATGACCTTTGGGGGTCCCTCCTAACTCTTATGATTCTGTTTTTTTAGGGAATGGAAGCTCTGCTTTGCCCTTTGCAGCATATGAAAAAGCCCTTCCTTTCACCTCCCCTGAATCTTCCTACGTTCATATTCCCCGGAGTTTTCACATTAGGAGAGAGGAAGAACAAAACATCTGCACGCCCCAAAGTGAGGGGTTCATGGCTGCCTGCCTTTGAGCAGCCCTTGCTAAGCTACCCTTGAACCCTGAGCTCCCAGGAAGCGCTTAGCCAAACACTTCATTGTGAGGTCTCTGAGTTGGGAGCAAGAGGGAACGAAACTCAATTCTGTCTCTCCCCCAGCCATCCTTTCACTAGGGATTTTTTGGGGGGAGGTTGGGGGAGGCCTTCCTCTCCCTACCTGCTCATCTTCCCTGCTGCCCTGGGGCGTCTAGCCTGGTCGAACCAGTTTGACAAAATGCCTTCTTGTGGTGGAAAAAAAAAGAAAATCTGCCTCCTCCTTCTCCAGATCCCTTCTGATGTAGCTTTGCTGTTTTAATCAAGTATATGCATTTTGGAAGCTTTTCTCCTTAAAAGGAGATGGGTTTTTTCTTCTTCTTTCCCCTCATTTGTTAAAAGCTCTTTGTCCTGTCATGGGGAGGAAGGCTGGATCGTGAGCGAAGGGGGGCTTCCTGCCATTTTAAATTGCATTTTAACCTGTATTTGATTTTATTTTTATTTTTCTTATTATGCTTTTACTGAAATTTTATCGATGTTAGCCGCCCTGAGCCCGGCTCTGGCTAGGGAGGGCTGGGTATAAATATTATTATTATTATTATTATTATTATTATTATTATTATTATTCTCACTCTTGCTTAACTCCATTCCCCCCACCCCACCCTCACTCCTCTGCAAAGACTCCTAGGGTGGAATTCATAAGCAGAAAGAGGAGGAGGGATCCATTGAAATGAATGGATAGGGCACCATTCACTTCAATGGGTCCACCAACCTGAGCAAAAGATAGTGTAAAGCCACTCAATACATTAAGCTTGTTTCTGGGGTCTGTGATCAACAGCTTCATTTTCAGAGAGAGTCGTGGAATTGAAGAGTTGGAAGGGAACCCATGTTCAAACCCGTGTTCAAACCTCCTCACTATTGCATGCAGAACAGTGTCCGGAGGACGTGGAACATGCCACAGTTCAGCATTAATGTTCGCAATAGAATCCGAGTCCGAGGTGCTGCTGAAGTTTCAGCTTTGGTACTAAAGTCCTCTGGGGGTGGGGTGGGACTGGGATTCCTCATGCAGTTTTCCACATCTGGGAGCCTGGTGCTTGGTAGTACGTTTCCAAGCACAATTCAAAGTGTTGGTGCTGACCTTGAAAGCCCTAAACGGCCTTGGTCCTGTAGTCTTGAAGGAGCGTCTCCACCCCCATCGTTCTGCCCGGACACTGAGGTCCAGCGCCGAGGGCCTTCTGGTGGTTCCCTCACTGTGAGAAGTGAGGTTACAGGGAACCAGGCAGAGGGCCTTCTCAGTGGTGGCACCTGCCCTGTGGAACGCCCTCCAAGCAGATGTCAAAGAGATAAACAACTACCTGACATTTAGAAGACATCTGAAGGCAGCCCTGTTTATGGAGTCTTCTAATATTTGATGAATTATTGTATTATTTTGCTGGAAGCTGCCCAGAGTGGCTGGGGAAACCCAGCCAGGTGGGCGGGTATACATATTATTATTATTATTAAAGCAGGAAAAAAGACTTGTAACTATGGCACAACCTCTGTGGAGATACATATCTATGCACAAACACATGATTGGGTGGGTGAAACAGGTCTGAAAGAAAGGAAACACAGACTCAAATGTCGTTGGAGTTGCATGTTTTGCATGCAAGACGTCCTTCTTCAAACAGTAAACAATGGATGGCTTCTGTAAAGCCACCTGGGTGGCTTCTAAAGAAGATTGGACAAATTCATTTGAGGAGAGAAAGCTACTGACAGCTGCTAGCCAGGATGGCTATTGCAGCCACGCTTCTGAATCCCAGTTGCTGGAAACTTCCCAAAGGGAGTTGATAATAATAATAATAATAATAATAATAATAATAATAATAATACCCCTCTTGCTCTTGGGCTTGGATCCTGCTTCCTGATTTCCCGTTGGGGCATCTGATTTGCCACTGTGAGAACGGGAGGCTGGACTAGATGGGCCATTAACAATCATCAATAATATCTTTCGAATTTGTACCCCACCCATCTGACTGGGTTGCCCGGTACGACGGGCTCTTCTTGGGTCCCGAAACAGAAAAACCTGGGAAATGATTCACGCGCGCTGCTGGATCACTCTCCGCTTGATCACTTTCCAGTTGACTTTGTTCACTATTCCCACGGTAAAAGAAAAAGAAAAAGAAAAAACTCCCTTGGAGCTGATGTCAGACAGTACAGAGTCCTACCTCTCCCTGGCAGTTAACCTGCAGTGACTCATTCACACGTGCAAGCCATTAAGCTGCAAGTCAACAGGCAGTTTCCCATGACACATGTGGACCAGCCTTCAAGCATAGAAGGTGGGGTTACAGCAAGGCTGGAATTTGGTCCACCCAGCTGAGCGTTCTTCAACCTGGGGTCCCCAGATGTCACAGAACCATAGAAACAAAGAGTTGGAAGGGACCTTGAGGGTCATCTGGTCCCGTCCAGCTGCAATTCCCACCTAAAGCATCCCTGGCAGATGGCCACCAGCCTCTGCTTGAAAACCTCCAAGGAAGGAGGTCCACCACCTTTCCACAGAGGAACAGCTCTTACTGTTAGAAAGCTCTTCCTGGCATTTAGCTGAGATGTCCTTCCTTGCCATTTGAAGCCATTGGTTTGGATCTCTGGAGCAGTGGAAAACTATCTTGCTCCAGTTATAGGAATAGCTGTCCCATGGAAGATGAAGGTGGGCATCCCATCTCTCCTCACTCTCCTCTTTTCCAGGTGAAATGTACCCACTCAACTGTTCCCCATAAGGCTCCTGGGTTTCCAAGATCCTTAATCATCCCGGTCACCCTCCTCTGCACACATTCCAATCTCCTTCTTAAACTGGGGTGCCCAGAACGTATGGGAGAAAATGTCTGGTAGCAAATGCTGGCTTCGAGGCTGACTTCTTCCCTCCAGGGCAACTGGATGGGAAGTCACTGGGTAAAGGAGAAGCTGATTGCCGAAGAATGGATGCTTTTGAATTCTGGTGCTGGAGGAGACTCTTGAGAGCCCGTGGACTGCAAGAAGATCAAACCGATCCATTCTGAAAGAAATCAGCCCTGAGTGCTCACTGGAAGGACAGATCCTGAAGCTGAGGCTCCAAGACTTTGGCCACCTCATGAGAAGAGAAGACTCCCTGGAAAAGACCCTGATGTTGGGAAAGATGGAGGGCACAAGGAGAAGTGGACGACAGAGGATGAGATGGTTGGACAGTGTTCTCAAAGCTACCAGCATGAGTTTGACCAAACTGCGGGAGGCGGTGGAAGACAAGAGTGCCTGGCGTGCTCTGGTCCAGGGGGTCACAAAGAGGCGGGCACGACTAAACGACTAAACAACAACAAAATGATCTCTGAACAGCTGATCCATTCCCTAAAAGAGGATCTGTTGGTGGGTGGTAGAGAAGATGCTTTATGGACTCACCTTCCTTGGAGGTTTTGAAGCAGAGGTTGGATGGCCATCTGTCAGGGATGCTTTTAGTTGAGATTCCCGCATTGCAAGTTGTTGGACTAGATTGTCCCTTCCAACTCTACAGTTCTGTGATTCTATATGACGTAATCTTTATACAGTGGTAAGGTAAAGGTAAAGAGACCCCTGACCATTAGGTCCAATCATGACCGACTTTGGGGTTGTGGCGCTCATCTCACTTTACTAGCCGAGGGAGCCGGCATTGAGCATGACTAAGCCACTTCTGGCGAACCAGAGCAGCGCATGGAAACACCGTTTACCTTCCTGCTGGAGCGGTACCTATTTATCTACTTGCACTTGACATGCTTTCGAACTGCTTGGTTGGCAGGGACCGAGCAACGGGAGCTCACCCCATCACGGGGATTCGAACCGCCGACCTTCTGATTGGCAAGTCCTAGGCTCTGTAGTTTAACCCACAGTGCCACCCACGTCCCTTATACTTGGGTTAAGTACTTAATTCGTTCCGGAGGTCTGTTCTTAACCTGAAACTGTTCTTAACCTGAAGCACCACTTTAGCTAATGGGGCCTCCCGCTGCTGCCGCGCCGCCGGAGCACAATTTCTGTTCTCATCTTGAAGCAAAGTTCTTAACCAAAGGTACTATTTCTGGGTTAGCGGAGTCTGTAACCTGAAGCGTATGTAACCCTAGGTACCACTGTATAATGTAATCTTTATATAATATTATATTTAATTATATAAAAATCATATCTTCTTTAGTTAATTACTTAATTAATTTCTATACTGCCTCCTCCTCCTTCTTCTTTAACTTAAAAATAACCTTTATTGTAAGCTCAAAAAGTACATAATTATATGTGCACTAAACATGGTAAGACGTAAATAAAAGAGAGAGAAAGAGAAATAGAAACCGTGTAAGAAGGGAAAATAAAGGGGGGGGGATATTCTGCCCTTCTTCTGAAGATCAGAAGGCAGTCTGCAATATAAAATCATAGAGTTTTAGATCTGGAAGAGATCCCAAGGGCCTTTAATTCATTTAGTTCAACCACCTGCAGTACTGGAATCACAGCAAGGCAGCCTTGACAGATAGCCATCCTACCTCAGCTTAATAACCTCCAGTCGAGGAGAGTCGGCCTCGTTGCTCTGATCTTCAAATCCATGCAGTGCATTTCAATCTCTGGCACCTTCCGTGAAAAGGAACTCCGACCATCATAGAACATCAGGGTTTTCATAGAGGAGATGGCTAGGCACGGATCTTAGCCACAATGGCTCTACTCTGCACCTACAGTTGAAGGCAGCAATGCTCCTGAATCCCAGTCGCTGGAAACTGCAGGAGGGGAGAGGGATCTTGTGCTTGGATCCTGCTTGCAGGTTTTTCCCATTGGGGAATCTGTTTGGCCCCTGTGTGATCAGGAGCAGGACTAGATGGGCCATTGGCCTGATCCAGCAGGGTATTCTGATATTCAGAGGTTAGAAGTTTTTCCCTGTTGAAGAGGAAGGCCTCCCAACCCAATAGCCACTCCTTTTGCAAACTGGTTCTGAGTTGTAACTGTGTCTTGTGTTAACACTCTTGCCAGCAAGGGAGCTGCCTTCTGCAGAATTGAACCATGTAGCTCAATATGATGTCGCTCAGATGACACAACCTTGATGGCAGAAAGTGAGGAGGAATTAAAGAACCTTTTAATGAGGGTGAAAGAGGAGAGCGCAAAATATGGTTTGAAGCTCAACGTAAAAAAAACCGAAGATCATGGCCACTGGTCCCATCACCTCCTGGCAAATAGAAGGGGAAGAAATGGAGGCAGTGAGAGATTTTAATTTAATGGGCTCCATGATCACTGCAGATGGTGACAGCAGCCACAAAATTAAAAGACGCCTGCTTCTTGGGAGAAAAGCAATAACAAACCTAGACAGCATCTTAAAAAGCAGAGACATCACCTTGCCAACAAAGGTCCGTATAGTTAAAGCCATGGTTTTCCCAGTAGTGATGTATGGAAGTGAGAGCTGGACCATAAAGAAGGCTGATCGCCAAAGAATGGACGCTTTTGAATTCTGGTGCTGGAGGAGACTCTTGAGAGTCCCATGGACTGCAAGAAGATCAAACGTATCCATTCTGAAGGAAATCAGCCCTGAGTGCTCACTGGAAGGACAGATCCTGAAGCTGAGGCTCCAATACTTTGGCCACCTCATGAGATGAGAAGACTCCCTGGAAAAGACCCTGATGTTGGGAAAGATGGAGGGCACAAGGAGAAGGGGACGACAGAGGACGAGATGGTTGGACAGTGTTCTCGAAGCTACCAGCATGAGTTTGACCAAACTGCGGGAGGCAGTGGAAGACAGGAGTGCCTGGCGTGCTCTGGTCCAGGGGGTCACGAAGAGGTGGACAAGACTAAGCGACTCAACAACAACAGCTCAATATTGTCCACACTGACTGGCAGAGGCAGGGTTTCGAGCAAGCTGTCTCTCCCAGCCCCTCCTGGAGACCTCCTCTAGTACTCTACCACTGCGTCCTCGTCTCTTTCCGACCAACTTTCCCACAAGGCAGAAACCCACCCCTGCAGAATGAAAAGGGCGTGTAAATAGAGCTGCCGTCTCCTCCTTTCTCCGTCCGATCCCGCAGCTCACGGCTTGGGATATGAAGCAACCTTCCCCGCGATGCTACTTAGCACTTGGCTCCACATCTTCAAAGTGCTGCATAAACATTTAATTAAAAATGATCTTGATCTTCAAGCAACGCGCTCCGGGCACTTTTGGCCTCTGGTGGTTGGAAGGAGAGCAAAGTCGGAGGTGCGCAACGGCCGCGCAGGAAGCCTCTGTTGCACCCCCGCACAGTCCCGAGTGCTCGAAACAGTTTCTCTTCCCCAGCTTAATTTCCTCTGAGGCTGAGCCTTGGCGAGGAAACGCCTCCAGCTCTGTGTGGCTGCCTCTGGAGAGCTCCTAGGCGTAGGAGCCCAGAAGGAACGACGGCCTCTCCAACGCTGCAGTCATGGAACTGTGGAATTGTAGAATTGGATGGGGACCCCCAAGGGCCATCTAGTCCAACCCCCCCCCCCCAATGCTGAAGGATCCCTGAAAGATGGCCACCCAAACTCTGCTTAGGAACCTACAGTGAAGGGGTTCCAATCAATGCTACACCAATCAATGCTACACAAAGACAGCATGCGGGTTAGGTGGCCCTGGGAGCAAAACTGGCGAGAGTTGTCAGCACGCCAGATCCATCACGTCCGCGGAACTCAGTTCGCAGGATTGATCCTGCTGCGTTCAATTCAATTTCTTCTTCTTTGGCGATCCCTCGTAGCCGAGTCAGATTGTTTTCCATGAACATGGTTTTAAAAGTGAGTCCATAAGTGACTGTGGAGGCCAATTCTGGATCCACACGTCCTTCCACAGTGGGGGCACTGGTTTTCAGGCAAGAGTTGATCACAGTGAGGGTTAGCACGTTTCTCCCTTTCATCCTGAGTTTGAGCGTCTTCAATGCCCACAACACCTTTGGGAAAGGCTGTTCTCCAACTGGAGCACTTGCAGGCCAGTGTTTCCTAGTTGTCGGTGTTTATACTACGTTTTCTTAGATTTGCCTTGAGACAGTCTTTGAACCTCTTTTCTTGACCACCAGCATTACGCTTTCCATTTTTAAGTTAGGAATAGAGTACTTGCTTTGGAAGACGATCATCAGGCATCCGCACAACATGACCAGCCCAATTTTCCATATAAGCGAGAGAGGACCACAGCTAGGTTTCCAGGGTGTGGCCTGAAGGTGCACAAGACCTTTACCTTCCTGGAGCTAAGCAGGTTCGGGTCGGGTCAATTTCTGGATGAGAGACTGTCTGGCAACCACATACATATCTGTGGTTTTATGCCCTGGGTTTTATGTTGGAAGAAATCATAGAAGAAATAGAGTTGGACGGGACCACGAGTGACATCTAGTCCAACCCTCTGCAGTGCAGGAATCTTTCGCCCAACATTGGACTCGAACCCAGGACCCTGAGATTAAGAGTCTCATGCTCTACTGACCAAGCTATAGTGGTGTTTAACTGTAAGAAGAAGAATACAATGGGAGAGGAAAGCCCATCCAGGTTGAGGTCACAGGTTGGTGGTGGAGCACTTTAGCGTTGCTTCGCCCCATTTTGGGGTGTTGGGTCCAAACTCAAGAATTACTCTACCCATTTTAAAAATGAAAATACTTTTTAGTTTCAAAAAATTCCAGGGCAGCGCTGGGCACCCGCCACGAATCTGCTACACAAGCTGGAAAAGGAAGTTTGTTTGCTTACGTTTTGACACATCTTAAGAAATCATAAGTAAATTGTGATGAGTTATTATTGCCTACTATGGAAGAATGGCTATTGATATTTGGCTGAGATGGCAAAGTTGGCGTGCTTAATTAGAGGAAAAATCACTGTTGGCATTTGTTAATGATTGGAAACCGCTTTTGGACTTTCTGCACAATAAGGAAAATTTGTGGCATGTGGGTTTGAAGACTGAAAAAAAAAGGTTGGTTTGTGGAAAGCAGAAGAGTTGGATGTTATTACGAAGTAAGAATTTTACACAAGTTTTTAAAGTGGATAGACGGAGCATCGGAAGTTTTTCTCCTTTTCTTTTTCCTTCTCTTCTTTAATTTTTATGCTAAAAACATGCTTGATATTTGATGTTTATTTCTGTATATTGCCTTCGTTCTTTTAAGCTTTCGTAAAGAAAAAAGGGGGGGAATCATAACCAAATTGTGCATAATGTTTCCTGAGATCAAACAGCAGGGTTTTTTTTGTCTCTGTTTGGATACTATGCCAATTTCTCCACTATTTTCAGCAGTATATTGATATCTTTTTTGGGGGGGGGGGGCGATGGAATTAGGATTCTCAAGGAAGACCTCAGGTTTAAGGCTGCTAGTGTGTTGATGTTTCTCTGTGTTATAGCCAACAAGTTGCCATCTCTGATTAATTTACGTTGCAGTTCTCTGCTGTGGAAGGTTGCAGCCCTGCCTTGCAATTTCTCTATTTCAGCCTCGTTCAATCAATGCCCCATAAGATCTTGCAGGAATGAGAAATCGCTCACCTCTCCGTCAGCCGGCTCTTCCATAGCAAACACAGCGATATTATGTGGTGATTCTTGCATGTCATACAGGTGTGGAATTCAAGTATTTTCTGGAAGTGAACAGAATTTTTGACGTGGGTGGTCTTGGGAGTTTGGCGGTAGGGGGAGCAAAAAAAGAAAGTGCTGAGGGATTTTGAGAAATGGAAAAGAAAAGAAAAAAAGCTGACATAAACCACCAGCAGCCTGGCAATTTGCAGGAAAGCAAAACTTCTAAAAAGCAAGCGACCAGGAGCTGTTGAGAAAAAGAAGGGCAAAATTTAATATCTCCCCAAATTATTTGAGGGGCAGATGTTTGCATGCCCAGGCAGAAGGGGTCACTTTGCAGCAGCTCCATAATCGCAGATGTTGCACTACTCCAATCCCTTGCCAACCTGGTGCCCTCCATATGTTTCGCACTACAGACACCCACCAGCCCCACCCAGACTGGCTGCAGAGGAACAGTGCCAAAAGTAAGCCTGATTGCAGCAGAGACGCTTGCTTTCAACACCAAATCGAAACAGCCCTGAATCCAAGTCTTGCTGCGAAGGAATTATTGGGAACACACCAACAATTTGGCCTGGAAATCCTACCCTGACCTGTGGTCTGAACTGATTGGCAGTGTGGCAGAGTGGTTCCAGTGTCGTACTACGGCCTGGGGAACCTGGGTTCGAATCTCCACTCAGCTATGGCGCTCACTGGGTGTGACCCTAGGCCAGTCACAGTCTCTTGGGACATTCTGCATGCCCGGCAGATGCCCTACCCCTGAGCGGAGGCCTGTCCTGTTTGTGGTTGGCATGCATTGGGTGCCTGTTACTTCCAGGGACTGGTTTAGTGACGCATCAAGCTGTGTTTTTGTTTTGGCACCTACAAAATCTGCTAGCAGGAGTGCCCCATGCTTAACGGTGCCAGGGCAAGGCCATAGACTTGAGGAAGCTCATGTTAATTGCTTACAAACTTGCCTTCTATTGACACCCAGTGATGTCTCACTGCACTTAAGAGCATTGCGCAACACTTATTCCTGCATAGCTGTGGCCTGGGATGAAATTCACCTCTTGCAGGACGAGGCATCGGAATTCCCATACCCCAGCCCTTACAGTGGTGCCTTGGTTCTCAAACTTAATCCGTTCCCGGAAGTCTGTTCCAAAACCAAAGCGTTCCAAAACCAAGGCATGCTTTCCCATAGAAAGTAATGCAAAATGGATTAATCCGTTCCAGACTTTTGAAAACAACCCCTAAAACAGCAATTTAACATGAGTTTTACTATTGACCATTGATTCATAAAATGAAAGCAATAAACAATATACTGCAGTCACACAATCAATCAATCAATCAGTAGCTGAACCGGGTTCCACACAGTCACAAAAATGAAACAAAAAAGCTGCAAAAACAAAAATGCAAAATAAATAGCAAAAACAGACAGACCTAAGCGTAACACTCAAATTGGAAGTGTAACACTCAGAACGGAGCATATTCAGCTTCTGAAAAAGGATCGCAAACTGGAACACTGACTTCCGGGTTTGCAGTGTTTGGGTTCCAAGTTGTTTGAGTACCAAGGCGTTTGAGAACCAAGGTACCACTGTATAATTAAGAGTCCAATAAGACTCTGTTTGGGGATAAAAACAGGCCACAACTTTATTGAATACAGATGAAAGAGGTTTGGCTTGGGCATGGGGCAATCAGAATACTTCCGGCCTGCCTGCCTGAAGTGATGTGTGGTCAATCTGGGTGGGGGTTCCTAAGAATTACATCCAATAGGGTGTCCCATGCAGGGACTGCCGTCTGGGGGAGTGCCTTCGGACCTGCCCCCCCCAGGCACGTGGACATGCCCACTCTTCCCAGATCCCTTTAACAGGATACCCCAACGGGATACTACAACCTCCCCTCTGTCCAAAACAAGGGATTGCTCCAACGCCCAACCAGTTGTGACGAATTGCTATGAGGTAGGCATAACCACCTGGTCGGTGCCAATTAGCCCAGTGGGCAAATTCCTACCTGGCCCAGTAAAGAACACTGACCACCATAGCCACAGCAAAGTCATTGACTATCAGCATAAACCGTGGGTGGGTGGGATGGGGGGAAACCCGGTACAGGAACAAACAGGCTGTGCCCCAGGTGTGGGCTGCTTAAATGGGCAAGGGGCAGATCCGATGGAAGCCCTGTTAGAATTCCTGCTCCGTGATTGCAGTCATGGGATTGTTGTCTATCCCATGATGGTGTATGTTTTGACTCCACAGAGTGGGAAGTGACGGAGACAGGATGTTTGTGTTCCTGTGTTCCCTGAAGTGGGAATATTGTCCTTTGTTCTTTCTCTCTTTGCTGTCTGATGCTAGAGAGAGAGGGAGCCATGTTGCAGTGCTCCGTGTGTGTTTAGATGTAAATAAAGTAGATTATTTAAACCCAAACCTAGGCAGCATTTTAAAAAGTAGAGACATCACCTTGTCAACAAAGGTCCGTATAGTAAAAGCTATGGTTTTCCCAGTAGTGATGTATGGAAGTGAGAGCTGGACCATAAAGAAGGCTGATCGCCAAAGAATTGACGCTTTTGAATTCTGGTGCTGGAGGAGACTCTTGAGAGTCCCATGGACTGCAAGAAGATCAAACGCATCCATTCTTAAGGAAATCAGCCCTGAGTGCTCCCTGGAAGGACAGATCCTGAAGCTGAGGCTCCAAGATTTTGGCCACCCTTTGGCCATCCAGCATTGCCTCCGCACCAAGAGAGGTGAGCGGACATGGGACACGAAGACTTGCACTTGGTTGGTAAAAGCACCAGGCTCCATCTTAGAGCTTTCTGGGCTCACCCCGATAAGCGCTGCCTTTTCCGCTAACGGGGTTCGCCTCGATTTGCTCCCGCTGGGAAAGCCCCGGGTTCGGGGAGAGCACGAGACAGGGGGCTCCCACGGCCAGACCTTTGATGTGTGTGATGCTGAAGTGGTAGAAAATTCAGCTCCCAAGCCGAAGGAGATTAAAGTATCCCAGCCCTGGGTGGGGGACCAGAATTTGTTAAATTAACCTAATTAGGGGTGGGAAGCTTTCTTCACTTTTCTGTTTTTAGAAAAACGGGGGAATCGGCGAGATGAGCTCTTAATTAAAACTGTTTGCTTACGGTAGTAACTTCAGATTTCTTGGGGGATTTTTTTTTGGGGGGGTGGGAAGGACCAATTCCCTCACCCCCTCCACAGGGAAGCCATTCGTCTGCCAAAAGTGGTTATTATTTTTATTATTTATTGCATTTCTGAACTCAAGGCGGTTCCCCTCCTCAATGATTCCCCACTACAACAACCCTGCGAGGTAGGTAAAGGCTGAGAGAAGGTAGTGAGTGGTCCCCAAGGTCACACTCAGGGAACTTCTTGGCCGAGTGTGGATGTGAACCCTGGGCTGGACAGGTCCTAGTCCACCACTCTAACCACTACACCGCACAGCTGCCAAGGGTGAAAGGCTGGCTGGGTCTCCCTCTCAATGCCCGCTCCCATGGCCAACTCTACCCTTTCTGGCCATGTGCACCTGAGTAAGCTGCCAGTCACTCCCTGCCTGAGACCTTGGAGAGCTGCTGCCAGTCAGTGCAAGCAATCTGATGATGATGATGATGATGATAATAATAATAATTTATTATTTGTACCCCGCCCATCTGGCTGGGTTTCCCCAGCCACTCTGGGCGGCTTCCACAAATACCAAAAATACACTGATATGTCATACATTAAAAACTTCCCTGAACAGGGCTGACTTCAGATGTCTTCTAAATGTCAGGTAGTTGTTTTTCTCTTTGGCATCTGGTGGGAGGGCGTTCCACAGGGCAGGTGCCACCACTGAGAAGGCCCTCTGCCTGGTTCACTGTAGCTTTGCTTCTTGCAGTGAGGGAACCGCCGGAAGACCCTTGGAGATGGACCCAGGTGTCCGGGCTGAACGATGGGGGTGGAGATGCTCCTTCAGGTCTACTGGACTGAGGCCATTTAGGGCTTTCAAGGTCAGCACCAACACTTTGAATTGTGCTCAGAAACATACTGGGAGCCAATGTAGGTCTTTCAAGACCGGTGTTATGTGGTCTCGGCGGCCACCCCCCAGTCACCAGTCTGGCTGCCGCATATGGAGCTAGATGAGCCAATAGTCTGACGTCCAATAGGCAGCTTCCTCTTTTCCTCATTATATACTGACCAAGAAGGATGATAATGAGGGAGGGGATATAGAAACTGAATGTCTTTATTTAAACATTGGGGAGAACTTTGTGGCCATAAGAGCTGTTCAACTGTGGAACGGAATCCTTTGAAAGGTTATGGACTCTCCTTTCTATCCCCCCCCCATAAATTTTATTATATCTTATACAAATATTATTATCAAACACAGTAGAACCTCGGCTCCTGAATGCCTTAGGAGCCGAATGTTCCGGCTCCCGAATGAACAAAAACCGGAAGTAATTGTTCCGGTTTTCGAGCGTTCTTTGGAAGCTGAACGCCCGTCACGGCTTGCACAGCTTCTGATTTGCTGCAGGAAGCTACTGAAGCCAATCAGAAGTCTCGCCCTGGTTCCCAAACTGTTTTAGGAATTGAACAGACTCCCAGTTTGGGAACCAAGGTTCCACTGTATCTTTTTTTGTTTGAAAACGATGAAAAGATTAATGTTTGAAAAACATGAATCTAAGTAAAAGAAAAACGAATTTGGGAGCCCACTCTGTCACATTTTACCACTCATTTTTATGATATGCGGTGTTGCTTTTGGGGCCCGGTTAAGATCCAAAATGTGACCCAGTCATGAGTCCCAACGCTGCCAATTGAAGACTAGAGATGGGAAACCTGACGACCTTCAGATAGTGCTACATCCCCCCACAACCCCAGGCCCCACGGCCAGTGGTCAGGGATGATGGAAGATGATGCTCAGCAACCTCTGAAGGCCACAAGTTGGCTCTCCCTGGGGTAGACACTGCAAGAGTGCATTCATTTTTATTTGTTCATTGGTTGGTACCCATCTGTCACAGGAGGCAATGGAAGAGGGCGCCTTCGGGGTGAAATCAAACCATTGGAGAGTTACAGCGCCTGCTGTGGCCGTAGAGACCGAGAGGGGAGAGACATGTTTTGTTGCAGCTGGGGCAGATCACGTCCACGGCATGGAAGATGGCAGGAACCCCAGGGACGTGCTCTATGGAGACCAGGCCCGTTGGCAGACCAACTCTGCATTGACCCGAGAAAGAGAAATACACATTTCTTTTTTCTTTCCTGCTAGAACTGCGTTCACAGAATAACTGGCAGGCCTGCACATTTTTGTTCCTTTGCATTTCCCATTTTCCCAGTCTGACGTTCAGCTCCCCACCTTTTGAAGCCCTCGTAAAAATTCAGCCTTTTAAGGCGAATTTCTCCTAATATGCACATTTCTTTATGTAATCCTACCTAACATGCACATTGTCACAAAGCGATTTCCCTCATATTTTTGTTTGTGTTATTTTCAAGAATATATACTTTTAATATACAGTGGTACCTTGGGTTAAGTACTTAATTCGTTCTGGAGGTCCATTCTTAACCTGAAACTGTTCTTAACCTGAAGCATCACTTTAGCTAATGGGGCCTCCTGCTGCTGCTGCACCACCGGAGCATGATTTCTGTTCTTATCCTGAAGCAAATTTCTTAACCTGAAGCACTATTTCTGGCTTAGCGGAGTCTGTAATCTGAGCGTATGTAACCCGAAGCGTATGTAACCCGAGATACCACTGTACATTTTTGAACACGTTGCTGGACTGGAGAATTTCAAGATTCTGAGGAGTGAAGACTTTGAAGGGTAGCTGTGCTTTGCTTTGTATTATTGTTTCAGAAAGTGAAAATTAGGAAGGCCTGCCTTCAAATAGGAACTGGATAAAGGTCTCCTCTACTTCTAGAAAGCAGCGCAAACTTTGGGGGCGCTTGTGGGGTAAATCACCTACAAATCCATGCCTCTCCTAGGACCCTGGCCAAAATGCTGTTGCTTTTTCAAAATGGGTTTCTTGGCCGTTGCAGCTCTTAGTATGAGACGCGCGATACAAGCATAAAGGAATCAAAGAGCAGAAGATGTTGGCTGGGAAGAGATGAGAGGTGGAGCGGCTTCTTCCAGTAGCCGTCGTCTGCGGATATCGGGCCAAGTTAAAGTTAAAGTTGCTAATAACTCCTCTGATCTATCAGCCGTGCACTTCCTGTCTGTAATCTGTAATGCATGCAAGATAAGGGAAATTTGGCAAGGACAAAAAAAAAAAAAAAAAGGCGGGTTTTGCACCTCTGCTTGGTTATGTAAGTTTCATTTCGGACTGTCATCTGTTGCTTTCCTAGTGTTCTTAAAGATGAATTTAAAAGGGGGGGGGGTTAAAAAAATTCATCAAAATAGGGTTTAGGGAAAGATCTGCCAAAAAAGCTGAAAAACATTTTCATGTATGTGACAACGGCTGCAAGAGTTTTAATAGCATAAGGATGGAAAACTGAAGAAACCCCAACCAAAGAATCATGGCAAGAAAAATTGATGGACTATGCAGAACTGGCAAAACTGACAAACAAGCTACGGGACAAGGAGAACTGTGACTTTAAGGATGAATGGGAACCCTTTACAAAGTATCTGAAGACGCAACAAAGCGAACTGGACTCCTTGGCTGGCTTTGAATAAACATTCACAAACTTTTTATTGATAATAATCAGCTAAATCGTTTGAGGATCTATACAACTTTGTAACATGCAGGAAACAGCATTTTTAGAGAAATCAAAGACTGGCACTGGGGGAAGTCGGGGGATGGGGGTGGGTGGGTTCTGTGTGGGAGGGAGGGGGGAAATGGGGAAAAAAATAAGGATGATATGTTTCCGGATAATATGTTTTGTTTTAATTTTGAATAATTTTTTTTTTTTTAAAAAAAATGGGTTTGGGAATCAAGCCTTGTGAGGAACAGGTCATAGAATCATGGAGCCATAGGGACCAATGCCCCTGCAATGCAGGAATCTTGGTGAAATCACCCATGACAGAGAGCCATGGAGTTGGGCGTGTTGAGCCTGGCTAAGAAGAGACTGAGAGGCGGTAGGACACGACCTGAAGCGATAGCTCAGTTGGTAGAGCATGAGACTGTTGGTCTCAGGGTTGTGACTTCGAGCCCCATGTTGGGTTAAAAGATTCCTGCATTGCAGGGAGTTGGACTAGATGGCCCTTGTGGTCCCTTCCAACTCTACACTTCTATGATTCTATGATTCCCAATGGATTTCAATTATAGGAAAATGAGTTTCCAACTACATCTCATCAGGAAGGACTTCCTAAGTTTAAGAGCCGTTCAGCAGTGGAAGGGACTTCCTTAGAAGGTGGTGGACTCTCCTTCCTTGGCAGTATTTAAGCAGAGATTTGATAGCCATCTTCCTAGTGAATCTTTAGCTGTGAGTCCTGCACTGTGGGGGGGTGGACTAGATGACCTCTAGGTTCCCTTCCAACTTCACAATTCTAGGATTCAGTGTTTCTTTGATTGGTATTGTCTATTTTGTGGGGGAGAGGAAGGCTCTGTACTGGTGGCGTTGCCATTTTCAACTTCCTCTCTCCCTTCACTCGCCCCCCCCCCCCCACTGCTGTCCTCATTGTTGTTGTTTAGTTGTTCAGTTGTGTCTGCCTCTTCATGACCCCATGGACCAGAGCACGCCAGGCACTCCTGTCTTCCACTGCCTCCCGCAGTTTGGTCAAACTCATGTTGGTAGCTTTGAGAACACTGTCCAACCATCTCGTCCTCTGTCATCCCCTTCTCCTTGTGCCCTCCATCTTTCCCAACATCAGGGTCTTTTCCAGGGAGTCTTCTCTTCTCATGAGGTGGCCAAAGTCTTGGAGCCTCAGCTTCAGGATCCGTCCTTCCAGTGAGCACTCAGGGCTGATTTCCTTCAGAATGGAGAGGTTTGATCTTCTTGCAGTCCATGGGACTCTCAAGAGTCTCCTCCAGCACCAGAATTCAAAAGCATCCATTTTTCAGCGCTCAGCCTTCTTTATGGTCCAGCTCTCACTTCCATACATCACTATTGGGAAAACCATGGCTTTAACTATACAGACCTTTGTTGGCATGGTGATGTCTCTGCTTTTTAAGATGCTGTCTAGGTTTGCCATCGCCTTGCGTCTTTTAATTTCATGGCTGCTGTCACCATCTGCAGTGATCATGGAGCCCAAGAAAGTAAAATCTCTCACTGCCTCCATTTCTTCCCCTTCTATTTGCCAGGAGGTGATGGGCCCAGTGGCTGTCCTCATAGATTTTTATTATTCACAGTCCCCTTTTTAGGGTCAAACTCTCAGAAGGTGGCTTGCAAAATTAGAAGCAAGCGTAAGAGCAGTTACATTACAAGAAAACATTGCAGTGCAAAAAAAGGCAGCGTTGAAAGTTCCGCAAAACCGCCTTCAGTTTAAAATGGAGGGAGTCATCTGGCAGATGTGCGCTCCTTGGGATCCTAGATCAGAAAGAGATTTAATCCCTTTAACTGCACACCCTGGTAATGGTCAGGCAGATGCCTGGGGAAGCTTCAAGTAGGATATGAAGGCAGCAGTGCTTTTCCGCTGTGACTCTCCAGTATTCACAGATAGACTGCTTCTGGACATGGAGTCCCCATGTCCACCTAAATAGCCACTGGTAAACCTATCCGGTGCTAATTTTTGTCCAGTCCCCCTTGAAAGCTGACAGGGCCACGTCCTGTACCAACGAATTGCATCATTTTCAGGTGTATGCAATGCCAAGGGGTATTTTTCCTTGCCTCCCTCTTGTAAACGTTTTGCAGTCTCCTGCTAGAGGAAGGCACAGGTTTTAGCCTTGCCTTTCTGTTCCTGCTCCGGACTCCTGGGTTCAGCGTGTGCTCAGAGAGGCAAGGAAACCTGCCGATCCCTAAATTGCTAATGCTGCAATTATTAATGCTGTAATTATATTTCGGAGCGTGCAGTCCCAGACGTGGACAACATGAAATTACTGCATAAAAAAGAAAAAAATATGAAAGGCCCCCATTGCTTTATGTTCCAGTGGGTTATGGTCCCTCCCTGTGGCTGTTTCTGGTTCCCCCAACTTCTGAAAGAGAGAAAGAGGCATTATCCAGTTGTGCGGCCACAAGGAGAATGGATGCGGCCCAAAGCTGCTCTTCCTGATGGAAAAAAATATTTTCTTTGTTGTTTTGAAAAATCAATCCCTAGCAGAAGCTCCTTCCTGTAACCTTCCTACACTGTGTGGTTTGGCTTTATGGTATCCTGACCTACCCCAAGGGCTCAGGATGAGTGGCTTCTCTGCAGACATGAAAGGAAGGCAGATCTTCTTGCCCCGGGGGGTTATTAGTCCTTGCAGCCAAAGCTTGCTATTCAGTTCTGGGGCTAAACCTTCGGCTGCTCAGACCAAGACCACCAGGTGCTGCTGATCTGTTGCTGGCATTCTTCCCTCTGGCTGGCCACCGTGAGAACAGGAAGCTATACTGGGCGGCCCCAGCAGCAGGGATCTTACGGTGTGTCTTAGAGCACGTGCAGAGTGCCTTTCCTGCACTGGGAAGCCAGCATTTTAGAGAGAGAGAGTTTGCTGCTGCTTTTTTTTTTCTTTTCCTCTTTGTCTTGGAAATGTATTCCTCTGGGTATGCTTTAGCCCTGGGGTGAAATTCAGCATTGCTTGTGATCCTGAAATCAGGGGTGCTGAGATTTATTATGGGTGGAACTTCTTGTTTTGAATATAGAACTACCTTGATGGTTTGCAGACATTTGGTTTGCATGGGCTGTGTGAGAGAAAAGTCTTTCTTTTCTTTTCTTTTCTTTTCTTTTCTTTTCTTTTCTTTTCTTTTCTTTTCTTTTCTTTTCTTTTCTTTTCTTAAAAAGAAAGGCCATACAGTGGATGCTAGGGTTGTGAACGTGATCCATGCGGGAGGCACGTTCACAACCTGCAGAGTTCGCAACCCGCAGCGGCACATCTGCGCACGCGCGGGTTACACTTCTGCGCTTCTGGACATTCGCAAAGTATGATTTAGGGCTTCTGTGCATGTGCGACCGCTGAAACCCGGAAGTAACTTGTTCTGGTACTTCCGGGTTTCAGCGGTCTGTAACCCAAAAACCCGCAACCTGAAGCGCCTGTAACCCGAAATGTGACTGTATATGACTTGCAAATCTAAAGTTTATGTAGAAAAGGGTGTCTCCCTCCTCCTCTCTGTTTCTGGACTCCCCAACTTCTGACAGAGAGAAAGAGGGGTTATTCAACTGCGCACCACCACCCCCTCGGCACCCTTCACTGCCAAGGGCTCCCTGCAGAGAGGAAGGTGCACATAATGACCACTTAAATTGATCTGCCCTGAAGAAGAAGCAAATCCACTAGCAGAGGAAGATGTGGAGGATGTGGTGGGTGCCGCCTGCCCTGGGTCATCCCTGAGGGGCGGTGATATTGCCCCTGCCCCCTGGAACGCTGGGCCCACCCCCGCTGATGGCTAGCCCCGCCCCTGGGTGCACATCATGGGCACTGTTCCGGGTTCCAGAGCAGCTAGCTCCGCCTCTGAGCAGACCCAAGGTCTCTGGCTTAGGGGTGCTCAGGGAGATGAGATGGCTTCGCCATAGCAGAAAAGGACCAAAGTTCAGTGCCAGAGAGGTTGCTTTGCCTGCGGAAGGTGGAGGTTCAATTCTCAGTGGGATCTCCAGGTGGAAGATGTATAGCAGATTTCTTTGATCCCTGATCCAGCCCCAGGTGTCCTTGAGTCTGCCCCTCATCCAGTGCCAGATTTATGTACAAGCTAAACAAGCTATATTTTAGGGCCCCACTCTCTTGCCCACCCCCAAATTCTGAGTCTCTGTAAATTGTGTTTCTAAACTTTTGCTATTGCCAAATGCCAATGTGTTTGCATTATTAAGTTTGTTATGAATATAAAATCATTTTAAGTTAGAGCTTAATAATTATTTCACTATTAATAGACTTCTTAATTGTATTTCACTATTAATAGACTTCTTCTTAATTGTATTTCAGTTCAACAATTACTTTGATAAAATACATATTTTGTTATGTGCAAATGGCTTTAGATACCTGTTAGGTCCATAAATGACCATCTAGCATGTATTCAGGGGACGCGGGTGGCGCTGTGGGTTAAACCACAGAGCCTAGGACTTGCTGATTGGAAGGTCGGCGGTTTGAATCCCCGCAATGGGGTGAGCTCCCATTGTTCGGTCCCAGCTCCTGCCCACCTAGCAGTTCGAAAGCACCTCAAAGTGCAAGTAGATAAATAGGTACCACTCTGGCGGGAAGGTAAACGGCGTTTCCGTGCGCTGCTCTGGTTCGCCAGAAGCGGCTTAGTCACGCTGGCCACATGACCCGGAAGCTGTCTGCAGACAAGCGCCAGCTCCTGGCCTCTTGAGCGAGATGAGCACGCAACCCCAGAGTCAGTCACGACTGGACCTGATGGTCAGGGGTACCTTTACCTTTACCTTAGCATGTATTCAACACAAAAAACAGTGACAGTTTGTTGTTGACAAAGGACAGCTGGACATATAAAGGGCCCCATTACCTTCAGGAGCTGAGGGCCTCATCAAACCTCAATCTGGCCCTGCCCTCATCATTTAACCCTCACAGCAACCCTGTGGGGTAGGTTAGGCTGAGAGGACCTGACAGGCCCAGGGTTACCCAGCGAGCTTCTTGGCCGAACGAGGATTCGAATCCTAGTCTCCCAGGCCCTAGTCCAACACGCTAACCATTGCACCACACTGGCTCTCAAAGCATGTTTGTTACAGCAGTCTCTGAGTGATACTCCAGACAGAATTTTATTTATTATTTGCTGTAATCTATACAACAGCCCAATAAAGTCTGCCAGTATTTTCCTCCATGTTGCAGCTGAGGCTGAGAGGTGACTTTCCTCAGGCCAAGTGCAGAGTTCACATCGGAGGTGAGATCTGGGGGAATTCCTGGCCTGTTGCTCATCGTCTTAATGAGTCGGCTGCACCAACTCTTACTAATGCTCAAAGTTGATGAAATGCATTTAATGAAATGTGTACCTGCGCATATTATTATTACGTCTGATGCGTCGGTGTAATAATCTAGGGATACGAGAGATGTCTCTTGTCAGGGACGTTGGTCTCCTTGCAGACTTGTAATAATGGGAGTCAGTTTCGTATTAACACAGATCTCTTCACCGGGAGGAAAGGAAGTGTGGGGAAATTCCAATATATATTTAAATGGCCGCTATTCTGATTCTTATGAGCTGTAAGGGTTGTAGAGCACTACCCCAAAGAGCCAGCTATTCTGTTTCGCTTGGTGAGGAACCGTGTGTCACCCGAAAGCTTGTGTGTGGTGCCCATCCCAGTCCTTCTGGATTTCTCTGTTCCAAACTGAACTGTGCTGTGCAGCACCCAGTTCCCCCTCCCAGGAAACCCCCCCTCCCTTGTCTGCCACCTTCCAAACCCTGAGGACCCATTATGAGTTATACTTCGGTCAGAGAAATGAGAGTTGAAATCAGCCTCTCCTCTGCTGTCTGGCATAACATAGAGATCCTTGCTTGGTGTCCGCTGTTTCCAACAGGACGCTGGATTTGACTGCACCCCCAGCTGAAGGCCACAGCAGCCAGAGACCACAGAGAAAGCAACACCTGCCCCTCCATACCTGTGCACCCCACCTCCCAGGAACTGGTGCCAAAGCTATATTGCTCCCGACACTGGAGGTTCTTTTAGCTGCCACGACAAATAAGTATGGGTAAATAACTTTTGAACAAGGCTTTTTCTCTGGCTCTTGGTTCTTATCCCCGCCTCCATTTTTCCTGGGAAAGCGCTGAATCGGAGCAAGCAGCATTCGGGATGTACTGAAAATTGCCATTTGTACCGATCTACCACTAAAGAGCAGTTTTCTGGGGAAAAGCAGGGCGAGGGCAAAACCACTGCAACCCGCTTTTTCTAAAGCATGGGGCAAGCAGAAGTCTTCATTGTTGGAGAGCGCAGGAGGCGAGAATTTTGCTCTTGTGCTTGAATTCTGCTTTGCTTTACCATAATGGGCATCCGGTTGGTCCCTGTGAGAACAGGATGCTGGACTAGACGGGCCATTGGCCTGATCCTGCAGGCTCTTTTCATGTTCTTATGGTCTTACCAGGAAAATGGGAATGGCAAATGCTAGATTTGCAACCCAATCTTGCCTTAAAGGAGTTGTGCGGCTTGGTTGGAGCATTTTGCAAAAATAAATACTGAACATTAGGCACAATTTGTTTCGTATGAAGTTTAAGAAAGTTGTTGGGATGCTGTCGCTTCTCTGCCTGCTTTTCCCCCTCCAAACATTGCAAGAAGTGACCAGGAAAAGCCTCTCCGTCCCTTCCAAGCTCTTTTTACGTCCCGCCCTCTGTCTGGCGTGCTCCCTCTTTCTCTGTCTCCCTCCCTCCCTCCCTCTCCCTCTGTCCCCTCTTCTTCTCCTCCTTTCCTTTTTAGAGATTGGTGATAAGGATTCCTTCGCCACTTAATGAGCTGGGAGAGGCCTCCCTCCATTGGAGTGGAGCAGCCCAGGTGCGCAACATTTTGACAGGTACAGCCAAGCAGGCCCGCCCCACACCCACACCCCCCTCCTTGCCCGGAGAGGTATATAAGGCAACCTTAAATTATGTAGAGGAGCACACACTCTTGTCCTGACAGCTTGCAAGCGGGATCGC